>NW_027362770.1:26178581-27378581 GCF_046119375.1 Phyllobates terribilis | reverse complement strand
GTATTTGTCACATTCTTAGTGTTTGGCCCCTGACCTTCTGGGCCCCTGCATTATTAGTATTTGTCACGTTTCCTGTCACATTCTCAGTGTTTGGCCCCTGACCTCCTGGGCCCCTGCATTATTAGCATTTGTCCAGTTTCCTGTCACATTCTCAGTGTTTGGCCCCTGACCTCCTGGGCCCCTGCATTATTAGTATTTGTCCCGTTTCCTGTCACATTCTCAGTGTTTGGCCCCTGACCTCCTGGGCCCCTGCATTTTTAGTATTTGTCCCGTTTCCTGTCACATTCTCAGTGTTTGGCCTCTGACCTCCTGGGCCCCTGCATTATTAGTATTTGTCCCAGTCACATTCTCAGTGTTTGGCCCCTGACCTCCTGGGCCCCTGAATTATTAGCATTTGTCCAGTTTCCTGTCACATTCTCAGTGTTTGGCCACTGACCTCCTGGGCCCCTGCATTATTAGTATTTGTCCAGTTTCCTGTCACATTCTCACTGTTTGGCCCTTGACCTCCTGGGCCCCTGCATTATTAGTATTTGTCACATTCTTAGTGTTTGGCCCCTGACCTTCTGGGCCACTTCATTATTAGTATTTGTCCAGTTTCCTGTCACCTTCTCCGTGTTTGGCCCCTGACCTCCTGGGCCCCTGCATTATTAGCATTTGTCCAGTTTCCTGTCACATTCTCAGTGTTTGGCCCCTGATCTCCTGGGCCCCTGCATTATTAGTATTTGTCCAGTTTCCTGTCACACTCTCAGTGTTTGGCCCCTGACCTCCTGGGCCCCTGCATTATTAGTATTTGTCCCGTTTCCTGTCACATTCTCAGTGTTTGACCCCTGACCTCCTGGGCCCCTGCATTATTAGTATTTGTCCTGTTTCCTGTCACCTTCTCAGTGTTTGGCCCCTGACCTCCAGGGCCCCTGCATTATTAGTATTTGTCCTGTTTCCTGTTACATTCTCAGTGTTTGGCCCCTGACCTCCTGGGCCCCTGCATTATTAGTATTTGTCACATTCTTAGTGTTTGGCCCCTGACCTCCTGGGCCCCTGCATTATTAGTATTTGTCACGTTTCCTGTCACATTCTCAGTGTTTGGCCCCTGACCTCCTGGGCCCCTGCATTATTAGCATTTGTCCAGTTTCCTGTCACATTCTCAGTGTTTGGCCCCTGACCTCCTGGGCCCCTGCATTATTAGCATTTGTCCAGTTTCCTGTCACCTTCTCAGTGTTTGGCCCCTGACCTCCAGGGCCCCTGCATTATTAGTATTTGTCCTGTTTCCTGTTACATTCTCAGTGTTTGGCCCCTGACCTCCTGGGCCCCTGCATTATTAGTATTTGTCACATTCTTAGTGTTTGGACCCTGACCTTCTGGGCCCCTGCATTATTAGTATTTGTCACGTTTCCTGTCACATTCTCAGTGTTTGGCCCCTGACCTCCTGGGCCCCTGCATTATTAGCATTTGTCCAGTTTCCTGTCACATTCTCAGTGTTTGGCCCCTGACCTCCTGGGCCCCTGCATTATTAGTATTTGTCCCGTTTCCTGTCACATTCTCAGTGTTTGGCCCCTGACCTCCTGGGCCCCTGCATTATTAGTATTTGTCCGGTTTCCTGTCACATTCTCAGTGTTTGGCCCCTGACCTCCTGGGCCCCTGCATTATTAGTATTTGTCCCGTTTCCTGTCACATTCTCAGTGTTTGGCCCCTGACCTCCTCGGCCCCTGAATTATTAGTATTTGTCCCGTTTCCTGTCACATTCTCAGTGTTTGGCCTCTGACCTCCTGGGCCCCTGCATTATTAGTATTTGTCCCGTTTCCTGTCACATTCTCAGTGTTTGGCTCCTGACCTCCTGGGCCCCTGCATTATTAGTATTTGTCCAGTTTCCTGTCACCTTCTCAGTGTTTGGCCCCTGACCTCCTCGGCCCCTGCATTATTAGTATTTGTCCCGTTTCCTGTCACATTCTCAGTGTTTGGCCCCTGACCTCCTGGGCCCCTGCATTATTAGTATTTGTCCCGTTTCCTGTCACATTCTCAGTGTTTGGCCCCTGACCTCCTGGGCCCCTGCATTATTAGTATTTGTCCCGTTTCCTGTCACATTCTCAGTGTTTGGCTCCTGACCTCCTGCGCCCCTGCATTATTAGTATTTGTTCAGTTTCCTGTCACACTCTCAGTGTTTGGTCCCTGACCTCCTGGACCCCTGCATTATTAGTATTTGTCCCGTTTCCTGTCACATTCTCAGTGTTTGGCCCCTGACCTCCTGGGCCCCTGCATTATTAGTATTTGTCCCGTTTCCTGTCACATTCTCAGTGTTTGGCCCCTGACCTCCTCGGCCCCTGCATTATTAGTATTTGTCCCGTTTCCTGTCACATTCTCAGTGTTTGGCCTCTGACCTCCTGGGCCCCTGCATTATTAGTATTTGTCCCGTTTCCTGTCACATTCTCAGTGTTTGGCTCCTGACCTCCTGGGCCCCTGCATTATTAGTATTTGTCCAGTTTCCTGTCACCTTCTCAGTGTTTGGCCCCTGACCTCCTGGGCCCCTGCATTATTAGTATTTGTCCCGTTTCCTGTCACATTCTCAGTGTTTGGCCCCTGACCTCCTGGGCCCCTGCATTATTAGTATTTGTCCTGTTTCCTGTCACATTCTCAGTGTTTGGCCCCTGACCTCCTGGGCCCCTGCATTATTAGTATTTGTCCCGTTTCCTGTCACATTCTCAGTGTTTGGCCCCTGATCTCCTGGGCCCCTGCATTATTAGTATTTGTTCAGTTTCCTGTCACATTCTCAGTGTTTGGCCCCTGACCTCCTGGGCCCCTGCATTATTAGTATTTGTCCCGTTTCCTGTCACATTCTCAGTGTTTGACCCCTGACCTCCTGGGCCCCTGCATTATTAGTATTTGTCCAGTTTCCTGTCACATTCTCAGTGTTTGGCCCCTGACCTCCTGGGCCCCTGCATTATTAGCATTTGTCCAGTTTCCTGTCACATTCTCAGTGTTTGGCCCCTGACCTCCTGGGCCTGGGCCCCTGCATTATTAGTATTTGTCCCGTTTCCTGTCACATTCTCAGTGTTTGGCCCCTGACCTCCTGGGCCCCTGCATTATTAGTATTTGTCCCGTTTCCTGTCACATTCTCAGTGTTTGGCCCCTGACCTCCTGGGCCCCTGCATTATTAGTATTTGTCCCAGTCACATTCTCAGTGTTTGGCCCCTGACCTCCTGGGCCCCTGCATTATTAGCATTTGTCCAGTTTCCTGTCACCTTCTCAATGTTTGGCCCCTGACCCCCAGGGCCCCTGCATTATTAGTTTTTGTCCTGTTTCCTGTTACAGTCTCAGTGTTTGGCCCCTGACCTCCTGGGCCCCTGCATTATTAGTATTTGTCACATTCTTAGTGTTTGGCCCCTGACCTTCTGGGCCCCTGCATTATTAGTATTTGTCACGTTTCCTGTCACATTCTCAGTGTTTGGCCCCTGACCTCCTGGGCCCCTGCATTATTAGCATTTGTCCAGTTTCCTGTCACATTCTCAGTGTTTGGCCCCTGACCTCCTGGGCCCCTGCATTATTAGTATATGTCCCGTTTCCTGACACATTCTCAGTGTTTGGCCCCTGACCTCCTGGGCCCCTGCATTATTAGTATTTGTCCAGTTTCCTGTCACATTCTCAGTGTTTGGCCCCTGCTTTATTAGTATTTGTCCCGTTTCCTGTCACCTTCTCAGTGTTTGGCCCCTGACCTCCAGGGCCCCTGCATTATTAGTATTTGTCCTGTTCCCTGTTACATTCTCAGTGTTTGGCCCCTGACCTCCTGGGCCCCTGCATTATTAGTATTTGTCACATTCTTAGTGTTTGGCCCCTGACCTTCTGGGCCCCTGCATTATTAGCATTTGTCCAGTTTCCTGTCACCTTCTCAGTGTTTGGCCCCTGACCTCCTGGGCCCCTGCATTATTAGCATTTGTCCAGTTTCCTGTCACCTTCTCAGTGTTTGGCCCCTGCTTTATTAGTATTTGTCCCGTTTCCTGTCACCTTCTCAGTGTTTGGCCCCTGACCTCCAGGGCCCCTGCATTATTAGTATTTGTCCTGTTTCCTGTTACATTCTCAGTGTTTGGCCCCTGACCTCCTGGGCCCCTGCATTATTAGTATTTGTCACATTCTTAGTGTTTAGCCCCTGACCTTCTGGGCCCCTGCATTATTAGTATTTGTCACGTTTCCTGTCACATTCTCAGTGTTTGGCCCCTGACCTCCTGGGCCCCTGCATTATTAGCATTTGTCCAGTTTCCTGTCACATTCTCAGTGTTTGGCCCCTGACCTCCTGGGCCCCTGCATTATTAGTATTTGTCCCGTTTCCTGTCACATTCTCAGTGTTTGGCCCCTGACCTCCTGGGCCCCTGCATTATTAGTATTTGTCCCGTTTTCTGTCACATTCTCAGTGTTTGGCCCCTGACCTCCTGGGCCCCTGCATTATTAGTATTTGTCCCAGTCACATTCTCAGTGTTTGGCCCCTGACCTCCTGGGCCCCTGCATTATTAGCATTTGTCCAGTTTCCTGTCACCTTTTCAGTGTTTGGCCCCTGACCTCCAGGGCCCCTGCATTATTAGTATTTGTCCTGTTTCCTGTTACATTCTCAGTGTTTGGCCCCTGACCTCCTGGGCCCCTGCATTATTAGTATTTGTCACATTCTTAGTTTTTGGCCCCTGACCTTCTGGGCCCCTGCATTATTAATATTTGTCACGTTTCCTGTCACATTCTCAGTGTTTGGCCCCTGACCTCCTGGGCCCCTGCATTATTAGCATTTGTCCAGTTTCCTGTCACATTCTCAGTGTTTGACCCCTGACCTCCTGGGCCCCTGCATTATTAGTATTTGTCCCGTTTCCTGTCACATTCTCAGTGTTTGGCCCCTGACCTCCTGGGCCCCTGCATTATTAGTATTTGTCCCGTTTCCTGTCACATTCTCAGTGTTTGGCCCCTGACCTCCTGGGCCCCTGCATTATTAGTATTTGTCCCAGTCACATTCTCAGTGTTTGGCCCCTGACTTCCTGGGCCCCTGCATTATTAGCATTTGTCCAGTTTCCTGTCACATTCTCAGTGTTTGGCCCCTGACCTCCTGGGCCCCTGCATTATTAGTATTTGTCCAGTTTCCTGTCACATTCTCAGTGTTTGGCCCCTGACCTCCTGGGCCCCTGCATTATTAGTATTTGTCCCTTTTCCTGTCACATTCTCAGTGTTTGGCCCCTGACCTCCTGGGCCCCTGCATTATTAGGATTTGTTCAGTTTCCTGTCACACTCTCAGTGTTTGGCCCCTGACCTCCTGGACCCCTGCATTATTAGTATTTGTCCCGTTTCCTGTCACATTCTCAGTGTTTGGCCCCTGACCTCCTGGGCCCCTGCATTATTAGTATTTGTCCCGTTTCCTGTCACATTCTCAGTGTTTGGCCCCTGACCTCCTCGGCCCCTGCATTATTAGTATTTGTCCCGTTTCCTGTCACATTCTCAGTGTTTGGCCTCTGACCTCCTGGGCCCCTGCATTATTAGTATTTGTCCCATTTCCTGTCACATTCTCAGTGTTTGGCTCCTGACCTCCTGGGCCCCTGCATTATTAGTATTTGTCCAGTTTCCTGTCACCTTCTCAGTGTTTGGCCCCTGACCTCCTGGGCCCCTGCATTATTAGTATTTGTCCCGTTTCCTGTCACATTCTCAGTGTTTGGCCCCTGACCTCCTGGGCCCCTGCATTATTAGTATTTGTCCCGTTTCCTGTCACATTCTCAGTGTTTGGCCCCTGACCTCCTGGGCCCCTGCATTATTAGTATTTGTCCCGTTTCCTGTCACATTTTCAGTGTTTGGCCCCTGATCTCCTGGGCCCCTGCATTATTAGTATTTGTCCAGTTTCCTGTCACACTCTCAGTGTTTGGCCCCTGACCTCCTGGGCCCCTGCATTATTAGTATTTGTCCCGTTTCCTGTCACATTCTCAGTGTTTGGCCCCTGACCTCCTGGGCCCCTGCATTATTAGTATTTGTCCCGTTTCCTGTCACATTCTCAGTGTTTGGCCCCTGACCTCCTGGGCCCCTGCATTATTAGTATATGTCCAGTTTCCTGTCACCTTCTCAGTGTTTGGCCCCTGACCTCCTGGGCCCCTGCATTATTAGTATTTGTCCCGTTTCCTGTCACCTTCTCAGTGTTTGGCCCCTGACCTCCTGGGCCCCTGCATTATTAGTATTTGTCCCATTTCCTGTCACATTCTCAGTGTTTGGCCCCTGACCTCCTGGGCCCCTGCATTATTAGTATTTGTCCCGTTTCCTGTCACATTCTCAGTGTTTGGCCCCTGACCTCCTGGGCCCCTGCATTATTAGTATATGTCCCGTTTCCTGTCACATTCTCAGTGTTTGGCCCCTGACCTCCTGGGCCCCTGCATTATTAGTATTTGTCCAGTTTCCTGTCACATTCTCAGTGTTTGGCCCCTGCTTTATTAGTATTTCTCCCGTTTCCTGTCACCTTCTCAGTGTTTGGCCCCTGACCTCCAGGGCCCCTGCATTATTAGTATTTGTCCTGTTTCCTGTTACATTCTCAGTGTTTGGCCCCTGACCTCCTGGGCCCCTGCATTATTAGTATTTGTCACATTCTTAGTGTTTGGCCCATGACCTTCTGGGCCCCTTCATTATTAGTATTTGTCCAGTTTCCTGTCACCTTCTCCGTGTTTGGCCCCTGACCTCCTGGGCCCCTGCATTATTAGCATTTGTCCAGTTTCCTGTCACCTTCTCAGTGTTTGGCCCCTGACCTCCTGGGCCCCTGCATTATTAGTATTTGTCCCGTTTCCTGTCACATTCTCAGTATTTGGCCCCTGACCTCCTGGGCCCCTACATTATTAGTATTTGTCCTGTTTCCTGTTACATTCTCAGTGTTTGGCCCCTGACCTCCTGGGCCCCTGCATTATTAGTATTTGTCACATTCTTAGTGTTTGGCCCCTGACCTTCTGGGCCCCTGCATTATTAATATTTGTCACGTTTCCTGTCACATTCTCAATGTTTGGCCCCTGACCTCCTGGGCCCCTGCATTATTAGTATTTGTCCCAGTCACATTCTCAGTGTTTGGCCCCTGACCTCCTGGGCCCCTGCATTATTAGCATTTGTCCAGTTTCCTGTCACATTCTCAGTGTTTGGCCCCTGACATCCTGGGCCCCTGCATTATTAGTATTTGTCCCGTTTCCTGTCACATTCTCAGTGTTTGGCCCCTGCTTTATTAGTATTTGTTCCGTTTCCTGTCACATTCTCAGTGTTTGGCCCCTGCTTTATTAGTATTTGTCCCGTTTCCTGTCACATTCTCAGTGTTTGGCCCCTGCTTTATTAGTATTTGTCCCGTTTCCTGTCACCTTCTCAGTGTTTGGCCCCTGACCTCCAGGGCCCCTGCATTATTAGTATTTGTCCTGTTTCCTGTTACATTCTCAGTGTTTGGCCCCTGACCTCCTGGGCCCCTACATTATTAGTATTTGTCACATTCTTAGTGTTTGGCCCCTGACCTTCTGGCCCCCTTCATTATTAGTATTTGTCCAGTTTCCTGTCACCTTCTCCGTGTTTGGCCCCTGACCTCCTGGGCCCCTGCATTATTAGCATTTGTCCAGTTTCCTGTCACCTTCTCAGTGTTTGGCCCCTGACCTCCTGGGCCCCTGCATTATTAGTATTTGTCCCGTTTCCTGTCACATTCTCAGTATTTGGCCCCTGACCTCCTGGTCCCCTGCATTATTAGTATTTGTCCTGTTTCCTGTTACATTCTCAGTGTTTGGCCCCTGACCTCCTGGGCCCCTGCATTATTAGTATTTGTCACATTCTTAGTGTTTGGCCCCTGACCTTCTGGGCCCCTGCATTATTAGTATTTGTCACGTTTCCTGTCACACTCTCAGTGTTTGGCCCCTGACCTCCTGGGCCCCTGCATTATTAGTATTTGTCCCGTTTCCTGTCACATTCTCAGTGTTTGGCCCCTGACCTCCTGGGCCCCTGCATTATTAGTATTTGTCCCGTTTCCTGTCACATTCTCAGTGTTTGGCCCCTGACCTCCTCGGCCCCTGCATTATTAGTATTTGTCCAGTTTCCTGTCACATTCTCAGTGTTTGGCCCCTGACCTCCTGGACCCCTGCATTATTAGTATTTGTCCCGTTTCCTGTCACCTTCTCAGTGTTTGGCCCCTGACCTCCTCGGCCCCTACATTATTAGTATTTGTCCCGTTTCCTGTCACATTCTCAGTGTTTGGCCCCTGACCTCCTGGGCCCCTGCATTATTAGTATATGTCCCGTTTCCTGTCACATTCTCAGTGTTTGGCCCCTGACCTCCTGGGCCCCTGCATTATTAGTATTTGTCCCGTTTCCTGTCACATTCTCAGTGTTTGGCCCCTGATCTCCTGGGCCCCTGCATTATTAGTATTTGTCCAGTTTCCTGTCACACTCTCAGTGTTTGGCCCCTGACCTCCTGGGCCCCTGCATTATTAGTATTTGTCCCGTTTCCTGTCACATTCTCAGTGTTTGGCCCCTGACCTCCTGGGCCCCTGCATTATTAGTATTTGTCCCGTTTCCTGTCACATTCTCAGTGTTTGGCCCCTGACCTCCTCGGCCCCTGCATTATTAGTATTTGTCCCGTTTCCTGTCACATTCTCAGTGTTTGGCCTCTGACCTCCTGGGCCCCTGCATTATTAGTATTTGTCCCGTTTCCTGTCACATTCTCAGTGTTTGGCTCCTGATCTCCTGGGCCCCTGCATTATTAGTATTTGTCCAGTTTCCTGTCACCTTCTCAGTGTTTGGCCCCTGACCTCCTGGGCCCCTGCATTATTAGTATTTGTCCCGTTTCCTGTCACATTCTCAGTGTTTGGCCCCTGACCTCCTGGGCCCCTGCATTATTAGTATTTGTCCCGTTTCCTGTCACATTCTCAGTGTTTGGCCCCTGACCTCCTGGGCCCCTGCATTATTAGTATTTGTCCCGTTTCCTGTCATATTCTCAGTGTTTGGCCCCTGACCTCCTGGGCCCCTGCATTATTAGTATTTGTCCAGTTTCCTGTCACACTCTCAGTGTTTGGCCCCTGACCTCCTGGGCCCCTGCATTATTAGTATTTGTCCCGTTTCCTGTCACATTCTCAGTGTTTGGCCCCTGACCTCCTGGGCCCCTGCATTATTAGTATTTGTCCCGTTTCCTGTCACATTCTCAGTGTTTGGCCCCTGACCTCCTGGGCCCCTGCATTATTAGTATATGTCCAGTTTCCTGTCACCTTCTCAGTGTTTGGCCCCTGACCTCCTGGGCCCCTGCATTATTAGTATTTGTCCCGTTTCCTGTCACCTTCTCAGTGTTTGGCCCCTGACCCCCTGGGCCCCTGCATTATTAGTTTTTGTCCCATTTCCTGTCACATTCTCAGTGTTTGCCCCCTGACCTCCTGGGCCCCTGCATTATTAGTATTTGTCCCGTTTCCTGTCACATTCTCAGTGTTTGGCCCCTGACCTCCTGGGCCCCTGCATTATTAGTATATTCCAGTTTCCTGTCACCTTCTCAGTGTTTGGCCCCTGACCTCCTGGGCCCCTGCATTATTAGTATTTGTCCCGTTTCCTGTCACCTTCTCAGTGTTTGGCCCCTGACCCCCTGGGCCCCTGCATTATTAGTTTTTGTCCCATTTCCTGTCACATTCTCAGTGTTTGGCCCCTGACCTCCTGGGCCCCTGCATTATTAGTATTTGTCCCGTTTCCTGTCACATTCTCAGTGTTTGGCCCCTGACATCCTGGGCCCCTGCATTATTAGTATTTGTCCCGTTTCCTGTCACATTCTCAGTGTTTGGCCCCTGCTTTATTAGTATTTGTTCCGTTTCCTGTCACATTCTCAGTGTTTGGCCCCTGCTTTATTAGTATTTGTCCCGTTTCCTGTCACATTCTCAGTGTTTGGCCCCTGCTTTATTAGTATTTGTCCCGTTTCCTGTCACCTTCTCAGTGTTTGGCCCCTGACCTCCAGGGCCCCTGCATTATTAGTATTTGTCCTGTTTCCTGTTACATTCTCAGTGTTTGGCCCCTGACCTCCTGGGCCCCTACATTATTAGTATTTGTCACATTCTTAGTGTTTGGCCCCTGACCTTCTGGCCCCCTTCATTATTAGTATTTGTCCAGTTTCCTGTCACCTTCTCCGTGTTTGGCCCCTGACCTCCTGGGCCCCTGCATTATTAGCATTTGTCCAGTTTCCTGTCACCTTCTCAGTGTTTGGCCCCTGACCTCCTGGGCCCCTGCATTATTAGTATTTGTCCCGTTTCCTGTCACATTCTCAGTATTTGGCCCCTGACCTCCTGGTCCCCTGCATTATTAGTATTTGTCCTGTTTCCTGTTACATTCTCAGTGTTTGGCCCCTGACCTCCTGGGCCCCTGCATTATTAGTATTTGTCACATTCTTAGTGTTTGGCCCCTGACCTTCTGGGCCCCTGCATTATTAGTATTTGTCACGTTTCCTGTCACACTCTCAGTGTTTGGCCCCTGACCTCCTGGGCCCCTGCATTATTAGTATTTGTCCCGTTTCCTGTCACATTCTCAGTGTTTGGCCCCTGACCTCCTGGGCCCCTGCATTATTAGTATTTGTCCCGTTTCCTGTCACATTCTCAGTGTTTGGCCCCTGACCTCCTCGGCCCCTGCATTATTAGTATTTGTCCAGTTTCCTGTCACATTCTCAGTGTTTGGCCCCTGACCTCCTGGACCCCTGCATTATTAGTATTTGTCCCGTTTCCTGTCACCTTCTCAGTGTTTGGCCCCTGACCTCCTCGGCCCCTACATTATTAGTATTTGTCCCGTTTCCTGTCACATTCTCAGTGTTTGGCCCCTGACCTCCTGGGCCCCTGCATTATTAGTATATGTCCCGTTTCCTGTCACATTCTCAGTGTTTGGCCCCTGACCTCCTGGGCCCCTGCATTATTAGTATTTGTCCCGTTTCCTGTCACATTCTCAGTGTTTGGCCCCTGATCTCCTGGGCCCCTGCATTATTAGTATTTGTCCAGTTTCCTGTCACACTCTCAGTGTTTGGCCCCTGACCTCCTGGGCCCCTGCATTATTAGTATTTGTCCCGTTTCCTGTCACATTCTCAGTGTTTGGCCCCTGACCTCCTGGGCCCCTGCATTATTAGTATTTGTCCCGTTTCCTGTCACATTCTCAGTGTTTGGCCCCTGACCTCCTCGGCCCCTGCATTATTAGTATTTGTCCCGTTTCCTGTCACATTCTCAGTGTTTGGCCTCTGACCTCCTGGGCCCCTGCATTATTAGTATTTGTCCCGTTTCCTGTCACATTCTCAGTGTTTGGCTCCTGATCTCCTGGGCCCCTGCATTATTAGTATTTGTCCAGTTTCCTGTCACCTTCTCAGTGTTTGGCCCCTGACCTCCTGGGCCCCTGCATTATTAGTATTTGTCCCGTTTCCTGTCACATTCTCAGTGTTTGGCCCCTGACCTCCTGGGCCCCTGCATTATTAGTATTTGTCCCGTTTCCTGTCACATTCTCAGTGTTTGGCCCCTGACCTCCTGGGCCCCTGCATTATTAGTATTTGTCCCGTTTCCTGTCATATTCTCAGTGTTTGGCCCCTGACCTCCTGGGCCCCTGCATTATTAGTATTTGTCCAGTTTCCTGTCACACTCTCAGTGTTTGGCCCCTGACCTCCTGGGCCCCTGCATTATTAGTATTTGTCCCGTTTCCTGTCACATTCTCAGTGTTTGGCCCCTGACCTCCTGGGCCCCTGCATTATTAGTATTTGTCCCGTTTCCTGTCACATTCTCAGTGTTTGGCCCCTGACCTCCTGGGCCCCTGCATTATTAGTATATGTCCAGTTTCCTGTCACCTTCTCAGTGTTTGGCCCCTGACCTCCTGGGCCCCTGCATTATTAGTATTTGTCCCGTTTCCTGTCACCTTCTCAGTGTTTGGCCCCTGACCCCCTGGGCCCCTGCATTATTAGTTTTTGTCCCATTTCCTGTCACATTCTCAGTGTTTGCCCCCTGACCTCCTGGGCCCCTGCATTATTAGTATTTGTCCCGTTTCCTGTCACATTCTCAGTGTTTGGCCCCTGACCTCCTGGGCCCCTGCATTATTAGTATATTCCAGTTTCCTGTCACCTTCTCAGTGTTTGGCCCCTGACCTCCTGGGCCCCTGCATTATTAGTATTTGTCCCGTTTCCTGTCACCTTCTCAGTGTTTGGCCCCTGACCCCCTGGGCCCCTGCATTATTAGTTTTTGTCCCATTTCCTGTCACATTCTCAGTGTTTGGCCCCTGACCTCCTGGGCCCCTGCATTATTAGTATTTGTCCCGTTTCCTGTCACATTCTCAGTGTTTGCCCCCTGACCTCCTGGGTCCCTGCATTATTAGTATTTGTCCAGTTTCCTGTCACACTCTAAGTGTTTGGCCCCTGCTTTATTAGTATTTGTCCCCTTTCCTGTCACCTTCTCAGTGTTTGGCCCCTGACCTTCAGGGCCCCTGCATTATTAGTATTTGTCCTGTTTCCTGTTACATTCTCAGTGTTTGGCCCCTGACCTCCTGGGCCCCTGCATTATTAGTATTTGTCACATTCTTAGTGTTTGGCCCCTGACCTTCTGGGCCCCTGCATTATTAGTATTTGTCCCGTTTCCTGTCACCTTCTCAGTGTTTGGCCCCTGACCTCCTGGGCCCCTGCATTATTAGCATTTGTCCAGTTTCCTGTCACCTTCTCAGTGTTTGGCCCCTGACCTCCTGGGCCCCTGCATTATTAGTATTTGTCCCGTTTCCTGTCACATTCTCAGTATTTGGCCCCTGACCTCCTGGGCCCCTGCATTATTAGTATTTGTCCAGTTTCCTGTCACAATCTCAGTGTTTGGCACCTGACCTCCTGGGCCCCTGCATTATTAGTATTTGTCACATTCTTAGTGTTTGGCCCCTGACCTTCTGGGCCCCTGCATTATTAGTATTTGTCACGTTTCCTGTCACATTCTCAGTGTTTGGCCCCTGACCTCCTGGGCCCCTGCATTATTAGCATTTGTCCAGTTTCCTGTCACATTCTCAGTGTTTGGCCCCTGACCTCCTGGGCCCCTGCATTATTAGTATATGTCCCGTTTCCTGACACATTCTCAGTGTTTGGCCCCTGACCTCCTGGGCCCCTGCATTATTAGTATTTGTCCAGTTTCCTTTCACATTCTCAGTGTTTGGCCCCTGCTTTATTAGTATTTGTCCCGTTTCCTGTCACCTTCTCAGTGTTTGGCCCCTGACCTCCAGGGCCCCTGCATTATTAGTATTTGTCCTGTTTCCTGTTACATTCTCAGTGTTTGGCCCCTGACCTCCTGGGCCCCTGCATTATTAGTATTTGTCACATTCTTAGTGTTTGGCCCCTGACCTTCTGGGCCCCTGCATTATTAGTATTTGTCCAGTTTCCTGTCACCTTCTCAGTGTTTGGCCCCTGACCTCCTGGGCCCCTGCATTATTAGCATTTGTCCAGTTTCCTGTCACCTTCTCAGTGTTTGGCCCCTGCTTTATTAGTATTTGTCCCGTTTGCTGTCACCTTCTCAGTGTTTGGCCCCTGACCTCCAGGGCCCCTGCATTATTAGTATTTGTCCCGTTTCCTGTCACATTCTCAGTATTTGGCCCCTGACCTCCTGGGCCCCTGCATTATTAGTATTTGTCCTGTTTCCTGTTACATTCTCAGTGTTTGGCCCCTGACCTCCTGGGCCCCTGCATTATTAGTATTTGTCACATTCTTAGTGTTTGGCCCCTGACCTTCTGGGCCCCTGCATTATTAGTATTTGTCACGTTTCCTGTCACATTCTCAGTGTTTGGCCCCTGACCTCCTGGGCCCCTGCATTATTAGTATTTGTCCCAGTCACATTCTCAGTGTTTGGCCCCTGACCTCCTGGGTCCCTGCATTATTAGTATTTGTCCCGTTTCCTGTCACATTCTCAGTATTTGGCCCCTGACCTCCTGGGCCCCTGCATTATTAGTATTTGTCCCGTTTCCTGTCACATTCTCAGTGTTTGGCCCCTGACCTGCTGGGCCCCTGCATTATTAGTATTTGTCCTGTTTCCTGTCACCTTCTCAGTGTTTGGCCCTTGACCTCCAGGGCCCCTGCATTATTAGTATTTGTCCTGTTTCCTGTTACATTCTCAGTGTTTGGCCCCTGACCTCCTGGGCCCCTGCATTATTAGTATTTGTCACATTCTTAGTGTTTGGCCCCTGACCTTCTGGGCCCCTGCATTATTAGTATTTGTCACGTTTCCTGTCACATTCTCAGCGTTTGGCCCCTCACCTCCTGGGCCCCTGCATTATTAGCATTTGTCCAGTTTCCTGTCACATTCTCAGTGTTTGGCCCCTGACCTCCTGGGCCCCTGCATTATTAGTATTTGTCCCAGTCACATTCTCAGTGTTTGGCCCCTGACCTCCTGGGCCCCTGCATTATTAGCATTTGTCCAGTTTCCTGTCACATTCTCAGTGTTTGGCCCCTGACCTCCTGGGCCCCTGCATTATTAGCATTTGTCCAGTTTCCTGTCACATTCTCAGTGTTTGGCCCCTGACCTCCTGGGCCCCTGCATTATTAGTATTTGTCCCGTTTCCTGTCACATTCTCAGTGTTTGGCTCCTGACCTCCTGGGCCCCTGCATTATTAGTGTTTGTCCCTTTTCCTGTCACATTCTCAGTGTTTGGCCCCTGACCTCCTGGGCCCCTGCATTATTAGTATTTGTTCAGTTTCCTGTCACACACTCAGTGTTTGGCCCCTGACCTCCTGGACCCCTGCATTATTAGTATTTGTCCCGTTTCCTGTCACATTCTCAGTGTTTGGCCCCTGACCTCCTGGGTCCCTGCATTATTAGTATTTGTCCCGTTTCCTGTCACATTCTCAGTGTTTGGCCCCTGACCTCCTCGGCCCCTGCATTATTAGTATTTGTCCCGTTTCCTGTCACATTCTCAGTGTTTGGCCCCTGACCTCCTGGGCCCCTGCATTATTAGTATTTGTCCCGTTTCCTGTCACATTCTCAGTGTTTGGCCCCTGACCTCCTGGGCCCCTGCATTATTAGTATTTGTCCCGTTTCCTGTCATATTCTCAGTGTTTGGCCCCTGACCTCCTGGGCCCCTGCATTATTAGTATTTGTCCAGTTTCCTGTCACACTCTCAGTGTTTGGCCCCTGACCTCCTGGGCCCCTGCATTATTAGTATTTGTCCCGTTTCCTGTCACATTCTCAGTGTTTGGCCCCTGACCTCCTGGGCCCCTGCATTATTAGTATTTGTCCCGTTTCCTGTCACATTCTCAGTGTTTGGCCCCTGACTTCCTGGGCCCCTGCATTATTAGTATATGTCCAGTTTCCTGTCACCTTCTCAGTGTTTGGCCCCTGACCTCCTGGGCCCCTGCATTATTAGTATTTGTCCCGTTTCCTGTCACCTTCTCAGTGTTTGGCCCCTGACCCCCTGGGCCCCTGCATTATTAGTTTTTGTCCCATTTCCTGTCACATTCTCAGTGTTTGGCCCCTGACCTCCTGGGCCCCTGCATTATTAGTATTTGTCCCGTTTCCTGTCACATTCTCAGTGTTTGCCCCCTGACCTCCTGGGTCCCTGCATTATTAGTATTTGTCCAGTTTCCTGTCACACTCTAAGTGTTTGGCCCCTGCTTTATTAGTATTTGTCCCCTTTCCTGTCACCTTCTCAGTGTTTGGCCCCTGACCTTCAGGGCCCCTGCATTATTAGTATTTGTCCTGTTTCCTGTTACATTCTCAGTGTTTGGCCCCTGACCTCCTGGGCCCCTGCATTATTAGTATTTGTCACATTCTTAGTGTTTGGCCCCTGACCTTCTGGGCCCCTGCATTATTAGTATTTGTCCCGTTTCCTGTCACCTTCTCAGTGTTTGGCCCCTGACCTCCTGGGCCCCTGCATTATTAGCATTTGTCCAGTTTCCTGTCACCTTCTCAGTGTTTGGCCCCTGACCTCCTGGGCCCCTGCATTATTAGTATTTGTCCCGTTTCCTGTCACATTCTCAGTATTTGGCCCCTGACCTCCTGGGCCCCTGCATTATTAGTATTTGTCCAGTTTCCTGTCACAATCTCAGTGTTTGGCACCTGACCTCCTGGGCCCCTGCATTATTAGTATTTGTCACATTCTTAGTGTTTGGCCCCTGACCTTCTGGGCCCCTGCATTATTAGTATTTGTCACGTTTCCTGTCACATTCTCAGTGTTTGGCCCCTGACCTCCTGGGCCCCTGCATTATTAGCATTTGTCCAGTTTCCTGTCACATTCTCAGTGTTTGGCCCCTGACCTCCTGGGCCCCTGCATTATTAGTATATGTCCCGTTTCCTGACACATTCTCAGTGTTTGGCCCCTGACCTCCTGGGCCCCTGCATTATTAGTATTTGTCCAGTTTCCTTTCACATTCTCAGTGTTTGGCCCCTGCTTTATTAGTATTTGTCCCGTTTCCTGTCACCTTCTCAGTGTTTGGCCCCTGACCTCCAGGGCCCCTGCATTATTAGTATTTGTCCTGTTTCCTGTTACATTCTCAGTGTTTGGCCCCTGACCTCCTGGGCCCCTGCATTATTAGTATTTGTCACATTCTTAGTGTTTGGCCCCTGACCTTCTGGGCCCCTGCATTATTAGTATTTGTCCAGTTTCCTGTCACCTTCTCAGTGTTTGGCCCCTGACCTCCTGGGCCCCTGCATTATTAGCATTTGTCCAGTTTCCTGTCACCTTCTCAGTGTTTGGCCCCTGCTTTATTAGTATTTGTCCCGTTTGCTGTCACCTTCTCAGTGTTTGGCCCCTGACCTCCAGGGCCCCTGCATTATTAGTATTTGTCCCGTTTCCTGTCACATTCTCAGTATTTGGCCCCTGACCTCCTGGGCCCCTGCATTATTAGTATTTGTCCTGTTTCCTGTTACATTCTCAGTGTTTGGCCCCTGACCTCCTGGGCCCCTGCATTATTAGTATTTGTCCCAGTCACATTCTCAGTGTTTGGCCCCTGACCTCCTGGGTCCCTGCATTATTAGCATTTGTCCCGTTTCCTGTCACATTCTCAGTATTTGGCCCCTGACCTCCTGGGCCCCTGCATTATTAGTATTTGTCCCGTTTCCTGTCACATTCTCAGTGTTTGGCCCCTGACCTGCTGGGCCCCTGCATTATTAGTATTTGTCCTGTTTCCTGTCACCTTCTCAGTGTTTGGCCCTTGACCTCCAGGGCCCCTGCATTATTAGTATTTGTCCTGTTTCCTGTTACATTCTCAGTGTTTGGCCCCTGACCTCCTGGGCCCCTGCATTATTAGTATTTGTCACATTCTTAGTGTTTGGCCCCTGACCTTCTGGGCCCCTGCATTATTAGTATTTGTCACGTTTCCTGTCACATTCTCAGCGTTTGGCCCCTCACCTCCTGGGCCCCTGCATTATTAGCATTTGTCCAGTTTCCTGTCACATTCTCAGTGTTTGGCCCCTGACCTCCTGGGCCCCTGCATTATTAGTATTTGTCCCAGTCACATTCTCAGTGTTTGGCCCCTGACCTCCTGGGCCCCTGCATTATTAGCATTTGTCCAGTTTCCTGTCACATTCTCAGTGTTTGGCCCCTGACCTCCTGGGCCCCTGCATTATTAGCATTTGTCCAGTTTCCTGTCACATTCTCAGTGTTTGGCCCCTGACCTCCTGGGCCCCTGCATTATTAGTATTTGTCCCGTTTCCTGTCACATTCTCAGTGTTTGGCTCCTGACCTCCTGGGCCCCTGCATTATTAGTGTTTGTCCCTTTTCCTGTCACATTCTCAGTGTTTGGCCCCTGACCTCCTGGGCCCCTGCATTATTAGTATTTGTTCAGTTTCCTGTCACACACTCAGTGTTTGGCCCCTGACCTCCTGGACCCCTGCATTATTAGTATTTGTCCCGTTTCCTGTCACATTCTCAGTGTTTGGCCCCTGACCTCCTGGGTCCCTGCATTATTAGTATTTGTCCCGTTTCCTGTCACATTCTCAGTGTTTGGCCCCTGACCTCCTCGGCCCCTGCATTATTAGTATTTGTCCCGTTTCCTGTCACATTCTCAGTGTTTGGCCCCTGACCTCCTGGGCCCCTGCATTATTAGTATTTGTCCCGTTTCCTGTCACATTCTCAGTGTTTGGCCCCTGACCTCCTGGGCCCCTGCATTATTAGTATTTGTCCCGTTTCCTGTCACATTCTCAGTGTTTGGCCCCTGACCTCCTGGGCCCCTGCATTATTAGTATTTGTCCCGTTTCCTGTCACATTCTCAGTGTTTGGCCCCTGATCTCCTGGGCCCCTGCATTATTAGTATTTGTCCAGTTTCCTGTCACACTCGCAGTGTTTGGCCCCTGACCTCCTGGGCCCCTGCATTATTAGTATTTGTCCCGTTTCCTTTCACATTCTCAGTGTTTGGCCCCTGCTTTATTAGTATTTGTCCCGTTTCCTGTCACCTTCTCAGTGTTTGGCCCCTGACCTCCAGGGCCCCTGCATTAAGTGCTGCGGAATATGTTGGCGCTATATAAATAAAAACTATTATTATTATTATTATTATTTGTCCTGTTTCCTGTTACATTCTCAGTGTTTGGCCCCTGACCTCCTGGGCCCCTGCATTATTAGCATTTGTCCAGTTTCCTGTCACCTTCTCAGTGTTTGGCCCCTGACCTCCAGGGCCCCTGCATTATTAGTATTTGTCCTGTTTCCTGTTACATTCTCAGTGTTTGGCCCCTGACCTCCTGGGCCCCTGCATTATTAGTATTTGTCACATTCTTAGTGTTTGGACCCTGACCTTCTGGGCCCCTGCATTATTAGTATTTGTCACGTTTCCTGTCACATTCTCAGTGTTTGGCCCCTGACCTCCTGGGCCCCTGCATTATTAGCATTTGTCCAGTTTCCTGTCACATTCTCAGTGTTTGGCCCCTGACCTCCTGGGCCCCTGCATTATTAGTATTTGTCCCGTTTCCTGTCACATTCTCAGTGTTTGGCCCCTGACCTCCTGGGCCCCTGCATTATTAGTATTTGTCCGGTTTCCTGTCACATTCTCAGTGTTTGGCCCCTGACCTCCTGGGCCCCTGCATTATTAGTATTTGTCCCGTTTCCTGTCACATTCTCAGTGTTTGGCCCCTGACCTCCTCGGCCCCTGAATTATTAGTATTTGTCCCGTTTCCTGTCACATTCTCAGTGTTTGGCCTCTGACCTCCTGGGCCCCTGCATTATTAGTATTTGTCCCGTTTCCTGTCACATTCTCAGTGTTTGGCTCCTGACCTCCTGGGCCCCTGCATTATTAGTATTTGTCCAGTTTCCTGTCACCTTCTCAGTGTTTGGCCCCTGACCTCCTCGGCCCCTGCATTATTAGTATTTGTCCCGTTTCCTGTCACATTCTCAGTGTTTGGCCCCTGACCTCCTGGGCCCCTGCATTATTAGTATTTGTCCCGTTTCCTGTCACATTCTCAGTGTTTGGCCCCTGACCTCCTGGGCCCCTGCATTATTAGTATTTGTCCCGTTTCCTGTCACATTCTCAGTGTTTGGCTCCTGACCTCCTGCGCCCCTGCATTATTAGTATTTGTTCAGTTTCCTGTCACACTCTCAGTGTTTGGTCCCTGACCTCCTGGACCCCTGCATTATTAGTATTTGTCCCGTTTCCTGTCACATTCTCAGTGTTTGGCCCCTGACCTCCTGGGCCCCTGCATTATTAGTATTTGTCCCGTTTCCTGTCACATTCTCAGTGTTTGGCCCCTGACCTCCTCGGCCCCTGCATTATTAGTATTTGTCCCGTTTCCTGTCACATTCTCAGTGTTTGGCCTCTGACCTCCTGGGCCCCTGCATTATTAGTATTTGTCCCGTTTCCTGTCACATTCTCAGTGTTTGGCTCCTGACCTCCTGGGCCCCTGCATTATTAGTATTTGTCCAGTTTCCTGTCACCTTCTCAGTGTTTGGCCCCTGACCTCCTGGGCCCCTGCATTATTAGTATTTGTCCCGTTTCCTGTCACATTCTCAGTGTTTGGCCCCTGACCTCCTGGGCCCCTGCATTATTAGTATTTGTCCTGTTTCCTGTCACATTCTCAGTGTTTGGCCCCTGACCTCCTGGGCCCCTGCATTATTAGTATTTGTCCCGTTTCCTGTCACATTCTCAGTGTTTGGCCCCTGATCTCCTGGGCCCCTGCATTATTAGTATTTGTTCAGTTTCCTGTCACATTCTCAGTGTTTGGCCCCTGACCTCCTGGGCCCCTGCATTATTAGTATTTGTCCCGTTTCCTGTCACATTCTCAGTGTTTGACCCCTGACCTCCTGGGCCCCTGCATTATTAGTATTTGTCCAGTTTCCTGTCACATTCTCAGTGTTTGGCCCCTGACCTCCTGGGCCCCTGCATTATTAGCATTTGTCCAGTTTCCTGTCACATTCTCAGTGTTTGGCCCCTGACCTCCTGGGCCTGGGCCCCTGCATTATTAGTATTTGTCCCGTTTCCTGTCACATTCTCAGTGTTTGGCCCCTGACCTCCTGGGCCCCTGCATTATTAGTATTTGTCCCGTTTCCTGTCACATTCTCAGTGTTTGGCCCCTGACCTCCTGGGCCCCTGCATTATTAGTATTTGTCCCAGTCACATTCTCAGTGTTTGGCCCCTGACCTCCTGGGCCCCTGCATTATTAGCATTTGTCCAGTTTCCTGTCACCTTCTCAATGTTTGGCCCCTGACCCCCAGGGCCCCTGCATTATTAGTTTTTGTCCTGTTTCCTGTTACAGTCTCAGTGTTTGGCCCCTGACCTCCTGGGCCCCTGCATTATTAGTATTTGTCACATTCTTAGTGTTTGGCCCCTGACCTTCTGGGCCCCTGCATTATTAGTATTTGTCACGTTTCCTGTCACATTCTCAGTGTTTGGCCCCTGACCTCCTGGGCCCCTGCATTATTAGCATTTGTCCAGTTTCCTGTCACATTCTCAGTGTTTGGCCCCTGACCTCCTGGGCCCCTGCATTATTAGTATATGTCCCGTTTCCTGACACATTCTCAGTGTTTGGCCCCTGACCTCCTGGGCCCCTGCATTATTAGTATTTGTCCAGTTTCCTGTCACATTCTCAGTGTTTGGCCCCTGCTTTATTAGTATTTGTCCCGTTTCCTGTCACCTTCTCAGTGTTTGGCCCCTGACCTCCAGGGCCCCTGCATTATTAGTATTTGTCCTGTTCCCTGTTACATTCTCAGTGTTTGGCCCCTGACCTCCTGGGCCCCTGCATTATTAGTATTTGTCACATTCTTAGTGTTTGGCCCCTGACCTTCTGGGCCCCTGCATTATTAGCATTTGTCCAGTTTCCTGTCACCTTCTCAGTGTTTGGCCCCTGACCTCCTGGGCCCCTGCATTATTAGCATTTGTCCAGTTTCCTGTCACCTTCTCAGTGTTTGGCCCCTGCTTTATTAGTATTTGTCCCGTTTCCTGTCACCTTCTCAGTGTTTGGCCCCTGACCTCCAGGGCCCCTGCATTATTAGTATTTGTCCTGTTTCCTGTTACATTCTCAGTGTTTGGCCCCTGACCTCCTGGGCCCCTGCATTATTAGTATTTGTCACATTCTTAGTGTTTAGCCCCTGACCTTCTGGGCCCCTGCATTATTAGTATTTGTCACGTTTCCTGTCACATTCTCAGTGTTTGGCCCCTGACCTCCTGGGCCCCTGCATTATTAGCATTTGTCCAGTTTCCTGTCACATTCTCAGTGTTTGGCCCCTGACCTCCTGGGCCCCTGCATTATTAGTATTTGTCCCGTTTCCTGTCACATTCTCAGTGTTTGGCCCCTGACCTCCTGGGCCCCTGCATTATTAGTATTTGTCCCGTTTTCTGTCACATTCTCAGTGTTTGGCCCCTGACCTCCTGGGCCCCTGCATTATTAGTATTTGTCCCAGTCACATTCTCAGTGTTTGGCCCCTGACCTCCTGGGCCCCTGCATTATTAGCATTTGTCCAGTTTCCTGTCACCTTTTCAGTGTTTGGCCCCTGACCTCCAGGGCCCCTGCATTATTAGTATTTGTCCTGTTTCCTGTTACATTCTCAGTGTTTGGCCCCTGACCTCCTGGGCCCCTGCATTATTAGTATTTGTCACATTCTTAGTTTTTGGCCCCTGACCTTCTGGGCCCCTGCATTATTAATATTTGTCACGTTTCCTGTCACATTCTCAGTGTTTGGCCCCTGACCTCCTGGGCCCCTGCATTATTAGCATTTGTCCAGTTTCCTGTCACATTCTCAGTGTTTGACCCCTGACCTCCTGGGCCCCTGCATTATTAGTATTTGTCCCGTTTCCTGTCACATTCTCAGTGTTTGGCCCCTGACCTCCTGGGCCCCTGCATTATTAGTATTTGTCCCGTTTCCTGTCACATTCTCAGTGTTTGGCCCCTGACCTCCTGGGCCCCTGCATTATTAGTATTTGTCCCAGTCACATTCTCAGTGTTTGGCCCCTGACTTCCTGGGCCCCTGCATTATTAGCATTTGTCCAGTTTCCTGTCACATTCTCAGTGTTTGGCCCCTGACCTCCTGGGCCCCTGCATTATTAGTATTTGTCCAGTTTCCTGTCACATTCTCAGTGTTTGGCCCCTGACCTCCTGGGCCCCTGCATTATTAGTATTTGTCCCTTTTCCTGTCACATTCTCAGTGTTTGGCCCCTGACCTCCTGGGCCCCTGCATTATTAGGATTTGTTCAGTTTCCTGTCACACTCTCAGTGTTTGGCCCCTGACCTCCTGGACCCCTGCATTATTAGTATTTGTCCCGTTTCCTGTCACATTCTCAGTGTTTGGCCCCTGACCTCCTGGGCCCCTGCATTATTAGTATTTGTCCCGTTTCCTGTCACATTCTCAGTGTTTGGCCCCTGACCTCCTCGGCCCCTGCATTATTAGTATTTGTCCCGTTTCCTGTCACATTCTCAGTGTTTGGCCTCTGACCTCCTGGGCCCCTGCATTATTAGTATTTGTCCCATTTCCTGTCACATTCTCAGTGTTTGGCTCCTGACCTCCTGGGCCCCTGCATTATTAGTATTTGTCCAGTTTCCTGTCACCTTCTCAGTGTTTGGCCCCTGACCTCCTGGGCCCCTGCATTATTAGTATTTGTCCCGTTTCCTGTCACATTCTCAGTGTTTGGCCCCTGACCTCCTGGGCCCCTGCATTATTAGTATTTGTCCCGTTTCCTGTCACATTCTCAGTGTTTGGCCCCTGACCTCCTGGGCCCCTGCATTATTAGTATTTGTCCCGTTTCCTGTCACATTTTCAGTGTTTGGCCCCTGATCTCCTGGGCCCCTGCATTATTAGTATTTGTCCAGTTTCCTGTCACACTCTCAGTGTTTGGCCCCTGACCTCCTGGGCCCCTGCATTATTAGTATTTGTCCCGTTTCCTGTCACATTCTCAGTGTTTGGCCCCTGACCTCCTGGGCCCCTGCATTATTAGTATTTGTCCCGTTTCCTGTCACATTCTCAGTGTTTGGCCCCTGACCTCCTGGGCCCCTGCATTATTAGTATATGTCCAGTTTCCTGTCACCTTCTCAGTGTTTGGCCCCTGACCTCCTGGGCCCCTGCATTATTAGTATTTGTCCCGTTTCCTGTCACCTTCTCAGTGTTTGGCCCCTGACCTCCTGGGCCCCTGCATTATTAGTATTTGTCCCATTTCCTGTCACATTCTCAGTGTTTGGCCCCTGACCTCCTGGGCCCCTGCATTATTAGTATTTGTCCCGTTTCCTGTCACATTCTCAGTGTTTGGCCCCTGACCTCCTGGGCCCCTGCATTATTAGTATATGTCCCGTTTCCTGTCACATTCTCAGTGTTTGGCCCCTGACCTCCTGGGCCCCTGCATTATTAGTATTTGTCCAGTTTCCTGTCACATTCTCAGTGTTTGGCCCCTGCTTTATTAGTATTTCTCCCGTTTCCTGTCACCTTCTCAGTGTTTGGCCCCTGACCTCCAGGGCCCCTGCATTATTAGTATTTGTCCTGTTTCCTGTTACATTCTCAGTGTTTGGCCCCTGACCTCCTGGGCCCCTACATTATTAATATTTGTCACGTTTCCTGTCACATTCTCAATGTTTGGCCCCTGACCTCCTGGGCCCCTGCATTATTAGTATTTGTCCCAGTCACATTCTCAGTGTTTGGCCCCTGACCTCCTGGGCCCCTGCATTATTAGCATTTGTCCAGTTTCCTGTCACATTCTCAGTGTTTGGCCCCTGACATCCTGGGCCCCTGCATTATTAGTATTTGTCCCGTTTCCTGTCACATTCTCAGTGTTTGGCCCCTGCTTTATTAGTATTTGTTCCGTTTCCTGTCACATTCTCAGTGTTTGGCCCCTGCTTTATTAGTATTTGTCCCGTTTCCTGTCACATTCTCAGTGTTTGGCCCCTGCTTTATTAGTATTTGTCCCGTTTCCTGTCACCTTCTCAGTGTTTGGCCCCTGACCTCCAGGGCCCCTGCATTATTAGTATTTGTCCTGTTTCCTGTTACATTCTCAGTGTTTGGCCCCTGACCTCCTGGGCCCCTACATTATTAGTATTTGTCACATTCTTAGTGTTTGGCCCCTGACCTTCTGGCCCCCTTCATTATTAGTATTTGTCCAGTTTCCTGTCACCTTCTCCGTGTTTGGCCCCTGACCTCCTGGGCCCCTGCATTATTAGCATTTGTCCAGTTTCCTGTCACCTTCTCAGTGTTTGGCCCCTGACCTCCTGGGCCCCTGCATTATTAGTATTTGTCCCGTTTCCTGTCACATTCTCAGTATTTGGCCCCTGACCTCCTGGTCCCCTGCATTATTAGTATTTGTCCTGTTTCCTGTTACATTCTCAGTGTTTGGCCCCTGACCTCCTGGGCCCCTGCATTATTAGTATTTGTCACATTCTTAGTGTTTGGCCCCTGACCTTCTGGGCCCCTGCATTATTAGTATTTGTCACGTTTCCTGTCACACTCTCAGTGTTTGGCCCCTGACCTCCTGGGCCCCTGCATTATTAGTATTTGTCCCGTTTCCTGTCACATTCTCAGTGTTTGGCCCCTGACCTCCTGGGCCCCTGCATTATTAGTATTTGTCCCGTTTCCTGTCACATTCTCAGTGTTTGGCCCCTGACCTCCTCGGCCCCTGCATTATTAGTATTTGTCCAGTTTCCTGTCACATTCTCAGTGTTTGGCCCCTGACCTCCTGGACCCCTGCATTATTAGTATTTGTCCCGTTTCCTGTCACCTTCTCAGTGTTTGGCCCCTGACCTCCTCGGCCCCTACATTATTAGTATTTGTCCCGTTTCCTGTCACATTCTCAGTGTTTGGCCCCTGACCTCCTGGGCCCCTGCATTATTAGTATATGTCCCGTTTCCTGTCACATTCTCAGTGTTTGGCCCCTGACCTCCTGGGCCCCTGCATTATTAGTATTTGTCCCGTTTCCTGTCACATTCTCAGTGTTTGGCCCCTGATCTCCTGGGCCCCTGCATTATTAGTATTTGTCCAGTTTCCTGTCACACTCTCAGTGTTTGGCCCCTGACCTCCTGGGCCCCTGCATTATTAGTATTTGTCCCGTTTCCTGTCACATTCTCAGTGTTTGGCCCCTGACCTCCTGGGCCCCTGCATTATTAGTATTTGTCCCGTTTCCTGTCACATTCTCAGTGTTTGGCCCCTGACCTCCTCGGCCCCTGCATTATTAGTATTTGTCCCGTTTCCTGTCACATTCTCAGTGTTTGGCCTCTGACCTCCTGGGCCCCTGCATTATTAGTATTTGTCCCGTTTCCTGTCACATTCTCAGTGTTTGGCTCCTGATCTCCTGGGCCCCTGCATTATTAGTATTTGTCCAGTTTCCTGTCACCTTCTCAGTGTTTGGCCCCTGACCTCCTGGGCCCCTGCATTATTAGTATTTGTCCCGTTTCCTGTCACATTCTCAGTGTTTGGCCCCTGACCTCCTGGGCCCCTGCATTATTAGTATTTGTCCCGTTTCCTGTCACATTCTCAGTGTTTGGCCCCTGACCTCCTGGGCCCCTGCATTATTAGTATTTGTCCCGTTTCCTGTCATATTCTCAGTGTTTGGCCCCTGACCTCCTGGGCCCCTGCATTATTAGTATTTGTCCAGTTTCCTGTCACACTCTCAGTGTTTGGCCCCTGACCTCCTGGGCCCCTGCATTATTAGTATTTGTCCCGTTTCCTGTCACATTCTCAGTGTTTGGCCCCTGACCTCCTGGGCCCCTGCATTATTAGTATTTGTCCCGTTTCCTGTCACATTCTCAGTGTTTGGCCCCTGACCTCCTGGGCCCCTGCATTATTAGTATATGTCCAGTTTCCTGTCACCTTCTCAGTGTTTGGCCCCTGACCTCCTGGGCCCCTGCATTATTAGTATTTGTCCCGTTTCCTGTCACCTTCTCAGTGTTTGGCCCCTGACCCCCTGGGCCCCTGCATTATTAGTTTTTGTCCCATTTCCTGTCACATTCTCAGTGTTTGCCCCCTGACCTCCTGGGCCCCTGCATTATTAGTATTTGTCCCGTTTCCTGTCACATTCTCAGTGTTTGGCCCCTGACCTCCTGGGCCCCTGCATTATTAGTATATTCCAGTTTCCTGTCACCTTCTCAGTGTTTGGCCCCTGACCTCCTGGGCCCCTGCATTATTAGTATTTGTCCCGTTTCCTGTCACCTTCTCAGTGTTTGGCCCCTGACCCCCTGGGCCCCTGCATTATTAGTTTTTGTCCCATTTCCTGTCACATTCTCAGTGTTTGGCCCCTGACCTCCTGGGCCCCTGCATTATTAGTATTTGTCCCGTTTCCTGTCACATTCTCAGTGTTTGCCCCCTGACCTCCTGGGTCCCTGCATTATTAGTATTTGTCCAGTTTCCTGTCACACTCTAAGTGTTTGGCCCCTGCTTTATTAGTATTTGTCCCCTTTCCTGTCACCTTCTCAGTGTTTGGCCCCTGACCTTCAGGGCCCCTGCATTATTAGTATTTGTCCTGTTTCCTGTTACATTCTCAGTGTTTGGCCCCTGACCTCCTGGGCCCCTGCATTATTAGTATTTGTCACATTCTTAGTGTTTGGCCCCTGACCTTCTGGGCCCCTGCATTATTAGTATTTGTCCCGTTTCCTGTCACCTTCTCAGTGTTTGGCCCCTGACCTCCTGGGCCCCTGCATTATTAGCATTTGTCCAGTTTCCTGTCACCTTCTCAGTGTTTGGCCCCTGACCTCCTGGGCCCCTGCATTATTAGTATTTGTCCCGTTTCCTGTCACATTCTCAGTATTTGGCCCCTGACCTCCTGGGCCCCTGCATTATTAGTATTTGTCCAGTTTCCTGTCACAATCTCAGTGTTTGGCACCTGACCTCCTGGGCCCCTGCATTATTAGTATTTGTCACATTCTTAGTGTTTGGCCCCTGACCTTCTGGGCCCCTGCATTATTAGTATTTGTCACGTTTCCTGTCACATTCTCAGTGTTTGGCCCCTGACCTCCTGGGCCCCTGCATTATTAGCATTTGTCCAGTTTCCTGTCACATTCTCAGTGTTTGGCCCCTGACCTCCTGGGCCCCTGCATTATTAGTATATGTCCCGTTTCCTGACACATTCTCAGTGTTTGGCCCCTGACCTCCTGGGCCCCTGCATTATTAGTATTTGTCCAGTTTCCTTTCACATTCTCAGTGTTTGGCCCCTGCTTTATTAGTATTTGTCCCGTTTCCTGTCACCTTCTCAGTGTTTGGCCCCTGACCTCCAGGGCCCCTGCATTATTAGTATTTGTCCTGTTTCCTGTTACATTCTCAGTGTTTGGCCCCTGACCTCCTGGGCCCCTGCATTATTAGTATTTGTCACATTCTTAGTGTTTGGCCCCTGACCTTCTGGGCCCCTGCATTATTAGTATTTGTCCAGTTTCCTGTCACCTTCTCAGTGTTTGGCCCCTGACCTCCTGGGCCCCTGCATTATTAGCATTTGTCCAGTTTCCTGTCACCTTCTCAGTGTTTGGCCCCTGCTTTATTAGTATTTGTCCCGTTTGCTGTCACCTTCTCAGTGTTTGGCCCCTGACCTCCAGGGCCCCTGCATTATTAGTATTTGTCCCGTTTCCTGTCACATTCTCAGTATTTGGCCCCTGACCTCCTGGGCCCCTGCATTATTAGTATTTGTCCTGTTTCCTGTTACATTCTCAGTGTTTGGCCCCTGACCTCCTGGGCCCCTGCATTATTAGTATTTGTCACATTCTTAGTGTTTGGCCCCTGACCTTCTGGGCCCCTGCATTATTAGTATTTGTCACGTTTCCTGTCACATTCTCAGTGTTTGGCCCCTGACCTCCTGGGCCCCTGCATTATTAGTATTTGTCCCAGTCACATTCTCAGTGTTTGGCCCCTGACCTCCTGGGTCCCTGCATTATTAGTATTTGTCCCGTTTCCTGTCACATTCTCAGTATTTGGCCCCTGACCTCCTGGGCCCCTGCATTATTAGTATTTGTCCCGTTTCCTGTCACATTCTCAGTGTTTGGCCCCTGACCTGCTGGGCCCCTGCATTATTAGTATTTGTCCTGTTTCCTGTCACCTTCTCAGTGTTTGGCCCTTGACCTCCAGGGCCCCTGCATTATTAGTATTTGTCCTGTTTCCTGTTACATTCTCAGTGTTTGGCCCCTGACCTCCTGGGCCCCTGCATTATTAGTATTTGTCACATTCTTAGTGTTTGGCCCCTGACCTTCTGGGCCCCTGCATTATTAGTATTTGTCACGTTTCCTGTCACATTCTCAGCGTTTGGCCCCTCACCTCCTGGGCCCCTGCATTATTAGCATTTGTCCAGTTTCCTGTCACATTCTCAGTGTTTGGCCCCTGACCTCCTGGGCCCCTGCATTATTAGTATTTGTCCCAGTCACATTCTCAGTGTTTGGCCCCTGACCTCCTGGGCCCCTGCATTATTAGCATTTGTCCAGTTTCCTGTCACATTCTCAGTGTTTGGCCCCTGACCTCCTGGGCCCCTGCATTATTAGCATTTGTCCAGTTTCCTGTCACATTCTCAGTGTTTGGCCCCTGACCTCCTGGGCCCCTGCATTATTAGTATTTGTCCCGTTTCCTGTCACATTCTCAGTGTTTGGCTCCTGACCTCCTGGGCCCCTGCATTATTAGTGTTTGTCCCTTTTCCTGTCACATTCTCAGTGTTTGGCCCCTGACCTCCTGGGCCCCTGCATTATTAGTATTTGTTCAGTTTCCTGTCACACACTCAGTGTTTGGCCCCTGACCTCCTGGACCCCTGCATTATTAGTATTTGTCCCGTTTCCTGTCACATTCTCAGTGTTTGGCCCCTGACCTCCTGGGTCCCTGCATTATTAGTATTTGTCCCGTTTCCTGTCACATTCTCAGTGTTTGGCCCCTGACCTCCTCGGCCCCTGCATTATTAGTATTTGTCCCGTTTCCTGTCACATTCTCAGTGTTTGGCCCCTGACCTCCTGGGCCCCTGCATTATTAGTATTTGTCCCGTTTCCTGTCACATTCTCAGTGTTTGGCCCCTGACCTCCTGGGCCCCTGCATTATTAGTATTTGTCCCGTTTCCTGTCATATTCTCAGTGTTTGGCCCCTGACCTCCTGGGCCCCTGCATTATTAGTATTTGTCCAGTTTCCTGTCACACTCTCAGTGTTTGGCCCCTGACCTCCTGGGCCCCTGCATTATTAGTATTTGTCCCGTTTCCTGTCACATTCTCAGTGTTTGGCCCCTGACCTCCTGGGCCCCTGCATTATTAGTATTTGTCCCGTTTCCTGTCACATTCTCAGTGTTTGGCCCCTGACTTCCTGGGCCCCTGCATTATTAGTATATGTCCAGTTTCCTGTCACCTTCTCAGTGTTTGGCCCCTGACCTCCTGGGCCCCTGCATTATTAGTATTTGTCCCGTTTCCTGTCACCTTCTCAGTGTTTGGCCCCTGACCCCCTGGGCCCCTGCATTATTAGTTTTTGTCCCATTTCCTGTCACATTCTCAGTGTTTGGCCCCTGACCTCCTGGGCCCCTGCATTATTAGTATTTGTCCCGTTTCCTGTCACATTCTCAGTGTTTGCCCCCTGACCTCCTGGGTCCCTGCATTATTAGTATTTGTCCAGTTTCCTGTCACACTCTAAGTGTTTGGCCCCTGCTTTATTAGTATTTGTCCCCTTTCCTGTCACCTTCTCAGTGTTTGGCCCCTGACCTTCAGGGCCCCTGCATTATTAGTATTTGTCCTGTTTCCTGTTACATTCTCAGTGTTTGGCCCCTGACCTCCTGGGCCCCTGCATTATTAGTATTTGTCACATTCTTAGTGTTTGGCCCCTGACCTTCTGGGCCCCTGCATTATTAGTATTTGTCCCGTTTCCTGTCACCTTCTCAGTGTTTGGCCCCTGACCTCCTGGGCCCCTGCATTATTAGCATTTGTCCAGTTTCCTGTCACCTTCTCAGTGTTTGGCCCCTGACCTCCTGGGCCCCTGCATTATTAGTATTTGTCCCGTTTCCTGTCACATTCTCAGTATTTGGCCCCTGACCTCCTGGGCCCCTGCATTATTAGTATTTGTCCAGTTTCCTGTCACAATCTCAGTGTTTGGCACCTGACCTCCTGGGCCCCTGCATTATTAGTATTTGTCACATTCTTAGTGTTTGGCCCCTGACCTTCTGGGCCCCTGCATTATTAGTATTTGTCACGTTTCCTGTCACATTCTCAGTGTTTGGCCCCTGACCTCCTGGGCCCCTGCATTATTAGCATTTGTCCAGTTTCCTGTCACATTCTCAGTGTTTGGCCCCTGACCTCCTGGGCCCCTGCATTATTAGTATATGTCCCGTTTCCTGACACATTCTCAGTGTTTGGCCCCTGACCTCCTGGGCCCCTGCATTATTAGTATTTGTCCAGTTTCCTTTCACATTCTCAGTGTTTGGCCCCTGCTTTATTAGTATTTGTCCCGTTTCCTGTCACCTTCTCAGTGTTTGGCCCCTGACCTCCAGGGCCCCTGCATTATTAGTATTTGTCCTGTTTCCTGTTACATTCTCAGTGTTTGGCCCCTGACCTCCTGGGCCCCTGCATTATTAGTATTTGTCACATTCTTAGTGTTTGGCCCCTGACCTTCTGGGCCCCTGCATTATTAGTATTTGTCCAGTTTCCTGTCACCTTCTCAGTGTTTGGCCCCTGACCTCCTGGGCCCCTGCATTATTAGCATTTGTCCAGTTTCCTGTCACCTTCTCAGTGTTTGGCCCCTGCTTTATTAGTATTTGTCCCGTTTGCTGTCACCTTCTCAGTGTTTGGCCCCTGACCTCCAGGGCCCCTGCATTATTAGTATTTGTCCCGTTTCCTGTCACATTCTCAGTATTTGGCCCCTGACCTCCTGGGCCCCTGCATTATTAGTATTTGTCCTGTTTCCTGTTACATTCTCAGTGTTTGGCCCCTGACCTCCTGGGCCCCTGCATTATTAGTATTTGTCCCAGTCACATTCTCAGTGTTTGGCCCCTGACCTCCTGGGTCCCTGCATTATTAGCATTTGTCCCGTTTCCTGTCACATTCTCAGTATTTGGCCCCTGACCTCCTGGGCCCCTGCATTATTAGTATTTGTCCCGTTTCCTGTCACATTCTCAGTGTTTGGCCCCTGACCTGCTGGGCCCCTGCATTATTAGTATTTGTCCTGTTTCCTGTCACCTTCTCAGTGTTTGGCCCTTGACCTCCAGGGCCCCTGCATTATTAGTATTTGTCCTGTTTCCTGTTACATTCTCAGTGTTTGGCCCCTGACCTCCTGGGCCCCTGCATTATTAGTATTTGTCACATTCTTAGTGTTTGGCCCCTGACCTTCTGGGCCCCTGCATTATTAGTATTTGTCACGTTTCCTGTCACATTCTCAGCGTTTGGCCCCTCACCTCCTGGGCCCCTGCATTATTAGCATTTGTCCAGTTTCCTGTCACATTCTCAGTGTTTGGCCCCTGACCTCCTGGGCCCCTGCATTATTAGTATTTGTCCCAGTCACATTCTCAGTGTTTGGCCCCTGACCTCCTGGGCCCCTGCATTATTAGCATTTGTCCAGTTTCCTGTCACATTCTCAGTGTTTGGCCCCTGACCTCCTGGGCCCCTGCATTATTAGCATTTGTCCAGTTTCCTGTCACATTCTCAGTGTTTGGCCCCTGACCTCCTGGGCCCCTGCATTATTAGTATTTGTCCCGTTTCCTGTCACATTCTCAGTGTTTGGCTCCTGACCTCCTGGGCCCCTGCATTATTAGTGTTTGTCCCTTTTCCTGTCACATTCTCAGTGTTTGGCCCCTGACCTCCTGGGCCCCTGCATTATTAGTATTTGTTCAGTTTCCTGTCACACACTCAGTGTTTGGCCCCTGACCTCCTGGACCCCTGCATTATTAGTATTTGTCCCGTTTCCTGTCACATTCTCAGTGTTTGGCCCCTGACCTCCTGGGTCCCTGCATTATTAGTATTTGTCCCGTTTCCTGTCACATTCTCAGTGTTTGGCCCCTGACCTCCTCGGCCCCTGCATTATTAGTATTTGTCCCGTTTCCTGTCACATTCTCAGTGTTTGGCCCCTGACCTCCTGGGCCCCTGCATTATTAGTATTTGTCCCGTTTCCTGTCACATTCTCAGTGTTTGGCCCCTGACCTCCTGGGCCCCTGCATTATTAGTATTTGTCCCGTTTCCTGTCACATTCTCAGTGTTTGGCCCCTGACCTCCTGGGCCCCTGCATTATTAGTATTTGTCCCGTTTCCTGTCACATTCTCAGTGTTTGGCCCCTGATCTCCTGGGCCCCTGCATTATTAGTATTTGTCCAGTTTCCTGTCACACTCGCAGTGTTTGGCCCCTGACCTCCTGGGCCCCTGCATTATTAGTATTTGTCCCGTTTCCTTTCACATTCTCAGTGTTTGGCCCCTGCTTTATTAGTATTTGTCCCGTTTCCTGTCACCTTCTCAGTGTTTGGCCCCTGACCTCCAGGGCCCCTGCATTAAGTGCTGCGGAATATGTTGGCGCTATATAAATAAAAACTATTATTATTATTATTATTATTTGTCCTGTTTCCTGTTACATTCTCAGTGTTTGGCCCCTGACCTCCTGGGCCCCTGCATTATTAGTATTTGTCACATTCTTAGTGTTTGGCCCCTGACCTTCTGGGCCCCTTCATTATTAGTATTTGTCCAGTTTCCTGTCACCTTCTCCGTGTTTGGCCCCTGACCTCCTGGGCCCCTGCATTATTAGCATTTGTCCAGTTTCCTGTCACCTTCTCAGTGTTTGGCCCCTGACCTCCTGGGCCCCTGCATTATTAGTATTTGTCCCGTTTCCTGTCACATTCTCAGTATTTGGCCCCTGACCTCCTGGGCCCCTGCATTATTAGTATTTGTCCCATTTCCTGTCACATTCTCAGTGTTTGGCCCCTGACCTCCAGGGCCCCTGCATTATTAGTATTTGTCCTGTTTCCTGTTACATTCTCAGTGTTTGGCCCCTGACCTCCTGGGCCCCTGCATTATTAGTATTTGTCACATTCTTAGTGTTTGGCCCCTGACCTTCTGGGCCACTGCATTATTAGTATTTGTCCAGTTTCCTGTCACCTTCTTAGTGTTTGGCCCCTGACCTCCTGGGCCCCTGCATTATTAGCATTTGTCCAGTTTCCTGTCACCTTCTCAGTGTTTGGCCCCTGCTTTATCAGTATTTGTCCCGTTTCCTGTCACCTTCTCAGTGTTTGGCCCCTGACCTCCAGGGCCCCTGCATTATTAGTATTTGTCCTGTTTCCTGTTACATTCTCAGTGTTTGGCCCCTGACCTCCTGGGCCCCTGCATTATTAGTATTTGTCACATTCTTAGTGTTTGGCCCCTGACCTTCTGGGCCCCTGCATTATTAGTATTTGTCCAGTTTCCTGTCACCTTCTCAGTGTTTGGCCCCTGACCTCCTGGGCCCCTGCATTATTAGCATTTGTCCAGTTTCCTGTCACCTTCTCAGTGTTTGGCCCCTGACCTCCTGGGCCCCTGCATTATTAGTATTTGTCCCGTTTCTTGTCACATTTTCAGTATTTGGCCCCTGACCTCCTGGGCCCCTGCATTATTAGTATTTGTCCTGTTTCCTGTCACCTTCTCAGTGTTTGGCCCCTGACCTCCAGGGCCCCTGCATTATTAGTATTTGTCCTGTTTCCTGTTACATTCTCAGTGTTTGGCCCCTGACCTCCTGGGCCCCTGCATTATTAGTATTTGTCACATTCTTAGTGTTTGGCCCCTGACCTTCTGGGCCCCTGCATTATTAGTATTTGTCACGTTTCCTGTCACATTCTCAGTGTTTGGCCCCTGACCTCCTGGGCCCCTGCATTATTAGCATTTGTCCAGTTTCCTGTCACATTCTCAGTGTTTGGCCCCTGACCTCCTGGGCCCCTGCATTATTAGTATTTGTCACATTCTTAGTGTTTGGCCCCTGACCTTCTGGGCCCCTGCATTATTAGTATTTGTCACGTTTCCTGTCACATTCTCAGTGTTTGGCCCCTGACCTCTTGGGCCCCTGCATTATTAGTATTTGTCACATTCTTAGTGTTTGGCCCCTGACCTTCTGGGCCCCTGCATTATTAGTATATGTCCCGTTTCCTGACACATTCTCAGTGTTTGGCCCCTGACCTCCTGGGCCCCTGCATTATTAGTATTTGTCCAGTTTCCTGTCACATTCTCAGTGTTTGGCCCCTGCTTTATTAGTATTTGTCCCGTTTCCTGTCACCTCAGTGTTTGGCCCCTGACCTCCAGGGCCCCTGCATTATTAGTATTTGTCCTGTTTCCTGTTACATTCTCAGTGTTTGGCCCCTGACCTCCTGGGCCCCTGCATTATTAGTATTTGTCCCAGTCACATTCTCAGTGTTTGGCCCCTGACCTCCTGGGCCCCTGCATTATTAGCATTTGTCCAGTTTCCTGTCACCTTCTCAGTGTTTGGCCCCTGACCTCCAGGGCCCCTGCATTATTAGTATTTGTCCTGTTTCCTGTTACATTCTCAGTGTTTGGCCCCTGACCTCCTGGGCCCCTGCATTATTAGTATTTGTCCCAGTCACATTCTCAGTGTTTGGCCCCTGACCTCCTGGGCCCCTGCATTATTAGCATTTGTCCAGTTTCCTGTCACCTTCTCAGTGTTTGGCCCCTGACCTCCTGGGCCCCTGCATTATTAGTATTTGTCACATTCTTAGTGTTTGGCCCCTGACCTTCTGGGCCCCTGCATTATTAGTATTTGTCACGTTTCCTGTCACATTCTCAGTGTTTGGCCCCTGACCTCCTGGGCCCCTGCATTATTAGCATTTGTCCAGTTTCCTGTCACATTCTCAGTGTTTGGCCCCTGACCTCCTGGGCCCCTGCATTATTAGTATTTGTCCCGTTTCCTGTCACATTCTCAGTGTTTGGCCCCTGACCTCCTGGGCCCCTGCATTTTTAGTATTTGTCCCGTTTCCTGTCACATTCTCAGTGTTTGGTCTCTGACCTCCTGGGCCCCTGCATTATTAGTATTTGTCCCAGTCACATTCTCAGTGTTTGGCCCCTGACCTCCTGGGCCCCTGAATTATTAGCATTTGTCCAGTTTCCTGTCACATTCTCAGTGTTTGGCCACTGACCTCCTGGGCCCCTGCATTATTAGTATTTGTCCAGTTTCCTGTCACATTCTCACTGTTTGGCCCTTGACCTCCTGGGCCCCTGCATTATTAGTATTTGTCCCGTTTCTTGTCACATTTTCAGTATTTGGCCCCTGACCTCCTGGGCCCCTGCATTATTAGTATTTGTCCAGTTTCCTGTCACATTCTCAGTGTTTGGCCCCTGACCTCCTGGGCCCCTGCATTATTAGTATTTGTCCTGTTTCCTGTCACCTTCTCAGTGTTTGGCCCCTGACCTCCAGGGCCCCTGCATTATTAGTATTTGTCCTGTTTCCTGTTACATTCTCAGTGTTTGGCCCATGACCTCCTGGGCCCCTGCATTATTAGTATTTGTCACATTCTTAGTGTTTGGCCCCTGACCTTCTGGGCCCCTGCATTATTAGTATTTGTCACGTTTCCTGTCACATTCTCAGTGTTTGGCCCCTGACCTCCTGGGCCCCTGCATTATTAGCATTTGTCCAGTTTCCTGTCACATTCTCAGTGTTTGGCCCCTGACTTCCTGGGCCCCTGCATTATTAGTATTTGTCACATTCTTAGTGTTTGGCCCCTGACCTTCTGGGCCCCTGCATTATTAGTATTTGTCACGTTTCCTGTCACATTCTCAGTGTTTGGCCCCTGACCTCTTGGGCCCCTGCATTATTAGTATTTGTCACATTCTTAGTGTTTGGCCCCTGACCTCCTGGGCCCCTGCATTATTAGTATATGTCCCGTTTTCTGACACATTCTCAGTGTTTGGCCCCTGACCTCCTGGGCCCCTGCATTATTAGTATTTGTCCAGTTTACTGTCACATTCTCAGTGTTTGGCCCCTGCTTTATTAGTATTTGTCCCGTTTCCTGTCACCTTCTCAGTGTTTGGCCCCTGACCTCCAGGGCCCCTGCATTATTAGTATTTGTCCTGTTTCCTGTTACATTCTCAGTGTTTGGCCCCTGACCTCCTGGGCCCCTGCATTATTAGTATTTGTCCCAGTCACATTCTCAGTGTTTGGCCCCTGACCTCCTGGGCCCCTGCATTATTAGCATTTGTCCAGTTTCCTGTCACCTTCTCAGTGTTTGGCCCCTGACCTCCAGGGCCCCTGCATTATTAGTATTTGTCCTGTTTCCTGTTACATTCTCAGTGTTTGGCCCCTGACCTCCTGGGCCCCTGCATTATTAGTATTTGTCACATTCTTAGTGTTTGGCCCCTGACCTTCTGGGCCCCTTCATTATTAGTATTTGTCCAGTTTCCTGTCACCTTCTCCGTGTTTGGCCCCTGACCTCCTGGGCCCCTGCATTATTAGCATTTGTCCAGTTTCCTGTCACATTCTCAGTGTTTGGCCCCTGATCTCCTGGGCCCCTGCATTATTAGTATTTGTCCAGTTTCCTGTCACACTCTCAGTGTTTGGCCCCTGACCTCCTGGGCCCCTGCATTATTAGTATTTGTCCCGTTTCCTGTCACATTCTCAGTGTTTGACCCCTGACCTCCTGGGCCCCTGCATTATTAGTATTTGTCCTGTTTCCTGTCACCTTCTCAGTGTTTGGCCCCTGACCTCCAGGGCCCCTGCATTATTAGTATTTGTCCTGTTTCCTGTTACATTCTCAGTGTTTGGCCCCTGACCTCCTGGGCCCCTGCATTATTAGTATTTGTCACATTCTTAGTGTTTGGCCCCTGACCTCCTGGGCCCCTGCATTATTAGTATTTGTCACGTTTCCTGTCACATTCTCAGTGTTTGGCCCCTGACCTCCTGGGCCCCTGCATTATTAGCATTTGTCCAGTTTCCTGTCTCATTCTCAGTGTTTGGCCCCTGACCTCCTGGGCCCCTGCATTATTAGTATTTGTCCCGTTTCCTGTCACATTCTCACTGTTTGGCCCCTGACCTCCTGGGCCCCTGCATTATTAGTATTTGTCCCAGTCACATTCTCAGTGTTTGGCCCCTGACCTCCTGGGCCCCTGCATTATTAGCATTTGTCCAGTTTCCTGTCACCTTCTCAGTGTTTGGCCCCTGACCTCCAGGGCCCCTGCATTATTAGTATTTGTCCTGTTTCCTGTTACATTCTCAGTGTTTGGCCCCTGACCTCCTGGGCCCCTGCATTATTAGTATTTGTCACATTCTTAGTGTTTGGACCCTGACCTTCTGGGCCCCTGCATTATTAGTATTTGTCACGTTTCCTGTCACATTCTCAGTGTTTGGCCCCTGACCTCCTGGGCCCCTGCATTATTAGCATTTGTCCAGTTTCCTGTCACATTCTCAGTGTTTGGCCCCTGACCTCCTGGGCCCCTGCATTATTAGTATTTGTCCCGTTTCCTGTCACATTCTCAGTGTTTGGCCCCTGACCTCCTGGGCCCCTGCATTATTAGTATTTGTCCGGTTTCCTGTCACATTCTCAGTGTTTGGCCCCTGACCTCCTGGGCCCCTGCATTATTAGTATTTGTCCCGTTTCCTGTCACATTCTCAGTGTTTGGCCCCTGACCTCCTCGGCCCCTGAATTATTAGTATTTGTCCCGTTTCCTGTCACATTCTCAGTGTTTGGCCTCTGACCTCCTGGGCCCCTGCATTATTAGTATTTGTCCCGTTTCCTGTCACATTCTCAGTGTTTGGCTCCTGACCTCCTGGGCCCCTGCATTATTAGTATTTGTCCAGTTTCCTGTCACCTTCTCAGTGTTTGGCCCCTGACCTCCTCGGCCCCTGCATTATTAGTATTTGTCCCGTTTCCTGTCACATTCTCAGTGTTTGGCCCCTGACCTCCTGGGCCCCTGCATTATTAGTATTTGTCCCGTTTCCTGTCACATTCTCAGTGTTTGGCCCCTGACCTCCTGGGCCCCTGCATTATTAGTATTTGTCCCGTTTCCTGTCACATTCTCAGTGTTTGGCTCCTGACCTCCTGCGCCCCTGCATTATTAGTATTTGTTCAGTTTCCTGTCACACTCTCAGTGTTTGGTCCCTGACCTCCTGGACCCCTGCATTATTAGTATTTGTCCCGTTTCCTGTCACATTCTCAGTGTTTGGCCCCTGACCTCCTGGGCCCCTGCATTATTAGTATTTGTCCCGTTTCCTGTCACATTCTCAGTGTTTGGCCCCTGACCTCCTCGGCCCCTGCATTATTAGTATTTGTCCCGTTTCCTGTCACATTCTCAGTGTTTGGCCTCTGACCTCCTGGGCCCCTGCATTATTAGTATTTGTCCCGTTTCCTGTCACATTCTCAGTGTTTGGCTCCTGACCTCCTGGGCCCCTGCATTATTAGTATTTGTCCAGTTTCCTGTCACCTTCTCAGTGTTTGGCCCCTGACCTCCTGGGCCCCTGCATTATTAGTATTTGTCCCGTTTCCTGTCACATTCTCAGTGTTTGGCCCCTGACCTCCTGGGCCCCTGCATTATTAGTATTTGTCCTGTTTCCTGTCACATTCTCAGTGTTTGGCCCCTGACCTCCTGGGCCCCTGCATTATTAGTATTTGTCCCGTTTCCTGTCACATTCTCAGTGTTTGGCCCCTGATCTCCTGGGCCCCTGCATTATTAGTATTTGTTCAGTTTCCTGTCACATTCTCAGTGTTTGGCCCCTGACCTCCTGGGCCCCTGCATTATTAGTATTTGTCCCGTTTCCTGTCACATTCTCAGTGTTTGACCCCTGACCTCCTGGGCCCCTGCATTATTAGTATTTGTCCAGTTTCCTGTCACATTCTCAGTGTTTGGCCCCTGACCTCCTGGGCCCCTGCATTATTAGCATTTGTCCAGTTTCCTGTCACATTCTCAGTGTTTGGCCCCTGACCTCCTGGGCCTGGGCCCCTGCATTATTAGTATTTGTCCCGTTTCCTGTCACATTCTCAGTGTTTGGCCCCTGACCTCCTGGGCCCCTGCATTATTAGTATTTGTCCCGTTTCCTGTCACATTCTCAGTGTTTGGCCCCTGACCTCCTGGGCCCCTGCATTATTAGTATTTGTCCCAGTCACATTCTCAGTGTTTGGCCCCTGACCTCCTGGGCCCCTGCATTATTAGCATTTGTCCAGTTTCCTGTCACCTTCTCAATGTTTGGCCCCTGACCCCCAGGGCCCCTGCATTATTAGTATTTGTCCTGTTTCCTGTTACATTCTCAGTGTTTGGCCCCTGACCTCCTCGGCCCCTGCATTATTAGTATTTGTCACATTCTTAGTGTTTGGCCCCTGACCTTCTGGGCCCCTGCATTATTAGTATTTGTCACGTTTCCTGTCACATTCTCAGTGTTTGGCCCCTGACCTCCTGGGCCCCTGCATTATTATCATTTGTCCAGTTTCCTGTCACATTCTCCGTGTTTGGCCCCTGACCTCCTGGGCCCCTGCATTATTAGTATTTGTCCCGTTTCCTGTCACATTCTCAGTGTTTGGCCCCTGACCTCCTGGGCCCCTGCATTATTAGTATTTGTCCCGTTTCCTGTCACATTCTCAGTATTTGGCCCCTGACCTCCTGGGCCCCTGCATTATTAGTATTTGTCCAGTTTCCTGTCACACTCTCAGTGTTTGGCCCCTGCTTTATTAGTATTTGTCCCCTTTCCTGTCACCTTCTCAGTGTTTGGCCCCTGACCTCCAGGGCCCCTGCAGTATTAGTATTTGTCCTGTTTCCTGTTACATTCTCAGTGTTTGGCCCCTGACCTCCTGGGCCCCTGCATTATTAGTATTTGTCACATTCTTAGTGTTTGGCCCCTGACCTTCTGGGCCCCTGCATTATTAGTATTTGTCCAGTTTCCTGTCACCTTCTCAGTGTTTGGCCCCTGACCTCCTGGGCCCCTGCATTATTAGCATTTGTCCAGTTTCCTGTCACCTTCTCAGTGTTTGGCCCCTGACCTCCTGGGCCCCTGCATTATTAGTATTTGTCCCGTTTCCTGTCACACTCTCAGTGTTTGGCCCCTGACCTCCTGGGCCCCTGCATTATTAGTATTTGTCCCGTTTCCTGTCACATTCTCAGTGTTTGGCCCCTGACCTCCTGGGCCCCTGCATTATTAGTATTTGTCCCAGTCACATTCTCAGTGTTTGGCCCCTGACCTCCTGGGCCCCTGCATTATTAGCATTTGTCCAGTTTCCTGTCACCTTCTCAATGTTTGGCCCCTGACCCCCAGGGCCCCTGCATTATTAGTATTTGTCCTGTTTCCTGTTACATTCTCAGTGTTTGGCCCCTGACCTCCTCGGCCCCTGCATTATTAGTATTTGTCACATTCTTAGTGTTTGGCCCCTGACCTTCTGGGCCCCTGCATTATTAGTATTTGTCACGTTTCCTGTCACATTCTCAGTGTTTGGCCCCTGACCTCCTGGGCCCCTGCATTATTATCATTTGTCCAGTTTCCTGTCACATTCTCCGTGTTTGGCCCCTGACCTCCTGGGCCCCTGCATTATTAGTATTTGTCCCGTTTCCTGTCACATTCTCAGTGTTTGGCCCCTGACCTCCTGGGCCCCTGCATTATTAGTATTTGTCCCGTTTCCTGTCACATTCTCAGTATTTGGCCCCTGACCTCCTGGGCCCCTGCATTATTAGTATTTGTCCAGTTTCCTGTCACACTCTCAGTGTTTGGCCCCTGCTTTAATAGTATTTGTCCCCTTTCCTGTCACCTTCTCAGTGTTTGGCCCCTGACCTCCAGGGCCCCTGCAGTATTAGTATTTGTCCTGTTTCCTGTTACATTCTCAGTGTTTGGCCCCTGACCTCCTGGGCCCCTGCATTATTAGTATTTGTCACATTCTTAGTGTTTGGCCCCTGACCTTCTGGGCCCCTGCATTATTAGTATTTGTCCAGTTTCCTGTCACCTTCTCAGTGTTTGGCCCCTGACCTCCTGGGCCCCTGCATTATTAGCATTTGTCCAGTTTCCTGTCACCTTCTCAGTGTTTGGCCCCTGACCTCCTGGGCCCCTGCATTATTAGTATTTGTCCCGTTTCCTGTCACACTCTCAGTGTTTGGCCCCTGACCTCCTGGGCCCCTGCATTATTAGTATTTGTCCCGTTTCCTGTCACCTTCTCAGTGTTTGGCCCCTGACCTCCTGGGCCCCTGCATTATTAGCATTTGTCCAGTTTCCTGTCACATTCTTAGTGTTTGGCCCCTGACCTTCTGGGCCCCTGCATTATTAGTATTTGTCACGTTTCCTGTCACATTCTCAGTGTTTGGCCCCTGACCTCCTGGGCCCCTGCATTATTAGCATTTGTCCAGTTTCCTGTCACATTCTCAGTGTTTGGCCCCTGACCTCCTGGGCCCCTGCATTATTAGTATATGTCCCGTTTCCTGACACATTCTCAGTGTTTGGCCCCTGACCTCCTTGGCCCCTGCATTATTAGTATTTGTCCAGTTTCCTGTCACATTCTCAGTGTTTGGCCCCTGCTTTATTAGTATTTGTCCCGTTTCCTGTCACCTTCTCAGTGTTTGGCCCCTGACCTCCAGGGCCCCTGCATTATTAGTATTTGTCCTGTTCCCTGTTACATTCTCAGTGTTTGGCCCCTGACCTCCTGGGCCCCTGCATTATTAGTATTTGTCACATTCTTAGTGTTTGGCCCCTGACCTTCTGGGCCCCTGCATTATTAGTATTTGTCCAGTTTCCTGTCACCTTCTCAGTGTTTGGCCCCTGACCTCCTGGGCCCCTGCATTATTAGCATTTGTCCAGTTTCCTGTCACCTTCTCAGTGTTTGGCCCCTGCTTTATTAGTATTTGTCCCGTTTCCTGTCACCTTCTCAGTGTTTGGCCCCTGACCTCCAGGGCCCCTGCATTATTAGTATTTGTCCTGTTTCCTGTTACATTCTCAGTGTTTGGCCCCTGACCTCCTGGGCCCCTACATTATTAGTATTTGTCACATTCTTAGTGTTTGGCCCCTGACCTTCTGGGCCCCTGCATTATTAGTATTTGTCACGTTTCCTGTCACAATCTCAGTGTTTGGCCCCTGACCTCCTGGGCCCCTGCATTATTAGCATTTGTCCAGTTTCCTGTCACCTTCTCAGTGTTTGGCCCCTGACCTCCTGGGCCCCTGCATTATTAGTATTTGTCCCGTTTCCTGTCACACTCTCAGTGTTTGGCCCCTGACCTCCTGGGCCCCTGCATTATTATTATTTGTCCCGTTTCCTGTCACCTTCTCAGTGTTTGGCCCCTGACCTCCTGGGCCCCTGCATTATTAGCATTTGTCCAGTTTCCTGTCACCTTCTCAGTGTTTGGCCCCTGACCTCCTGGGCCCCTGCATTATTAGTATTTGTCCCGTTTCCTGTCACATTCTCAGTATTTGGCCCCTGACTTCCTGGGCCCCTGCATTATTAGTATTTGTCCAGTTTCCTGTCACATTCTCAGTGTTTGGCCCCTGACCTCCTGGGCCCCTGCATTATTAGTATTTGTCCTGTTTCCTGTCACCTTCTCAGAGTTTGGCCCCTGACCTCCAGGGCCCCTGCATTATTAGTTTTTGTCCTGTTTCCTGTTACAGTCTCAGTGTTTGGCCCCTGACCTCCTGGGCCCCTGCATTATTAGTATTTGTCACATTCTTAGTGTTTGGCCCCTGACCTTCTGGGCCCCTGCATTATTAGTATTTGTCACGTTTCCTGTCACATTCTCAGTGTTTGGCCCCTGACCTCCTGGGCCCCTGCATTATTAGCATTTGTCCAGTTTCCTGTCACATTCTCAGTGTTTGGCCCCTGACCTCCTGGGCCCCTGCATTATTAGTATATGTCCCGTTTCCTGACACATTCTCAGTGTTTGGCCCCTGACCTCCTGGGCCCCTGCATTATTAGTATTTGTCCAGTTTCCTGTCACATTCTCAGTGTTTGGCCCCTGCTTTATTAGTATTTGTCCAGTTTCCTGTCACCTTCTCAGTGTTTGGCCCCTGACCTCCAGGGCCCCTGCATTATTAGTATTTGTCCTGTTCCCTGTTACATTCTCAGTGTTTGGCCCCTGACCTCCTGGGCCCCTGCATTATTAGTATTTGTCACATTCTTAGTGTTTGGCCCCTGACCTTCTGGGCCCCTGCATTATTAGTATTTGTCCAGTTTCCTGTCACCTTCTCAGTGTTTGGCCCCTGACCTCCTGGGCCCCTGCATTATTAGCATTTGTCCAGTTTCCTGTCACCTTCTCAGTGTTTGGCCCCTGCTTTATTAGTATTTGTCCCGTTTCCTGTCACCTTCTCAGTGTTTGGCCCCTGACCTCCAGGGCCCCTGCATTATTAGTATTTGTCCTGTTTCCTGTTACATTCTCAGTGTTTGGCCCCTGACCTCCTGGGCCCCTGCATTATTAGTATTTGTCACATTCTTAGTGTTTAGCCCCTGACCTTCTGGGCCCCTGCATTATTAGTATTTGTCACGTTTCCTGTCACATTCTCAGTGTTTGGCCCCTGACCTCCTGGGCCCCTGCATTATTAGCATTTGTCCAGTTTCCTGTCACATTCTCAGTGTTTGGCCCCTGACCTCCTGGGCCCCTGCATTATTAGTATTTGTCCCGTTTCCTGTCACATTCTCAGTGTTTGGCCCCTGACCTCCTGGGCCCCTGCATTATTAGTATTTGTCCCGTTTTCTGTCACATTCTCAGTGTTTGGCCCCTGACCTCCTGGGCCCCTGCATTATTAGTATTTGTCCCAGTCACATTCTCAGTGTTTGGCCCCTGACCTCCTGGGCCCCTGCATTATTAGCATTTGTCCAGTTTCCTGTCACCTTTTCAGTGTTTGGCCCCTGACCTCCAGGGCCCCTGCATTATTAGTATTTGTCCTGTTTCCTGTTACATTCTCAGTGTTTGGCCCCTGACCTCCTGGGCCCCTGCATTATTAGTATTTGTCACATTCTTAGTTTTTGGCCCCTGACCTTCTGGGCCCCTGCATTATTAATATTTGTCACGTTTCCTGTCACATTCTCAGTGTTTGGCCCCTGACCTCCTGGGCCCCTGCATTATTAGCATTTGTCCAGTTTCCTGTCACATTCTCAGTGTTTGACCCCTGACCTCCTGGGCCCCTGCATTATTAGTATTTGTCCCGTTTCCTGTCACATTCTCAGTGTTTGGCCCCTGACCTCCTGGGCCCCTGCATTATTAGTATTTGTCCCGTTTCCTGTCACATTCTCAGTGTTTGGCCCCTGACCTCCTGGGCCCCTGCATTATTAGTATTTGTCCCAGTCACATTCTCAGTGTTTGGCCCCTGACCTCCTGGGCCCCTGCATTATTAGCATTTGTCCAGTTTCCTGTCACATTCTCAGTGTTTGGCCCCTGACCTCCTGGGCCCCTGCATTATTAGTATTTGTCCAGTTTCCTGTCACATTCTCAGTGTTTGGCCCCTGACCTCCTGGGCCCCTGCATTATTAGTATTTGTCCCTTTTCCTGTCACATTCTCAGTGTTTGGCCCCTGACCTCCTGGGCCCCTGCATTATTAGGATTTGTTCAGTTTCCTGTCACACTCTCAGTGTTTGGCCCCTGACCTCCTGGACCCCTGCATTATTAGTATTTGTCCCGTTTCCTGTCACATTCTCAGTGTTTGGCCCCTGACCTCCTGGGCCCCTGCATTATTAGTATTTGTCCCGTTTCCTGTCACATTCTCAGTGTTTGGCCCCTAACCTCCTCGGCCCCTGCATTATTAGTATTTGTCCCGTTTCCTGTCACATTCTCAGTGTTTGGCCTCTGACCTCCTGGGCCCCTGCATTATTAGTATTTGTCCCATTTCCTGTCACATTCTCAGTGTTTGGCTCCTGACCTCCTGGGCCCCTGCATTATTAGTATTTGTCCAGTTTCCTGTCACCTTCTCAGTGTTTGGCCCCTGACCTCCTGGGCCCCTGCATTATTAGTATTTGTCCCGTTTCCTGTCACATTCTCAGTGTTTGGCCCCTGACCTCCTGGGCCCCTGCATTATTAGTATTTGTCCCGTTTCCTGTCACATTCTCAGTGTTTGGCCCCTGACCTCCTGGGCCCCTGCATTATTAGTATTTGTCCCGTTTCCTGTCACATTTTCAGTGTTTGGCCCCTGATCTCCTGGGCCCCTGCATTATTAGTATTTGTCCAGTTTCCTGTCACACTCTCAGTGTTTGGCCCCTGACCTCCTGGGCCCCTGCATTATTAGTATTTGTCCCGTTTCCTGTCACATTCTCAGTGTTTGGCCCCTGACCTCCTGGGCCCCTGCATTATTAGTATTTGTCCCGTTTCCTGTCACATTCTCAGTGTTTGGCCCCTGACCTCCTGGGCCCCTGCATTATTAGTATATGTCCAGTTTCCTGTCACCTTCTCAGTGTTTGGCCCCTGACCTCCTGGGCCCCTGCATTATTAGTATTTGTCCCGTTTCCTGTCACCTTCTCAGTGTTTGGCCCCTGACCTCCTGGGCCCCTGCATTATTAGTATTTGTCCCATTTCCTGTCACATTCTCAGTGTTTGGCCCCTGACCTCCTGGGCCCCTGCATTATTAGTATTTGTCCCGTTTCCTGTCACATTCTCAGTGTTTGGCCCCTGACCTCCTGGGCCCCTGCATTATTAGTATATGTCCTGTTTCCTGTCACATTCTCAGTGTTTGGCCCCTGCTTTATTAGTATTTGTCCCGTTTCCTGTCACCTTCTCAGTGTTTGGCCCCTGACCTCCAGGGCCCCTGCATTATTAGTATTTGTCCTGTTTCCTGTCACATTCTCAGTGTTTGGCCCCTGACCTCCTGGGCCCCTGCATTATTAGTATTTGTCACATTCTTAGTGTTTGGCCCCTGACCTCCTGAGCCCCTGCATTATTAGCATTTGTCCAGTTTCCTGTCACATTCTCAGTGTTTGGCCCCTGACCTCCTGGGCCCCTGCATTATTAGTATTTGTCCCGTTTCCTGTCACATTCTCAGTGTTTGGCCCCTGACCTCCTGGGCCCCTGCATTATTAGTATTTGTCCCGTTTCCTGTCACATTCTCAGTGTTTGGCCCCTGACCTCCTGGGCCCCTGCATTATTAGTATTTGTCCCAGTCACATTCTCAGTGTTTGGCCCCTGACCTCCTGGGCCCCTGCATTATTAGCATTTGTCCAGTTTCCTGTCACCTTCTCAGTGTTTGGCCCCTGACCTCCAGGGCCCCTGCATTATTAGTATTTGTCCTGTTTCCTGTTACATTCTCAGTGTTTGGCCCCTGACCTCCTGGGCCCCTGCATTATTAGTATTTGTCACATTCTTAGTGTTTGGCCCCTGACCTTCTGGGCCCCTGCATTATTAGTATTTGTCACGTTTCCTGTCACATTCTCAGTGTTTGGCCCCTGACCTCCTGGGCCCCTGCATTATTAGCATTTGTCCAGTTTCCTGTCACATTCTCAGTGTTTGGCCCCTGACCTCCTGGGCCCCTGCATTATTAGTATTTGTACCGTTTCCTGTCACATTCTCAGTGTTTGGCCCCTGACCTCCTGGGCCCCTGCATTATTAGTATTTGTCCCGTTTCCTGTCACATTCTCAGTGTTTGGCCCCTGACCTCCTGGGCCCCTGCATTATTAGTATTTGTCCCAGTCACATTCTCAGTGTTTGGCCCCTGACCTCCTGGGCCCCTGCATTATTAGCATTTGTCCAGTTTCCTGTCACATTCTCAGTGTTTGGCCCCTGACCTCCTGGGCCCCTGCATTATTAGTATTTGTCCAGTTTCCTGTCACATTCTCAGTGTTTGGCCCCTGACCTCCTGGGCCCCTGCATTATTAGTATTTGTCCCGTTTCCTGTCACATTCTCAGTGTTTGGCCCCTGACCTCCTGGGCCCCTGCATTATTAGTGTTTGTCCCTTTTCCTGTCACATTCTCAGTGTTTGGCCCCTGACCTCCTGGGCCCCTGCATTGTTAGTATTTGTTCAGTTTCCTGTCACACTCTCAGTGTTTGGCCCCTGACCTCCTGGACCCCTGCATTATTAGTATTTGTCCCGTTTCCTGTCACATTCTCAGTGTTTGGCCCCTAACCTCCTGGGCCACTGCATTATTAGTATTTGTCCCGTTTCCTGTCACCTTCTCAGTGTTTGGCCCCTGACCTCCTGGGCCCCTGCATTATTAGTATTTGTCCCGTTTCCTGTCACATTCTCAGTGTTTGGCCCCTGATCTCCTGGGCCCCTGCATTATTAGTATTTGTCCAGTTTCCTGTCACACTCTCAGTGTTTGGCCCCTGACCTCCTGGGCCCCTGCATTATTAGTATTTGTCCCGTTTCCTGTCACATTCTCAGTGTTTGGCCCCTGACCTCCTCGGCCCCTGCATTATTAGTATTTGTCCCGTTTCCTGTCACATTCTCAGTGTTTGGCCTCTGACCTCCTGGGCCCCTGCATTATTAGTATTTGTCCCGTTTCCTGTCACATTCTCAGTGTTTGGCTCCTGACCTCCTGGGCCCCTGCATTATTAGTATTTGTCCAGTTTCCTGTCACCTTCTCAGTGTTTGGCCCTTGACCTCCTGGGCCCCTGCATTATTAGTATTTGTCCCGTTTCCTGTCACATTCTCAGTGTTTGGCCCCTGACCTCCTGGGCCCCTGCATTATTAGTATTTGTCCCGTTTCCTGTCACATTCTCAGTGTTTGGCCCCTGACCTCCTGGGCCCCTGCATTATTAGTATTTGTCCCGTTTCCTGTCACATTCTCAGTGTTTGGCCCCTTGACCTCCTGGGCCCCTGCATTATTAGTATTTGTCCAGTTTCCTGTCACACTCTCAGTGTTTGGCCCCTGACCTCCTGGGCCCCTGCATTATTAGTATTTGTCCCGTTTCCTGTCACATTCTCAGTGTTTGGCCCCTGACCTCCTGGGCCCCTGCATTATTAGTATTTGTCCCGTTTCCTGTCACATTCTCAGTGTTTGGCCCCTGACCTCCTGGTCCCCTGCATTATTAGTATATGTCCAGTTTCCTGTCACCTTCTCAGTGTTTGGCCCCTGACCTCCTGGGCCCCTGCATTATTAGTATTTGTCCCGTTTCCTGTCACCTTCTCAGTGTTTGGCCCCTGACCTCCTGGGCCCCTGCATTATTAGTATTTGTCCCATTTCCTGTCACATTCTCAGTGTTTGGCCCCTGACCTCCTGGGCCCCTGCATTATTAGTATTTGTCCCGTTTCCTGTCACATTCTCAGTGTTTGGCCCCTGACCTCCAGGGCCCCTGCATTATTAGTATTTGTCCTGTTTCCTGTTACATTCTCAGTGTTTGGCCCCTGACCTCCTGGGCCCCTGCATTATTAGTATTTGTCCCGTTTCCTGTCACACTCTCAGTGTTTGGCCCCTGCTTTATTAGTATTTGTCCCCTTTCCTGTCACCTTCTCAGTGTTTGGCCCCTGACCTCCAGGGCCCCTGCATTATTAGTATTTGTCCTGTTTCCTGTTACATTCTCAGTGTTTGGCCCCTGACCTCCTGGGCCCCTGCATTATTAGTATTTGTCACATTCTTAGTGTTTGGCCCCTGACCTTCTGGGCCCCTGCATTATTAGTATTTGTCCAGTCTCCTGTCACCTTCTCAGTGTTTGGCCCCTGACCTCCTGGGCCCCTGTATTATTAGCATTTGTCCAGTTTCCTGTCACCTTCTCAGTGTTTGGCCCCTGACCTCCTGGGCCCCTGCATTATTAGTATTTGTCCCGTTTCCTGTCACACTCTCAGTGTTTGGCCCCTGACCTCCTGGGCCCCTGCATTATTAGTATTTGTCCCGTTTCCTGTCACCTTCTCAGTGTTTGGCCCCTGACCTCCTGGGCCCCTGCATTATTAGCATTTGTCCAGTTTCCTGTCACCTTCTCAGTGTTTGGCCCCTGACCTCCTGGGCCCCTGCATTATTAGTATTTGTCCCGTTTCCTGTCACATTCTCAGTATTTGGCCCCTGACCTCCTGGGCCCCTGCATTATTAGTATTTGTCCAGTTTCCTGTCACAATCTCAGTGTTTGGCACCTGACCTCCTGGGCCCCTGCATTATTAGTATTTGTCACATTCTTAGTGTTTGGCCCCTGACCTTCTGGGCCCCTGCATTATTAGTATTTGTCACGTTTCCTGTCACATTCTCAGTGTTTGGCCCCTGACCTCCTGGGCCCCTGCATTATTAGTATTTGTCCCGTTTCCTGTCACATTCTCAGTGTTTGGCCCCTGACCTCCTGGGCCCCTGCATTATTAGTATTTGTCCCGTTTCCTGTCACATTCTCAGTGTTTGGCCCCTGATCTCCTGGGCCCCTGCATTATTAGTATTTGTCCAGTTTCCTGTCACACTCGCAGTGTTTGGCCCCTGACCTCCTGGGCCCCTGCATTATTAGTATTTGTCCCGTTTCCTTTCACATTCTCAGTGTTTGGCCCCTGCTTTATTAGTATTTGTCCCGTTTCCTGTCACCTTCTCAGTGTTTGGCCCCTGACCTCCAGGGCCCCTGCATTAAGTGCTGCGGAATATGTTGGCGCTATATAAATAAAAACTATTATTATTATTATTATTATTTGTCCTGTTTCCTGTTACATTCTCAGTGTTTGGCCCCTGACCTCCTGGGCCCCTGCATTATTAGTATTTGTCACATTCTTAGTGTTTGGCCCCTGACCTTCTGGGCCCCTTCATTATTAGTATTTGTCCAGTTTCCTGTCACCTTCTCCGTGTTTGGCCCCTGACCTCCTGGGCCCCTGAATTATTAGCATTTGTCCAGTTTCCTGTCACATTCTCAGTGTTTGGCCACTGACCTCCTGGGCCCCTGCATTATTAGTATTTGTCCAGTTTCCTGTCACATTCTCACTGTTTGGCCCTTGACCTCCTGGGCCCCTGCATTATTAGTATTTGTCCCGTTTCTTGTCACATTTTCAGTATTTGGCCCCTGACCTCCTGGGCCCCTGCATTATTAGTATTTGTCCAGTTTCCTTTCACATTCTCAGTGTTTGGCCCCTGCTTTATTAGTATTTGTCCCGTTTCCTGTCACCTTCTCAGTGTTTGGCCCCTGACCTCCAGGGCCCCTGCATTAAGTGCTGCGGAATATGTTGGCGCTATATAAATAAAAACTATTATTATTATTATTATTATTTGTCCTGTTTCCTGTTACATTCTCAGTGTTTGGCCCCTGACCTCCTGGGCCCCTGCATTATTAGTATTTGTCACATTCTTAGTGTTTGGCCCCTGACCTTCTGGGCCCCTTCATTATTAGTATTTGTCCAGTTTCCTGTCACCTTCTCCGTGTTTGGCCCCTGACCTCCTGGGCCCCTGCATTATTAGCATTTGTCCAGTTTCCTGTCACCTTCTCAGTGTTTGGCCCCTGACCTCCTGGGCCCCTGCATTATTAGTATTTGTCCCGTTTCCTGTCACATTCTCAGTATTTGGCCCCTGACCTCCTGGGCCCCTGCATTATTAGTATTTGTCCCATTTCCTGTCACATTCTCAGTGTTTGGCCCCTGACCTCCAGGGCCCCTGCATTATTAGTATTTGTCCTGTTTCCTGTTACATTCTCAGTGTTTGGCCCCTGACCTCCTGGGCCCCTGCATTATTAGTATTTGTCACATTCTTAGTGTTTGGCCCCTGACCTTCTGGGCCACTGCATTATTAGTATTTGTCCAGTTTCCTGTCACCTTCTTAGTGTTTGGCCCCTGACCTCCTGGGCCCCTGCATTATTAGCATTTGTCCAGTTTCCTGTCACCTTCTCAGTGTTTGGCCCCTGCTTTATCAGTATTTGTCCCGTTTCCTGTCACCTTCTCAGTGTTTGGCCCCTGACCTCCAGGGCCCCTGCATTATTAGTATTTGTCCTGTTTCCTGTTACATTCTCAGTGTTTGGCCCCTGACCTCCTGGGCCCCTGCATTATTAGTATTTGTCACATTCTTAGTGTTTGGCCCCTGACCTTCTGGGCCCCTGCATTATTAGTATTTGTCCAGTTTCCTGTCACCTTCTCAGTGTTTGGCCCCTGACCTCCTGGGCCCCTGCATTATTAGCATTTGTCCAGTTTCCTGTCACCTTCTCAGTGTTTGGCCCCTGACCTCCTGGGCCCCTGCATTATTAGTATTTGTCCCGTTTCTTGTCACATTTTCAGTATTTGGCCCCTGACCTCCTGGGCCCCTGCATTATTAGTATTTGTCCTGTTTCCTGTCACCTTCTCAGTGTTTGGCCCCTGACCTCCAGGGCCCCTGCATTATTAGTATTTGTCCTGTTTCCTGTTACATTCTCAGTGTTTGGCCCCTGACCTCCTGGGCCCCTGCATTATTAGTATTTGTCACATTCTTAGTGTTTGGCCCCTGACCTTCTGGGCCCCTGCATTATTAGTATTTGTCACGTTTCCTGTCACATTCTCAGTGTTTGGCCCCTGACCTCCTGGGCCCCTGCATTATTAGCATTTGTCCAGTTTCCTGTCACATTCTCAGTGTTTGGCCCCTGACCTCCTGGGCCCCTGCATTATTAGTATTTGTCACATTCTTAGTGTTTGGCCCCTGACCTTCTGGGCCCCTGCATTATTAGTATTTGTCACGTTTCCTGTCACATTCTCAGTGTTTGGCCCCTGACCTCTTGGGCCCCTGCATTATTAGTATTTGTCACATTCTTAGTGTTTGGCCCCTGACCTTCTGGGCCCCTGCATTATTAGTATATGTCCCGTTTCCTGACACATTCTCAGTGTTTGGCCCCTGACCTCCTGGGCCCCTGCATTATTAGTATTTGTCCAGTTTCCTGTCACATTCTCAGTGTTTGGCCCCTGCTTTATTAGTATTTGTCCCGTTTCCTGTCACCTCAGTGTTTGGCCCCTGACCTCCAGGGCCCCTGCATTATTAGTATTTGTCCTGTTTCCTGTTACATTCTCAGTGTTTGGCCCCTGACCTCCTGGGCCCCTGCATTATTAGTATTTGTCCCAGTCACATTCTCAGTGTTTGGCCCCTGACCTCCTGGGCCCCTGCATTATTAGCATTTGTCCAGTTTCCTGTCACCTTCTCAGTGTTTGGCCCCTGACCTCCAGGGCCCCTGCATTATTAGTATTTGTCCTGTTTCCTGTTACATTCTCAGTGTTTGGCCCCTGACCTCCTGGGCCCCTGCATTATTAGTATTTGTCCCAGTCACATTCTCAGTGTTTGGCCCCTGACCTCCTGGGCCCCTGCATTATTAGCATTTGTCCAGTTTCCTGTCACCTTCTCAGTGTTTGGCCCCTGACCTCCTGGGCCCCTGCATTATTAGTATTTGTCACATTCTTAGTGTTTGGCCCCTGACCTTCTGGGCCCCTGCATTATTAGTATTTGTCACGTTTCCTGTCACATTCTCAGTGTTTGGCCCCTGACCTCCTGGGCCCCTGCATTATTAGCATTTGTCCAGTTTCCTGTCACATTCTCAGTGTTTGGCCCCTGACCTCCTGGGCCCCTGCATTATTAGTATTTGTCCCGTTTCCTGTCACATTCTCAGTGTTTGGCCCCTGACCTCCTGGGCCCCTGCATTTTTAGTATTTGTCCCGTTTCCTGTCACATTCTCAGTGTTTGGCCTCTGACCTCCTGGGCCCCTGCATTATTAGTATTTGTCCCAGTCACATTCTCAGTGTTTGGCCCCTGACCTCCTGGGCCCCTGAATTATTAGCATTTGTCCAGTTTCCTGTCACATTCTCAGTGTTTGGCCACTGACCTCCTGGGCCCCTGCATTATTAGTATTTGTCCAGTTTCCTGTCACATTCTCACTGTTTGGCCCTTGACCTCCTGGGCCCCTGCATTATTAGTATTTGTCACATTCTTAGTGTTTGGCCCCTGACCTTCTGGGCCCCTTCATTATTAGTATTTGTCCAGTTTCCTGTCACCTTCTCCGTGTTTGGCCCCTGACCTCCTGGGCCCCTGCATTATTAGCATTTGTCCAGTTTCCTGTCACATTCTCAGTGTTTGGCCCCTGATCTCCTGGGCCCCTGCATTATTAGTATTTGTCCAGTTTCCTGTCACACTCTCAGTGTTTGGCCCCTGACCTCCTGGGCCCCTGCATTATTAGTATTTGTCCCGTTTCCTGTCACATTCTCAGTGTTTGACCCCTGACCTCCTGGGCCCCTGCATTATTAGTATTTGTCCTGTTTCCTGTCACCTTCTCAGTGTTTGGCCCCTGACCTCCAGGGCCCCTGCATTATTAGTATTTGTCCTGTTTCCTGTTACATTCTCAGTGTTTGGCCCCTGACCTCCTGGGCCCCTGCATTATTAGTATTTGTCACATTCTTAGTGTTTGGCCCCTGACCTCCTGGGCCCCTGCATTATTAGTATTTGTCACGTTTCCTGTCACATTCTCAGTGTTTGGCCCCTGACCTCCTGGGCCCCTGCATTATTAGCATTTGTCCAGTTTCCTGTCACATTCTCAGTGTTTGGCCCCTGACCTCCTGGGCCCCTGCATTATTAGCATTTGTCCAGTTTCCTGTCACCTTCTCAGTGTTTGGCCCCTGACCTCCAGGGCCCCTGCATTATTAGTATTTGTCCTGTTTCCTGTTACATTCTCAGTGTTTGGCCCCTGACCTCCTGGGCCCCTGCATTATTAGTATTTGTCACATTCTTAGTGTTTGGACCCTGACCTTCTGGGCCCCTGCATTATTAGTATTTGTCACGTTTCCTGTCACATTCTCAGTGTTTGGCCCCTGACCTCCTGGGCCCCTGCATTATTAGCATTTGTCCAGTTTCCTGTCACATTCTCAGTGTTTGGCCCCTGACCTCCTGGGCCCCTGCATTATTAGTATTTGTCCCGTTTCCTGTCACATTCTCAGTGTTTGGCCCCTGACCTCCTGGGCCCCTGCATTATTAGTATTTGTCCGGTTTCCTGTCACATTCTCAGTGTTTGGCCCCTGACCTCCTGGGCCCCTGCATTATTAGTATTTGTCCCGTTTCCTGTCACATTCTCAGTGTTTGGCCCCTGACCTCCTCGGCCCCTGAATTATTAGTATTTGTCCCGTTTCCTGTCACATTCTCAGTGTTTAGCCTCTGACCTCCTGGGCCCCTGCATTATTAGTATTTGTCCCGTTTCCTGTCACATTCTCAGTGTTTGGCTCCTGACCTCCTGGGCCCCTGCATTATTAGTATTTGTCCAGTTTCCTGTCACCTTCTCAGTGTTTGGCCCCTGACCTCCTCGGCCCCTGCATTATTAGTATTTGTCCCGTTTCCTGTCACATTCTCAGTGTTTGGCCCCTGACCTCCTGGGCCCCTGCATTATTAGTATTTGTCCCGTTTCCTGTCACATTCTCAGTGTTTGGCCCCTGACCTCCTGGGCCCCTGCATTATTAGTATTTGTCCCGTTTCCTGTCACATTCTCAGTGTTTGGCTCCTGACCTCCTGCGCCCCTGCATTATTAGTATTTGTTCAGTTTCCTGTCACACTCTCAGTGTTTGGTCCCTGACCTCCTGGACCCCTGCATTATTAGTATTTGTCCCGTTTCCTGTCACATTCTCAGTGTTTGGCCCCTGACCTCCTGGGCCCCTGCATTATTAGTATTTGTCCCGTTTCCTGTCACATTCTCAGTGTTTGGCCCCTGACCTCCTCGGCCCCTGCATTATTAGTATTTGTCCCGTTTCCTGTCACATTCTCAGTGTTTGGCCTCTGACCTCCTGGGCCCCTGCATTATTAGTATTTGTCCCGTTTCCTGTCACATTCTCAGTGTTTGGCTCCTGACCTCCTGGGCCCCTGCATTATTAGTATTTGTCCAGTTTCCTGTCACCTTCTCAGTGTTTGGCCCCTGACCTCCTGGGCCCCTGCATTATTAGTATTTGTCCCGTTTCCTGTCACATTCTCAGTGTTTGGCCCCTGACCTCCTGGGCCCCTGCATTATTAGTATTTGTCCTGTTTCCTGTCACATTCTCAGTGTTTGGCCCCTGACCTCCTGCGCCCCTGCATTATTAGTATTTGTTCAGTTTCCTGTCACACTCTCAGTGTTTGGTCCCTGACCTCCTGGACCCCTGCATTATTAGTATTTGTCCCGTTTCCTGTCACATTCTCAGTGTTTGGCCCCTGACCTCCTGGGCCCCTGCATTATTAGTATTTGTCCCGTTTCCTGTCACATTCTCAGTGTTTGGCCCCTGACCTCCTCGGCCCCTGCATTATTAGTATTTGTCCCGTTTCCTGTCACATTCTCAGTGTTTGGCCTCTGACCTCCTGGGCCCCTGCATTATTAGTATTTGTCCCGTTTCCTGTCACATTCTCAGTGTTTGGCTCCTGACCTCCTGGGCCCCTGCATTATTAGTATTTGTCCAGTTTCCTGTCACCTTCTCAGTGTTTGGCCCCTGACCTCCTGGGCCCCTGCATTATTAGTATTTGTCCCGTTTCCTGTCACATTCTCAGTGTTTGGCCCCTGACCTCCTGGGCCCCTGCATTATTAGTATTTGTCCTGTTTCCTGTCACATTCTCAGTGTTTGGCCCCTGACCTCCTGGGCCCCTGCATTATTAGTATTTGTCCCGTTTCCTGTCACATTCTCAGTGTTTGGCCCCTGATCTCCTGGGCCCCTGCATTATTAGTATTTGTTCAGTTTCCTGTCACATTCTCAGTGTTTGGCCCCTGACCTCCTGGGCCCCTGCATTATTAGTATTTGTCCCGTTTCCTGTCACATTCTCAGTGTTTGACCCCTGACCTCCTGGGCCCCTGCATTATTAGTATTTGTCCAGTTTCCTGTCACATTCTCAGTGTTTGGCCCCTGACCTCCTGGGCCCCTGCATTATTAGCATTTGTCCAGTTTCCTGTCACATTCTCAGTGTTTGGCCCCTGACCTCCTGGGCCTGGGCCCCTGCATTATTAGTATTTGTCCCGTTTCCTGTCACATTCTCAGTGTTTGGCCCCTGACCTCCTGGGCCCCTGCATTATTAGTATTTGTCCCGTTTCCTGTCACATTCTCAGTGTTTGGCCCCTGACCTCCTGGGCCCCTGCATTATTGGTATTTGTCCCAGTCACATTCTCAGTGTTTGGCCCCTGACCTCCTGGGCCCCTGCATTATTAGCATTTGTCCAGTTTCCTGTCACCTTCTCAATGTTTGGCCCCTGACCCCCAGGGCCCCTGCATTATTAGTTTTTGTCCTGTTTCCTGTTACAGTCTCAGTGTTTGGCCCCTGACCTCCTGGGCCCCTGCATTATTAGTATTTGTCACATTCTTAGTGTTTGGCCCCTGACCTTCTGGGCCCCTGCATTATTAGTATTTGTCACGTTTCCTGTCACATTCTCAGTGTTTGGCCCCTGACCTCCTGGGCCCCTGCATTATTAGCATTTGTCCAGTTTCCTGTCACATTCTCAGTGTTTGGCCCCTGACCTCCTGGGCCCCTGCATTATTAGTATATGTCCCGTTTCCTGACACATTCTCAGTGTTTGGCCCCTGACCTCCTGGGCCCCTGCATTATTAGTATTTGTCCAGTTTCCTGTCACATTCTCAGTGTTTGGCCCCTGCTTTATTAGTATTTGTCCCGTTTCCTGTCACCTTCTCAGTGTTTGGCCCCTGACCTCCAGGGCCCCTGCATTATTAGTATTTGTCCTGTTCCCTGTTACATTCTCAGTGTTTGGCCCCTGACCTCCTGGGCCCCTGCATTATTAGTATTTGTCACATTCTTAGTGTTTGGCCCCTGACCTTCTGGGCCCCTGCATTATTAGCATTTGTCCAGTTTCCTGTCACCTTCTCAGTGTTTGGCCCCTGACCTCCTGGGCCCCTGCATTATTAGCATTTGTCCAGTTTCCTGTCACCTTCTCAGTGTTTGGCCCCTGCTTTATTAGTATTTGTCCCGTTTCCTGTCACCTTCTCAGTGTTTGGCCCCTGACCTCCAGGGCCCCTGCATTATTAGTATTTGTCCTGTTTCCTGTTACATTCTCAGTGTTTGGCCCCTGACCTCCTGGGCCCCTGCATTATTAGTATTTGTCACATTCTTAGTGTTTAGCCCCTGACCTTCTGGGCCCCTGCATTATTAGTATTTGTCACGTTTCCTGTCACATTCTCAGTGTTTGGCCCCTGACCTCCTGGGCCCCTGCATTATTAGCATTTGTCCAGTTTCCTGTCACATTCTCAGTGTTTGGCCCCTGACCTCCTGGGCCCCTGCATTATTAGTATTTGTCCTGTTTCCTGTCACATTCTCAGTGTTTGGCCCCTGACCTCCTGGGCCCCTGCATTATTAGTATTTGTCCCGTTTTCTGTCACATTCTCAGTGTTTGGCCCCTGACCTCCTGGGCCCCTGCATTATTAGTATTTGTCCCAGTCACATTCTCAGTGTTTGGCCCCTGACCTCCTGGGCCCCTGCATTATTAGCATTTGTCCAGTTTCCTGTCACCTTTTCAGTGTTTGGCCCCTGACCTCCAGGGCCCCTGCATTATTAGTATTTGTCCTGTTTCCTGTTACATTCTCAGTGTTTGGCCCCTGACCTCCTGGGCCCCTGCATTATTAGTATTTGTCACATTCTTAGTTTTTGGCCCCTGACCTTCTGGTCCCCTGCATTATTAATATTTGTCACGTTTCCTGTCACATTCTCAGTGTTTGGCCCCTGACCTCCTGGGCCCCTGCATTATTAGCATTTGTCCAGTTTCCTGTCACATTCTCAGTGTTTGACCCCTGACCTCCTGGGCCCCTGCATTATTAGTATTTGTCCCGTTTCCTGTCACATTCTCAGTGTTTGGCCCCTGACCTCCTGGGCCCCTGCATTATTAGTATTTGTCCCGTTTCCTGTCACATTCTCAGTGTTTGGCCCCTGACCTCCTGGGCCCCTGCATTATTAGTATTTGTCCCAGTCACATTCTCAGTGTTTGGCCCCTGACTTCCTGGGCCCCTGCATTATTAGCATTTGTCCAGTTTCCTGTCACATTCTCAGTGTTTGGCCCCTGACCTCCTGGGCCCCTGCATTATTAGTATTTGTCCAGTTTCCTGTCACATTCTCAGTGTTTGGCCCCTGACCTCCTGGGCCCCTGCATTATTAGTATTTGTCCCTTTTCCTGTCACATTCTCAGTGTTTGGCCCCTGACCTCCTGGGCCCCTGCATTATTAGGATTTGTTCAGTTTCCTGTCACACTCTCAGTGTTTGGCCCCTGACCTCCTGGACCCCTGCATTATTAGTATTTGTCCCGTTTCCTGTCACATTCTCAGTGTTTGGCCCCTGACCTCCTGGGCCCCTGCATTATTAGTATTTGTCCCGTTTCCTGTCACATTCTCAGTGTTTGGCCCCTGACCTCCTCGGCCCCTGCATTATTAGTATTTGTCCCGTTTCCTGTCACATTCTCAGTGTTTGGCCTCTGACCTCCTGGGCCCCTGCATTATTAGTATTTGTCCCATTTCCTGTCACATTCTCAGTGTTTGGCTCCTGACCTCCTGGGCCCCTGCATTATTAGTATTTGTCCAGTTTCCTGTCACCTTCTCAGTGTTTGGCCCCTGACCTCCTGGGCCCCTGCATTATTAGTATTTGTCCCGTTTCCTGTCACATTCTCAGTGTTTGGCCCCTGACCTCCTGGGCCCCTGCATTATTAGTATTTGTCCCGTTTCCTGTCACATTCTCAGTGTTTGGCCCCTGACCTCCTGGGCCCCTGCATTATTAGTATTTGTCCCGTTTCCTGTCACATTTTCAGTGTTTGGCCCCTGATCTCCTGGGCCCCTGCATTATTAGTATTTGTCCAGTTTCCTGTCACACTCTCAGTGTTTGGCCCCTGACCTCCTGGGCCCCTGCATTATTAGTATTTGTCCCGTTTCCTGTCACATTCTCAGTGTTTGGCCCCTGACCTCCTGGGCCCCTGCATTATTAGTATTTGTCCCGTTTCCTGTCACATTCTCAGTGTTTGGCCCCTGACCTCCTGGGCCCCTGCATTATTAGTATATGTCCAGTTTCCTGTCACCTTCTCAGTGTTTGGCCCCTGACCTCCTGGGCCCCTGCATTATTAGTATTTGTCCCGTTTCCTGTCACCTTCTCAGTGTTTGGCCCCTGACCTCCTGGGCCCCTGCATTATTAGTATTTGTCCCATTTCCTGTCACATTCTCAGTGTTTGGCCCCTGACCTCCTGGGCCCCTGCATTATTAGTATTTGTCCCGTTTCCTGTCACATTCTCAGTGTTTGGCCCCTGACCTCCTGGGCCCCTGCATTATTAGTATATGTCCCGTTTCCTGTCACATTCTCAGTGTTTGGCCCCTGACCTCCTGGGCCCCTGCATTATTAGTATTTGTCCAGTTTCCTGTCACATTCTCAGTGTTTGGCCCCTGCTTTATTAGTATTTCTCCCGTTTCCTGTCACCTTCTCAGTGTTTGGCCCCTGACCTCCAGGGCCCCTGCATTATTAGTATTTGTCCTGTTTCCTGTTACATTCTCAGTGTTTGGCCCCTGACCTCCTGGGCCCCTGCATTATTAGTATTTGTCACATTCTTAGTGTTTGGCCCATGACCTTCTGGGCCCCTTCATTATTAGTATTTGTCCAGTTTCCTGTCACCTTCTCCGTGTTTGGCCCCTGACCTCCTGGGCCCCTGCATTATTAGCATTTGTCCAGTTTCCTGTCACCTTCTCAGTGTTTGGCCCCTGACCTCCTGGGCCCCTGCATTATTAGTATTTGTCCCGTTTCCTGTCACATTCTCAGTATTTGGCCCCTGACCTCCTGGGCCCCTACATTATTAGTATTTGTCCTGTTTCCTGTTACATTCTCAGTGTTTGGCCCCTGACCTCCTGGGCCCCTGCATTATTAGTATTTGTCACATTCTTAGTGTTTGGCCCCTGACCTTCTGGGCCCCTGCATTATTAATATTTGTCACGTTTCCTGTCACATTCTCAATGTTTGGCCCCTGACCTCCTGGGCCCCTGCATTATTAGTATTTGTCCCAGTCACATTCTCAGTGTTTGGCCCCTGACCTCCTGGGCCCCTGCATTATTAGCATTTGTCCAGTTTCCTGTCACATTCTCAGTGTTTGGCCCCTGACATCCTGGGCCCCTGCATTATTAGTATTTGTCCCGTTTCCTGTCACATTCTCAGTGTTTGGCCCCTGCTTTATTAGTATTTGTTCCGTTTCCTGTCACATTCTCAGTGTTTGGCCCCTGCTTTATTAGTATTTGTCCCGTTTCCTGTCACATTCTCAGTGTTTGGCCCCTGCTTTATTAGTATTTGTCCCGTTTCCTGTCACCTTCTCAGTGTTTGGCCCCTGACCTCCAGGGCCCCTACATTATTAGTATTTGTCACATTCTTAGTGTTTGGCCCCTGACCTTCTGGCCCCCTTCATTATTAGTATTTGTCCAGTTTCCTGTCACCTTCTCCGTGTTTGGCCCCTGACCTCCTGGGCCCCTGCATTATTAGCATTTGTCCAGTTTCCTGTCACCTTCTCAGTGTTTGGCCCCTGACCTCCTGGGCCCCTGCATTATTAGTATTTGTCCCGTTTCCTGTCACATTCTCAGTATTTGGCCCCTGACCTCCTGGTCCCCTGCATTATTAGTATTTGTCCTGTTTCCTGTTACATTCTCAGTGTTTGGCCCCTGACCTCCTGGGCCCCTGCATTATTAGTATTTGTCACATTCTTAGTGTTTGGCCCCTGACCTTCTGGGCCCCTGCATTATTAGTATTTGTCACGTTTCCTGTCACACTCTCAGTGTTTGGCCCCTGACCTCCTGGGCCCCTGCATTATTAGTATTTGTCCCGTTTCCTGTCACATTCTCAGTGTTTGGCCCCTGACCTCCTGGGCCCCTGCATTATTAGTATTTGTCCCGTTTCCTGTCACATTCTCAGTGTTTGGCCCCTGACCTCCTCGGCCCCTGCATTATTAGTATTTGTCCAGTTTCCTGTCACATTCTCAGTGTTTGGCCCCTGACCTCCTGGACCCCTGCATTATTAGTATTTGTCCCGTTTCCTGTCACCTTCTCAGTGTTTGGCCCCTGACCTCCTCGGCCCCTACATTATTAGTATTTGTCCCGTTTCCTGTCACATTCTCAGTGTTTGGCCCCTGACCTCCTGGGCCCCTGCATTATTAGTATATGTCCCGTTTCCTGTCACATTCTCAGTGTTTGGCCCCTGACCTCCTGGGCCCCTGCATTATTAGTATTTGTCCCGTTTCCTGTCACATTCTCAGTGTTTGGCCCCTGATCTCCTGGGCCCCTGCATTATTAGTATTTGTCCAGTTTCCTGTCACACTCTCAGTGTTTGGCCCCTGACCTCCTGGGCCCCTGCATTATTAGTATTTGTCCCGTTTCCTGTCACATTCTCAGTGTTTGGCCCCTGACCTCCTGGGCCCCTGCATTATTAGTATTTGTCCCGTTTCCTGTCACATTCTCAGTGTTTGGCCCCTGACCTCCTCGGCCCCTGCATTATTAGTATTTGTCCCGTTTCCTGTCACATTCTCAGTGTTTGGCCTCTGACCTCCTGGGCCCCTGCATTATTAGTATTTGTCCCGTTTCCTGTCACATTCTCAGTGTTTGGCTCCTGATCTCCTGGGCCCCTGCATTATTAGTATTTGTCCAGTTTCCTGTCACCTTCTCAGTGTTTGGCCCCTGACCTCCTGGGCCCCTGCATTATTAGTATTTGTCCCGTTTCCTGTCACATTCTCAGTGTTTGGCCCCTGACCTCCTGGGCCCCTGCATTATTAGTATTTGTCCCGTTTCCTGTCACATTCTCAGTGTTTGGCCCCTGACCTCCTGGGCCCCTGCATTATTAGTATTTGTCCCGTTTCCTGTCATATTCTCAGTGTTTGGCCCCTGACCTCCTGGGCCCCTGCATTATTAGTATTTGTCCAGTTTCCTGTCACACTCTCAGTGTTTGGCCCCTGACCTCCTGGGCCCCTGCATTATTAGTATTTGTCCCGTTTCCTGTCACATTCTCAGTGTTTGGCCCCTGACCTCCTGGGCCCCTGCATTATTAGTATTTGTCCCGTTTCCTGTCACATTCTCAGTGTTTGGCCCCTGACCTCCTGGGCCCCTGCATTATTAGTATATGTCCAGTTTCCTGTCACCTTCTCAGTGTTTGGCCCCTGACCTCCTGGGCCCCTGCATTATTAGTATTTGTCCCGTTTCCTGTCACCTTCTCAGTGTTTGGCCCCTGACCCCCTGGGCCCCTGCATTATTAGTTTTTGTCCCATTTCCTGTCACATTCTCAGTGTTTGCCCCCTGACCTCCTGGGCCCCTGCATTATTAGTATTTGTCCCGTTTCCTGTCACATTCTCAGTGTTTGGCCCCTGACCTCCTGGGCCCCTGCATTATTAGTATATTCCAGTTTCCTGTCACCTTCTCAGTGTTTGGCCCCTGACCTCCTGGGCCCCTGCATTATTAGTATTTGTCCCGTTTCCTGTCACCTTCTCAGTGTTTGGCCCCTGACCCCCTGGGCCCCTGCATTATTAGTTTTTGTCCCATTTCCTGTCACATTCTCAGTGTTTGGCCCCTGACCTCCTGGGCCCCTGCATTATTAGTATTTGTCCCGTTTCCTGTCACATTCTCAGTGTTTGCCCCCTGACCTCCTGGGTCCCTGCATTATTAGTATTTGTCCAGTTTCCTGTCACACTCTAAGTGTTTGGCCCCTGCTTTATTAGTATTTGTCCCCTTTCCTGTCACCTTCTCAGTGTTTGGCCCCTGACCTTCAGGGCCCCTGCATTATTAGTATTTGTCCTGTTTCCTGTTACATTCTCAGTGTTTGGCCCCTGACCTCCTGGGCCCCTGCATTATTAGTATTTGTCACATTCTTAGTGTTTGGCCCCTGACCTTCTGGGCCCCTGCATTATTAGTATTTGTCCCGTTTCCTGTCACCTTCTCAGTGTTTGGCCCCTGACCTCCTGGGCCCCTGCATTATTAGCATTTGTCCAGTTTCCTGTCACCTTCTCAGTGTTTGGCCCCTGACCTCCTGGGCCCCTGCATTATTAGTATTTGTCCCGTTTCCTGTCACATTCTCAGTATTTGGCCCCTGACCTCCTGGGCCCCTGCATTATTAGTATTTGTCCAGTTTCCTGTCACAATCTCAGTGTTTGGCCCCTGACCTCCTGGACCCCTGCATTATTAGTATTTGTCCCGTTTCCTGTCACCTTCTCAGTGTTTGGCCCCTGACCTCCTCGGCCCCTACATTATTAGTATTTGTCCCGTTTCCTGTCACATTCTCAGTGTTTGGCCCCTGACCTCCTGGGCCCCTGCATTATTAGTATATGTCCCGTTTCCTGTCACATTCTCAGTGTTTGGCCCCTGACCTCCTGGGCCCCTGCATTATTAGTATTTGTCCCGTTTCCTGTCACATTCTCAGTGTTTGGCCCCTGATCTCCTGGGCCCCTGCATTATTAGTATTTGTCCAGTTTCCTGTCACACTCTCAGTGTTTGGCCCCTGACCTCCTGGGCCCCTGCATTATTAGTATTTGTCCCGTTTCCTGTCACATTCTCAGTGTTTGGCCCCTGACCTCCTGGGCCCCTGCATTATTAGTATTTGTCCCGTTTCCTGTCACATTCTCAGTGTTTGGCCCCTGACCTCCTCGGCCCCTGCATTATTAGTATTTGTCCCGTTTCCTGTCACATTCTCAGTGTTTGGCCTCTGACCTCCTGGGCCCCTGCATTATTAGTATTTGTCCCGTTTCCTGTCACATTCTCAGTGTTTGGCTCCTGATCTCCTGGGCCCCTGCATTATTAGTATTTGTCCAGTTTCCTGTCACCTTCTCAGTGTTTGGCCCCTGACCTCCTGGGCCCCTGCATTATTAGTATTTGTCCCGTTTCCTGTCACATTCTCAGTGTTTGGCCCCTGACCTCCTGGGCCCCTGCATTATTAGTATTTGTCCCGTTTCCTGTCACATTCTCAGTGTTTGGCCCCTGACCTCCTGGGCCCCTGCATTATTAGTATTTGTCCCGTTTCCTGTCATATTCTCAGTGTTTGGCCCCTGACCTCCTGGGCCCCTGCATTATTAGTATTTGTCCAGTTTCCTGTCACACTCTCAGTGTTTGGCCCCTGACCTCCTGGGCCCCTGCATTATTAGTATTTGTCCCGTTTCCTGTCACATTCTCAGTGTTTGGCCCCTGCTTTATTAGTATTTGTTCCGTTTCCTGTCACATTCTCAGTGTTTGGCCCCTGCTTTATTAGTATTTGTCCCGTTTCCTGTCACATTCTCAGTGTTTGGCCCCTGCTTTATTAGTATTTGTCCCGTTTCCTGTCACCTTCTCAGTGTTTGGCCCCTGACCTCCAGGGCCCCTACATTATTAGTATTTGTCACATTCTTAGTGTTTGGCCCCTGACCTTCTGGCCCCCTTCATTATTAGTATTTGTCCAGTTTCCTGTCACCTTCTCCGTGTTTGGCCCCTGACCTCCTGGGCCCCTGCATTATTAGCATTTGTCCAGTTTCCTGTCACCTTCTCAGTGTTTGGCCCCTGACCTCCTGGGCCCCTGCATTATTAGTATTTGTCCCGTTTCCTGTCACATTCTCAGTATTTGGCCCCTGACCTCCTGGTCCCCTGCATTATTAGTATTTGTCCTGTTTCCTGTTACATTCTCAGTGTTTGGCCCCTGACCTCCTGGGCCCCTGCATTATTAGTATTTGTCACATTCTTAGTGTTTGGCCCCTGACCTTCTGGGCCCCTGCATTATTAGTATTTGTCACGTTTCCTGTCACACTCTCAGTGTTTGGCCCCTGACCTCCTGGGCCCCTGCATTATTAGTATTTGTCCCGTTTCCTGTCACATTCTCAGTGTTTGGCCCCTGACCTCCTGGGCCCCTGCATTATTAGTATTTGTCCCGTTTCCTGTCACATTCTCAGTGTTTGGCCCCTGACCTCCTCGGCCCCTGCATTATTAGTATTTGTCCAGTTTCCTGTCACATTCTCAGTGTTTGGCCCCTGACCTCCTGGACCCCTGCATTATTAGTATTTGTCCCGTTTCCTGTCACCTTCTCAGTGTTTGGCCCCTGACCTCCTCGGCCCCTACATTATTAGTATTTGTCCCGTTTCCTGTCACATTCTCAGTGTTTGGCCCCTGACCTCCTGGGCCCCTGCATTATTAGTATATGTCCCGTTTCCTGTCACATTCTCAGTGTTTGGCCCCTGACCTCCTGGGCCCCTGCATTATTAGTATTTGTCCCGTTTCCTGTCACATTCTCAGTGTTTGGCCCCTGATCTCCTGGGCCCCTGCATTATTAGTATTTGTCCAGTTTCCTGTCACACTCTCAGTGTTTGGCCCCTGACCTCCTGGGCCCCTGCATTATTAGTATTTGTCCCGTTTCCTGTCACATTCTCAGTGTTTGGCCCCTGACCTCCTGGGCCCCTGCATTATTAGTATTTGTCCCGTTTCCTGTCACATTCTCAGTGTTTGGCCCCTGACCTCCTCGGCCCCTGCATTATTAGTATTTGTCCCGTTTCCTGTCACATTCTCAGTGTTTGGCCTCTGACCTCCTGGGCCCCTGCATTATTAGTATTTGTCCCGTTTCCTGTCACATTCTCAGTGTTTGGCTCCTGATCTCCTGGGCCCCTGCATTATTAGTATTTGTCCAGTTTCCTGTCACCTTCTCAGTGTTTGGCCCCTGACCTCCTGGGCCCCTGCATTATTAGTATTTGTCCCGTTTCCTGTCACATTCTCAGTGTTTGGCCCCTGACCTCCTGGGCCCCTGCATTATTAGTATTTGTCCCGTTTCCTGTCACATTCTCAGTGTTTGGCCCCTGACCTCCTGGGCCCCTGCATTATTAGTATTTGTCCCGTTTCCTGTCATATTCTCAGTGTTTGGCCCCTGACCTCCTGGGCCCCTGCATTATTAGTATTTGTCCAGTTTCCTGTCACACTCTCAGTGTTTGGCCCCTGACCTCCTGGGCCCCTGCATTATTAGTATTTGTCCCGTTTCCTGTCACATTCTCAGTGTTTGGCCCCTGACCTCCTGGGCCCCTGCATTATTAGTATTTGTCCCGTTTCCTGTCACATTCTCAGTGTTTGGCCCCTGACCTCCTGGGCCCCTGCATTATTAGTATATGTCCAGTTTCCTGTCACCTTCTCAGTGTTTGGCCCCTGACCTCCTGGGCCCCTGCATTATTAGTATTTGTCCCGTTTCCTGTCACCTTCTCAGTGTTTGGCCCCTGACCCCCTGGGCCCCTGCATTATTAGTTTTTGTCCCATTTCCTGTCACATTCTCAGTGTTTGCCCCCTGACCTCCTGGGCCCCTGCATTATTAGTATTTGTCCCGTTTCCTGTCACATTCTCAGTGTTTGGCCCCTGACCTCCTGGGCCCCTGCATTATTAGTATATTCCAGTTTCCTGTCACCTTCTCAGTGTTTGGCCCCTGACCTCCTGGGCCCCTGCATTATTAGTATTTGTCCCGTTTCCTGTCACCTTCTCAGTGTTTGGCCCCTGACCCCCTGGGCCCCTGCATTATTAGTTTTTGTCCCATTTCCTGTCACATTCTCAGTGTTTGGCCCCTGACCTCCTGGGCCCCTGCATTATTAGTATTTGTCCCGTTTCCTGTCACATTCTCAGTGTTTGCCCCCTGACCTCCTGGGTCCCTGCATTATTAGTATTTGTCCAGTTTCCTGTCACACTCTAAGTGTTTGGCCCCTGCTTTATTAGTATTTGTCCCCTTTCCTGTCACCTTCTCAGTGTTTGGCCCCTGACCTTCAGGGCCCCTGCATTATTAGTATTTGTCCTGTTTCCTGTTACATTCTCAGTGTTTGGCCCCTGACCTCCTGGGCCCCTGCATTATTAGTATTTGTCACATTCTTAGTGTTTGGCCCCTGACCTTCTGGGCCCCTGCATTATTAGTATTTGTCCCGTTTCCTGTCACCTTCTCAGTGTTTGGCCCCTGACCTCCTGGGCCCCTGCATTATTAGCATTTGTCCAGTTTCCTGTCACCTTCTCAGTGTTTGGCCCCTGACCTCCTGGGCCCCTGCATTATTAGTATTTGTCCCGTTTCCTGTCACATTCTCAGTATTTGGCCCCTGACCTCCTGGGCCCCTGCATTATTAGTATTTGTCCAGTTTCCTGTCACAATCTCAGTGTTTGGCCCCTGACCTCCTGGACCCCTGCATTATTAGTATTTGTCCCGTTTCCTGTCACCTTCTCAGTGTTTGGCCCCTGACCTCCTCGGCCCCTACATTATTAGTATTTGTCCCGTTTCCTGTCACATTCTCAGTGTTTGGCCCCTGACCTCCTGGGCCCCTGCATTATTAGTATATGTCCCGTTTCCTGTCACATTCTCAGTGTTTGGCCCCTGACCTCCTGGGCCCCTGCATTATTAGTATTTGTCCCGTTTCCTGTCACATTCTCAGTGTTTGGCCCCTGATCTCCTGGGCCCCTGCATTATTAGTATTTGTCCAGTTTCCTGTCACACTCTCAGTGTTTGGCCCCTGACCTCCTGGGCCCCTGCATTATTAGTATTTGTCCCGTTTCCTGTCACATTCTCAGTGTTTGGCCCCTGACCTCCTGGGCCCCTGCATTATTAGTATTTGTCCCGTTTCCTGTCACATTCTCAGTGTTTGGCCCCTGACCTCCTCGGCCCCTGCATTATTAGTATTTGTCCCGTTTCCTGTCACATTCTCAGTGTTTGGCCTCTGACCTCCTGGGCCCCTGCATTATTAGTATTTGTCCCGTTTCCTGTCACATTCTCAGTGTTTGGCTCCTGATCTCCTGGGCCCCTGCATTATTAGTATTTGTCCAGTTTCCTGTCACCTTCTCAGTGTTTGGCCCCTGACCTCCTGGGCCCCTGCATTATTAGTATTTGTCCCGTTTCCTGTCACATTCTCAGTGTTTGGCCCCTGACCTCCTGGGCCCCTGCATTATTAGTATTTGTCCCGTTTCCTGTCACATTCTCAGTGTTTGGCCCCTGACCTCCTGGGCCCCTGCATTATTAGTATTTGTCCCGTTTCCTGTCATATTCTCAGTGTTTGGCCCCTGACCTCCTGGGCCCCTGCATTATTAGTATTTGTCCAGTTTCCTGTCACACTCTCAGTGTTTGGCCCCTGACCTCCTGGGCCCCTGCATTATTAGTATTTGTCCCGTTTCCTGTCACATTCTCAGTGTTTGGCCCCTGACCTCCTGGGCCCCTGCATTATTAGTATTTGTCCCGTTTCCTGTCACATTCTCAGTGTTTGGCCCCTGACCTCCTGGGCCCCTGCATTATTAGTATATGTCCAGTTTCCTGTCACCTTCTCAGTGTTTGGCCCCTGACCTCCTGGGCCCCTGCATTATTAGTATTTGTCCCGTTTCCTGTCACCTTCTCAGTGTTTGGCCCCTGACCCCCTGGGCCCCTGCATTATTAGTTTTTGTCCCATTTCCTGTCACATTCTCAGTGTTTGCCCCCTGACCTCCTGGGCCCCTGCATTATTAGTATTTGTCCCGTTTCCTGTCACATTCTCAGTGTTTGGCCCCTGACCTCCTGGGCCCCTGCATTATTAGTATATTCCAGTTTCCTGTCACCTTCTCAGTGTTTGGCCCCTGACCTCCTGGGCCCCTGCATTATTAGTATTTGTCCCGTTTCCTGTCACCTTCTCAGTGTTTGGCCCCTGACCCCCTGGGCCCCTGCATTATTAGTTTTTGTCCCATTTCCTGTCACATTCTCAGTGTTTGGCCCCTGACCTCCTGGGCCCCTGCATTATTAGTATTTGTCCCGTTTCCTGTCACATTCTCAGTGTTTGCCCCCTGACCTCCTGGGTCCCTGCATTATTAGTATTTGTCCAGTTTCCTGTCACACTCTAAGTGTTTGGCCCCTGCTTTATTAGTATTTGTCCCCTTTCCTGTCACCTTCTCAGTGTTTGGCCCCTGACCTTCAGGGCCCCTGCATTATTAGTATTTGTCCTGTTTCCTGTTACATTCTCAGTGTTTGGCCCCTGACCTCCTGGGCCCCTGCATTATTAGTATTTGTCACATTCTTAGTGTTTGGCCCCTGACCTTCTGGGCCCCTGCATTATTAGTATTTGTCCCGTTTCCTGTCACCTTCTCAGTGTTTGGCCCCTGACCTCCTGGGCCCCTGCATTATTAGCATTTGTCCAGTTTCCTGTCACCTTCTCAGTGTTTGGCCCCTGACCTCCTGGGCCCCTGCATTATTAGTATTTGTCCCGTTTCCTGTCACATTCTCAGTATTTGGCCCCTGACCTCCTGGGCCCCTGCATTATTAGTATTTGTCCAGTTTCCTGTCACAATCTCAGTGTTTGGCACCTGACCTCCTGGGCCCCTGCATTATTAGTATTTGTCACATTCTTAGTGTTTGGCCCCTGACCTTCTGGGCCCCTGCATTATTAGTATTTGTCACGTTTCCTGTCACATTCTCAGTGTTTGGCCCCTGACCTCCTGGGCCCCTGCATTATTAGCATTTGTCCAGTTTCCTGTCACATTCTCAGTGTTTGGCCCCTGACCTCCTGGGCCCCTGCATTATTAGTATATGTCCCGTTTCCTGACACATTCTCAGTGTTTGGCCCCTGACCTCCTGGGCCCCTGCATTATTAGTATTTGTCCAGTTTCCTTTCACATTCTCAGTGTTTGGCCCCTGCTTTATTAGTATTTGTCCCGTTTCCTGTCACCTTCTCAGTGTTTGGCCCCTGACCTCCAGGGCCCCTGCATTATTAGTATTTGTCCTGTTTCCTGTTACATTCTCAGTGTTTGGCCCCTGACCTCCTGGGCCCCTGCATTATTAGTATTTGTCACATTCTTAGTGTTTGGCCCCTGACCTTCTGGGCCCCTGCATTATTAGTATTTGTCCAGTTTCCTGTCACCTTCTCAGTGTTTGGCCCCTGACCTCCTGGGCCCCTGCATTATTAGCATTTGTCCAGTTTCCTGTCACCTTCTCAGTGTTTGGCCCCTGCTTTATTAGTATTTGTCCCGTTTGCTGTCACCTTCTCAGTGTTTGGCCCCTGACCTCCAGGGCCCCTGCATTATTAGTATTTGTCCCGTTTCCTGTCACATTCTCAGTATTTGGCCCCTGACCTCCTGGGCCCCTGCATTATTAGTATTTGTCCTGTTTCCTGTTACATTCTCAGTGTTTGGCCCCTGACCTCCTGGGCCCCTGCATTATTAGTATTTGTCACATTCTTAGTGTTTGGCCCCTGACCTTCTGGGCCCCTGCATTATTAGTATTTGTCACGTTTCCTGTCACATTCTCAGTGTTTGGCCCCTGACCTCCTGGGCCCCTGCATTATTAGTATTTGTCCCAGTCACATTCTCAGTGTTTGGCCCCTGACCTCCTGGGTCCCTGCATTATTAGTATTTGTCCCGTTTCCTGTCACATTCTCAGTATTTGGCCCCTGACCTCCTGGGCCCCTGCATTATTAGTATTTGTCCCGTTTCCTGTCACATTCTCAGTGTTTGGCCCCTGACCTGCTGGGCCCCTGCATTATTAGTATTTGTCCTGTTTCCTGTCACCTTCTCAGTGTTTGGCCCTTGACCTCCAGGGCCCCTGCATTATTAGTATTTGTCCTGTTTCCTGTTACATTCTCAGTGTTTGGCCCCTGACCTCCTGGGCCCCTGCATTATTAGTATTTGTCACATTCTTAGTGTTTGGCCCCTGACCTTCTGGGCCCCTGCATTATTAGTATTTGTCACGTTTCCTGTCACATTCTCAGCGTTTGGCCCCTCACCTCCTGGGCCCCTGCATTATTAGCATTTGTCCAGTTTCCTGTCACATTCTCAGTGTTTGGCCCCTGACCTCCTGGGCCCCTGCATTATTAGTATTTGTCCCAGTCACATTCTCAGTGTTTGGCCCCTGACCTCCTGGGCCCCTGCATTATTAGCATTTGTCCAGTTTCCTGTCACATTCTCAGTGTTTGGCCCCTGACCTCCTGGGCCCCTGCATTATTAGCATTTGTCCAGTTTCCTGTCACATTCTCAGTGTTTGGCCCCTGACCTCCTGGGCCCCTGCATTATTAGTATTTGTCCCGTTTCCTGTCACATTCTCAGTGTTTGGCTCCTGACCTCCTGGGCCCCTGCATTATTAGTGTTTGTCCCTTTTCCTGTCACATTCTCAGTGTTTGGCCCCTGACCTCCTGGGCCCCTGCATTATTAGTATTTGTTCAGTTTCCTGTCACACACTCAGTGTTTGGCCCCTGACCTCCTGGACCCCTGCATTATTAGTATTTGTCCCGTTTCCTGTCACATTCTCAGTGTTTGGCCCCTGACCTCCTGGGTCCCTGCATTATTAGTATTTGTCCCGTTTCCTGTCACATTCTCAGTGTTTGGCCCCTGACCTCCTCGGCCCCTGCATTATTAGTATTTGTCCCGTTTCCTGTCACATTCTCAGTGTTTGGCCCCTGACCTCCTGGGCCCCTGCATTATTAGTATTTGTCCCGTTTCCTGTCACATTCTCAGTGTTTGGCCCCTGACCTCCTGGGCCCCTGCATTATTAGTATTTGTCCCGTTTCCTGTCATATTCTCAGTGTTTGGCCCCTGACCTCCTGGGCCCCTGCATTATTAGTATTTGTCCAGTTTCCTGTCACACTCTCAGTGTTTGGCCCCTGACCTCCTGGGCCCCTGCATTATTAGTATTTGTCCCGTTTCCTGTCACATTCTCAGTGTTTGGCCCCTGACCTCCTGGGCCCCTGCATTATTAGTATTTGTCCCGTTTCCTGTCACATTCTCAGTGTTTGGCCCCTGACTTCCTGGGCCCCTGCATTATTAGTATATGTCCAGTTTCCTGTCACCTTCTCAGTGTTTGGCCCCTGACCTCCTGGGCCCCTGCATTATTAGTATTTGTCCCGTTTCCTGTCACCTTCTCAGTGTTTGGCCCCTGACCCCCTGGGCCCCTGCATTATTAGTTTTTATCCCATTTCCTGTCACATTCTCAGTGTTTGGCCCCTGACCTCCTGGGCCCCTGCATTATTAGTATTTGTCCCGTTTCCTGTCACATTCTCAGTGTTTGCCCCCTGACCTCCTGGGTCCCTGCATTATTAGTATTTGTCCAGTTTCCTGTCACACTCTAAGTGTTTGGCCCCTGCTTTATTAGTATTTGTCCCCTTTCCTGTCACCTTCTCAGTGTTTGGCCCCTGACCTTCAGGGCCCCTGCATTATTAGTATTTGTCCTGTTTCCTGTTACATTCTCAGTGTTTGGCCCCTGACCTCCTGGGCCCCTGCATTATTAGTATTTGTCACATTCTTAGTGTTTGGCCCCTGACCTTCTGGGCCCCTGCATTATTAGTATTTGTCCCGTTTCCTGTCACCTTCTCAGTGTTTGGCCCCTGACCTCCTGGGCCCCTGCATTATTAGCATTTGTCCAGTTTCCTGTCACCTTCTCAGTGTTTGGCCCCTGACCTCCTGGGCCCCTGCATTATTAGTATTTGTCCCGTTTCCTGTCACATTCTCAGTATTTGGCCCCTGACCTCCTGGGCCCCTGCATTATTAGTATTTGTCCAGTTTCCTGTCACAATCTCAGTGTTTGGCACCTGACCTCCTGGGCCCCTGCATTATTAGTATTTGTCACATTCTTAGTGTTTGGCCCCTGACCTTCTGGGCCCCTGCATTATTAGTATTTGTCACGTTTCCTGTCACATTCTCAGTGTTTGGCCCCTGACCTCCTGGGCCCCTGCATTATTAGCATTTGTCCAGTTTCCTGTCACATTCTCAGTGTTTGGCCCCTGACCTCCTGGGCCCCTGCATTATTAGTATATGTCCCGTTTCCTGACACATTCTCAGTGTTTGGCCCCTGACCTCCTGGGCCCCTGCATTATTAGTATTTGTCCAGTTTCCTTTCACATTCTCAGTGTTTGGCCCCTGCTTTATTAGTATTTGTCCCGTTTCCTGTCACCTTCTCAGTGTTTGGCCCCTGACCTCCAGGGCCCCTGCATTATTAGTATTTGTCCTGTTTCCTGTTACATTCTCAGTGTTTGGCCCCTGACCTCCTGGGCCCCTGCATTATTAGTATTTGTCACATTCTTAGTGTTTGGCCCCTGACCTTCTGGGCCCCTGCATTATTAGTATTTGTCCAGTTTCCTGTCACCTTCTCAGTGTTTGGCCCCTGACCTCCTGGGCCCCTGCATTATTAGCATTTGTCCAGTTTCCTGTCACCTTCTCAGTGTTTGGCCCCTGCTTTATTAGTATTTGTCCCGTTTGCTGTCACCTTCTCAGTGTTTGGCCCCTGACCTCCAGGGCCCCTGCATTATTAGTATTTGTCCCGTTTCCTGTCACATTCTCAGTATTTGGCCCCTGACCTCCTGGGCCCCTGCATTATTAGTATTTGTCCTGTTTCCTGTTACATTCTCAGTGTTTGGCCCCTGACCTCCTGGGCCCCTGCATTATTAGTATTTGTCCCAGTCACATTCTCAGTGTTTGGCCCCTGACCTCCTGGGTCCCTGCATTATTAGCATTTGTCCCGTTTCCTGTCACATTCTCAGTATTTGGCCCCTGACCTCCTGGGCCCCTGCATTATTAGTATTTGTCCCGTTTCCTGTCACATTCTCAGTGTTTGGCCCCTGACCTGCTGGGCCCCTGCATTATTAGTATTTGTCCTGTTTCCTGTCACCTTCTCAGTGTTTGGCCCTTGACCTCCAGGGCCCCTGCATTATTAGTATTTGTCCTGTTTCCTGTTACATTCTCAGTGTTTGGCCCCTGACCTCCTGGGCCCCTGCATTATTAGTATTTGTCACATTCTTAGTGTTTGGCCCCTGACCTTCTGGGCCCCTGCATTATTAGTATTTGTCACGTTTCCTGTCACATTCTCAGCGTTTGGCCCCTCACCTCCTGGGCCCCTGCATTATTAGCATTTGTCCAGTTTCCTGTCACATTCTCAGTGTTTGGCCCCTGACCTCCTGGGCCCCTGCATTATTAGTATTTGTCCCAGTCACATTCTCAGTGTTTGGCCCCTGACCTCCTGGGCCCCTGCATTATTAGCATTTGTCCAGTTTCCTGTCACATTCTCAGTGTTTGGCCCCTGACCTCCTGGGCCCCTGCATTATTAGCATTTGTCCAGTTTCCTGTCACATTCTCAGTGTTTGGCCCCTGACCTCCTGGGCCCCTGCATTATTAGTATTTGTCCCGTTTCCTGTCACATTCTCAGTGTTTGGCTCCTGACCTCCTGGGCCCCTGCATTATTAGTGTTTGTCCCTTTTCCTGTCACATTCTCAGTGTTTGGCCCCTGACCTCCTGGGCCCCTGCATTATTAGTATTTGTTCAGTTTCCTGTCACACACTCAGTGTTTGGCCCCTGACCTCCTGGACCCCTGCATTATTAGTATTTGTCCCGTTTCCTGTCACATTCTCAGTGTTTGGCCCCTGACCTCCTGGGTCCCTGCATTATTAGTATTTGTCCCGTTTCCTGTCACATTCTCAGTGTTTGGCCCCTGACCTCCTCGGCCCCTGCATTATTAGTATTTGTCCCGTTTCCTGTCACATTCTCAGTGTTTGGCCCCTGACCTCCTGGGCCCCTGCATTATTAGTATTTGTCCCGTTTCCTGTCACATTCTCAGTGTTTGGCCCCTGACCTCCTGGGCCCCTGCATTATTAGTATTTGTCCCGTTTCCTGTCACATTCTCAGTGTTTGGCCCCTGACCTCCTGGGCCCCTGCATTATTAGTATTTGTCCCGTTTCCTGTCACATTCTCAGTGTTTGGCCCCTGATCTCCTGGGCCCCTGCATTATTAGTATTTGTCCAGTTTCCTGTCACACTCGCAGTGTTTGGCCCCTGACCTCCTGGGCCCCTGCATTATTAGTATTTGTCCCGTTTCCTTTCACATTCTCAGTGTTTGGCCCCTGCTTTATTAGTATTTGTCCCGTTTCCTGTCACCTTCTCAGTGTTTGGCCCCTGACCTCCAGGGCCCCTGCATTAAGTGCTGCGGAATATGTTGGCGCTATATAAATAAAAACTATTATTATTATTATTATTATTTGTCCTGTTTCCTGTTACATTCTCAGTGTTTGGCCCCTGACCTCCTGGGCCCCTGCATTATTAGTATTTGTCACATTCTTAGTGTTTGGCCCCTGACCTTCTGGGCCCCTTCATTATTAGTATTTGTCCAGTTTCCTGTCACCTTCTCCGTGTTTGGCCCCTGACCTCCTGGGCCCCTGCATTATTAGCATTTGTCCAGTTTCCTGTCACCTTCTCAGTGTTTGGCCCCTGACCTCCTGGGCCCCTGCATTATTAGTATTTGTCCCGTTTCCTGTCACATTCTCAGTATTTGGCCCCTGACCTCCTGGGCCCCTGCATTATTAGTATTTGTCCCATTTCCTGTCACATTCTCAGTGTTTGGCCCCTGACCTCCAGGGCCCCTGCATTATTAGTATTTGTCCTGTTTCCTGTTACATTCTCAGTGTTTGGCCCCTGACCTCCTGGGCCCCTGCATTATTAGTATTTGTCACATTCTTAGTGTTTGGCCCCTGACCTTCTGGGCCACTGCATTATTAGTATTTGTCCAGTTTCCTGTCACCTTCTTAGTGTTTGGCCCCTGACCTCCTGGGCCCCTGCATTATTAGCATTTGTCCAGTTTCCTGTCACCTTCTCAGTGTTTGGCCCCTGCTTTATCAGTATTTGTCCCGTTTCCTGTCACCTTCTCAGTGTTTGGCCCCTGACCTCCAGGGCCCCTGCATTATTAGTATTTGTCCTGTTTCCTGTTACATTCTCAGTGTTTGGCCCCTGACCTCCTGGGCCCCTGCATTATTAGTATTTGTCACATTCTTAGTGTTTGGCCCCTGACCTTCTGGGCCCCTGCATTATTAGTATTTGTCCAGTTTCCTGTCACCTTCTCAGTGTTTGGCCCCTGACCTCCTGGGCCCCTGCATTATTAGCATTTGTCCAGTTTCCTGTCACCTTCTCAGTGTTTGGCCCCTGACCTCCTGGGCCCCTGCATTATTAGTATTTGTCCCGTTTCTTGTCACATTTTCAGTATTTGGCCCCTGACCTCCTGGGCCCCTGCATTATTAGTATTTGTCCTGTTTCCTGTCACCTTCTCAGTGTTTGGCCCCTGACCTCCAGGGCCCCTGCATTATTAGTATTTGTCCTGTTTCCTGTTACATTCTCAGTGTTTGGCCCCTGACCTCCTGGGCCCCTGCATTATTAGTATTTGTCACATTCTTAGTGTTTGGCCCCTGACCTTCTGGGCCCCTGCATTATTAGTATTTGTCACGTTTCCTGTCACATTCTCAGTGTTTGGCCCCTGACCTCCTGGGCCCCTGCATTATTAGCATTTGTCCAGTTTCCTGTCACATTCTCAGTGTTTGGCCCCTGACCTCCTGGGCCCCTGCATTATTAGTATTTGTCACATTCTTAGTGTTTGGCCCCTGACCTTCTGGGCCCCTGCATTATTAGTATTTGTCACGTTTCCTGTCACATTCTCAGTGTTTGGCCCCTGACCTCTTGGGCCCCTGCATTATTAGTATTTGTCACATTCTTAGTGTTTGGCCCCTGACCTTCTGGGCCCCTGCATTATTAGTATATGTCCCGTTTCCTGACACATTCTCAGTGTTTGGCCCCTGACCTCCTGGGCCCCTGCATTATTAGTATTTGTCCAGTTTCCTGTCACATTCTCAGTGTTTGGCCCCTGCTTTATTAGTATTTGTCCCGTTTCCTGTCACCTCAGTGTTTGGCCCCTGACCTCCAGGGCCCCTGCATTATTAGTATTTGTCCTGTTTCCTGTTACATTCTCAGTGTTTGGCCCCTGACCTCCTGGGCCCCTGCATTATTAGTATTTGTCCCAGTCACATTCTCAGTGTTTGGCCCCTGACCTCCTGGGCCCCTGCATTATTAGCATTTGTCCAGTTTCCTGTCACCTTCTCAGTGTTTGGCCCCTGACCTCCAGGGCCCCTGCATTATTAGTATTTGTCCTGTTTCCTGTTACATTCTCAGTGTTTGGCCCCTGACCTCCTGGGCCCCTGCATTATTAGTATTTGTCCCAGTCACATTCTCAGTGTTTGGCCCCTGACCTCCTGGGCCCCTGCATTATTAGCATTTGTCCAGTTTCCTGTCACCTTCTCAGTGTTTGGCCCCTGACCTCCTGGGCCCCTGCATTATTAGTATTTGTCACATTCTTAGTGTTTGGCCCCTGACCTTCTGGGCCCCTGCATTATTAGTATTTGTCACGTTTCCTGTCACATTCTCAGTGTTTGGCCCCTGACCTCCTGGGCCCCTGCATTATTAGCATTTGTCCAGTTTCCTGTCACATTCTCAGTGTTTGGCCCCTGACCTCCTGGGCCCCTGCATTATTAGTATTTGTCCCGTTTCCTGTCACATTCTCAGTGTTTGGCCCCTGACCTCCTGGGCCCCTGCATTTTTAGTATTTGTCCCGTTTCCTGTCACATTCTCAGTGTTTGGTCTCTGACCTCCTGGGCCCCTGCATTATTAGTATTTGTCCCAGTCACATTCTCAGTGTTTGGCCCCTGACCTCCTGGGCCCCTGAATTATTAGCATTTGTCCAGTTTCCTGTCACATTCTCAGTGTTTGGCCACTGACCTCCTGGGCCCCTGCATTATTAGTATTTGTCCAGTTTCCTGTCACATTCTCACTGTTTGGCCCTTGACCTCCTGGGCCCCTGCATTATTAGTATTTGTCCCGTTTCTTGTCACATTTTCAGTATTTGGCCCCTGACCTCCTGGGCCCCTGCATTATTAGTATTTGTCCAGTTTCCTGTCACATTCTCAGTGTTTGGCCCCTGACCTCCTGGGCCCCTGCATTATTAGTATTTGTCCTGTTTCCTGTCACCTTCTCAGTGTTTGGCCCCTGACCTCCAGGGCCCCTGCATTATTAGTATTTGTCCTGTTTCCTGTTACATTCTCAGTGTTTGGCCCATGACCTCCTGGGCCCCTGCATTATTAGTATTTGTCACATTCTTAGTGTTTGGCCCCTGACCTTCTGGGCCCCTGCATTATTAGTATTTGTCACGTTTCCTGTCACATTCTCAGTGTTTGGCCCCTGACCTCCTGGGCCCCTGCATTATTAGCATTTGTCCAGTTTCCTGTCACATTCTCAGTGTTTGGCCCCTGACTTCCTGGGCCCCTGCATTATTAGTATTTGTCACATTCTTAGTGTTTGGCCCCTGACCTTCTGGACCCCTGCATTATTAGTATTTGTCACGTTTCCTGTCACATTCTCAGTGTTTGGCCCCTGACCTCTTGGGCCCCTGCATTATTAGTATTTGTCACATTCTTAGTGTTTGGCCCCTGACCTCCTGGGCCCCTGCATTATTAGTATATGTCCCGTTTTCTGACACATTCTCAGTGTTTGGCCCCTGACCTCCTGGGCCCCTGCATTATTAGTATTTGTCCAGTTTACTGTCACATTCTCAGTGTTTGGCCCCTGCTTTATTAGTATTTGTCCCGTTTCCTGTCACCTTCTCAGTGTTTGGCCCCTGACCTCCAGGGCCCCTGCATTATTAGTATTTGTCCTGTTTCCTGTTACATTCTCAGTGTTTGGCCCCTGACCTCCTGGGCCCCTGCATTATTAGTATTTGTCCCAGTCACATTCTCAGTGTTTGGCCCCTGACCTCCTGGGCCCCTGCATTATTAGCATTTGTCCAGTTTCCTGTCACCTTCTCAGTGTTTGGCCCCTGACCTCCAGGGCCCCTGCATTATTAGTATTTGTCCTGTTTCCTGTTACATTCTCAGTGTTTGGCCCCTGACCTCCTGGGCCCCTGCATTATTAGTATTTGTCACATTCTTAGTGTTTGGCCCCTGACCTTCTGGGCCCCTTCATTATTAGTATTTGTCCAGTTTCCTGTCACCTTCTCCGTGTTTGGCCCCTGACCTCCTGGGCCCCTGCATTATTAGCATTTGTCCAGTTTCCTGTCACATTCTCAGTGTTTGGCCCCTGATCTCCTGGGCCCCTGCATTATTAGTATTTGTCCAGTTTCCTGTCACACTCTCAGTGTTTGGCCCCTGACCTCCTGGGCCCCTGCATTATTAGTATTTGTCCCGTTTCCTGTCACATTCTCAGTGTTTGACCCCTGACCTCCTGGGCCCCTGCATTATTAGTATTTGTCCTGTTTCCTGTCACCTTCTCAGTGTTTGGCCCCTGACCTCCAGGGCCCCTGCATTATTAGTATTTGTCCTGTTTCCTGTTACATTCTCAGTGTTTGGCCCCTGACCTCCTGGGCCCCTGCATTATTAGTATTTGTCACATTCTTAGTGTTTGGCCCCTGACCTCCTGGGCCCCTGCATTATTAGTATTTGTCACGTTTCCTGTCACATTCTCAGTGTTTGGCCCCTGACCTCCTGGGCCCCTGCATTATTAGCATTTGTCCAGTTTCCTGTCTCATTCTCAGTGTTTGGCCCCTGACCTCCTGGGCCCCTGCATTATTAGTATTTGTCCCGTTTCCTGTCACATTCTCACTGTTTGGCCCCTGACCTCCTGGGCCCCTGCATTATTAGTATTTGTCCCAGTCACATTCTCAGTGTTTGGCCCCTGACCTCCTGGGCCCCTGCATTATTAGCATTTGTCCAGTTTCCTGTCACCTTCTCAGTGTTTGGCCCCTGACCTCCAGGGCCCCTGCATTATTAGTATTTGTCCTGTTTCCTGTTACATTCTCAGTGTTTGGCCCCTGACCTCCTGGGCCCCTGCATTATTAGTATTTGTCACATTCTTAGTGTTTGGACCCTGACCTTCTGGGCCCCTGCATTATTAGTATTTGTCACGTTTCCTGTCACATTCTCAGTGTTTGGCCCCTGACCTCCTGGGCCCCTGCATTATTAGCATTTGTCCAGTTTCCTGTCACATTCTCAGTGTTTGGCCCCTGACCTCCTGGGCCCCTGCATTATTAGTATTTGTCCCGTTTCCTGTCACATTCTCAGTGTTTGGCCCCTGACCTCCTGGGCCCCTGCATTATTAGTATTTGTCCGGTTTCCTGTCACATTCTCAGTGTTTGGCCCCTGACCTCCTGGGCCCCTGCATTATTAGTATTTGTCCCGTTTCCTGTCACATTCTCAGTGTTTGGCCCCTGACCTCCTCGGCCCCTGAATTATTAGTATTTGTCCCGTTTCCTGTCACATTCTCAGTGTTTGGCCTCTGACCTCCTGGGCCCCTGCATTATTAGTATTTGTCCCGTTTCCTGTCACATTCTCAGTGTTTGGCTCCTGACCTCCTGGGCCCCTGCATTATTAGTATTTGTCCAGTTTCCTGTCACCTTCTCAGTGTTTGGCCCCTGACCTCCTCGGCCCCTGCATTATTAGTATTTGTCCCGTTTCCTGTCACATTCTCAGTGTTTGGCCCCTGACCTCCTGGGCCCCTGCATTATTAGTATTTGTCCCGTTTCCTGTCACATTCTCAGTGTTTGGCCCCTGACCTCCTGGGCCCCTGCATTATTAGTATTTGTCCCGTTTCCTGTCACATTCTCAGTGTTTGGCTCCTGACCTCCTGCGCCCCTGCATTATTAGTATTTGTTCAGTTTCCTGTCACACTCTCAGTGTTTGGTCCCTGACCTCCTGGACCCCTGCATTATTAGTATTTGTCCCGTTTCCTGTCACATTCTCAGTGTTTGGCCCCTGACCTCCTGGGCCCCTGCATTATTAGTATTTGTCCCGTTTCCTGTCACATTCTCAGTGTTTGGCCCCTGACCTCCTCGGCCCCTGCATTATTAGTATTTGTCCCGTTTCCTGTCACATTCTCAGTGTTTGGCCTCTGACCTCCTGGGCCCCTGCATTATTAGTATTTGTCCCGTTTCCTGTCACATTCTCAGTGTTTGGCTCCTGACCTCCTGGGCCCCTGCATTATTAGTATTTGTCCAGTTTCCTGTCACCTTCTCAGTGTTTGGCCCCTGACCTCCTGGGCCCCTGCATTATTAGTATTTGTCCCGTTTCCTGTCACATTCTCAGTGTTTGGCCCCTGACCTCCTGGGCCCCTGCATTATTAGTATTTGTCCTGTTTCCTGTCACATTCTCAGTGTTTGGCCCCTGACCTCCTGGGCCCCTGCATTATTAGTATTTGTCCCGTTTCCTGTCACATTCTCAGTGTTTGGCCCCTGATCTCCTGGGCCCCTGCATTATTAGTATTTGTTCAGTTTCCTGTCACATTCTCAGTGTTTGGCCCCTGACCTCCTGGGCCCCTGCATTATTAGTATTTTTCCCGTTTCCTGTCACATTCTCAGTGTTTGACCCCTGACCTCCTGGGCCCCTGCATTATTAGTATTTGTCCAGTTTCCTGTCACATTCTCAGTGTTTGGCCCCTGACCTCCTGGGCCCCTGCATTATTAGCATTTGTCCAGTTTCCTGTCACATTCTCAGTGTTTGGCCCCTGACCTCCTGGGCCTGGGCCCCTGCATTATTAGTATTTGTCCCGTTTCCTGTCACATTCTCAGTGTTTGGCCCCTGACCTCCTGGGCCCCTGCATTATTAGTATTTGTCCCGTTTCCTGTCACATTCTCAGTGTTTGGCCCCTGACCTCCTGGGCCCCTGCATTATTAGTATTTGTCCCAGTCACATTCTCAGTGTTTGGCCCCTGACCTCCTGGGCCCCTGCATTATTAGCATTTGTCCAGTTTCCTGTCACCTTCTCAATGTTTGGCCCCTGACCCCCAGGGCCCCTGCATTATTAGTATTTGTCCTGTTTCCTGTTACATTCTCAGTGTTTGGCCCCTGACCTCCTCGGCCCCTGCATTATTAGTATTTGTCACATTCTTAGTGTTTGGCCCCTGACCTTCTGGGCCCCTGCATTATTAGTATTTGTCACGTTTCCTGTCACATTCTCAGTGTTTGGCCCCTGACCTCCTGGGCCCCTGCATTATTATCATTTGTCCAGTTTCCTGTCACATTCTCCGTGTTTGGCCCCTGACCTCCTGGGCCCCTGCATTATTAGTATTTGTCACATTCTTAGTGTTTGGCCCCTGACCTCCTGGGCCCCTGCATTATTAGTATTTGTCACGTTTCCTGTCACATTCTCAGTGTTTGGCCCCTGACCTCCTGGGCCCCTGCATTATTAGCATTTGTCCAGTTTCCTGTCACATTCTCAGTGTTTGGCCCCTGACCTCCTGGGCCCCTGCATTATTAGCATTTGTCCAGTTTCCTGTCACCTTCTCAGTGTTTGGCCCCTGACCTCCAGGGCCCCTGCATTATTAGTATTTGTCCTGTTTCCTGTTACATTCTCAGTGTTTGGCCCCTGACCTCCTGGGCCCCTGCATTATTAGTATTTGTCACATTCTTAGTGTTTGGACCCTGACCTTCTGGGCCCCTGCATTATTAGTATTTGTCACGTTTCCTGTCACATTCTCAGTGTTTGGCCCCTGACCTCCTGGGCCCCTGCATTATTAGCATTTGTCCAGTTTCCTGTCACATTCTCAGTGTTTGGCCCCTGACCTCCTGGGCCCCTGCATTATTAGTATTTGTCCCGTTTCCTGTCACATTCTCAGTGTTTGGCCCCTGACCTCCTGGGCCCCTGCATTATTAGTATTTGTCCGGTTTCCTGTCACATTCTCAGTGTTTGGCCCCTGACCTCCTGGGCCCCTGCATTATTAGTATTTGTCCCGTTTCCTGTCACATTCTCAGTGTTTGGCCCCTGACCTCCTCGGCCCCTGAATTATTAGTATTTGTCCCGTTTCCTGTCACATTCTCAGTGTTTGGCCTCTGACCTCCTGGGCCCCTGCATTATTAGTATTTGTCCCGTTTCCTGTCACATTCTCAGTGTTTGGCTCCTGACCTCCTGGGCCCCTGCATTATTAGTATTTGTCCAGTTTCCTGTCACCTTCTCAGTGTTTGGCCCCTGACCTCCTCGGCCCCTGCATTATTAGTATTTGTCCCGTTTCCTGTCACATTCTCAGTGTTTGGCCCCTGACCTCCTGGGCCCCTGCATTATTAGTATTTGTCCCGTTTCCTGTCACATTCTCAGTGTTTGGCCCCTGACCTCCTGGGCCCCTGCATTATTAGTATTTGTCCCGTTTCCTGTCACATTCTCAGTGTTTGGCTCCTGACCTCCTGCGCCCCTGCATTATTAGTATTTGTTCAGTTTCCTGTCACACTCTCAGTGTTTGGTCCCTGACCTCCTGGACCCCTGCATTATTAGTATTTGTCCCGTTTCCTGTCACATTCTCAGTGTTTGGCCCCTGACCTCCTCGGCCCCTGCATTATTAGTATTTGTCCCGTTTCCTGTCACATTCTCAGTGTTTGGCCTCTGACCTCCTGGGCCCCTGCATTATTAGTATTTGTCCCGTTTCCTGTCACATTCTCAGTGTTTGGCCCCTGACCTCCTGGGCCCCTGCATTATTAGTATTTGTCCAGTTTCCTGTCACCTTCTCAGTGTTTGGCCCCTGACCTCCTGGGCCCCTGCATTATTAGTATTTGTCCCGTTTCCTGTCACATTCTCAGTGTTTGGCCCCTGACCTCCTGGGCCCCTGCATTATTAGTATTTGTCCTGTTTCCTGTCACATTCTCAGTGTTTGGCCCCTGACCTCCTGGGCCCCTGCATTATTAGTATTTGTCCCGTTTCCTGTCACATTCTCAGTGTTTGGCCCCTGATCTCCTGGGCCCCTGCATTATTAGTATTTGTTCAGTTTCCTGTCACATTCTCAGTGTTTGGCCCCTGACCTCCTGGGCCCCTGCATTATTAGTATTTGTCCCGTTTCCTGTCACATTCTCAGTGTTTGACCCCTGACCTCCTGGGCCCCTGCATTATTAGTATTTGTCCAGTTTCCTGTCACATTCTCAGTGTTTGGCCCCTGACCTCCTGGGCCCCTGCATTATTAGCATTTGTCCAGTTTCCTGTCACATTCTCAGTGTTTGGCCCCTGACCTCCTGGGCCTGGGCCCCTGCATTATTAGTATTTGTCCCGTTTCCTGTCACATTCTCAGTGTTTGGCCCCTGACCTCCTGGGCCCCTGCATTATTAGTATTTGTCCCGTTTCCTGTCACATTCTCAGTGTTTGGCCCCTGACCTCCTGGGCCCCTGCATTATTAGTATTTGTCCCGTTTCCTGTCATATTCTCAGTGTTTGGCCCCTGACCTCCTGGGCCCCTGCATTATTAGTATTTGTCCAGTTTCCTGTCACACTCTCAGTGTTTGGCCCCTGACCTCCTGGGCCCCTGCATTATTAGTATTTGTCCCGTTTCCTGTCACATTCTCAGTGTTTGGCCCCTGACCTCCTGGGCCCCTGCATTATTAGTATTTGTCCCGTTTCCTGTCACATTCTCAGTGTTTGGCCCCTGACTTCCTGGGCCCCTGCATTATTAGTATATGTCCAGTTTCCTGTCACCTTCTCAGTGTTTGGCCCCTGACCTCCTGGGCCCCTGCATTATTAGTATTTGTCCCGTTTCCTGTCACCTTCTCAGTGTTTGGCCCCTGACCCCCTGGGCCCCTGCATTATTAGTTTTTATCCCATTTCCTGTCACATTCTCAGTGTTTGGCCCCTGACCTCCTGGGCCCCTGCATTATTAGTATTTGTCCCGTTTCCTGTCACATTCTCAGTGTTTGCCCCCTGACCTCCTGGGTCCCTGCATTATTAGTATTTGTCCAGTTTCCTGTCACACTCTAAGTGTTTGGCCCCTGCTTTATTAGTATTTGTCCCCTTTCCTGTCACCTTCTCAGTGTTTGGCCCCTGACCTTCAGGGCCCCTGCATTATTAGTATTTGTCCTGTTTCCTGTTACATTCTCAGTGTTTGGCCCCTGACCTCCTGGGCCCCTGCATTATTAGTATTTGTCACATTCTTAGTGTTTGGCCCCTGACCTTCTGGGCCCCTGCATTATTAGTATTTGTCCCGTTTCCTGTCACCTTCTCAGTGTTTGGCCCCTGACCTCCTGGGCCCCTGCATTATTAGCATTTGTCCAGTTTCCTGTCACCTTCTCAGTGTTTGGCCCCTGACCTCCTGGGCCCCTGCATTATTAGTATTTGTCCCGTTTCCTGTCACATTCTCAGTATTTGGCCCCTGACCTCCTGGGCCCCTGCATTATTAGTATTTGTCCAGTTTCCTGTCACAATCTCAGTGTTTGGCACCTGACCTCCTGGGCCCCTGCATTATTAGTATTTGTCACATTCTTAGTGTTTGGCCCCTGACCTTCTGGGCCCCTGCATTATTAGTATTTGTCACGTTTCCTGTCACATTCTCAGTGTTTGGCCCCTGACCTCCTGGGCCCCTGCATTATTAGCATTTGTCCAGTTTCCTGTCACATTCTCAGTGTTTGGCCCCTGACCTCCTGGGCCCCTGCATTATTAGTATATGTCCCGTTTCCTGACACATTCTCAGTGTTTGGCCCCTGACCTCCTGGGCCCCTGCATTATTAGTATTTGTCCAGTTTCCTTTCACATTCTCAGTGTTTGGCCCCTGCTTTATTAGTATTTGTCCCGTTTCCTGTCACCTTCTCAGTGTTTGGCCCCTGACCTCCAGGGCCCCTGCATTATTAGTATTTGTCCTGTTTCCTGTTACATTCTCAGTGTTTGGCCCCTGACCTCCTGGGCCCCTGCATTATTAGTATTTGTCACATTCTTAGTGTTTGGCCCCTGACCTTCTGGGCCCCTGCATTATTAGTATTTGTCCAGTTTCCTGTCACCTTCTCAGTGTTTGGCCCCTGACCTCCTGGGCCCCTGCATTATTAGCATTTGTCCAGTTTCCTGTCACCTTCTCAGTGTTTGGCCCCTGCTTTATTAGTATTTGTCCCGTTTGCTGTCACCTTCTCAGTGTTTGGCCCCTGACCTCCAGGGCCCCTGCATTATTAGTATTTGTCCCGTTTCCTGTCACATTCTCAGTATTTGGCCCCTGACCTCCTGGGCCCCTGCATTATTAGTATTTGTCCTGTTTCCTGTTACATTCTCAGTGTTTGGCCCCTGACCTCCTGGGCCCCTGCATTATTAGTATTTGTCCCAGTCACATTCTCAGTGTTTGGCCCCTGACCTCCTGGGTCCCTGCATTATTAGCATTTGTCCCGTTTCCTGTCACATTCTCAGTATTTGGCCCCTGACCTCCTGGGCCCCTGCATTATTAGTATTTGTCCCGTTTCCTGTCACATTCTCAGTGTTTGGCCCCTGACCTGCTGGGCCCCTGCATTATTAGTATTTGTCCTGTTTCCTGTCACCTTCTCAGTGTTTGGCCCTTGACCTCCAGGGCCCCTGCATTATTAGTATTTGTCCTGTTTCCTGTTACATTCTCAGTGTTTGGCCCCTGACCTCCTGGGCCCCTGCATTATTAGTATTTGTCACATTCTTAGTGTTTGGCCCCTGACCTTCTGGGCCCCTGCATTATTAGTATTTGTCACGTTTCCTGTCACATTCTCAGCGTTTGGCCCCTCACCTCCTGGGCCCCTGCATTATTAGCATTTGTCCAGTTTCCTGTCACATTCTCAGTGTTTGGCCCCTGACCTCCTGGGCCCCTGCATTATTAGTATTTGTCCCAGTCACATTCTCAGTGTTTGGCCCCTGACCTCCTGGGCCCCTGCATTATTAGCATTTGTCCAGTTTCCTGTCACATTCTCAGTGTTTGGCCCCTGACCTCCTGGGCCCCTGCATTATTAGCATTTGTCCAGTTTCCTGTCACATTCTCAGTGTTTGGCCCCTGACCTCCTGGGCCCCTGCATTATTAGTATTTGTCCCGTTTCCTGTCACATTCTCAGTGTTTGGCTCCTGACCTCCTGGGCCCCTGCATTATTAGTGTTTGTCCCTTTTCCTGTCACATTCTCAGTGTTTGGCCCCTGACCTCCTGGGCCCCTGCATTATTAGTATTTGTTCAGTTTCCTGTCACACACTCAGTGTTTGGCCCCTGACCTCCTGGACCCCTGCATTATTAGTATTTGTCCCGTTTCCTGTCACATTCTCAGTGTTTGGCCCCTGACCTCCTGGGTCCCTGCATTATTAGTATTTGTCCCGTTTCCTGTCACATTCTCAGTGTTTGGCCCCTGACCTCCTCGGCCCCTGCATTATTAGTATTTGTCCCGTTTCCTGTCACATTCTCAGTGTTTGGCCCCTGACCTCCTGGGCCCCTGCATTATTAGTATTTGTCCCGTTTCCTGTCACATTCTCAGTGTTTGGCCCCTGACCTCCTGGGCCCCTGCATTATTAGTATTTGTCCCGTTTCCTGTCACATTCTCAGTGTTTGGCCCCTGACCTCCTGGGCCCCTGCATTATTAGTATTTGTCCCGTTTCCTGTCACATTCTCAGTGTTTGGCCCCTGATCTCCTGGGCCCCTGCATTATTAGTATTTGTCCAGTTTCCTGTCACACTCGCAGTGTTTGGCCCCTGACCTCCTGGGCCCCTGCATTATTAGTATTTGTCCCGTTTCCTTTCACATTCTCAGTGTTTGGCCCCTGCTTTATTAGTATTTGTCCCGTTTCCTGTCACCTTCTCAGTGTTTGGCCCCTGACCTCCAGGGCCCCTGCATTAAGTGCTGCGGAATATGTTGGCGCTATATAAATAAAAACTATTATTATTATTATTATTATTTGTCCTGTTTCCTGTTACATTCTCAGTGTTTGGCCCCTGACCTCCTGGGCCCCTGCATTATTAGTATTTGTCACATTCTTAGTGTTTGGCCCCTGACCTTCTGGGCCCCTTCATTATTAGTATTTGTCCAGTTTCCTGTCACCTTCTCCGTGTTTGGCCCCTGACCTCCTGGGCCCCTGCATTATTAGCATTTGTCCAGTTTCCTGTCACCTTCTCAGTGTTTGGCCCCTGACCTCCTGGGCCCCTGCATTATTAGTATTTGTCCCGTTTCCTGTCACATTCTCAGTATTTGGCCCCTGACCTCCTGGGCCCCTGCATTATTAGTATTTGTCCCATTTCCTGTCACATTCTCAGTGTTTGGCCCCTGACCTCCAGGGCCCCTGCATTATTAGTATTTGTCCTGTTTCCTGTTACATTCTCAGTGTTTGGCCCCTGACCTCCTGGGCCCCTGCATTATTAGTATTTGTCACATTCTTAGTGTTTGGCCCCTGACCTTCTGGGCCACTGCATTATTAGTATTTGTCCAGTTTCCTGTCACCTTCTTAGTGTTTGGCCCCTGACCTCCTGGGCCCCTGCATTATTAGCATTTGTCCAGTTTCCTGTCACCTTCTCAGTGTTTGGCCCCTGCTTTATCAGTATTTGTCCCGTTTCCTGTCACCTTCTCAGTGTTTGGCCCCTGACCTCCAGGGCCCCTGCATTATTAGTATTTGTCCTGTTTCCTGTTACATTCTCAGTGTTTGGCCCCTGACCTCCTGGGCCCCTGCATTATTAGTATTTGTCACATTCTTAGTGTTTGGCCCCTGACCTTCTGGGCCCCTGCATTATTAGTATTTGTCCAGTTTCCTGTCACCTTCTCAGTGTTTGGCCCCTGACCTCCTGGGCCCCTGCATTATTAGCATTTGTCCAGTTTCCTGTCACCTTCTCAGTGTTTGGCCCCTGACCTCCTGGGCCCCTGCATTATTAGTATTTGTCCCGTTTCTTGTCACATTTTCAGTATTTGGCCCCTGACCTCCTGGGCCCCTGCATTATTAGTATTTGTCCTGTTTCCTGTCACCTTCTCAGTGTTTGGCCCCTGACCTCCAGGGCCCCTGCATTATTAGTATTTGTCCTGTTTCCTGTTACATTCTCAGTGTTTGGCCCCTGACCTCCTGGGCCCCTGCATTATTAGTATTTGTCACATTCTTAGTGTTTGGCCCCTGACCTTCTGGGCCCCTGCATTATTAGTATTTGTCACGTTTCCTGTCACATTCTCAGTGTTTGGCCCCTGACCTCCTGGGCCCCTGCATTATTAGCATTTGTCCAGTTTCCTGTCACATTCTCAGTGTTTGGCCCCTGACCTCCTGGGCCCCTGCATTATTAGTATTTGTCACATTCTTAGTGTTTGGCCCCTGACCTTCTGGGCCCCTGCATTATTAGTATTTGTCACGTTTCCTGTCACATTCTCAGTGTTTGGCCCCTGACCTCTTGGGCCCCTGCATTATTAGTATTTGTCACATTCTTAGTGTTTGGCCCCTGACCTTCTGGGCCCCTGCATTATTAGTATATGTCCCGTTTCCTGACACATTCTCAGTGTTTGGCCCCTGACCTCCTGGGCCCCTGCATTATTAGTATTTGTCCAGTTTCCTGTCACATTCTCAGTGTTTGGCCCCTGCTTTATTAGTATTTGTCCCGTTTCCTGTCACCTCAGTGTTTGGCCCCTGACCTCCAGGGCCCCTGCATTATTAGTATTTGTCCTGTTTCCTGTTACATTCTCAGTGTTTGGCCCCTGACCTCCTGGGCCCCTGCATTATTAGTATTTGTCCCAGTCACATTCTCAGTGTTTGGCCCCTGACCTCCTGGGCCCCTGCATTATTAGCATTTGTCCAGTTTCCTGTCACCTTCTCAGTGTTTGGCCCCTGACCTCCAGGGCCCCTGCATTATTAGTATTTGTCCTGTTTCCTGTTACATTCTCAGTGTTTGGCCCCTGACCTCCTGGGCCCCTGCATTATTAGTATTTGTCCCAGTCACATTCTCAGTGTTTGGCCCCTGACCTCCTGGGCCCCTGCATTATTAGCATTTGTCCAGTTTCCTGTCACCTTCTCAGTGTTTGGCCCCTGACCTCCTGGGCCCCTGCATTATTAGTATTTGTCACATTCTTAGTGTTTGGCCCCTGACCTTCTGGGCCCCTGCATTATTAGTATTTGTCCCGTTTCCTGTCACATTCTCAGTGTTTGGCCCCTGACCTCCTGGGCCCCTGCATTATTAGCATTTGTCCAGTTTCCTGTCACATTCTCAGTGTTTGGCCCCTGACCTCCTGGGCCCCTGCATTATTAGTATTTGTCCCGTTTCCTGTCACATTCTCAGTGTTTGGCCCCTGACCTCCTGGGCCCCTGCATTTTTAGTATTTGTCCCGTTTCCTGTCACATTCTCAGTGTTTGGTCTCTGACCTCCTGGGCCCCTGCATTATTAGTATTTGTCCCAGTCACATTCTCAGTGTTTGGCCCCTGACCTCCTGGGCCCCTGAATTATTAGCATTTGTCCAGTTTCCTGTCACATTCTCAGTGTTTGGCCACTGACCTCCTGGGCCCCTGCATTATTAGTATTTGTCCAGTTTCCTGTCACATTCTCACTGTTTGGCCCTTGACCTCCTGGGCCCCTGCATTATTAGTATTTGTCCCGTTTCTTGTCACATTTTCAGTATTTGGCCCCTGACCTCCTGGGCCCCTGCATTATTAGTATTTGTCCAGTTTCCTGTCACATTCTCAGTGTTTGGCCCCTGACCTCCTGGGCCCCTGCATTATTAGTATTTGTCCTGTTTCCTGTCACCTTCTCAGTGTTTGGCCCCTGACCTCCAGGGCCCCTGCATTATTAGTATTTGTCCTGTTTCCTGTTACATTCTCAGTGTTTGGCCCATGACCTCCTGGGCCCCTGCATTATTAGTATTTGTCACATTCTTAGTGTTTGGCCCCTGACCTTCTGGGCCCCTGCATTATTAGTATTTGTCACGTTTCCTGTCACATTCTCAGTGTTTGGCCCCTGACCTCCTGGGCCCCTGCATTATTAGCATTTGTCCAGTTTCCTGTCACATTCTCAGTGTTTGGCCCCTGACTTCCTGGGCCCCTGCATTATTAGTATTTGTCACATTCTTAGTGTTTGGCCCCTGACCTTCTGGGCCCCTGCATTATTAGTATTTGTCACGTTTCCTGTCACATTCTCAGTGTTTGGCCCCTGACCTCTTGGGCCCCTGCATTATTAGTATTTGTCACATTCTTAGTGTTTGGCCCCTGACCTCCTGGGCCCCTGCATTATTAGTATATGTCCCGTTTTCTGACACATTCTCAGTGTTTGGCCCCTGACCTCCTGGGCCCCTGCATTATTAGTATTTGTCCAGTTTACTGTCACATTCTCAGTGTTTGGCCCCTGCTTTATTAGTATTTGTCCCGTTTCCTGTCACCTTCTCAGTGTTTGGCCCCTGACCTCCAGGGCCCCTGCATTATTAGTATTTGTCCTGTTTCCTGTTACATTCTCAGTGTTTGGCCCCTGACCTCCTGGGCCCCTGCATTATTAGTATTTGTCCCAGTCACATTCTCAGTGTTTGGCCCCTGACCTCCTGGGCCCCTGCATTATTAGCATTTGTCCAGTTTCCTGTCACCTTCTCAGTGTTTGGCCCCTGACCTCCAGGGCCCCTGCATTATTAGTATTTGTCCTGTTTCCTGTTACATTCTCAGTGTTTGGCCCCTGACCTCCTGGGCCCCTGCATTATTAGTATTTGTCACATTCTTAGTGTTTGGCCCCTGACCTTCTGGGCCCCTTCATTATTAGTATTTGTCCAGTTTCCTGTCACCTTCTCCGTGTTTGGCCCCTGACCTCCTGGGCCCCTGCATTATTAGCATTTGTCCAGTTTCCTGTCACATTCTCAGTGTTTGGCCCCTGATCTCCTGGGCCCCTGCATTATTAGTATTTGTCCAGTTTCCTGTCACACTCTCAGTGTTTGGCCCCTGACCTCCTGGGCCCCTGCATTATTAGTATTTGTCCCGTTTCCTGTCACATTCTCAGTGTTTGACCCCTGACCTCCTGGGCCCCTGCATTATTAGTATTTGTCCTGTTTCCTGTCACCTTCTCAGTGTTTGGCCCCTGACCTCCAGGGCCCCTGCATTATTAGTATTTGTCCTGTTTCCTGTTACATTCTCAGTGTTTGGCCCCTGACCTCCTGGGCCCCTGCATTATTAGTATTTGTCACATTCTTAGTGTTTGGCCCCTGACCTCCTGGGCCCCTGCATTATTAGTATTTGTCACGTTTCCTGTCACATTCTCAGTGTTTGGCCCCTGACCTCCTGGGCCCCTGCATTATTAGCATTTGTCCAGTTTCCTGTCTCATTCTCAGTGTTTGGCCCCTGACCTCCTGGGCCCCTGCATTATTAGTATTTGTCCCGTTTCCTGTCACATTCTCACTGTTTGGCCCCTGACCTCCTGGGCCCCTGCATTATTAGTATTTGTCCCAGTCACATTCTCAGTGTTTGGCCCCTGACCTCCTGGGCCCCTGCATTATTAGCATTTGTCCAGTTTCCTGTCACCTTCTCAGTGTTTGGCCCCTGACCTCCAGGGCCCCTGCATTATTAGTATTTGTCCTGTTTCCTGTTACATTCTCAGTGTTTGGCCCCTGACCTCCTGGGCCCCTGCATTATTAGTATTTGTCACATTCTTAGTGTTTGGACCCTGACCTTCTGGGCCCCTGCATTATTAGTATTTGTCACGTTTCCTGTCACATTCTCAGTGTTTGGCCCCTGACCTCCTGGGCCCCTGCATTATTAGCATTTGTCCAGTTTCCTGTCACATTCTCAGTGTTTGGCCCCTGACCTCCTGGGCCCCTGCATTATTAGTATTTGTCCCGTTTCCTGTCACATTCTCAGTGTTTGGCCCCTGACCTCCTGGGCCCCTGCATTATTAGTATTTGTCCGGTTTCCTGTCACATTCTCAGTGTTTGGCCCCTGACCTCCTGGGCCCCTGCATTATTAGTATTTGTCCCGTTTCCTGTCACATTCTCAGTGTTTGGCCCCTGACCTCCTCGGCCCCTGAATTATTAGTATTTGTCCCGTTTCCTGTCACATTCTCAGTGTTTGGCCTCTGACCTCCTGGGCCCCTGCATTATTAGTATTTGTCCCGTTTCCTGTCACATTCTCAGTGTTTGGCTCCTGACCTCCTGGGCCCCTGCATTATTAGTATTTGTCCAGTTTCCTGTCACCTTCTCAGTGTTTGGCCCCTGACCTCCTGGGCCCCTGCATTATTAGTATTTGTCCCGTTTCCTGTCACATTCTCAGTGTTTGGCCCCTGACCTCCTGGGCCCCTGCATTATTAGTATTTGTCCTGTTTCCTGTCACATTCTCAGTGTTTGGCCCCTGACCTCCTGGGCCCCTGCATTATTAGTATTTGTCCCGTTTCCTGTCACATTCTCAGTGTTTGGCCCCTGATCTCCTGGGCCCCTGCATTATTAGTATTTGTTCAGTTTCCTGTCACATTCTCAGTGTTTGGCCCCTGACCTCCTGGGCCCCTGCATTATTAGTATTTGTCCCGTTTCCTGTCACATTCTCAGTGTTTGACCCCTGACCTCCTGGGCCCCTGCATTATTAGTATTTGTCCAGTTTCCTGTCACATTCTCAGTGTTTGGCCCCTGACCTCCTGGGCCCCTGCATTATTAGCATTTGTCCAGTTTCCTGTCACATTCTCAGTGTTTGGCCCCTGACCTCCTGGGCCTGGGCCCCTGCATTATTAGTATTTGTCCCGTTTCCTGTCACATTCTCAGTGTTTGGCCCCTGACCTCCTGGGCCCCTGCATTATTAGTATTTGTCCCGTTTCCTGTCACATTCTCAGTGTTTGGCCCCTGACCTCCTGGGCCCCTGCATTATTAGTATTTGTCCCAGTCACATTCTCAGTGTTTGGCCCCTGACCTCCTGGGCCCCTGCATTATTAGCATTTGTCCAGTTTCCTGTCACCTTCTCAATGTTTGGCCCCTGACCCCCAGGGCCCCTGCATTATTAGTATTTGTCCTGTTTCCTGTTACATTCTCAGTGTTTGGCCCCTGACCTCCTCGGCCCCTGCATTATTAGTATTTGTCACATTCTTAGTGTTTGGCCCCTGACCTTCTGGGCCCCTGCATTATTAGTATTTGTCACGTTTCCTGTCACATTCTCAGTGTTTGGCCCCTGACCTCCTGGGCCCCTGCATTATTATCATTTGTCCAGTTTCCTGTCACATTCTCCGTGTTTGGCCCCTGACCTCCTGGGCCCCTGCATTATTAGTATTTGTCACATTCTTAGTGTTTGGCCCCTGACCTCCTGGGCCCCTGCATTATTAGTATTTGTCACGTTTCCTGTCACATTCTCAGTGTTTGGCCCCTGACCTCCTGGGCCCCTGCATTATTAGCATTTGTCCAGTTTCCTGTCACATTCTCAGTGTTTGGCCCCTGACCTCCTGGGCCCCTGCATTATTAGCATTTGTCCAGTTTCCTGTCACCTTCTCAGTGTTTGGCCCCTGACCTCCAGGGCCCCTGCATTATTAGTATTTGTCCTGTTTCCTGTTACATTCTCAGTGTTTGGCCCCTGACCTCCTGGGCCCCTGCATTATTAGTATTTGTCACATTCTTAGTGTTTGGACCCTGACCTTCTGGGCCCCTGCATTATTAGTATTTGTCACGTTTCCTGTCACATTCTCAGTGTTTGGCCCCTGACCTCCTGGGCCCCTGCATTATTAGCATTTGTCCAGTTTCCTGTCACATTCTCAGTGTTTGGCCCCTGACCTCCTGGGCCCCTGCATTATTAGTATTTGTCCCGTTTCCTGTCACATTCTCAGTGTTTGGCCCCTGACCTCCTGGGCCCCTGCATTATTAGTATTTGTCCGGTTTCCTGTCACATTCTCAGTGTTTGGCCCCTGACCTCCTGGGCCCCTGCATTATTAGTATTTGTCCCGTTTCCTGTCACATTCTCAGTGTTTGGCCCCTGACCTCCTCGGCCCCTGAATTATTAGTATTTGTCCCGTTTCCTGTCACATTCTCAGTGTTTGGCCTCTGACCTCCTGGGCCCCTGCATTATTAGTATTTGTCCCGTTTCCTGTCACATTCTCAGTGTTTGGCTCCTGACCTCCTGGGCCCCTGCATTATTAGTATTTGTCCAGTTTCCTGTCACCTTCTCAGTGTTTGGCCCCTGACCTCCTCGGCCCCTGCATTATTAGTATTTGTCCCGTTTCCTGTCACATTCTCAGTGTTTGGCCCCTGACCTCCTGGGCCCCTGCATTATTAGTATTTGTCCCGTTTCCTGTCACATTCTCAGTGTTTGGCCCCTGACCTCCTGGGCCCCTGCATTATTAGTATTTGTCCCGTTTCCTGTCACATTCTCAGTGTTTGGCTCCTGACCTCCTGCGCCCCTGCATTATTAGTATTTGTTCAGTTTCCTGTCACACTCTCAGTGTTTGGTCCCTGACCTCCTGGACCCCTGCATTATTAGTATTTGTCCCGTTTCCTGTCACATTCTCAGTGTTTGGCCCCTGACCTCCTGGGCCCCTGCATTATTAGTATTTGTCCCGTTTCCTGTCACATTCTCAGTGTTTGGCCCCTGACCTCCTCGGCCCCTGCATTATTAGTATTTGTCCCGTTTCCTGTCACATTCTCAGTGTTTGGCCTCTGACCTCCTGGGCCCCTGCATTATTAGTATTTGTCCCGTTTCCTGTCACATTCTCAGTGTTTGGCTCCTGACCTCCTGGGCCCCTGCATTATTAGTATTTGTCCAGTTTCCTGTCACCTTCTCAGTGTTTGGCCCCTGACCTCCTGGGCCCCTGCATTATTAGTATTTGTCCCGTTTCCTGTCACATTCTCAGTGTTTGGCCCCTGACCTCCTGGGCCCCTGCATTATTAGTATTTGTCCTGTTTCCTGTCACATTCTCAGTGTTTGGCCCCTGACCTCCTGGGCCCCTGCATTATTAGTATTTGTCCCGTTTCCTGTCACATTCTCAGTGTTTGGCCCCTGATCTCCTGGGCCCCTGCATTATTAGTATTTGTTCAGTTTCCTGTCACATTCTCAGTGTTTGGCCCCTGACCTCCTGGGCCCCTGCATTATTAGTATTTGTCCCGTTTCCTGTCACATTCTCAGTGTTTGACCCCTGACCTCCTGGGCCCCTGCATTATTAGTATTTGTCCAGTTTCCTGTCACATTCTCAGTGTTTGGCCCCTGACCTCCTGGGCCCCTGCATTATTAGCATTTGTCCAGTTTCCTGTCACATTCTCAGTGTTTGGCCCCTGACCTCCTGGGCCTGGGCCCCTGCATTATTAGTATTTGTCCCGTTTCCTGTCACATTCTCAGTGTTTGGCCCCTGACCTCCTGGGCCCCTGCATTATTAGTATTTGTCCCGTTTCCTGTCACATTCTCAGTGTTTGGCCCCTGACCTCCTGGGCCCCTGCATTATTAGTATTTGTCCCAGTCACATTCTCAGTGTTTGGCCCCTGACCTCCTGGGCCCCTGCATTATTAGCATTTGTCCAGTTTCCTGTCACCTTCTCAATGTTTGGCCCCTGACCCCCAGGGCCCCTGCATTATTAGTTTTTGTCCTGTTTCCTGTTACAGTCTCAGTGTTTGGCCCCTGACCTCCTGGGCCCCTGCATTATTAGTATTTGTCACATTCTTAGTGTTTGGCCCCTGACCTTCTGGGCCCCTGCATTATTAGTATTTGTCACGTTTCCTGTCACATTCTCAGTGTTTGGCCCCTGACCTCCTGGGCCCCTGCATTATTAGCATTTGTCCAGTTTCCTGTCACATTCTCAGTGTTTGGCCCCTGACCTCCTGGGCCCCTGCATTATTAGTATATGTCCCGTTTCCTGACACATTCTCAGTGTTTGGCCCCTGACCTCCTGGGCCCCTGCATTATTAGTATTTGTCCAGTTTCCTGTCACATTCTCAGTGTTTGGCCCCTGCTTTATTAGTATTTGTCCCGTTTCCTGTCACCTTCTCAGTGTTTGGCCCCTGACCTCCAGGGCCCCTGCATTATTAGTATTTGTCCTGTTCCCTGTTACATTCTCAGTGTTTGGCCCCTGACCTCCTGGGCCCCTGCATTATTAGTATTTGTCACATTCTTAGTGTTTGGCCCCTGACCTTCTGGGCCCCTGCATTATTAGCATTTGTCCAGTTTCCTGTCACCTTCTCAGTGTTTGGCCCCTGACCTCCTGGGCCCCTGCATTATTAGCATTTGTCCAGTTTCCTGTCACCTTCTCAGTGTTTGGCCCCTGCTTTATTAGTATTTGTCCCGTTTCCTGTCACCTTCTCAGTGTTTGGCCCCTGACCTCCAGGGCCCCTGCATTATTAGTATTTGTCCTGTTTCCTGTCACCTTTTCAGTGTTTGGCCCCTGACCTCCAGGGCCCCTGCATTATTAGTATTTGTCCTGTTTCCTGTTACATTCTCAGTGTTTGGCCCCTGACCTCCTGGGCCCCTGCATTATTAGTATTTGTCACATTCTTAGTTTTTGGCCCCTGACCTTCTGGGCCCCTGCATTATTAATATTTGTCACGTTTCCTGTCACATTCTCAGTGTTTGGCCCCTGACCTCCTGGGCCCCTGCATTATTAGCATTTGTCCAGTTTCCTGTCACATTCTCAGTGTTTGACCCCTGACCTCCTGGGCCCCTGCATTATTAGTATTTGTCCCGTTTCCTGTCACATTCTCAGTGTTTGGCCCCTGACCTCCTGGGCCCCTGCATTATTAGTATTTGTCCCGTTTCCTGTCACATTCTCAGTGTTTGGCCCCTGACCTCCTGGGCCCCTGCATTATTAGTATTTGTCCCAGTCACATTCTCAGTGTTTGGCCCCTGACTTCCTGGGCCCCTGCATTATTAGCATTTGTCCAGTTTCCTGTCACATTCTCAGTGTTTGGCCCCTGACCTCCTGGGCCCCTGCATTATTAGTATTTGTCCAGTTTCCTGTCACATTCTCAGTGTTTGGCCCCTGACCTCCTGGGCCCCTGCATTATTAGTATTTGTCCCTTTTCCTGTCACATTCTCAGTGTTTGGCCCCTGACCTCCTGGGCCCCTGCATTATTAGGATTTGTTCAGTTTCCTGTCACACTCTCAGTGTTTGGCCCCTGACCTCCTGGACCCCTGCATTATTAGTATTTGTCCCGTTTCCTGTCACATTCTCAGTGTTTGGCCCCTGACCTCCTGGGCCCCTGCATTATTAGTATTTGTCCCGTTTCCTGTCACATTCTCAGTGTTTGGCCCCTGACCTCCTCGGCCCCTGCATTATTAGTATTTGTCCCGTTTCCTGTCACATTCTCAGTGTTTGGCCTCTGACCTCCTGGGCCCCTGCATTATTAGTATTTGTCCCATTTCCTGTCACATTCTCAGTGTTTGGCTCCTGACCTCCTGGGCCCCTGCATTATTAGTATTTGTCCAGTTTCCTGTCACCTTCTCAGTGTTTGGCCCCTGACCTCCTGGGCCCCTGCATTATTAGTATTTGTCCCGTTTCCTGTCACATTCTCAGTGTTTGGCCCCTGACCTCCTGGGCCCCTGCATTATTAGTATTTGTCCCGTTTCCTGTCACATTCTCAGTGTTTGGCCCCTGACCTCCTGGGCCCCTGCATTATTAGTATTTGTCCCGTTTCCTGTCACATTTTCAGTGTTTGGCCCCTGATCTCCTGGGCCCCTGCATTATTAGTATTTGTCCAGTTTCCTGTCACACTCTCAGTGTTTGGCCCCTGACCTCCTGGGCCCCTGCATTATTAGTATTTGTCCCGTTTCCTGTCACATTCTCAGTGTTTGGCCCCTGACCTCCTGGGCCCCTGCATTATTAGTATTTGTCCCGTTTCCTGTCACATTCTCAGTGTTTGGCCCCTGACCTCCTGGGCCCCTGCATTATTAGTATATGTCCAGTTTCCTGTCACCTTCTCAGTGTTTGGCCCCTGACCTCCTGGGCCCCTGCATTATTAGTATTTGTCCCGTTTCCTGTCACCTTCTCAGTGTTTGGCCCCTGACCTCCTGGGCCCCTGCATTATTAGTATTTGTCCCATTTCCTGTCACATTCTCAGTGTTTGGCCCCTGACCTCCTGGGCCCCTGCATTATTAGTATTTGTCCCGTTTCCTGTCACATTCTCAGTGTTTGGCCCCTGACCTCCTGGGCCCCTGCATTATTAGTATATGTCCCGTTTCCTGTCACATTCTCAGTGTTTGGCCCCTGACCTCCTGGGCCCCTGCATTATTAGTATTTGTCCAGTTTCCTGTCACATTCTCAGTGTTTGGCCCCTGCTTTATTAGTATTTCTCCCGTTTCCTGTCACCTTCTCAGTGTTTGGCCCCTGACCTCCAGGGCCCCTGCATTATTAGTATTTGTCCTGTTTCCTGTTACATTCTCAGTGTTTGGCCCCTGACCTCCTGGGCCCCTGCATTATTAGTATTTGTCACATTCTTAGTGTTTGGCCCATGACCTTCTGGGCCCCTTCATTATTAGTATTTGTCCAGTTTCCTGTCACCTTCTCCGTGTTTGGCCCCTGACCTCCTGGGCCCCTGCATTATTAGCATTTGTCCAGTTTCCTGTCACCTTCTCAGTGTTTGGCCCCTGACCTCCTGGGCCCCTGCATTATTAGTATTTGTCCCGTTTCCTGTCACATTCTCAGTATTTGGCCCCTGACCTCCTGGGCCCCTACATTATTAGTATTTGTCCTGTTTCCTGTTACATTCTCAGTGTTTGGCCCCTGACCTCCTGGGCCCCTGCATTATTAGTATTTGTCACATTCTTAGTGTTTGGCCCCTGACCTTCTGGGCCCCTGCATTATTAATATTTGTCACGTTTCCTGTCACATTCTCAATGTTTGGCCCCTGACCTCCTGGGCCCCTGCATTATTAGTATTTGTCCCAGTCACATTCTCAGTGTTTGGCCCCTGACCTCCTGGGCCCCTGCATTATTAGCATTTGTCCAGTTTCCTGTCACATTCTCAGTGTTTGGCCCCTGACATCCTGGGCCCCTGCATTATTAGTATTTGTCCCGTTTCCTGTCACATTCTCAGTGTTTGGCCCCTGCTTTATTAGTATTTGTTCCGTTTCCTGTCACATTCTCAGTGTTTGGCCCCTGCTTTATTAGTATTTGTCCCGTTTCCTGTCACATTCTCAGTGTTTGGCCCCTGCTTTATTAGTATTTGTCCCGTTTCCTGTCACCTTCTCAGTGTTTGGCCCCTGACCTCCAGGGCCCCTACATTATTAGTATTTGTCACATTCTTAGTGTTTGGCCCCTGACCTTCTGGCCCCCTTCATTATTAGTATTTGTCCAGTTTCCTGTCACCTTCTCCGTGTTTGGCCCCTGACCTCCTGGGCCCCTGCATTATTAGCATTTGTCCAGTTTCCTGTCACCTTCTCAGTGTTTGGCCCCTGACCTCCTGGGCCCCTGCATTATTAGTATTTGTCCCGTTTCCTGTCACATTCTCAGTATTTGGCCCCTGACCTCCTGGTCCCCTGCATTATTAGTATTTGTCCTGTTTCCTGTTACATTCTCAGTGTTTGGCCCCTGACCTCCTGGGCCCCTGCATTATTAGTATTTGTCACATTCTTAGTGTTTGGCCCCTGACCTTCTGGGCCCCTGCATTATTAGTATTTGTCACGTTTCCTGTCACACTCTCAGTGTTTGGCCCCTGACCTCCTGGGCCCCTGCATTATTAGTATTTGTCCCGTTTCCTGTCACATTCTCAGTGTTTGGCCCCTGACCTCCTGGGCCCCTGCATTATTAGTATTTGTCCCGTTTCCTGTCACATTCTCAGTGTTTGGCCCCTGACCTCCTCGGCCCCTGCATTATTAGTATTTGTCCAGTTTCCTGTCACATTCTCAGTGTTTGGCCCCTGACCTCCTGGACCCCTGCATTATTAGTATTTGTCCCGTTTCCTGTCACCTTCTCAGTGTTTGGCCCCTGACCTCCTCGGCCCCTACATTATTAGTATTTGTCCCGTTTCCTGTCACATTCTCAGTGTTTGGCCCCTGACCTCCTGGGCCCCTGCATTATTAGTATATGTCCCGTTTCCTGTCACATTCTCAGTGTTTGGCCCCTGACCTCCTGGGCCCCTGCATTATTAGTATTTGTCCCGTTTCCTGTCACATTCTCAGTGTTTGGCCCCTGATCTCCTGGGCCCCTGCATTATTAGTATTTGTCCAGTTTCCTGTCACACTCTCAGTGTTTGGCCCCTGACCTCCTGGGCCCCTGCATTATTAGTATTTGTCCCGTTTCCTGTCACATTCTCAGTGTTTGGCCCCTGACCTCCTGGGCCCCTGCATTATTAGTATTTGTCCCGTTTCCTGTCACATTCTCAGTGTTTGGCCCCTGACCTCCTCGGCCCCTGCATTATTAGTATTTGTCCCGTTTCCTGTCACATTCTCAGTGTTTGGCCTCTGACCTCCTGGGCCCCTGCATTATTAGTATTTGTCCCGTTTCCTGTCACATTCTCAGTGTTTGGCTCCTGATCTCCTGGGCCCCTGCATTATTAGTATTTGTCCAGTTTCCTGTCACCTTCTCAGTGTTTGGCCCCTGACCTCCTGGGCCCCTGCATTATTAGTATTTGTCCCGTTTCCTGTCACATTCTCAGTGTTTGGCCCCTGACCTCCTGGGCCCCTGCATTATTAGTATTTGTCCCGTTTCCTGTCACATTCTCAGTGTTTGGCCCCTGACCTCCTGGGCCCCTGCATTATTAGTATTTGTCCCGTTTCCTGTCATATTCTCAGTGTTTGGCCCCTGACCTCCTGGGCCCCTGCATTATTAGTATTTGTCCCGTTTCCTGTCACATTCTCAGTGTTTGGCCCCTGACCTCCTGGGCCCCTGCATTATTAGTATTTGTCCCGTTTCCTGTCATATTCTCAGTGTTTGGCCCCTGACCTCCTGGGCCCCTGCATTATTAGTATTTGTCCAGTTTCCTGTCACACTCTCAGTGTTTGGCCCCTGACCTCCTGGGCCCCTGCATTATTAGTATTTGTCCCGTTTCCTGTCACATTCTCAGTGTTTGGCCCCTGACCTCCTGGGCCCCTGCATTATTAGTATTTGTCCCGTTTCCTGTCACATTCTCAGTGTTTGGCCCCTGACCTCCTGGGCCCCTGCATTATTAGTATATGTCCAGTTTCCTGTCACCTTCTCAGTGTTTGGCCCCTGACCTCCTGGGCCCCTGCATTATTAGTATTTGTCCCGTTTCCTGTCACCTTCTCAGTGTTTGGCCCCTGACCCCCTGGGCCCCTGCATTATTAGTTTTTGTCCCATTTCCTGTCACATTCTCAGTGTTTGCCCCCTGACCTCCTGGGCCCCTGCATTATTAGTATTTGTCCCGTTTCCTGTCACATTCTCAGTGTTTGGCCCCTGACCTCCTGGGCCCCTGCATTATTAGTATATTCCAGTTTCCTGTCACCTTCTCAGTGTTTGGCCCCTGACCTCCTGGGCCCCTGCATTATTAGTATTTGTCCCGTTTCCTGTCACCTTCTCAGTGTTTGGCCCCTGACCCCCTGGGCCCCTGCATTATTAGTTTTTGTCCCATTTCCTGTCACATTCTCAGTGTTTGGCCCCTGACCTCCTGGGCCCCTGCATTATTAGTATTTGTCCCGTTTCCTGTCACATTCTCAGTGTTTGCCCCCTGACCTCCTGGGTCCCTGCATTATTAGTATTTGTCCAGTTTCCTGTCACACTCTAAGTGTTTGGCCCCTGCTTTATTAGTATTTGTCCCCTTTCCTGTCACCTTCTCAGTGTTTGGCCCCTGACCTTCAGGGCCCCTGCATTATTAGTATTTGTCCTGTTTCCTGTTACATTCTCAGTGTTTGGCCCCTGACCTCCTGGGCCCCTGCATTATTAGTATTTGTCACATTCTTAGTGTTTGGCCCCTGACCTTCTGGGCCCCTGCATTATTAGTATTTGTCCCGTTTCCTGTCACCTTCTCAGTGTTTGGCCCCTGACCTCCTGGGCCCCTGCATTATTAGCATTTGTCCAGTTTCCTGTCACCTTCTCAGTGTTTGGCCCCTGACCTCCTGGGCCCCTGCATTATTAGTATTTGTCCCGTTTCCTGTCACATTCTCAGTATTTGGCCCCTGACCTCCTGGGCCCCTGCATTATTAGTATTTGTCCAGTTTCCTGTCACAATCTCAGTGTTTGGCCCCTGACCTCCTGGACCCCTGCATTATTAGTATTTGTCCCGTTTCCTGTCACCTTCTCAGTGTTTGGCCCCTGACCTCCTCGGCCCCTACATTATTAGTATTTGTCCCGTTTCCTGTCACATTCTCAGTGTTTGGCCCCTGACCTCCTGGGCCCCTGCATTATTAGTATATGTCCCGTTTCCTGTCACATTCTCAGTGTTTGGCCCCTGACCTCCTGGGCCCCTGCATTATTAGTATTTGTCCCGTTTCCTGTCACATTCTCAGTGTTTGGCCCCTGATCTCCTGGGCCCCTGCATTATTAGTATTTGTCCAGTTTCCTGTCACACTCTCAGTGTTTGGCCCCTGACCTCCTGGGCCCCTGCATTATTAGTATTTGTCCCGTTTCCTGTCACATTCTCAGTGTTTGGCCCCTGACCTCCTGGGCCCCTGCATTATTAGTATTTGTCCCGTTTCCTGTCACATTCTCAGTGTTTGGCCCCTGACCTCCTCGGCCCCTGCATTATTAGTATTTGTCCCGTTTCCTGTCACATTCTCAGTGTTTGGCCTCTGACCTCCTGGGCCCCTGCATTATTAGTATTTGTCCCGTTTCCTGTCACATTCTCAGTGTTTGGCTCCTGATCTCCTGGGCCCCTGCATTATTAGTATTTGTCCAGTTTCCTGTCACCTTCTCAGTGTTTGGCCCCTGACCTCCTGGGCCCCTGCATTATTAGTATTTGTCCCGTTTCCTGTCACATTCTCAGTGTTTGGCCCCTGACCTCCTGGGCCCCTGCATTATTAGTATTTGTCCCGTTTCCTGTCACATTCTCAGTGTTTGGCCCCTGACCTCCTGGGCCCCTGCATTATTAGTATTTGTCCCGTTTCCTGTCATATTCTCAGTGTTTGGCCCCTGACCTCCTGGGCCCCTGCATTATTAGTATTTGTCCAGTTTCCTGTCACACTCTCAGTGTTTGGCCCCTGACCTCCTGGGCCCCTGCATTATTAGTATTTGTCCCGTTTCCTGTCACATTCTCAGTGTTTGGCCCCTGACCTCCTGGGCCCCTGCATTATTAGTATTTGTCCCGTTTCCTGTCACATTCTCAGTGTTTGGCCCCTGACCTCCTGGGCCCCTGCATTATTAGTATATGTCCAGTTTCCTGTCACCTTCTCAGTGTTTGGCCCCTGACCTCCTGGGCCCCTGCATTATTAGTATTTGTCCCGTTTCCTGTCACCTTCTCAGTGTTTGGCCCCTGACCCCCTGGGCCCCTGCATTATTAGTTTTTGTCCCATTTCCTGTCACATTCTCAGTGTTTGCCCCCTGACCTCCTGGGCCCCTGCATTATTAGTATTTGTCCCGTTTCCTGTCACATTCTCAGTGTTTGGCCCCTGACCTCCTGGGCCCCTGCATTATTAGTATATTCCAGTTTCCTGTCACCTTCTCAGTGTTTGGCCCCTGACCTCCTGGGCCCCTGCATTATTAGTATTTGTCCCGTTTCCTGTCACCTTCTCAGTGTTTGGCCCCTGACCCCCTGGGCCCCTGCATTATTAGTTTTTGTCCCATTTCCTGTCACATTCTCAGTGTTTGGCCCCTGACCTCCTGGGCCCCTGCATTATTAGTATTTGTCCCGTTTCCTGTCACATTCTCAGTGTTTGCCCCCTGACCTCCTGGGTCCCTGCATTATTAGTATTTGTCCAGTTTCCTGTCACACTCTAAGTGTTTGGCCCCTGCTTTATTAGTATTTGTCCCCTTTCCTGTCACCTTCTCAGTGTTTGGCCCCTGACCTTCAGGGCCCCTGCATTATTAGTATTTGTCCTGTTTCCTGTTACATTCTCAGTGTTTGGCCCCTGACCTCCTGGGCCCCTGCATTATTAGTATTTGTCACATTCTTAGTGTTTGGCCCCTGACCTTCTGGGCCCCTGCATTATTAGTATTTGTCCCGTTTCCTGTCACCTTCTCAGTGTTTGGCCCCTGACCTCCTGGGCCCCTGCATTATTAGCATTTGTCCAGTTTCCTGTCACCTTCTCAGTGTTTGGCCCCTGACCTCCTGGGCCCCTGCATTATTAGTATTTGTCCCGTTTCCTGTCACATTCTCAGTATTTGGCCCCTGACCTCCTGGGCCCCTGCATTATTAGTATTTGTCCAGTTTCCTGTCACAATCTCAGTGTTTGGCACCTGACCTCCTGGGCCCCTGCATTATTAGTATTTGTCACATTCTTAGTGTTTGGCCCCTGACCTTCTGGGCCCCTGCATTATTAGTATTTGTCACGTTTCCTGTCACATTCTCAGTGTTTGGCCCCTGACCTCCTGGGCCCCTGCATTATTAGCATTTGTCCAGTTTCCTGTCACATTCTCAGTGTTTGGCCCCTGACCTCCTGGGCCCCTGCATTATTAGTATATGTCCCGTTTCCTGACACATTCTCAGTGTTTGGCCCCTGACCTCCTGGGCCCCTGCATTATTAGTATTTGTCCAGTTTCCTTTCACATTCTCAGTGTTTGGCCCCTGCTTTATTAGTATTTGTCCCGTTTCCTGTCACCTTCTCAGTGTTTGGCCCCTGACCTCCAGGGCCCCTGCATTATTAGTATTTGTCCTGTTTCCTGTTACATTCTCAGTGTTTGGCCCCTGACCTCCTGGGCCCCTGCATTATTAGTATTTGTCACATTCTTAGTGTTTGGCCCCTGACCTTCTGGGCCCCTGCATTATTAGTATTTGTCCAGTTTCCTGTCACCTTCTCAGTGTTTGGCCCCTGACCTCCTGGGCCCCTGCATTATTAGCATTTGTCCAGTTTCCTGTCACCTTCTCAGTGTTTGGCCCCTGCTTTATTAGTATTTGTCCCGTTTGCTGTCACCTTCTCAGTGTTTGGCCCCTGACCTCCAGGGCCCCTGCATTATTAGTATTTGTCCCGTTTCCTGTCACATTCTCAGTATTTGGCCCCTGACCTCCTGGGCCCCTGCATTATTAGTATTTGTCCTGTTTCCTGTTACATTCTCAGTGTTTGGCCCCTCACCTCCTGGGCCCCTGCATTATTAGTATTTGTCACATTCTTAGTGTTTGGCCCCTGACCTTCTGGGCCCCTGCATTATTAGTATTTGTCACGTTTCCTGTCACATTCTCAGTGTTTGGCCCCTGACCTTCTGGGCCCCTGCATTATTAGTATTTGTCCCAGTCACATTCTCAGTGTTTGGCCCCTGACCTCCTGGGTCCCTGCATTATTAGTATTTGTCCCGTTTCCTGTCACATTCTCAGTATTTGGCCCCTGACCTCCTGGGCCCCTGCATTATTAGTATTTGTCCCGTTTCCTGTCACATTCTCAGTGTTTGGCCCCTGACCTGCTGGGCCCCTGCATTATTAGTATTTGTCCTGTTTCCTGTCACCTTCTCAGTGTTTGGCCCTTGACCTCCAGGGCCCCTGCATTATTAGTATTTGTCCTGTTTCCTGTTACATTCTCAGTGTTTGGCCCCTGACCTCCTGGGCCCCTGCATTATTAGTATTTGTCACATTCTTAGTGTTTGGCCCCTGACCTTCTGGGCCCCTGCATTATTAGTATTTGTCACGTTTCCTGTCACATTCTCAGCGTTTGGCCCCTCACCTCCTGGGCCCCTGCATTATTAGCATTTGTCCAGTTTCCTGTCACATTCTCAGTGTTTGGCCCCTGACCTCCTGGGCCCCTGCATTATTAGTATTTGTCCCAGTCACATTCTCAGTGTTTGGCCCCTGACCTCCTGGGCCCCTGCATTATTAGCATTTGTCCAGTTTCCTGTCACATTCTCAGTGTTTGGCCCCTGACCTCCTGGGCCCCTGCATTATTAGCATTTGTCCAGTTTCCTGTCACATTCTCAGTGTTTGGCCCCTGACCTCCTGGGCCCCTGCATTATTAGTATTTGTCCCGTTTCCTGTCACATTCTCAGTGTTTGGCTCCTGACCTCCTGGGCCCCTGCATTATTAGTGTTTGTCCCTTTTCCTGTCACATTCTCAGTGTTTGGCCCCTGACCTCCTGGGCCCCTGCATTATTAGTATTTGTTCAGTTTCCTGTCACACACTCAGTGTTTGGCCCCTGACCTCCTGGACCCCTGCATTATTAGTATTTGTCCCGTTTCCTGTCACATTCTCAGTGTTTGGCCCCTGACCTCCTGGGTCCCTGCATTATTAGTATTTGTCCCGTTTCCTGTCACATTCTCAGTGTTTGGCCCCTGACCTCCTCGGCCCCTGCATTATTAGTATTTGTCCCGTTTCCTGTCACATTCTCAGTGTTTGGCCCCTGACCTCCTGGGCCCCTGCATTATTAGTATTTGTCCCGTTTCCTGTCACATTCTCAGTGTTTGGCCCCTGACCTCCTGGGCCCCTGCATTATTAGTATTTGTCCCGTTTCCTGTCATATTCTCAGTGTTTGGCCCCTGACCTCCTGGGCCCCTGCATTATTAGTATTTGTCCAGTTTCCTGTCACACTCTCAGTGTTTGGCCCCTGACCTCCTGGGCCCCTGCATTATTAGTATTTGTCCCGTTTCCTGTCACATTCTCAGTGTTTGGCCCCTGACCTCCTGGGCCCCTGCATTATTAGTATTTGTCCCGTTTCCTGTCACATTCTCAGTGTTTGGCCCCTGACTTCCTGGGCCCCTGCATTATTAGTATATGTCCAGTTTCCTGTCACCTTCTCAGTGTTTGGCCCCTGACCTCCTGGGCCCCTGCATTATTAGTATTTGTCCCGTTTCCTGTCACCTTCTCAGTGTTTGGCCCCTGACCCCCTGGGCCCCTGCATTATTAGTTTTTATCCCATTTCCTGTCACATTCTCAGTGTTTGGCCCCTGACCTCCTGGGCCCCTGCATTATTAGTATTTGTCCCGTTTCCTGTCACATTCTCAGTGTTTGCCCCCTGACCTCCTGGGTCCCTGCATTATTAGTATTTGTCCAGTTTCCTGTCACACTCTAAGTGTTTGGCCCCTGCTTTATTAGTATTTGTCCCCTTTCCTGTCACCTTCTCAGTGTTTGGCCCCTGACCTTCAGGGCCCCTGCATTATTAGTATTTGTCCTGTTTCCTGTTACATTCTCAGTGTTTGGCCCCTGACCTCCTGGGCCCCTGCATTATTAGTATTTGTCACATTCTTAGTGTTTGGCCCCTGACCTTCTGGGCCCCTGCATTATTAGTATTTGTCCCGTTTCCTGTCACCTTCTCAGTGTTTGGCCCCTGACCTCCTGGGCCCCTGCATTATTAGCATTTGTCCAGTTTCCTGTCACCTTCTCAGTGTTTGGCCCCTGACCTCCTGGGCCCCTGCATTATTAGTATTTGTCCCGTTTCCTGTCACATTCTCAGTATTTGGCCCCTGACCTCCTGGGCCCCTGCATTATTAGTATTTGTCCAGTTTCCTGTCACAATCTCAGTGTTTGGCACCTGACCTCCTGGGCCCCTGCATTATTAGTATTTGTCACATTCTTAGTGTTTGGCCCCTGACCTTCTGGGCCCCTGCATTATTAGTATTTGTCACGTTTCCTGTCACATTCTCAGTGTTTGGCCCCTGACCTCCTGGGCCCCTGCATTATTAGCATTTGTCCAGTTTCCTGTCACATTCTCAGTGTTTGGCCCCTGACCTCCTGGGCCCCTGCATTATTAGTATATGTCCCGTTTCCTGACACATTCTCAGTGTTTGGCCCCTGACCTCCTGGGCCCCTGCATTATTAGTATTTGTCCAGTTTCCTTTCACATTCTCAGTGTTTGGCCCCTGCTTTATTAGTATTTGTCCCGTTTCCTGTCACCTTCTCAGTGTTTGGCCCCTGACCTCCAGGGCCCCTGCATTATTAGTATTTGTCCTGTTTCCTGTTACATTCTCAGTGTTTGGCCCCTGACCTCCTGGGCCCCTGCATTATTAGTATTTGTCACATTCTTAGTGTTTGGCCCCTGACCTTCTGGGCCCCTGCATTATTAGTATTTGTCCAGTTTCCTGTCACCTTCTCAGTGTTTGGCCCCTGACCTCCTGGGCCCCTGCATTATTAGCATTTGTCCAGTTTCCTGTCACCTTCTCAGTGTTTGGCCCCTGCTTTATTAGTATTTGTCCCGTTTGCTGTCACCTTCTCAGTGTTTGGCCCCTGACCTCCAGGGCCCCTGCATTATTAGTATTTGTCCCGTTTCCTGTCACATTCTCAGTATTTGGCCCCTGACCTCCTGGGCCCCTGCATTATTAGTATTTGTCCTGTTTCCTGTTACATTCTCAGTGTTTGGCCCCTGACCTCCTGGGCCCCTGCATTATTAGTATTTGTCCCAGTCACATTCTCAGTGTTTGGCCCCTGACCTCCTGGGTCCCTGCATTATTAGCATTTGTCCCGTTTCCTGTCACATTCTCAGTATTTGGCCCCTGACCTCCTGGGCCCCTGCATTATTAGTATTTGTCCCGTTTCCTGTCACATTCTCAGTGTTTGGCCCCTGACCTGCTGGGCCCCTGCATTATTAGTATTTGTCCTGTTTCCTGTCACCTTCTCAGTGTTTGGCCCTTGACCTCCAGGGCCCCTGCATTATTAGTATTTGTCCTGTTTCCTGTTACATTCTCAGTGTTTGGCCCCTGACCTCCTGGGCCCCTGCATTATTAGTATTTGTCACATTCTTAGTGTTTGGCCCCTGACCTTCTGGGCCCCTGCATTATTAGTATTTGTCACGTTTCCTGTCACATTCTCAGCGTTTGGCCCCTCACCTCCTGGGCCCCTGCATTATTAGCATTTGTCCAGTTTCCTGTCACATTCTCAGTGTTTGGCCCCTGACCTCCTGGGCCCCTGCATTATTAGTATTTGTCCCAGTCACATTCTCAGTGTTTGGCCCCTGACCTCCTGGGCCCCTGCATTATTAGCATTTGTCCAGTTTCCTGTCACATTCTCAGTGTTTGGCCCCTGACCTCCTGGGCCCCTGCATTATTAGCATTTGTCCAGTTTCCTGTCACATTCTCAGTGTTTGGCCCCTGACCTCCTGGGCCCCTGCATTATTAGTATTTGTCCCGTTTCCTGTCACATTCTCAGTGTTTGGCTCCTGACCTCCTGGGCCCCTGCATTATTAGTGTTTGTCCCTTTTCCTGTCACATTCTCAGTGTTTGGCCCCTGACCTCCTGGGCCCCTGCATTATTAGTATTTGTTCAGTTTCCTGTCACACACTCAGTGTTTGGCCCCTGACCTCCTGGACCCCTGCATTATTAGTATTTGTCCCGTTTCCTGTCACATTCTCAGTGTTTGGCCCCTGACCTCCTGGGTCCCTGCATTATTAGTATTTGTCCCGTTTCCTGTCACATTCTCAGTGTTTGGCCCCTGACCTCCTCGGCCCCTGCATTATTAGTATTTGTCCCGTTTCCTGTCACATTCTCAGTGTTTGGCCCCTGACCTCCTGGGCCCCTGCATTATTAGTATTTGTCCCGTTTCCTGTCACATTCTCAGTGTTTGGCCCCTGACCTCCTGGGCCCCTGCATTATTAGTATTTGTCCCGTTTCCTGTCACATTCTCAGTGTTTGGCCCCTGACCTCCTGGGCCCCTGCATTATTAGTATTTGTCCCGTTTCCTGTCACATTCTCAGTGTTTGGCCCCTGATCTCCTGGGCCCCTGCATTATTAGTATTTGTCCAGTTTCCTGTCACACTCGCAGTGTTTGGCCCCTGACCTCCTGGGCCCCTGCATTATTAGTATTTGTCCCGTTTCCTTTCACATTCTCAGTGTTTGGCCCCTGCTTTATTAGTATTTGTCCCGTTTCCTGTCACCTTCTCAGTGTTTGGCCCCTGACCTCCAGGGCCCCTGCATTAAGTGCTGCGGAATATGTTGGCGCTATATAAATAAAAACTATTATTATTATTATTATTATTTGTCCTGTTTCCTGTTACATTCTCAGTGTTTGGCCCCTGACCTCCTGGGCCCCTGCATTATTAGTATTTGTCACATTCTTAGTGTTTGGCCCCTGACCTTCTGGGCCCCTTCATTATTAGTATTTGTCCAGTTTCCTGTCACCTTCTCCGTGTTTGGCCCCTGACCTCCTGGGCCCCTGCATTATTAGCATTTGTCCAGTTTCCTGTCACCTTCTCAGTGTTTGGCCCCTGACCTCCTGGGCCCCTGCATTATTAGTATTTGTCCCGTTTCCTGTCACATTCTCAGTATTTGGCCCCTGACCTCCTGGGCCCCTGCATTATTAGTATTTGTCCCATTTCCTGTCACATTCTCAGTGTTTGGCCCCTGACCTCCAGGGCCCCTGCATTATTAGTATTTGTCCTGTTTCCTGTTACATTCTCAGTGTTTGGCCCCTGACCTCCTGGGCCCCTGCATTATTAGTATTTGTCACATTCTTAGTGTTTGGCCCCTGACCTTCTGGGCCACTGCATTATTAGTATTTGTCCAGTTTCCTGTCACCTTCTTAGTGTTTGGCCCCTGACCTCCTGGGCCCCTGCATTATTAGCATTTGTCCAGTTTCCTGTCACCTTCTCAGTGTTTGGCCCCTGCTTTATCAGTATTTGTCCCGTTTCCTGTCACCTTCTCAGTGTTTGGCCCCTGACCTCCAGGGCCCCTGCATTATTAGTATTTGTCCTGTTTCCTGTTACATTCTCAGTGTTTGGCCCCTGACCTCCTGGGCCCCTGCATTATTAGTATTTGTCACATTCTTAGTGTTTGGCCCCTGACCTTCTGGGCCCCTGCATTATTAGTATTTGTCCAGTTTCCTGTCACCTTCTCAGTGTTTGGCCCCTGACCTCCTGGGCCCCTGCATTATTAGCATTTGTCCAGTTTCCTGTCACCTTCTCAGTGTTTGGCCCCTGACCTCCTGGGCCCCTGCATTATTAGTATTTGTCCCGTTTCTTGTCACATTTTCAGTATTTGGCCCCTGACCTCCTGGGCCCCTGCATTATTAGTATTTGTCCTGTTTCCTGTCACCTTCTCAGTGTTTGGCCCCTGACCTCCAGGGCCCCTGCATTATTAGTATTTGTCCTGTTTCCTGTTACATTCTCAGTGTTTGGCCCCTGACCTCCTGGGCCCCTGCATTATTAGTATTTGTCACATTCTTAGTGTTTGGCCCCTGACCTTCTGGGCCCCTGCATTATTAGTATTTGTCCTGTTTCCTGTCACCTTCTCAGTGTTTGGCCCCTGACCTCCAGGGCCCCTGCATTATTAGTATTTGTCCTGTTTCCTGTTACATTCTCAGTGTTTGGCCCCTGACCTCCTGGGCCCCTGCATTATTAGTATTTGTCACATTCTTAGTGTTTGGCCCCTGACCTTCTGGGCCCCTGCATTATTAGTATTTGTCCAGTTTCCTGTCACCTTCTCAGTGTTTGGCCCCTGACCTCCTGGGCCCCTGCATTATTAGCATTTGTCCAGTTTCCTGTCACCTTCTCAGTGTTTGGCCCCTGACCTCCTGGGCCCCTGCATTATTAGTATTTGTCCCGTTTCTTGTCACATTTTCAGTATTTGGCCCCTGACCTCCTGGGCCCCTGCATTATTAGTATTTGTCCTGTTTCCTGTCACCTTCTCAGTGTTTGGCCCCTGACCTCCAGGGCCCCTGCATTATTAGTATTTGTCCTGTTTCCTGTTACATTCTCAGTGTTTGGCCCCTGACCTCCTGGGCCCCTGCATTATTAGTATTTGTCACATTCTTAGTGTTTGGCCCCTGACCTTCTGGGCCCCTGCATTATTAGTATTTGTCCAGTTTCCTGTCACCTTCTCAGTGTTTGGCCCCTGACCTCCTGGGCCCCTGCATTATTAGCATTTGTCCAGTTTCCTGTCACCTTCTCAGTGTTTGGCCCCTGACCTCCTGGGCCCCTGCATTATTAGTATTTGTCACATTCTTAGTGTTTGGCCCCTGACCTTCTGGGCCCCTGCATTATTAGTATTTGTCACGTTTCCTGTCACATTCTCAGTGTTTGGCCCCTGACCTCTTGGGCCCCTGCATTATTAGTATTTGTCACATTCTTAGTGTTTGGCCCCTGACCTTCTGGGCCCCTGCATTATTAGTATATGTCCCGTTTCCTGACACATTCTCAGTGTTTGGCCCCTGACCTCCTGGGCCCCTGCATTATTAGTATTTGTCCAGTTTCCTGTCACATTCTCAGTGTTTGGCCCCTGCTTTATTAGTATTTGTCCCGTTTCCTGTCACCTCAGTGTTTGGCCCCTGACCTCCAGGGCCCCTGCATTATTAGTATTTGTCCTGTTTCCTGTTACATTCTCAGTGTTTGGCCCCTGACCTCCTGGGCCCCTGCATTATTAGTATTTGTCCCAGTCACATTCTCAGTGTTTGGCCCCTGACCTCCTGGGCCCCTGCATTATTAGCATTTGTCCAGTTTCCTGTCACCTTCTCAGTGTTTGGCCCCTGACCTCCAGGGCCCCTGCATTATTAGTATTTGTCCTGTTTCCTGTTACATTCTCAGTGTTTGGCCCCTGACCTCCTGGGCCCCTGCATTATTAGTATTTGTCCCAGTCACATTCTCAGTGTTTGGCCCCTGACCTCCTGGGCCCCTGCATTATTAGCATTTGTCCAGTTTCCTGTCACCTTCTCAGTGTTTGGCCCCTGACCTCCTGGGCCCCTGCATTATTAGTATTTGTCACATTCTTAGTGTTTGGCCCCTGACCTTCTGGGCCCCTGCATTATTAGTATTTGTCACGTTTCCTGTCACATTCTCAGTGTTTGGCCCCTGACCTCCTGGGCCCCTGCATTATTAGCATTTGTCCAGTTTCCTGTCACATTCTCAGTGTTTGGCCCCTGACCTCCTGGGCCCCTGCATTATTAGTATTTGTCCCGTTTCCTGTCACATTCTCAGTGTTTGGCCCCTGACCTCCTGGGCCCCTGCATTTTTAGTATTTGTCCCGTTTCCTGTCACATTCTCAGTGTTTGGTCTCTGACCTCCTGGGCCCCTGCATTATTAGTATTTGTCCCAGTCACATTCTCAGTGTTTGGCCCCTGACCTCCTGGGCCCCTGAATTATTAGCATTTGTCCAGTTTCCTGTCACATTCTCAGTGTTTGGCCACTGACCTCCTGGGCCCCTGCATTATTAGTATTTGTCCAGTTTCCTGTCACATTCTCACTGTTTGGCCCTTGACCTCCTGGGCCCCTGCATTATTAGTATTTGTCCCGTTTCTTGTCACATTTTCAGTATTTGGCCCCTGACCTCCTGGGCCCCTGCATTATTAGTATTTGTCCAGTTTCCTGTCACATTCTCAGTGTTTGGCCCCTGACCTCCTGGGCCCCTGCATTATTAGTATTTGTCCTGTTTCCTGTCACCTTCTCAGTGTTTGGCCCCTGACCTCCAGGGCCCCTGCATTATTAGTATTTGTCCTGTTTCCTGTTACATTCTCAGTGTTTGGCCCATGACCTCCTGGGCCCCTGCATTATTAGTATTTGTCACATTCTTAGTGTTTGGCCCCTGACCTTCTGGGCCCCTGCATTATTAGTATTTGTCACGTTTCCTGTCACATTCTCAGTGTTTGGCCCCTGACCTCCTGGGCCCCTGCATTATTAGCATTTGTCCAGTTTCCTGTCACATTCTCAGTGTTTGGCCCCTGACTTCCTGGGCCCCTGCATTATTAGTATTTGTCACATTCTTAGTGTTTGGCCCCTGACCTTCTGGGCCCCTGCATTATTAGTATTTGTCACGTTTCCTGTCACATTCTCAGTGTTTGGCCCCTGACCTCTTGGGCCCCTGCATTATTAGTATTTGTCACATTCTTAGTGTTTGGCCCCTGACCTCCTGGGCCCCTGCATTATTAGTATATGTCCCGTTTTCTGACACATTCTCAGTGTTTGGCCCCTGACCTCCTGGGCCCCTGCATTATTAGTATTTGTCCAGTTTACTGTCACATTCTCAGTGTTTGGCCCCTGCTTTATTAGTATTTGTCCCGTTTCCTGTCACCTTCTCAGTGTTTGGCCCCTGACCTCCAGGGCCCCTGCATTATTAGTATTTGTCCTGTTTCCTGTTACATTCTCAGTGTTTGGCCCCTGACCTCCTGGGCCCCTGCATTATTAGTATTTGTCCCAGTCACATTCTCAGTGTTTGGCCCCTGACCTCCTGGGCCCCTGCATTATTAGCATTTGTCCAGTTTCCTGTCACCTTCTCAGTGTTTGGCCCCTGACCTCCAGGGCCCCTGCATTATTAGTATTTGTCCTGTTTCCTGTTACATTCTCAGTGTTTGGCCCCTGACCTCCTGGGCCCCTGCATTATTAGTATTTGTCACATTCTTAGTGTTTGGCCCCTGACCTTCTGGGCCCCTTCATTATTAGTATTTGTCCAGTTTCCTGTCACCTTCTCCGTGTTTGGCCCCTGACCTCCTGGGCCCCTGCATTATTAGCATTTGTCCAGTTTCCTGTCACATTCTCAGTGTTTGGCCCCTGATCTCCTGGGCCCCTGCATTATTAGTATTTGTCCAGTTTCCTGTCACACTCTCAGTGTTTGGCCCCTGACCTCCTGGGCCCCTGCATTATTAGTATTTGTCCCGTTTCCTGTCACATTCTCAGTGTTTGACCCCTGACCTCCTGGGCCCCTGCATTATTAGTATTTGTCCTGTTTCCTGTCACCTTCTCAGTGTTTGGCCCCTGACCTCCAGGGCCCCTGCATTATTAGTATTTGTCCTGTTTCCTGTTACATTCTCAGTGTTTGGCCCCTGACCTCCTGGGCCCCTGCATTATTAGTATTTGTCACATTCTTAGTGTTTGGCCCCTGACCTCCTGGGCCCCTGCATTATTAGTATTTGTCACGTTTCCTGTCACATTCTCAGTGTTTGGCCCCTGACCTCCTGGGCCCCTGCATTATTAGCATTTGTCCAGTTTCCTGTCTCATTCTCAGTGTTTGGCCCCTGACCTCCTGGGCCCCTGCATTATTAGTATTTGTCCCGTTTCCTGTCACATTCTCACTGTTTGGCCCCTGACCTCCTGGGCCCCTGCATTATTAGTATTTGTCCCAGTCACATTCTCAGTGTTTGGCCCCTGACCTCCTGGGCCCCTGCATTATTAGCATTTGTCCAGTTTCCTGTCACCTTCTCAGTGTTTGGCCCCTGACCTCCAGGGCCCCTGCATTATTAGTATTTGTCCTGTTTCCTGTTACATTCTCAGTGTTTGGCCCCTGACCTCCTGGGCCCCTGCATTATTAGTATTTGTCACATTCTTAGTGTTTGGACCCTGACCTTCTGGGCCCCTGCATTATTAGTATTTGTCACGTTTCCTGTCACATTCTCAGTGTTTGGCCCCTGACCTCCTGGGCCCCTGCATTATTAGCATTTGTCCAGTTTCCTGTCACATTCTCAGTGTTTGGCCCCTGACCTCCTGGGCCCCTGCATTATTAGTATTTGTCCCGTTTCCTGTCACATTCTCAGTGTTTGGCCCCTGACCTCCTGGGCCCCTGCATTATTAGTATTTGTCCGGTTTCCTGTCACATTCTCAGTGTTTGGCCCCTGACCTCCTGGGCCCCTGCATTATTAGTATTTGTCCCGTTTCCTGTCACATTCTCAGTGTTTGGCCCCTGACCTCCTCGGCCCCTGAATTATTAGTATTTGTCCCGTTTCCTGTCACATTCTCAGTGTTTGGCCTCTGACCTCCTGGGCCCCTGCATTATTAGTATTTGTCCCGTTTCCTGTCACATTCTCAGTGTTTGGCTCCTGACCTCCTGGGCCCCTGCATTATTAGTATTTGTCCAGTTTCCTGTCACCTTCTCAGTGTTTGGCCCCTGACCTCCTCGGCCCCTGCATTATTAGTATTTGTCCCGTTTCCTGTCACATTCTCAGTGTTTGGCCCCTGACCTCCTGGGCCCCTGCATTATTAGTATTTGTCCCGTTTCCTGTCACATTCTCAGTGTTTGGCCCCTGACCTCCTGGGCCCCTGCATTATTAGTATTTGTCCCGTTTCCTGTCACATTCTCAGTGTTTGGCTCCTGACCTCCTGCGCCCCTGCATTATTAGTATTTGTTCAGTTTCCTGTCACACTCTCAGTGTTTGGTCCCTGACCTCCTGGACCCCTGCATTATTAGTATTTGTCCCGTTTCCTGTCACATTCTCAGTGTTTGGCCCCTGACCTCCTGGGCCCCTGCATTATTAGTATTTGTCCCGTTTCCTGTCACATTCTCAGTGTTTGGCCCCTGACCTCCTCGGCCCCTGCATTATTAGTATTTGTCCCGTTTCCTGTCACATTCTCAGTGTTTGGCCTCTGACCTCCTGGGCCCCTGCATTATTAGTATTTGTCCCGTTTCCTGTCACATTCTCAGTGTTTGGCTCCTGACCTCCTGGGCCCCTGCATTATTAGTATTTGTCCAGTTTCCTGTCACCTTCTCAGTGTTTGGCCCCTGACCTCCTGGGCCCCTGCATTATTAGTATTTGTCCCGTTTCCTGTCACATTCTCAGTGTTTGGCCCCTGACCTCCTGGGCCCCTGCATTATTAGTATTTGTCCTGTTTCCTGTCACATTCTCAGTGTTTGGCCCCTGACCTCCTGGGCCCCTGCATTATTAGTATTTGTCCCGTTTCCTGTCACATTCTCAGTGTTTGGCCCCTGATCTCCTGGGCCCCTGCATTATTAGTATTTGTTCAGTTTCCTGTCACATTCTCAGTGTTTGGCCCCTGACCTCCTGGGCCCCTGCATTATTAGTATTTGTCCCGTTTCCTGTCACATTCTCAGTGTTTGACCCCTGACCTCCTGGGCCCCTGCATTATTAGTATTTGTCCAGTTTCCTGTCACATTCTCAGTGTTTGGCCCCTGACCTCCTGGGCCCCTGCATTATTAGCATTTGTCCAGTTTCCTGTCACATTCTCAGTGTTTGGCCCCTGACCTCCTGGGCCTGGGCCCCTGCATTATTAGTATTTGTCCCGTTTCCTGTCACATTCTCAGTGTTTGGCCCCTGACCTCCTGGGCCCCTGCATTATTAGTATTTGTCCCGTTTCCTGTCACATTCTCAGTGTTTGGCCCCTGACCTCCTGGGCCCCTGCATTATTAGTATTTGTCCCAGTCACATTCTCAGTGTTTGGCCCCTGACCTCCTGGGCCCCTGCATTATTAGCATTTGTCCAGTTTCCTGTCACCTTCTCAATGTTTGGCCCCTGACCCCCAGGGCCCCTGCATTATTAGTATTTGTCCTGTTTCCTGTTACATTCTCAGTGTTTGGCCCCTGACCTCCTCGGCCCCTGCATTATTAGTATTTGTCACATTCTTAGTGTTTGGCCCCTGACCTTCTGGGCCCCTGCATTATTAGTATTTGTCACGTTTCCTGTCACATTCTCAGTGTTTGGCCCCTGACCTCCTGGGCCCCTGCATTATTATCATTTGTCCAGTTTCCTGTCACATTCTCCGTGTTTGGCCCCTGACCTCCTGGGCCCCTGCATTATTAGTATTTGTCCCGTTTCCTGTCACATTCTCAGTGTTTGGCCCCTGACCTCCTGGGCCCCTGCATTATTAGTATTTGTCCCGTTTCCTGTCACATTCTCAGTATTTGGCCCCTGACCTCCTGGGCCCCTGCATTATTAGTATTTGTCCAGTTTCCTGTCACACTCTCAGTGTTTGGCCCCTGCTTTATTAGTATTTGTCCCCTTTCCTGTCACCTTCTCAGTGTTTGGCCCCTGACCTCCAGGGCCCCTGCAGTATTAGTATTTGTCCTGTTTCCTGTTACATTCTCAGTGTTTGGCCCCTGACCTCCTGGGCCCCTGCATTATTAGTATTTGTCACATTCTTAGTGTTTGGCCCCTGACCTTCTGGGCCCCTGCATTATTAGTATTTGTCCAGTTTCCTGTCACCTTCTCAGTGTTTGGCCCCTGACCTCCTGGGCCCCTGCATTATTAGCATTTGTCCAGTTTCCTGTCACCTTCTCAGTGTTTGGCCCCTGACCTCCTGGGCCCCTGCATTATTAGTATTTGTCCCGTTTCCTGTCACACTCTCAGTGTTTGGCCCCTGACCTCCTGGGCCCCTGCATTATTAGTATTTGTCCCGTTTCCTGTCACATTCTCAGTGTTTGGCCCCTGACCTCCTGGGCCCCTGCATTATTAGTATTTGTCCCAGTCACATTCTCAGTGTTTGGCCCCTGACCTCCTGGGCCCCTGCATTATTAGCATTTGTCCAGTTTCCTGTCACCTTCTCAATGTTTGGCCCCTGACCCCCAGGGCCCCTGCATTATTAGTATTTGTCCTGTTTCCTGTTACATTCTCAGTGTTTGGCCCCTGACCTCCTCGGCCCCTGCATTATTAGTATTTGTCACATTCTTAGTGTTTGGCCCCTGACCTTCTGGGCCCCTGCATTATTAGTATTTGTCACGTTTCCTGTCACATTCTCAGTGTTTGGCCCCTGACCTCCTGGGCCCCTGCATTATTATCATTTGTCCAGTTTCCTGTCACATTCTCCGTGTTTGGCCCCTGACCTCCTGGGCCCCTGCATTATTAGTATTTGTCCCGTTTCCTGTCACATTCTCAGTGTTTGGCCCCTGACCTCCTGGGCCCCTGCATTATTAGTATTTGTCCCGTTTCCTGTCACATTCTCAGTATTTGGCCCCTGACCTCCTGGGCCCCTGCATTATTAGTATTTGTCCAGTTTCCTGTCACACTCTCAGTGTTTGGCCCCTGCTTTATTAGTATTTGTCCCCTTTCCTGTCACCTTCTCAGTGTTTGGCCCCTGACCTCCAGGGCCCCTGCAGTATTAGTATTTGTCCTGTTTCCTGTTACATTCTCAGTGTTTGGCCCCTGACCTCCTGGGCCCCTGCATTATTAGTATTTGTCACATTCTTAGTGTTTGGCCCCTGACCTTCTGGGCCCCTGCATTATTAGTATTTGTCCAGTTTCCTGTCACCTTCTCAGTGTTTGGCCCCTGACCTCCTGGGCCCCTGCATTATTAGCATTTGTCCAGTTTCCTGTCACCTTCTCAGTGTTTGGCCCCTGACCTCCTGGGCCCCTGCATTATTAGTATTTGTCCCGTTTCCTGTCACACTCTCAGTGTTTGGCCCCTGACCTCCTGGGCCCCTGCATTATTAGTATTTGTCCCGTTTCCTGTCACCTTCTCAGTGTTTGGCCCCTGACCTCCTGGGCCCCTGCATTATTAGCATTTGTCCAGTTTCCTGTCACATTCTTAGTGTTTGGCCCCTGACCTTCTGGGCCCCTGCATTATTAGTATTTGTCACGTTTCCTGTCACATTCTCAGTGTTTGGCCCCTGACCTCCTGGGCCCCTGCATTATTAGCATTTGTCCAGTTTCCTGTCACATTCTCAGTGTTTGGCCCCTGACCTCCTGGGCCCCTGCATTATTAGTATATGTCCCGTTTCCTGACACATTCTCAGTGTTTGGCCCCTGACCTCCTGGGCCCCTGCATTATTAGTATTTGTCCAGTTTCCTGTCACATTCTCAGTGTTTGGCCCCTGCTTTATTAGTATTTGTCCCGTTTCCTGTCACCTTCTCAGTGTTTGGCCCCTGACCTCCAGGGCCCCTGCATTATTAGTATTTGTCCTGTTCCCTGTTACATTCTCAGTGTTTGGCCCCTGACCTCCTGGGCCCCTGCATTATTAGTATTTGTCACATTCTTAGTGTTTGGCCCCTGACCTTCTGGGCCCCTGCATTATTAGTATTTGTCCAGTTTCCTGTCACCTTCTCAGTGTTTGGCCCCTGACCTCCTGGGCCCCTGCATTATTAGCATTTGTCCAGTTTCCTGTCACCTTCTCAGTGTTTGGCCCCTGCTTTATTAGTATTTGTCCCGTTTCCTGTCACCTTCTCAGTGTTTGGCCCCTGACCTCCAGGGCCCCTGCATTATTAGTATTTGTCCTGTTTCCTGTTACATTCTCAGTGTTTGGCCCCTGACCTCCTGGGCCCCTACATTATTAGTATTTGTCACATTCTTAGTGTTTGGCCCCTGACCTTCTGGGCCCCTGCATTATTAGTATTTGTCACGTTTCCTGTCACAATCTCAGTGTTTGGCCCCTGACCTCCTGGGCCCCTGCATTATTAGCATTTGTCCAGTTTCCTGTCACCTTCTCAGTGTTTGGCCCCTGACCTCCTGGGCCCCTGCATTATTAGTATTTGTCCCGTTTCCTGTCACACTCTCAGTGTTTGGCCCCTGACCTCCTGGGCCCCTGCATTATTATTATTTGTCCCGTTTCCTGTCACCTTCTCAGTGTTTGGCCCCTGACCTCCTGGGCCCCTGCATTATTAGCATTTGTCCAGTTTCCTGTCACCTTCTCAGTGTTTGGCCCCTGACCTCCTGGGCCCCTGCATTATTAGTATTTGTCCCGTTTCCTGTCACATTCTCAGTATTTGGCCCCTGACTTCCTGGGCCCCTGCATTATTAGTATTTGTCCAGTTTCCTGTCACATTCTCAGTGTTTGGCCCCTGACCTCCTGGGCCCCTGCATTATTAGTATTTGTCCTGTTTCCTGTCACCTTCTCAGAGTTTGCCCCTGACCTCCAGGGCCCCTGCATTATTAGTATTTGTCCTGTTTCCTGTTACATTCTCAGTGTTTGGCCCCTGACCTCCTGGGCCCCTGCATTATTAGTATTTGTCACATTCTTAGTGTTTAGCCCCTGACCTTCTGGGCCCCTGCATTATTAGTATTTGTCACGTTTCCTGTCACATTCTCAGTGTTTGGCCCCTGACCTCCTGGGCCCCTGCATTATTAGCATTTGTCCAGTTTCCTGTCACATTCTCAGTGTTTGGCCCCTGACCTCCTGGGCCCCTGCATTATTAGTATTTGTCCCGTTTCCTGTCACATTCTCAGTGTTTGGCCCCTGACCTCCTGGACCCCTGCATTATTAGTATTTGTCCCGTTTTCTGTCACATTCTCAGTGTTTGGCCCCTGACCTCCTGGGCCCCTGCATTATTAGTATTTGTCCCAGTCACATTCTCAGTGTTTGGCCCCTGACCTCCTGGGCCCCTGCATTATTAGCATTTGTCCAGTTTCCTGTCACCTTTTCAGTGTTTGGCCCCTGACCTCCAGGGCCCCTGCATTATTAGTATTTGTCCTGTTTCCTGTTACATTCTCAGTGTTTGGCCCCTGACCTCCTGGGCCCCTGCATTATTAGTATTTGTCACATTCTTAGTTTTTGGCCCCTGACCTTCTGGGCCCCTGCATTATTAATATTTGTCACGTTTCCTGTCACATTCTCAGTGTTTGGCCCCTGACCTCCTGGGCCCCTGCATTATTAGCATTTGTCCAGTTTCCTGTCACATTCTCAGTGTTTGACCCCTGACCTCCTGGGCCCCTGCATTATTAGTATTTGTCCCGTTTCCTGTCACATTCTCAGTGTTTGGCCCCTGACCTCCTGGGCCCCTGCATTATTAGTATTTGTCCCGTTTCCTGTCACATTCTCAGTGTTTGGCCCCTGACCTCCTGGGCCCCTGCATTATTAGTATTTGTCCCAGTCACATTCTCAGTGTTTGGCCCCTGACCTCCTGGGCCCCTGCATTATTAGCATTTGTCCAGTTTCCTGTCACATTCTCAGTGTTTGGCCCCTGACCTCCTGGGCCCCTGCATTATTAGTATTTGTCCAGTTTCCTGTCACATTCTCAGTGTTTGGCCCCTGACCTCCTGGGCCCCTGCATTATTAGTATTTGTCCCTTTTCCTGTCACATTCTCAGTGTTTGGCCCCTGACCTCCTGGGCCCCTGCATTATTAGGATTTGTTCAGTTTCCTGTCACACTCTCAGTGTTTGGCCCCTGACCTCCTGGACCCCTGCATTATTAGTATTTGTCCCGTTTCCTGTCACATTCTCAGTGTTTGGCCCCTGACCTCCTGGGCCCCTGCATTATTAGTATTTGTCCCGTTTCCTGTCACATTCTCAGTGTTTGGCCCCTAACCTCCTCGGCCCCTGCATTATTAGTATTTGTCCCGTTTCCTGTCACATTCTCAGTGTTTGGCCTCTGACCTCCTGGGCCCCTGCATTATTAGTATTTGTCCCATTTCCTGTCACATTCTCAGTGTTTGGCTCCTGACCTCCTGGGCCCCTGCATTATTAGTATTTGTCCAGTTTCCTGTCACCTTCTCAGTGTTTGGCCCCTGACCTCCTGGGCCCCTGCATTATTAGTATTTGTCCCGTTTCCTGTCACATTCTCAGTGTTTGGCCCCTGACCTCCTGGGCCCCTGCATTATTAGTATTTGTCCCGTTTCCTGTCACATTCTCAGTGTTTGGCCCCTGACCTCCTGGGCCCCTGCATTATTAGTATTTGTCCCGTTTCCTGTCACATTTTCAGTGTTTGGCCCCTGATCTCCTGGGCCCCTGCATTATTAGTATTTGTCCAGTTTCCTGTCACACTCTCAGTGTTTGGCCCCTGACCTCCTGGGCCCCTGCATTATTAGTATTTGTCCCGTTTCCTGTCACATTCTCAGTGTTTGGCCCCTGACCTCCTGGGCCCCTGCATTATTAGTATTTGTCCCGTTTCCTGTCACATTCTCAGTGTTTGGCCCCTGACCTCCTGGGCCCCTGCATTATTAGTATATGTCCAGTTTCCTGTCACCTTCTCAGTGTTTGGCCCCTGACCTCCTGGGCCCCTGCATTATTAGTATTTGTCCCGTTTCCTGTCACCTTCTCAGTGTTTGGCCCCTGACCTCCTGGGCCCCTGCATTATTAGTATTTGTCCCATTTCCTGTCACATTCTCAGTGTTTGGCCCCTGACCTCCTGGGCCCCTGCATTATTAGTATTTGTCCCGTTTCCTGTCACATTCTCAGTGTTTGGCCCCTGACCTCCTGGGCCCCTGCATTATTAGTATATGTCCTGTTTCCTGTCACATTCTCAGTGTTTGGCCCCTGCTTTATTAGTATTTGTCCCGTTTCCTGTCACCTTCTCAGTGTTTGGCCCCTGACCTCCAGGGCCCCTGCATTATTAGTATTTGTCCTGTTTCCTGTCACATTCTCAGTGTTTGGCCCCTGACCTCCTGGGCCCCTGCATTATTAGTATTTGTCACATTCTTAGTGTTTGGCCCCTGACCTCCTGAGCCCCTGCATTATTAGCATTTGTCCAGTTTCCTGTCACATTCTCAGTGTTTGGCCCCTGACCTCCTGGGCCCCTGCATTATTAGTATTTGTCCCGTTTCCTGTCACATTCTCAGTGTTTGGCCCCTGACCTCCTGGGCCCCTGCATTATTAGTATTTGTCCCGTTTCCTGTCACATTCTCAGTGTTTGGCCCCTGACCTCCTGGGCCCCTGCATTATTAGTATTTGTCCCAGTCACATTCTCAGTGTTTGGCCCCTGACCTCCTGGGCCCCTGCATTATTAGCATTTGTCCAGTTTCCTGTCACCTTCTCAGTGTTTGGCCCCTGACCTCCAGGGCCCCTGCATTATTAGTATTTGTCCTGTTTCCTGTTACATTCTCAGTGTTTGGCCCCTGACCTCCTGGGCCCCTGCATTATTAGTATTTGTCACATTCTTAGTGTTTGGCCCCTGACCTTCTGGGCCCCTGCATTATTAGTATTTGTCACGTTTCCTGTCACATTCTCAGTGTTTGGCCCCTGACCTCCTGGGCCCCTGCATTATTAGCATTTGTCCAGTTTCCTGTCACATTCTCAGTGTTTGGCCCCTGACCTCCTGGGCCCCTGCATTATTAGTATTTGTACCGTTTCCTGTCACATTCTCAGTGTTTGGCCCCTGACCTCCTGGGCCCCTGCATTATTAGTATTTGTCCCGTTTCCTGTCACATTCTCAGTGTTTGGCCCCTGACCTCCTGGGCCCCTGCATTATTAGTATTTGTCCCAGTCACATTCTCAGTGTTTGGCCCCTGACCTCCTGGGCCCCTGCATTATTAGCATTTGTCCAGTTTCCTGTCACATTCTCAGTGTTTGGCCCCTGACCTCCTGGGCCCCTGCATTATTAGTATTTGTCCAGTTTCCTGTCACATTCTCAGTGTTTGGCCCCTGACCTCCTGGGCCCCTGCATTATTAGTATTTGTCCCGTTTCCTGTCACATTCTCAGTGTTTGGCCCCTGACCTCCTGGGCCCCTGCATTATTAGTGTTTGTCCCTTTTCCTGTCACATTCTCAGTGTTTGGCCCCTGACCTCCTGGGCCCCTGCATTGTTAGTATTTGTTCAGTTTCCTGTCACACTCTCAGTGTTTGGCCCCTGACCTCCTGGACCCCTGCATTATTAGTATTTGTCCCGTTTCCTGTCACATTCTCAGTGTTTGGCCCCTAACCTCCTGGGCCACTGCATTATTAGTATTTGTCCCGTTTCCTGTCACCTTCTCAGTGTTTGGCCCCTGACCTCCTGGGCCCCTGCATTATTAGTATTTGTCCCGTTTCCTGTCACATTCTCAGTGTTTGGCCCCTGATCTCCTGGGCCCCTGCATTATTAGTATTTGTCCAGTTTCCTGTCACACTCTCAGTGTTTGGCCCCTGACCTCCTGGGCCCCTGCATTATTAGTATTTGTCCCGTTTCCTGTCACATTCTCAGTGTTTGGCCCCTGACCTCCTCGGCCCCTGCATTATTAGTATTTGTCCCGTTTCCTGTCACATTCTCAGTGTTTGGCCTCTGACCTCCTGGGCCCCTGCATTATTAGTATTTGTCCCGTTTCCTGTCACATTCTCAGTGTTTGGCTCCTGACCTCCTGGGCCCCTGCATTATTAGTATTTGTCCAGTTTCCTGTCACCTTCTCAGTGTTTGGCCCTTGACCTCCTGGGCCCCTGCATTATTAGTATTTGTCCCGTTTCCTGTCACATTCTCAGTGTTTGGCCCCTGACCTCCTGGGCCCCTGCATTATTAGTATTTGTCCCGTTTCCTGTCACATTCTCAGTGTTTGGCCCCTGACCTCCTGGGCCCCTGCATTATTAGTATTTGTCCCGTTTCCTGTCACATTCTCAGTGTTTGGCCCCTTGACCTCCTGGGCCCCTGCATTATTAGTATTTGTCCAGTTTCCTGTCACACTCTCAGTGTTTGGCCCCTGACCTCCTGGGCCCCTGCATTATTAGTATTTGTCCCGTTTCCTGTCACATTCTCAGTGTTTGGCCCCTGACCTCCTGGGCCCCTGCATTATTAGTATTTGTCCCGTTTCCTGTCACATTCTCAGTGTTTGGCCCCTGACCTCCTGGTCCCCTGCATTATTAGTATATGTCCAGTTTCCTGTCACCTTCTCAGTGTTTGGCCCCTGACCTCCTGGGCCCCTGCATTATTAGTATTTGTCCCGTTTCCTGTCACCTTCTCAGTGTTTGGCCCCTGACCTCCTGGGCCCCTGCATTATTAGTATTTGTCCCATTTCCTGTCACATTCTCAGTGTTTGGCCCCTGACCTCCTGGGCCCCTGCATTATTAGTATTTGTCCCGTTTCCTGTCACATTCTCAGTGTTTGGCCCCTGACCTCCAGGGCCCCTGCATTATTAGTATTTGTCCTGTTTCCTGTTACATTCTCAGTGTTTGGCCCCTGACCTCCTGGGCCCCTGCATTATTAGTATTTGTCCCGTTTCCTGTCACACTCTCAGTGTTTGGCCCCTGCTTTATTAGTATTTGTCCCCTTTCCTGTCACCTTCTCAGTGTTTGGCCCCTGACCTCCAGGGCCCCTGCATTATTAGTATTTGTCCTGTTTCCTGTTACATTCTCAGTGTTTGGCCCCTGACCTCCTGGGCCCCTGCATTATTAGTATTTGTCACATTCTTAGTGTTTGGCCCCTGACCTTCTGGGCCCCTGCATTATTAGTATTTGTCCAGTCTCCTGTCACCTTCTCAGTGTTTGGCCCCTGACCTCCTGGGCCCCTGTATTATTAGCATTTGTCCAGTTTCCTGTCACCTTCTCAGTGTTTGGCCCCTGACCTCCTGGGCCCCTGCATTATTAGTATTTGTCCCGTTTCCTGTCACACTCTCAGTGTTTGGCCCCTGACCTCCTGGGCCCCTGCATTATTAGTATTTGTCCCGTTTCCTGTCACCTTCTCAGTGTTTGGCCCCTGACCTCCTGGGCCCCTGCATTATTAGCATTTGTCCAGTTTCCTGTCACCTTCTCAGTGTTTGGCCCCTGACATCCTGGGCCCCTGCATTATTAGTATTTGTCCCGTTTCCTGTCACATTCTCAGTATTTGGCCCCTGACCTCCTGGGCCCCTGCATTATTAGTATTTGTCCAGTTTCCTGTCACATTCTTAGTGTTTGGCCCCTGACCTCCTGGGCCCCTGCATTATTAGTATTTGTCCTGTTTCCTGACACCTTCTCAGTGTTTGGCCCCTGACCTCCAGGGCCCCTGCATTATTAGTATTTGTCCTTTTTCCTGTTACAGTCTCAGTGTTTGGCCCCTGACCTCCTGGGCCCCTGCATTATTAGTATTTGTCACATTCTTAGTGTTTGGCCCCTGACCTTCTGGGCCCCTGCATTATTAGTATTTGTCACGTTTCCTGTCACATTCTCAGTATTTGGCCCCTGACCTCCTGGGCCCCTGCATTATTAGCATTTGTCCAGTTTCCTGTCACATTCTCAGTGTTTGGCCCCTGACCTCCTGGGCCCCTGCATTATTAGTATTTGTCCCGTTTCCTGTCACATTCTCAGTGTTTGGCCCCTGACCTCCTGGGCCCCTGCATTATTAGTATTTGTCCCGTTTCCTGTCACATTATCAGTGTTTGGCCCCTGACCTCCTGGTCCCCTGCATTATTAGTATTTGTCCCAGTCACATTCTCAGTGTTTGGCCCCTGACCTCCTGGGCCCCTGCATTATTAGCATTTGTCCAGTTTCCTGTCACCTTCTCAGTGTTTGGCCCCTGACCTCCAGGGCCCCTGCATTATTAGTATTTGTCCTGTTACATTCTCAGTGTTTGGCCCCTGACCTCCTGGGCCCCTGCATTATTAGTATTTGTCACATTCTTAGTGTTTGGCCCCTGACCTTCTGGGCCCCTGCATTATTAGTATTTGTCACGTTTCCTGTCACATTCTCAGTGTTTGGCCCCTGACCTCCTGGGCCCCTGCATTATTAGCATTTGTCCAGTTTCCTGTCACATTCTCAGTGTTTGGCCCCTGACCTCCTGGGCCCCTGCATTATTAGTATTTGTCCCGTTTCCTGTCACATTCTCAGTGTTTGGCCCCTGACCTCCTGGGCCCCTGCATTATTAGTATTTGTCCCGTTTCCTGTCACATTCTCAGTGTTTGGCCCCTGACCTCCTGGGCCCCTGCATTATTAGTATTTGTCCCAGTCACATTCTCAGTGCTTGGCCCCTGACCTCCTGGGCCCCTGCATTATTAGCATTTGTCCAGTTTCCTGTCACATTCTCATTGTTTGGCCCCTGACCTCCTGGGCCCCTGCATTATTAGTATTTGTCCAGTTTCCTGTCACATTCTCAGTGTTTGGCCCCTGACCTCCTGGGCCCCTGCATTATTAGTATTTGTCCCGTTTCCTGTCACATTCTCAGTGTTTGGCCCCTGACCTCCTGGGCCCCTGCATTATTAGTGTTTGTCCCTTTTCCTGTCACATTCTCAGTGTTTGGCCCCTGACCTCCTGGGCCCCTGCATTATTAGTATTTGTTCAGTTTCCTGTCACACCCTCAGTGTTTGGCCCCTGACCTCCTGGACCCCTGCATTATTAGTATTTGTCCCGTTTCCTGTCACATTCTCAGTGTTTGGCCCCTAACCTCCTGGGCCCCTGCATTATTAGTATTTGTCCCGTTTCCTGTCACCTTCTCAGTGTTTGGCCCCTGACCTCCTGGGCCCCTGCATTATTAGTATTTGTCCCGTTTCCTGTCACATTCTCAGTGTTTGGCCCCTGACCTCCTGGGCCCCTGCATTATTAGTATTTGTCCCAGTCACATTCTCAGTGCTTGGCCCCTGACCTCCTGGGCCCCTGCATTATTAGCATTTGTCCAGTTTCCTGTCACATTCTCATTGTTTGGCCCCTGACCTCCTGGGCCCCTGCATTATTAGTATTTGTCCAGTTTCCTGTCACATTCTCAGTGTTTGCCCCTGACCTCCTGGGCCCCTGCATTATTAGTATTTGTCCCGTTTCCTGTCACATTCTCAGTGTTTGGCCCCTGACCTCCTGGGCCCCTGCATTATTAGTGTTTGTCCCTTTTCCTGTCACATTCTCAGTGTTTGGCCCCTGACCTCCTGGGCCCCTGCATTATTAGTATTTGTTCAGTTTCCTGTCACACCCTCAGTGTTTGGCCCCTGACCTCCTGGACCCCTGCATTATTAGTATTTGTCCCGTTTCCTGTCACATTCTCAGTGTTTGGCCCCTGACCTCCTCGGCCCCTGCATTATTAGTATTTGTCCCGTTTCCTGTCACATTCTCAGTGTTTGGCCTCTGACCTCCTGGGCCCCTGCATTATTAGTATTTGTCCCATTTCCTGTCACATTCTCAGTGTTTGGCTCCTGACCTCCTGGGCCCCTGCATTATTAGTATTTGTCCAGTTTCCTGTCACCTTCTCAGTGTTTGGCCCCTGACCTCCTGGGCCCCTGCATTATTAGTATTTGTCCCGTTTCCTGTCACATTCTCAGTGTTTGGCCCCTGACCTCCTGGGCCCCTGCATTATTAGTATTTGTCCCGTTTCCTGTCACATTCTCAGTGTTTGGCCCCTGACCTCCTGGGCCCCTGCATTATTAGTATTTGTCCCGTTTCCTGTCACATTTTCAGTGTTTGGCCCCTGATCTCCTGGGCCCCTGCATTATTAGTATTTGTCCAGTTTCCTGTCACACTCTCAGTGTTTGGCCCCTGACCTCCTGGGCCCCTGCATTATTAGTATTTGTCCCGTTTCCTGTCACATTCTCAGTGTTTGGCCCCTGACCTCCTGGGCCCCTGCATTATTAGTATTTGTCCCGTTTCCTGTCACATTCTCAGTGTTTGGCCCCTGACCTCCTGGGCCCCTGCATTATTAGTATATGTCCAGTTTCCTGTCACCTTCTCAGTGTTTGGCCCCTGACCTCCTGGGCCCCTGCATTATTAGTATTTGTCCCGTTTCCTGTCACCTTCTCAGTGTTTGGCCCCTGACCTCCTGGGCCCCTGCATTATTAGTATTTGTCCCATTTCCTGTCACATTCTCAGTGTTTGGCCCCTGACCTCCTGGGCCCCTGCATTATTAGTATTTGTCCCGTTTCCTGTCACATTCTCAGTGTTTGGCCCCTGACCTCCTGGGCCCCTGCATTATTAGTATATGTCCCGTTTCCTGTCACATTCTCAGTGTTTGGCCCCTGACCTCCTGGGCCCCTGCATTATTAGTATTTGTCCAGTTTCCTGTCACATTCTCAGTGTTTGGCCCCTGCTTTATTAGTATTTCTCCCGTTTCCTGTCACCTTCTCAGTGTTTGGCCCCTGACCTCCAGGGCCCCTGCATTATTAGTATTTGTCCTGTTTCCTGTTACATTCTCAGTGTTTGGCCCCTGACCTCCTGGGCCCCTGCATTATTAGTATTTGTCACATTCTTAGTGTTTGGCCCCTGACCTTCTGGGCCCCTTCATTATTAGTATTTGTCCAGTTTCCTGTCACCTTCTCCGTGTTTGGCCCCTGACCTCCTGGGCCCCTGCATTATTAGCATTTGTCCAGTTTCCTGTCACCTTCTCAGTGTTTGGCCCCTGACCTCCTGGGCCCCTGCATTATTAGTATTTGTCCCGTTTCCTGTCACATTCTCAGTATTTGGCCCCTGACCTCCTGGGCCCCTACATTATTAGTATTTGTCCTGTTTCCTGTTACATTCTCAGTGTTTGGCCCCTGACCTCCTGGGCCCCTGCATTATTAGTATTTGTCACATTCTTAGTGTTTGGCCCCTGACCTTCTGGGCCCCTGCATTATTAATATTTGTCACGTTTCCTGTCACATTCTCAATGTTTGGCCCCTGACCTCCTGGGCCCCTGCATTATTAGTATTTGTCCCAGTCACATTCTCAGTGTTTGGCCCCTGACCTCCTGGGCCCCTGCATTATTAGCATTTGTCCAGTTTCCTGTCACATTCTCAGTGTTTGGCCCCTGACATCCTGGGCCCCTGCATTATTAGTATTTGTCCCGTTTCCTGTCACATTCTCAGTGTTTGGCCCCTGCTTTATTAGTATTTGTTCCGTTTCCTGTCACATTCTCAGTGTTTGGCCCCTGCTTTATTAGTATTTGTCCCGTTTCCTGTCACATTCTCAGTGTTTGGCCCCTGCTTTATTAGTATTTGTCCCGTTTCCTGTCACCTTCTCAGTGTTTGGCCCCTGACCTCCAGGGCCCCTGCATTATTAGTATTTGTCCTGTTTCCTGTTACATTCTCAGTGTTTGGCCCCTGACCTCCTGGGCCCCTACATTATTAGTATTTGTCACATTCTTAGTGTTTGGCCCCTGACCTTCTGGCCCCCTTCATTATTAGTATTTGTCCAGTTTCCTGTCACCTTCTCCGTGTTTGGCCCCTGACCTCCTGGGCCCCTGCATTATTAGCATTTGTCCAGTTTCCTGTCACCTTCTCAGTGTTTGGCCCCTGACCTCCTGGGCCCCTGCATTATTAGTATTTGTCCTGTTTCCTGTTACATTCTCAGTGTTTGGCCCCTGACCTCCTGGGCCCCTGCATTATTAGTATTTGTCACATTCTTAGTGTTTGGCCCCTGACCTTCTGGGCCCCTGCATTATTAGTATTTGTCACGTTTCCTGTCACACTCTCAGTGTTTGGCCCCTGACCTCCTGGGCCCCTGCATTATTAGTATTTGTCCCGTTTCCTGTCACATTCTCAGTGTTTGGCCCCTGACCTCCTGGGCCCCTGCATTATTAGTATTTGTCCCGTTTCCTGTCACATTCTCAGTGTTTGGCCCCTGACCTCCTCGGCCCCTGCATTATTAGTATTTGTCCAGTTTCCTGTCACATTCTCAGTGTTTGGCCCCTGACCTCCTGGACCCCTGCATTATTAGTATTTGTCCCGTTTCCTGTCACCTTCTCAGTGTTTGGCCCCTGACCTCCTCGGCCCCTACATTATTAGTATTTGTCCCGTTTCCTGTCACATTCTCAGTGTTTGGCCCCTGACCTCCTGGGCCCCTGCATTATTAGTATATGTCCCGTTTCCTGTCACATTCTCAGTGTTTGGCCCCTGACCTCCTGGGCCCCTGCATTATTAGTATTTGTCCAGTTTCCTGTCACATTCTCAGTGTTTGGCCCCTGCTTTATTGGTATTTGTCCCGTTTCCTGTCACCTTCTCAGTGTTTGTCCCCTGACCTCCAGGGCCCCTGCATTATTAGTATTTGTCCTGTTTCCTGTTACATTCTCAGTGTTTGGCCCCTGACCTCCTGGGCCCCTGCATTATTAGTATTTGTCACATTCTTAGTGTTTGGCCCCTGACCTTCTGGGCCCCTTCATTATTAGTATTTGTCCAGTTTCCTGTCACCTTCTCTGTGTTTGGCCCCTGACCTCCTGGGCCCCTGCATTATTAGCATTTGTCCAGTTTCCTGTCACCTTCTCAGTGTTTGGCCCCTGACCTCCTGGGCCCCTGCATTATTAGTATTTGTCCCGTTTCCTGTCACATTCTCAGTATTTGGCCCCTGACCTCCTGGGCCCCTGCATTATTAGTATTTGTCCTGTTTCCTGTTACATTCTCAGTGTTTGGCCCCTGACCTCCTGGGCCCCTGCATTATTAGTATTTGTCACATTCTTAGTGTTTGGCCCCTGACCTTCTGGGCCCCTGCATTATTAGTATTTGTCACGTTTCCTGTCACATTCTCAGTGTTTGGCCCCTGACCTCCTGGGCCCCTGCATTATTAGTATTTGTCCCAGTCACATTCTCAGTGTTTGGCCCCTGACCTCCTGGGCCCCTGCATTATTAGCATTTGTCCAGTTTCCTGTCACATTCTCAGTGTTTGGCCCTTGACCTCCTGGGCCCCTGCATTATTAGTATTTGTCCCTTTCCTGTCACATTCTCAGTGTTTGGCCCCTGACCTCCTGGGCCCCTGCATTATTAGTATTTGTCCCGTTTCCTGTCACATTCTCAGTGTTTGGCCCCTGACCTTCTGGGCCCCTGCATTATTAGTATTTGTCCAGTTTCCTGTCACACTCTCAGTGTTTGGCCCCTGACCTCCTGGGCCCCTGCATTATTAGTATTTGTCCCGTTTCCTGTCACTTTCTCAGTGTTTGGCCCCTGACCTCCTGGGCCCCTGCATTATTAGTATTTGTCCCTTTTCCTGTCACATTCTCAGTGTTTGGCCCCTGACCTCCTGGGCCCCTGCATTATTAGTATTTGTCCCGTTTCCTGTCACATTCTCAGTGTTTGGCCCCTGACCTCCTGGGCCACTGCATTATTAGTATTTGTCCCGTTTCCTGTCACATTCTCAGTGTTTGGCCCCTGACCTCCTGGGCACCTGCATTATTAGTATTTGTCCCAGTCACATTCTCAGTGTTTGGCCCCTGACCACCTGGGCCCCTGCATTATTAGCATTTGTCCAGTTTCCTGTCACCTTCTCAGTGTTTGGCCCCTGACCTCCAGGGCCCCTGCATTATTAGTATTTGTCCTGTTTCTTGTTACATTCTCAGTGTTTGGCCCCTGACCTCCTGGGCCCCTGCATTATTAGTATTTGTCACATTCTTAGTGTTTGGCCCCTGACCTTCTGGGCCCCTGCATTATTAGTATTTCTCACGTTTCCTGTCACATTCTCAGTGTTTGGCCCCTGACCTCCTGGGCCCCTGCATTATTAGCATTTGTCCAGTTTCCTGTCACATTCTCAGTGTTTGGCCCCTGACCTCATGGGCCCCTGCATTATTAGTATTTGTCCCGTTTCCTGTCACATTCTCAGTGTTTGGCCCCTGACCTCCTGGGCCCCTGCATTATTAGTATTTGTCCCGTTTCCTGTCACATTCTCAGTGTTTGGCCCCTGACCTCCTGGGCCCCTGCATTATTAGTATTTGTCCCAGTCACATTCTCAGTGTTTGGCCCCTGACCTCCTGGGCCCCTGCATTATTAGCATTTGTTCAGTTTCCTGTCACCTTCTCAGTGTTTGGCCCCTGACCTTCAGGGCCCCTGCATTATTAGTATTTGTCCTGTTTCCTGTTACATTCTCAGTGTTTGGCCCCTGACTTCCTGAGCCCCTGCATTATTAGTATTTGTCACATTCTTAGTGTTTGGCCCCTGACCTTCTGGGCCCCTGCATTATTAGTATTTGTCCCGTTTCCTGTCACACTCTCAGTGTTTGGCCCCTGACCTCCTGGACCCCTGCATTATTAGTATTTGTCCCGTTTCCTGTCACATTCTCAGTGTTTGGCCCCTGACCTCCTGGGCCCCTGCATTATTAGTATTTGTCCAGTTTCCTGTCACATTCTCAGTGTTTGGCCCCTGACCTCCTCGGCCCCTGCATTATTAGTATTTGTCCCGTTTCCTGTCACATTCTCAGTGTTTGGCCTCTGACCTCCTGGGCCCCTGCATTATTAGTATTTGTCCCATTTCCTGTCACATTCTCAGTGTTTGGCTCCTGACCTCCTGGGCCCCTGCATTATTAGTATTTGTCCAGTTTCCTGTCACCTTCTCAGTGTTTGGCCCCTGACCTCCTGGGCCCCTGCATTATTAGTATTTGTCCCGTTTCCTGTCACATTCTCAGTGTTTGGCCCCTGACCTCCTGGGCCCCTGCATTATTAGTATTTGTCCCGTTTCCTGTCACATTCTCAGTGTTTGGCCCCTGACCTCCTGGGCCCCTGCATTATTAGTATTTGTCCCGTTTCCTGTCACATTCTCAGTGTTTGGCCCCTGATCTCCTGGGCCCCTGCATTATTAGTATTTGTCCAGTTTCCTGTCACACTCTCAGTGTTTGGCCCTTGACCTCCTGGGCCCCTGCATTATTAGTATTTGTCCCGTTTCCTGTCACATTCTCAGTGTTTGGCCCCTGACCTCCTGGGCCCCTGCATTATTAGTATTTGTCCCGTTTCCTGTCACATTCTCAGTGTTTGGCCCCTGACCTCCTCGGCCCCTGCATTATTAGTATTTGTCCCGTTTCCTGTCACATTCTCAGTGTTTGGCCTCTGACCTCCTGGGCCCCTGCATTATTAGTATTTGTCCCGTTTCCTGTCACATTCTCAGTGTTTGGCTCCTGATCTCCTGGGCCCCTGCATTATTAGTATTTGTCCAGTTTCCTGTCACCTTCTCAGTGTTTGGCCCCTGACCTCCTGGGCCCCTGCATTATTAGTATTTGTCCCGTTTCCTGTCACATTCTCAGTGTTTGGCCCCTGACCTCCTGGGCCCCTGCATTATTAGTATTTGTCCCGTTTCCTGTCACATTCTCAGTGTTTGGCCCCTGACCTCCTGGGCCCCTGCATTATTAGTATTTGTCCCGTTTCCTGTCATATTCTCAGTGTTTGGCCCCTGACCTCCTGGGCCCCTGCATTATTAGTATTTGTCCAGTTTCCTGTCACACTCTCAGTGTTTGGCCCCTGACCTCCTGGGCCCCTGCATTATTAGTATTTGTCCCGTTTCCTGTCACATTCTCAGTGTTTGGCCCCTGACCTCCTGGGCCCCTGCATTATTAGTATTTGTCCCGTTTCCTGTCACATTCTCAGTGTTTGGCCCCTGACCTCCTGGGCCCCTGCATTATTAGTATATGTCCAGTTTCCTGTCACCTTCTCAGTGTTTGGCCCCTGACCTCCTGGGCCCCTGCATTATTAGTATTTGTCCCGTTTCCTGTCACCTTCTCAGTGTTTGGCCCCTGACCCCCTGGGCCCCTGCATTATTAGTTTTTGTCCCATTTCCTGTCACATTCTCAGTGTTTGGCCCCTGACCTCCTGGGCCCCTGCATTATTAGTATTTGTCCCGTTTCCTGTCACATTCTCAGTGTTTGCCCCCTGACCTCCTGGGTCCCTGCATTATTAGTATTTGTCCAGTTTCCTGTCACACTCTAAGTGTTTGGCCCCTGCTTTATTAGTATTTGTCCCCTTTCCTGTCACCTTCTCAGTGTTTGGCCCCTGACCTTCAGGGCCCCTGCATTATTAGTATTTGTCCTGTTTCCTGTTACATTCTCAGTGTTTGGCCCCTGACCTCCTGGGCCCCTGCATTATTAGTATTTGTCACATTCTTAGTGTTTGGCCCCTGACCTTCTGGGCCCCTGCATTATTAGTATTTGTCCCGTTTCCTGTCACCTTCTCAGTGTTTGGCCCCTGACCTCCTGGGCCCCTGCATTATTAGCATTTGTCCAGTTTCCTGTCACCTTCTCAGTGTTTGGCCCCTGACCTCCTGGGCCCCTGCATTATTAGTATTTGTCCCGTTTCCTGTCACATTCTCAGTATTTGGCCCCTGACCTCCTGGGCCCCTGCATTATTAGTATTTGTCCAGTTTCCTGTCACAATCTCAGTGTTTGGCACCTGACCTCCTGGGCCCCTGCATTATTAGTATTTGTCACATTCTTAGTGTTTGGCCCCTGACCTTCTGGGCCCCTGCATTATTAGTATTTGTCACGTTTCCTGTCACATTCTCAGTGTTTGGCCCCTGACCTCCTGGGCCCCTGCATTATTAGCATTTGTCCAGTTTCCTGTCACATTCTCAGTGTTTGGCCCCTGACCTCCTGGGCCCCTGCATTATTAGTATATGTCCCGTTTCCTGACACATTCTCAGTGTTTGGCCCCTGACCTCCTGGGCCCCTGCATTATTAGTATTTGTCCAGTTTCCTGTCACCTTCTCAGTGTTTGGCCCCTGACCTCCTGGGCCCCTGCATTATTAGCATTTGTCCAGTTTCCTGTCACCTTCTCAGTGTTTGGCCCCTGCTTTATTAGTATTTGTCCCGTTTGCTGTCACCTTCTCAGTGTTTGGCCCCTGACCTCCAGGGCCCCTGCATTATTAGTATTTGTCCCGTTTCCTGTCACATTCTCAGTATTTGGCCCCTGACCTCCTGGGCCCCTGCATTATTAGTATTTGTCCTGTTTCCTGTTACATTCTCAGTGTTTGGCCCCTGACCTCCTGGGCCCCTGCATTATTAGTATTTGTCACATTCTTAGTGTTTGGCCCCTGACCTTCTGGGCCCCTGCATTATTAGTATTTGTCACGTTTCCTGTCACATTCTCAGTGTTTGGCCCCTGACCTCCTGGGCCCCTGCATTATTAGTATTTGTCCCAGTCACATTCTCAGTGTTTGGCCCCTGACCTCCTGGGTCCCTGCATTATTAGTATTTGTCCCGTTTCCTGTCACATTCTCAGTATTTGGCCCCTGACCTCCTGGGCCCCTGCATTATTAGTATTTGTCCCGTTTCCTGTCACATTCTCAGTGTTTGGCCCCTGACCTGCTGGGCCCCTGCATTATTAGTATTTGTCCTGTTTCCTGTCACCTTCTCAGTGTTTGGCCCTTGACCTCCAGGGCCCCTGCATTATTAGTATTTGTCCTGTTTCCTGTTACATTCTCAGTGTTTGGCCCCTGACCTCCTGGGCCCCTGCATTATTAGTATTTGTCACATTCTTAGTGTTTGGCCCCTGACCTTCTGGGCCCCTGCATTATTAGTATTTGTCACGTTTCCTGTCACATTCTCAGCGTTTGGCCCCTCACCTCCTGGGCCCCTGCATTATTAGCATTTGTCCAGTTTCCTGTCACATTCTCAGTGTTTGGCCCCTGACCTCCTGGGCCCCTGCATTATTAGTATTTGTCCCAGTCACATTCTCAGTGTTTGGCCCCTGACCTCCTGGGCCCCTGCATTATTAGCATTTGTCCAGTTTCCTGTCACATTCTCAGTGTTTGGCCCCTGACCTCCTGGGCCCCTGCATTATTAGCATTTGTCCAGTTTCCTGTCACATTCTCAGTGTTTGGCCCCTGACCTCCTGGGCCCCTGCATTATTAGTATTTGTCCCGTTTCCTGTCACATTCTCAGTGTTTGGCTCCTGACCTCCTGGGCCCCTGCATTATTAGTATTTGTCCCAGTCACATTCTCAGTGTTTGGCCCCTGACCTCCTGGGCCCCTGCATTATTAGCATTTGTCCAGTTTCCTGTCACATTCTCAGTGTTTGGCCCCTGACCTCCTGGGCCCCTGCATTATTAGTATTTGTCCCAGTCACATTCTCAGTGTTTGGCCCCTGACCTCCTGGGCCCCTGCATTATTAGCATTTGTCCAGTTTCCTGTCACATTCTCAGTGTTTGGCCCCTGACCTCCTGGGCCCCTGCATTATTAGCATTTGTCCAGTTTCCTGTCACATTCTCAGTGTTTGGCCCCTGACCTCCTGGGCCCCTGCATTATTAGTATTTGTCCCGTTTCCTGTCACATTCTCAGTGTTTGGCTCCTGACCTCCTGGGCCCCTGCATTATTAGTGTTTGTCCCTTTTCCTGTCACATTCTCAGTGTTTGGCCCCTGACCTCCTGGGCCCCTGCATTATTAGTATTTGTTCAGTTTCCTGTCACACACTCAGTGTTTGGCCCCTGACCTCCTGGACCCCTGCATTATTAGTATTTGTCCCGTTTCCTGTCACATTCTCAGTGTTTGGCCCCTGACCTCCTGGGTCCCTGCATTATTAGTATTTGTCCCGTTTCCTGTCACATTCTCAGTGTTTGGCCCCTGACCTCCTCGGCCCCTGCATTATTAGTATTTGTCCCGTTTCCTGTCACATTCTCAGTGTTTGGCCCCTGACCTCCTGGGCCCCTGCATTATTAGTATTTGTCCCGTTTCCTGTCACATTCTCAGTGTTTGGCCCCTGACCTCCTGGGCCCCTGCATTATTAGTATTTGTCCCGTTTCCTGTCATATTCTCAGTGTTTGGCCCCTGATCTCCTGGGCCCCTGCATTATTAGTATTTGTCCAGTTTCCTGTCACACTCTCAGTGTTTGGCCCCTGACCTCCTGGGCCCCTGCATTATTAGTATTTGTCCCGTTTCCTGTCACATTCTCAGTGTTTGGCCCCTGACCTCCTGGGCCCCTGCATTATTAGTATTTGTCCCGTTTCCTGTCACATTCTCAGTGTTTGGCCCCTGACCTCCTGGGCCCCTGCATTATTAGTATATGTCCAGTTTCCTGTCACCTTCTCAGTGTTTGGCCCCTGACCTCCTGGGCCCCTGCATTATTAGTATTTGTCCCGTTTCCTGTCACCTTCTCAGTGTTTGGCCCCTGACCCCCTGGGCCCCTGCATTATTAGTTTTTGTCCCATTTCCTGTCACATTCTCAGTGTTTGGCCCCTGACCTCCTGGGCCCCTGCATTATTAGTATTTGTCCCGTTTCCTGTCACATTCTCAGTGTTTGCCCCCTGACCTCCTGGGTCCCTGCATTATTAGTATTTGTCCAGTTTCCTGTCACACTCTAAGTGTTTGGCCCCTGCTTTATTAGTATTTGTCCCCTTTCCTGTCACCTTCTCAGTGTTTGGCCCCTGACCTTCAGGGCCCCTGCATTATTAGTATTTGTCCTGTTTCCTGTCACACTCTCAGTGTTTGGCCCCTGACCTCCTGGGCCCCTGCATTATTAGCATTTGTTCAGTTTCCTGTCACCTTCTCAGTGTTTGGCCCCTGACCTTCAGGGCCCCTGCATTATTAGTATTTGTCCTGTTTCCTGTTACATTCTCAGTGTTTGGCCCCTGACCTCCTGGGCCCCTGCATTATTAGTATTTGTCACATTCTTAGTGTTTGGCCCCTGACCTTCTGGGCCCCTGCATTATTAGTATTTGTCCCGTTTCCTGTCACCTTCTCAGTGTTTGGCCCCTGACCTCCTGGGCCCCTGCATTATTAGCATTTGTCCAGTTTCCTGTCACCTTCTCAGTGTTTGGCCCCTAACCTCCTGGGCCCCTGCATTATTAGTATTTGTCCCGTTTCCTGTCACATTCTCAGTATTTGGCCCCTGACGTCCTGGGCCCCTGCATTATTAGTATTTGTCCAGTTTCCTGTCACAATCTCAGTGTTTGGCACCTGACCTCCTGGGCCCCTGCATTATTAGTATTTGTCACATTCTTAGTGTTTGGCCCCTGACCTTCTGGGCCCCTGCATTATTAGTATTTGTCACGTTTCCTGTCACATTCTCAGTGTTTGGCCCCTGACCTCCTGGGCCCCTGCATTATTAGCATTTGTCCAGTTTCCTGTCACATTCTCAGTGTTTGGCCCCTGACCTCCTGGGCCCCTGCATTATTAGTATTTGTCCCGTTTCCTGTCACATTCTCAGTATTTGGCCCCTGACCTCCTGGGCCCCTGCATTATTAGTATTTGTCCAGTTTCCTGTCACAATCTCAGTGTTTGGCACCTGACCTCCTGGGCCCCTGCATTATTAGTATTTGTCACATTCTTAGTGTTTGGCCCCTGACCTTCTGGGCCCCTGCATTATTAGTATTTGTCACGTTTCCTGTCACATTCTCAGTGTTTGGCCCCTGACCTCCTGGGCCCCTGCATTATTAGCATTTGTCCAGTTTCCTGTCACATTCTCAGTGTTTGGCCCCTGACCTCCTGGGCCCCTGCATTATTAGTATATGTCCCGTTTCCTGACACATTCTCAGTGTTTGGCCCCTGACCTCCTGGGCCCCTGCATTATTAGTATTTGTCCAGTTTCCTGTCACCTTCTCAGTGTTTGGCCCCTGACCTCCTGGGCCCCTGCATTATTAGCATTTGTCCAGTTTCCTGTCACCTTCTCAGTGTTTGGCCCCTGCTTTATTAGTATTTGTCCCGTTTGCTGTCACCTTCTCAGTGTTTGGCCCCTGACCTCCAGGGCCCCTGCATTATTAGTATTTGTCCCGTTTCCTGTCACATTCTCAGTATTTGGCCCCTGACCTCCTGGGCCCCTGCATTATTAGTATTTGTCCTGTTTCCTGTTACATTCTCAGTGTTTGGCCCCTGACCTCCTGGGCCCCTGCATTATTAGTATTTGTCACATTCTTAGTGTTTGGCCCCTGACCTTCTGGGCCCCTGCATTATTAGTATTTGTCACGTTTCCTGTCACATTCTCAGTGTTTGGCCCCTGACCTCCTGGGCCCCTGCATTATTAGTATTTGTCCCAGTCACATTCTCAGTGTTTGGCCCCTGACCTCCTGGGTCCCTGCATTATTAGTATTTGTCCCGTTTCCTGTCACATTCTCAGTATTTGGCCCCTGACCTCCTGGGCCCCTGCATTATTAGTATTTGTCCCGTTTCCTGTCACATTCTCAGTGTTTGGCCCCTGACCTGCTGGGCCCCTGCATTATTAGTATTTGTCCTGTTTCCTGTCACCTTCTCAGTGTTTGGCCCTTGACCTCCAGGGCCCCTGCATTATTAGTATTTGTCCTGTTTCCTGTTACATTCTCAGTGTTTGGCCCCTGACCTCCTGGGCCCCTGCATTATTAGTATTTGTCACATTCTTAGTGTTTGGCCCCTGACCTTCTGGGCCCCTGCATTATTAGTATTTGTCACGTTTCCTGTCACATTCTCAGCGTTTGGCCCCTCACCTCCTGGGCCCCTGCATTATTAGCATTTGTCCAGTTTCCTGTCACATTCTCAGTGTTTGGCCCCTGACCTCCTGGGCCCCTGCATTATTAGTATTTGTCCCAGTCACATTCTCAGTGTTTGGCCCCTGACCTCCTGGGCCCCTGCATTATTAGCATTTGTCCAGTTTCCTGTCACATTCTCAGTGTTTGGCCCCTGACCTCCTGGGCCCCTGCATTATTAGCATTTGTCCAGTTTCCTGTCACATTCTCAGTGTTTGGCCCCTGACCTCCTGGGCCCCTGCATTATTAGTATTTGTCCCGTTTCCTGTCACATTCTCAGTGTTTGGCTCCTGACCTCCTGGGCCCCTGCATTATTAGTGTTTGTCCCTTTTCCTGTCACATTCTCAGTGTTTGGCCCCTGACCTCCTGGGCCCCTGCATTATTAGTATTTGTTCAGTTTCCTGTCACACACTCAGTGTTTGGCCCCTGACCTCCTGGACCCCTGCATTATTAGTATTTGTCCCGTTTCCTGTCACATTCTCAGTGTTTGGCCCCTGACCTCCTGGGTCCCTGCATTATTAGTATTTGTCCCGTTTCCTGTCACATTCTCAGTGTTTGGCCCCTGACCTCCTCGGCCCCTGCATTATTAGTATTTGTCCCGTTTCCTGTCACATTCTCAGTGTTTGGCCCCTGACCTCCTGGGCCCCTGCATTATTAGTATTTGTCCCGTTTCCTGTCACATTCTCAGTGTTTGGCCCCTGACCTCCTGGGCCCCTGCATTATTAGTATTTGTCCCGTTTCCTGTCATATTCTCAGTGTTTGGCCCCTGACCTCCTGGGCCCCTGCATTATTAGTATTTGTCCAGTTTCCTGTCACACTCTCAGTGTTTGGCCCCTGACCTCCTGGGCCCCTGCATTATTAGTATTTGTCCCGTTTCCTGTCACATTCTCAGTGTTTGGCCCCTGACCTCCTGGGCCCCTGCATTATTAGTATTTGTCCCGTTTCCTGTCACATTCTCAGTGTTTGGCCCCTGACCTCCTGGGCCCCTGCATTATTAGTATATGTCCAGTTTCCTGTCACCTTCTCAGTGTTTGGCCCCTGACCTCCTGGGCCCCTGCATTATTAGTATTTGTCCCGTTTCCTGTCACCTTCTCAGTGTTTGGCCCCTGACCCCCTGGGCCCCTGCATTATTAGTTTTTGTCCCATTTCCTGTCACATTCTCAGTGTTTGGCCCCTGACCTCCTGGGCCCCTGCATTATTAGTATTTGTCCCGTTTCCTGTCACATTCTCAGTGTTTGCCCCCTGACCTCCTGGGTCCCTGCATTATTAGTATTTGTCCAGTTTCCTGTCACACTCTAAGTGTTTGGCCCCTGCTTTATTAGTATTTGTCCCCTTTCCTGTCACCTTCTCAGTGTTTGGCCCCTGACCTTCAGGGCCCCTGCATTATTAGTATTTGTCCTGTTTCCTGTCACACTCTCAGTGTTTGGCCCCTGACCTCCTGGGCCCCTGCATTATTAGCATTTGTTCAGTTTCCTGTCACCTTCTCAGTGTTTGGCCCCTGACCTTCAGGGCCCCTGCATTATTAGTATTTGTCCTGTTTCCTGTTACATTCTCAGTGTTTGGCCCCTGACCTCCTGGGCCCCTGCATTATTAGTATTTGTCACATTCTTAGTGTTTGGCCCCTGACCTTCTGGGCCCCTGCATTATTAGTATTTGTCCCGTTTCCTGTCACCTTCTCAGTGTTTGGCCCCTGACCTCCTGGGCCCCTGCATTATTAGCATTTGTCCAGTTTCCTGTCACCTTCTCAGTGTTTGGCCCCTAACCTCCTGGGCCCCTGCATTATTAGTATTTGTCCCGTTTCCTGTCACATTCTCAGTATTTGGCCCCTGACCTCCTGGGCCCCTGCATTATTAGTATTTGTCCAGTTTCCTGTCACAATCTCAGTGTTTGGCACCTGACCTCCTGGGCCCCTGCATTATTAGTATTTGTCACATTCTTAGTGTTTGGCCCCTGACCTTCTGGGCCCCTGCATTATTAGTATTTGTCACGTTTCCTGTCACATTCTCAGTGTTTGGCCCCTGACCTCCTGGGCCCCTGCATTATTAGCATTTGTCCAGTTTCCTGTCACATTCTCAGTGTTTGGCCCCTGACCTCCTGGGCCCCTGCATTATTAGTATATGTCCCGTTTCCTGACACATTCTCAGTGTTTGGCCCCTGACCTCCTGGGCCCCTGCATTATTAGTATTTGTCCAGTTTCCTTTCACATTCTCAGTGTTTGGCCCCTGCTTTATTAGTATTTGTCCCGTTTCCTGTCACCTTCTCAGTGTTTGGCCCCTGACCTCCAGGGCCCCTGCATTATTAGTATTTGTCCTGTTTCCTGTTACATTCTCAGTGTTTGGCCCCTGACCTCCTGGGCCCCTGCATTATTAGTATTTGTCACATTCTTAGTGTTTGGCCCCTGACCTTCTGGGCCCCTGCATTATTAGTATTTGTCCAGTTTCCTGTCACCTTCTCAGTGTTTGGCCCCTGACCTCCTGGGCCCCTGCATTATTAGCATTTGTCCAGTTTCCTGTCACCTTCTCAGTGTTTGGCCCCTGCTTTATTAGTATTTGTCCCGTTTGCTGTCACCTTCTCAGTGTTTGGCCCCTGACCTCCAGGGCCCCTGCATTATTAGTATTTGTCCCGTTTCCTGTCACATTCTCAGTATTTGGCCCCTGACCTCCTGGGCCCCTGCATTATTAGTATTTGTCCTGTTTCCTGTTACATTCTCAGTGTTTGGCCCCTGACCTCCTGGGCCCCTGCATTATTAGTATTTGTCACATTCTTAGTGTTTGGCCCCTGACCTTCTGGGCCCCTGCATTATTAGTATTTGTCACGTTTCCTGTCACATTCTCAGTGTTTGGCCCCTGACCTCCTGGGCCCCTGCATTATTAGTATTTGTCCCAGTCACATTCTCAGTGTTTGGCCCCTGACCTCCTGGGTCCCTGCATTATTAGTATTTGTCCCGTTTCCTGTCACATTCTCAGTATTTGGCCCCTGACCTCCTGGGCCCCTGCATTATTAGTATTTGTCCCGTTTCCTGTCACATTCTCAGTGTTTGGCCCCTGACCTGCTGGGCCCCTGCATTATTAGTATTTGTCCTGTTTCCTGTCACCTTCTCAGTGTTTGGCCCTTGACCTCCAGGGCCCCTGCATTATTAGTATTTGTCCTGTTTCCTGTTACATTCTCAGTGTTTGGCCCCTGACCTCCTGGGCCCCTGCATTATTAGTATTTGTCACATTCTTAGTGTTTGGCCCCTGACCTTCTGGGCCCCTGCATTATTAGTATTTGTCACGTTTCCTGTCACATTCTCAGCGTTTGGCCCCTCACCTCCTGGGCCCCTGCATTATTAGCATTTGTCCAGTTTCCTGTCACATTCTCAGTGTTTGGCCCCTGACCTCCTGGGCCCCTGCATTATTAGTATTTGTCCCAGTCACATTCTCAGTGTTTGGCCCCTGACCTCCTGGGCCCCTGCATTATTAGCATTTGTCCAGTTTCCTGTCACATTCTCAGTGTTTGGCCCCTGACCTCCTGGGCCCCTGCATTATTAGCATTTGTCCAGTTTCCTGTCACATTCTCAGTGTTTGGCCCCTGACCTCCTGGGCCCCTGCATTATTAGTATTTGTCCCGTTTCCTGTCACATTCTCAGTGTTTGGCTCCTGACCTCCTGGGCCCCTGCATTATTAGTGTTTGTCCCTTTTCCTGTCACATTCTCAGTGTTTGGCCCCTGACCTCCTGGGCCCCTGCATTATTAGTATTTGTTCAGTTTCCTGTCACACACTCAGTGTTTGGCCCCTGACCTCCTGGACCCCTGCATTATTAGTATTTGTCCCGTTTCCTGTCACATTCTCAGTGTTTGGCCCCTGACCTCCTGGGTCCCTGCATTATTAGTATTTGTCCCGTTTCCTGTCACATTCTCAGTGTTTGGCCCCTGACCTCCTCGGCCCCTGCATTATTAGTATTTGTCCCGTTTCCTGTCACATTCTCAGTGTTTGGCCCCTGACCTCCTGGGCCCCTGCATTATTAGTATTTGTCCCGTTTCCTGTCACATTCTCAGTGTTTGGCCCCTGACCTCCTGGGCCCCTGCATTATTAGTATTTGTCCCGTTTCCTGTCACATTCTCAGTGTTTGGCCCCTGACCTCCTGGGCCCCTGCATTATTAGTATTTGTCCCGTTTCCTGTCACATTCTCAGTGTTTGGCCCCTGATCTCCTGGGCCCCTGCATTATTAGTATTTGTCCAGTTTCCTGTCACACTCGCAGTGTTTGGCCCCTGACCTCCTGGGCCCCTGCATTATTAGTATTTGTCCCGTTTCCTTTCACATTCTCAGTGTTTGGCCCCTGCTTTATTAGTATTTGTCCCGTTTCCTGTCACCTTCTCAGTGTTTGGCCCCTGACCTCCTGGGCCCCTGCATTATTAGTATTTGTCACATTCTTAGTGTTTGGCCCCTGACCTTCTGGGCCCCTGCATTATTAGTATTTGTCACGTTTCCTGTCACATTCTCAGTGTTTGGCCCCTGACCTCTTGGGCCCCTGCATTATTAGTATTTGTCACATTCTTAGTGTTTGGCCCCTGACCTTCTGGGCCCCTGCATTATTAGTATATGTCCCGTTTCCTGACACATTCTCAGTGTTTGGCCCCTGACCTCCTGGGCCCCTGCATTATTAGTATTTGTCCAGTTTCCTGTCACATTCTCAGTGTTTGGCCCCTGCTTTATTAGTATTTGTCCCGTTTCCTGTCACCTCAGTGTTTGGCCCCTGACCTCCAGGGCCCCTGCATTATTAGTATTTGTCCTGTTTCCTGTTACATTCTCAGTGTTTGGCCCCTGACCTCCTGGGCCCCTGCATTATTAGTATTTGTCCCAGTCACATTCTCAGTGTTTGGCCCCTGACCTCCTGGGCCCCTGCATTATTAGCATTTGTCCAGTTTCCTGTCACCTTCTCAGTGTTTGGCCCCTGACCTCCAGGGCCCCTGCATTATTAGTATTTGTCCTGTTTCCTGTTACATTCTCAGTGTTTGGCCCCTGACCTCCTGGGCCCCTGCATTATTAGTATTTGTCCCAGTCACATTCTCAGTGTTTGGCCCCTGACCTCCTGGGCCCCTGCATTATTAGCATTTGTCCAGTTTCCTGTCACCTTCTCAGTGTTTGGCCCCTGACCTCCTGGGCCCCTGCATTATTAGTATTTGTCACATTCTTAGTGTTTGGCCCCTGACCTTCTGGGCCCCTGCATTATTAGTATTTGTCACGTTTCCTGTCACATTCTCAGTGTTTGGCCCCTGACCTCCTGGGCCCCTGCATTATTAGCATTTGTCCAGTTTCCTGTCACATTCTCAGTGTTTGGCCCCTGACCTCCTGGGCCCCTGCATTATTAGTATTTGTCCCGTTTCCTGTCACATTCTCAGTGTTTGGCCCCTGACCTCCTGGGCCCCTGCATTTTTAGTATTTGTCCCGTTTCCTGTCACATTCTCAGTGTTTGGCCTCTGACCTCCTGGGCCCCTGCATTATTAGTATTTGTCCCAGTCACATTCTCAGTGTTTGGCCCCTGACCTCCTGGGCCCCTGAATTATTAGCATTTGTCCAGTTTCCTGTCACATTCTCAGTGTTTGGCCACTGACCTCCTGGGCCCCTGCATTATTAGTATTTGTCCAGTTTCCTGTCACATTCTCACTGTTTGGCCCTTGACCTCCTGGGCCCCTGCATTATTAGTATTTGTCCCGTTTCTTGTCACATTTTCAGTATTTGGCCCCTGACCTCCTGGGCCCCTGCATTATTAGTATTTGTCCAGTTTCCTGTCACATTCTCAGTGTTTGGCCCCTGACCTCCTGGGCCCCTGCATTATTAGTATTTGTCCTGTTTCCTGTCACCTTCTCAGTGTTTGGCCCCTGACCTCCAGGGCCCCTGCATTATTAGTATTTGTCCTGTTTCCTGTTACATTCTCAGTGTTTGGCCCATGACCTCCTGGGCCCCTGCATTATTAGTATTTGTCACATTCTTAGTGTTTGGCCCCTGACCTTCTGGGCCCCTGCATTATTAGTATTTGTCACGTTTCCTGTCACATTCTCAGTGTTTGGCCCCTGACCTCCTGGGCCCCTGCATTATTAGCATTTGTCCAGTTTCCTGTCACATTCTCAGTGTTTGGCCCCTGACTTCCTGGGCCCCTGCATTATTAGTATTTGTCACATTCTTAGTGTTTGGCCCCTGACCTTCTGGGCCCCTGCATTATTAGTATTTGTCACGTTTCCTGTCACATTCTCAGTGTTTGGCCCCTGACCTCTTGGGCCCCTGCATTATTAGTATTTGTCACATTCTTAGTGTTTGGCCCCTGACCTCCTGGGCCCCTGCATTATTAGTATATGTCCCGTTTTCTGACACATTCTCAGTGTTTGGCCCCTGACCTCCTGGGCCCCTGCATTATTAGTATTTGTCCAGTTTACTGTCACATTCTCAGTGTTTGGCCCCTGCTTTATTAGTATTTGTCCCGTTTCCTGTCACCTTCTCAGTGTTTGGCCCCTGACCTCCAGGGCCCCTGCATTATTAGTATTTGTCCTGTTTCCTGTTACATTCTCAGTGTTTGGCCCCTGACCTCCTGGGCCCCTGCATTATTAGTATTTGTCCCAGTCACATTCTCAGTGTTTGGCCCCTGACCTCCTGGGCCCCTGCATTATTAGCATTTGTCCAGTTTCCTGTCACCTTCTCAGTGTTTGGCCCCTGACCTCCAGGGCCCCTGCATTATTAGTATTTGTCCTGTTTCCTGTTACATTCTCAGTGTTTGGCCCCTGACCTCCTGGGCCCCTGCATTATTAGTATTTGTCACATTCTTAGTGTTTGGCCCCTGACCTTCTGGGCCCCTTCATTATTAGTATTTGTCCAGTTTCCTGTCACCTTCTCCGTGTTTGGCCCCTGACCTCCTGGGCCCCTGCATTATTAGCATTTGTCCAGTTTCCTGTCACATTCTCAGTGTTTGGCCCCTGATCTCCTGGGCCCCTGCATTATTAGTATTTGTCCAGTTTCCTGTCACACTCTCAGTGTTTGGCCCCTGACCTCCTGGGCCCCTGCATTATTAGTATTTGTCCCGTTTCCTGTCACATTCTCAGTGTTTGACCCCTGACCTCCTGGGCCCCTGCATTATTAGTATTTGTCCTGTTTCCTGTCACCTTCTCAGTGTTTGGCCCCTGACCTCCAGGGCCCCTGCATTATTAGTATTTGTCCTGTTTCCTGTTACATTCTCAGTGTTTGGCCCCTGACCTCCTGGGCCCCTGCATTATTAGTATTTGTCACATTCTTAGTGTTTGGCCCCTGACCTCCTGGGCCCCTGCATTATTAGTATTTGTCACGTTTCCTGTCACATTCTCAGTGTTTGGCCCCTGACCTCCTGGGCCCCTGCATTATTAGCATTTGTCCAGTTTCCTGTCTCATTCTCAGTGTTTGGCCCCTGACCTCCTGGGCCCCTGCATTATTAGTATTTGTCCCGTTTCCTGTCACATTCTCAGTGTTTGGCCCCTGACCTCCTGGGCCCCTGCATTATTAGTATTTGTCCCAGTCACATTCTCAGTGTTTGGCCCCTGACCTCCTGGGCCCCTGCATTATTAGCATTTGTCCAGTTTCCTGTCACCTTCTCAGTGTTTGGCCCCTGACCTCCAGGGCCCCTGCATTATTAGTATTTGTCCTGTTTCCTGTTACATTCTCAGTGTTTGGCCCCTGACCTCCTGGGCCCCTGCATTATTAGTATTTGTCACATTCTTAGTGTTTGGACCCTGACCTTCTGGGCCCCTGCATTATTAGTATTTGTCACGTTTCCTGTCACATTCTCAGTGTTTGGCCCCTGACCTCCTGGGCCCCTGCATTATTAGCATTTGTCCAGTTTCCTGTCACATTCTCAGTGTTTGGCCCCTGACCTCCTGGGCCCCTGCATTATTAGTATTTGTCCTGTTTCCTGTCACATTCTCAGTGTTTGGCCCCTGACCTCCTGGGCCCCTGCATTATTAGTATTTGTCCGGTTTCCTGTCACATTCTCAGTGTTTGGCCCCTGACCTCCTGGGCCCCTGCATTATTAGTATTTGTCCCGTTTCCTGTCACATTCTCAGTGTTTGGCCCCTGACCTCCTCGGCCCCTGAATTATTAGTATTTGTCCCGTTTCCTGTCACATTCTCAGTGTTTGGCCTCTGACCTCCTGGGCCCCTGCATTATTAGTATTTGTCCCGTTTCCTGTCACATTCTCAGTGTTTGGCTCCTGACCTCCTGGGCCCCTGCATTATTAGTATTTGTCCAGTTTCCTGTCACCTTCTCAGTGTTTGGCCCCTGACCTCCTCGGCCCCTGCATTATTAGTATTTGTCCCGTTTCCTGTCACATTCTCAGTGTTTGGCCCCTGACCTCCTGGGCCCCTGCATTATTAGTATTTGTCCCGTTTCCTGTCACATTCTCAGTGTTTGGCCCCTGACCTCCTGGGCCCCTGCATTATTAGTATTTGTCCCGTTTCCTGTCACATTCTCAGTGTTTGGCTCCTGACCTCCTGCGCCCCTGCATTATTAGTATTTGTTCAGTTTCCTGTCACACTCTCAGTGTTTGGTCCCTGACCTCCTGGACCCCTGCATTATTAGTATTTGTCCCGTTTCCTGTCACATTCTCAGTGTTTGGCCCCTGACCTCCTGGGCCCCTGCATTATTAGTATTTGTCCCGTTTCCTGTCACATTCTCAGTGTTTGGCCCCTGACCTCCTCGGCCCCTGCATTATTAGTATTTGTCCCGTTTCCTGTCACATTCTCAGTGTTTGGCCTCTGACCTCCTGGGCCCCTGCATTATTAGTATTTGTCCCGTTTCCTGTCACATTCTCAGTGTTTGGCTCCTGACCTCCTGGGCCCCTGCATTATTAGTATTTGTCCAGTTTCCTGTCACCTTCTCAGTGTTTGGCCCCTGACCTCCTGGGCCCCTGCATTATTAGTATTTGTCCCGTTTCCTGTCACATTCTCAGTGTTTGGCCCCTGACCTCCTGGGCCCCTGCATTATTAGTATTTGTCCTGTTTCCTGTCACATTCTCAGTGTTTGGCCCCTGACCTCCTGGGCCCCTGCATTATTAGTATTTGTCCCGTTTCCTGTCACATTCTCAGTGTTTGGCCCCTGATCTCCTGGGCCCCTGCATTATTAGTATTTGTTCAGTTTCCTGTCACATTCTCAGTGTTTGGCCCCTGACCTCCTGGGCCCCTGCATTATTAGTATTTGTCCCGTTTCCTGTCACATTCTCAGTGTTTGACCCCTGACCTCCTGGGCCCCTGCATTATTAGTATTTGTCCAGTTTCCTGTCACATTCTCAGTGTTTGGCCCCTGACCTCCTGGGCCCCTGCATTATTAGCATTTGTCCAGTTTCCTGTCACATTCTCAGTGTTTGGCCCCTGACCTCCTGGGCCTGGGCCCCTGCATTATTAGTATTTGTCCCGTTTCCTGTCACATTCTCAGTGTTTGGCCCCTGACCTCCTGGGCCCCTGCATTATTAGTATTTGTCCCGTTTCCTGTCACATTCTCAGTGTTTGGCCCCTGACCTCCTGGGCCCCTGCATTATTAGTATTTGTCCCAGTCACATTCTCAGTGTTTGGCCCCTGACCTCCTGGGCCCCTGCATTATTAGCATTTGTCCAGTTTCCTGTCACCTTCTCAATGTTTGGCCCCTGACCCCCAGGGCCCCTGCATTATTAGTATTTGTCCTGTTTCCTGTTACATTCTCAGTGTTTGGCCCCTGACCTCCTCGGCCCCTGCATTATTAGTATTTGTCACATTCTTAGTGTTTGGCCCCTGACCTTCTGGGCCCCTGCATTATTAGTATTTGTCACGTTTCCTGTCACATTCTCAGTGTTTGGCCCCTGACCTCCTGGGCCCCTGCATTATTATCATTTGTCCAGTTTCCTGTCACATTCTCCGTGTTTGGCCCCTGACCTCCTGGGCCCCTGCATTATTAGTATTTGTCCCGTTTCCTGTCACATTCTCAGTGTTTGGCCCCTGACCTCCTGGGCCCCTGCATTATTAGTATTTGTCCCGTTTCCTGTCACATTCTCAGTATTTGGCCCCTGACCTCCTGGGCCCCTGCATTATTAGTATTTGTCCAGTTTCCTGTCACACTCTCAGTGTTTGGCCCCTGCTTTATTAGTATTTGTCCCCTTTCCTGTCACCTTCTCAGTGTTTGGCCCCTGACCTCCAGGGCCCCTGCAGTATTAGTATTTGTCCTGTTTCCTGTTACATTCTCAGTGTTTGGCCCCTGACCTCCTGGGCCCCTGCATTATTAGTATTTGTCACATTCTTAGTGTTTGGCCCCTGACCTTCTGGGCCCCTGCATTATTAGTATTTGTCCAGTTTCCTGTCACCTTCTCAGTGTTTGGCCCCTGACCTCCTGGGCCCCTGCATTATTAGCATTTGTCCAGTTTCCTGTCACCTTCTCAGTGTTTGGCCCCTGACCTCCTGGGCCCCTGCATTATTAGTATTTGTCCCGTTTCCTGTCACACTCTCAGTGTTTGGCCCCTGACCTCCTGGGCCCCTGCATTATTAGTATTTGTCCCGTTTCCTGTCACCTTCTCAGTGTTTGGCCCCTGACCTCCTGGGCCCCTGCATTATTAGCATTTGTCCAGTTTCCTGTCACATTCTTAGTGTTTGGCCCCTGACCTTCTGGGCCCCTGCATTATTAGTATTTGTCACGTTTCCTGTCACATTCTCAGTGTTTGGCCCCTGACCTCCTGGGCCCCTGCATTATTAGCATTTGTCCAGTTTCCTGTCACATTCTCAGTGTTTGGCCCCTGACCTCCTGGGCCCCTGCATTATTAGTATATGTCCCGTTTCCTGACACATTCTCAGTGTTTGGCCCCTGACCTCCTGGGCCCCTGCATTATTAGTATTTGTCCAGTTTCCTGTCACATTCTCAGTGTTTGGCCCCTGCATTATTAGTATTTGTCCCGTTTCCTGTCACCTTCTCAGTGTTTGGCCCCTGACCTCCTGGGCCCCTGCATTATTAGCATTTGTCCAGTTTCCTGTCACCTTCTCAGTGTTTGGCCCCTGCTTTATTAGTATTTGTCCCGTTTCCTGTCACCTTCTCAGTGTTTGGCCCCTGACCTCCAGGGCCCCTGCATTATTAGTATTTGTCCTGTTTCCTGTTACATTCTCAGTGTTTGGCCCCTGACCTCCTGGGCCCCTACATTATTAGTATTTGTCACATTCTTAGTGTTTGGCCCCTGACCTTCTGGGCCCCTGCATTATTAGTATTTGTCACGTTTCCTGTCACAATCTCAGTGTTTGGCCCCTGACCTCCTGGGCCCCTGCATTATTAGCATTTGTCCAGTTTCCTGTCACCTTCTCAGTGTTTGGCCCCTGACCTCCTGGGCCCCTGCATTATTAGTATTTGTCCCGTTTCCTGTCACACTCTCAATGTTTGGCCCCTGACCTCCTGGGCCCCTGCATTATTATTATTTGTCCCGTTTCCTGTCACCTTCTCAGTGTTTGGCCCCTGACCTCCTGGGCCCCTGCATTATTAGCATTTGTCCAGTTTCCTGTCACCTTCTCAGTGTTTGGCCCCTGACCTCCTGGGCCCCTGCATTATTAGTATTTGTCCCGTTTCCTGTCACATTCTCAGTATTTGGCCCCTGACTTCCTGGGCCCCTGCATTATTAGTATTTGTCCAGTTTCCTGTCACATTCTCAGTGTTTGGCCCCTGACCTCCTGGGCCCCTGCATTATTAGTATTTGTCCTGTTTCCTGTCACCTTCTCAGAGTTTGGCCCCTGACCTCCAGGGCCCCTGCATTATTAGTTTTTGTCCTGTTTCCTGTTACAGTCTCAGTGTTTGGCCCCTGACCTCCTGGGCCCCTGCATTATTAGTATTTGTCACATTCTTAGTGTTTGGCCCCTGACCTTCTGGGCCCCTGCATTATTAGTATTTGTCACGTTTCCTGTCACATTCTCAGTGTTTGGCCCCTGACCTCCTGGGCCCCTGCATTATTAGCATTTGTCCAGTTTCCTGTCACATTCTCAGTGTTTGGCCCCTGACCTCCTGGGCCCCTGCATTATTAGTATATGTCCCGTTTCCTGACACATTCTCAGTGTTTGGCCCCTGACCTCCTGGGCCCCTGCATTATTAGTATTTGTCCAGTTTCCTGTCACATTCTCAGTGTTTGGCCCCTGCTTTATTAGTATTTGTCCCGTTTCCTGTCACCTTCTCAGTGTTTGGCCCCTGACCTCCAGGGCCCCTGCATTATTAGTATTTGTCCTGTTCCCTGTTACATTCTCAGTGTTTGGCCCCTGACCTCCTGGGCCCCTGCATTATTAGTATTTGTCACATTCTTAGTGTTTGGCCCCTGACCTTCTGGGCCCCTGCATTATTAGTATTTGTCCAGTTTCCTGTCACCTTCTCAGTGTTTGGCCCCTGACCTCCTGGGCCCCTGCATTATTAGCATTTGTCCAGTTTCCTGTCACCTTCTCAGTGTTTGGCCCCTGCTTTATTAGTATTTGTCCCGTTTCCTGTCACCTTCTCAGTGTTTGGCCCCTGACCTCCAGGGCCCCTGCATTATTAGTATTTGTCCTGTTTCCTGTTACATTCTCAGTGTTTGGCCCCTGACCTCCTGGGCCCCTGCATTATTAGTATTTGTCACATTCTTAGTGTTTAGCCCCTGACCTTCTGGGCCCCTGCATTATTAGTATTTGTCACGTTTCCTGTCACATTCTCAGTGTTTGGCCCCTGACCTCCTGGGCCCCTGCATTATTAGCATTTGTCCAGTTTCCTGTCACATTCTCAGTGTTTGGCCCCTGACCTCCTGGGCCCCTGCATTATTAGTATTTGTCCCGTTTCCTGTCACATTCTCAGTGTTTGGCCCCTGACCTCCTGGGCCCCTGCATTATTAGTATTTGTCCCGTTTTCTGTCACATTCTCAGTGTTTGGCCCCTGACCTCCTGGGCCCCTGCATTATTAGTATTTGTCCCAGTCACATTCTCAGTGTTTGGCCCCTGACCTCCTGGGCCCCTGCATTATTAGCATTTGTCCAGTTTCCTGTCACCTTTTCAGTGTTTGGCCCCTGACCTCCAGGGCCCCTGCATTATTAGTATTTGTCCTGTTTCCTGTTACATTCTCAGTGTTTGGCCCCTGACCTCCTGGGCCCCTGCATTATTAGTATTTGTCACATTCTTAGTTTTTGGCCCCTGACCTTCTGGGCCCCTGCATTATTAATATTTGTCACGTTTCCTGTCACATTCTCAGTGTTTGGCCCCTGACCTCCTGGGCCCCTGCATTATTAGCATTTGTCCAGTTTCCTGTCACATTCTCAGTGTTTGACCCCTGACCTCCTGGGCCCCTGCATTATTAGTATTTGTCCCGTTTCCTGTCACATTCTCAGTGTTTGGCCCCTGACCTCCTGGGCCCCTGCATTATTAGTATTTGTCCCGTTTCCTGTCACATTCTCAGTGTTTGGCCCCTGACCTCCTGGGCCCCTGCATTATTAGTATTTGTCCCAGTCACATTCTCAGTGTTTGGCCCCTGACCTCCTGGGCCCCTGCATTATTAGCATTTGTCCAGTTTCCTGTCACATTCTCAGTGTTTGGCCCCTGACCTCCTGGGCCCCTGCATTATTAGTATTTGTCCAGTTTCCTGTCACATTCTCAGTGTTTGGCCCCTGACCTCCTGGGCCCCTGCATTATTAGTATTTGTCCCTTTTCCTGTCACATTCTCAGTGTTTGGCCCCTGACCTCCTGGGCCCCTGCATTATTAGGATTTGTTCAGTTTCCTGTCACACTCTCAGTGTTTGGCCCCTGACCTCCTGGACCCCTGCATTATTAGTATTTGTCCCGTTTCCTGTCACATTCTCAGTGTTTGGCCCCTGACCTCCTGGGCCCCTGCATTATTAGTATTTGTCCCGTTTCCTGTCACATTCTCAGTGTTTGGCCCCTGACCTCCTCGGCCCCTGCATTATTAGTATTTGTCCCGTTTCCTGTCACATTCTCAGTGTTTGGCCTCTGACCTCCTGGGCCCCTGCATTATTAGTATTTGTCCCATTTCCTGTCACATTCTCAGTGTTTGGCTCCTGACCTCCTGGGCCCCTGCATTATTAGTATTTGTCCAGTTTCCTGTCACCTTCTCAGTGTTTGGCCCCTGACCTCCTGGGCCCCTGCATTATTAGTATTTGTCCCGTTTCCTGTCACATTCTCAGTGTTTGGCCCCTGACCTCCTGGGCCCCTGCATTATTAGTATTTGTCCCGTTTCCTGTCACATTCTCAGTGTTTGGCCCCTGACCTCCTGGGCCCCTGCATTATTAGTATTTGTCCCGTTTCCTGTCACATTTTCAGTGTTTGGCCCCTGATCTCCTGGGCCCCTGCATTATTAGTATTTGTCCAGTTTCCTGTCACACTCTCAGTGTTTGGCCCCTGACCTCCTGGGCCCCTGCATTATTAGTATTTGTCCCGTTTCCTGTCACATTCTCAGTGTTTGGCCCCTGACCTCCTGGGCCCCTGCATTATTAGTATTTGTCCCGTTTCCTGTCACATTCTCAGTGTTTGGCCCCTGACCTCCTGGGCCCCTGCATTATTAGTATATGTCCAGTTTCCTGTCACCTTCTCAGTGTTTGGCCCCTGACCTCCTGGGCCCCTGCATTATTAGTATTTGTCCCGTTTCCTGTCACCTTCTCAGTGTTTGGCCCCTGACCTCCTGGGCCCCTGCATTATTAGTATTTGTCCCATTTCCTGTCACATTCTCAGTGTTTGGCCCCTGACCTCCTGGGCCCCTGCATTATTAGTATTTGTCCCGTTTCCTGTCACATTCTCAGTGTTTGGCCCCTGACCTCCTGGGCCCCTGCATTATTAGTATATGTCCCGTTTCCTGTCACATTCTCAGTGTTTGGCCCCTGACCTCCTGGGCCCCTGCATTATTAGTATTTGTCCAGTTTCCTGTCACATTCTCAGTGTTTGGCCCCTGCATTATTAGTATTTGTCCTGTTTCCTGTTACATTCTCAGTGTTTGGCCCCTGACCTCCTGGGCCCCTGCATTATTAGTATTTGTCACATTCTTAGTGTTTGGCCCCTGACCTTCTGGGCCCCTGCATTATTAGTATTTGTCACGTTTCCTGTCACATTCTCAGTGTTTGGCCCCTGACCTCCTGGGCCCCTGCATTATTAGTATTTGTCCCATTTCCTATCACATTCTCAGTGTTTGGCCCCTGACCTTCTGGGCCCCTGCATTATTAGTATTTGTCCAGTTTCCTGTCACACTCTCAGTGTTTGGCCCCTGACCTCCTGGGCCCCTGCATTATTAGTATTTGTCCCGTTTCCTGTCACATTCTCAGTGTTTGGCCCCTGACCTCCTGGGCCCCTGCATTATTAGTATTTGTCCCATTCCTGTCACATTCTCAGTGTTTGGCCCCTGACCTCCTGGGCCCCTGCATTATTAGTATTTGTCCCGTTTCCTGTCACATTCTCAGTGTTTGGCCCATGACCTTCTGTGCCCCTGCATTATTAGTATTTGTCCAGTTTCCTGTCACACTCTCAGTGTTTGGCCCCTGACCTCCTGGGCCCCTGCATTATTAGTATTTGTCCCGTTTCCTGTCACATTCTCAGTGTTTGGCCCCTGACCTCCTGGGCCCCTGCATTATTAGCATTTGTCCAGTTTCCTGTCACCTTCTCAGTGTTTGGCCCCTGCTTTATTAGTATTTGTCCCGTTTCCTGTCACCTTCTCAGTGTTTGGCCCCTGACCTCCAGGGCCCCTGCATTATTAGTATTTGTCCTGTTTCCTGTCACATTCTCAGTGTTTGGCCCCTGACCTCCTGGGCCCCTGCATTATTAGTATTTGTCACATTCTTAGTGTTTGGCCCCTGACCTTCTGGGCCCCTGCATTATTAGTATTTGTCACATTTCCTGCCACATTCTCAGTGTTTGGCCCCTGACCTCCTGAGCCCCTGCATTATTAGCATTTGTCCAGTTTCCTGTCACATTCTCAGTGTTTGGCCCCTGACCTCCTGGGCCCCTGCATTATTAGTATTTGTCCCGTTTCCTGTCACATTCTCAGTGTTTGGCCCCTGACCTCCTGGGCCCCTGCATTATTAGTATTTGTCCCGTTTCCTGTCACATTCTCAGTGTTTGGCCCCTGACCTCCTGGGCCCCTGCATTATTAGTATTTGTCCCAGTCACATTCTCAGTGTTTGGCCCCTGACCTCCTGGGCCCCTGCATTATTAGCATTTGTCCAGTTTCCTGTCACCTTCTCAGTGTTTGGCCCCTGACCTCCAGGGCCCCTGCATTATTAGTATTTGTCCTGTTTCCTGTTACATTCTCAGTGTTTGGCCCCTGACCTCCTGGGCCCCTGCATTATTAGTATTTGTCACATTCTTAGTGTTTGGCCCCTGACCTTCTGGGCCCCTGCATTATTAGTATTTGTCACGTTTCCTGTCACATTCTCAGTGTTTGGCCCCTGACCTCCTGGGCCCCTGCATTATTAGCATTTGTCCAGTTTCCTGTCACATTCTCAGTGTTTGGCCCCTGACCTCCTGGGCCCCTGCATTATTAGTATTTGTACCGTTTCCTGTCACATTCTCAGTGTTTGGCCCCTGACCTCCTGGGCCCCTGCATTATTAGTATTTGTCCCGTTTCCTGTCACATTCTCAGTGTTTGGCCCCTGACCTCCTGGGCCCCTGCATTATTAGTATTTGTCCCAGTCACATTCTCAGTGTTTGGCCCCTGACCTCCTGGGCCCCTGCATTATTAGCATTTGTCCAGTTTCCTGTCACATTCTCAGTGTTTGGCCCCTGACCTCCTGGGCCCCTGCATTATTAGTATTTGTCCAGTTTCCTGTCACATTCTCAGTGTTTGGCCCCTGACCTCCTGGGCCCCTGCATTATTAGTATTTGTCCCGTTTCCTGTCACATTCTCAGTGTTTGGCCCCTGACCTCCTGGGCCCCTGCATTATTAGTGTTTGTCCCTTTTCCTGTCACATTCTCAGTGTTTGGCCCCTGACCTCCTGGGCCCCTGCATTGTTAGTATTTGTTCAGTTTCCTGTCACACTCTCAGTGTTTGGCCCCTGACCTCCTGGACCCCTGCATTATTAGTATTTGTCCCGTTTCCTGTCACATTCTCAGTGTTTGGCCCCTAACCTCCTGGGCCCCTGCATTATTAGTATTTGTCCCGTTTCCTGTCACCTTCTCAGTGTTTGGCCCCTGACCTCCTGGGCCCCTGCATTATTAGTATTTGTCCCGTTTCCTGTCACATTCTCAGTGTTTGGCCCCTGATCTCCTGGGCCCCTGCATTATTAGTATTTGTCCAGTTTCCTGTCACACTCTCAGTGTTTGGCCCCTGACCTCCTGGGCCCCTGCATTATTAGTATTTGTCCCGTTTCCTGTCACATTCTCAGTGTTTGGCCCCTGACCTCCTCGGCCCCTGCATTATTAGTATTTGTCCCGTTTCCTGTCACATTCTCAGTGTTTGGCCTCTGACCTCCTGGGCCCCTGCATTATTAGTATTTGTCCCGTTTCCTGTCACATTCTCAGTGTTTGGCTCCTGACCTCCTGGGCCCCTGCATTATTAGTATTTGTCCAGTTTCCTGTCACCTTCTCAGTGTTTGGCCCTTGACCTCCTGGGCCCCTGCATTATTAGTATTTGTCCCGTTTCCTGTCACATTCTCAGTGTTTGGCCCCTGACCTCCTGGGCCCCTGCATTATTAGTATTTGTCCCGTTTCCTGTCACATTCTCAGTGTTTGGCCCCTGACCTCCTGGGCCCCTGCATTATTAGTATTTGTCCCGTTTCCTGTCACATTCTCAGTGTTTGGCCCCTTGACCTCCTGGGCCCCTGCATTATTAGTATTTGTCCAGTTTCCTGTCACACTCTCAGTGTTTGGCCCCTGACCTCCTGGGCCCCTGCATTATTAGTATTTGTCCCGTTTCCTGTCACATTCTCAGTGTTTGGCCCCTGACCTCCTGGGCCCCTGCATTATTAGTATTTGTCCCGTTTCCTGTCACATTCTCAGTGTTTGGCCCCTGACCTCCTGGTCCCCTGCATTATTAGTATATGTCCAGTTTCCTGTCACCTTCTCAGTGTTTGGCCCCTGACCTCCTGGGCCCCTGCATTATTAGTATTTGTCCCGTTTCCTGTCACCTTCTCAGTGTTTGGCCCCTGACCTCCTGGGCCCCTGCATTATTAGTATTTGTCCCATTTCCTGTCACATTCTCAGTGTTTGGCCCCTGACCTCCTGGGCCCCTGCATTATTAGTATTTGTCCCGTTTCCTGTCACATTCTCAGTGTTTGGCCCCTGACCTCCTGGGCCCCTGCATTATTAGTATTTGTCCTGTTTCCTGTCACATTCTCAGTGTTTGGCCCCTGACCTCCTGGGCCCCTGCATTATTAGTATTTGTCCAGTTTCCTGTCACACTCTCAGTGTTTGGCCCCTGCTTTATTAGTATTTGTCCCCTTTCCTGTCACCTTCTCAGTGTTTGGCCCCTGACCTCCAGGGCCCCTGCATTATTAGTATTTGTCCTGTTTCCTGTTACATTCTCAGTGTTTGGCCCCTGACCTCCTGGGCCCCTGCATTATTAGTATTTGTCACATTCTTAGTGTTTGGCCCCTGACCTTCTGGGCCCCTGCATTATTAGTATTTGTCCAGTCTCCTGTCACCTTCTCAGTGTTTGGCCCCTGACCTCCTGGGCCCCTGTATTATTAGCATTTGTCCAGTTTCCTGTCACCTTCTCAGTGTTTGGCCCCTGACCTCCTGGGCCCCTGCATTATTAGTATTTGTCCCGTTTCCTGTCACACTCTCAGTGTTTGGCCCCTGACCTCCTGGGCCCCTGCATTATTAGTATTTGTCCCGTTTCCTGTCACCTTCTCAGTGTTTGGCCCCTGACCTCCTGGGCCCCTGCATTATTAGCATTTGTCCAGTTTCCTGTCACCTTCTCAGTGTTTGGCCCCTGACATCCTGGGCCCCTGCATTATTAGTATTTGTCCCGTTTCCTGTCACATTCTCAGTATTTGGCCCCTGACCTCCTGGGCCCCTGCATTATTAGTATTTGTCCAGTTTCCTGTCACATTCTTAGTGTTTGGCCCCTGACCTCCTGGGCCCCTGCATTATTAGTATTTGTCCTGTTTCCTGACACCTTCTCAGTGTTTGGCCCCTGACCTCCAGGGCCCCTGCATTATTAGTATTTGTCCTGTTTCCTGTTACAGTCTCAGTGTTTGGCCCCTGACCTCCTGGGCCCCTGCATTATTAGTATTTGTCACATTCTTAGTGTTTGGCCCCTGACCTTCTGGGCCCCTGCATTATTAGTATTTGTCACGTTTCCTGTCACATTCTCAGTATTTGGCCCCTGACCTCCTGGGCCCCTGCATTATTAGCATTTGTCCAGTTTCCTGTCACATTCTCAGTGTTTGGCCCCTGACCTCCTGGGCCCCTGCATTATTAGTATTTGTCCCGTTTCCTGTCACATTCTCAGTGTTTGGCCCCTGACCTCCTGGGCCCCTGCATTATTAGTATTTGTCCCGTTTCCTGTCACATTATCAGTGTTTGGCCCCTGACCTCCTGGTCCCCTGCATTATTAGTATTTGTCCCAGTCACATTCTCAGTGTTTGGCCCCTGACCTCCTGGGCCCCTGCATTATTAGCATTTGTCCAGTTTCCTGTCACCTTCTCAGTGTTTGGCCCCTGACCTCCAGGGCCCCTGCATTATTAGTATTTGTCCTGTTACATTCTCAGTGTTTGGCCCCTGACCTCCTGGGCCCCTGCATTATTAGTATTTGTCACATTCTTAGTGTTTGGCCCCTGACCTTCTGTGCCCCTGCATTATTAGTATTTGTCCAGTTTCCTGTCACACTCTCAGTGTTTGGCCCCTGACCTCCTGGGCCCCTGCATTATTAGTATTTGTCCCGTTTCCTGTCACATTCTCAGTGTTTGGCCCCTGACCTCCTGGGCCCCTGCATTATTAGCATTTGTCCAGTTTCCTGTCACCTTCTCAGTGTTTGGCCCCTGCTTTATTAGTATTTGTCCCGTTTCCTGTCACCTTCTCAGTGTTTGGCCCCTGACCTCCAGGGCCCCTGCATTATTAGTATTTGTCCTGTTTCCTGTCACATTCTCAGTGTTTGGCCCCTGACCTCCTGGGCCCCTGCATTATTAGTATTTGTCACATTCTTAGTGTTTGGCCCCTGACCTTCTGGGCCCCTGCATTATTAGTATTTGTCACATTTCCTGTCACATTCTCAGTGTTTGGCCCCTGACCTCCTGAGCCCCTGCATTATTAGCATTTGTCCAGTTTCCTGTCACATTCTCAGTGTTTGGCCCCTGACCTCCTGGGCCCCTGCATTATTAGTATTTGTCCCGTTTCCTGTCACATTCTCAGTGTTTGGCCCCTGACCTCCTGGGCCCCTGCATTATTAGTATTTGTCCCGTTTCCTGTCACATTCTCAGTGTTTGGCCCCTGACCTCCTGGGCCCCTGCATTATTAGTATTTGTCCCAGTCACATTCTCAGTGTTTGGCCCCTGACCTCCTGGGCCCCTGCATTATTAGCATTTGTCCAGTTTCCTGTCACCTTCTCAGTGTTTGGCCCCTGACCTCCAGGGCCCCTGCATTATTAGTATTTGTCCTGTTTCCTGTTACATTCTCAGTGTTTGGCCCCTGACCTCCTGGGCCCCTGCATTATTAGTATTTGTCACATTCTTAGTGTTTGGCCCCTGACCTTCTGGGCCCCTGCATTATTAGTATTTGTCACGTTTCCTGTCACATTCTCAGTGTTTGGCCCCTGACCTCCTGGGCCCCTGCATTATTAGCATTTGTCCAGTTTCCTGTCACATTCTCAGTGTTTGGCCCCTGACCTCCTGGGCCCCTGCATTATTAGTATTTGTACCGTTTCCTGTCACATTCTCAGTGTTTGGCCCCTGACCTCCTGGGCCCCTGCATTATTAGTATTTGTCCCGTTTCCTGTCACATTCTCAGTGTTTGGCCCCTGACCTCCTGGGCCCCTGCATTATTAGTATTTGTCCCAGTCACATTCTCAGTGTTTGGCCCCTGACCTCCTGGGCCCCTGCATTATTAGCATTTGTCCAGTTTCCTGTCACATTCTCAGTGTTTGGCCCCTGACCTCCTGGGCCCCTGCATTATTAGTATTTGTCCAGTTTCCTGTCACATTCTCAGTGTTTGGCCCCTGACCTCCTGGGCCCCTGCATTATTAGTATTTGTCCCGTTTCCTGTCACATTCTCAGTGTTTGGCCCCTGACCTCCTGGGCCCCTGCATTATTAGTGTTTGTCCCTTTTCCTGTCACATTCTCAGTGTTTGGCCCCTGACCTCCTGGGCCCCTGCATTGTTAGTATTTGTTCAGTTTCCTGTCACACTCTCAGTGTTTGGCCCCTGACCTCCTGGACCCCTGCATTATTAGTATTTGTCCCGTTTCCTGTCACATTCTCAGTGTTTGGCCCCTAACCTCCTGGGCCACTGCATTATTAGTATTTGTCCCGTTTCCTGTCACCTTCTCAGTGTTTGGCCCCTGACCTCCTGGGCCCCTGCATTATTAGTATTTGTCCCGTTTCCTGTCACATTCTCAGTGTTTGGCCCCTGATCTCCTGGGCCCCTGCATTATTAGTATTTGTCCAGTTTCCTGTCACACTCTCAGTGTTTGGCCCCTGACCTCCTGGGCCCCTGCATTATTAGTATTTGTCCCGTTTCCTGTCACATTCTCAGTGTTTGGCCCCTGACCTCCTCGGCCCCTGCATTATTAGTATTTGTCCCGTTTCCTGTCACATTCTCAGTGTTTGGCCTCTGACCTCCTGGGCCCCTGCATTATTAGTATTTGTCCCGTTTCCTGTCACATTCTCAGTGTTTGGCTCCTGACCTCCTGGGCCCCTGCATTATTAGTATTTGTCCAGTTTCCTGTCACCTTCTCAGTGTTTGGCCCTTGACCTCCTGGGCCCCTGCATTATTAGTATTTGTCCCGTTTCCTGTCACATTCTCAGTGTTTGGCCCCTGACCTCCTGGGCCCCTGCATTATTAGTATTTGTCCCGTTTCCTGTCACATTCTCAGTGTTTGGCCCCTGACCTCCTGGGCCCCTGCATTATTAGTATTTGTCCCGTTTCCTGTCACATTCTCAGTGTTTGGCCCCTTGACCTCCTGGGCCCCTGCATTATTAGTATTTGTCCAGTTTCCTGTCACACTCTCAGTGTTTGGCCCCTGACCTCCTGGGCCCCTGCATTATTAGTATTTGTCCCGTTTCCTGTCACATTCTCAGTGTTTGGCCCCTGACCTCCTGGGCCCCTGCATTATTAGTATTTGTCCCGTTTCCTGTCACATTCTCAGTGTTTGGCCCCTGACCTCCTGGTCCCCTGCATTATTAGTATATGTCCAGTTTCCTGTCACTTTCTCAATGTTTGGCCCCTGACCTCCTGGGCCCCTGCATTATTAGTATTTGTCCCGTTTCCTGTCACCTTCTCAGTGTTTGGCCCCTGACCTCCTGGGCCCCTGCATTATTAGTATTTGTCCCATTTCCTGTCACATTCTCAGTGTTTGGCCCCTGACCTCCTGGGCCCCTGCATTATTAGTATTTGTCCCGTTTCCTGTCACATTCTCAGTGTTTGGCCCCTGACCTCCTGGGCCCCTGCATTATTAGTATTTGTCCTGTTTCCTGTCACATTCTCAGTGTTTGGCCCCTGACCTCCTGGGCCCCTGCATTATTAGTATTTGTCCAGTTTCCTGTCACACTCTCAGTGTTTGGCCCCTGCTTTATTAGTATTTGTCCCCTTTCCTGTCACCTTCTCAGTGTTTTGCCCCTGACCTCCAGGGCCCCTGCATTATTAGTATTTGTCCTGTTTCCTGTTACATTCTCAGTGTTTGGCCCCTGACCTCCTGGGCCCCTGCATTATTAGTATTTGTCACATTCTTAGTGTTTGGCCCCTGACCTTCTGGGCCCCTGCATTATTAGTATTTGTCCAGTCTCCTGTCACCTTCTCAGTGTTTGGCCCCTGACCTCCTGGGCCCCTGTATTATTAGCATTTGTCCAGTTTCCTGTCACCTTCTCAGTGTTTGGCCCCTGACCTCCTGGGCCCCTGCATTATTAGTATTTGTCCCGTTTCCTGTCACACTCTCAGTGTTTGGCCCCTGACCTCCTGGGCCCCTGCATTATTAGTATTTGTCCCGTTTCCTGTCACCTTCTCAGTGTTTGGCCCCTGACCTCCTGGGCCCCTGCATTATTAGCATTTGTCCAGTTTCCTGTCACCTTCTCAGTGTTTGGCCCCTGACATCCTGGGCCCCTGCATTATTAGTATTTGTCCCGTTTCCTGTCACATTCTCAGTATTTGGCCCCTGACCTCCTGGGCCCCTGCATTATTAGTATTTGTCCAGTTTCCTGTCACATTCTTAGTGTTTGGCCCCTGACCTCCTGGGCCCCTGCATTATTAGTATTTGTCCTGTTTCCTGACACCTTCTCAGTGTTTGGCCCCTGACCTCCAGGGCCCCTGCATTATTAGTATTTGTCCTGTTTCCTGTTACAGTCTCAGTGTTTGGCCCCTGACCTCCTGGGCCCCTGCATTATTAGTATTTGTCACATTCTTAGTGTTTGGCCCCTGACCTTCTGGGCCCCTGCATTATTAGTATTTGTCACGTTTCCTGTCACATTCTCAGTATTTGGCCCCTGACCTCCTGGGCCCCTGCATTATTAGCATTTGTCCAGTTTCCTGTCACATTCTCAGTGTTTGGCCCCTGACCTCCTGGGCCCCTGCATTATTAGTATTTGTCCCGTTTCCTGTCACATTCTCAGTGTTTGGCCCCTGACCTCCTGGGCCCCTGCATTATTAGTATTTGTCCCGTTTCCTGTCACATTATCAGTGTTTGGCCCCTGACCTCCTGGTCCCCTGCATTATTAGTATTTGTCCCAGTCACATTCTCAGTGTTTGGCCCCTGACCTCCTGGGCCCCTGCATTATTAGCATTTGTCCAGTTTCCTGTCACCTTCTCAGTGTTTGGCCCCTGACCTCCAGGGCCCCTGCATTATTAGTATTTGTCCTGTTACATTCTCAGTGTTTGGCCCCTGACCTCCTGGGCCCCTGCATTATTAGTATTTGTCACATTCTTAGTGTTTGGCCCCTGACCTTCTGGGCCCCTGCATTATTAGTATTTGTCACGTTTCCTGTCACATTCTCAGTGTTTGGCCCCTGACCTCCTGGGCCCCTGCATTATTAGCATTTGTCCAGTTTCCTGTCACATTCTCAGTGTTTGGCCCCTGACCTCCTGGGCCCCTGCATTATTAGTATTTGTCCCGTTTCCTGTCACATTCTCAGTGTTTGGCCCCTGACCTCCTGGGCCCCTGCATTATTAGTATTTGTCCCGTTTCCTGTCACATTCTCAGTGTTTGGCCCCTGACCTCCTGGGCCCCTGCATTATTAGTATTTGTCCCAGTCACATTCTCAGTGCTTGGCCCCTGACCTCCTGGGCCCCTGCATTATTAGCATTTGTCCAGTTTCCTGTCACATTCTCATTGTTTGGCCCCTGACCTCCTGGGCCCCTGCATTATTAGTATTTGTCCAGTTTCCTGTCACATTCTCAGTGTTTGGCCCCTGACCTCCTGGGCCCCTGCATTATTAGTATTTGTCCCGTTTCCTGTCACATTCTCAGTGTTTGGCCCCTGACCTCCTGGGCCCCTGCATTATTAGTGTTTGTCCCTTTTCCTGTCACATTCTCAGTGTTTGGCCCCTGACCTCCTGGGCCCCTGCATTATTAGTATTTGTTCAGTTTCCTGTCACACCCTCAGTGTTTGGCCCCTGACCTCCTGGACCCCTGCATTATTAGTATTTGTCCCGTTTCCTGTCACATTCTCAGTGTTTGGCCCCTAACCTCCTGGGCCCCTGCATTATTAGTATTTGTCCCGTTTCCTGTCACCTTCTCAGTGTTTGGCCCCTGACCTCCTGGGCCCCTGCATTATTAGTATTTGTCCCGTTTCCTGTCACATTCTCAGTGTTTGGCCCCTGACCTCCTGGGCCCCTGCATTATTAGTGTTTGTCCCTTTTCCTGTCACACCCTCAGTGTTTGGCCCCTGACCTCCTGGACCCCTGCATTATTAGTATTTGTCCCGTTTCCTGTCACATTCTCAGTGTTTGGCCCCTGACCTCCTCGGCCCCTGCATTATTAGTATTTGTCCCGTTTCCTGTCACATTCTCAGTGTTTGGCCTCTGACCTCCTGGGCCCCTGCATTATTAGTATTTGTCCCATTTCCTGTCACATTCTCAGTGTTTGGCTCCTGACCTCCTGGGCCCCTGCATTATTAGTATTTGTCCAGTTTCCTGTCACCTTCTCAGTGTTTGGCCCCTGACCTCCTGGGCCCCTGCATTATTAGTATTTGTCCCGTTTCCTGTCACATTCTCAGTGTTTGGCCCCTGACCTCCTGGGCCCCTGCATTATTAGTATTTGTCCCGTTTCCTGTCACATTCTCAGTGTTTGGCCCCTGACCTCCTGGGCCCCTGCATTATTAGTATTTGTCCCGTTTCCTGTCACATTTTCAGTGTTTGGCCCCTGATCTCCTGGGCCCCTGCATTATTAGTATTTGTCCAGTTTCCTGTCACACTCTCAGTGTTTGGCCCCTGACCTCCTGGGCCCCTGCATTATTAGTATTTGTCCCGTTTCCTGTCACATTCTCAGTGTTTGGCCCCTGACCTCCTGGGCCCCTGCATTATTAGTATTTGTCCCGTTTCCTGTCACATTCTCAGTGTTTGGCCCCTGACCTCCTGGGCCCCTGCATTATTAGTATATGTCCAGTTTCCTGTCACCTTCTCAGTGTTTGGCCCCTGACCTCCTGGGCCCCTGCATTATTAGTATTTGTCCCGTTTCCTGTCACCTTCTCAGTGTTTGGCCCCTGACCTCCTGGGCCCCTGCATTATTAGTATTTGTCCCATTTCCTGTCACATTCTCAGTGTTTGGCCCCTGACCTCCTGGGCCCCTGCATTATTAGCATTTGTCCAGTTTCCTGTCACATTCTCAGTGTTTGGCCCCTGACCTCCTGGGCCCCTGCATTATTAGTATATGTCCCGTTTCCTGACACATTCTCAGTGTTTGGCCCCTGACCTCCTGGGCCCCTGCATTATTAGTATTTGTCCAGTTTCCTTTCACATTCTCAGTGTTTGGCCCCTGCTTTATTAGTATTTGTCCCGTTTCCTGTCACCTTCTCAGTGTTTGGCCCCTGACCTCCAGGGCCCCTGCATTATTAGTATTTGTCCTGTTTCCTGTTACATTCTCAGTGTTTGGCCCCTGACCTCCTGGGCCCCTGCATTATTAGTATTTGTCACATTCTTAGTGTTTGGCCCCTGACCTTCTGGGCCCCTGCATTATTAGTATTTGTCCAGTTTCCTGTCACCTTCTCAGTGTTTGGCCCCTGACCTCCTGGGCCCCTGCATTATTAGCATTTGTCCAGTTTCCTGTCACCTTCTCAGTGTTTGGCCCCTGCTTTATTAGTATTTGTCCCGTTTGCTGTCACCTTCTCAGTGTTTGGCCCCTGACCTCCAGGGCCCCTGCATTATTAGTATTTGTCCCGTTTCCTGTCACATTCTCAGTATTTGGCCCCTGACCTCCTGGGCCCCTGCATTATTAGTATTTGTCCTGTTTCCTGTTACATTCTCAGTGTTTGGCCCCTGACCTCCTGGGCCCCTGCATTATTAGTATTTGTCACATTCTTAGTGTTTGGCCCCTGACCTTCTGGGCCCCTGCATTATTAGTATTTGTCACGTTTCCTGTCACATTCTCAGTGTTTGGCCCCTGACCTCCTGGGCCCCTGCATTATTAGTATTTGTCCCAGTCACATTCTCAGTGTTTGGCCCCTGACCTCCTGGGTCCCTGCATTATTAGTATTTGTCCCGTTTCCTGTCACATTCTCAGTATTTGGCCCCTGACCTCCTGGGCCCCTGCATTATTAGTATTTGTCCCGTTTCCTGTCACATTCTCAGTGTTTGGCCCCTGACCTGCTGGGCCCCTGCATTATTAGTATTTGTCCTGTTTCCTGTCACCTTCTCAGTGTTTGGCCCTTGACCTCCAGGGCCCCTGCATTATTAGTATTTGTCCTGTTTCCTGTTACATTCTCAGTGTTTGGCCCCTGACCTCCTGGGCCCCTGCATTATTAGTATTTGTCACATTCTTAGTGTTTGGCCCCTGACCTTCTGGGCCCCTGCATTATTAGTATTTGTCACGTTTCCTGTCACATTCTCAGCGTTTGGCCCCTCACCTCCTGGGCCCCTGCATTATTAGCATTTGTCCAGTTTCCTGTCACATTCTCAGTGTTTGGCCCCTGACCTCCTGGGCCCCTGCATTATTAGTATTTGTCCCAGTCACATTCTCAGTGTTTGGCCCCTGACCTCCTGGGCCCCTGCATTATTAGCATTTGTCCAGTTTCCTGTCACATTCTCAGTGTTTGGCCCCTGACCTCCTGGGCCCCTGCATTATTAGCATTTGTCCAGTTTCCTGTCACATTCTCAGTGTTTGGCCCCTGACCTCCTGGGCCCCTGCATTATTAGTATTTGTCCCGTTTCCTGTCACATTCTCAGTGTTTGGCTCCTGACCTCCTGGGCCCCTGCATTATTAGTGTTTGTCCCTTTTCCTGTCACATTCTCAGTGTTTGGCCCCTGACCTCCTGGGCCCCTGCATTATTAGTATTTGTTCAGTTTCCTGTCACACACTCAGTGTTTGGCCCCTGACCTCCTGGACCCCTGCATTATTAGTATTTGTCCCGTTTCCTGTCACATTCTCAGTGTTTGGCCCCTGACCTCCTGGGTCCCTGCATTATTAGTATTTGTCCCGTTTCCTGTCACATTCTCAGTGTTTGGCCCCTGACCTCCTCGGCCCCTGCATTATTAGTATTTGTCCCGTTTCCTGTCACATTCTCAGTGTTTGGCCCCTGACCTCCTGGGCCCCTGCATTATTAGTATTTGTCCCGTTTCCTGTCACATTCTCAGTGTTTGGCCCCTGACCTCCTGGGCCCCTGCATTATTAGTATTTGTCCCGTTTCCTGTCACATTCTCAGTGTTTGGCCCCTGACCTCCTGGGCCCCTGCATTATTAGTATTTGTCCCGTTTCCTGTCACATTCTCAGTGTTTGGCCCCTGATCTCCTGGGCCCCTGCATTATTAGTATTTGTCCAGTTTCCTGTCACACTCGCAGTGTTTGGCCCCTGACCTCCTGGGCCCCTGCATTATTAGTATTTGTCCCGTTTCCTTTCACATTCTCAGTGTTTGGCCCCTGCTTTATTAGTATTTGTCCCGTTTCCTGTCACCTTCTCAGTGTTTGGCCCCTGACCTCCTGGGCCCCTGCATTATTAGTATTTGTCACATTCTTAGTGTTTGGCCCCTGACCTTCTGGGCCCCTGCATTATTAGTATTTGTCACGTTTCCTGTCACATTCTCAGTGTTTGGCCCCTGACCTCTTGGGCCCCTGCATTATTAGTATTTGTCACATTCTTAGTGTTTGGCCCCTGACCTTCTGGGCCCCTGCATTATTAGTATATGTCCCGTTTCCTGACACATTCTCAGTGTTTGGCCCCTGACCTCCTGGGCCCCTGCATTATTAGTATTTGTCCAGTTTCCTGTCACATTCTCAGTGTTTGGCCCCTGCTTTATTAGTATTTGTCCCGTTTCCTGTCACCTCAGTGTTTGGCCCCTGACCTCCAGGGCCCCTGCATTATTAGTATTTGTCCTGTTTCCTGTTACATTCTCAGTGTTTGGCCCCTGACCTCCTGGGCCCCTGCATTATTAGTATTTGTCCCAGTCACATTCTCAGTGTTTGGCCCCTGACCTCCTGGGCCCCTGCATTATTAGCATTTGTCCAGTTTCCTGTCACCTTCTCAGTGTTTGGCCCCTGACCTCCAGGGCCCCTGCATTATTAGTATTTGTCCTGTTTCCTGTTACATTCTCAGTGTTTGGCCCCTGACCTCCTGGGCCCCTGCATTATTAGTATTTGTCCCAGTCACATTCTCAGTGTTTGGCCCCTGACCTCCTGGGCCCCTGCATTATTAGCATTTGTCCAGTTTCCTGTCATCTTCTCAGTGTTTGGCCCCTGACCTCCTGGGCCCCTGCATTATTAGTATTTGTCACATTCTTAGTGTTTGGCCCCTGACCTTCTGGGCCCCTGCATTATTAGTATTTGTCACGTTTCCTGTCACATTCTCAGTGTTTGGCCCCTGACCTCCTGGGCCCCTGCATTATTAGCATTTGTCCAGTTTCCTGTCACATTCTCAGTGTTTGGCCCCTGACCTCCTGGGCCCCTGCATTATTAGTATTTGTCCCGTTTCCTGTCACATTCTCAGTGTTTGGCCCCTGACCTCCTGGGCCCCTGCATTTTTAGTATTTGTCCCGTTTCCTGTCACATTCTCAGTGTTTGGCCTCTGACCTCCTGGGCCCCTGCATTATTAGTATTTGTCCCAGTCACATTCTCAGTGTTTGGCCCCTGACCTCCTGGGCCCCTGAATTATTAGCATTTGTCCAGTTTCCTGTCACATTCTCAGTGTTTGGCCACTGACCTCCTGGGCCCCTGCATTATTAGTATTTGTCCAGTTTCCTGTCACATTCTCACTGTTTGGCCCTTGACCTCCTGGGCCCCTGCATTATTAGTATTTGTCCCGTTTCTTGTCACATTTTCAGTATTTGGCCCCTGACCTCCTGGGCCCCTGCATTATTAGTATTTGTCCAGTTTCCTGTCACATTCTCAGTGTTTGGCCCCTGACCTCCTGGGCCCCTGCATTATTAGTATTTGTCCTGTTTCCTGTCACCTTCTCAGTGTTTGGCCCCTGACCTCCAGGGCCCCTGCATTATTAGTATTTGTCCTGTTTCCTGTTACATTCTCAGTGTTTGGCCCATGACCTCCTGGGCCCCTGCATTATTAGTATTTGTCACATTCTTAGTGTTTGGCCCCTGACCTTCTGGGCCCCTGCATTATTAGTATTTGTCACGTTTCCTGTCACATTCTCAGTGTTTGGCCCCTGACCTCCTGGGCCCCTGCATTATTAGCATTTGTCCAGTTTCCTGTCACATTCTCAGTGTTTGGCCCCTGACTTCCTGGGCCCCTGCATTATTAGTATTTGTCACATTCTTAGTGTTTGGCCCCTGACCTTCTGGGCCCCTGCATTATTAGTATTTGTCACGTTTCCTGTCACATTCTCAGTGTTTGGCCCCTGACCTCTTGGGCCCCTGCATTATTAGTATTTGTCACATTCTTAGTGTTTGGCCCCTGACCTCCTGGGCCCCTGCATTATTAGTATATGTCCCGTTTTCTGACACATTCTCAGTGTTTGGCCCCTGACCTCCTGGGCCCCTGCATTATTAGTATTTGTCCAGTTTACTGTCACATTCTCAGTGTTTGGCCCCTGCTTTATTAGTATTTGTCCCGTTTCCTGTCACCTTCTCAGTGTTTGGCCCCTGACCTCCAGGGCCCCTGCATTATTAGTATTTGTCCTGTTTCCTGTTACATTCTCAGTGTTTGGCCCCTGACCTCCTGGGCCCCTGCATTATTAGTATTTGTCCCAGTCACATTCTCAGTGTTTGGCCCCTGACCTCCTGGGCCCCTGCATTATTAGCATTTGTCCAGTTTCCTGTCACCTTCTCAGTGTTTGGCCCCTGACCTCCAGGGCCCCTGCATTATTAGTATTTGTCCTGTTTCCTGTTACATTCTCAGTGTTTGGCCCCTGACCTCCTGGGCCCCTGCATTATTAGTATTTGTCACATTCTTAGTGTTTGGCCCCTGACCTTCTGGGCCCCTTCATTATTAGTATTTGTCCAGTTTCCTGTCACCTTCTCCGTGTTTGGCCCCTGACCTCCTGGGCCCCTGCATTATTAGCATTTGTCCAGTTTCCTGTCACATTCTCAGTGTTTGGCCCCTGATCTCCTGGGCCCCTGCATTATTAGTATTTGTCCAGTTTCCTGTCACACTCTCAGTGTTTGGCCCCTGACCTCCTGGGCCCCTGCATTATTAGTATTTGTCCCGTTTCCTGTCACATTCTCAGTGTTTGACCCCTGACCTCCTGGGCCCCTGCATTATTAGTATTTGTCCTGTTTCCTGTCACCTTCTCAGTGTTTGGCCCCTGACCTCCAGGGCCCCTGCATTATTAGTATTTGTCCTGTTTCCTGTTACATTCTCAGTGTTTGGCCCCTGACCTCCTGGGCCCCTGCATTATTAGTATTTGTCACATTCTTAGTGTTTGGCCCCTGACCTCCTGGGCCCCTGCATTATTAGTATTTGTCACGTTTCCTGTCACATTCTCAGTGTTTGGCCCCTGACCTCCTGGGCCCCTGCATTATTAGCATTTGTCCAGTTTCCTGTCTCATTCTCAGTGTTTGGCCCCTGACCTCCTGGGCCCCTGCATTATTAGTATTTGTCCCGTTTCCTGTCACATTCTCAGTGTTTGGCCCCTGACCTCCTGGGCCCCTGCATTATTAGTATTTGTCCCAGTCACATTCTCAGTGTTTGGCCCCTGACCTCCTGGGCCCCTGCATTATTAGCATTTGTCCAGTTTCCTGTCACCTTCTCAGTGTTTGGCCCCTGACCTCCAGGGCCCCTGCATTATTAGTATTTGTCCTGTTTCCTGTTACATTCTCAGTGTTTGGCCCCTGACCTCCTGGGCCCCTGCATTATTAGTATTTGTCACATTCTTAGTGTTTGGACCCTGACCTTCTGGGCCCCTGCATTATTAGTATTTGTCACGTTTCCTGTCACATTCTCAGTGTTTGGCCCCTGACCTCCTGGGCCCCTGCATTATTAGCATTTGTCCAGTTTCCTGTCACATTCTCAGTGTTTGGCCCCTGACCTCCTGGGCCCCTGCATTATTAGTATTTGTCCTGTTTCCTGTCACATTCTCAGTGTTTGGCCCCTGACCTCCTGGGCCCCTGCATTATTAGTATTTGTCCGGTTTCCTGTCACATTCTCAGTGTTTGGCCCCTGACCTCCTGGGCCCCTGCATTATTAGTATTTGTCCCGTTTCCTGTCACATTCTCAGTGTTTGGCCCCTGACCTCCTCGGCCCCTGAATTATTAGTATTTGTCCCGTTTCCTGTCACATTCTCAGTGTTTGGCCTCTGACCTCCTGGGCCCCTGCATTATTAGTATTTGTCCCGTTTCCTGTCACATTCTCAGTGTTTGGCTCCTGACCTCCTGGGCCCCTGCATTATTAGTATTTGTCCAGTTTCCTGTCACCTTCTCAGTGTTTGGCCCCTGACCTCCTCGGCCCCTGCATTATTAGTATTTGTCCCGTTTCCTGTCACATTCTCAGTGTTTGGCCCCTGACCTCCTGGGCCCCTGCATTATTAGTATTTGTCCCGTTTCCTGTCACATTCTCAGTGTTTGGCCCCTGACCTCCTGGGCCCCTGCATTATTAGTATTTGTCCCGTTTCCTGTCACATTCTCAGTGTTTGGCTCCTGACCTCCTGCGCCCCTGCATTATTAGTATTTGTTCAGTTTCCTGTCACACTCTCAGTGTTTGGTCCCTGACCTCCTGGACCCCTGCATTATTAGTATTTGTCCCGTTTCCTGTCACATTCTCAGTGTTTGGCCCCTGACCTCCTGGGCCCCTGCATTATTAGTATTTGTCCCGTTTCCTGTCACATTCTCAGTGTTTGGCCCCTGACCTCCTCGGCCCCTGCATTATTAGTATTTGTCCCGTTTCCTGTCACATTCTCAGTGTTTGGCCTCTGACCTCCTGGGCCCCTGCATTATTAGTATTTGTCCCGTTTCCTGTCACATTCTCAGTGTTTGGCTCCTGACCTCCTGGGCCCCTGCATTATTAGTATTTGTCCAGTTTCCTGTCACCTTCTCAGTGTTTGGCCCCTGACCTCCTGGGCCCCTGCATTATTAGTATTTGTCCCGTTTCCTGTCACATTCTCAGTGTTTGGCCCCTGACCTCCTGGGCCCCTGCATTATTAGTATTTGTCCTGTTTCCTGTCACATTCTCAGTGTTTGGCCCCTGACCTCCTGGGCCCCTGCATTATTAGTATTTGTCCCGTTTCCTGTCACATTCTCAGTGTTTGGCCCCTGATCTCCTGGGCCCCTGCATTATTAGTATTTGTTCAGTTTCCTGTCACATTCTCAGTGTTTGGCCCCTGACCTCCTGGGCCCCTGCATTATTAGTATTTGTCCCGTTTCCTGTCACATTCTCAGTGTTTGACCCCTGACCTCCTGGGCCCCTGCATTATTAGTATTTGTCCAGTTTCCTGTCACATTCTCAGTGTTTGGCCCCTGACCTCCTGGGCCCCTGCATTATTAGCATTTGTCCAGTTTCCTGTCACATTCTCAGTGTTTGGCCCCTGACCTCCTGGGCCTGGGCCCCTGCATTATTAGTATTTGTCCCGTTTCCTGTCACATTCTCAGTGTTTGGCCCCTGACCTCCTGGGCCCCTGCATTATTAGTATTTGTCCCGTTTCCTGTCACATTCTCAGTGTTTGGCCCCTGACCTCCTGGGCCCCTGCATTATTAGTATTTGTCCCAGTCACATTCTCAGTGTTTGGCCCCTGACCTCCTGGGCCCCTGCATTATTAGCATTTGTCCAGTTTCCTGTCACCTTCTCAATGTTTGGCCCCTGACCCCCAGGGCCCCTGCATTATTAGTATTTGTCCTGTTTCCTGTTACATTCTCAGTGTTTGGCCCCTGACCTCCTCGGCCCCTGCATTATTAGTATTTGTCACATTCTTAGTGTTTGGCCCCTGACCTTCTGGGCCCCTGCATTATTAGTATTTGTCACGTTTCCTGTCACATTCTCAGTGTTTGGCCCCTGACCTCCTGGGCCCCTGCATTATTATCATTTGTCCAGTTTCCTGTCACATTCTCCGTGTTTGGCCCCTGACCTCCTGGGCCCCTGCATTATTAGTATTTGTCCCGTTTCCTGTCACATTCTCAGTGTTTGGCCCCTGACCTCCTGGGCCCCTGCATTATTAGTATTTGTCCCGTTTCCTGTCACATTCTCAGTATTTGGCCCCTGACCTCCTGGGCCCCTGCATTATTAGTATTTGTCCAGTTTCCTGTCACACTCTCAGTGTTTGGCCCCTGCTTTATTAGTATTTGTCCCCTTTCCTGTCACCTTCTCAGTGTTTGGCCCCTGACCTCCAGGGCCCCTGCAGTATTAGTATTTGTCCTGTTTCCTGTTACATTCTCAGTGTTTGGCCCCTGACCTCCTGGGCCCCTGCATTATTAGTATTTGTCACATTCTTAGTGTTTGGCCCCTGACCTTCTGGGCCCCTGCATTATTAGTATTTGTCCAGTTTCCTGTCACCTTCTCAGTGTTTGGCCCCTGACCTCCTGGGCCCCTGCATTATTAGCATTTGTCCAGTTTCCTGTCACCTTCTCAGTGTTTGGCCCCTGACCTCCTGGGCCCCTGCATTATTAGTATTTGTCCCGTTTCCTGTCACACTCTCAGTGTTTGGCCCCTGACCTCCTGGGCCCCTGCATTATTAGTATTTGTCCCGTTTCCTGTCACCTTCTCAGTGTTTGGCCCCTGACCTCCTGGGCCCCTGCATTATTAGCATTTGTCCAGTTTCCTGTCACATTCTTAGTGTTTGGCCCCTGACCTTCTGGGCCCCTGCATTATTAGTATTTGTCACGTTTCCTGTCACATTCTCAGTGTTTGGCCCCTGACCTCCTGGGCCCCTGCATTATTAGCATTTGTCCAGTTTCCTGTCACATTCTCAGTGTTTGGCCCCTGACCTCCTGGGCCCCTGCATTATTAGTATATGTCCCGTTTCCTGACACATTCTCAGTGTTTGGCCCCTGACCTCCTGGGCCCCTGCATTATTAGTATTTGTCCAGTTTCCTGTCACATTCTCAGTGTTTGGCCCCTGCATTATTAGTATTTGTCCCGTTTCCTGTCACCTTCTCAGTGTTTGGCCCCTGACCTCCTGGGCCCCTGCATTATTAGCATTTGTCCAGTTTCCTGTCACCTTCTCAGTGTTTGGCCCCTGCTTTATTAGTATTTGTCCCGTTTCCTGTCACCTTCTCAGTGTTTGGCCCCTGACCTCCAGGGCCCCTGCATTATTAGTATTTGTCCTGTTTCCTGTTACATTCTCAGTGTTTGGCCCCTGACCTCCTGGGCCCCTACATTATTAGTATTTGTCACATTCTTAGTGTTTGGCCCCTGACCTTCTGGGCCCCTGCATTATTAGTATTTGTCACGTTTCCTGTCACAATCTCAGTGTTTGGCCCCTGACCTCCTGGGCCCCTGCATTATTAGCATTTGTCCAGTTTCCTGTCACCTTCTCAGTGTTTGGCCCCTGACCTCCTGGGCCCCTGCATTATTAGTATTTGTCCCGTTTCCTGTCACACTCTCAATGTTTGGCCCCTGACCTCCTGGGCCCCTGCATTATTATTATTTGTCCCGTTTCCTGTCACCTTCTCAGTGTTTGGCCCCTGACCTCCTGGGCCCCTGCATTATTAGCATTTGTCCAGTTTCCTGTCACCTTCTCAGTGTTTGGCCCCTGACCTCCTGGGCCCCTGCATTATTAGTATTTGTCCCGTTTCCTGTCACATTCTCAGTATTTGGCCCCTGACTTCCTGGGCCCCTGCATTATTAGTATTTGTCCAGTTTCCTGTCACATTCTCAGTGTTTGGCCCCTGACCTCCTGGGCCCCTGCATTATTAGTATTTGTCCTGTTTCCTGTCACCTTCTCAGAGTTTGGCCCCTGACCTCCAGGGCCCCTGCATTATTAGTTTTTGTCCTGTTTCCTGTTACAGTCTCAGTGTTTGGCCCCTGACCTCCTGGGCCCCTGCATTATTAGTATTTGTCACATTCTTAGTGTTTGGCCCCTGACCTTCTGGGCCCCTGCATTATTAGTATTTGTCACGTTTCCTGTCACATTCTCAGTGTTTGGCCCCTGACCTCCTGGGCCCCTGCATTATTAGCATTTGTCCAGTTTCCTGTCACATTCTCAGTGTTTGGCCCCTGACCTCCTGGGCCCCTGCATTATTAGTATATGTCCCGTTTCCTGACACATTCTCAGTGTTTGGCCCCTGACCTCCTGGGCCCCTGCATTATTAGTATTTGTCCAGTTTCCTGTCACATTCTCAGTGTTTGGCCCCTGCTTTATTAGTATTTGTCCCGTTTCCTGTCACCTTCTCAGTGTTTGGCCCCTGACCTCCAGGGCCCCTGCATTATTAGTATTTGTCCTGTTCCCTGTTACATTCTCAGTGTTTGGCCCCTGACCTCCTGGGCCCCTGCATTATTAGTATTTGTCACATTCTTAGTGTTTGGCCCCTGACCTTCTGGGCCCCTGCATTATTAGTATTTGTCCAGTTTCCTGTCACCTTCTCAGTGTTTGGCCCCTGACCTCCTGGGCCCCTGCATTATTAGCATTTGTCCAGTTTCCTGTCACCTTCTCAGTGTTTGGCCCCTGCTTTATTAGTATTTGTCCCGTTTCCTGTCACCTTCTCAGTGTTTGGCCCCTGACCTCCAGGGCCCCTGCATTATTAGTATTTGTCCTGTTTCCTGTTACATTCTCAGTGTTTGGCCCCTGACCTCCTGGGCCCCTGCATTATTAGTATTTGTCACATTCTTAGTGTTTAGCCCCTGACCTTCTGGGCCCCTGCATTATTAGTATTTGTCACGTTTCCTGTCACATTCTCAGTGTTTGGCCCCTGACCTCCTGGGCCCCTGCATTATTAGCATTTGTCCAGTTTCCTGTCACATTCTCAGTGTTTGGCCCCTGACCTCCTGGGCCCCTGCATTATTAGTATTTGTCCCGTTTCCTGTCACATTCTCAGTGTTTGGCCCCTGACCTCCTGGGCCCCTGCATTATTAGTATTTGTCCCGTTTTCTGTCACATTCTCAGTGTTTGGCCCCTGACCTCCTGGGCCCCTGCATTATTAGTATTTGTCCCAGTCACATTCTCAGTGTTTGGCCCCTGACCTCCTGGGCCCCTGCATTATTAGCATTTGTCCAGTTTCCTGTCACCTTTTCAGTGTTTGGCCCCTGACCTCCAGGGCCCCTGCATTATTAGTATTTGTCCTGTTTCCTGTTACATTCTCAGTGTTTGGCCCCTGACCTCCTGGGCCCCTGCATTATTAGTATTTGTCACATTCTTAGTTTTTGGCCCCTGACCTTCTGGGCCCCTGCATTATTAATATTTGTCACGTTTCCTGTCACATTCTCAGTGTTTGGCCCCTGACCTCCTGGGCCCCTGCATTATTAGCATTTGTCCAGTTTCCTGTCACATTCTCAGTGTTTGACCCCTGACCTCCTGGGCCCCTGCATTATTAGTATTTGTCCCGTTTCCTGTCACATTCTCAGTGTTTGGCCCCTGACCTCCTGGGCCCCTGCATTATTAGTATTTGTCCCGTTTCCTGTCACATTCTCAGTGTTTGGCCCCTGACCTCCTGGGCCCCTGCATTATTAGTATTTGTCCCAGTCACATTCTCAGTGTTTGGCCCCTGACCTCCTGGGCCCCTGCATTATTAGCATTTGTCCAGTTTCCTGTCACATTCTCAGTGTTTGGCCCCTGACCTCCTGGGCCCCTGCATTATTAGTATTTGTCCAGTTTCCTGTCACATTCTCAGTGTTTGGCCCCTGACCTCCTGGGCCCCTGCATTATTAGTATTTGTCCCTTTTCCTGTCACATTCTCAGTGTTTGGCCCCTGACCTCCTGGGCCCCTGCATTATTAGGATTTGTTCAGTTTCCTGTCACACTCTCAGTGTTTGGCCCCTGACCTCCTGGACCCCTGCATTATTAGTATTTGTCCCGTTTCCTGTCACATTCTCAGTGTTTGGCCCCTGACCTCCTGGGCCCCTGCATTATTAGTATTTGTCCCGTTTCCTGTCACATTCTCAGTGTTTGGCCCCTGACCTCCTCGGCCCCTGCATTATTAGTATTTGTCCCGTTTCCTGTCACATTCTCAGTGTTTGGCCTCTGACCTCCTGGGCCCCTGCATTATTAGTATTTGTCCCATTTCCTGTCACATTCTCAGTGTTTGGCTCCTGACCTCCTGGGCCCCTGCATTATTAGTATTTGTCCAGTTTCCTGTCACCTTCTCAGTGTTTGGCCCCTGACCTCCTGGGCCCCTGCATTATTAGTATTTGTCCCGTTTCCTGTCACATTCTCAGTGTTTGGCCCCTGACCTCCTGGGCCCCTGCATTATTAGTATTTGTCCCGTTTCCTGTCACATTCTCAGTGTTTGGCCCCTGACCTCCTGGGCCCCTGCATTATTAGTATTTGTCCCGTTTCCTGTCACATTTTCAGTGTTTGGCCCCTGATCTCCTGGGCCCCTGCATTATTAGTATTTGTCCAGTTTCCTGTCACACTCTCAGTGTTTGGCCCCTGACCTCCTGGGCCCCTGCATTATTAGTATTTGTCCCGTTTCCTGTCACATTCTCAGTGTTTGGCCCCTGACCTCCTGGGCCCCTGCATTATTAGTATTTGTCCCGTTTCCTGTCACATTCTCAGTGTTTGGCCCCTGACCTCCTGGGCCCCTGCATTATTAGTATATGTCCAGTTTCCTGTCACCTTCTCAGTGTTTGGCCCCTGACCTCCTGGGCCCCTGCATTATTAGTATTTGTCCCGTTTCCTGTCACCTTCTCAGTGTTTGGCCCCTGACCTCCTGGGCCCCTGCATTATTAGTATTTGTCCCATTTCCTGTCACATTCTCAGTGTTTGGCCCCTGACCTCCTGGGCCCCTGCATTATTAGTATTTGTCCCGTTTCCTGTCACATTCTCAGTGTTTGGCCCCTGACCTCCTGGGCCCCTGCATTATTAGTATATGTCCCGTTTCCTGTCACATTCTCAGTGTTTGGCCCCTGACCTCCTGGGCCCCTGCATTATTAGTATTTGTCCAGTTTCCTGTCACATTCTCAGTGTTTGGCCCCTGCATTATTAGTATTTGTCCTGTTTCCTGTTACATTCTCAGTGTTTGGCCCCTGACCTCCTGGGCCCCTGCATTATTAGTATTTGTCACATTCTTAGTGTTTGGCCCCTGACCTTCTGGGCCCCTGCATTATTAGTATTTGTCACGTTTCCTGTCACATTCTCAGTGTTTGGCCCCTGACCTCCTGGGCCCCTGCATTATTAGTATTTGTCCCATTTCCTATCACATTCTCAGTGTTTGGCCCCTGACCTTCTGGGCCCCTGCATTATTAGTATTTGTCCAGTTTCCTGTCACACTCTCAGTGTTTGGCCCCTGACCTCCTGGGCCCCTGCATTATTAGTATTTGTCCCGTTTCCTGTCACATTCTCAGTGTTTGGCCCCTGACCTCCTGGGCCCCTGCATTATTAGTATTTGTCCCATTCCTGTCACATTCTCAGTGTTTGGCCCCTGACCTCCTGGGCCCCTGCATTATTAGTATTTGTCCCGTTTCCTGTCACATTCTCAGTGTTTGGCCCATGACCTTCTGTGCCCCTGCATTATTAGTATTTGTCCAGTTTCCTGTCACACTCTCAGTGTTTGGCCCCTGACCTCCTGGGCCCCTGCATTATTAGTATTTGTCCCGTTTCCTGTCACATTCTCAGTGTTTGGCCCCTGACCTCCTGGGCCCCTGCATTATTAGCATTTGTCCAGTTTCCTGTCACCTTCTCAGTGTTTGGCCCCTGCTTTATTAGTATTTGTCCCGTTTCCTGTCACCTTCTCAGTGTTTGGCCCCTGACCTCCAGGGCCCCTGCATTATTAGTATTTGTCCTGTTTCCTGTCACATTCTCAGTGTTTGGCCCCTGACCTCCTGGGCCCCTGCATTATTAGTATTTGTCACATTCTTAGTGTTTGGCCCCTGACCTTCTGGGCCCCTGCATTATTAGTATTTGTCACATTTCCTGCCACATTCTCAGTGTTTGGCCCCTGACCTCCTGAGCCCCTGCATTATTAGCATTTGTCCAGTTTCCTGTCACATTCTCAGTGTTTGGCCCCTGACCTCCTGGGCCCCTGCATTATTAGTATTTGTCCCGTTTCCTGTCACATTCTCAGTGTTTGGCCCCTGACCTCCTGGGCCCCTGCATTATTAGTATTTGTCCCGTTTCCTGTCACATTCTCAGTGTTTGGCCCCTGACCTCCTGGGCCCCTGCATTATTAGTATTTGTCCCAGTCACATTCTCAGTGTTTGGCCCCTGACCTCCTGGGCCCCTGCATTATTAGCATTTGTCCAGTTTCCTGTCACCTTCTCAGTGTTTGGCCCCTGACCTCCAGGGCCCCTGCATTATTAGTATTTGTCCTGTTTCCTGTTACATTCTCAGTGTTTGGCCCCTGACCTCCTGGGCCCCTGCATTATTAGTATTTGTCACATTCTTAGTGTTTGGCCCCTGACCTTCTGGGCCCCTGCATTATTAGTATTTGTCACGTTTCCTGTCACATTCTCAGTGTTTGGCCCCTGACCTCCTGGGCCCCTGCATTATTAGCATTTGTCCAGTTTCCTGTCACATTCTCAGTGTTTGGCCCCTGACCTCCTGGGCCCCTGCATTATTAGTATTTGTACCGTTTCCTGTCACATTCTCAGTGTTTGGCCCCTGACCTCCTGGGCCCCTGCATTATTAGTATTTGTCCCGTTTCCTGTCACATTCTCAGTGTTTGGCCCCTGACCTCCTGGGCCCCTGCATTATTAGTATTTGTCCCAGTCACATTCTCAGTGTTTGGCCCCTGACCTCCTGGGCCCCTGCATTATTAGCATTTGTCCAGTTTCCTGTCACATTCTCAGTGTTTGGCCCCTGACCTCCTGGGCCCCTGCATTATTAGTATTTGTCCAGTTTCCTGTCACATTCTCAGTGTTTGGCCCCTGACCTCCTGGGCCCCTGCATTATTAGTATTTGTCCCGTTTCCTGTCACATTCTCAGTGTTTGGCCCCTGACCTCCTGGGCCCCTGCATTATTAGTGTTTGTCCCTTTTCCTGTCACATTCTCAGTGTTTGGCCCCTGACCTCCTGGGCCCCTGCATTGTTAGTATTTGTTCAGTTTCCTGTCACACTCTCAGTGTTTGGCCCCTGACCTCCTGGACCCCTGCATTATTAGTATTTGTCCCGTTTCCTGTCACATTCTCAGTGTTTGGCCCCTAACCTCCTGGGCCCCTGCATTATTAGTATTTGTCCCGTTTCCTGTCACCTTCTCAGTGTTTGGCCCCTGACCTCCTGGGCCCCTGCATTATTAGTATTTGTCCCGTTTCCTGTCACATTCTCAGTGTTTGGCCCCTGATCTCCTGGGCCCCTGCATTATTAGTATTTGTCCAGTTTCCTGTCACACTCTCAGTGTTTGGCCCCTGACCTCCTGGGCCCCTGCATTATTAGTATTTGTCCCGTTTCCTGTCACATTCTCAGTGTTTGGCCCCTGACCTCCTCGGCCCCTGCATTATTAGTATTTGTCCCGTTTCCTGTCACATTCTCAGTGTTTGGCCTCTGACCTCCTGGGCCCCTGCATTATTAGTATTTGTCCCGTTTCCTGTCACATTCTCAGTGTTTGGCTCCTGACCTCCTGGGCCCCTGCATTATTAGTATTTCTCCAGTTTCCTGTCACCTTCTCAGTGTTTGGCCCTTGACCTCCTGGGCCCCTGCATTATTAGTATTTGTCCCGTTTCCTGTCACATTCTCAGTGTTTGGCCCCTGACCTCCTGGGCCCCTGCATTATTAGTATTTGTCCCGTTTCCTGTCACATTCTCAGTGTTTGGCCCCTGACCTCCTGGGCCCCTGCATTATTAGTATTTGTCCCGTTTCCTGTCACATTCTCAGTGTTTGGCCCCTTGACCTCCTGGGCCCCTGCATTATTAGTATTTGTCCAGTTTCCTGTCACACTCTCAGTGTTTGGCCCCTGACCTCCTGGGCCCCTGCATTATTAGTATTTGTCCCGTTTCCTGTCACATTCTCAGTGTTTGGCCCCTGACCTCCTGGGCCCCTGCATTATTAGTATTTGTCCCGTTTCCTGTCACATTCTCAGTGTTTGGCCCCTGACCTCCTGGTCCCCTGCATTATTAGTATATGTCCAGTTTCCTGTCACCTTCTCAGTGTTTGGCCCCTGACCTCCTGGGCCCCTGCATTATTAGTATTTGTCCCGTTTCCTGTCACCTTCTCAGTGTTTGGCCCCTGACCTCCTGGGCCCCTGCATTATTAGTATTTGTCCCATTTCCTGTCACATTCTCAGTGTTTGGCCCCTGACCTCCTGGGCCCCTGCATTATTAGTATTTGTCCCGTTTCCTGTCACATTCTCAGTGTTTGGCCCCTGACCTCCTGGGCCCCTGCATTATTAGTATTTGTCCTGTTTCCTGTCACATTCTCAGTGTTTGGCCCCTGACCTCCTGGGCCCCTGCATTATTAGTATTTGTCCAGTTTCCTGTCACACTCTCAGTGTTTGGCCCCTGCTTTATTAGTATTTGTCCCCTTTCCTGTCACCTTCTCAGTGTTTGGCCCCTGACCTCCAGGGCCCCTGCATTATTAGTATTTGTCCTGTTTCCTGTTACATTCTCAGTGTTTGGCCCCTGACCTCCTGGGCCCCTGCATTATTAGTATTTGTCACATTCTTAGTGTTTGGCCCCTGACCTTCTGGGCCCCTGCATTATTAGTATTTGTCCAGTCTCCTGTCACCTTCTCAGTGTTTGGCCCCTGACCTCCTGGGCCCCTGTATTATTAGCATTTGTCCAGTTTCCTGTCACCTTCTCAGTGTTTGGCCCCTGACCTCCTGGGCCCCTGCATTATTAGTATTTGTCCCGTTTCCTGTCACACTCTCAGTGTTTGGCCCCTGACCTCCTGGGCCCCTGCATTATTAGTATTTGTCCCGTTTCCTGTCACCTTCTCAGTGTTTGGCCCCTGACCTCCTGGGCCCCTGCATTATTAGCATTTGTCCAGTTTCCTGTCACCTTCTCAGTGTTTGGCCCCTGACATCCTGGGCCCCTGCATTATTAGTATTTGTCCCGTTTCCTGTCACATTCTCAGTATTTGGCCCCTGACCTCCTGGGCCCCTGCATTATTAGTATTTGTCCAGTTTCCTGTCACATTCTTAGTGTTTGGCCCCTGACCTCCTGGGCCCCTGCATTATTAGTATTTGTCCTGTTTCCTGACACCTTCTCAGTGTTTGGCCCCTGACCTCCAGGGCCCCTGCATTATTAGTATTTGTCCTGTTTCCTGTTACAGTCTCAGTGTTTGGCCCCTGACCTCCTGGGCCCCTGCATTATTAGTATTTGTCACATTCTTAGTGTTTGGCCCCTGACCTTCTGGGCCCCTGCATTATTAGTATTTGTCACGTTTCCTGTCACATTCTCAGTATTTGGCCCCTGACCTCCTGGGCCCCTGCATTATTAGCATTTGTCCAGTTTCCTGTCACATTCTCAGTGTTTGGCCCCTGACCTCCTGGGCCCCTGCATTATTAGTATTTGTCCCGTTTCCTGTCACATTCTCAGTGTTTGGCCCCTGACCTCCTGGGCCCCTGCATTATTAGTATTTGTCCCGTTTCCTGTCACATTATCAGTGTTTGGCCCCTGACCTCCTGGTCCCCTGCATTATTAGTATTTGTCCCAGTCACATTCTCAGTGTTTGGCCCCTGACCTCCTGGGCCCCTGCATTATTAGCATTTGTCCAGTTTCCTGTCACCTTCTCAGTGTTTGGCCCCTGACCTCCAGGGCCCCTGCATTATTAGTATTTGTCCTGTTACATTCTCAGTGTTTGGCCCCTGACCTCCTGGGCCCCTGCATTATTAGTATTTGTCACATTCTTAGTGTTTGGCCCCTGACCTTCTGTGCCCCTGCATTATTAGTATTTGTCCAGTTTCCTGTCACACTCTCAGTGTTTGGCCCCTGACCTCCTGGGCCCCTGCATTATTAGTATTTGTCCCGTTTCCTGTCACATTCTCAGTGTTTGGCCCCTGACCTCCTGGGCCCCTGCATTATTAGCATTTGTCCAGTTTCCTGTCACCTTCTCAGTGTTTGGCCCCTGCTTTATTAGTATTTGTCCCGTTTCCTGTCACCTTCTCAGTGTTTGGCCCCTGACCTCCAGGGCCCCTGCATTATTAGTATTTGTCCTGTTTCCTGTCACATTCTCAGTGTTTGGCCCCTGACCTCCTGGGCCCCTGCATTATTAGTATTTGTCACATTCTTAGTGTTTGGCCCCTGACCTTCTGGGCCCCTGCATTATTAGTATTTGTCACATTTCCTGTCACATTCTCAGTGTTTGGCCCCTGACCTCCTGAGCCCCTGCATTATTAGCATTTGTCCAGTTTCCTGTCACATTCTCAGTGTTTGGCCCCTGACCTCCTGGGCCCCTGCATTATTAGTATTTGTCCCGTTTCCTGTCACATTCTCAGTGTTTGGCCCCTGACCTCCTGGGCCCCTGCATTATTAGTATTTGTCCCGTTTCCTGTCACATTCTCAGTGTTTGGCCCCTGACCTCCTGGGCCCCTGCATTATTAGTATTTGTCCCAGTCACATTCTCAGTGTTTGGCCCCTGACCTCCTGGGCCCCTGCATTATTAGCATTTGTCCAGTTTCCTGTCACCTTCTCAGTGTTTGGCCCCTGACCTCCAGGGCCCCTGCATTATTAGTATTTGTCCTGTTTCCTGTTACATTCTCAGTGTTTGGCCCCTGACCTCCTGGGCCCCTGCATTATTAGTATTTGTCACATTCTTAGTGTTTGGCCCCTGACCTTCTGGGCCCCTGCATTATTAGTATTTGTCACGTTTCCTGTCACATTCTCAGTGTTTGGCCCCTGACCTCCTGGGCCCCTGCATTATTAGCATTTGTCCAGTTTCCTGTCACATTCTCAGTGTTTGGCCCCTGACCTCCTGGGCCCCTGCATTATTAGTATTTGTACCGTTTCCTGTCACATTCTCAGTGTTTGGCCCCTGACCTCCTGGGCCCCTGCATTATTAGTATTTGTCCCGTTTCCTGTCACATTCTCAGTGTTTGGCCCCTGACCTCCTGGGCCCCTGCATTATTAGTATTTGTCCCAGTCACATTCTCAGTGTTTGGCCCCTGACCTCCTGGGCCCCTGCATTATTAGCATTTGTCCAGTTTCCTGTCACATTCTCAGTGTTTGGCCCCTGACCTCCTGGGCCCCTGCATTATTAGTATTTGTCCAGTTTCCTGTCACATTCTCAGTGTTTGGCCCCTGACCTCCTGGGCCCCTGCATTATTAGTATTTGTCCCGTTTCCTGTCACATTCTCAGTGTTTGGCCCCTGACCTCCTGGGCCCCTGCATTATTAGTGTTTGTCCCTTTTCCTGTCACATTCTCAGTGTTTGGCCCCTGACCTCCTGGGCCCCTGCATTGTTAGTATTTGTTCAGTTTCCTGTCACACTCTCAGTGTTTGGCCCCTGACCTCCTGGACCCCTGCATTATTAGTATTTGTCCCGTTTCCTGTCACATTCTCAGTGTTTGGCCCCTAACCTCCTGGGCCACTGCATTATTAGTATTTGTCCCGTTTCCTGTCACCTTCTCAGTGTTTGGCCCCTGACCTCCTGGGCCCCTGCATTATTAGTATTTGTCCCGTTTCCTGTCACATTCTCAGTGTTTGGCCCCTGATCTCCTGGGCCCCTGCATTATTAGTATTTGTCCAGTTTCCTGTCACACTCTCAGTGTTTGGCCCCTGACCTCCTGGGCCCCTGCATTATTAGTATTTGTCCCGTTTCCTGTCACATTCTCAGTGTTTGGCCCCTGACCTCCTCGGCCCCTGCATTATTAGTATTTGTCCCGTTTCCTGTCACATTCTCAGTGTTTGGCCTCTGACCTCCTGGGCCCCTGCATTATTAGTATTTGTCCCGTTTCCTGTCACATTCTCAGTGTTTGGCTCCTGACCTCCTGGGCCCCTGCATTATTAGTATTTGTCCAGTTTCCTGTCACCTTCTCAGTGTTTGGCCCTTGACCTCCTGGGCCCCTGCATTATTAGTATTTGTCCCGTTTCCTGTCACATTCTCAGTGTTTGGCCCCTGACCTCCTGGGCCCCTGCATTATTAGTATTTGTCCCGTTTCCTGTCACATTCTCAGTGTTTGGCCCCTGACCTCCTGGGCCCCTGCATTATTAGTATTTGTCCCGTTTCCTGTCACATTCTCAGTGTTTGGCCCCTTGACCTCCTGGGCCCCTGCATTATTAGTATTTGTCCAGTTTCCTGTCACACTCTCAGTGTTTGGCCCCTGACCTCCTGGGCCCCTGCATTATTAGTATTTGTCCCGTTTCCTGTCACATTCTCAGTGTTTGGCCCCTGACCTCCTGGGCCCCTGCATTATTAGTATTTGTCCCGTTTCCTGTCACATTCTCAGTGTTTGGCCCCTGACCTCCTGGTCCCCTGCATTATTAGTATATGTCCAGTTTCCTGTCACCTTCTCAATGTTTGGCCCCTGACCTCCTGGGCCCCTGCATTATTAGTATTTGTCCCGTTTCCTGTCACCTTCTCAGTGTTTGGCCCCTGACCTCCTGGGCCCCTGCATTATTAGTATTTGTCCCATTTCCTGTCACATTCTCAGTGTTTGGCCCCTGACCTCCTGGGCCCCTGCATTATTAGTATTTGTCCCGTTTCCTGTCACATTCTCAGTGTTTGGCCCCTGACCTCCTGGGCCCCTGCATTATTAGTATTTGTCCTGTTTCCTGTCACATTCTCAGTGTTTGGCCCCTGACCTCCTGGGCCCCTGCATTATTAGTATTTGTCCAGTTTCCTGTCACACTCTCAGTGTTTGGCCCCTGCTTTATTAGTATTTGTCCCCTTTCCTGTCACCTTCTCAGTGTTTTGCCCCTGACCTCCAGGGCCCCTGCATTATTAGTATTTGTCCTGTTTCCTGTTACATTCTCAGTGTTTGGCCCCTGACCTCCTGGGCCCCTGCATTATTAGTATTTGTCACATTCTTAGTGTTTGGCCCCTGACCTTCTGGGCCCCTGCATTATTAGTATTTGTCCAGTCTCCTGTCACCTTCTCAGTGTTTGGCCCCTGACCTCCTGGGCCCCTGTATTATTAGCATTTGTCCAGTTTCCTGTCACCTTCTCAGTGTTTGGCCCCTGACCTCCTGGGCCCCTGCATTATTAGTATTTGTCCCGTTTCCTGTCACACTCTCAGTGTTTGGCCCCTGACCTCCTGGGCCCCTGCATTATTAGTATTTGTCCCGTTTCCTGTCACCTTCTCAGTGTTTGGCCCCTGACCTCCTGGGCCCCTGCATTATTAGCATTTGTCCAGTTTCCTGTCACCTTCTCAGTGTTTGGCCCCTGACATCCTGGGCCCCTGCATTATTAGTATTTGTCCCGTTTCCTGTCACATTCTCAGTATTTGGCCCCTGACCTCCTGGGCCCCTGCATTATTAGTATTTGTCCAGTTTCCTGTCACATTCTTAGTGTTTGGCCCCTGACCTCCTGGGCCCCTGCATTATTAGTATTTGTCCTGTTTCCTGACACCTTCTCAGTGTTTGGCCCCTGACCTCCAGGGCCCCTGCATTATTAGTATTTGTCCTGTTTCCTGTTACAGTCTCAGTGTTTGGCCCCTGACCTCCTGGGCCCCTGCATTATTAGTATTTGTCACATTCTTAGTGTTTGGCCCCTGACCTTCTGGGCCCCTGCATTATTAGTATTTGTCACGTTTCCTGTCACATTCTCAGTATTTGGCCCCTGACCTCCTGGGCCCCTGCATTATTAGCATTTGTCCAGTTTCCTGTCACATTCTCAGTGTTTGGCCCCTGACCTCCTGGGCCCCTGCATTATTAGTATTTGTCCCGTTTCCTGTCACATTCTCAGTGTTTGGCCCCTGACCTCCTGGGCCCCTGCATTATTAGTATTTGTCCCGTTTCCTGTCACATTATCAGTGTTTGGCCCCTGACCTCCTGGTCCCCTGCATTATTAGTATTTGTCCCAGTCACATTCTCAGTGTTTGGCCCCTGACCTCCTGGGCCCCTGCATTATTAGCATTTGTCCAGTTTCCTGTCACCTTCTCAGTGTTTGGCCCCTGACCTCCAGGGCCCCTGCATTATTAGTATTTGTCCTGTTACATTCTCAGTGTTTGGCCCCTGACCTCCTGGGCCCCTGCATTATTAGTATTTGTCACATTCTTAGTGTTTGGCCCCTGACCTTCTGGGCCCCTGCATTATTAGTATTTGTCACGTTTCCTGTCACATTCTCAGTGTTTGGCCCCTGACCTCCTGGGCCCCTGCATTATTAGCATTTGTCCAGTTTCCTGTCACATTCTCAGTGTTTGGCCCCTGACCTCCTGGGCCCCTGCATTATTAGTATTTGTCCCGTTTCCTGTCACATTCTCAGTGTTTGGCCCCTGACCTCCTGGGCCCCTGCATTATTAGTATTTGTCCCGTTTCCTGTCACATTCTCAGTGTTTGGCCCCTGACCTCCTGGGCCCCTGCATTATTAGTATTTGTCCCAGTCACATTCTCAGTGCTTGGCCCCTGACCTCCTGGGCCCCTGCATTATTAGCATTTGTCCAGTTTCCTGTCACATTCTCATTGTTTGGCCCCTGACCTCCTGGGCCCCTGCATTATTAGTATTTGTCCAGTTTCCTGTCACATTCTCAGTGTTTGGCCCCTGACCTCCTGGGCCCCTGCATTATTAGTATTTGTCCCGTTTCCTGTCACATTCTCAGTGTTTGGCCCCTGACCTCCTGGGCCCCTGCATTATTAGTGTTTGTCCCTTTTCCTGTCACATTCTCAGTGTTTGGCCCCTGACCTCCTGGGCCCCTGCATTATTAGTATTTGTTCAGTTTCCTGTCACACCCTCAGTGTTTGGCCCCTGACCTCCTGGACCCCTGCATTATTAGTATTTGTCCCGTTTCCTGTCACATTCTCAGTGTTTGGCCCCTAACCTCCTGGGCCCCTGCATTATTAGTATTTGTCCCGTTTCCTGTCACCTTCTCAGTGTTTGGCCCCTGACCTCCTGGGCCCCTGCATTATTAGTATTTGTCCCGTTTCCTGTCACATTCTCAGTGTTTGGCCCCTGACCTCCTGGGCCCCTGCATTATTAGTGTTTGTCCCTTTTCCTGTCACACCCTCAGTGTTTGGCCCCTGACCTCCTGGACCCCTGCATTATTAGTATTTGTCCCGTTTCCTGTCACATTCTCAGTGTTTGGCCCCTGACCTCCTCGGCCCCTGCATTATTAGTATTTGTCCCGTTTCCTGTCACATTCTCAGTGTTTGGCCTCTGACCTCCTGGGCCCCTGCATTATTAGTATTTGTCCCATTTCCTGTCACATTCTCAGTGTTTGGCTCCTGACCTCCTGGGCCCCTGCATTATTAGTATTTGTCCAGTTTCCTGTCACCTTCTCAGTGTTTGGCCCCTGACCTCCTGGGCCCCTGCATTATTAGTATTTGTCCCGTTTCCTGTCACATTCTCAGTGTTTGGCCCCTGACCTCCTGGGCCCCTGCATTATTAGTATTTGTCCCGTTTCCTGTCACATTCTCAGTGTTTGGCCCCTGACCTCCTGGGCCCCTGCATTATTAGTATTTGTCCCGTTTCCTGTCACATTTTCAGTGTTTGGCCCCTGATCTCCTGGGCCCCTGCATTATTAGTATTTGTCCAGTTTCCTGTCACACTCTCAGTGTTTGGCCCCTGACCTCCTGGGCCCCTGCATTATTAGTATTTGTCCCGTTTCCTGTCACATTCTCAGTGTTTGGCCCCTGACCTCCTGGGCCCCTGCATTATTAGTATTTGTCCCGTTTCCTGTCACATTCTCAGTGTTTGGCCCCTGACCTCCTGGGCCCCTGCATTATTAGTATATGTCCAGTTTCCTGTCACCTTCTCAGTGTTTGGCCCCTGACCTCCTGGGCCCCTGCATTATTAGTATTTGTCCCGTTTCCTGTCACCTTCTCAGTGTTTGGCCCCTGACCTCCTGGGCCCCTGCATTATTAGTATTTGTCCCATTTCCTGTCACATTCTCAGTGTTTGGCCCCTGACCTCCTGGGCCCCTGCATTATTAGTATTTGTCCCGTTTCCTGTCACATTCTCAGTGTTTGGCCCCTGACCTCCTGGGCCCCTGCATTATTAGTATATGTCCCGTTTCAGGTCACATTCTCAGTGTTTGGCCCCTGACCTCCTGGGCCCCTGCATTATTAGTATTTGTCCAGTTTCCTGTCACATTCTCAGTGTTTGGCCCCTGCTTTATTAGTATTTCTCCCGTTTCCTGTCACCTTCTCAGTGTTTGGCCCCTGACCTCCAGGGCCCCTGCATTATTAGTATTTGTCCTGTTTCCTGTTACATTCTCAGTGTTTGGCCCCTGACCTCCTGGGCCCCTGCATTATTAGTATTTGTCACATTCTTAGTGTTTGGCCCCTGACCTTCTGGGCCCCTTCATTATTAGTATTTGTCCAGTTTCCTGTCACCTTCTCCGTGTTTGGCCCCTGACCTCCTGGGCCCCTGCATTATTAGCATTTGTCCAGTTTCCTGTCACCTTCTCAGTGTTTGGCCCCTGACCTCCTGGGCCCCTGCATTATTAGTATTTGTCCCGTTTCCTGTCACATTCTCAGTATTTGGCCCCTGACCTCCTGGGCCCCTACATTATTAGTATTTGTCCTGTTTCCTGTTACATTCTCAGTGTTTGGCCCCTGACCTCCTGGGCCCCTGCATTATTAGTATTTGTCACATTCTTAGTGTTTGGCCCCTGACCTTCTGGGCCCCTGCATTATTAATATTTGTCACGTTTCCTGTCACATTCTCAATGTTTGGCCCCTGACCTCCTGGGCCCCTGCATTATTAGTATTTGTCCCAGTCACATTCTCAGTGTTTGGCCCCTGACCTCCTGGGCCCCTGCATTATTAGCATTTGTCCAGTTTCCTGTCACATTCTCAGTGTTTGGCCCCTGACATCCTGGGCCCCTGCATTATTAGTATTTGTCCCGTTTCCTGTCACATTCTCAGTGTTTGGCCCCTGCTTTATTAGTATTTGTTCCGTTTCCTGTCACATTCTCAGTGTTTGGCCCCTGCTTTATTAGTATTTGTCCCGTTTCCTGTCACATTCTCAGTGTTTGGCCCCTGCTTTATTAGTATTTGTCCCGTTTCCTGTCACCTTCTCAGTGTTTGGCCCCTGACCTCCAGGGCCCCTGCATTATTAGTATTTGTCCTGTTTCCTGTTACATTCTCAGTGTTTGGCCCCTGACCTCCTGGGCCCCTACATTATTAGTATTTGTCACATTCTTAGTGTTTGGCCCCTGACCTTCTGGCCCCCTTCATTATTAGTATTTGTCCAGTTTCCTGTCACCTTCTCCGTGTTTGGCCCCTGACCTCCTGGGCCCCTGCATTATTAGCATTTGTCCAGTTTCCTGTCACCTTCTCAGTGTTTGGCCCCTGACCTCCTGGGCCCCTGCATTATTAGTATTTGTCCCGTTTCCTGTCACATTCTCAGTATTTGGCCCCTGACCTCCTGGGCCCCTGCATTATTAGTATTTGTCCTGTTTCCTGTTACATTCTCAGTGTTTGGCCCCTGACCTCCTGGGCCCCTGCATTATTAGTATTTGTCACATTCTTAGTGTTTGGCCCCTGACCTTCTGGGCCCCTGCATTATTAGTATTTGTCACGTTTCCTGTCACACTCTCAGTGTTTGGCCCCTGACCTCCTGGGCCCCTGCATTATTAGTATTTGTCCCGTTTCCTGTCACATTCTCAGTGTTTGGCCCCTGACCTCCTGGGCCCCTGCATTATTAGTATTTGTCCCGTTTCCTGTCACATTCTCAGTGTTTGGCCCCTGACCTCCTCGGCCCCTGCATTATTAGTATTTGTCCAGTTTCCTGTCACATTCTCAGTGTTTGGCCCCTGACCTCCTGGACCCCTGCATTATTAGTATTTGTCCCGTTTCCTGTCACCTTCTCAGTGTTTGGCCCCTGACCTCCTCGGCCCCTACATTATTAGTATTTGTCCCGTTTCCTGTCACATTCTCAGTGTTTGGCCCCTGACCTCCTGGGCCCCTGCATTATTAGTATATGTCCCGTTTCCTGTCACATTCTCAGTGTTTGGCCCCTGACCTCCTGGGCCCCTGCATTATTAGTATTTGTCCAGTTTCCTGTCACATTCTCAGTGTTTGGCCCCTGCTTTATTGGTATTTGTCCCGTTTCCTGTCACCTTCTCAGTGTTTGTCCCCTGACCTCCAGGGCCCCTGCATTATTAGTATTTGTCCTGTTTCCTGTTACATTCTCAGTGTTTGGCCCCTGACCTCCTGGGCCCCTGCATTATTAGTATTTGTCACATTCTTAGTGTTTGGCCCCTGACCTTCTGGGCCCCTTCATTATTAGTATTTGTCCAGTTTCCTGTCACCTTCTCTGTGTTTGGCCCCTGACCTCCTGGGCCCCTGCATTATTAGCATTTGTCCAGTTTCCTGTCACCTTCTCAGTGTTTGGCCCCTGACCTCCTGGGCCCCTGCATTATTAGTATTTGTCCCGTTTCCTGTCACATTCTCAGTATTTGGCCCCTGACCTCCTGGGCCCCTGCATTATTAGTATTTGTCCTGTTTCCTGTTACATTCTCAGTGTTTGGCCCCTGACCTCCTGGGCCCCTGCATTATTAGTATTTGTCACATTCTTAGTGTTTGGCCCCTGACCTTCTGGGCCCCTGCATTATTAGTATTTGTCACGTTTCCTGTCACATTCTCAGTGTTTGGCCCCTGACCTCCTGGGCCCCTGCATTATTAGTATTTGTCCCAGTCACATTCTCAGTGTTTGGCCCCTGACCTCCTGGGCCCCTGCATTATTAGCATTTGTCCAGTTTCCTGTCACATTCTCAGTGTTTGGCCCCTGACCTCCTGGGCCCCTGCATTATTAGTATATGTCCCGTTTCCTGACACATTCTCAGTGTTTGGCCCCTGACCTCCTGGGCCCCTGCATTATTAGTATTTGTCCAGTTTCCTGTCACATTCTCAGTGTTTGGCCCCTGCTTTATTAGTATTTGTCCCGTTTCCTGTCACCTTCTCAGTGTTTGGCCCCTGACCTCCAGGGCCCCTGCATTATTAGTATTTGTCCTGTTCCCTGTTACATTCTCAGTGTTTGGCCCCTGACCTCCTGGGCCCCTGCATTATTAGTATTTGTCACATTCTTAGTGTTTGGCCCCTGACCTTCTGGGCCCCTGCATTATTAGTATTTGTCCAGTTTCCTGTCACCTTCTCAGTGTTTGGCCCCTGACCTCCTGGGCCCCTGCATTATTAGCATTTGTCCAGTTTCCTGTCACCTTCTCAGTGTTTGGCCCCTGCTTTATTAGTATTTGTCCCGTTTCCTGTCACCTTCTCAGTGTTTGGCCCCTGACCTCCAGGGCCCCTGCATTATTAGTATTTGTCCTGTTTCCTGTTACATTCTCAGTGTTTGGCCCCTGACCTCCTGGGCCCCTGCATTATTAGTATTTGTCACATTCTTAGTGTTTAGCCCCTGACCTTCTGGGCCCCTGCATTATTAGTATTTGTCACGTTTCCTGTCACATTCTCAGTGTTTGGCCCCTGACCTCCTGGGCCCCTGCATTATTAGCATTTGTCCAGTTTCCTGTCACATTCTCAGTGTTTGGCCCCTGACCTCCTGGGCCCCTGCATTATTAGTATTTGTCCCGTTTCCTGTCACATTCTCAGTGTTTGGCCCCTGACCTCCTGGGCCCCTGCATTATTAGTATTTGTCCCGTTTTCTGTCACATTCTCAGTGTTTGGCCCCTGACCTCCTGGGCCCCTGCATTATTAGTATTTGTCCCAGTCACATTCTCAGTGTTTGGCCCCTGACCTCCTGGGCCCCTGCATTATTAGCATTTGTCCAGTTTCCTGTCACCTTTTCAGTGTTTGGCCCCTGACCTCCAGGGCCCCTGCATTATTAGTATTTGTCCTGTTTCCTGTTACATTCTCAGTGTTTGGCCCCTGACCTCCTGGGCCCCTGCATTATTAGTATTTGTCACATTCTTAGTTTTTGGCCCCTGACCTTCTGGGCCCCTGCATTATTAATATTTGTCACGTTTCCTGTCACATTCTCAGTGTTTGGCCCCTGACCTCCTGGGCCCCTGCATTATTAGCATTTGTCCAGTTTCCTGTCACATTCTCAGTGTTTGACCCCTGACCTCCTGGGCCCCTGCATTATTAGTATTTGTCCCGTTTCCTGTCACATTCTCAGTGTTTGGCCCCTGACCTCCTGGGCCCCTGCATTATTAGTATTTGTCCCGTTTCCTGTCACATTCTCAGTGTTTGGCCCCTGACCTCCTGGGCCCCTGCATTATTAGTATTTGTCCCAGTCACATTCTCAGTGTTTGGCCCCTGACCTCCTGGGCCCCTGCATTATTAGCATTTGTCCAGTTTCCTGTCACATTCTCAGTGTTTGGCCCCTGACCTCCTGGGCCCCTGCATTATTAGTATTTGTCCAGTTTCCTGTCACATTCTCAGTGTTTGGCCCCTGACCTCCTGGGCCCCTGCATTATTAGTATTTGTCCCTTTTCCTGTCACATTCTCAGTGTTTGGCCCCTGACCTCCTGGGCCCCTGCATTATTAGGATTTGTTCAGTTTCCTGTCACACTCTCAGTGTTTGGCCCCTGACCTCCTGGACCCCTGCATTATTAGTATTTGTCCCGTTTCCTGTCACATTCTCAGTGTTTGGCCCCTGACCTCCTGGGCCCCTGCATTATTAGTATTTGTCCCGTTTCCTGTCACATTCTCAGTGTTTGGCCCCTGACCTCCTCGGCCCCTGCATTATTAGTATTTGTCCCGTTTCCTGTCACATTCTCAGTGTTTGGCCTCTGACCTCCTGGGCCCCTGCATTATTAGTATTTGTCCCATTTCCTGTCACATTCTCAGTGTTTGGCTCCTGACCTCCTGGGCCCCTGCATTATTAGTATTTGTCCAGTTTCCTGTCACCTTCTCAGTGTTTGGCCCCTGACCTCCTGGGCCCCTGCATTATTAGTATTTGTCCCGTTTCCTGTCACATTCTCAGTGTTTGGCCCCTGACCTCCTGGGCCCCTGCATTATTAGTATTTGTCCCGTTTCCTGTCACATTCTCAGTGTTTGGCCCCTGACCTTCTGGGCCCCTGCATTATTAGTATTTGTCCCGTTTCCTGTCACATTTTCAGTGTTTGGCCCCTGATCTCCTGGGCCCCTGCATTATTAGTATTTGTCCAGTTTCCTGTCACACTCTCAGTGTTTGGCCCCTGACCTCCTGGGCCCCTGCATTATTAGTATTTGTCCCGTTTCCTGTCACATTCTCAGTGTTTGGCCCCTGACCTCCTGGGCCCCTGCATTATTAGTATTTGTCCCGTTTCCTGTCACATTCTCAGTGTTTGGCCCCTGACCTCCTGGGCCCCTGCATTATTAGTATATGTCCAGTTTCCTGTCACCTTCTCAGTGTTTGGCCCCTGACCTCCTGGGCCCCTGCATTATTAGTATTTGTCCCGTTTCCTGTCACCTTCTCAGTGTTTGGCCCCTGACCTCCTGGGCCCCTGCATTATTAGTATTTGTCCCATTTCCTGTCACATTCTCAGTGTTTGGCCCCTGACCTCCTGGGCCCCTGCATTATTAGTATTTGTCCCGTTTCCTGTCACATTCTCAGTGTTTGGCCCCTGACCTCCTGGGCCCCTGCATTATTAGTATATGTCCCGTTTCCTGTCACATTCTCAGTGTTTGGCCCCTGACCTCCTGGGCCCCTGCATTATTAGTATTTGTCCAGTTTCCTGTCACATTCTCAGTGTTTGGCCCCTGCATTATTAGTATTTGTCCTGTTTCCTGTTACATTCTCAGTGTTTGGCCCCTGACCTCCTGGGCCCCTGCATTATTAGTATTTGTCACATTCTTAGTGTTTGGCCCCTGACCTTCTGGGCCCCTGCATTATTAGTATTTGTCACGTTTCCTGTCACATTCTCAGTGTTTGGCCCCTGACCTCCTGGGCCCCTGCATTATTAGTATTTGTCCCATTTCCTATCACATTCTCAGTGTTTGGCCCCTGACCTTCTGGGCCCCTGCATTATTAGTATTTGTCCAGTTTCCTGTCACACTCTCAGTGTTTGGCCCCTGACCTCCTGGGCCCCTGCATTATTAGTATTTGTCCCGTTTCCTGTCACATTCTCAGTGTTTGGCCCCTGACCTCCTGGGCCCCTGCATTATTAGTATTTGTCCCTTTCCTGTCACATTCTCAGTGTTTGGCCCCTGACCTCCTGGGCCCCTGCATTATTAGTATTTGTCCCGTTTCCTGTCACATTCTCAGTGTTTGGCCCATGACCTTCTGTGCCCCTGCATTATTAGTATTTGTCCAGTTTCCTGTCACACTCTCAGTGTTTGGCCCCTGACCTCCTGGGCCCCTGCATTATTAGTATTTGTCCCGTTTCCTGTCACATTCTCAGTGTTTGGCCCCTGACCTCCTGGGCCCCTGCATTATTAGCATTTGTCCAGTTTCCTGTCACCTTCTCAGTGTTTGGCCCCTGCTTTATTAGTATTTGTCCCGTTTCCTGTCACCTTCTCAGTGTTTGGCCCCTGACCTCCAGGGCCCCTGCATTATTAGTATTTGTCCTGTTTCCTGTCACATTCTCAGTGTTTGGCCCCTGACCTCCTGGGCCCCTGCATTATTAGTATTTGTCACATTCTTAGTGTTTGGCCCCTGACCTTCTGGGCCCCTGCATTATTAGTATTTGTCACATTTCCTGCCACATTCTCAGTGTTTGGCCCCTGACCTCCTGAGCCCCTGCATTATTAGCATTTGTCCAGTTTCCTGTCACATTCTCAGTGTTTGGCCCCTGACCTCCTGGGCCCCTGCATTATTAGTATTTGTCCCGTTTCCTGTCACATTCTCAGTGTTTGGCCCCTGACCTCCTGGGCCCCTGCATTATTAGTATTTGTCCCGTTTCCTGTCACATTCTCAGTGTTTGGCCCCTGACCTCCTGGGCCCCTGCATTATTAGTATTTGTCCCAGTCACATTCTCAGTGTTTGGCCCCTGACCTCCTGGGCCCCTGCATTATTAGCATTTGTCCAGTTTCCTGTCACCTTCTCAGTGTTTGGCCCCTGACCTCCAGGGCCCCTGCATTATTAGTATTTGTCCTGTTTCCTGTTACATTCTCAGTGTTTGGCCCCTGACCTCCTGGGCCCCTGCATTATTAGTATTTGTCACATTCTTAGTGTTTGGCCCCTGACCTTCTGGGCCCCTGCATTATTAGTATTTGTCACGTTTCCTGTCACATTCTCAGTGTTTGGCCCCTGACCTCCTGGGCCCCTGCATTATTAGCATTTGTCCAGTTTCCTGTCACATTCTCAGTGTTTGGCCCCTGACCTCCTGGGCCCCTGCATTATTAGTATTTGTACCGTTTCCTGTCACATTCTCAGTGTTTGGCCCCTGACCTCCTGGGCCCCTGCATTATTAGTATTTGTCCCGTTTCCTGTCACATTCTCAGTGTTTGGCCCCTGACCTCCTGGGCCCCTGCATTATTAGTATTTGTCCCAGTCACATTCTCAGTGTTTGGCCCCTGACCTCCTGGGCCCCTGCATTATTAGCATTTGTCCAGTTTCCTGTCACATTCTCAGTGTTTGGCCCCTGACCTCCTGGGCCCCTGCATTATTAGTATTTGTCCAGTTTCCTGTCACATTCTCAGTGTTTGGCCCCTGACCTCCTGGGCCCCTGCATTATTAGTATTTGTCCCGTTTCCTGTCACATTCTCAGTGTTTGGCCCCTGACCTCCTGGGCCCCTGCATTATTAGTGTTTGTCCCTTTTCCTGTCACATTCTCAGTGTTTGGCCCCTGACCTCCTGGGCCCCTGCATTGTTAGTATTTGTTCAGTTTCCTGTCACACTCTCAGTGTTTGGCCCCTGACCTCCTGGACCCCTGCATTATTAGTATTTGTCCCGTTTCCTGTCACATTCTCAGTGTTTGGCCCCTAACCTCCTGGGCCCCTGCATTATTAGTATTTGTCCCGTTTCCTGTCACCTTCTCAGTGTTTGGCCCCTGACCTCCTGGGCCCCTGCATTATTAGTATTTGTCCCGTTTCCTGTCACATTCTCAGTGTTTGGCCCCTGATCTCCTGGGCCCCTGCATTATTAGTATTTGTCCAGTTTCCTGTCACACTCTCAGTGTTTGGCCCCTGACCTCCTGGGCCCCTGCATTATTAGTATTTGTCCCGTTTCCTGTCACATTCTCAGTGTTTGGCCCCTGACCTCCTCGGCCCCTGCATTATTAGTATTTGTCCCGTTTCCTGTCACATTCTCAGTGTTTGGCCTCTGACCTCCTGGGCCCCTGCATTATTAGTATTTGTCCCGTTTCCTGTCACATTCTCAGTGTTTGGCTCCTGACCTCCTGGGCCCCTGCATTATTAGTATTTGTCCAGTTTCCTGTCACCTTCTCAGTGTTTGGCCCTTGACCTCCTGGGCCCCTGCATTATTAGTATTTGTCCCGTTTCCTGTCACATTCTCAGTGTTTGGCCCCTGACCTCCTGGGCCCCTGCATTATTAGTATTTGTCCCGTTTCCTGTCACATTCTCAGTGTTTGGCCCCTGACCTCCTGGGCCCCTGCATTATTAGTATTTGTCCCGTTTCCTGTCACATTCTCAGTGTTTGGCCCCTTGACCTCCTGGGCCCCTGCATTATTAGTATTTGTCCAGTTTCCTGTCACACTCTCAGTGTTTGGCCCCTGACCTCCTGGGCCCCTGCATTATTAGTATTTGTCCCGTTTCCTGTCACATTCTCAGTGTTTGGCCCCTGACCTCCTGGGCCCCTGCATTATTAGTATTTGTCCCGTTTCCTGTCACATTCTCAGTGTTTGGCCCCTGACCTCCTGGTCCCCTGCATTATTAGTATATGTCCAGTTTCCTGTCACCTTCTCAGTGTTTGGCCCCTGACCTCCTGGGCCCCTGCATTATTAGTATTTGTCCCGTTTCCTGTCACCTTCTCAGTGTTTGGCCCCTGACCTCCTGGGCCCCTGCATTATTAGTATTTGTCCCATTTCCTGTCACATTCTCAGTGTTTGGCCCCTGACCTCCTGGGCCCCTGCATTATTAGTATTTGTCCCGTTTCCTGTCACATTCTCAGTGTTTGGCCCCTGACCTCCTGGGCCCCTGCATTATTAGTATTTGTCCTGTTTCCTGTCACATTCTCAGTGTTTGGCCCCTGACCTCCTGGGCCCCTGCATTATTAGTATTTGTCCAGTTTCCTGTCACACTCTCAGTGTTTGGCCCCTGCTTTATTAGTATTTGTCCCCTTTCCTGTCACCTTCTCAGTGTTTGGCCCCTGACCTCCAGGGCCCCTGCATTATTAGTATTTGTCCTGTTTCCTGTTACATTCTCAGTGTTTGGCCCCTGACCTCCTGGGCCCCTGCATTATTAGTATTTGTCACATTCTTAGTGTTTGGCCCCTGACCTTCTGGGCCCCTGCATTATTAGTATTTGTCCAGTCTCCTGTCACCTTCTCAGTGTTTGGCCCCTGACCTCCTGGGCCCCTGTATTATTAGCATTTGTCCAGTTTCCTGTCACCTTCTCAGTGTTTGGCCCCTGACCTCCTGGGCCCCTGCATTATTAGTATTTGTCCCGTTTCCTGTCACACTCTCAGTGTTTGGCCCCTGACCTCCTGGGCCCCTGCATTATTAGTATTTGTCCCGTTTCCTGTCACCTTCTCAGTGTTTGGCCCCTGACCTCCTGGGCCCCTGCATTATTAGCATTTGTCCAGTTTCCTGTCACCTTCTCAGTGTTTGGCCCCTGACATCCTGGGCCCCTGCATTATTAGTATTTGTCCCGTTTCCTGTCACATTCTCAGTATTTGGCCCCTGACCTCCTGGGCCCCTGCATTATTAGTATTTGTCCAGTTTCCTGTCACATTCTTAGTGTTTGGCCCCTGACCTCCTGGGCCCCTGCATTATTAGTATTTGTCCTGTTTCCTGACACCTTCTCAGTGTTTGGCCCCTGACCTCCAGGGCCCCTGCATTATTAGTATTTGTCCTGTTTCCTGTTACAGTCTCAGTGTTTGGCCCCTGACCTCCTGGGCCCCTGCATTATTAGTATTTGTCACATTCTTAGTGTTTGGCCCCTGACCTTCTGGGCCCCTGCATTATTAGTATTTGTCACGTTTCCTGTCACATTCTCAGTATTTGGCCCCTGACCTCCTGGGCCCCTGCATTATTAGCATTTGTCCAGTTTCCTGTCACATTCTCAGTGTTTGGCCCCTGACCTCCTGGGCCCCTGCATTATTAGTATTTGTCCCGTTTCCTGTCACATTCTCAGTGTTTGGCCCCTGACCTCCTGGGCCCCTGCATTATTAGTATTTGTCCCGTTTCCTGTCACATTATCAGTGTTTGGCCCCTGACCTCCTGGTCCCCTGCATTATTAGTATTTGTCCCAGTCACATTCTCAGTGTTTGGCCCCTGACCTCCTGGGCCCCTGCATTATTAGCATTTGTCCAGTTTCCTGTCACCTTCTCAGTGTTTGGCCCCTGACCTCCAGGGCCCCTGCATTATTAGTATTTGTCCTGTTACATTCTCAGTGTTTGGCCCCTGACCTCCTGGGCCCCTGCATTATTAGTATTTGTCACATTCTTAGTGTTTGGCCCCTGACCTTCTGTGCCCCTGCATTATTAGTATTTGTCCAGTTTCCTGTCACACTCTCAGTGTTTGGCCCCTGACCTCCTGGGCCCCTGCATTATTAGTATTTGTCCCGTTTCCTGTCACATTCTCAGTGTTTGGCCCCTGACCTCCTGGGCCCCTGCATTATTAGCATTTGTCCAGTTTCCTGTCACCTTCTCAGTGTTTGGCCCCTGCTTTATTAGTATTTGTCCCGTTTCCTGTCACCTTCTCAGTGTTTGGCCCCTGACCTCCAGGGCCCCTGCATTATTAGTATTTGTCCTGTTTCCTGTCACATTCTCAGTGTTTGGCCCCTGACCTCCTGGGCCCCTGCATTATTAGTATTTGTCACATTCTTAGTGTTTGGCCCCTGACCTTCTGGGCCCCTGCATTATTAGTATTTGTCACATTTCCTGTCACATTCTCAGTGTTTGGCCCCTGACCTCCTGAGCCCCTGCATTATTAGCATTTGTCCAGTTTCCTGTCACATTCTCAGTGTTTGGCCCCTGACCTCCTGGGCCCCTGCATTATTAGTATTTGTCCCGTTTCCTGTCACATTCTCAGTGTTTGGCCCCTGACCTCCTGGGCCCCTGCATTATTAGTATTTGTCCCGTTTCCTGTCACATTCTCAGTGTTTGGCCCCTGACCTCCTGGGCCCCTGCATTATTAGTATTTGTCCCAGTCACATTCTCAGTGTTTGGCCCCTGACCTCCTGGGCCCCTGCATTATTAGCATTTGTCCAGTTTCCTGTCACCTTCTCAGTGTTTGGCCCCTGACCTCCAGGGCCCCTGCATTATTAGTATTTGTCCTGTTTCCTGTTACATTCTCAGTGTTTGGCCCCTGACCTCCTGGGCCCCTGCATTATTAGTATTTGTCACATTCTTAGTGTTTGGCCCCTGACCTTCTGGGCCCCTGCATTATTAGTATTTGTCACGTTTCCTGTCACATTCTCAGTGTTTGGCCCCTGACCTCCTGGGCCCCTGCATTATTAGCATTTGTCCAGTTTCCTGTCACATTCTCAGTGTTTGGCCCCTGACCTCCTGGGCCCCTGCATTATTAGTATTTGTCCCGTTTCCTGTCACATTCTCAGTGTTTGGCCCCTGACCTCCTGGGCCCCTGCATTATTAGTATTTGTCCCAGTCACATTCTCAGTGTTTGGCCCCTGACCTCCTGGGCCCCTGCATTATTAGCATTTGTCCAGTTTCCTGTCACATTCTCAGTGTTTGGCCCCTGACCTCCTGGGCCCCTGCATTATTAGTATTTGTCCAGTTTCCTGTCACATTCTCAGTGTTTGGCCCCTGACCTCCTGGGCCCCTGCATTATTAGTATTTGTCCCGTTTCCTGTCACATTCTCAGTGTTTGGCCCCTGACCTCCTGGGCCCCTGCATTATTAGTGTTTGTCCCTTTTCCTGTCACATTCTCAGTGTTTGGCCCCTGACCTCCTGGGCCCCTGCATTGTTAGTATTTGTTCAGTTTCCTGTCACACTCTCAGTGTTTGGCCCCTGACCTCCTGGACCCCTGCATTATTAGTATTTGTCCCGTTTCCTGTCACATTCTCAGTGTTTGGCCCCTAACCTCCTGGGCCACTGCATTATTAGTATTTGTCCCGTTTCCTGTCACCTTCTCAGTGTTTGGCCCCTGACCTCCTGGGCCCCTGCATTATTAGTATTTGTCCCGTTTCCTGTCACATTCTCAGTGTTTGGCCCCTGATCTCCTGGGCCCCTGCATTATTAGTATTTGTCCAGTTTCCTGTCACACTCTCAGTGTTTGGCCCCTGACCTCCTGGGCCCCTGCATTATTAGTATTTGTCCCGTTTCCTGTCACATTCTCAGTGTTTGGCCCCTGACCTCCTCGGCCCCTGCATTATTAGTATTTGTCCCGTTTCCTGTCACATTCTCAGTGTTTGGCCTCTGACCTCCTGGGCCCCTGCATTATTAGTATTTGTCCCGTTTCCTGTCACATTCTCAGTGTTTGGCTCCTGACCTCCTGGGCCCCTGCATTATTAGTATTTGTCCAGTTTCCTGTCACCTTCTCAGTGTTTGGCCCTTGACCTCCTGGGCCCCTGCATTATTAGTATTTGTCCCGTTTCCTGTCACATTCTCAGTGTTTGGCCCCTGACCTCCTGGGCCCCTGCATTATTAGTATTTGTCCCGTTTCCTGTCACATTCTCAGTGTTTGGCCCCTGACCTCCTGGGCCCCTGCATTATTAGTATTTGTCCCGTTTCCTGTCACATTCTCAGTGTTTGGCCCCTTGACCTCCTGGGCCCCTGCATTATTAGTATTTGTCCAGTTTCCTGTCACACTCTCAGTGTTTGGCCCCTGACCTCCTGGGCCCCTGCATTATTAGTATTTGTCCCGTTTCCTGTCACATTCTCAGTGTTTGGCCCCTGACCTCCTGGGCCCCTGCATTATTAGTATTTGTCCCGTTTCCTGTCACATTCTCAGTGTTTGGCCCCTGACCTCCTGGTCCCCTGCATTATTAGTATATGTCCAGTTTCCTGTCACCTTCTCAATGTTTGGCCCCTGACCTCCTGGGCCCCTGCATTATTAGTATTTGTCCCGTTTCCTGTCACCTTCTCAGTGTTTGGCCCCTGACCTCCTGGGCCCCTGCATTATTAGTATTTGTCCCATTTCCTGTCACATTCTCAGTGTTTGGCCCCTGACCTCCTGGGCCCCTGCATTATTAGTATTTGTCCCGTTTCCTGTCACATTCTCAGTGTTTGGCCCCTGACCTCCTGGGCCCCTGCATTATTAGTATTTGTCCTGTTTCCTGTCACATTCTCAGTGTTTGGCCCCTGACCTCCTGGGCCCCTGCATTATTAGTATTTGTCCAGTTTCCTGTCACACTCTCAGTGTTTGGCCCCTGCTTTATTAGTATTTGTCCCCTTTCCTGTCACCTTCTCAGTGTTTTGCCCCTGACCTCCAGGGCCCCTGCATTATTAGTATTTGTCCTGTTTCCTGTTACATTCTCAGTGTTTGGCCCCTGACCTCCTGGGCCCCTGCATTATTAGTATTTGTCACATTCTTAGTGTTTGGCCCCTGACCTTCTGGGCCCCTGCATTATTAGTATTTGTCCAGTCTCCTGTCACCTTCTCAGTGTTTGGCCCCTGACCTCCTGGGCCCCTGTATTATTAGCATTTGTCCAGTTTCCTGTCACCTTCTCAGTGTTTGGCCCCTGACCTCCTGGGCCCCTGCATTATTAGTATTTGTCCCGTTTCCTGTCACACTCTCAGTGTTTGGCCCCTGACCTCCTGGGCCCCTGCATTATTAGTATTTGTCCCGTTTCCTGTCACCTTCTCAGTGTTTGGCCCCTGACCTCCTGGGCCCCTGCATTATTAGCATTTGTCCAGTTTCCTGTCACCTTCTCAGTGTTTGGCCCCTGACATCCTGGGCCCCTGCATTATTAGTATTTGTCCCGTTTCCTGTCACATTCTCAGTATTTGGCCCCTGACCTCCTGGGCCCCTGCATTATTAGTATTTGTCCAGTTTCCTGTCACATTCTTAGTGTTTGGCCCCTGACCTCCTGGGCCCCTGCATTATTAGTATTTGTCCTGTTTCCTGACACCTTCTCAGTGTTTGGCCCCTGACCTCCAGGGCCCCTGCATTATTAGTATTTGTCCTGTTTCCTGTTACAGTCTCAGTGTTTGGCCCCTGACCTCCTGGGCCCCTGCATTATTAGTATTTGTCACATTCTTAGTGTTTGGCCCCTGACCTTCTGGGCCCCTGCATTATTAGTATTTGTCACGTTTCCTGTCACATTCTCAGTATTTGGCCCCTGACCTCCTGGGCCCCTGCATTATTAGCATTTGTCCAGTTTCCTGTCACATTCTCAGTGTTTGGCCCCTGACCTCCTGGGCCCCTGCATTATTAGTATTTGTCCCGTTTCCTGTCACATTCTCAGTGTTTGGCCCCTGACCTCCTGGGCCCCTGCATTATTAGTATTTGTCCCGTTTCCTGTCACATTATCAGTGTTTGGCCCCTGACCTCCTGGTCCCCTGCATTATTAGTATTTGTCCCAGTCACATTCTCAGTGTTTGGCCCCTGACCTCCTGGGCCCCTGCATTATTAGCATTTGTCCAGTTTCCTGTCACCTTCTCAGTGTTTGGCCCCTGACCTCCAGGGCCCCTGCATTATTAGTATTTGTCCTGTTACATTCTCAGTGTTTGGCCCCTGACCTCCTGGGCCCCTGCATTATTAGTATTTGTCACATTCTTAGTGTTTGGCCCCTGACCTTCTGGGCCCCTGCATTATTAGTATTTGTCACGTTTCCTGTCACATTCTCAGTGTTTGGCCCCTGACCTCCTGGGCCCCTGCATTATTAGCATTTGTCCAGTTTCCTGTCACATTCTCAGTGTTTGGCCCCTGACCTCCTGGGCCCCTGCATTATTAGTATTTGTCCCGTTTCCTGTCACATTCTCAGTGTTTGGCCCCTGACCTCCTGGGCCCCTGCATTATTAGTATTTGTCCCGTTTCCTGTCACATTCTCAGTGTTTGGCCCCTGACCTCCTGGGCCCCTGCATTATTAGTATTTGTCCCAGTCACATTCTCAGTGCTTGGCCCCTGACCTCCTGGGCCCCTGCATTATTAGCATTTGTCCAGTTTCCTGTCACATTCTCATTGTTTGGCCCCTGACCTCCTGGGCCCCTGCATTATTAGTATTTGTCCAGTTTCCTGTCACATTCTCAGTGTTTGGCCCCTGACCTCCTGGGCCCCTGCATTATTAGTATTTGTCCCGTTTCCTGTCACATTCTCAGTGTTTGGCCCCTGACCTCCTGGGCCCCTGCATTATTAGTGTTTGTCCCTTTTCCTGTCACATTCTCAGTGTTTGGCCCCTGACCTCCTGGGCCCCTGCATTATTAGTATTTGTTCAGTTTCCTGTCACACCCTCAGTGTTTGGCCCCTGACCTCCTGGACCCCTGCATTATTAGTATTTGTCCCGTTTCCTGTCACATTCTCAGTGTTTGGCCCCTAACCTCCTGGGCCCCTGCATTATTAGTATTTGTCCCGTTTCCTGTCACCTTCTCAGTGTTTGGCCCCTGACCTCCTGGGCCCCTGCATTATTAGTATTTGTCCCGTTTCCTGTCACATTCTCAGTGTTTGGCCCCTGACCTCCTGGGCCCCTGCATTATTAGTGTTTGTCCCTTTTCCTGTCACACCCTCAGTGTTTGGCCCCTGACCTCCTGGACCCCTGCATTATTAGTATTTGTCCCGTTTCCTGTCACATTCTCAGTGTTTGGCCCCTGACCTCCTCGGCCCCTGCATTATTAGTATTTGTCCCGTTTCCTGTCACATTCTCAGTGTTTGGCCTCTGACCTCCTGGGCCCCTGCATTATTAGTATTTGTCCCATTTCCTGTCACATTCTCAGTGTTTGGCTCCTGACCTCCTGGGCCCCTGCATTATTAGTATTTGTCCAGTTTCCTGTCACCTTCTCAGTGTTTGGCCCCTGACCTCCTGGGCCCCTGCATTATTAGTATTTGTCCCGTTTCCTGTCACATTCTCAGTGTTTGGCCCCTGACCTCCTGGGCCCCTGCATTATTAGTATTTGTCCCGTTTCCTGTCACATTCTCAGTGTTTGGCCCCTGACCTCCTGGGCCCCTGCATTATTAGTATTTGTCCCGTTTCCTGTCACATTTTCAGTGTTTGGCCCCTGATCTCCTGGGCCCCTGCATTATTAGTATTTGTCCAGTTTCCTGTCACACTCTCAGTGTTTGGCCCCTGACCTCCTGGGCCCCTGCATTATTAGTATTTGTCCCGTTTCCTGTCACATTCTCAGTGTTTGGCCCCTGACCTCCTGGGCCCCTGCATTATTAGTATTTGTCCCGTTTCCTGTCACATTCTCAGTGTTTGGCCCCTGACCTCCTGGGCCCCTGCATTATTAGTATATGTCCAGTTTCCTGTCACCTTCTCAGTGTTTGGCCCCTGACCTCCTGGGCCCCTGCATTATTAGTATTTGTCCCGTTTCCTGTCACCTTCTCAGTGTTTGGCCCCTGACCTCCTGGGCCCCTGCATTATTAGTATTTGTCCCATTTCCTGTCACATTCTCAGTGTTTGGCCCCTGACCTCCTGGGCCCCTGCATTATTAGTATTTGTCCCGTTTCCTGTCACATTCTCAGTGTTTGGCCCCTGACCTCCTGGGCCCCTGCATTATTAGTATATGTCCCGTTTCAGGTCACATTCTCAGTGTTTGGCCCCTGACCTCCTGGGCCCCTGCATTATTAGTATTTGTCCAGTTTCCTGTCACATTCTCAGTGTTTGGCCCCTGCTTTATTAGTATTTCTCCCGTTTCCTGTCACCTTCTCAGTGTTTGGCCCCTGACCTCCAGGGCCCCTGCATTATTAGTATTTGTCCTGTTTCCTGTTACATTCTCAGTGTTTGGCCCCTGACCTCCTGGGCCCCTGCATTATTAGTATTTGTCACATTCTTAGTGTTTGGCCCCTGACCTTCTGGGCCCCTTCATTATTAGTATTTGTCCAGTTTCCTGTCACCTTCTCCGTGTTTGGCCCCTGACCTCCTGGGCCCCTGCATTATTAGCATTTGTCCAGTTTCCTGTCACCTTCTCAGTGTTTGGCCCCTGACCTCCTGGGCCCCTGCATTATTAGTATTTGTCCCGTTTCCTGTCACATTCTCAGTATTTGGCCCCTGACCTCCTGGGCCCCTACATTATTAGTATTTGTCCTGTTTCCTGTTACATTCTCAGTGTTTGGCCCCTGACCTCCTGGGCCCCTGCATTATTAGTATTTGTCACATTCTTAGTGTTTGGCCCCTGACCTTCTGGGCCCCTGCATTATTAATATTTGTCACGTTTCCTGTCACATTCTCAATGTTTGGCCCCTGACCTCCTGGGCCCCTGCATTATTAGTATTTGTCCCAGTCACATTCTCAGTGTTTGGCCCCTGACCTCCTGGGCCCCTGCATTATTAGCATTTGTCCAGTTTCCTGTCACATTCTCAGTGTTTGGCCCCTGACATCCTGGGCCCCTGCACTATTAGTATTTGTCCCGTTTCCTGTCACATTCTCAGTGTTTGGCCCCTGCTTTATTAGTATTTGTTCCGTTTCCTGTCACATTCTCAGTGTTTGGCCCCTGCTTTATTAGTATTTGTCCCGTTTCCTGTCACATTCTCAGTGTTTGGCCCCTGCTTTATTAGTATTTGTCCCGTTTCCTGTCACCTTCTCAGTGTTTGGCCCCTGACCTCCAGGGCCCCTGCATTATTAGTATTTGTCCTGTTTCCTGTTACATTCTCAGTGTTTGGCCCCTGACCTCCTGGGCCCCTACATTATTAGTATTTGTCACATTCTTAGTGTTTGGCCCCTGACCTTCTGGCCCCCTTCATTATTAGTATTTGTCCAGTTTCCTGTCACCTTCTCCGTGTTTGGCCCCTGACCTCCTGGGCCCCTGCATTATTAGCATTTGTCCAGTTTCCTGTCACCTTCTCAGTGTTTGGCCCCTGACCTCCTGGGCCCCTGCATTATTAGTATTTGTCCCGTTTCCTGTCACATTCTCAGTATTTGGCCCCTGACCTCCTGGGCCCCTGCATTATTAGTATTTGTCCTGTTTCCTGTTACATTCTCAGTGTTTGGCCCCTGACCTCCTGGGCCCCTGCATTATTAGTATTTGTCACATTCTTAGTGTTTGGCCCCTGACCTTCTGGGCCCCTGCATTATTAGTATTTGTCACGTTTCCTGTCACACTCTCAGTGTTTGGCCCCTGACCTCCTGGGCCCCTGCATTATTAGTATTTGTCCCGTTTCCTGTCACATTCTCAGTGTTTGGCCCCTGACCTCCTGGGCCCCTGCATTATTAGTATTTGTCCCGTTTCCTGTCACATTCTCAGTGTTTGGCCCCTGACCTCCTCGGCCCCTGCATTATTAGTATTTGTCCAGTTTCCTGTCACATTCTCAGTGTTTGGCCCCTGACCTCCTGGACCCCTGCATTATTAGTATTTGTCCCGTTTCCTGTCACCTTCTCAGTGTTTGGCCCCTGACCTCCTCGGCCCCTACATTATTAGTATTTGTCCCGTTTCCTGTCACATTCTCAGTGTTTGGCCCCTGACCTCCTGGGCCCCTGCATTATTAGTATATGTCCCGTTTCCTGTCACATTCTCAGTGTTTGGCCCCTGACCTCCTGGGCCCCTGCATTATTAGTATTTGTCCAGTTTCCTGTCACATTCTCAGTGTTTGGCCCCTGCTTTATTGGTATTTGTCCCGTTTCCTGTCACCTTCTCAGTGTTTGTCCCCTGACCTCCAGGGCCCCTGCATTATTAGTATTTGTCCTGTTTCCTGTTACATTCTCAGTGTTTGGCCCCTGACCTCCTGGGCCCCTGCATTATTAGTATTTGTCACATTCTTAGTGTTTGGCCCCTGACCTTCTGGGCCCCTTCATTATTAGTATTTGTCCAGTTTCCTGTCACCTTCTCTGTGTTTGGCCCCTGACCTCCTGGGCCCCTGCATTATTAGCATTTGTCCAGTTTCCTGTCACCTTCTCAGTGTTTGGCCCCTGACCTCCTGGGCCCCTGCATTATTAGTATTTGTCCCGTTTCCTGTCACATTCTCAGTATTTGGCCCCTGACCTCCTGGGCCCCTGCATTATTAGTATTTGTCCTGTTTCCTGTTACATTCTCAGTGTTTGGCCCCTGACCTCCTGGGCCCCTGCATTATTAGTATTTGTCACATTCTTAGTGTTTGGCCCCTGACCTTCTGGGCCCCTGCATTATTAGTATTTGTCACGTTTCCTGTCACATTCTCAGTGTTTGGCCCCTGACCTCCTGGGCCCCTGCATTATTAGTATTTGTCCCAGTCACATTCTCAGTGTTTGGCCCCTGACCTCCTGGGCCCCTGCATTATTAGCATTTGTCCAGTTTCCTGTCACATTCTCAGTGTTTGGCCCTTGACCTCCTGGGCCCCTGCATTATTAGTATTTGTCCCTTTCCTGTCACATTCTCAGTGTTTGGCCCCTGACCTCCTGGGCCCCTGCATTATTAGTATTTGTCCTGTTTCCTGTTACATTCTCAGTGTTTGGCCCCTGACCTCCTGGGCCCCTGCATTATTAGTATTTGTCACATTCTTAGTGTTTGGCCCCTGACCTTCTGGGCCCCTGCATTATTAGTATTTGTCACGTTTCCTGTCACATTCTCAGTGTTTGGCCCCTGACCTCCTGGGCCCCTGCATTATTAGTATTTGTCCCAGTCACATTCTCAGTGTTTGGCCCCTGACCTCCTGGGCCCCTGCATTATTAGTATTTGTCCCGTTTCCTGTCACATTCTCAGTGTTTGGACCCTGACCTCCTGGGCCCCTGCATTATTAGTATTTGTCCAGTTTCCTGTCACACTCTCAGTGTTTGGCCCCTGACCTCCTGGGCCCCTGCATTATTAGTATTTGTCCCGTTTCCTGTCACATTCTCAGTGTTTGGCCCCTGACCTCCTGGGCCCCTGCATTATTAGTATTTGTCCCGTTTCCTGTCACATTCTCAGTGTTTGGCCTCTGACCTCCTGGGCCCCTGCATTATTAGTATTTGTCCAGTTTCCTGTCACCTTCTCAGTGTTTGGCCCCTGACCTCCTGGGCCCCTGCATTATTAGTATTTGTCCCGTTTCCTGTCACATTCTCAGTGTTTGGCCCCTGACCTCCTGGGCCCCTGCATTATTAGTATTTGTCCCGTTTCCTGTCACATTCTCAGTGTTTGGCCCCTGACCTCCTGGGCCCCTGCATTATTAGTATTTGTCCCGTTTCCTGTCACATTCTCAGTGTTTGGCCCCTGATCTCCTGGGCCCCTGCATTATTAGTATTTGTCCAGTTTCCTGTCACACTCTCAGTGTTTGGCCCCTGACCTCCTGGGCCCCTGCATTATTAGTATTTGTCCCGTTTCCTGTCACATTCTCAGTGTTTGGCCCCTGACCTCCTTGGCCCCTGCATTATTAGTATTTGTCCCGTTTCCTTTCACATTCTCAGTGTTTGGCCACTGCTTTATTAGTATTTGTCCCGTTTCCTGTCACCTTCTCAGTGTTTGGCCCCTGACCTCCAGGGCCCCTGCATTATTAGTATTTGTCCTGTTTCCTGTTACATTCTCAGTGTTTGGCCCCTGACCTCCTGGGACCCTGCATTATTAGTATTTGTCACATTCTTAGTGTTTGGCCCCTGACCTTCTGGGCCCCTTCATTATTAGTATTTGTCCAGTTTCCTGTCACCTTCTCCGTGTTTGGCCCCTGACCTCCTGGGCCCCTGCATTATTAGCATTTGTCCAGTTTCCTGTCACCTTCTCAGTGTTTTGCCCCTGACCTCCTGGGCCCCTGCATTATTAGTATTTCTCCCGTTTCCTGTCACATTCTCAGTATTTGGCCCCTGACCTCCTGGGCCCCTGCATTATTAGTATTTGTCCCATTTCCTGTCACATTCTCAGTGTTTGGCCCCTGACCTCCTGGGCCCCTGCATTATTAGTATTTGTCACATTTTTAGTGTTTGGCCCCTGACCTTCTGGGCCCCTTCATTATTAGTATTTGTCCAGTTTCCTGTCACCTTCTCCGTGTTTGGCCCCTGACCTCCTGGGCCCCTGCATTATTAGCATTTGTCCAGTTTCCTGTCACATTCTCAGTGTTTGGCCCCTGACCTCCTGGGCCCCTGCATTATTAGTATTTGTCCCGTTTCCTGTCACATTCTCAGTATTTGGCCCCTGACCTCCTGGGCCCCTGCATTATTAGTATTTGTCCTGTTTCCTGTTACATTCTCAGTGTTTGGCCCCTGACCTCCTGGGCCCCTGCATTATTAGTATTTGTCACATTTTTAGTGTTTGGCCCCTGACCTTCTGGGCCCCTTCATTATTAGTATTTGTCCAGTTTCCTGTCACCTTCTCCGTGTTTGGCCCCTGACCTCCTGCGCCCCTGCATTATTAGCATTTGTCCAGTTTCCTGTCACCTTCTCAGTGTTTGGCCCCTGACCTCCTGGGCCCCTGCATTATTAGTATTTGTCCCGTTTCCTGTCACATTCTCAGTATTTGGACCCTGACCTCCTGGGCCCCTGCATTATTAGTATTTGTCCTGTTTCCTGTTACATTCTCAGTGTTTGGCCCCTGACCTCCTGGGCCCCTGCATTATTAGTATTTGTCACATTCTTAGTGTTTGGCCCCTGACCTTCTGGGCCCCTGCATTATTAATATTTGTCACGTTTCCTGTCACATTCTCAATGTTTGGCCCCTGACCTCCTGGGCCCCTGCATTATTAGTATTTGTCCCAGTCACATTCTCAGTGTTTGGCCCCTGACCTCCTGGGCCCCTGCATTATTAGCATTTGTCCAGTTTCCTGTCACATTCTCAGTGTTTGGCCCCTGACATCCTGGGCCCCTGCATTATTAGTATTTGTCCCGTTTCCTGTCACATTCTCAGTGTTTGGCCCCTGCTTTATTAGTATTTGTCCCGTTTCCTGTCACATTCTCAGTGTTTGGCCCCTGCTTTATTAGTATTTGTCCCGTTTCCTGTCACATTCTCAGTGTTTGGCCCCTGCTTTATTAGTATTTGTCCCGTTTCCTGTCACCTTCTCAGTGTTTGGCCCCTGACCTCCAGGGCCCCTGCATTATTAGTATTTGTCCTGTTTCCTGTTACATTCTCAGTGTTTGGCCCCTGACCTCCTGGGCCCCTACATTATTAGTATTTGTCACATTCTTAGTGTTTGGCCCCTGACCTTCTGGCCCCCTTCATTATTAGTATTTGTCCAGTTTCCTGTCACCTTCTCCGTGTTTGGCCCCTGACCTCCTGGGCCCCTGCATTATTAGCATTTGTCCAGTTTCCTGTCACCTTCTCAGTGTTTGGCCCCTGACCTCCTGGGCCCCTGCATTATTAGTATTTGTCCCGTTTCCTGTCACATTCTCAGTATTTGGCCCCTGACCTCCTGGGCCCCTGCATTATTAGTATTTGTCCTGTTTCCTGTTACATTCTCAGTGTTTGGCCCCTGACCTCCTGGGCCCCTGCATTATTAGTATTTGTCACATTCTTAGTGTTTGGCCCCTGACCTTCTGGGCCCCTGCATTATTAGTATTTGTCACGTTTCCTGTCACATTCTCAGTGTTTGGCCCCTGACCTCCTGGGCCCCTGCATTATTAGTATTTGTCCCAGTCACATTCTCAGTGTTTGGCCCCTGACCTCCTGGGCCCCTGCATTATTAGTATTTGTCCCGTTTCCTGTCACATTCTCAGTGTTTGGACCCTGACCTCCTGGGCCCCTGCATTATTAGTATTTGTCCAGTTTCCTGTCACACTCTCAGTGTTTGGCCCCTGACCTCCTGGGCCCCTGCATTATTAGTATTTGTCCCGTTTCCTGTCACATTCTCAGTGTTTGGCCCCTGACCTCCTGGGCCCCTGCATTATTAGTATTTGTCCCGTTTCCTGTCACATTCTCAGTGTTTGGCCTCTGACCTCCTGGGCCCCTGCATTATTAGTATTTGTCCAGTTTCCTGTCACCTTCTCAGTGTTTGGCCCCTGACCTCCTGGGCCCCTGCATTATTAGTATTTGTCCCGTTTCCTGTCACATTCTCAGTGTTTGGCCCCTGACCTCCTGGGCCCCTGCATTATTAGTATTTGTCCCGTTTCCTGTCACATTCTCAGTGTTTGGCCCCTGACCTCCTGGGCCCCTGCATTATTAGTATTTGTCCCGTTTCCTGTCACATTCTCAGTGTTTGGCCCCTGATCTCCTGGGCCCCTGCATTATTAGTATTTGTCCAGTTTCCTGTCACACTCTCAGTGTTTGGCCCCTGACCTCCTGGGCCCCTGCATTATTAGTATTTGTCCCGTTTCCTGTCACATTCTCATTGTTTGGCCCCTGACCTCCTTGGCCCCTGCATTATTAGTATTTGTCCCGTTTCCTTTCACATTCTCAGTGTTTGGCCACTGCTTTATTAGTATTTGTCCCGTTTCCTGTCACCTTCTCAGTGTTTGGCCCCTGACCTCCAGGGCCCCTGCATTATTAGTATTTGTCCTGTTTCCTGTTACATTCTCAGTGTTTGGCCCCTGACCTCCTGGGACCCTGCATTATTAGTATTTGTCACATTCTTAGTGTTTGGCCCCTGACCTTCTGGGCCCCTTCATTATTAGTATTTGTCCAGTTTCCTGTCACCTTCTCCGTGTTTGGCTCCTGACCTCCTGGGCCCCTGCATTATTAGCATTTGTCCAGTTTCCTGTCACCTTCTCAGTGTTTGGCCCCTGACCTCCTGGGCCCCTGCATTATTAGTATTTGTCCCGTTTCCTGTCACATTCTCAGTATTTGGCCCCTGACCTCCTGGGCCCCTGCATTATTAGTATTTGTCCCATTTCCTGTCACATTCTCAGTGTTTGGCCCCTGACCTCCTGGGCCCCTGCATTATTAGTATTTGTCCAGTTTCCTGTCACATTCTCAGTGTTTGGCCCCTGACCTCCTGGGCCCCTGCATTATTAGTATTTGTCCCGTTTCCTGTCACATTCTCAGTGTTTGGCCCCTGACCTCCTGGGCCCCTGCATTATTAGTGTTTGTCCCTTTTCCTGTCACATTCTCAGTGTTTGGCCCCTGACCTCCTGGGCCCCTGCATTATTAGTATTTGTTCAGTTTCCTGTCACACTCTCAGTGTTTGGCCCCTGACCTCCTGGACCCCTGCATTATTAGTATTTGTCCCGTTTCCTGACACCTTCTCAGTGTTTGGCCCCTGACCTCCAGGGCCCCTGCATTATTAGTATTTGTCCTGTTTCCTGTTACAGTCTCAGTGTTTGGCCCCTGACCTCCTGGGCCCCTGCATTATTAGTATTTGTCACATTCTTAGTGTTTGGCCCCTGACCTTCTGGGCCCCTGCATTATTAGCATTTGTCCAGTTTCCTGTCACATTCTCAGTGTTTGGCCCCTGACCTCCTGGGCCCCTGCATTATTAGTATTTGTCCCGTTTCCTGTCACATTCTCAGTGTTTGGCCCCTGACCTCCTGGGCCCCTGCATTATTAGTATTTGTCCCATTTCCTGTCACATTCTCAGTGTTTGGCCCCTGACCTCCTGGTCCCCTGCATTATTAGTATTTGTCCCAGTCACATTCTCAGTGTTTGGCCCCTGACCTCCTGGGCCCCTGCATTATTAGCATTTGTCCAGTTTCCTGTCACCTTCTCAGTGTTTGGCCCCTGACTTCCAGGGCCCCTGCATTATTAGTATTTGTCCTGTTACATTCTCAGTGTTTGGCCCCTGACCTCCTGGGCCCCTGCATTATTAGTATTTGTCACATTCTTAGTGTTTGGCCCCTGACCTTCTGGGCCCCTGCATTATTAGTATTTGTCACGTTTCCTGTCACATTCTCAGTGTTTGGCCCCTGACCTCCTGGGCCCCTGCATTATTAGCATTTGTCCAGTTTCCTGTCACATTCTCAGTGTTTGGCCGCTGACCTCCTGGGCCCCTGCATTATTAGTATTTGTCCCGTTTCCTGTCACATTCTCAGTGTTTGGCCCCTGACCTCCTGGGCCCCTGCATTATTAGTATTTGTCCCGTTTCCTGTCACATTCTCAGTGTTTGGCCCCTGACCTCCTCGGCCCCTGCATTATTAGTATTTGTCCGGTTTCATGTCACATTCTCAGTGTTTGGCCTCTGACCTCCTGGGCCCCTGCATTATTAGTATTTGTCCCGTTTCCTGTCACATTCTCAGTGTTTGGCTCGTGACCTCCTGGGCCCCTGCATTATTAGTATTTGTCCAGTTTCCTGTCACCTTCTCAGTGTTTGGCCCCTGACCTCCTGGGCCCCTGCATTATTAGTATTTGTCCCGTTTCCTATCACATTCTCAGTGTTTGGCCCCTGACCTCCTGGGCCCCTGCATTATTAGTATTTGTCCCGTTTCCTGTCACATTCTCAGTGTTTGGCTCCTGCTTTATTAGTATTTGTCCCGTTTCCTGTCACCTTCTCAGTGTTTGGCCCCTGACCTCCAGGGCCCCTGCATTATTAGTATTTGTCCTGTTTCCTGTTACATTCTCAGTGTTTGGCCCCTGACCTCCTGGGCCCCTGCATTATTAGTATTTGTCACATTTTTAGTGTTTGGCCCCTGACCTTCTGGGCCCCTTCATTAATAGTATTTGTCCAGTTTCCTGTCACCTTCTCCGTGTTTGGCCCCTGACCTCCTGGGCCCCTGCATTATTAGCATTTGTCCAGTTTCCTGTCACCTTCTCAGTGTTTGGCCCCTGACCTCCTGGGCCCCTGCATTATTAGTATTTGTCCCGTTTCCTGTCACATTCTCAGTATTTGGCCCCTGACCTCCTGGGCCCCTGCATTATTAGTATTTGTCCTGTTTCCTGTTACATTCTCAGTGTTTGGCCCCTGACCTCCTGGGCCCCTGCATTATTAGTATTTGTCACATTTTTAGTGTTTGGCCCCTGACCTTCTGGGCCCCTTCATTATTAGTATTTGTCCAGTTTCCTGTCACCTTCTCCGTGTTTGGCCCCTGACCTCCTGGGCCCCTGCATTATTAGCATTTGTCCAGTTTCCTGTCACCTTCTCAGTGTTTGGCCCCTGACCTCCTGGGCCCCTGCATTATAAGTATTTGTCCCGTTTCCTGTCACATTCTCAGTATTTGGCCCCTGACCTCCTGGGCCCCTGCATTATTAGTATTTGTCCTGTTTCCTGTTACATTCTCAGTGTTTGGCCCCTGACCTCCTGGGCCCCTGCATTATTAGTATTTGTCACATTCTTAGTGTTTGGCCCCTGACCTTCTGGGCCCCTGCATTATTAATATTTGTCACGTTTCCTGTCACATTCTCAATGTTTGGCCCCTGACCTCCTGGGCCCCTGCATTATTAGTATTTGTCCCAGTCACATTCTCAGTGTTTGGCCCCTGACCTCCTGGGCCCCTGCATTATTAGCATTTGTCCAGTTTCCTGTCACATTCTCAGTGTTTGGCCCCTGACATCCTGGGCCCCTGCATTATTAGTATTTGTCCCGTTTCCTGTCACATTCTCAGTGTTTGGCCCCTGCTTTATTAGTATTTGTCCCGTTTCCTGTCACATTCTCAGTGTTTGGCCCCTGCTTTATTAGTATTTGTCCCGTTTCCTGTCACATTCTCAGTGTTTGGCCCCTGCTTTATTAGTATTTGTCCCGTTTCCTGTCACCTTCTCAGTGTTTGGCCCCTGACCTCCAGGGCCCCTGCATTATTAGTATTTGTCCTGTTTCCTGTTACATTCTCAGTGTTTGGCCCCTGACCTCCTGGGCCCCTACATTATTAGTATTTGTCACATTCTTAGTGTTTGGCCCCTGACCTTCTGGCCCCCTTCATTATTAGTATTTGTCCAGTTTCCTGTCACCTTCTCCGTGTTTGGCCCCTGACCTCCTGGGCCCCTGCATTATTAGCATTTGTCCAGTTTCCTGTCACCTTCTCAGTGTTTGGCCCCTGACCTCCTGGGCCCCTGCATTATTAGTATTTGTCCCGTTTCCTGTCACATTCTCAGTATTTGGCCCCTGACCTCCTGGGCCCCTGCATTATTAGTATTTGTCCTGTTTCCTGTTACATTCTCAGTGTTTGGCCCCTGACCTCCTGGGCCCCTGCATTATTAGTATTTGTCACATTCTTAGTGTTTGGCCCCTGACCTTCTGGGCCCCTGCATTATTAGTATTTGTCACGTTTCCTGTCACATTCTCAGTGTTTGGCCCCTGACCTCCTGGGCCCCTGCATTATTAGTATTTGTCCCAGTCACATTCTCAGTGTTTGGCCCCTGACCTCCTGGGCCCCTGCATTATTAGTATTTGTCCCGTTTCCTGTCACATTCTCAGTGTTTGGACCCTGACCTCCTGGGCCCCTGCATTATTAGTATTTGTCCAGTTTCCTGTCACACTCTCAGTGTTTGGCCCCTGACCTCCTGGGCCCCTGCATTATTAGTATTTGTCCCGTTTCCTGTCACATTCTCAGTGTTTGGCCCCTGACCTCCTGGGCCCCTGCATTATTAGTATTTGTCCCGTTTCCTGTCACATTCTCAGTGTTTGGCCTCTGACCTCCTGGGCCCCTGCATTATTAGTATTTGTCCAGTTTCCTGTCACCTTCTCAGTGTTTGGCCCCTGACCTCCTGGGCCCCTGCATTATTAGTATTTGTCCCGTTTCCTGTCACATTCTCAGTGTTTGGCCCCTGACCTCCTGGGCCCCTGCATTATTAGTATTTGTCCCGTTTCCTGTCACATTCTCAGTGTTTGGCCCCTGACCTCCTGGGCCCCTGCATTATTAGTATTTGTCCCGTTTCCTGTCACATTCTCAGTGTTTGGCCCCTGATCTCCTGGGCCCCTGCATTATTAGTATTTGTCCAGTTTCCTGTCACACTCTCAGTGTTTGGCCCCTGACCTCCTGGGCCCCTGCATTATTAGTATTTGTCCCGTTTCCTGTCACATTCTCAGTGTTTGGCCCCTGACCTCCTTGGCCCCTGCATTATTAGTATTTGTCCCGTTTCCTTTCACATTCTCAGTGTTTGGCCACTGCTTTATTAGTATTTGTCCCGTTTCCTGTCACCTTCTCAGTGTTTGGCCCCTGACCTCCAGGGCCCCTGCATTATTAGTATTTGTCCTGTTTCCTGTTACATTCTCAGTGTTTGGCCCCTGACCTCCTGGGACCCTGCATTATTAGTATTTGTCACATTCTTAGTGTTTGGCCCCTGACCTTCTGGGCCCCTTCATTATTAGTATTTGTCCAGTTTCCTGTCACCTTCTCCGTGTTTGGCCCCTGACCTCCTGGGCCCCTGCATTATTAGCATTTGTCCAGTTTCCTGTCACCTTCTCAGTGTTTTGCCCCTGACCTCCTGGGCCCCTGCATTATTAGTATTTGTCCCGTTTCCTGTCACATTCTCAGTATTTGGCCCCTGACCTCCTGGGCCCCTGCATTATTAGTATTTGTCCCATTTCCTGTCACATTCTCAGTGTTTGGCCCCTGACCTCCTGGGCCCCTGCATTATTAGTATTTGTCACATTTTTAGTGTTTGGCCCCTGACCTTCTGGGCCCCTTCATTATTAGTATTTGTCCAGTTTCCTGTCACCTTCTCCGTGTTTGGCCCCTGACCTCCTGGGCCCCTGCATTATTAGCATTTGTCCAGTTTCCTGTCACATTCTCAGTGTTTGGCCCCTGACCTCCTGGGCCCCTGCATTATTAGTATTTGTCCCGTTTCCTGTCACATTCTCAGTATTTGGCCCCTGACCTCCTGGGCCCCTGCATTATTAGTATTTGTCCTGTTTCCTGTTACATTCTCAGTGTTTGGCCCCTGACCTCCTGGGCCCCTGCATTATTAGTATTTGTCACATTTTTAGTGTTTGGCCCCTGACCTCCTGGGCCCCTGCATTATTAGTATTTGTCCCGTTTCCTGTCACATTCTCAGTGTTTGGCCCCTGATCTCCTGGGCCCCTGCATTATTAGTATTTGTCCAGTTTCCTGTCACACTCTCAGTGTTTGGCCCCTGACCTCCTGGGCCCCTGCATTATTAGTATTTGTCCCGTTTCCTGTCACATTCTCAGTGTTTGGCCCCTGACCTCCTTGGCCCCTGCATTATTAGTATTTGTCCCGTTTCCTTTCACATTCTCAGTGTTTGGCCACTGCTTTATTAGTATTTGTCCCGTTTCCTGTCACCTTCTCAGTGTTTGGCCCCTGACCTCCAGGGCCCCTGCATTATTAGTATTTGTCCTGTTTCCTGTTACATTCTCAGTGTTTGGCCCCTGACCTCCTGGGACCCTGCATTATTAGTATTTGTCACATTCTTAGTGTTTGGCCCCTGACCTTCTGGGCCCCTTCATTATTAGTATTTGTCCAGTTTCCTGTCACCTTCTCCGTGTTTGGCCCCTGACCTCCTGGGCCCCTGCATTATTAGCATTTGTCCAGTTTCCTGTCACCTTCTCAGTGTTTTGCCCCTGACCTCCTGGGCCCCTGCATTATTAGTATTTGTCCCGTTTCCTGTCACATTCTCAGTATTTGGCCCCTGACCTCCTGGGCCCCTGCATTATTAGTATTTGTCCCATTTCCTGTCACATTCTCAGTGTTTGGCCCCTGACCTCCTGGGCCCCTGCATTATTAGTATTTGTCACATTTTTAGTGTTTGGCCCCTGACCTTCTGGGCCCCTTCATTATTAGTATTTGTCCAGTTTCCTGTCACCTTCTCCGTGTTTGGCCCCTGACCTCCTGGGCCCCTGCATTATTAGCATTTGTCCAGTTTCCTGTCACATTCTCAGTGTTTGGCCCCTGACCTCCTGGGCCCCTGCATTATTAGTATTTGTCCCGTTTCCTGTCACATTCTCAGTATTTGGCCCCTGACCTCCTGGGCCCCTGCATTATTAGTATTTGTCCTGTTTCCTGTTACATTCTCAGTGTTTGGCCCCTGACCTCCTGGGCCCCTGCATTATTAGTATTTGTCACATTTTTAGTGTTTGGCCCCTGACCTTCTGGGCCCCTTCATTATTAGTATTTGTCCAGTTTCCTGTCACCTTCTCCGTGTTTGGCCCCTGACCTCCTGCGCCCCTGCATTATTAGCATTTGTCCAGTTTCCTGTCACCTTCTCAGTGTTTGGCCCCTGACCTCCTGGGCCCCTGCATTATTAGTATTTGTCCCGTTTCCTGTCACATTCTCAGTATTTGGACCCTGACCTCCTGGGCCCCTGCATTATTAGTATTTGTCCTGTTTCCTGTTACATTCTCAGTGTTTGGCCCCTGACCTCCTGGGCCCCTGCATTATTAGTATTTGTCACATTCTTAGTGTTTGGCCCCTGACCTTCTGGGCCCCTGCATTATTAATATTTGTCACGTTTCCTGTCACATTCTCAATGTTTGGCCCCTGACCTCCTGGGCCCCTGCATTATTAGTATTTGTCCCAGTCACATTCTCAGTGTTTGGCCCCTGACCTCCTGGGCCCCTGCATTATTAGCATTTGTCCAGTTTCCTGTCACATTCTCAGTGTTTGGCCCCTGACATCCTGGGCCCCTGCATTATTAGTATTTGTCCCGTTTCCTGTCACATTCTCAGTGTTTGGCCCCTGCTTTATTAGTATTTGTCCCGTTTCCTGTCACATTCTCAGTGTTTGGCCCCTGCTTTATTAGTATTTGTCCCGTTTCCTGTCACATTCTCAGTGTTTGGCCCCTGCTTTATTAGTATTTGTCCCGTTTCCTGTCACCTTCTCAGTGTTTGGCCCCTGACCTCCAGGGCCCCTGCATTATTAGTATTTGTCCTGTTTCCTGTTACATTCTCAGTGTTTGGCCCCTGACCTCCTGGGCCCCTACATTATTAGTATTTGTCACATTCTTAGTGTTTGGCCCCTGACCTTCTGGCCCCCTTCATTATTAGTATTTGTCCAGTTTCCTGTCACCTTCTCCGTGTTTGGCCCCTGACCTCCTGGGCCCCTGCATTATTAGCATTTGTCCAGTTTCCTGTCACCTTCTCAGTGTTTGGCCCCTGACCTCCTGGGCCCCTGCATTATTAGTATTTGTCCCGTTTCCTGTCACATTCTCAGTATTTGGCCCCTGACCTCCTGGGCCCCTGCATTATTAGTATTTGTCCTGTTTCCTGTTACATTCTCAGTGTTTGGCCCCTGACCTCCTGGGCCCCTGCATTATTAGTATTTGTCACATTCTTAGTGTTTGGCCCCTGACCTTCTGGGCCCCTGCATTATTAGTATTTGTCACGTTTCCTGTCACATTCTCAGTGTTTGGCCCCTGACCTCCTGGGCCCCTGCATTATTAGTATTTGTCCCAGTCACATTCTCAGTGTTTGGCCCCTGACCTCCTGGGCCCCTGCATTATTAGTATTTGTCCCGTTTCCTGTCACATTCTCAGTGTTTGGACCCTGACCTCCTGGGCCCCTGCATTATTAGTATTTGTCCAGTTTCCTGTCACACTCTCAGTGTTTGGCCCCTGACCTCCTGGGCCCCTGCATTATTAGTATTTGTCCCGTTTCCTGTCACATTCTCAGTGTTTGGCCCCTGACCTCCTGGGCCCCTGCATTATTAGTATTTGTCCCGTTTCCTGTCACATTCTCAGTGTTTGGCCTCTGACCTCCTGGGCCCCTGCATTATTAGTATTTGTCCAGTTTCCTGTCACCTTCTCAGTGTTTGGCCCCTGACCTCCTGGGCCCCTGCATTATTAGTATTTGTCCCGTTTCCTGTCACATTCTCAGTGTTTGGCCCCTGACCTCCTGGGCCCCTGCATTATTAGTATTTGTCCCGTTTCCTGTCACATTCTCAGTGTTTGGCCCCTGACCTCCTGGGCCCCTGCATTATTAGTATTTGTCCCGTTTCCTGTCACATTCTCAGTGTTTGGCCCCTGATCTCCTGGGCCCCTGCATTATTAGTATTTGTCCAGTTTCCTGTCACACTCTCAGTGTTTGGCCCCTGACCTCCTGGGCCCCTGCATTATTAGTATTTGTCCCGTTTCCTGTCACATTCTCATTGTTTGGCCCCTGACCTCCTTGGCCCCTGCATTATTAGTATTTGTCCCGTTTCCTTTCACATTCTCAGTGTTTGGCCACTGCTTTATTAGTATTTGTCCCGTTTCCTGTCACCTTCTCAGTGTTTGGCCCCTGACCTCCAGGGCCCCTGCATTATTAGTATTTGTCCTGTTTCCTGTTACATTCTCAGTGTTTGGCCCCTGACCTCCTGGGACCCTGCATTATTAGTATTTGTCACATTCTTAGTGTTTGGCCCCTGACCTTCTGGGCCCCTTCATTATTAGTATTTGTCCAGTTTCCTGTCACCTTCTCCGTGTTTGGCTCCTGACCTCCTGGGCCCCTGCATTATTAGCATTTGTCCAGTTTCCTGTCACCTTCTCAGTGTTTGGCCCCTGACCTCCTGGGCCCCTGCATTATTAGTATTTGTCCCGTTTCCTGTCACATTCTCAGTATTTGGCCCCTGACCTCCTGGGCCCCTGCATTATTAGTATTTGTCCCATTTCCTGTCACATTCTCAGTGTTTGGCCCCTGACCTCCTGGGCCCCTGCATTATTAGTATTTGTCCAGTTTCCTGTCACATTCTCAGTGTTTGGCCCCTGACCTCCTGGGCCCCTGCATTATTAGTATTTGTCCCGTTTCCTGTCACATTCTCAGTGTTTGGCCCCTGACCTCCTGGGCCCCTGCATTATTAGTGTTTGTCCCTTTTCCTGTCACATTCTCAGTGTTTGGCCCCTGACCTCCTGGGCCCCTGCATTATTAGTATTTGTTCAGTTTCCTGTCACACTCTCAGTGTTTGGCCCCTGACCTCCTGGACCCCTGCATTATTAGTATTTGTCCCGTTTCCTGTCACATTCTCAGTGTTTGGCCCCTGACCTCCTGGGCCCCTGCATTATTAGTATTTGTCCCGTTTCCTGTCACATTCTCAGTGTTTGGCCCCTGACCTCCTCGGCCCCTGCATTATTAGTATTTGTCCGGTTTCATGTCACATTCTCAGTGTTTGGCCTCTGACCTCCTGGGCCCCTGCATTATTAGTATTTGTCCCGTTTCCTGTCACATTCTCAGTGTTTGGCTCGTGACCTCCTGGGCCCCTGCATTATTAGTATTTGTCCAGTTTCCTGTCACCTTCTCAGTGTTTGGCCCCTGACCTCCTGGGCCCCTGCATTATTAGTATTTGTCCCGTTTCCTATCACATTCTCAGTGTTTGGCCCCTGACCTCCTGGGCCCCTGCATTATTAGTATTTGTCCCGTTTCCTGTCACATTCTCAGTGTTTGGCCCCTGCTTTATTAGTATTTGTCCCGTTTCCTGTCACCTTCTCAGTGTTTGGCCCCTGACCTCCAGGGCCCCTGCATTATTAGTATTTGTCCTGTTTCCTGTTACATTCTCAGTGTTTGGCCCCTGACCTCCTGGGCCCCTGCATTATTAGTATTTGTCACATTCTTAGTGTTTGGCCCCTGACCTTCTGGGCCCCTGCATTATTAGTATTTGTCACGTTTCCTGTCACATTCTCAGTGTTTGGCCCCTGACCTCCTGGGCCCCTGCATTATTAGTATTTGTCCCAGTCACATTCTCAGTGTTTGGCCCCTGACCTCCTGGGCCCCTGCATTATTAGTATTTGTCCCGTTTCCTGTCACATTCTCAGTGTTTGGACCCTGACCTCCTGGGCCCCTGCATTATTAGTATTTGTCCAGTTTCCTGTCACACTCTCAGTGTTTGGCCCCTGACCTCCTGGGCCCCTGCATTATTAGTATTTGTCCCGTTTCCTGTCACATTCTCAGTGTTTGGCCCCTGACCTCCTGGGCCCCTGCATTATTAGTATTTGTCCCGTTTCCTGTCACATTCTCAGTGTTTGGCCTCTGACCTCCTGGGCCCCTGCATTATTAGTATTTGTCCAGTTTCCTGTCACCTTCTCAGTGTTTGGCCCCTGACCTCCTGGGCCCCTGCATTATTAGTATTTGTCCCGTTTCCTGTCACATTCTCAGTGTTTGGCCCCTGACCTCCTGGGCCCCTGCATTATTAGTATTTGTCCCGTTTCCTGTCACATTCTCAGTGTTTGGCCCCTGACCTCCTGGGCCCCTGCATTATTAGTATTTGTCCCGTTTCCTGTCACATTCTCAGTGTTTGGCCCCTGATCTCCTGGGCCCCTGCATTATTAGTATTTGTCCAGTTTCCTGTCACACTCTCAGTGTTTGGCCCCTGACCTCCTGGGCCCCTGCATTATTAGTATTTGTCCCGTTTCCTGTCACATTCTCAGTGTTTGGCCCCTGACCTCCTTGGCCCCTGCATTATTAGTATTTGTCCCGTTTCCTTTCACATTCTCAGTGTTTGGCCACTGCTTTATTAGTATTTGTCCCGTTTCCTGTCACCTTCTCAGTGTTTGGCCCCTGACCTCCAGGGCCCCTGCATTATTAGTATTTGTCCTGTTTCCTGTTACATTCTCAGTGTTTGGCCCCTGACCTCCTGGGACCCTGCATTATTAGTATTTGTCACATTCTTAGTGTTTGGCCCCTGACCTTCTGGGCCCCTTCATTATTAGTATTTGTCCAGTTTCCTGTCACCTTCTCCGTGTTTGGCCCCTGACCTCCTGGGCCCCTGCATTATTAGCATTTGTCCAGTTTCCTGTCACCTTCTCAGTGTTTTGCCCCTGACCTCCTGGGCCCCTGCATTATTAGTATTTGTCCCGTTTCCTGTCACATTCTCAGTATTTGGCCCCTGACCTCCTGGGCCCCTGCATTATTAGTATTTGTCCCATTTCCTGTCACATTCTCAGTGTTTGGCCCCTGACCTCCTGGGCCCCTGCATTATTAGTATTTGTCCAGTTTCCTGTCACATTCTCAGTGTTTGGCCCCTGACCTCCTGGGCCCCTGCATTATTAGTATTTGTCCCGTTTCCTGTCACATTCTCAGTGTTTGGCCCCTGACCTCCTGGGCCCCTGCATTATTAGTGTTTGTCCCTTTTCCTGTCACATTCTCAGTGTTTGGCCCCTGACCTCCTGGGCCCCTGCATTATTAGTATTTGTTCAGTTTCCTGTCACACTCTCAGTGTTTGGCCCCTGACCTCCTGGACCCCTGCATTATTAGTATTTGTCCCGTTTCCTGTCACATTCTCAGTGTTTGGCCCCTGACCTCCTGGGCCCCTGCATTATTAGTATTTGTCCCGTTTCCTGTCACATTCTCAGTGTTTGGCCCCTGACCTCCTCGGCCCCTGCATTATTAGTATTTGTCCGGTTTCATGTCACATTCTCAGTGTTTGGCCTCTGACCTCCTGGGCCCCTGCATTATTAGTATTTGTCCCGTTTCCTGTCACATTCTCAGTGTTTGGCCCCTGACCTCCTGGGCCCCTGCATTATTAGTATTTGTCACATTTTTAGTGTTTGGCCCCTGACCTTCTGGGCCCCTTCATTATTAGTATTTGTCCAGTTTCCTGTCACCTTCTCCGTGTTTGGCCCCTGACCTCCTGGGCCCCTGCATTATTAGCATTTGTCCAGTTTCCTGTCACATTCTCAGTGTTTGGCCCCTGACCTCCTGGGCCCCTGCATTATTAGTATTTGTCCCGTTTCCTGTCACATTCTCAGTATTTGGCCCCTGACCTCCTGGGCCCCTGCATTATTAGTATTTGTCCTGTTTCCTGTTACATTCTCAGTGTTTGGCCCCTGACCTCCTGGGCCCCTGCATTATTAGTATTTGTCACATTTTTAGTGTTTGGCCCCTGACCTTCTGGGCCCCTTCATTATTAGTATTTGTCCAGTTTCCTGTCACCTTCTCCGTGTTTGGCCCCTGACCTCCTGCGCCCCTGCATTATTAGCATTTGTCCAGTTTCCTGTCACCTTCTCAGTGTTTGGCCCCTGACCTCCTGGGCCCCTGCATTATTAGTATTTGTCCCGTTTCCTGTCACATTCTCAGTATTTGGACCCTGACCTCCTGGGCCCCTGCATTATTAGTATTTGTCCTGTTTCCTGTTACATTCTCAGTGTTTGGCCCCTGACCTCCTGGGCCCCTGCATTATTAGTATTTGTCACATTCTTAGTGTTTGGCCCCTGACCTTCTGGGCCCCTGCATTATTAATATTTGTCACGTTTCCTGTCACATTCTCAATGTTTGGCCCCTGACCTCCTGGGCCCCTGCATTATTAGTATTTGTCCCAGTCACATTCTCAGTGTTTGGCCCCTGACCTCCTGGGCCCCTGCATTATTAGCATTTGTCCAGTTTCCTGTCACATTCTCAGTGTTTGGCCCCTGACATCCTGGGCCCCTGCATTATTAGTATTTGTCCCGTTTCCTGTCACATTCTCAGTGTTTGGCCCCTGCTTTATTAGTATTTGTCCCGTTTCCTGTCACATTCTCAGTGTTTGGCCCCTGCTTTATTAGTATTTGTCCCGTTTCCTGTCACATTCTCAGTGTTTGGCCCCTGCTTTATTAGTATTTGTCCCGTTTCCTGTCACCTTCTCAGTGTTTGGCCCCTGACCTCCAGGGCCCCTGCATTATTAGTATTTGTCCTGTTTCCTGTTACATTCTCAGTGTTTGGCCCCTGACCTCCTGGGCCCCTACATTATTAGTATTTGTCACATTCTTAGTGTTTGGCCCCTGACCTTCTGGCCCCCTTCATTATTAGTATTTGTCCAGTTTCCTGTCACCTTCTCCGTGTTTGGCCCCTGACCTCCTGGGCCCCTGCATTATTAGCATTTGTCCAGTTTCCTGTCACCTTCTCAGTGTTTGGCCCCTGACCTCCTGGGCCCCTGCATTATTAGTATTTGTCCCGTTTCCTGTCACATTCTCAGTATTTGGCCCCTGACCTCCTGGGCCCCTGCATTATTAGTATTTGTCCTGTTTCCTGTTACATTCTCAGTGTTTGGCCCCTGACCTCCTGGGCCCCTGCATTATTAGTATTTGTCACATTCTTAGTGTTTGGCCCCTGACCTTCTGGGCCCCTGCATTATTAGTATTTGTCACGTTTCCTGTCACATTCTCAGTGTTTGGCCCCTGACCTCCTGGGCCCCTGCATTATTAGTATTTGTCCCAGTCACATTCTCAGTGTTTGGCCCCTGACCTCCTGGGCCCCTGCATTATTAGTATTTGTCCCGTTTCCTGTCACATTCTCAGTGTTTGGACCCTGACCTCCTGGGCCCCTGCATTATTAGTATTTGTCCAGTTTCCTGTCACACTCTCAGTGTTTGGCCCCTGACCTCCTGGGCCCCTGCATTATTAGTATTTGTCCCGTTTCCTGTCACATTCTCAGTGTTTGGCCCCTGACCTCCTGGGCCCCTGCATTATTAGTATTTGTCCCGTTTCCTGTCACATTCTCAGTGTTTGGCCTCTGACCTCCTGGGCCCCTGCATTATTAGTATTTGTCCAGTTTCCTGTCACCTTCTCAGTGTTTGGCCCCTGACCTCCTGGGCCCCTGCATTATTAGTATTTGTCCCGTTTCCTGTCACATTCTCAGTGTTTGGCCCCTGACCTCCTGGGCCCCTGCATTATTAGTATTTGTCCCGTTTCCTGTCACATTCTCAGTGTTTGGCCCCTGACCTCCTGGGCCCCTGCATTATTAGTATTTGTCCCGTTTCCTGTCACATTCTCAGTGTTTGGCCCCTGATCTCCTGGGCCCCTGCATTATTAGTATTTGTCCAGTTTCCTGTCACACTCTCAGTGTTTGGCCCCTGACCTCCTGGGCCCCTGCATTATTAGTATTTGTCCCGTTTCCTGTCACATTCTCATTGTTTGGCCCCTGACCTCCTTGGCCCCTGCATTATTAGTATTTGTCCCGTTTCCTTTCACATTCTCAGTGTTTGGCCACTGCTTTATTAGTATTTGTCCCGTTTCCTGTCACCTTCTCAGTGTTTGGCCCCTGACCTCCAGGGCCCCTGCATTATTAGTATTTGTCCTGTTTCCTGTTACATTCTCAGTGTTTGGCCCCTGACCTCCTGGGACCCTGCATTATTAGTATTTGTCACATTCTTAGTGTTTGGCCCCTGACCTTCTGGGCCCCTTCATTATTAGTATTTGTCCAGTTTCCTGTCACCTTCTCCGTGTTTGGCTCCTGACCTCCTGGGCCCCTGCATTATTAGCATTTGTCCAGTTTCCTGTCACCTTCTCAGTGTTTGGCCCCTGACCTCCTGGGCCCCTGCATTATTAGTATTTGTCCCGTTTCCTGTCACATTCTCAGTATTTGGCCCCTGACCTCCTGGGCCCCTGCATTATTAGTATTTGTCCCATTTCCTGTCACATTCTCAGTGTTTGGCCCCTGACCTCCTGGGCCCCTGCATTATTAGTATTTGTCCAGTTTCCTGTCACATTCTCAGTGTTTGGCCCCTGACCTCCTGGGCCCCTGCATTATTAGTATTTGTCCCGTTTCCTGTCACATTCTCAGTGTTTGGCCCCTGACCTCCTGGGCCCCTGCATTATTAGTGTTTGTCCCTTTTCCTGTCACATTCTCAGTGTTTGGCCCCTGACCTCCTGGGCCCCTGCATTATTAGTATTTGTTCAGTTTCCTGTCACACTCTCAGTGTTTGGCCCCTGACCTCCTGGACCCCTGCATTATTAGTATTTGTCCCGTTTCCTGTCACATTCTCAGTGTTTGGCCCCTGACCTCCTGGGCCCCTGCATTATTAGTATTTGTCCCGTTTCCTGTCACATTCTCAGTGTTTGGCCCCTGACCTCCTCGGCCCCTGCATTATTAGTATTTGTCCGGTTTCATGTCACATTCTCAGTGTTTGGCCTCTGACCTCCTGGGCCCCTGCATTATTAGTATTTGTCCCGTTTCCTGTCACATTCTCAGTGTTTGGCTCGTGACCTCCTGGGCCCCTGCATTATTAGTATTTGTCCAGTTTCCTGTCACCTTCTCAGTGTTTGGCCCCTGACCTCCTGGGCCCCTGCATTATTAGTATTTGTCCCGTTTCCTATCACATTCTCAGTGTTTGGCCCCTGACCTCCTGGGCCCCTGCATTATTAGTATTTGTCCCGTTTCCTGTCACATTCTCAGTGTTTGGCCCCTGCTTTATTAGTATTTGTCCCGTTTCCTGTCACCTTCTCAGTGTTTGGCCCCTGACCTCCAGGGCCCCTGCATTATTAGTATTTGTCCTGTTTCCTGTTACATTCTCAGTGTTTGGCCCCTGACCTCCTGGGCCCCTGCATTATTAGTATTTGTCACATTTTTAGTGTTTGGCCCCTGACCTTCTGGGCCCCTTCATTATTAGTATTTGTCCAGTTTCCTGTCACCTTCTCCGTGTTTGGCCCCTGACCTCCTGGGCCCCTGCATTATTAGCATTTGTCCAGTTTCCTGTCACCTTCTCAGTGTTTGGCCCCTGACCTCCTGGGCCCCTGCATTATTAGTATTTGTCCCGTTTCCTGTCACATTCTCAGTATTTGGCCCCTGACCTCCTGGGCCCCTGCATTATTAGTATTTGTCCTGTTTCCTGTTACATTCTCAGTGTTTGGCCCCTGACCTCCTGGGCCCCTGCATTATTAGTATTTGTCACATTTTTAGTGTTTGGCCCCTGACCTTCTGGGCCCCTTCATTATTAGTATTTGTCCAGTTTCCTGTCACCTTCTCCGTGTTTGGCCCCTGACCTCCTGGGCCCCTGCATTATTAGCATTTGTCTAGTTTCCTGTCACCTTCTCAGTGTTTGGCCCCTGACCTCCTGGGCCCCTGCATTATTAGTATTTGTCCCGTTTCCTGTCACATTCTCAGTATTTGGCCCCTGACCTCCTGGGCCCCTACATTATTAGTATTTGTCCTGTTTCCTGTTACATTCTCAGTGTTTGGCCCCTGACCTCCTGGGCCCCTGCATTATTAGTATTTGTCACATTCTTAGTGTTTGGCCCCTGACCTTCTGGGCCCCTGCATTATTAATATTTGTCACGTTTCCTGTCACATTCTCAATGTTTGGCCCCTGACCTCCTGGGCCCCTGCATTATTAGTATTTGTCCCAGTCACATTCTCAGTGTTTGGCCCCTGACCTCCTGGGCCCCTGCATTATTAGCATTTGTCCAGTTTCCTGTCACATTCTCAGTGTTTGGCCCCTGACATCCTGGGCCCCTGCATTATTAGTATTTGTCCCGTTTCCTGTCACATTCTCAGTGTTTGGCCCCTGCTTTATTAGTATTTGTTCCGTTTCCTGTCACATTCTCAGTGTTTGGCCCCTGCTTTATTAGTATTTGTCCCGTTTCCTGTCACATTCTCAGTGTTTGGCCCCTGCTTTATTAGTATTTGTCCCGTTTCCTGTCACCTTCTCAGTGTTTGGCCCCTGACCTCCAGGGCCCCTGCATTATTAGTATTTGTCCTGTTTCCTGTTACATTCTCAGTGTTTGGCCCCTGACCTCCTGGGCCCCTACATTATTAGTATTTGTCACATTCTTAGTGTTTGGCCCCTGACCTTCTGGCCCCCTTCATTATTAGTATTTGTCCAGTTTCCTGTCACCTTCTCCGTGTTTGGCCCCTGACCTCCTGGGCCCCTGCATTATTAGCATTTGTCCAGTTTCCTGTCACCTTCTCAGTGTTTGGCCCCTGACCTCCTGGGCCCCTGCATTATTAGTATTTGTCCCGTTTCCTGTCACATTCTCAGTATTTGGCCCCTGACCTCCTGGGCCCCTGCATTATTAGTATTTGTCCTGTTTCCTGTTACATTCTCAGTGTTTGGCCCCTGACCTCCTGGGCCCCTGCATTATTAGTATTTGTCACATTCTTAGTGTTTGGCCCCTGACCTTCTGGGCCCCTGCATTATTAGTATTTGTCACGTTTCCTGTCACATTCTCAGTGTTTGGCCCCTGACCTCCTGGGCCCCTGCATTATTAGTATTTGTCCCAGTCACATTCTCAGTGTTTGGCCCCTGACCTCCTGGGCCCCTGCATTATTAGTATTTGTCCCGTTTCCTGTCACATTCTCAGTGTTTGGACCCTGACCTCCTGGGCCCCTGCATTATTAGTATTTGTCCAGTTTCCTGTCACACTCTCAGTGTTTGGCCCCTGACCTCCTGGGCCCCTGCATTATTAGTATTTGTCCCGTTTCCTGTCACATTCTCAGTGTTTGGCCCCTGACCTCCTGGGCCCCTGCATTATTAGTATTTGTCCCGTTTCCTGTCACATTCTCAGTGTTTGGCCCCTGACCTCCTGGGCCCCTGCATTATTAGTATTTGTCCCGTTTCCTGTCACATTCTCAGTGTTTGGCCCCTGATCTCCTGGGCCCCTGCATTATTAGTATTTGTCCAGTTTCCTGTCACACTCTCAGTGTTTGGCCCCTGACCTCCTGGGCCCCTGCATTATTAGTATTTGTCCCGTTTCCTGTCACATTCTCAGTGTTTGGCCCCTGACCTCCTTGGCCCCTGCATTATTAGTATTTGTCCCGTTTCCTTTCACATTCTCAGTGTTTGGCCACTGCTTTATTAGTATTTGTCCCGTTTCCTGTCACCTTCTCAGTGTTTGGCCCCTGACCTCCAGGGCCCCTGCATTATTAGTATTTGTCCTGTTTCCTGTTACATTCTCAGTGTTTGGCCCCTGACCTCCTGGGACCCTGCATTATTAGTATTTGTCCAGTTTCCTGTCACCTTCTCCGTGTTTGGCCCCTGACCTCCTGGGCCCCTGCATTATTAGCATTTGTCCAGTTTCCTGTCACCTTCTCAGTGTTTGGCCCCTGACCTCCTGGGCCCCTGCATTATTAGTATTTGTCCCGTTTCCTGTCACATTCTCAGTATTTGGCCCCTGACCTCCTGGGCCCCTGCATTATTAGTATTTGTCCCATTTCCTGTCACATTCTCAGTGTTTGGCCCCTGACCTCCTGGGCCCCTGCATTATTAGTATTTGTCCTGTTTCCTGACACCTTCTCAGTGTTTGGCCCCTGACCTCCAGGGCCCCTGCATTATTAGTATTTGTCCTGTTTCCTGTTACAGTCTCAGTGTTTGGCCCCTGACCTCCTGGGCCCCTGCATTATTAGTATTTGTCACATTCTTAGTGTTTGGCCCCTGACCTTCTGGGCCCCTGCATTATTAGTATTTGTCACGTTTCCTGTCACATTCTCAGTGTTTGGCCCCTGACCTCCTGGGCCCCTGCATTATTAGCATTTGTCCAGTTTCCTGTCACATTCTCAGTGTTTGGCCCCTGACCTCCTGGGCCCCTGCATTATTAGTATTTGTCCCGTTTCCTGTCACATTCTCAGTGTTTGGCCCCTGACCTCCTGGGCCCCTGCATTATTAGTATTTGTCCCGTTTCCTGTCACATTCTCAGTGTTTGGCCCCTGACCTCCTGGTCCCCTGCATTATTAGTATTTGTCCCAGTCACATTCTCAGTGTTTGGCCCCTGACCTCCTGGGCCCCTGCATTATTAGCATTTGTCCAGTTTCCTGTCACCTTCTCAGTGTTTGGCCCCTGACCTCCAGGGCCCCTGCATTATTAGTATTTGTCCTGTTACATTCTCAGTGTTTGGCCCCTGACCTCCTGGGCCCCTGCATTATTAGTATTTGTCACATTCTTAGTGTTTGGCCCCTGACCTTCTGGGCCCCTGCATTATTAGTATTTGTCACGTTTCCTGTCACATTCTCAGTGTTTGGCCCCTGACCTCCTGGGCCCCTGCATTATTAGCATTTGTCCAGTTTCCTGTCACATTCTCAGTGTTTGGCCCCTGACCTCCTGGGCCCCTGCATTATTAGTATTTGTCCCGTTTCCTGTCACATTCTCAGTGTTTGGCCCCTGACCTCCTGGGCCTCTGCATTATTAGTATTTGTCCCGTTTCCTGTCACATTCTCAGTGTTTGGCCCCTGACCTCCTGGGCCCCTGCATTATTAGTATTTGTCCCAGTCACATTCTCAGTGCTTGGCCCCTGATCTCCTGGGCCCCTGCATTATTAGCATTTGTCCAGTTTCCTGTCACATTCTCATTGTTTGGCCCCTGACCTCCTGGGCCCCTGCATTATTAGTATTTGTCCAGTTTCCTGTCACATTCTCAGTGTTTGGCCCCTGACCTCCTGGGCCCCTGCATTATTAGTATTTGTCCCGTTTCCTGTCACATTCTCAGTGTTTGGCCCCTGACCTCCTGGGCCCCTGCATTATTAGTGTTTATCCCTTTTCCTGTCACATTCTCAGTGTTTGGCCCCTGACCTCCTGGGCCCCTGCATTATTAGTATTTGTTCAGTTTCCTGTCACACTCTCAGTGTTTGGCCCCTGACCTCCTGGACCCCTGCATTATTAGTATTTGTCTCGTTTCCTGTCACATTCTCAGTGTTTGGCCCCTGACCTCCTGGGCCCCTGCATTATTAGTATTTGTCCCGTTTCCTGTCACATTCTCAGTGTTTGGCCCCTGACCTCCTCGGCCCCTGCATTATTAGTATTTGTCCCGTTTCCTGTCACCTTCTCAGTGTTTGGCCCCTGACCTCCAGGGCCCCTGCATTATTAGTATTTGTCCTGTTTCCTGTTACATTCTCAGTGTTTGGCCCCTGACCTCCTGGGCCCCTGCATTATTAGTATTTGTCACATTCTTAGTGTTTGGCCCCTGACCTTCTGGGCCCCTGCATTATTAGTATTTGTCACGTTTCCTGTCACATTCTCAGTGTTTGGCCCCTGACCTCCTGGGCCCCTGCATTATTAGCATTTGTCCAGTTTCCTGTCACATTCTCAATGTTTGGCCCCTGACCTCCTGGGCCCCTGCATTATTAACATTTGTCCAGTTTCCTGTCACCTTCTCAGTGTTTGGCCCCTGACCTCCTAGGCCCCTGCATTATTAGTATTTGTCCCGTTTCCTGTCACATTCTCAGTATTTGGCCCCTGACCTCCTGGGCCCCTGCATTATTAGTATTTGTCCAGTTTCCTGTCACATTCTCAGTGTTTGGCCCCTGACCTCCTGGGCCCCTGCATTATTAGTATTTGTCCTGTTTCCTGTCACCTTCTCAGTGTTTGGCCCCTGACCTCCAGGGCCCCTGCATTATTAGTATTTGTCCCAGTCACATTCTCAGTGTTTGGCCCCTGACCTCCTGGGCCCCTGCATTATTAGCATTTGTCCAGTTTCCTGTCACCTTCTCAGTGTTTGGCCCCTGATCTCCTGGGCCCCTGCATTATTAGTATTTGTCCAGTTTCCTGTCACACTCTCAGTGTTTGGCCCCTGACCTCCTGGGCCCCTGCATTATTAGTATTTGTCCCGTTTCCTGTCACATTCTCAGTGTTTGGCCCCTGACCTCCTTGGCCCCTGCATTATTAGTATTTGTCCCGTTTCCTTTCACATTCTCAGTGTTTGGCCACTGCTTTATTAGTATTTGTCCCGTTTCCTGTCACCTTCTCAGTGTTTGGCCCCTGACCTCCAGGGCCCCTGCATTATTAGTATTTGTCCTGTTTCCTGTTACATTCTCAGTGTTTGGCCCCTGACCTCCTGGGACCCTGCATTATTAGTATTTGTCCAGTTTCCTGTCACCTTCTCCGTGTTTGACCCCTGACCTCCTGGGCCCCTGCATTATTAGCATTTGTCCAGTTTCCTGTCACCTTCTCAGTGTTTGGCCCCTGACCTCCTGGGCCCCTGCATTATTAGTATTTGTCCCGTTTCCTGTCACATTCTCAGTATTTGGCCCCTGACCTCCTGGGCCCCTGCATTATTAGTATTTGTCCCATTTCCTGTCACATTCTCAGTGTTTGACCCCTGACCTCCTGGGCCCCTGCATTATTAGTATTTGTCCTGTTTCCTGACACCTTCTCAGTGTTTGGCCCCTGACCTCCAGGGCCCCTGCATTATTAGTATTTGTCCTGTTTCCTGTTACAGTCTCAGTGTTTGGCCCCTGACCTCCTGGGCCCCTGCATTATTAGTATTTGTCACATTCTTAGTGTTTGGCCCCTGACCTTCTGGGCCCCTGCATTATTAGTATTTGTCACGTTTCCTGTCACATTCTCAGTGTTTGGCCCCTGACCTCCTGGGCCCCTGCATTATTAGCATTTGTCCAGTTTCCTGTCACATTCTCAGTGTTTGGCCCCTGACCTCCTGGGCCCCTGCATTATTAGTATTTGTCCCGTTTCCTGTCACATTCTCAGTGTTTGGCCCCTGACCTCCTGGGCCCCTGCATTATTAGTATTTGTCCCGTTTCCTGTCACATTCTCAGTGTTTGGCCCCTGACCTCCTGGTCCCCTGCATTATTAGTATATGTCCCAGTCACATTCTCAGTGTTTGGCCCCTGACCTCCTGGGCCCCTGCATTATTAGCATTTGTCCAGTTTCCTGTCACCTTCTCAGTGTTTGGCCCCTGACCTCCAGGGCCCCTGCATTATTAGTATTTGTCCTGTTACATTCTCAGTGTTTGGCCCCTGACCTCCTGGGCCCCTGCATTATTAGTATTTGTCACATTCTTAGTGTTTGGCCCCTGACCTTCTGGGCCCCTGCATTATTAGTATTTGTCACGTTTCCTGTCACATTCTCAGTGTTTGGCCCCTGACCTCCTGGGCCCCTGCATTATTAGTATTTGTCCCAGTCACATTCTCAGTGCTTGGCCCCTGATCTCCTGGGCCCCTGCATTATTAGCATTTGTCCAGTTTCCTGTCACATTCTCATTGTTTGGCCCCTGACCTCCTGGGCCCCTGCATTATTAGTATTTGTCCAGTTTCCTGTCACATTCTCAGTGTTTGGCCCCTGACCTCCTGGGCCCCTGCATTATTAGTATTTGTCCCGTTTCCTGTCACATTCTCAGTGTTTGGCCCCTGACCTCCTGGGCCCCTGCATTATTAGTGTTTATCCCTTTTCCTGTCACATTCTCAGTGTTTGGCCCCTGACCTCCTGGGCCCCTGCATTATTAGTATTTGTTCAGTTTCCTGTCACACTCTCAGTGTTTGGCCCCTGACCTCCTGGACCCCTGCATTATTAGTATTTGTCTCGTTTCCTGTCACATTCTCAGTGTTTGGCCCCTGACCTCCTGGGCCCCTGCATTATTAGTATTTGTCCCGTTTCCTGTCACATTCTCAGTGTTTGGCCCCTGACCTCCTCGGCCCCTGCATTATTAGTATTTGTCCCGTTTCCTGTCACCTTCTCAGTGTTTGGCCCCTGACCTCCAGGGCCCCTGCATTATTAGTATTTGTCCTGTTTCCTGTTACATTCTCAGTGTTTGGCCCCTGACCTCCTGGGCCCCTGCATTATTAGTATTTGTCACATTCTTAGTGTTTGGCCCCTGACCTTCTGCGCCCCTGCATTATTAGTATTTGTCACGTTTCCTGTCACATTCTCAGTGTTTGGCCCCTGACCTCCTGGGCCCCTGCATTATTAGCATTTGTCCAGTTTCCTGTCACATTCTCAGTGTTTGGCCCCTGACCTCCTGGGCCCCTGCATTATTAACATTTGTCCAGTTTCCTGTCACCTTCTCAGTGTTTGGCCCCTGACCTCCTAGGCCCCTGCATTATTAGTATTTGTCCCGTTTCCTGTCACATTCTCAGTATTTGGCCCCTGACCTCCTGGGCCCCTGCATTATTAGTATTTGTCCAGTTTCCTGTCACATTCTCAGTGTTTGGCCCCTGACCTCCTGGGCCCCTGCATTATTAGTATTTGTCCTGTTTCCTGTCACCTTCTCAGTGTTTGGCCCCTGACCTCCAGGGCCCCTGCATTATTAGTATTTGTCCCAGTCACATTCTCAGTGTTTGGCCCCTGACCTCCTGGGCCCCTGCATTATTAGCATTTGTCCAGTTTCCTGTCACCTTCTCAGTGTTTGGCCCCTGACCTCCAGGGCCCCTGCATTATTAGTATTTGTCCTGTTTCCTGTTACATTCTCAGTGTTTGGCCCCTGACCTCCTGGGCCCCTGCATTATTAGTATTTGTCACATTCTTAGTGTTTGGCCCCTGACCTTCTGGGCCCCTGCATTATTAGTATTTGTCACGTTTCCTGTCACATTCTCAGTGTTTGGCCCCTGACCTCCTGGGCCCCTGCATTATTAGCATTTGTCCAGTTTCCTGTCACATTCTCAGTGTTTGGCCCCTGAACTCCTGGGCCCCTGCATTATTAGCATTTGTCCAGTTTCCTGTCACCTTCTCAGTGTTTGGCCCCTGACCTCCTGGGCCCCTGCATTATTAGTATTTGTCCCGTTTCCTGTCACATTCTCAGTATTTGGCCCCTGACCTCCTGGGCCCCTGCATTATTAGTATTTGTCCAGTTTCCTGTCACATTCTCAGTGTTTGGCCCCTGACCTCCTGGGCCCCTGCATTATTAGTATTTGTCCTGTTTCCTGTCACCTTCTCAGTGTTTGGCCCCTGACCTCCAGGGCCCCTGCATTATTAGTATTTGTCCTGTTTCCTGTTACATTCTCAGTGTTTGGCCCCTGACCTCCTGGGCCCCTGCATTATTAGTATTTGTCACATTCTTACTGTTTGGCCCCTGACCTTCTGGGCCCCTGCATTATTAGTATTTGTCACGTTTCCTGTCACATTCTCAGTGTTTGGCCCCTGACCTCCTGGGCCCCTGCATTATTAGCATTTGTCCAGTTTCCTGTCACATTCTCAGTGTTTGGCCCCTGACCTCCTGGGCCCCTGCATTATTAGTATTTGTCCCGTTTCCTGTCACATTCTCAGTGTTTGGCCCCTGACCTCCTGGGCCCCTGCATTATTAGTATTTGTCCCGTTTCCTGTCACATTCTCAGTGTTTGGCCCCTGACCTCCTGGGCCCCTGCATTATTAGTATTTGTCCCAGTCACATTCTCAGTGTTTGGCCCCTGACCTGCTGGGCCCCTGCATTATTAGCATTTGTCCAGTTTCCTGTCACCTTCTCAGTGTTTGGCCCCTGACCTCCAGGGCCACTGCATTATTAGTATTTGTCCTGTTTACTGTTACATTCTCAGTGTTTGGCCCCTGACCTCCTGGGCCCCTGCATTATTAGTATTTGTCACATTCTTAGTGTTTGGCCCCTGACCTTCTGGGCCCCTGCATTATTAGTATTTGTCACGTTTCCTGTCACATTCTCAGTGTTTGGCCCCTGACCTCCAGGGCCCCTGCATTATTAGCATTTGTCCAGCTTCCTGTCACATTCTCAGTGTTTGGCCCCTGACCTCCTGGGCCCCTGCATTATTAGTATTTGTCCCGTTTCCTGTCACATTCTCAGTGTTTGGCCCCTGACCTCCTGGGCCCCTGCATTATTAATATTTGTCCCGTTTCCTGTCACATTCTCAGTGTTTGGCCCCTGACCTCCTAGGCCCCTGCATTATTAGTATTTGTCCCAGTCACATTCTCAGTGTTTGGCCCCTGACCTCCTGGGCCCCTGCATTATTAGCATTTGTCCAGTTTCCTGTCACATTCTCAGTGTTTGGCCCCTGACCTCCTGGGCCCCTGCATTATTAGTATTTGTCCAGTTTCCTGTCACATTCTCAGTGTTTGGCCCCTGACCTCCTGGGCCCCTGCATTATTAGTATTTGTCCGGTTTCTGTCACATTCTCAGTGTTTGGCCCCTGACCTCCTGGGCCCCTGCATTATTAGTGTTTGTCCCTTTTCCTGTCACATTCTCAGTGTTTGGCTCCTGACCTCCTGGGCCCCTGCATTATTAGTATTTGTTCAGTTTCCTGTCACACTCTCAGTGTTTGGCCCCTGACCTCCTGGACCCCTGCATTATTAGTATTTGTCCCGTTTCCTGTCACATTCTCAGTGTTTGGCCCCTGACCTCCTGGGCCCCTGCATTATTAGTATTTGTCCCGTTTCCTGTCACATTCTCAGTGTTTGGCCCCTGACCTCCTCGGCCCCTGCATTATTAGTATTTGTCCGGTTTCATGTCACATTCTCAGTGTTTGGCCTCTGACCTCCTGGGCCCCTGCATTATTAGTATTTGTCCCGTTTCCTGTCACATTCTCAGTGTTTGGCTCGTGACCTCCTGGGCCCCTGCATTATTAGTATTTGTCCAGTTTCCTGTCACCTTCTCAGTGTTTGGCCCCTGACCTCCTGGGCCCCTGCATTATTAGTATTTGTCCCGTTTCCTATCACATTCTCAGTGTTTGGCCCCTGACCTCCTGGGCCCCTGCATTATTAGTATTTGTCCCGTTTCCTGTCACATTCTCAGTGTTTGGCCCCTGCTTTATTAGTATTTGTCCCGTTTCCTGTCACCTTCTCAGTGTTTGGCCCCTGACCTCCAGGGCCCCTGCATTATTAGTATTTGTCCTGTTTCCTGTTACATTCTCAGTGTTTGGCCCCTGACCTCCTGGGCCCCTGCATTATTAGTATTTGTCACATTTTTAGTGTTTGGCCCCTGACCTTCTGGGCCCCTTCATTATTAGTATTTGTCCAGTTTCCTGTCACCTTCTCCGTGTTTGGCCCCTGACCTCCTGGGCCCCTGCATTATTAGCATTTGTCCAGTTTCCTGTCACCTTCTCAGTGTTTGGCCCCTGACCTCCTGGGCCCCTGCATTATTAGTATTTGTCCCGTTTCCTGTCACATTCTCAGTATTTGGCCCCTGACCTCCTGGCCCCCTGCATTATTAGTATTTGTCCTGTTTCCTGTTACATTCTCAGTGTTTGGCCCCTGACCTCCTGGGCCCCTGCATTATTAGTATTTGTCACATTCTTAGTGTTTGGCCCCTGACCTTCTGGGCCCCTGCATTATTAATATTTGTCACGTTTCCTGTCACATTCTCAGTGTTTGGCCCCTGACCTCCTGGGCCCCTGCATTATTAGTATTTGTCCCGTTTCCTGTCACATTCTCAGTATTTGGCCCCTGACCTCCTGGCCCCCTGCATTATTAGTATTTGTCCTGTTTCCTGTTACATTCTCAGTGTTTGGCCCCTGACCTCCTGGGCCCCTGCATTATTAGTATTTGTCACATTCTTAGTGTTTGGCCCCTGACCTTCTGGGCCCCTGCATTATTAATATTTGTCACGTTTCCTGTCACATTCTCAGTGTTTGGCCCCTGACCTCCTGGGCCCCTGCATTATTAGTATTTGTCCCAGTCACATTCTCAGTGTTTGGCCCCTGACCTCCTGGGCCCCTGCATTATTAGCATTTGTCCAGTTTCCTGTCACATTCTCAGTGTTTGGCCCCTGACATCCTGGGCCCCTGCATTATTAGTATTTGTCCCGTTTCCTGTCACATTCTCAGTGTTTGGCCCCTGCTTTATTAGTATTTGTCCCGTTTCCTGTCACATTCTCAGTGTTTGGCCCCTGCTTTATTAGTATTTGTCCCGTTTCCTGTCACATTCTCAGTGTTTGGCCCCTGCTTTATTAGTATTTGTCCCGTTTCCTGTCACCTTCTCAGTGTTTGGCCCCTGACTTCCAGGGCCCCTGCATTATTAGTATTTGTCCTGTTTCCTGTTACATTCTCAGTGTTTGGCCCCTGACATCCTGGGCCCCTGCATTATTAGTATTTGTCCCGTTTCCTGTCACATTCTCAGTGTTTGGCCCCTGCTTTATTAGTATTTGTCCCGTTTCCTGTCACCTTCTCAGTGTTTGGCCCCTGACCTTCAGGGCCCCTGCATTATTAGTATTTGTCCTGTTTCCTGTTACATTCTCAGTGTTTGGCCCCTGACCTCCTGGGCCCCTGCATTATTAGTATTTGTCACATTCTTAGTGTTTGGCCCCTGACCTTCTGGTCCCCTTCATTATTAGTATTTGTCCAGTTTCCTGTCACCTTCTCCGTGTTTGGCCCCTGACCTCCTGGGCCCCTGCATTATTAGCATTTGTCCAGTTTCCTGTCACCTTCTCAGTGTTTGGCCCCTGACCTCCTGGGCCCCTGCATTATTAGTATTTGTCCCGTTTCCTGTCACATTCTCAGTATTTGGCCCCTGACCTCCTGGGCCCCTGCATTATTAGTATTTGTCCTGTTTCCTGTTACATTCTCAGTGTTTGGCCCCTGACCTCCTGGGCCCCTGCATTATTAGTATTTGTCACATTCTTAGTGTTTGGCCCCTGACCTTCTGGGCCCCTGCATTATTAGTATTTGTCACATTTCCTGTCACATTCTCAGTGTTTGGCCCCTGACCTCCTGGGCCCCTGCATTATTAGTATTTGTCCCAGTCACATTCTCAGTGTTTGGCCTCTGACCTCCTGGGCCCCTGCATTATTAGCATTTGTCCAGTTTCCTGTCACATTCTCAGTGTTTGGCCCCTGACATCCTGGACCCCTGAATTATTAGTATTTGTCCCGTTTCCTGTCACATTCTCAGTGTTTGGCTCCTGACCTCCTGGGCCTCTGCATTATTAGTATTTGTCCAGTTTCCTGTCACCTTCTCAGTGTTTGGCCCCTGACCTCCTGGGCCCCTGCATTATTAGTATTTGTCCCGTTTCCTGTCACATTCTCAGTATTTGGCCCCTGACCTCCTGGCCCCCTGCATTATTAGTATTTGTCCTGTTTCCTGTTACATTCTCAGTGTTTGGCCCCTGACCTCCTGGGCCCCTGCATTATTAGTATTTGTCACATTCTTAGTGTTTGGCCCCTGACCTTCTGGGCCCCTGCATTATTAATATTTGTCACGTTTCCTGTCACATTCTCAGTGTTTGGCCCCTGACCTCCTGGGCCCCTGCATTATTAGTATTTGTCCCAGTCACATTCTCAGTGTTTGGCCCCTGACCTCCTGGGCCCCTGCATTATTAGTGACGCGCCCCTGGGCCTGTGTCGCGCTGCGTTGCGCACGCGGGAGCCTACCCGGAGCCGGATCAGTGGAGGGTTGTAGTCTCGTGGCGGTGACCCGGTCCGTGCCCAGGGAGTCAAACTAGACGGCAGTCTATTAGTAGTAAATAGTTGAGGACTACGCCACCCGTTGAGTGCAGCCAGGGAGCTGCTGCTGCAGGGCAGACCGCTGAGGCCGGTGGTAGGAATGTGCAGCGTGATAGTATAACCCCCAACGGGAGGGGTATGGCCTCAGGGCAGCCGACGTGGATGATGGGGGTAGCAGGAACCACTCAGAGACGGTACGGTGTAGTTCAGGGTCTTTACTGGTAACAACGACAGACCCTCCCGGAGTACTTGCTAGCAAACGGGGCCTGGTCAGTCTTTGAGCAGATGGGATCTCCCCTGGCCAGGCGTAGTTGTAGGCCTCCCAAACTGACTGTACTCTTCTGGCTACCTTGCTAGAAGCTGATGTAAGTAGCCCACGTCCCTGAGTGTACCGTGTGGTGCTCACCCGTATGGCCGGTGACTCGGGGCCTTCTAATGGCTTCCGCTCCACGATGGCGGTGCTGGTCCCACGCGTGTGACCGTGCCTTCGGGCTTCTGGGCCAGAGGACCTGAAATCCCCTGCCTGACGGATTCTGCTGCTGGGTAGGAGTTAGTCCCCACAGCCTCGGACTCCGGGTCCGGTAAAGAATCTTCTTAGTCAGGGCGAACTCTGCAGCTGCCAGCCCCTGACTCCTTGTAACTCTGCTGTTTCCTATGCTGCTTCTTGTCTCCACTCTCCTTGTCCCCAGGCTCAGGCCCCTGGACAGGGCCTGCCTGTGGAGCAGAGCCCATAGAGCAGCTCTGCTCCCTGTCTTCTCCTCTCAGAACTCCCTACCCTGCCTCAGCCCCAGGTTTATATAGGGGAAGTCCTTCCCCTCCCAAGACTGGGCAGGAGGTGTGGCATGCACAGGATCCCTGACCAAAGGACCTCCCACCTGCTCTCAGACGTAATATCTCTATCACTGTGGCAACCAGACCCCTGGGGTGTCACATTAGCATTTGTCCAGTTTCCTGTCACATTCTCAGTGTTTGGCCCCTGACATCCTGGGCCCCTGCATTATTAGTATTTGTCCCGTTTCCTGTCACATTCTCAGTGTTTGGCCCCTGCTTTATTAGTATTTGTCCCGTTTCCTGTCACATTCTCAGTGTTTGGCCCCTGCTTTATTAGTATTTGTCCCGTTTCCTGTCACATTCTCAGTGTTTGGCCCCTGCTTTATTAGTATTTGTCCCGTTTCCTGTCACCTTCTCAGTGTTTGGCCCCTGACCTCCAGGGCCCCTGCATTATTAGTATTTGTCCTGTTTCCTGTTACATTCTCAGTGTTTGGCCCCTGACCTCCTGGGCCCCTACATTATTAGTATTTGTCACATTCTTAGTGTTTGGCCCCTGACCTTCTGGCCCCCTTCATTATTAGTATTTGTCCAGTTTCCTGTCACCTTCTCCGTGTTTGGCCCCTGACCTCCTGGGCCCCTGCATTATTAGCATTTGTCCAGTTTCCTGTCACCTTCTCAGTGTTTGGCCCCTGACCTCCTGGGCCCCTGCATTATTAGTATTTGTCCCGTTTCCTGTCACATTCTCAGTATTTGGCCCCTGACCTCCTGGGCCCCTGCATTATTAGTATTTGTCCTGTTTCCTGTTACATTCTCAGTGTTTGGCCCCTGACCTCCTGGGCCCCTGCATTATTAGTATTTGTCACATTCTTAGTGTTTGGCCCCTGACCTTCTGGGCCCCTGCATTATTAGTATTTGTCACGTTTCCTGTCACATTCTCAGTGTTTGGCCCCTGACCTCCTGGGCCCCTGCATTATTAGTATTTGTCCCAGTCACATTCTCAGTGTTTGGCCCCTGACCTCCTGGGCCCCTGCATTATTAGTATTTGTCCCGTTTCCTGTCACATTCTCAGTGTTTGGCCCCTGCTTTATTAGTATTTGTCCCGTTTCCTGTCACCTTCTCAGTGTTTGGCCCCTGACCTCCAGAGCCCCTGCATTATTAGTATTTGTCCTGTTTCCTGTTACATTCTCAGTGTTTGGCCCCTGACCTCCTCGGCCCCTGCATTATTAGTATTTGTCACATTCTTAGTGTTTGGCCCCTGACCTTCTGGGCCCCTTCATTATTAGTATTTGACCAGTTTCCTGTCACCTTCTCCGTGTTTGGCCCCTGACCTCCTGGGCCCCTGCATTATTAGCATTTGTCCAGTTTCCTGTCACCTTCTCAGTGTTTGGCCCCTGACCTCCTGGGCCCCTGCATTATTAGTATTTGTCCCGTTTCCTGTCACATTCTCAGTATTTGGCCCCTGACCTCCTGGGCCCCTGCATTATTAGTATTTGTCCTGTTTCCTGTTACATTCTCAGTGTTTGGCCCCTGACTTCCTGGGCCCCTGCATTATTAGTATTTGTCACATTCTTAGTGTTTGGCCCCTGACCTTCTGGGCCCCTGCATTATTAGTATTTGTCACGTTTCCTTTCACATTCTCAGTGTTTGGCCCCTGACCTTCTGGGCCCCTGCATTATTAGTATTTGTCCCAATCACATTCTCAGTGTTTGGCCCCTGACCTCCTGGGCCCCTGCATTATTAGCATTTGTCCAGTTTCCTGTCACATTCTCAGTGTTTGGCCCCTGACATCCTGGGCCCCTGCATTATTAGTATTTGTCCCGTTTCCTGTCACATTCTCAGTGTTTGGCCCCTGCTTTATTAGTATTTGTCCCGTTTCCTGTCACCTTCTCAGTGTTTGGCCCCTGACCTTCAGGGCCCCTGCATTATTAGTATTTGTCCTGTTTCCTGTTACATTCTCAGTGTTTGGCCCCTGACCTCCTGGGCCCCTGCATTATTAGTATTTGTCACATTCTTAGTGTTTGGCCCCTGACCTTCTGGTCCCCTTCATTATTAGTATTTGTCCAGTTTCCTGTCACCTTCTCCGTGTTTGGCCCCTGACCTCCTGGGCCCCTGCATTATTAGCATTTGTCCAGTTTCCTGTCACCTTCTCAGTGTTTGGCCCCTGACCTCCAGGGCCCCTGCATTATTAGTATTTGTCCTGTTTCCTGTTACATTCTCAGTGTTTGGCCCCTGACCTCCTGGGCCCCTGCATTATTAGTATTTGTCACATTCTTAGTGTTTGGCCCCTGACCTTCTGGGCCCCTTCATTATTAGTATTTGTCCAGTTTCCTGTCACCTTCTCCGTGTTTGGCCCCTGACCTCCTGGGCCCCTGCATTATTAGCATTTGTCCAGTTTCCTGTCACCTTCTCAGTGTTTGGCCCCTGACCTCCTGGGCCCCTGCATTATTAGTATTTGTCCCGTTTCCTGTCACATTCTCAGTATTTGGCCCCTGACCTCCTGGGCCCCTGCATTATTAGTATTTGTCCCATTTCCTGTCACATTCTCAGTGTTTGGCCCCTGACCTCCTGGGCCCCTGCATTATTAGTATTTGTCCAGTTTCCTGTCGCTTTCTCAGTGTTTGGCCCCTGACTTCCTGGGCCCCTGCATTATTAGCATTTGTTCAGTTTCCTGTCACCTTCTCAGTGTTTGGCCCTTGACCTCCTGGGCCCCTGCATTATTAGTATTTGTCCCGTTTCATGTCACATTCTCAGTGTTTGGCCCCTGACCTCCTGGGCCCCTGCATTATTAGTATTTGTCCCGTTTCCTGTCACATTCTCAGTGTTTGGCCCCTGACCTCCTGGGCCCCTGCATTATTAGAATTTGTCCCGTTTCCTGTCACATTCTCAGTGTTTGGCCCCTGATCTCCTGGGCCCCTGCATTATTAGTATTTGTCCAGTTTCCTGTCACACTCTCAGTGTTTGGCCCCTGACCTCCTGGGCCCCTGCATTATTAGTATTTGTCCCGTTTCCTGTCACATTCTCAGTGTTTGGCCCCTGCCTTATTAGTATTTGTCCCAGTCACATTCTCAGTGTTTGGCCCCTGACCTCCTGGGCCCCTGCATTATTAGCATTTGTCCAGTTTCCTGTCACATTCTCAGTGTTTGGCCCCTGACCTCCTGGGCCCCTGCATTATTAGTATTTGTCCAGTTTCCTGTCACATTCTCAGTGTTTGGCCCCTGACCTCCTGGGCCCCTGCATTATTAGTATTTGTCCCGTTTCCTGTCACATTCTCAGTGTTTGGCCCCTGACCTCCTGGGCCCCTGCATTATTAGTGTTTGTCCCTTTTCCTGTGACATTCTCAGTGTTTGGCCCCTGACCTCCTGGGCCCCTGCATTATTAGTATTTGTTCAGTTTCCTGTCACACTCTCAGTGTTTGGCCCCTGACCTCCTGGGCCTCTGCATTATTAGTATTTGTCCCATTTCCTGTCACATTCTCAGTGTTTGGCTCCTGACCTCCTGAGCCCCTGCATTATTAGTATTTGTCCAGTTTCCTGTCCCCTTCTCAGTGTTTGGCCCCTGACCTCCTGGGCCCCTGCATTATTAGTATTTGTCCCGTTTCCTGTCACATTCTCAGTGTTTGGCCCCTGACCTCCTGGGCCCCTGCATTATTAGTATTTGTCCCGTTTCCTGTCACATTCTCAGTGTTTGGCCCCTGACCTCCTGGGCCCCTGCATTATTAGTATTTGTCCCGTTTCCTGTCACATTCTCAGTGCTTGGCCCCTGATCTCCTGGGCCCCTGCATTATTAGTATTTGTCCAGTTTCCTGTCACACTCTCAGTGTTTGGCCCCTGACCTCCTGGGCCCCTGCATTATTAGTATTTGTCCCGTTTCCTGTCACATTCTCAGTGTTTGGCCCCTGACCTCCTGGGCCCCTGCATTATTAGTATTTGTCCCGTTTCCTTTCACATTCTCAGTGTTTGGCCACTGCTTTATTAGTATTTGTCCTGTTTCCTGTCACCTTCTCAGTGTTTGGCCCCTGACCTCCAGGGCCCCTGCATTATTAGTATTTGTCCTGTTTCCTGTTACATTCTCAGTGTTTGGCCCCTGACCTCCTGGGCCCCTGCATTATTAGTATTTGTCACATTCTTAGTGTTTGGCCCCTGACCTTCTGGGCCCCTTCATTATTAGTATTTGTCCAGTTTCCTGTCACCTTCTCCGTGTTTGGCCCCTGACCTCCTGGGCCCCTGCATTATTAGCATTTGTCCAGTTTCCTGTCACCTTCTCAGTGTTTGGCCCCTGACCTCCTGGGCCCCTGCATTATTAGTATTTGTCCCGTTTCCTGTCACATTCTCAGTATTTGGCCCCTGACCTCCTGGGCCCCTGCATTATTAGTATTTGTCCCATTTCTTGTCACATTCTCAGTGTTTGGCCCCTGACCTCCTGGGCCCCTGCATTATTAGTATTTGTCCAGTTTCCTGTCGCTTTCTCAGTGTTTGGCCCCTGACTTCCTGGGCCCCTGCATTATTAGCATTTGTTCAGTTTCCTGTCACCTTCTCAGTGTTTGGCCCTTGACCTCCTGGGCCCCTGCATTATTAGTATTTGTCCCGTTTCCTGTCACATTCTCAGTGTTTGGCCCCTGACCTCCTGGGCCCCTGCATTATTAGTATTTGTCCCGTTTCCTGTCACATTCTCAGTGTTTGGCCCCTGACCTCCTGGGCCCCTGCATTATTAGAATTTGTCCCGTTTCCTGTCACATTCTCAGTGTTTGGCCCCTGATCTCCTGGGCCCCTGCATTATTAGTATTTGTCCAGTTTCCTGTCACACTCTCAGTGTTTGGCCCCTGACCTCCTGGGCCCCTGCATTATTAGTATTTGTCCCGTTTCCTGTCACATTCTCAGTGTTTGGCCCCTGACCTCCTGGGGCCCTGCATTATTAGTATTTGTCCCGTTTCCTGTCACATTCTCAGTGTTTGGCCCCTGCTTTATTAGTATTTGTCCCGTTTCCTGTCACCTTCTCAGTGTTTGGCCCCTGACCTCCAGGGCCCCTTCATTATTAGTATTTGTCCTGTTTCCTGTTACATTCTCAGTGTTTGGCCCCTGACCTCCTGGGCCCCTGCATTATTAGTATTTGTCACATTCTTAGTGTTTGGCCCCTGACCTTCTGGGCCCCTTCATTATTAGTATTTGACCAGTTTCCTGTCACCTTCTCCGTGTTTGGCCCCTGACCTCCTGGGCCCCTGCATTATTAGCATTTGTCCAGTTTCCTGTCACCTTCTCAGTGTTTGGCCCCTGACCTCCTGGGCCCCTGCATTATTAGTATTTGTCCCGTTTCCTGTCACATTCTCAGTATTTGGCCCCTGACCTCCTGGGCCCCTGCATTATTAGTATTTGTCCTGTTTCCTGTTACATTCTCAGTGTTTGGCCCCTGACCTCCTGGGCCCCTGCATTATTAGTATTTGTCACATTCTTAGTGTTTGGCCCCTGACCTTCTGGGCCCCTGCATTATTAGTATTTGTCACGTTTCCTTTCACATTCTCAGTGTTTGGCCCCTGACCTCCTGGGCCCCTGCATTATTAGTATTTGTCCCAGTCACATTCTCAGTGTTTGGCCCCTGACCTCCTGGGCCCCTGCATTATTAGCATTTGTCCAGTTTCCTGTCACATTCTCAGTGTTTGGCCCCTGACATCCTGGGCCCCTGCATTATTAGTATTTGTCCCGTTTCCTGTCACATTCTCAGTGTTTGGCCCCTGCTTTATTAGTATTTGTCCCGTTTCCTGTCACCTTCTCAGTGTTTGGCCCCTGACCTTCAGGTCCCCTGCATTATTAGTATTTGTCCTGTTTCCTGTTACATTCTCAGTGTTTGGCCCCTGACCTCCTGGGCCCCTGCATTATTAGTATTTGTCACATTCTTAGTGTTTGGCCCCTGACCTTCTGGTCCCCTTCATTATTAGTATTTGTCCAGTTTCCTGTCACCTTCTCCGTGTTTGGCCCCTGACCTCCTGGGCCCCTGCATTATTAGCATTTGTCCAGTTTCCTGTCACCTTCTCAGTGTTTGGCCCCTGACCTCCTGGGCCCCTGCATTATTAGTATTTGTCCCGTTTCCTGTCACATTCTCAGTATTTGGCCCCTGACCTCCTGGGCCCCTGCATTATTAGTATTTGTCCTGTTTCCTGTTACATTCTCAGTGTTTGGCCCCTGACCTCCTGGGCCCCTGCATTATTAGTATTTGTCACATTCTTAGTGTTTGGCCCCTGACCTTCTGGGCCCCTGCATTATTAGTATTTGTCACATTTCCTGTCACATTCTCAGTGTTTGGCCCCTGACCTCCTGGGCCCCTGCATTATTAGTATTTGTCCCAGTCACATTCTCAGTGTTTGGCCTCTGACCTCCTGGGCCCCTGCATTATTAGCATTTGTCCAGTTTCCTGTCACATTCTCAGTGTTTGGCCCCTGACATCCTGGACCCCTGAATTATTAGTATTTGTCCCGTTTCCTGTCACATTCTCAGTGTTTGGCTCCTGACCTCCTGGGCCTCTGCATTATTAGTATTTGTCCAGTTTCCTGTCACCTTCTCAGTGTTTGGCCCCTGACCTCCTGGGCCCCTGCATTATTAGTATTTGTCCCGTTTCCTGTCACATTCTCAGTGTTTGGCCCCTGACCTCCTGGGCCCCTGCATTATTAGTATTTGTCCCGTTTCCTGTCACATTTTCAGTGTTTGGCCCCTGACCTCCTGGGCCCCTGCATTATTAGTTTTGTCCCGTTTCCTGTCACATTCTCAGTGTTTGGCCCCTGATCTCCTGGGCCCCTGCATTATTAGTATTTGTCCAGTTTCCTGTCACACTCTCAGTGTTTGGCCCCTGACCTCCTGCGCCCCTGCATTATTAGTATTTGTCCCGTTTCCTGTCACATTCTCAGTGTTTGGCCCCTGACCTCCTGGGCCCCTGCATTATTAGTATTTGTCCCGTTTCCTGTCACATTCTCAGTGTTTGGCCCCTGCTTTATTAGTATTTGTCCCGTTTCCTGTCACCTTCTCAGTGTTTGGCCCCTGACCTCCTGGGCCCCTGCATTATTAGCATTTGTCCAGTTTCCTGTCACCTTCTCAGTGTTTGGCCCCTGACCTCCTGGGCCCCTGCATTATTAGTATTTGTCCCGTTTCCTGTCACATTCTCAGTATTTGGCCCCTGACCTCCTGGGCCCCTGCATTATTAGTATTTGTCCCATTTCTTGTCACATTCTCAGTGTTTGGCCCCTGACCTCCTGGGCCCCTGCATTATTAGTATTTGTCCAGTTTCCTGTCGCTTTCTCAGTGTTTGGCCCCTGACTTCCTGGGCCCCTGCATTATTAGCATTTGTTCAGTTTCCTGTCACCTTCTCAGTGTTTGGCCCTTGACCTCCTGGGCCCCTGCATTATTAGTATTTGTCCCGTTTCCTGTCACATTCTCAGTGTTTGGCCCCTGACCTCCTGGGCCCCTGCATTATTAGTATTTGTCCCGTTTCCTGTCACATTCTCAGTGTTTGGCCCCTGACCTCCTGGGCCCCTGCATTATTAGAATTTGTCCCGTTTCCTGTCACATTCTCAGTGTTTGGCCCCTGATCTCCTGGGCCCCTGCATTATTAGTATTTGTCCAGTTTCCTGTCACACTCTCAGTGTTTGGCCCCTGACCTCCTGGGCCCCTGCATTATTAGTATTTGTCCCGTTTCCTGTCACATTCTCAGTGTTTGGCCCCTGACCTCCTGGGCCCCTGCATCATTAGTATTTGTCCCGTTTCCTGTCACATTCTCAGTGTTTGGCCCCTGCTTTATTAGTATTTGTCCCGTTTCCTGTCACCTTCTCAGTGTTTGGCCCCTGACCTCCAGGGCCCCTGCATTATTAGTATTTGTCCTGTTTCCTGTTACATTCTCAGTGTTTGGCCCCTGACCTCCTGGGCCCCTGCATTATTAGTATTTGTCACATTCTTAGTGTTTGGCCCCTGACCTTCTGGGCCCCTTCATTATTAGTATTTGTCCAGTTTCCTGTCACCTTCTCCGTGTTTGGCCCCTGACCTCCTGGGCCCCTGCATTATTAGCATTTGTCCAGTTTCCTGTCACCTTCTCAGTGTTTGGCCCCTGACCTCCTGGGCCCCTGCATTATTAGTATTTGTCCCGTTTCCTGTCACATTCTCAGTATTTGGCCCCTGACCTCCTGGGTCCCTGCATTATTAGTATTTGTCCCATTTCTTGTCACATTCTCAGTGTTTGGCCCCTGACCTCCTGGGCCCCTGCATTATTAGTATTTGTCCAGTTTCCTGTCGCTTTCTCAGTGTTTGGCCCCTGACTTCCTGGGCCCCTGCATTATTAGCATTTGTTCAGTTTCCTGTCACCTTCTCAGTGTTTGGCCCTTGACCTCCTGGGCCCCTGCATTATTAGTATTTGTCCCGTTTCCTGTCACATTCTCAGTGTTTGGCCCCTGACCTCCTGGGCCCCTGCATTATTAGTATTTGTCCCGTTTCCTGTCACATTCTCAGTGTTTGGCCCCTGACCTCCTGGGCCCCTGCATTATTAGAATTTGTCCCGTTTCCTGTCACATTCTCAGTGTTTGGCCCCTGATCTCCTGGGCCCCTGCATTATTAGTATTTGTCCAGTTTCCTGTCACACTCTCAGTGTTTGGCCCCTGACCTCCTGGGCCCCTGCATTATTAGTATTTGTCCCGTTTCCTGTCACATTCTCAGTGTTTGGCCCCTGACCTCCTGGGGCCCTGCATTATTAGTATTTGTCCCGTTTCCTGTCACATTCTCAGTATTTGGCCCCTGACCTCCTGGGCCCCTGCATTATTAGTATTTGTCCTGTTTCCTGTTACATTCTCAGTGTTTGGCCCCTGACCTCCTGGGCCCCTGCATTATTAGTATTTGTCCAGTTTCCTGTCACCTTCTCAGTGTTTGGCCCCTGACCTCCTGGGCCCCTGCATTATTAGTATTTGTCCCGTTTCCTGTCACATTCTCAGTGTTTGGCCCCTGACCTCCTGGGCCCCTGCATTATTAGTATTTGTCCCGTTTCCTGTCACATTCTCAGTGTTTGGCCCCTGACCTCCTGGGCCCCTGCATTATTAGTATTTGTCCCGTTTCCTGTCACATTCTCAGTGTTTGGCCCCTGACCTCCTGGGCCCCTGCATTATTAGTATTTGTCCAGTTTCCTGTCACACTCTCAGTGTTTGGCCCCTGACCTCCTGGGCCCCTGCATTATTAGTATTTGTCCCGTTTCCTGTCACATTCTCAGTGTTTGGCCCCTGACCTCCTGGGCCCCTGCATTATTAGTATTTGTCCCGTTTCCTGTCACATTCTCAGTGTTTGGCCCCTGACCTCCTGGGCCCCTGCATTATTAGTATATGTCCAGTTTCCTGTCACCTTCTCAGTGTTTGGCCCCTGACCTCCTGGGCCTCTGCATTATTAGTATTTGTCCCGTTTCCTGTCACCTTCTCAGTGTTTGGCCCCTGACCCCCTGGGCCCCTGCATTATTAGTATTTGTCCCATTTCCTGTCACATTCTCAGTGTTTGGCCCCTGACCTCCTGGGCCCCTGCATTATTAGTATTTGTCCCGTTTCCTGTCACATTCTCAGTGTTTGCCCCCTGACCTCCTGGGTCCCTGCATTATTAGTATTTGTCCAGTTTCCTGTCACACTCTAAGTGTTTGGCCCCTGCTTTATTAGTATTTGTCCCCTTTCCTGTCACCTTCTCAGTGTTTGGCCCCTGACCTTCAGGGCCCCTGCATTATTAGTATTTGTCCTGTTTCCTGTTACATTCTCAGTGTTTGGCCCCTGACCTCCTGGGCCCCTGCATTATTAGTATTTGTCACATTATTAGTGTTTGGCCCCTGACCTTCTGGGCCCCTGCATTATTAGTATTTGTCCCGTTTCCTGTCACCTTCTCAGTGTTTGGCCCCTGACCTCCTGGGCCCCTGCATTATTAGCATTTGTCCAGTTTCCTGTCACCTTCTCAGTGTTTGGCCCCTGACCTCCTGGGCCCCTGCATTATTAGTATTTGTCCCGTTTCCTGTCACATTCTCAGTGTTTGGCCCCTGCTTTATTAGTATTTGTCCCGTTTCCTGTCACCTTCTCAGTGTTTGGCCCCTGACCTCCTGGGCCCCTGCATTATTAGCATTTGTCCAGTTTCCTGTCACCTTCTCAGTGTTTGGCCCCTGACCTCCTGGGCCCCTGCATTATTAGTATTTGTCCCGTTTCCTGTCACATTCTCAGTATTTGGCCCCTGACCTCCTGGGCCCCTGCATTATTAGTATTTGTCCCATTTCTTGTCACATTCTCAGTGTTTGGCCCCTGACCTCCTGGGCCCCTGCATTATTAGTATTTGTCCAGTTTCCTGTCGCTTTCTCAGTGTTTGGCCCCTGACTTCCTGGGCCCCTGCATTATTAGCATTTGTTCAGTTTCCTGTCACCTTCTCAGTGTTTGGCCCTTGACCTCCTGGGCCCCTGCATTATTAGTATTTGTCCCGTTTCCTGTCACATTCTCAGTGTTTGGCCCCTGACCTCCTGGGCCCCTGCATTATTAGTATTTGTCCCGTTTCCTGTCACATTCTCAGTGTTTGGCCCCTGACCTCCTGGGCCCCTGCATTATTAGAATTTGTCCCGTTTCCTGTCACATTCTCAGTGTTTGGCCCCTGATCTCCTGGGCCCCTGCATTATTAGTATTTGTCCAGTTTCCTGTCACACTCTCAGTGTTTGGCCCCTGACCTCCTGGGCCCCTGCATTATTAGTATTTGTCCCGTTTCCTGTCACATTCTCAGTGTTTGGCCCCTGACCTCCTGGGCCCCTGCATCATTAGTATTTGTCCCGTTTCCTGTCACATTCTCAGTGTTTGGCCCCTGCTTTATTAGTATTTGTCCCGTTTCCTGTCACCTTCTCAGTGTTTGGCCCCTGACCTCCAGGGCCCCTGCATTATTAGTATTTGTCCTGTTTCCTGTTACATTCTCAGTGTTTGGCCCCTGACCTCCTGGGCCCCTGCATTATTAGTATTTGTCACATTCTTAGTGTTTGGCCCCTGACCTTCTGGGCCCCTTCATTATTAGTATTTGTCCAGTTTCCTGTCACCTTCTCCGTGTTTGGCCCCTGACCTCCTGGGCCCCTGCATTATTAGCATTTGTCCAGTTTCCTGTCACCTTCTCAGTGTTTGGCCCCTGACCTCCTGGGCCCCTGCATTATTAGTATTTGTCCCGTTTCCTGTCACATTCTCAGTATTTGGCCCCTGACCTCCTGGGCCCCTGCATTATTAGTATTTGTCCCATTTCTTGTCACATTCTCAGTGTTTGGCCCCTGACCTCCTGGGCCCCTGCATTATTAGTATTTGTCCAGTTTCCTGTCGCTTTCTCAGTGTTTGGCCCCTGACTTCCTGGGCCCCTGCATTATTAGCATTTGTTCAGTTTCCTGTCACCTTCTCAGTGTTTGGCCCTTGACCTCCTGGGCCCCTGCATTATTAGTATTTGTCCCGTTTCCTGTCACATTCTCAGTGTTTGGCCCCTGACCTCCTGGGCCCCTGCATTATTAGTATTTGTCCCGTTTCCTGTCACATTCTCAGTGTTTGGCCCCTGACCTCCTGGGCCCCTGCATTATTAGAATTTGTCCCGTTTCCTGTCACATTCTCAGTGTTTGGCCCCTGATCTCCTGGGCCCCTGCATTATTAGTATTTGTCCAGTTTCCTGTCACACTCTCAGTGTTTGGCCCCTGACCTCCTGGGCCCCTGCATTATTAGTATTTGTCCCGTTTCCTGTCACATTCTCAGTGTTTGGCCCCTGACCTCCTGGGGCCCTGCATTATTAGTATTTGTCCCGTTTCCTGTCACATTCTCAGTATTTGGCCCCTGACCTCCTGGGCCCCTGCATTATTAGTATTTGTCCTGTTTCCTGTTACATTCTCAGTGTTTGGCCCCTGACCTCCTGGGCCCCTGCATTATTAGTATTTGTCCAGTTTCCTGTCACCTTCTCAGTGTTTGGCCCCTGACCTCCTGGGCCCCTGCATTATTAGTATTTGTCCCGTTTCCTGTCACATTCTCAGTGTTTGGCCCCTGACCTCCTGGGCCCCTGCATTATTAGTATTTGTCCCGTTTCCTGTCACATTCTCAGTGTTTGGCCCCTGACCTCCTGGGCCCCTGCATTATTAGTATTTGTCCCGTTTCCTGTCACATTCTCAGTGTTTGGCCCCTGACCTCCTGGGCCCCTGCATTATTAGTATTTGTCCAGTTTCCTGTCACACTCTCAGTGTTTGGCCCCTGACCTCCTGGGCCCCTGCATTATTAGTATTTGTCCCGTTTCCTGTCACATTCTCAGTGTTTGGCCCCTGACCTCCTGGGCCCCTGCATTATTAGTATTTGTCCCGTTTCCTGTCACATTCTCAGTGTTTGGCCCCTGACCTCCTGGGCCCCTGCATTATTAGTATATGTCCAGTTTCCTGTCACCTTCTCAGTGTTTGGCCCCTGACCTCCTGGGCCTCTGCATTATTAGTATTTGTCCCGTTTCCTGTCACCTTCTCAGTGTTTGGCCCCTGACCCCCTGGGCCCCTGCATTATTAGTATTTGTCCCATTTCCTGTCACATTCTCAGTGTTTGGCCCCTGACCTCCTGGGCCCCTGCATTATTAGTATTTGTCCCGTTTCCTGTCACATTCTCAGTGTTTGCCCCCTGACCTCCTGGGTCCCTGCATTATTAGTATTTGTCCAGTTTCCTGTCACACTCTAAGTGTTTGGCCCCTGCTTTATTAGTATTTGTCCCCTTTCCTGTCACCTTCTCAGTGTTTGGCCCCTGACCTTCAGGGCCCCTGCATTATTAGTATTTGTCCTGTTTCCTGTTACATTCTCAGTGTTTGGCCCCTGACCTCCTGGGCCCCTGCATTATTAGTATTTGTCACATTATTAGTGTTTGGCCCCTGACCTTCTGGGCCCCTGCATTATTAGTATTTGTCCCGTTTCCTGTCACCTTCTCAGTGTTTGGCCCCTGACCTCCTGGGCCCCTGCATTATTAGCATTTGTCCAGTTTCCTGTCACCTTCTCAGTGTTTGGCCCCTGACCTCCTGGGCCCCTGCATTATTAGTATTTGTCCCGTTTCCTGTCACATTCTCAGTATTTGGCCCCTGACCTCCTGGGCCCCTGCATTATTAGTATTTGTCCAGTTTCCTGTCACATTCTCAGTGTTTGGCACCTGACCTCCTGGGCCCCTGCATTATTAGTATATGTCCCGTTTCCTGACACATTCTCAGTGTTTGGCCCCTGACCTCCTGGGCCCCTGCATTATTAGTATTTGTCCAGTTTCCTTTCACATTCTCAGTGTTTGGCCCCTGCTTTATTAGTATTTGTCCCGTTTCCTGTCACCTTCTCAGTGTTTGGCCCCTGACCTCCAGGGCCCCTGCATTATTAGTATTTGTCCTGTTTCCTGTTACATTCTCAGTGTTTGGCCCCTGACCTCCTGGGCCCCTGCATTATTAGTATTTGTCACATTCTTAGTGTTTGGCCCCTGACCTTCTGGGCCCCTGCATTATTAGTATTTGTCCAGTTTCCTGTCACCTTCTCAGTGTTTGGCCCCTGACCTCCTGGGCCCCTGCATTATTAGCATTTGTCCAGTTTCCTGTCACCTTCTCAGTGTTTGGCCCCTGCTTTATTAGTATTTGTCCCGTTTGCTGTCACCTTCTCAGTGTTTGGCCCCTGACCTCCAGGGCCCCTGCATTATTAGTATTTGTCCCGTTTCCTGTCACATTCTCAGTATTTGGCCCCTGACCTCCTGGGCCCCTGCATTATTAGTATTTGTCCTGTTTCCTGTTACATTCTCAGTGTTTGGCCCCTGACCTCCTGGGCCCCTGCATTATTAGTATTTGTCACATTCTTAGTGTTTGGCCCCTGACCTTCTGGGCCCCTGCATTATTAGTATTTGTCACGTTTCCTGTCACATTCTCAGTGTTTGGGCCCTGACCTCCTGGGCCCCTGCATTATTAGTATTTGTCCCAGTGACATTCTCAGTGTTTGGCCCCTGACCTCCTGGGCCCCTGCATTATTAGTATTTGTCCCGTTTCCTGTCACATTCTCAGTATTTGGCCCCTGACCTCCTGGGCCCTGCATTATTAGTATTTGTCCAGTTTCCTGTCACATTCTCAGTGTTTGGCCCCTGACCTGCTGGGCCCCTGCATTATTAGTATTTGTCCTGTTTCCTGTCACCTTCTCAGTGTTTGGCCCCTGACCTCCAGGGCCCCTGCATTATTAGTATTTGTCCTGTTTCCTGTTACATTCGCAGTGTTTGGCCCCTGACCTCCTGGGCCCCTGCATTATTAGTATTTGTCACATTCTTAGTGTTTGGCCCCTGACCTTCTGGGCCCCTGCATTATTAGTATTTGTCACGTTTCCTGTCACATTCTCAGTGTTTGGCCCCTCACCTCCTGGGCCTCTGCATTATTAGCATTTGTCCAGTTTCCTGTCACATTCTCAGCGTTTGGCCTCTGACCTCCTGGGCCCCTGCATTATTAGTATTTGTCCCGTTTCCTGTCACATTCTCAGTGTTTGGCCCCTGACCTCCTGGGCCCCTGCATTATTAGTATTTGTCCCGTTTCCTGTCACATTCTCAGTGTTTGGCTCCTGACCTCCTGGGCCCCTGCATTATTAGTATTTGTCCCAGTCACATTCTCAGTGTTTGGCCCCTGACCTCCTGGGCCCCTGCATTATTAGCATTTGTCCAGTTTCCTGTCACATTCTCAGTGTTTGGCCCCTGACCTCCTGGGCCCCTGCATTATTAGTATTTGTCCAGTTTCCTGTCACATTCTCAGTGTTTGGCTCCTGACCTCCTGGGCCCCTGCATTATTAGTGTTTGTCCCTTTTCCTGTCACATTCTCAGTGTTTGGCCCCTGACCTCCTGGGCCCCTGCATTATTAGTATTTGTCCCTTTTCCTGTCACATTCTCAGTGTTTGGCCCCTGACCTCCTGGGCCCCTGCATTATTAGTATTTGTCCAGTTTCCTGTCACATTCTCAGTGTTTGGCCCCTGACCTCCTGGGCCCCTGCATTATTACTATTTGTCCAGTTTCCTGTCACATTCTCAGTGTTTGGCTCCTGACCTCCTGGGCCCCTGCATTATTAGTGTTTGTCCCTTTTCCTGTCACATTCTCAGTGTTTGGCCCCTGACCTCCTGGGCCCCTGCATTATTAGTATTTGTTCAGTTTCCTGTCACACTCTCAGTGTTTGGCCCCTGACCTCCTGGACCCCTGCATTATTAGTATTTGTCCCGTTTCCTGTCACATTCTCAGTGTTTGGCCCCTGACCTCCTGGGTCCCTGCATTATTAGTATTTGTCCCGTTTCCTGTCACATTCTCAGTGTTTGGCCCCTGACCTCCTCGGCCCCTGCATTATTAGTATTTGTCCCGTTTCCTGTCACATTCTCAGTGTTTGGCCTCTGACCTCCTGGGCCCCTGCATTATTAGTATTTGTCCCGTTTCCTGTCACATTCTCAGTGTTTGGCCCCTGACCTCCTGGGCCCCTGCATTATTAGTATATGTCCAGTTTCCTGTCACCTTCTCAGTGTTTGGCCCCTGACCTCCTGGGCCCCTGCATTATTAGTATTTGTCCCGTTTCCTGTCACCTTCTCAGTGTTTGGCCCCTGACCCCCTGGGCCCCTGCATTATTAGTATTTGTCCCATTTCCTGTCACATTCTCAGTGTTTGGCCCCTGACCTCCTGGGCCCCTGCATTATTAGTATTTGTCCCGTTTCCTGTCACATTCTCAGTGTTTGCCCCCTGACCTCCTGGGTCCCTGCATTATTAGTATTTGTCCAGTTTCCTGTCACACTCTAAGTGTTTGGCCCCTGCTTTATTAGTATTTGTCCCCTTTCCTGTCACCTTCTCAGTGTTTGGCCCCTGACCTTCAGGGCCCCTGCATTATTAGTATTTGTCCTGTTTCCTGTTACATTCTCAGTGTTTGGCCCCTGACCTCCTGGGCCCCTGCATTATTAGTATTTGTCACATTCTTAGTGTTTGGCCCCTGACCTTCTGGGCCCCTGCATTATTAGTATTTGTCCCGTTTCCTGTCACCTTCTCAGTGTTTGGCCCCTGACCTCCTGGGCCCCTGCATTATTAGCATTTGTTCAGTTTCCTGTCACCTTCTCAGTGTTTGGCCCCTGACCTCCTGGGCCCCTGCATTATTAGTATTTGTCCCGTTTCCTGTCACATTCTCAGTATTTGGCCCCTGACCTCCTGGGCCCCTGCATTATTAGTATTTGTCCAGTTTCCTGTCACATTCTCAGTGTTTGGCACCTGACCTCCTGGGCCCCTGCATTATTAGTATTTGTCACATTCTTAGTGTTTGGCCCCTGACCTTCTGGGCCCCTGCATTATTAGTATTTGTCACGTTTCCTGTCATATTCTCAGTGTTTGGCCCCTGACCTCCTGGGCCCCTGCATTATTAGTATATGTCCCGTTTCCTGACACATTCTCAGTGTTTGGCCCCTGACCTCCTGGGCCCCTGCATTATTAGTATTTGTCCAGTTTCCTTTCACATTCTCAGTGTTTGGCCCCTGCTTTATTAGTATTTGTCCCGTTTCCTGTCACCTTCTCAGTGTTTGGCCCCTGACCTCCAGGGCCCCTGCATTATTAGTATTTGTCCTGTTTCCTGTTACATTCTCAGTGTTTGGCCCCTGACCTCCTGTGCCCCTGCATTATTAGTATTTGTCACATTCTTAGTGTTTGGCCCCTGACCTTCTGGGCCCCTGCATTATTAGTATTTGTCCAGTTTCCTGTCACCTTCTCAGTGTTTGGCCCCTGACCTCCTGGGCCCCTGCATTATTAGCATTTGTCCAGTTTCCTGTCACCTTCTCAGTGTTTGGCCCCTGCTTTATTAGTATTTGTCCCGTTTGCTGTCACCTTCTCAGTGTTTGGCCCCTGACCTCCAGGGCCCCTGCATTATTAGTATTTGTCCCGTTTCCTGTCACATTCTCAGTATTTGGCCCCTGACCTCCTGGGCCCCTGCATTATTAGTATTTGTCCTGTTTCCTGTTACATTCTCAGTGTTTGGCCCCTGACCTCCTGGGCCCCTGCATTATTAGTATTTGTCACATTCTTAGTGTTTGGCCCCTGACCTTCTGGGCCCCTGCATTATTAGTATTTGTCACGTTTCCTGTCACATTCTCAGTGTTTGGCCCCTGACCTCCTGGGCCCCTGCATTATTAGTATTTGTCCCAGTCACATTCTCAGTGTTTGGCCCCTGACCTCCTGGGCCCCTGCATTATTAGTATTTGTTCCGTTTCCTGTCACATTCTCAGTATTTGGCCCCTGACTTCCTGGGCCCTGCATTATTAGTATTTGTCCAGTTTCCTGTCACATTCTCAGTGTTTGGCCCCTGACCTGCTGGGCCCCTGCATTATTAGTATTTGTCCTGTTTCCTGTCACCTTCTCAGTGTTTGGCCCCTGACCTCCAGGGCCCCTGCATTATTAGTATTTGTCCTGTTTCCTGTTACATTCTCAGTGTTTGGCCCCTGACCTCCTGGGCCCCTGCATTATTAGTATTTGTCACATTCTTAGTGTTTGGCCCCTGACCTTCTGGGCCCCTGCATTATTAGTATTTGTCACGTTTCCTGTCACATTCTCAGTGTTTGGCCCCTCACCTCCTGGGCCCCTGCATTATTAGCATTTGTCCAGTTTCCTGTCACATTCTCAGTGTTTGGCCCCTGACCTCCTGGGCCCCTGCATTATTAGTATTTGTCCCGTTTCCTGTCACATTCTCAGTGTTTGGCCCCTGACCTCCTGGGCCCCTGCATTATTAGTATTTGTCCCGTTTCCTGTCACATTCTCAGTGTTTGGCTCCTGACCTCCTGGGCCCCTGCATTATTAGTATTTGTCCCAGTCACATTCTCAGTGTTTGGCCCCTGACCTCCTGGGCCCCTGCATTATTAGCATTTGTCCAGTTTCCTGTCACATTCTCAGTGTTTGGCCCCTGACCTCCTGGGCCCCTGCATTATTACTATTTGTCCAGTTTCCTGTCACATTCTCAGTGTTTGGCCCCTGACCTCCTGGGCCCCTGCATTATTAGTATTTGTCCCGTTTCCTGTCACATTCTCAGTGTTTGGCTCCTGACCTCCTGGGCCCCTGCATTATTAGTGTTTGTCCCTTTTCCTGTCACATTCTCAGTGTTTGGCCCCTGACCTCCTGGGCCCCTGCATTATTAGTATTTGTTCAGTTTCCTGTCACACTCTCAGTGTTTGGCCCCTGACCTCCTGGACCCCTGCATTATTAGTATTTGTCCCGTTTCCTGTCACATTCTCAGTGTTTGGCCCCTGACCTCCTGGGTCCCTGCATTATTAGTATTTGTCCCGTTTCCTGTCACATTCTCAGTGTTTGGCCCCTGACCTCCTGGGCCCCTGCATTATTAGTATTTGTCACATTCTTAGTGTTTGGCCCCTGACCTTCTGGGCCCCTGCATTATTAGTATTTGTCACGTTTCCTGTCACATTCTCAGTGTTTGGCCCCTCACCTCCTGGGCCCCTGCATTATTAGCATTTGTCCAGTTTCCTGTCACATTCTCAGCGTTTGGCCTCTGACCTCCTGGGCCCCTGCATTATTAGTATTTGTCCCGTTTCCTGTCACATTCTCAGTGTTTGGCCCCTGACCTCCTGGGCCCCTGCATTATTAGTATTTGTCCCGTTTCCTGTCACATTCTCAGTGTTTGGCTCCTGACCTCCTGGGCCCCTGCATTATTAGTATTTGTCCCAGTCACATTCTCAGTGTTTGGCCCCTGACCTCCTGGGCCCCTGCATTATTAGCATTTGTCCAGTTTCCTGTCACATTCTCAGTGTTTGGCCCCTGACCTCCTGGGCCCCTGCATTATTAGTATTTGTCCAGTTTCCTGTCACATTCTCAGTGTTTGGCCCCTGACCTCCTGGGCCCCTGCATTATTAGTATTTGTCCCGTTTCCTGTCACATTCTCAGTGTTTGGCTCCTGACCTCCTGGGCCCCTGCATTATTAGTGTTTGTCCCTTTTCCTGTCACATTCTCAGTGTTTGGCCCCTGACCTCCTGGGCCCCTGCATTATTAGTATTTGTTCAGTTTCCTGTCACACTCTCAGTGTTTGGCCCCTGACCTCCTGGACCCCTGCATTATTAGTATTTGTCCCGTTTCCTGTCACATTCTCAGTGTTTGGCCCCTGACCTCCTGGGTCCCTGCATTATTAGTATTTGTCCCGTTTCCTGTCACATTCTCAGTGTTTGGCCCCTGACCTCCTCGGCCCCTGCATTATTAGTATTTGTCCCGTTTCCTGTCACATTCTCAGTGTTTGGCCTCTGACCTCCTGGGCCCCTGCATTATTAGTATTTGTCCCGTTTCCTGTCACATTCTCAGTGTTTGGCCCCTGACCTCCTGGGCCCCTGCATTATTAGTATATGTCCAGTTTCCTGTCACCTTCTCAGTGTTTGGCCCCTGACCTCCTGGGCCCCTGCATTATTAGTATTTGTCCCGTTTCCTGTCACCTTCTCAGTGTTTGGCCCCTGACCCCCTGGGCCCCTGCATTATTAGTATTTGTCCCATTTCCTGTCACATTCTCAGTGTTTGGCCCCTGACCTCCTGGGCCCCTGCATTATTAGTATTTGTCCCGTTTCCTGTCACATTCTCAGTGTTTGCCCCCTGACCTCCTGGGTCCCTGCATTATTAGTATTTGTCCAGTTTCCTGTCACACTCTAAGTGTTTGGCCCCTGCTTTATTAGTATTTGTCCCCTTTCCTGTCACCTTCTCAGTGTTTGGCCCCTGACCTTCAGGGCCCCTGCATTATTAGTATTTGTCCTGTTTCCTGTTACATTCTCAGTGTTTGGCCCCTGACCTCCTGGGCCCCTGCATTATTAGTATTTGTCACATTCTTAGTGTTTGGCCCCTGACCTTCTGGGCCCCTGCATTATTAGTATTTGTCCCGTTTCCTGTCACCTTCTCAGTGTTTGGCCCCTGACCTCCTGGGCCCCTGCATTATTAGCATTTGTTCAGTTTCCTGTCACCTTCTCAGTGTTTGGCCCCTGACCTCCTGGGCCCCTGCATTATTAGTATTTGTCCCGTTTCCTGTCACATTCTCAGTATTTGGCCCCTGACCTCCTGGGCCCCTGCATTATTAGTATTTGTCCAGTTTCCTGTCACATTCTCAGTGTTTGGCACCTGACCTCCTGGGCCCCTGCATTATTAGTATTTGTCACATTCTTAGTGTTTGGCCCCTGACCTTCTGGGCCCCTGCATTATTAGTATTTGTCACGTTTCCTGTCACATTCTCAGTGTTTGGCCCCTGACCTCCTGGGCCCCTGCATTATTAGTATATGTCCCGTTTCCTGACACATTCTCAGTGTTTGGCCCCTGACCTCCTGGGCCCCTGCATTATTAGTATTTGTCCAGTTTCCTTTCACATTCTCAGTGTTTGGCCCCTGCTTTATTAGTATTTGTCCCGTTTCCTGTCACCTTCTCAGTGTTTGGCCCCTGACCTCCAGGGCCCCTGCATTATTAGTATTTGTCCTGTTTCCTGTTACATTCTCAGTGTTTGGCCCCTGACCTCCTGGGCCCCTGCATTATTAGTATTTGTCACGTTTCCTGTCACATTCTCAGTGTTTGGCCCCTGACCTCCTGGGCCCCTGCATTATTAGTATTTGTCCCAGTCACATTCTCAGTGTTTGGCCCCTGACCTCCTGGGCCCCTGCATTATTAGTATTTGTTCCGTTTCCTGTCACATTCTCAGTATTTGGCCCCTGACTTCCTGGGCCCTGCATTATTAGTATTTGTCCAGTTTCCTGTCACATTCTCAGTGTTTGGCCCCTGACCTGCTGGGCCCCTGCATTATTAGTATTTGTCCTGTTTCCTGTCACCTTCTCAGTGTTTGGCCCCTGACCTCCAGGGCCCCTGCATTATTAGTATTTGTCCTGTTTCCTGTTACATTCTCAGTGTTTGGCCCCTGACCTCCTGGGCCCCTGCATTATTAGTATTTGTCACATTCTTAGTGTTTGGCCCCTGACCTTCTGGGCCCCTGCATTATTAGTATTTGTCACGTTTCCTGTCACATTCTCAGTGTTTGGCCCCTCACCTCCTGGGCCCCTGCATTATTAGCATTTGTCCAGTTTCCTGTCACATTCTCAGTGTTTGGCCCCTGACCTCCTGGGCCCCTGCATTATTAGTATTTGTCCCGTTTCCTGTCACATTCTCAGTGTTTGGCCCCTGACCTCCTGGGCCCCTGCATTATTAGTATTTGTCCCGTTTCCTGTCACATTCTCAGTGTTTGGCTCCTGACCTCCTGGGCCCCTGCATTATTAGTATTTGTCCCAGTCACATTCTCAGTGTTTGGCCCCTGACCTCCTGGGCCCCTGCATTATTAGCATTTGTCCAGTTTCCTGTCACATTCTCAGTGTTTGGCCCCTGACCTCCTGGGCCCCTGCATTATTACTATTTGTCCAGTTTCCTGTCACATTCTCAGTGTTTGGCCCCTGACCTCCTGGGCCCCTGCATTATTAGTATTTGTCCCGTTTCCTGTCACATTCTCAGTGTTTGGCTCCTGACCTCCTGGGCCCCTGCATTATTAGTGTTTGTCCCTTTTCCTGTCACATTCTCAGTGTTTGGCCCCTGACCTCCTGGGCCCCTGCATTATTAGTATTTGTTCAGTTTCCTGTCACACTCTCAGTGTTTGGCCCCTGACCTCCTGGACCCCTGCATTATTAGTATTTGTCCCGTTTCCTGTCACATTCTCAGTGTTTGGCCCCTGACCTCCTGGGTCCCTGCATTATTAGTATTTGTCCCGTTTCCTGTCACATTCTCAGTGTTTGGCCCCTGACCTCCTCGGCCCCTGCATTATTAGTATTTGTCCCGTTTCCTGTCACATTCTCAGTGTTTGGCCTCTGACCTCCTGGGCCCCTGCATTATTAGTATTTGTCCCGTTTCCTGTCACATTCTCAGTGTTTGGCTCCTGACCTCCTGGGCCCCTGCATTATTAGTATTTGTCCAGTTTCCTGTCACCTTCTCAGTGTTTGGCCCCTGACCTCCTGGGCCCCTGCATTATTAGTATTTGTCCCGTTTCCTGTCACATTCTCAGTGTTTGGCCCCTGACCTCCTGGGCCCCTGCATTATTAGTATTTGTCCCGTTTCCTGTCACATTCTCAGTGTTTGGCCTCTGACCTCCTGGGCCCCTGCATTATTAGTATTTGTCCCGTTTCCTGTCACATTCTCAGTGTTTGGCCCCTGATCTCCTGGGCCCCTGCATTATTAGTATTTGTCCAGTTTCCTGTCACACTCTCAGTGTTTGGCCCCTGACCTCCTGGGCCCCTGCATTATTAGTATTTGTCCCGTTTCCTTTCACATTCTCAGTGTTTGGCCCCTGCTTTATTAGTATTTGTCCCGTTTCCTGTCACCTTCTCAGTGTTTGGCCCCTGACCTCCAGGGCCCCTGCATTAAGTGCTGCGTAATATGTTGGCGCTATATAAATAAAAACTATTATTATTATTATTATTATTTGTCCTGTTTCCTGTTACATTCTCAGTGTTTGGCCCCTGACCTCCTGGGCCCCTGCATTATTAGTATTTGTCACATTCTTAGTGTTTGGCCCCTGACCTTCTGGGCCCCTTCATTATTAGTATTTGTCCAGTTTCCTGTCACCTTCTCCGTGTTTGGCCCCTGACCTCCTGGGCCCCTGCATTATTAGCATTTGTCCAGTTTCCTGTCACCTTCTCAGTGTTTGGCCCCTGACCTCCTGGGCCCCTGCATTATTAGTATTTGTCCCGTTTCCTGTCACATTCTCAGTATTTGGCCCCTGACCTCCTGGGCCCCTGCATTATTAGTATTTGTCCCATTTCCTGTCACATTCTCAGTGTTTGGCCCCTGACCTCCTGGGCCCCTGCATTATTAGTATTTGTCCAGTTTCCTGTCGCTTTCTCAGTGTTTGGCCCCTGACTTCCTGGGCCCCTGCATTATTAGCATTTGTCCAGTTTCCTGTCACCTTCTCAGTGTTTGGCCCCTGATCTCCTGGGCCCCTGCATTATTAGTATTTGTCCAGTTTCCTGTCACACTCTCAGTGTTTGGCCCCTGACCTCCTGGGCCCCTGCATTATTAGTATTTGTCCCGTTTCCTGTCACATTCTCAGTGTTTGGCCCCTGACCTCCTGGGCCCCTGCATTATTAGTATTTGTCCCGTTTGCTGTCACATTCTCAGTGTTTGGCCCCTGCTTTATTAGTATTTGTCCCGTTTCCTGTCACCTTCTCAGTGTTTGGCCCCTGACCTCCAGGGCCCCTGCATTATTAGTATTTGTCCTGTTTCCTGTTACATTCTCAGTGTTTGGCCCCTGACCTCCTGGGCCCCTGCATTATTAGTATTTGTCACATTCTTAGTGTTTGGCCCCTGACCTTCTGGGCCCCTTCATTATTAGTATTTGTCCAGTTTCCTGTCACCTTCTCCGTGTTTGGCCCCTGACCTCCTGGGCCCCTGCATTATTAGCATTTGTCCAGTTTCCTGTCACCTTCTCAGTGTTTGGCCCCTGACCTCCTGGGCCCCTGCATTATTAGTATTTGTCCCGTTTCCTGTCACATTCTCAGTATTTGGCCCCTGACCTCCTGGGCCCCTGCATTATTAGTATTTGTCCTGTTTCCTGTTACATTCTCAGTGTTTGGCCCCTGACCTCCTGGGCCCCTGCATTATTAGTATTTGTCACATTCTTAGTGTTTGGCCCCTGACCTTCTGGGCCCCTGCATTATTAGTATTTGTCACGTTTCCTTTCACATTCTCAGTGTTTGGCCCCTGACCTCCTGGGCCCCTGCATTATTAGTATTTGGCCCAGTCACATTCTCAGTGTTTGGCCCCTGACCTCCTGGGCCCCTGCATTATTAGCATTTGTCCAGTTTCCTGTCACATTCTCAGTGTTTGGCCCCTGACATCCTGGGCCCCTGCATTATTAGTATTTGTCCCGTTTCCTGTCACATTCTCAGTGTTTGGCCCCTGCTTTATTAGTATTTGTCCCGTTTCCTGTCACCTTCTCAGTGTTTGGCCCCTGACCTCCAGGGCCCCTGCATTATTAGTATTTGTCCTGTTTCCTGTTACATTCTCAGTGTTTGGCCCCTGACCTCCTGGGCCCCTGCATTATTAGTACTTGTCACATTCTTAGTGTTTGGCCCCTGACCTTCTGGTCCCCTTCATCATTAGTATTTGTCCAGTTTCCTGTCACCTTCTCCGTGTTTGGCCCCTGACCTCCTGGGCCCCTGCATTATTAGCATTTGTCCAGTTTCCTGTCACCTTCTCAGTGTTTGGCCACTGACCTCCTGGGCCCCTGCATTATTAGTATTTGTCCCGTTTCCTGTCACATTCTCAGTATTTGGCCCCTGACCTCCTGGGCCCCTGCATTATTAGTATTTGTCCTGTTTCCTGTTACATTCTCAGTGTTTGGCCCCTGACCTCCTGGGCCCCTGCATTATTAGTATTTGTCACATTCTTAGTGTTTGGCCCCTGACCTTCTGGGCCCCTGCATTATTAGTATTTGTCACGTTTCCTGTCATATTCTCAGTGTTTGGCACCTGACCTCCTGGGCCCCTGCATTATTAGTATTTGTCCCAGTCACATTCTCAGTGTTTGGCCTCTGACCTCCTGGGCCCCTGCATTATTAGCATTTGTCCAGTTTCCTGTCACATTCTCAGTGTTTGGCCCCTGACATCCTGGACCCCTGAATTATTAGTATTTGTCCCGTTTCCTGTCACATTCTCAGTGTTTGGCTCCTGACCTCCTGGGCCTCTGCATTATTAGTATTTGTCCAGTTTCCTGTCACCTTCTCAGTGTTTGGCCCCTGACCTCCTGGGCCCCTGCATTATTAGTATTTGTCCCGTTTCCTGTCACATTCTCAGTGTTTGGCACCTGACCTCCTGGGCCCCTGCATTATTAGTATTTGTCCCGTTTCCTGTCACATTCTCAGTGTTTGGCCCCTGACCTCCTGGGCCCCTGCATTATTAGTATTTGTCCCGTTTCCTGTCACATTCTTAGTGTTTGGCCCCTGATCTCCTGGGCCCCTGCATTATTAGTATTTGTCCAGTTTCCTGTCACACTGTCAGTGTTTGGCCCCTGACCTCCTGGGCCCCTGCATTATTAGTATTTGTCCCGTTTCCTGTCACATTCTCAGTGTTTGGCCCCTGACCTCCTGGGCCCCTGCATTATTAGTATTTGTCCCGTTTCCTGTCACATTCTCAGTGTTTGGCCCCTGCTTTATTAGTATTTGACCCGTTTCCTGTCACCTTCTCAGTGTTTGGCCCCTGACCTCCAGGGCCCCTGCATTATTAGTATTTGTCCTGTTTCCTGTTACATTCTCAGTGTTTGGCCCCTGACCTCCTGGGCCCCTGCATTATTAGTATTTGTCACATTCTTAGCGTTTGGCCCATGACCTTCTGTTCCCCTTCATTATTAGTATTTGTCCAGTTTCCTGTCACCTTCTCCGTGTTTGGCCCCTGACCTCCTGGGCCCCTGCATTATTAGCATTTGTCCAGTTTCCTGTCACCTTCTCAGTGTTTGGCCTCTGACCTCCTGGGCCCCTGCATTATTAGTATTTGTCCCGTTTCCTGTCACATTCTCAGTATTTGGCCCCTGACCTCCTGAGCCCCTGCATTATTAGTATTTGTCCTGTTTCCTGTTACATTCTCAGTGTTTGGCCCCTGACCTCCTGGGCCCCTGCATTATTAGTATTTGTCACGTTTCCTGTCACATTCTCAGTGTTTGGCCCCTGACCTCCTGAGCCCCTGCATTATTAGTATTTGTCCCAGTCACATTCTCAGTGTTTGGCCCCTGACCTCCTGGGCCCCTGCATTATTAGTATTTGTCACGTTTCCTGTCACATTCTCAGTGTTTGGCCCCTGACCTCCTGAGCCCCTGCATTATTAGTATTTGTCCCAGTCACATTCTCAGTGTTTGGCCCCTGACCTCCTGGGCCCCTGCATTATTAGTATTTGTCACATTCTTAGTGTTTGGCCCCTGACCTTCTGGGCCCCTGCATTATTAGTATTTGTCACGTTTCCTGTCACATTCTCAGTGTTTGGCCCCTGACCTCCTGGGCCCCTGCATTATTAGTATTTGTCCCATTTCCTGTCACATTCTCAGTGTTTGGCCCCTGACCTCCTGGGCCCCTGCATTATTAGTATTTGTCCAGTTTCCTGTCGCTTTCTCAGTGTTTGGCCCCTGACTTCCTGGGCCCCTGCATTATTAGCATTTGTCCAGTTTCCTGTCACCTTCTCAGTGTTTGGCCCCTGATCTCCTGGGCCCCTGCATTATTAGTATTTGTCCAGTTTCCTGTCACACTCTCAGTGTTTGGCCCCTGACCTCCTGGGCCCCTGCATTATTAGTATTTGTCCCGTTTCCTGTCACATTCTCAGTGTTTGGCCCCTGACCTCCTGGGCCCCTGCATTATTAGTATTTGTCCCGTTTGCTGTCACATTCTCAGTGTTTGGCCCCTGCTTTATTAGTATTTGTCCCGTTTCCTGTCACCTTCTCAGTGTTTGGCCCCTGACCTCCAGGGCCCCTGCATTATTAGTATTTGTCCTGTTTCCTGTTACATTCTCAGTGTTTGGCCCCTGACCTCCTGGGCCCCTGCATTATTAGTATTTGTCACATTCTTAGTGTTTGGCCCCTGACCTTCTGGGCCCCTTCATTATTAGTATTTGTCCAGTTTCCTGTCACCTTCTCCGTGTTTGGCCCCTGACCTCCTGGGCCCCTGCATTATTAGCATTTGTCCAGTTTCCTGTCACCTTCTCAGTGTTTGGCCCCTGACCTCCTGGGCCCCTGCATTATTAGTATTTGTCCCGTTTCCTGTCACATTCTCAGTATTTGGCCCCTGACCTCCTGGGCCCCTGCATTATTAGTATTTGTCCTGTTTCCTGTTACATTCTCAGTGTTTGGCCCCTGACCTCCTGGGCCCCTGCATTATTAGTATTTGTCACATTCTTAGTGTTTGGCCCCTGACCTTCTGGGCCCCTGCATTATTAGTATTTGTCACGTTTCCTTTCACATTCTCAGTGTTTGGCCCCTGACCTCCTGGGCCCCTGCATTATTAGTATTTGGCCCAGTCACATTCTCAGTGTTTGGCCCCTGACCTCCTGGGCCCCTGCATTATTAGCATTTGTCCAGTTTCCTGTCACATTCTCAGTGTTTGGCCCCTGACATCCTGGGCCCCTGCATTATTAGTATTTGTCCCGTTTCCTGTCACATTCTCAGTGTTTGGCCCCTGCTTTATTAGTATTTGTCCCGTTTCCTGTCACCTTCTCAGTGTTTGGCCCCTGACCTCCAGGGCCCCTGCATTATTAGTATTTGTCCTGTTTCCTGTTACATTCTCAGTGTTTGGCCCCTGACCTCCTGGGCCCCTGCATTATTAGTACTTGTCACATTCTTAGTGTTTGGCCCCTGACCTTCTGGTCCCCTTCATCATTAGTATTTGTCCAGTTTCCTGTCACCTTCTCCGTGTTTGGCCCCTGACCTCCTGGGCCCCTGCATTATTAGCATTTGTCCAGTTTCCTGTCACCTTCTCAGTGTTTGGCCACTGACCTCCTGGGCCCCTGCATTATTAGTATTTGTCCCGTTTCCTGTCACATTCTCAGTATTTGGCCCCTGACCTCCTGGGCCCCTGCATTATTAGTATTTGTCCTGTTTCCTGTTACATTCTCAGTGTTTGGCCCCTGACCTCCTGGGCCCCTGCATTATTAGTATTTGTCACATTCTTAGTGTTTGGCCCCTGACCTTCTGGGCCCCTGCATTATTAGTATTTGTCACGTTTCCTGTCATATTCTCAGTGTTTGGCACCTGACCTCCTGGGCCCCTGCATTATTAGTATTTGTCCCAGTCACATTCTCAGTGTTTGGCCTCTGACCTCCTGGGCCCCTGCATTATTAGCATTTGTCCAGTTTCCTGTCACATTCTCAGTGTTTGGCCCCTGACATCCTGGACCCCTGAATTATTAGTATTTGTCCCGTTTCCTGTCACATTCTCAGTGTTTGGCTCCTGACCTCCTGGGCCTCTGCATTATTAGTATTTGTCCAGTTTCCTGTCACCTTCTCAGTGTTTGGCCCCTGACCTCCTGGGCCCCTGCATTATTAGTATTTGTCCCGTTTCCTGTCACATTCTCAGTGTTTGGCACCTGACCTCCTGGGCCCCTGCATTATTAGTATTTGTCCCGTTTCCTGTCACATTCTCAGTGTTTGGCCCCTGACCTCCTGGGCCCCTGCATTATTAGTATTTGTCCCGTTTCCTGTCACATTCTTAGTGTTTGGCCCCTGATCTCCTGGGCCCCTGCATTATTAGTATTTGTCCAGTTTCCTGTCACACTGTCAGTGTTTGGCCCCTGACCTCCTGGGCCCCTGCATTATTAGTATTTGTCCCGTTTCCTGTCACATTCTCAGTGTTTGGCCCCTGACCTCCTGGGCCCCTGCATTATTAGTATTTGTCCCGTTTCCTGTCACATTCTCAGTGTTTGGCCCCTGCTTTATTAGTATTTGACCCGTTTCCTGTCACATTCTCAGTGTTTGGCCCCTGACCTCCTGGGCCCCTGCAATATTAGTATTTGTCCCGTTTCCTGTCACATTCTCAGTGTTTGGCCCCTGACCTCCTGGGCCCCTGCATTATTAGTATTTGTCCCGTTTCCTGTCACATTCTCAGTGTTTGGCTCCTGACCTCCTGGGCCCCTGCATTATTAGTATTTGTCCCAGTCACATTCTCAGTGTTTGGCCCCTGACCTCCTGGGCCCCTGCATTATTAGCATTTGTCCAGTTTCCTGTCACATTCTCAGTGTTTGGCCCCTGACCTCCTGGGCCCCTGCATTATTACTATTTGTCCAGTTTCCTGTCACATTCTCAGTGTTTGGCCCCTGACCTCCTGGGCCCCTGCATTATTAGTATTTGTCCCGTTTCCTGTCACATTCTCAGTGTTTGGCTCCTGACCTCCTGGGCCCCTGCATTATTAGTGTTTGTCCCTTTTCCTGTCACATTCTCAGTGTTTGGCCCCTGACCTCCTGGGCCCCTGCATTATTAGTATTTGTTCAGTTTCCTGTCACACTCTCAGTGTTTGGCCCCTGACCTCCTGGACCCCTGCATTATTAGTATTTGTCCCGTTTCCTGTCACATTCTCAGTGTTTGGCCCCTGACCTCCTGGGTCCCTGCATTATTAGTATTTGTCCCGTTTCCTGTCACATTCTCAGTGTTTGGCCCCTGACCTCCTCGGCCCCTGCATTATTAGTATTTGTCCCGTTTCCTGTCACATTCTCAGTGTTTGGCCTCTGACCTCCTGGGCCCCTGCATTATTAGTATTTGTCCCGTTTCCTGTCACATTCTCAGTGTTTGGCTCCTGACCTCCTGGGCCCCTGCATTATTAGTATTTGTCCAGTTTCCTGTCACCTTCTCAGTGTTTGGCCCCTGACCTCCTGGGCCCCTGCATTATTAGTATTTGTCCCGTTTCCTGTCACATTCTCAGTGTTTGGCCCCTGACCTCCTGGGCCCCTGCATTATTAGTATTTGTCCCGTTTCCTGTCACATTCTCAGTGTTTGGCCTCTGACCTCCTGGGCCCCTGCATTATTAGTATTTGTCCCGTTTCCTGTCACATTCTCAGTGTTTGGCCCCTGATCTCCTGGGCCCCTGCATTATTAGTATTTGTCCAGTTTCCTGTCACACTCTCAGTGTTTGGCCCCTGACCTCCTGGGCCCCTGCATTATTAGTATTTGTCCCGTTTCCTTTCACATTCTCAGTGTTTGGCCCCTGCTTTATTAGTATTTGTCCCGTTTCCTGTCACCTTCTCAGTGTTTGGCCCCTGACCTCCAGGGCCCCTGCATTAAGTGCTGCGTAATATGTTGGCGCTATATAAATAAAAACTATTATTATTATTATTATTATTTGTCCTGTTTCCTGTTACATTCTCAGTGTTTGGCCCCTGACCTCCTGGGCCCCTGCATTATTAGTATTTGTCACATTCTTAGTGTTTGGCCCCTGACCTTCTGGGCCCCTTCATTATTAGTATTTGTCCAGTTTCCTGTCACCTTCTCCGTGTTTGGCCCCTGACCTCCTGGGCCCCTGCATTATTAGCATTTGTCCAGTTTCCTGTCACCTTCTCAGTGTTTGGCCCCTGACCTCCTGGGCCCCTGCATTATTAGTATTTGTCCCGTTTCCTGTCACATTCTCAGTATTTGGCCCCTGACCTCCTGGGCCCCTGCATTATTAGTATTTGTCCCATTTCCTGTCACATTCTCAGTGTTTGGCCCCTGACCTCCTGGGCCCCTGCATTATTAGTATTTGTCCAGTTTCCTGTCGCTTTCTCAGTGTTTGGCCCCTGACTTCCTGGGCCCCTGCATTATTAGCATTTGTCCAGTTTCCTGTCACCTTCTCAGTGTTTGGCCCCTGATCTCCTGGGCCCCTGCATTATTAGTATTTGTCCAGTTTCCTGTCACACTCTCAGTGTTTGGCCCCTGACCTCCTGGGCCCCTGCATTATTAGTATTTGTCCCGTTTCCTGTCACATTCTCAGTGTTTGGCCCCTGACCTCCTGGGCCCCTGCATTATTAGTATTTGTCCCGTTTGCTGTCACATTCTCAGTGTTTGGCCCCTGCTTTATTAGTATTTGTCCCGTTTCCTGTCACCTTCTCAGTGTTTGGCCCCTGACCTCCAGGGCCCCTGCATTATTAGTATTTGTCCTGTTTCCTGTTACATTCTCAGTGTTTGGCCCCTGACCTCCTGGGCCCCTGCATTATTAGTATTTGTCACATTCTTAGTGTTTGGCCCCTGACCTTCTGGGCCCCTTCATTATTAGTATTTGTCCAGTTTCCTGTCACCTTCTCCGTGTTTGGCCCCTGACCTCCTGGGCCCCTGCATTATTAGCATTTGTCCAGTTTCCTGTCACCTTCTCAGTGTTTGGCCCCTGACCTCCTGGGCCCCTGCATTATTAGTATTTGTCCCGTTTCCTGTCACATTCTCAGTATTTGGCCCCTGACCTCCTGGGCCCCTGCATTATTAGTATTTGTCCTGTTTCCTGTTACATTCTCAGTGTTTGGCCCCTGACCTCCTGGGCCCCTGCATTATTAGTATTTGTCACATTCTTAGTGTTTGGCCCCTGACCTTCTGGGCCCCTGCATTATTAGTATTTGTCACGTTTCCTTTCACATTCTCAGTGTTTGGCCCCTGACCTCCTGGGCCCCTGCATTATTAGTATTTGGCCCAGTCACATTCTCAGTGTTTGGCCCCTGACCTCCTGGGCCCCTGCATTATTAGCATTTGTCCAGTTTCCTGTCACATTCTCAGTGTTTGGCCCCTGACATCCTGGGCCCCTGCATTATTAGTATTTGTCCCGTTTCCTGTCACATTCTCAGTGTTTGGCCCCTGCTTTATTAGTATTTGTCCCGTTTCCTGTCACCTTCTCAGTGTTTGGCCCCTGACCTCCAGGGCCCCTGCATTATTAGTATTTGTCCTGTTTCCTGTTACATTCTCAGTGTTTGGCCCCTGACCTCCTGGGCCCCTGCATTATTAGTACTTGTCACATTCTTAGTGTTTGGCCCCTGACCTTCTGGTCCCCTTCATCATTAGTATTTGTCCAGTTTCCTGTCACCTTCTCCGTGTTTGGCCCCTGACCTCCTGGGCCCCTGCATTATTAGCATTTGTCCAGTTTCCTGTCACCTTCTCAGTGTTTGGCCACTGACCTCCTGGGCCCCTGCATTATTAGTATTTGTCCCGTTTCCTGTCACATTCTCAGTATTTGGCCCCTGACCTCCTGGGCCCCTGCATTATTAGTATTTGTCCTGTTTCCTGTTACATTCTCAGTGTTTGGCCCCTGACCTCCTGGGCCCCTGCATTATTAGTATTTGTCACATTCTTAGTGTTTGGCCCCTGACCTTCTGGGCCCCTGCATTATTAGTATTTGTCACGTTTCCTGTCATATTCTCAGTGTTTGGCACCTGACCTCCTGGGCCCCTGCATTATTAGTATTTGTCCCAGTCACATTCTCAGTGTTTGGCCTCTGACCTCCTGGGCCCCTGCATTATTAGCATTTGTCCAGTTTCCTGTCACATTCTCAGTGTTTGGCCCCTGACATCCTGGACCCCTGAATTATTAGTATTTGTCCCGTTTCCTGTCACATTCTCAGTGTTTGGCTCCTGACCTCCTGGGCCTCTGCATTATTAGTATTTGTCCAGTTTCCTGTCACCTTCTCAGTGTTTGGCCCCTGACCTCCTGGGCCCCTGCATTATTAGTATTTGTCCCGTTTCCTGTCACATTCTCAGTGTTTGGCACCTGACCTCCTGGGCCCCTGCATTATTAGTATTTGTCCCGTTTCCTGTCACATTCTCAGTGTTTGGCCCCTGACCTCCTGGGCCCCTGCATTATTAGTATTTGTCCCGTTTCCTGTCACATTCTTAGTGTTTGGCCCCTGATCTCCTGGGCCCCTGCATTATTAGTATTTGTCCAGTTTCCTGTCACACTGTCAGTGTTTGGCCCCTGACCTCCTGGGCCCCTGCATTATTAGTATTTGTCCCGTTTCCTGTCACATTCTCAGTGTTTGGCCCCTGACCTCCTGGGCCCCTGCATTATTAGTATTTGTCCCGTTTCCTGTCACATTCTCAGTGTTTGGCCCCTGCTTTATTAGTATTTGACCCGTTTCCTGTCACCTTCTCAGTGTTTGGCCCCTGACCTCCAGGGCCCCTGCATTATTAGTATTTGTCCTGTTTCCTGTTACATTCTCAGTGTTTGGCCCCTGACCTCCTGGGCCCCTGCATTATTAGTATTTGTCACATTCTTAGCGTTTGGCCCATGACCTTCTGTTCCCCTTCATTATTAGTATTTGTCCAGTTTCCTGTCACCTTCTCCGTGTTTGGCCCCTGACCTCCTGGGCCCCTGCATTATTAGCATTTGTCCAGTTTCCTGTCACCTTCTCAGTGTTTGGCCCCTGACCTCCTGGGCCCCTGCATTATTAGTATTTGTCCCGTTTCCTGTCACATTCTCAGTATTTGGCCCCTGACCTCCTGAGCCCCTGCATTATTAGTATTTGTCCTGTTTCCTGTTACATTCTCAGTGTTTGGCCCCTGACCTCCTGGGCCCCTGCATTATTAGTATTTGTCACGTTTCCTGTCACATTCTCAGTGTTTGGCCCCTGACCTCCTGAGCCCCTGCATTATTAGTATTTGTCCCAGTCACATTCTCAGTGTTTGGCCCCTGACCTCCTGGGCCCCTGCATTATTAGTATTTGTCACGTTTCCTGTCACATTCTCAGTGTTTGGCCCCTGACCTCCTGAGCCCCTGCATTATTAGTATTTGTCCCAGTCACATTCTCAGTGTTTGGCCCCTGACCTCCTGGGCCCCTGCATTATTAGTATTTGTCACATTCTTAGTGTTTGGCCCCTGACCTTCTGGGCCCCTGCATTATTAGTATTTGTCACGTTTCCTGTCACATTCTCAGTGTTTGGCCCCTGACCTCCTGGGCCCCTGCATTATTAGTATTTGTCCCATTTCCTGTCACATTCTCAGTGTTTGGCCCCTGACCTCCTGGGCCCCTGCATTATTAGTATTTGTCCAGTTTCCTGTCGCTTTCTCAGTGTTTGGCCCCTGACTTCCTGGGCCCCTGCATTATTAGCATTTGTCCAGTTTCCTGTCACCTTCTCAGTGTTTGGCCCCTGATCTCCTGGGCCCCTGCATTATTAGTATTTGTCCAGTTTCCTGTCACACTCTCAGTGTTTGGCCCCTGACCTCCTGGGCCCCTGCATTATTAGTATTTGTCCCGTTTCCTGTCACATTCTCAGTGTTTGGCCCCTGACCTCCTGGGCCCCTGCATTATTAGTATTTGTCCCGTTTGCTGTCACATTCTCAGTGTTTGGCCCCTGCTTTATTAGTATTTGTCCCGTTTCCTGTCACCTTCTCAGTGTTTGGCCCCTGACCTCCAGGGCCCCTGCATTATTAGTATTTGTCCTGTTTCCTGTTACATTCTCAGTGTTTGGCCCCTGACCTCCTGGGCCCCTGCATTATTAGTATTTGTCACATTCTTAGTGTTTGGCCCCTGACCTTCTGGGCCCCTTCATTATTAGTATTTGTCCAGTTTCCTGTCACCTTCTCCGTGTTTGGCCCCTGACCTCCTGGGCCCCTGCATTATTAGCATTTGTCCAGTTTCCTGTCACCTTCTCAGTGTTTGGCCCCTGACCTCCTGGGCCCCTGCATTATTAGTATTTGTCCCGTTTCCTGTCACATTCTCAGTATTTGGCCCCTGACCTCCTGGGCCCCTGCATTATTAGTATTTGTCCTGTTTCCTGTTACATTCTCAGTGTTTGGCCCCTGACCTCCTGGGCCCCTGTATTATTAGTATTTGTCACATTCTTAGTGTTTGGCCCCTGACCTTCTGGGCCCCTGCATTATTAGTATTTGTCACGTTTCCTTTCACATTCTCAGTGTTTGGCCCCTGACCTCCTGGGCCCCTGCATTATTAGTATTTGGCCCAGTCACATTCTCAGTGTTTGGCCCCTGACCTCCTGGGCCCCTGCATTATTAGCATTTGTCCAGTTTCCTGTCACATTCTCAGTGTTTGGCCCCTGACATCCTGGGCCCCTGCATTATTAGTATTTGTCCCGTTTCCTGTCACATTCTCAGTGTTTGGCCCCTGCTTTATTAGTATTTGTCCCGTTTCCTGTCACCTTCTCAGTGTTTGGCCCCTGACCTCCAGGGCCCCTGCATTATTAGTATTTGTCCTGTTTCCTGTTACATTCTCAGTGTTTGGCCCCTGACCTCCTGGGCCCCTGCATTATTAGTACTTGTCACATTCTTAGTGTTTGGCCCCTGACCTTCTGGTCCCCTTCATCATTAGTATTTGTCCAGTTTCCTGTCACCTTCTCCGTGTTTGGCCCCTGACCTCCTGGGCCCCTGCATTATTAGCATTTGTCCAGTTTCCTGTCACCTTCTCAGTGTTTGGCCACTGACCTCCTGGGCCCCTGCATTATTAGTATTTGTCCCGTTTCCTGTCACATTCTCAGTATTTGGCCCCTGACCTCCTGGGCCCCTGCATTATTAGTATTTGTCCTGTTTCCTGTTACATTCTCAGTGTTTGGCCCCTGACCTCCTGGGCCCCTGCATTATTAGTATTTGTCACATTCTTAGTGTTTGGCCCCTGACCTTCTGGGCCCCTGCATTATTAGTATTTGTCACGTTTCCTGTCATATTCTCAGTGTTTGGCACCTGACCTCCTGGGCCCCTGCATTATTAGTATTTGTCCCAGTCACATTCTCAGTGTTTGGCCTCTGACCTCCTGGGCCCCTGCATTATTAGCATTTGTCCAGTTTCCTGTCACATTCTCAGTGTTTGGCCCCTGACATCCTGGACCCCTGAATTATTAGTATTTGTCCCGTTTCCTGTCACATTCTCAGTGTTTGGCTCCTGACCTCCTGGGCCTCTGCATTATTAGTATTTGTCCAGTTTCCTGTCACCTTCTCAGTGTTTGGCCCCTGACCTCCTGGGCCCCTGCATTATTAGTATTTGTCCCGTTTCCTGTCACATTCTCAGTGTTTGGCACCTGACCTCCTGGGCCCCTGCATTATTAGTATTTGTCCCGTTTCCTGTCACATTCTCAGTGTTTGGCCCCTGACCTCCTGGGCCCCTGCATTATTAGTATTTGTCCCGTTTCCTGTCACATTCTTAGTGTTTGGCCCCTGATCTCCTGGGCCCCTGCATTATTAGTATTTGTCCAGTTTCCTGTCACACTGTCAGTGTTTGGCCCCTGACCTCCTGGGCCCCTGCATTATTAGTATTTGTCCCGTTTCCTGTCACATTCTCAGTGTTTGGCCCCTGACCTCCTGGGCCCCTGCATTATTAGTATTTGTCCCGTTTCCTGTCACATTCTCAGTGTTTGGCCCCTGCTTTATTAGTATTTGACCCGTTTCCTGTCACCTTCTCAGTGTTTGGCCCCTGACCTCCAGGGCCCCTGCATTATTAGTATTTGTCCTGTTTCCTGTTACATTCTCAGTGTTTGGCCCCTGACCTCCTGGGCCCCTGCATTATTAGTATTTGTCACATTCTTAGCGTTTGGCCCATGACCTTCTGTTCCCCTTCATTATTAGTATTTGTCCAGTTTCCTGTCACCTTCTCCGTGTTTGGCCCCTGACCTCCTGGGCCCCTGCATTATTAGCATTTGTCCAGTTTCCTGTCACCTTCTCAGTGTTTGGCCCCTGACCTCCTGGGCCCCTGCATTATTAGTATTTGTCCCGTTTCCTGTCACATTCTCAGTATTTGGCCCCTGACCTCCTGAGCCCCTGCATTATTAGTATTTGTCCTGTTTCCTGTTACATTCTCAGTGTTTGGCCCCTGACCTCCTGGGCCCCTGCATTATTAGTATTTGTCACGTTTCCTGTCACATTCTCAGTGTTTGGCCCCTGACCTCCTGAGCCCCTGCATTATTAGTATTTGTCCCAGTCACATTCTCAGTGTTTGGCCCCTGACCTCCTGGGCCCCTGCATTATTAGTATTTGTCACGTTTCCTGTCACATTCTCAGTGTTTGGCCCCTGACCTCCTGAGCCCCTGCATTATTAGTATTTGTCCCAGTCACATTCTCAGTGTTTGGCCCCTGACCTCCTGGGCCCCTGCATTATTAGTATTTGTCACATTCTTAGTGTTTGGCCCCTGACCTTCTGGGCCCCTGCATTATTAGTATTTGTCACGTTTCCTGTCACATTCTCAGTGTTTGGCCCCTGACCTCCTGGGCCCCTGCATTATTAGTATTTGTCCCATTTCCTGTCACATTCTCAGTGTTTGGCCCCTGACCTCCTGGGCCCCTGCATTATTAGTATTTGTCCAGTTTCCTGTCGCTTTCTCAGTGTTTGGCCCCTGACTTCCTGGGCCCCTGCATTATTAGCATTTGTCCAGTTTCCTGTCACCTTCTCAGTGTTTGGCCCCTGATCTCCTGGGCCCCTGCATTATTAGTATTTGTCCAGTTTCCTGTCACACTCTCAGTGTTTGGCCCCTGACCTCCTGGGCCCCTGCATTATTAGTATTTGTCCCGTTTCCTGTCACATTCTCAGTGTTTGGCCCCTGACCTCCTGGGCCCCTGCATTATTAGTATTTGTCCCGTTTGCTGTCACATTCTCAGTGTTTGGCCCCTGCTTTATTAGTATTTGTCCCGTTTCCTGTCACCTTCTCAGTGTTTGGCCCCTGACCTCCAGGGCCCCTGCATTATTAGTATTTGTCCTGTTTCCTGTTACATTCTCAGTGTTTGGCCCCTGACCTCCTGGGCCCCTGCATTATTAGTATTTGTCACATTCTTAGTGTTTGGCCCCTGACCTTCTGGGCCCCTTCATTATTAGTATTTGTCCAGTTTCCTGTCACCTTCTCCGTGTTTGGCCCCTGACCTCCTGGGCCCCTGCATTATTAGCATTTGTCCAGTTTCCTGTCACCTTCTCAGTGTTTGGCCCCTGACCTCCTGGGCCCCTGCATTATTAGTATTTGTCCCGTTTCCTGTCACATTCTCAGTATTTGGCCCCTGACCTCCTGGGCCCCTGCATTATTAGTATTTGTCCTGTTTCCTGTTACATTCTCAGTGTTTGGCCCCTGACCTCCTGGGCCCCTGCATTATTAGTATTTGTCACATTCTTAGTGTTTGGCCCCTGACCTTCTGGGCCCCTGCATTATTAGTATTTGTCACGTTTCCTTTCACATTCTCAGTGTTTGGCCCCTGACCTCCTGGGCCCCTGCATTATTAGTATTTGGCCCAGTCACATTCTCAGTGTTTGGCCCCTGACCTCCTGGGCCCCTGCATTATTAGCATTTGTCCAGTTTCCTGTCACATTCTCAGTGTTTGGCCCCTGACATCCTGGGCCCCTGCATTATTAGTATTTGTCCCGTTTCCTGTCACATTCTCAGTGTTTGGCCCCTGCTTTATTAGTATTTGTCCCGTTTCCTGTCACCTTCTCAGTGTTTGGCCCCTGACCTCCAGGGCCCCTGCATTATTAGTATTTGTCCTGTTTCCTGTTACATTCTCAGTGTTTGGCCCCTGACCTCCTGGGCCCCTGCATTATTAGTACTTGTCACATTCTTAGTGTTTGGCCCCTGACCTTCTGGTCCCCTTCATCATTAGTATTTGTCCAGTTTCCTGTCACCTTCTCCGTGTTTGGCCCCTGACCTCCTGGGCCCCTGCATTATTAGCATTTGTCCAGTTTCCTGTCACCTTCTCAGTGTTTGGCCACTGACCTCCTGGGCCCCTGCATTATTAGTATTTGTCCCGTTTCCTGTCACATTCTCAGTATTTGGCCCCTGACCTCCTGGGCCCCTGCATTATTAGTATTTGTCCTGTTTCCTGTTACATTCTCAGTGTTTGGCCCCTGACCTCCTGGGCCCCTGCATTATTAGTATTTGTCACATTCTTAGTGTTTGGCCCCTGACCTTCTGGGCCCCTGCATTATTAGTATTTGTCACGTTTCCTGTCATATTCTCAGTGTTTGGCACCTGACCTCCTGGGCCCCTGCATTATTAGTATTTGTCCCAGTCACATTCTCAGTGTTTGGCCTCTGACCTCCTGGGCCCCTGCATTATTAGCATTTGTCCAGTTTCCTGTCACATTCTCAGTGTTTGGCCCCTGACATCCTGGACCCCTGAATTATTAGTATTTGTCCCGTTTCCTGTCACATTCTCAGTGTTTGGCTCCTGACCTCCTGGGCCTCTGCATTATTAGTATTTGTCCAGTTTCCTGTCACCTTCTCAGTGTTTGGCCCCTGACCTCCTGGGCCCCTGCATTATTAGTATTTGTCCCGTTTCCTGTCACATTCTCAGTGTTTGGCACCTGACCTCCTGGGCCCCTGCATTATTAGTATTTGTCCCGTTTCCTGTCACATTCTCAGTGTTTGGCCCCTGACCTCCTGGGCCCCTGCATTATTAGTATTTGTCCCGTTTCCTGTCACATTCTTAGTGTTTGGCCCCTGATCTCCTGGGCCCCTGCATTATTAGTATTTGTCCAGTTTCCTGTCACACTGTCAGTGTTTGGCCCCTGACCTCCTGGGCCCCTGCATTATTAGTATTTGTCCCGTTTCCTGTCACATTCTCAGTGTTTGGCCCCTGACCTCCTGGGCCCCTGCATTATTAGTATTTGTCCCGTTTCCTGTCACATTCTCAGTGTTTGGCCCCTGCTTTATTAGTATTTGACCCGTTTCCTGTCACCTTCTCAGTGTTTGGCCCCTGACCTCCAGGGCCCCTGCATTATTAGTATTTGTCCTGTTTCCTGTTACATTCTCAGTGTTTGGCCCCTGACCTCCTGGGCCCCTGCATTATTAGTATTTGTCACATTCTTAGCGTTTGGCCCATGACCTTCTGTTCCCCTTCATTATTAGTATTTGTCCAGTTTCCTGTCACCTTCTCCGTGTTTGGCCCCTGACCTCCTGGGCCCCTGCATTATTAGCATTTGTCCAGTTTCCTGTCACCTTCTCAGTGTTTGGCCCCTGACCTCCTGGGCCCCTGCATTATTAGTATTTGTCCCGTTTCCTGTCACATTCTCAGTATTTGGCCCCTGACCTCCTGAGCCCCTGCATTATTAGTATTTGTCCTGTTTCCTGTTACATTCTCAGTGTTTGGCCCCTGACCTCCTGGGCCCCTGCATTATTAGTATTTGTCACGTTTCCTGTCACATTCTCAGTGTTTGGCCCCTGACCTCCTGAGCCCCTGCATTATTAGTATTTGTCCCAGTCACATTCTCAGTGTTTGGCCCCTGACCTCCTGGGCCCCTGCATTATTAGTATTTGTCACGTTTCCTGTCACATTCTCAGTGTTTGGCCCCTGACCTCCTGAGCCCCTGCATTATTAGTATTTGTCCCAGTCACATTCTCAGTGTTTGGCCCCTGACCTCCTGGGCCCCTGCATTATTAGTATTTGTCACATTCTTAGTGTTTGGCCCCTGACCTTCTGGGCCCCTGCATTATTAGTATTTGTCACGTTTCCTGTCACATTCTCAGTGTTTGGCCCCTGACCTCCTGGGCCCCTGCATTATTAGTATTTGTCCCAGTCACATTCTCAGTGTTTGGCCCCTGACCTCCTGGGCCCCTGCATTATTAGCATTTGTCCAGTTTCCTGTCACATTCTCAGTGTTTGGCCCCTGACATCCTGGGCCCCTGCATTATTAGTATTTGTCCCGTTTCCTGTCACATTCTCAGTGTTTGGCCCCTGACCTCCTGGGCCCCTGCATTATTAGTATTTGTCCCTTTCCTGTCACATTCTCAATGTTTGGCCCCTGACCTCCTGGGCCCCTGCATTATTAGTATTTGTCCCGTTTACTGTCACATTCTCAGTGTTTGGCCCCTGACCTTCTGGGCCCCTGCATTATTAGTATTTGTCCAGTTTCCTGTCACACTCTCAGTGTTTGGCCCCTGACCTCCTGGGCCCCTGCATTATTAGTATTTGTCCCGTTTCCTGTCACATTCTCAGTGTTTGGCCCCTGACCTCCTGGGCCCCTGCATTATTAGTATTTGTCCCTTTCTTGTCACATTCTCAGTGTTTGGCCCCTGACCTCCTGGGCCCCTGCATTATTAGTATTTGTCCCGTTTCCTGTCACATTCTCAGTATTTGGCCCCTGACCTCCTGGGCCCCTGCATTATTAGTATTTGTCCCGTTTCCTGTCACATTCTCAGTGTTTGGCCCCTGACCTCCTGGGCCCCTGCATTATTAGTATTTGTCCCGTTTCCTGTCACATTCTCAGTGTTTGGCCCCTGATCTCCTGGGCCCCTGCATTATTAGTATTTGTCCAGTTTCCTGTCACACTCTCAGTGTTTGGCCCCTGACCTCCTGGGCCCCTGCATTATTAGTATTTGTCCCGTTTCCTTTCACATTCTCAGTGTTTGGCCCCTGCTTTATTAGTATTTGTCCCGTTTCCTGTCACCTTCTCAGTGTTTGGCCCCTGACCTCCAGGGCCCCTGCATTAAGTGCTGCGTAATATGTTGGCGCTATATAAATAAAAACTATTATTATTATTATTTGTCCTGTTTCCTGTTACATTCTCAGTGTTTGGCCCCTGACCTCCTGGGCCCCTGCATTATTAGTATTTGTCACATTCTTAGTGTTTGGCCCCTGACCTTCTGGGCCCCTTCATTATTAGTATTTGTCCAGTTTCCTGTCACCTTCTCCGTGTTTGGCCCCTGACCTCCTGGGCCCCTGCATTATTAGCATTTGTCCAGTTTCCTGTCACCTTCTCAGTGTTTGGCCCCTGACCTCCTGGGCCCCTGCATTATTAGTATTTGTCCCGTTTCCTGTCACATTCTCAGTATTTGGCCCCTGACCTCCTGGGCCCCTGCATTATTAGTATTTGTCCCATTTCCTGTCACATTCTCAGTGTTTGGCCCCTGACCTCCTGGGCCCCTGCATTATTAGTATTTGTCCAGTTTCCTGTCGCTTTCTCAGTGTTTGGCCCCTGACTTCCTGGGCCCCTGCATTATTAGCATTTGTCCAGTTTCCTGTCACCTTCTCAGTGTTTGGCCCCTGATCTCCTGGGCCCCTGCATTATTAGTATTTGTCCAGTTTCCTGTCACACTCTCAGTGTTTGGCCCCTGACCTCCTGGGCCCCTGCATTATTAGTATTTGTCCCGTTTCCTGTCACATTCTCAGTGTTTGGCCCCTGACCTCCTGGGCCCCTGCATTATTAGTATTTGTCCCGTTTGCTGTCACATTCTCAGTGTTTGGCCCCTGCTTTATTAGTATTTGTCCCGTTTCCTGTCACCTTCTCAGTGTTTGGCCCCTGACCTCCAGGGCCCCTGCATTATTAGAATTTGTCCTGTTTCCTGTTACATTCTCAGTGTTTGGCCCCTGACCTCCTGGGCCCCTGCATTATTAGTATTTGTCACATTCTTAGTGTTTGGCCCCTGACCTTCTGGGCCCCTTCATTATTAGTATTTGTCCAGTTTCCTGTCACCTTCTCCGTGTTTGGCCCCTGACCTCCTGGGCCCCTGCATTATTAGCATTTGTCCAGTTTCCTGTCACCTTCTCAGTGTTTGGCCCCTGACCTCCTGGGCCCCTGCATTATTAGTATTTGTCCCGTTTCCTGTCACATTCTCAGTATTTGGCCCCTGACCTCCTGGGCCCCTGCATTATTAGTATTTGTCCTGTTTCCTGTTACATTCTCAGTGTTTGGCCCCTGACCTCCTGGGCCCCTGCATTATTAGTATTTGTCACATTCTTAGTGTTTGGCCCCTGACCTTCTGGGCCCCTGCATTATTAGTATTTGTCACGTTTCCTTTCACATTCTCAGTGTTTGGCCCCTGACCTCCTGGGCCCCTGCATTATTAGTATTTGGCCCAGTCACATTCTCAGTGTTTGGCCCCTGACCTCCTGGGCCCCTGCATTATTAGCATTTGTCCAGTTTCCTGTCACATTCTCAGTGTTTGGCCCCTGACATCCTGGGCCCCTGCATTATTAGTATTTGTCCCGTTTCCTGTCACATTCTCAGTGTTTGGCCCCTGCTTTATTAGTATTTGTCCCGTTTCCTGTCACCTTCTCAGTGTTTGGCCCCTGACCTCCAGGGCCCCTGCATTATTAGTATTTGTCCTGTTTCCTGTTACATTCTCAGTGTTTGGCCCCTGACCTCCTGGGCCCCTGCATTATTAGTACTTGTCACATTCTTAGTGTTTGGCCCCTGACCTTCTGGTCCCCTTCATCATTAGTATTTGTCCAGTTTCCTGTCACCTTCTCCGTGTTTGGCCCCTGACCTCCTGGGCCCCTGCATTATTAGCATTTGTCCAGTTTCCTGTCACCTTCTCAGTGTTTGGCCACTGACCTCCTGGGCCCCTGCATTATTAGTATTTGTCCCGTTTCCTGTCACATTCTCAGTATTTGGCCCCTGACCTCCTGGGCCCCTGCATTATTAGTATTTGTCCCGTTTCCTGTCACATTCTCAGTGTTTGGCACCTGACCTCCTGGGCCCCTGCATTATTAGTATTTGTCCCGTTTCCTGTCACATTCTCAGTGTTTGGCCCCTGACCTCCTGGGCCCCTGCATTATTAGTATTTGTCCCGTTTCCTGTCACATTCTTAGTGTTTGGCCCCTGATCTCCTGGGCCCCTGCATTATTAGTATTTGTCCAGTTTCCTGTCACACTGTCAGTGTTTGGCCCCTGACCTCCTGGGCCCCTGCATTATTAGTATTTGTCCCGTTTCCTGTCACATTCTCAGTGTTTGGCCCCTGACCTCCTGGGCCCCTGCATTATTAGTATTTGTCCCGTTTCCTGTCACATTCTCAGTGTTTGGCCCCTGCTTTATTAGTATTTGACCCGTTTCCTGTCACCTTCTCAGTGTTTGGCCCCTGACCTCCAGGGCCCCTGCATTATTAGTATTTGTCCTGTTTCCTGTTACATTCTCAGTGTTTGGCCCCTGCATTATTAGTATTTGTCACATTCTTAGCGTTTGGCCCATGACCTTCTGTTCCCCTTCATTATTAGTATTTGTCCAGTTTCCTGTCACCTTCTCCGTGTTTGGCCCCTGACCTCCTGGGCCCCTGCATTATTAGCATTTGTCCAGTTTCCTGTCACCTTCTCAGTGTTTGGCCCCTGACCTCCTGGGCCCCTGCATTATTAGTATTTGTCCCGTTTCCTGTCACATTCTCAGTATTTGGCCCCTGACCTCCTGAGCCCCTGCATTATTAGTATTTGTCCTGTTTCCTGTTACATTCTCAGTGTTTGGCCCCTGACCTCCTGGGCCCCTGCATTATTAGTATTTGTCACGTTTCCTGTCACATTCTCAGTGTTTGGCCCCTGACCTCCTGAGCCCCTGCATTATTAGTATTTGTCCCAGTCACATTCTCAGTGTTTGGCCCCTGACCTTCTGGGCCCCTGCATTATTAGTATTTGTCACGTTTCCTGTCACATTCTCAGTGTTTGGCCCCTGACCTCCTGAGCCCCCCCCTGCATTATTAGTATTTGTCCCAGTCACATTCTCAGTGTTTGGCCCCTGACCTCCTGGGCCCCTGCATTATTAGTATTTGTCACATTCTTAGTGTTTGGCCCCTGACCTTCTGGGCCCCTGCATTATTAGTATTTGTCACGTTTCCTGTCACATTCTCAGTGTTTGGCCCCTGACCTCCTGGGCCCCTGCATTATTAGTATTTGTCCCAGTCACATTCTCAGTGTTTGGCCCCTGACCTCCTGGGCCCCTGCATTATTAGCATTTGTCCAGTTTCCTGTCACATTCTCAGTGTTTGGCCCCTGACATCCTGGGCCCCTGCATTATTAGTATTTGTCCCGTTTCCTGTCACATTCTCAGTGTTTGGCCCCTGACCTCCTGGGCCCCTGCATTATTAGTATTTGTCCCGTTTGCTGTCACATTCTCAGTGTTTGGCCCCTGCTTTATTAGTATTTGTCCCGTTTCCTGTCACCTTCTCAGTGTTTGGCCCCTGACCTCCAGGGCCCCTGCATTATTAGAATTTGTCCTGTTTCCTGTTACATTCTCAGTGTTTGGCCCCTGACCTCCTGGGCCCCTGCATTATTAGTATTTGTCACATTCTTAGTGTTTGGCCCCTGACCTTCTGGGCCCCTTCATTATTAGTATTTGTCCAGTTTCCTGTCACCTTCTCCGTGTTTGGCCCCTGACCTCCTGGGCCCCTGCATTATTAGCATTTGTCCAGTTTCCTGTCACCTTCTCAGTGTTTGGCCCCTGACCTCCTGGGCCCCTGCATTATTAGTATTTGTCCCGTTTCCTGTCACATTCTCAGTATTTGGCCCCTGACCTCCTGGGCCCCTGCATTATTAGTATTTGTCCTGTTTCCTGTTACATTCTCAGTGTTTGGCCCCTGACCTCCTGGGCCCCTGCATTATTAGTATTTGTCACATTCTTAGTGTTTGGCCCCTGACCTTCTGGGCCCCTGCATTATTAGTATTTGTCACGTTTCCTTTCACATTCTCAGTGTTTGGCCCCTGACCTCCTGGGCCCCTGCATTATTAGTATTTGGCCCAGTCACATTCTCAGTGTTTGGCCCCTGACCTCCTGGGCCCCTGCATTATTAGCATTTGTCCAGTTTCCTGTCACATTCTCAGTGTTTGGCCCCTGACATCCTGGGCCCCTGCATTATTAGTATTTGTCCCGTTTCCTGTCACATTCTCAGTGTTTGGCCCCTGCTTTATTAGTATTTGTCCCGTTTCCTGTCACCTTCTCAGTGTTTGGCCCCTGACCTCCAGGGCCCCTGCATTATTAGTATTTGTCCTGTTTCCTGTTACATTCTCAGTGTTTGGCCCCTGACCTCCTGGGCCCCTGCATTATTAGTACTTGTCACATTCTTAGTGTTTGGCCCCTGACCTTCTGGTCCCCTTCATCATTAGTATTTGTCCAGTTTCCTGTCACCTTCTCCGTGTTTGGCCCCTGACCTCCTGGGCCCCTGCATTATTAGCATTTGTCCAGTTTCCTGTCACCTTCTCAGTGTTTGGCCACTGACCTCCTGGGCCCCTGCATTATTAGTATTTGTCCCGTTTCCTGTCACATTCTCAGTATTTGGCCCCTGACCTCCTGGGCCCCTGCATTATTAGTATTTGTCCCGTTTCCTGTCACATTCTCAGTGTTTGGCACCTGACCTCCTGGGCCCCTGCATTATTAGTATTTGTCCCGTTTCCTGTCACATTCTCAGTGTTTGGCCCCTGACCTCCTGGGCCCCTGCATTATTAGTATTTGTCCCGTTTCCTGTCACATTCTTAGTGTTTGGCCCCTGATCTCCTGGGCCCCTGCATTATTAGTATTTGTCCAGTTTCCTGTCACACTGTCAGTGTTTGGCCCCTGACCTCCTGGGCCCCTGCATTATTAGTATTTGTCCCGTTTCCTGTCACATTCTCAGTGTTTGGCCCCTGACCTCCTGGGCCCCTGCATTATTAGTATTTGTCCCGTTTCCTGTCACATTCTCAGTGTTTGGCCCCTGCTTTATTAGTATTTGACCCGTTTCCTGTCACCTTCTCAGTGTTTGGCCCCTGACCTCCAGGGCCCCTGCATTATTAGTATTTGTCCTGTTTCCTGTTACATTCTCAGTGTTTGGCCCCTGCATTATTAGTATTTGTCACATTCTTAGCGTTTGGCCCATGACCTTCTGTTCCCCTTCATTATTAGTATTTGTCCAGTTTCCTGTCACCTTCTCCGTGTTTGGCCCCTGACCTCCTGGGCCCCTGCATTATTAGCATTTGTCCAGTTTCCTGTCACCTTCTCAGTGTTTGGCCCCTGACCTCCTGGGCCCCTGCATTATTAGTATTTGTCCCGTTTCCTGTCACATTCTCAGTATTTGGCCCCTGACCTCCTGAGCCCCTGCATTATTAGTATTTGTCCTGTTTCCTGTTACATTCTCAGTGTTTGGCCCCTGACCTCCTGGGCCCCTGCATTATTAGTATTTGTCACGTTTCCTGTCACATTCTCAGTGTTTGGCCCCTGACCTCCTGAGCCCCTGCATTATTAGTATTTGTCCCAGTCACATTCTCAGTGTTTGGCCCCTGACCTTCTGGGCCCCTGCATTATTAGTATTTGTCACGTTTCCTGTCACATTCTCAGTGTTTGGCCCCTGACCTCCTGAGCCCCCCCCTGCATTATTAGTATTTGTCCCAGTCACATTCTCAGTGTTTGGCCCCTGACCTCCTGGGCCCCTGCATTATTAGTATTTGTCACATTCTTAGTGTTTGGCCCCTGACCTTCTGGGCCCCTGCATTATTAGTATTTGTCACGTTTCCTGTCACATTCTCAGTGTTTGGCCCCTGACCTCCTGGGCCCCTGCATTATTAGTATTTGTCCCAGTCACATTCTCAGTGTTTGGCCCCTGACCTCCTGGGCCCCTGCATTATTAGCATTTGTCCAGTTTCCTGTCACATTCTCAGTGTTTGGCCCCTGACATCCTGGGCCCCTGCATTATTAGTATTTGTCCCGTTTCCTGTCACATTCTCAGTGTTTGGCCCCTGACCTCCTGGGCCCCTGCATTATTAGTATTTGTCCCTTTCCTGTCACATTCTCAATGTTTGGCCCCTGACCTCCTGGGCCCCTGCATTATTAGTATTTGTCCCGTTTACTGTCACATTCTCAGTGTTTGGCCCCTGACCTTCTGGGCCCCTGCATTATTAGTATTTGTCCAGTTTCCTGTCACATTCTCAGTGTTTGGCCCCTGACCTCCTGGGCCCCTGCATTATTAGTATTTGTCCCGTTTCCTTTCACATTCTCAGTGTTTGGCCCCTGCTTTATTAGTATTTGTCCCGTTTCCTGTCACCTTCTCAGTGTTTGGCCCCTGACCTCCAGGGCCCCTGCATTAAGTGCTGCGTAATATGTTGGCGCTATATAAATAAAAACTATTATTATTATTATTTGTCCTGTTTCCTGTTACATTCTCAGTGTTTGGCCCCTGACCTCCTGGGCCCCTGCATTATTAGTATTTGTCACATTCTTAGTGTTTGGCCCCTGACCTTCTGGGCCCCTTCATTATTAGTATTTGTCCAGTTTCCTGTCACCTTCTCCGTGTTTGGCCCCTGACCTCCTGGGCCCCTGCATTATTAGCATTTGTCCAGTTTCCTGTCACCTTCTCAGTGTTTGGCCCCTGACCTCCTGGGCCCCTGCATTATTAGTATTTGTCCCGTTTCCTGTCACATTCTCAGTATTTGGCCCCTGACCTCCTGAGCCCCTGCATTATTAGTATTTGTCCTGTTTCCTGTTACATTCTCAGTGTTTGGCCCCTGACCTCCTGGGCCCCTGCATTATTAGTATTTGTCACGTTTCCTGTCACATTCTCAGTGTTTGGCCCCTGACCTCCTGAGCCCCTGCATTATTAGTATTTGTCCCAGTCACATTCTCAGTGTTTGGCCCCTGACCTCCTGGGCCCCTGCATTATTAGTATTTGTCACGTTTCCTGTCACATTCTCAGTGTTTGGCCCCTGACCTCCTGAGCCCCTGCATTATTAGTATTTGTCCCAGTCACATTCTCAGTGTTTGGCCCCTGACCTCCTGGGCCCCTGCATTATTAGTATTTGTCCCGTTTCCTGTCACATTCTCAGTGTTTGGCCCCTGACCTCCTGGGCCCCTGCATTATTAGTATATGTCCAGTTTCCTGTCACCTTCTCAGTGTTTGGCCCCTGACCTCCTGGGCCCCTGCATTATTAGTATTTGTCCCGTTTCCTGTCACCTTCTCAGTGTTTGGCCCCTGACCTCCTCGGCCCGTGCATTATTAGTATTTGTCCCATTTCCTGTCACATTCTCAGTGTTTGGCCCCTGACCTCCTGGGCCCCTGCATTATTAGTATTTGTCCAGTTTCCTGTCGCTTTCTCAGTGTTTGGCCCCTGACTTCTTCGGCCCCTGCATTATTAGCATTTGTCCAGTTTCCTGTCACCTTCTCAGTGTTTGGCCCCTGACCTCCTGGGCCCCTGCATTATTAGTATTTGTCCCGTTTCCTGTCACATTCACAGTGTTTGGCCCCTGATCTCCTGGGCCCCTGCATTATTAGTATTTGTCCCGTTTCCTTTCACACTCTCAGTGTTTGGCCCCTGACCTCCTGGGCCCCTGCATTATTAGTATTTGTCCAGTTTCCTGTCACATTCTCAGTGTTTGGCCCCTGACCTCCTGGGCCCCTGCATTATTAGTATTTGTCCCGTTTCCTGTCACCTTCTCAGTGTTTGGCCCCTGACCTCCTCGGCCCCTGCATTATTAGTATTTGTCCCATTTCCTGTCACATTCTCAGTGTTTGGCCCCTGACATCTTGGGCCCCTGCATTATTAGTATTTGTCCAGTTTCCTGTCGCATTCTCAGTGTTTGGCCCCTGACCTCCTGGGCCCCTGCATTATTAGCATTTGTCCAGTTTCCTGTCACATTCTCAGTGTTTGGCCCCTGACCTTCTGGGCCCCTGCATTATTAGTATTTGTCCCAGTCACATTCTTAGTGTTTGGCCCCTGACCTCCTGGGCCCCTGCATTATTAGTATTTGTCCCGTTTCCTGTCACATTCTCAGTATTTGGCCCCTGACCTCCTGGGCCCCTGCGTTATTAGCATTTGTCCAGTTTCCTGTCACATTCTCAGTGTTTGGCCCCTGCTTTATTAGTATTTGTCCCGTTTCCTGTCACCTTCTCAGTGTTTGGCCCCTGACCTCCTGGGCCCCTGCATTATTAGTATTTGTCCCTTTTCCTGTCACATTCTCAGTGTTTGGCCCCTGACCTCCTGGGCCCCTGCATTATTAGTATTTGTCCCGTTTCCTGTCACATTCTCAGTGTTTGGCCCCTGACCTCCTGGGCCCCTGCATTATTAGCATTTGTCCCGTTTCCTGTCACATTCTCAGTGTTTGGCCCCTGACCTCCTGGGCCCCTGCATTATTAGTATTTGTCCAGTTTCCTGTCACATTCTCAGTGTTTGGCCCCTGACCTCCTGGGCCCCTGCATTATTAGTATTTGTCCAGTTTCCTGTCACACTCTCAGTGTTTGGCCCCTGACCTCCTGGACCCCCGCATTATTAGTATTTGTCCCGTTTCCTGTCACATTCTCAGTGTTTGGCCCCTGACCTCCTGGGCCCGTGCATTATTAGTATATGTCCCGTTTCCTGTCACCTTCTCAGTGTTTGGCCCCTGACCTCCTGGGCCCCTGCATTATTAGTATTTGTCCAGTTTCCTGTCACATTCTCAGTGTTTGGCCCCTGACCTCCTGGGCCCCTGCATTATTAGCATTTGTCCAGTTTCCTGTCACATTCTCAGTGTTTGGCCCCTGACCTCCTGGGCCCCTGCATTATTAGTATTTGTCCCAGTCACATTCTTAGTGTTTGGCCCCTGACCTCCTGGGCCCCTGCATTATTAGTATTTGTCCCGTTTCCTGCCACATTCTCAGTATTTGGCCCCTGACCTCCTGGGCCCCTGCATTATTAGTATTTGTCCAGTTTCCTGTCACATTCTCAGTGTTTGGCCCCTGACCTCCTGGGCCCCTGCATTATTAGTATTTGTCCCGTTTCCTGTCACATTCTCAGTGTTTGGCCCATGACCTCCTGGGCCCCTGCATTATTAGTATTTGTCCCGTTTCCTGTCACATTCTCAGTGTTTGGCCCCTGACCTCCTGGGCCACTGCATTATTAGTATTTGTCCCAGTCACATTCTCAGTGTTTGGCCCCTGACCTCCTGGGCCCCTGCGTTATTAGCATTTGTCCAGTTTCCTGTCACATTCTCAGTGTTTGGCCCCTGACCTCCTGGGCCCCTGCATTATTAGTATTTGTCCCGTTTCCTGTCACATTCTCAGTGTTTGGCCCCTGACCTCCTGGGCCCCTGCATTATTAGTATTTGTCCCGTTTCCTGTCACATTCTCAGTGTTTGGCCCCTGACCTCCTGGGCCCCTGTATTATTATTATTTGTCCCGCTTCCTGTCACATTCTCAGTGTTTGGCCCCTGACCTCCTTGGCCCCTGCATTATTAGTATTTGTCCCGTTTCCTGTCACATTCTCAGTGTTTGGCCCCTGATCTCCTGGGCCCCTGCATTATTAGTATTTGTCCAGTTTCCTGTCACACTCTCAGTGTTTGGCCCCTGACCTCCTGGGCCCCTGCATTATTAGTATTTGTCCCGTTTCCTGTCACATTCTCAGTGTTTGGCCCCTGACTTCCTGGGCCCCTGCATTATTAGTATTTGTCCCGTTTCCTGTCACATTCTCAGTGTTTGGCCCCTGACCTCCTGGGCCCCTGCATTATTAGTATATGTCCAGTTTCCTGTCACCTTCTCAGTGTTTGCCCCTTGACCTCCTGGGCCCCTGCATTATTAGTATTTGTCCCGTTTCCTTTCACCTTCTCAGTGTTTGGCCCCTGACCTCCTGGGCCCCTGCATTATTAGTATTTGTCCCATTTCCTGTCACATTCTCAGTGTTTGGCCCCTGACCTCCTGGGCCCCTGCATTATTAGTATTTGTCCCGTTTCCTGTCACATTCTCAGTGTTTGGCCCCTGCTTTATTAGTATTTGTCCCGTTTCCTGTCACCTTCTCAGTGTTTGGCCCCTGACCTCCTGGGCCCCTGCATTATTAATATTTGTCCCGTTTCCTGTCACGTTCTCAGTGTTTGGCCCCTGACCTCCTGGGCCCCTGCATTATTAGTATATGTCCCGTTTCCTGTCACACTCTCAGTGTTTGGCCCCTGACCTTCTGGGCCCCTGCATTATTAGTATTTGTCCCGTTTCCTGTCACATTCTCAGTGTTTGGCCCCTGACCTCCTGGGCCCCTGCATTATTAGTATTTGTCCCGTTTCCTGTCACGTTCTCAGTGTTTGGCCCCTGACCTCCTGGGCCCCTGCATTATTAGTATTTGTCCCGTTTCCTGTCACATTCTCAGTGTTTGGCCCCTGACCTCCTGGGCCCCTGCATTATTAGTATTTGTCCAGTTTCCTGTCACATTCTCAGTGTTTGGCCCCTGACCTCCTGGGCCCCTGCATTATTAATATTTGTCCCGTTTCCTGTCACATTCTCAGTGTTTGGCCCCTGACCTCCTGGGCCCCTGCATTATTAGTATTTGTCCCGTTTCCTGTCACATTCTCAGTGTTTGGCCCCTGACCTCCTGGGCCCCTGCATTATTAGTATTTGTCCTGTTTCCTGTTACATTCTCAGTGTTTGGCCCCTGACCTCCTGGGCCCCTGCATTATTAGTATTTGTCACATTCTTAGTGTTTGGCCCCTGACCTTCTGGGCCCCTGCATTATTAGTATTTGTCACATTCTTAGTGTTTGGCCCCTGACCTCCTGGGCCCCTGCATTATTAGTATTTGTCCCGTTTCCTGTCACATTCTCAGTATTTGGCCCCTGACCTCCTGGGCCCCTGCATTATTAGTATTTGTCCAGTTTCCTGTCACACTCTCAGTGTTTGGCCTCTGACCTCCTGGGCCCCTGCATTATTAGTATTTGTCCCGTTTCCTGTCACATTCTCAGTGTTTGGCCCCTGACCTCCTGGGCCCCTGCATTATTAGTATTTGTCCCGTTTCCTGTCACATTCTCAGTGTTTGGCCCCTGACCTCCTGGGCCCCTGCATTATTAGTATATGTCCCGTTTCCTGTCACCTTCTCAGTGTTTGGCCCCTGACCTCCTGGGCCCCTGCATTATTAGTATTTGTCCAGTTTCCTGTCACATTCTCAGTGTTTGGCCCCTGACCTCCTGGGCCCCTGCATTATTAGCATTTGTCCAGTTTCCTGTCACATTCTCAGTGTTTGGCCCCTGACCTCCTGGGCCCCTGCATTATTAGTATTTGTCCCAGTCACATTCTTAGTGTTTGGCCCCTGACCTCCTGGGCCCCTGCATTATTAGTATTTGTCCCGTTTCCTGCCACATTCTCAGTATTTGGCCCCTGACCTCCTGGGCCCCTGCATTATTAGTATTTGTCCAGTTTCCTGTCACATTCTCAGTGTTTGGCCCCTGACCTCCTGGGCCCCTGCATTATTAGTATTTGTCCCGTTTCCTGTCACATTCTCAGTGTTTGGCCCATGACCTCCTGGGCCCCTGCATTATTAGTATTTGTCCCGTTTCCTGTCACATTCTCAGTGTTTGGCCTCTGGCCTCCTGGGCCCCTGCATTATTAGTATTTGTCCCGTTTCCTGTCACATTCTCAGTGTTTGGCCCCTGACCTCCTGGGCCCCTGCATTATTAGTATTTGTCCAGTTTCCTGTCACATTCTCAGTGTTTGGCCCCTGACCTCCTGGGCCCCTGCATTATTAGCATTTGTCCAGTTTCCTGTCACATTCTCAGTGTTTGGCCCCTGACCTCCTGGGCCCCTGCATTATTAGTATTTGTCCGGTTTCCTGTCACATTCTCAGTGTTTGGCCCCTGACCTCCTGGGCCCCTGCATTATTAGTATTTGTCCCGTTTCCTGTCACATTCTCAGTGTTTGGCCCCTGACCTCCTGGGCCACTGCATTATTAGTATTTTTCCCAGTCACATTCTCAGTGTTTGGCCCCTGACCTCCTGGGCCCCTGCGTTATTAGCATTTGTCCAGTTTCCTGTCACATTCTCAGTGTTTGGCCCCTGACCTCCTGGGCCCCTGCATTATTAATATTTGTCCCGTTTCCTGTCACATTCTCAGTGTTTGGCCCCTGACCTCCTGGGCCCCTGCATTATTAGTATTTGTCCCGTTTCCTGTCACATTCTCAGTGTTTGGCCCCTGACCTCCTGGGCCCCTGCATTATTAGTATTTGTCCTGTTTCCTGTTACATTCTCAGTGTTTGGCCCCTGACCTCCTGGGCCCCTGCATTATTAGTATTTGTCACATTCTTAGTGTTTGGCCCCTGACCTTCTGGGCCCCTGCATTATTAGTATTTGTCACATTCTTAGTGTTTGGCCCCTGACCTCCTGGGCCCCTGCATTATTAGTATTTGTCCCGTTTCCTGTCACATTCTCAGTATTTGGCCCCTGACCTCCTGGGCCCCTGCATTATTAGTATTTGTCCAGTTTCCTGTCACACTCTCAGTGTTTGGCCTCTGACCTCCTGGGCCCCTGCATTATTAGTATTTGTCCCGTTTCCTGTCACATTCTCAGTGTTTGGCCCCTGACCTCCTGGGCCCCTGCATTATTAGTATTTGTCCCGTTTCCTGTCACATTCTCAGTGTTTGGCCCCTGACCTCCTGGGCCCCTGCATTATTAGTATATGTCCCGTTTCCTGTCACCTTCTCAGTGTTTGGCCCCTGACCTCCTGGGCCCCTGCATTATTAGTATTTGTCCAGTTTCCTGTCACATTCTCAGTGTTTGGCCCCTGACCTCCTGGGCCCCTGCATTATTAGCATTTGTCCAGTTTCCTGTCACATTCTCAGTGTTTGGCCCCTGACCTCCTGGGCCCCTGCATTATTAGTATTTGTCCCAGTCACATTCTTAGTGTTTGGCCCCTGACCTCCTGGGCCCCTGCATTATTAGTATTTGTCCCGTTTCCTGCCACATTCTCAGTATTTGGCCCCTGACCTCCTGGGCCCCTGCATTATTAGTATTTGTCCAGTTTCCTGTCACATTCTCAGTGTTTGGCCCCTGACCTCCTGGGCCCCTGCATTATTAGTATTTGTCCCGTTTCCTGTCACATTCTCAGTGTTTGGCCCATGACCTCCTGGGCCCCTGCATTATTAGTATTTGTCCCGTTTCCTGTCACATTCTCAGTGTTTGGCCTCTGGCCTCCTGGGCCCCTGCATTATTAGTATTTGTCCCGTTTCCTGTCACATTCTCAGTGTTTGGCCCCTGACCTCCTGGGCCCCTGCATTATTAGTATTTGTCCAGTTTCCTGTCACATTCTCAGTGTTTGGCCCCTGACCTCCTGGGCCCCTGCATTATTAGCATTTGTCCAGTTTCCTGTCACATTCTCAGTGTTTGGCCCCTGACCTCCTGGGCCCCTGCATTATTAGTATTTGTCCGGTTTCCTGTCACATTCTCAGTGTTTGGCCCCTGACCTCCTGGGCCCCTGCATTATTAGTATTTGTCCCGTTTCCTGTCACATTCTCAGTGTTTGGCCCCTGACCTCCTGGGCCACTGCATTATTAGTATTTTTCCCAGTCACATTCTCAGTGTTTGGCCCCTGACCTCCTGGGCCCCTGCATTATTAGTATTTGTCCAGTTTCCTGTCACATTCTCAGTGTTTGGCCCCTGACCTCCTGGGCCCCTGCATTATTAGCATTTGTCCAGTTTCCTGTCACATTCTCAGTGTTTGGCCCCTGACCTCCTGGGCCCCTGCATTATTAGTATTTGTCCGGTTTCCTGTCACATTCTCAGTGTTTGGCCCCTGACCTCCTGGGCCCCTGCATTATTAGTATTTGTCCCGTTTCCTGTCACCTTCTCAGTGTTTGGCCCCTGACCTCCTGGGCCACTGCATTATTAGTATTTTTCCCAGTCACATTCTCAGTGTTTGGCCCCTGACCTCCTGGGCCCCTGCGTTATTAGCATTTGTCCAGTTTCCTGTCACATTCTCAGTGTTTGGCCCCTGACCTCCTGGGCCCCTGCATTATTAGTATTTGTCCCGTTTCCTGTCACATTCTCAGTGTTTGGCCCCTGACCTCCTGGGCCCCTGCATTATTAGTATTTGTCCCGTTTCCTGTCACATTCTCAGTGTTTGGCCCCTGACCTCCTCGGCCCCTGCATTATTAGTATTTGTCCCGTTTCCTGTCACATTCTCAGTGTTTGGCTCCTGACCTCCTGGGCCCCTGCATTATTAGTATTTGTCCAGTTTCCTGTCACCTTCTCAGTGTTTGGCCCCTGACCTCCTGGGCCCCTGCATTATTAGTATTTGTCCCGTTTCCTGTCACATTCTCAGTGTTTGGCCCCTGACCTCCTGGGCCCCTGCATTATTATTATTTGTCCCGTTTCCTGTCACATTCTCAGTGTTTGGCCCCTGACCTCCTTGGCCCCTGCATTATTAGTATTTGTCCCGTTTCCTGTCACATTGTCAGTGTTTGGCCCCTGATCTCCTGGGCCCCTGCATTATTAGTATTTGTCCAGTTTCCTGTCACACTCTCAGTGTTTGGCCCCTGACCTCCTGGGCCCCTGCATTATTAGTATTTGTCCCGTTTCCTGTCACATTCTCAGTGTTTGGCCCCTGACCTCCTGGGCCCCTGCATTATTAGTATTTGTCCCGTTTCCTGTCACATTCTCAGTGTTTGGCCCCTGACCTCCTGGGCCCCTGCATTATTAGTATTTGTCCCGTTTCCTGTCACATTCTCAGTGTTTGGCCCCTTTCTCTCATTCGCGCCTTCATCTTTCCGTTTTTTGCCTTTTTCGCGTCTCTTCTCTGCGATCTCTTGGAGAGTCTTGTGTTCCTCGTTGTGGTGTGATCCCGGGTACCAGATATCATTTTTGTACTAATTTTCTGACATTTTAGCAAAACATGCAGTTTTTTTCTGCTAAAAAGTCGTAAAACAGATTAAAGACAAAAATGAAGAGCTTTTTTTCATTTTGCATGATATTATATATAATAATGATGTTGGTATGTGTGCAAATAGCACAAGAAAAGTACAAATCACAACTGATGAATTGGAGGCAAAAACGTTATTGATTGTGCGCTGTTCTTTTGCCTCTGATGGACGGGGCTGGAACTACAGTTACTGCATCACATGACTGCAGAAATGCAGAATACTGGGGTGAATATGGGATATGCCAGTACTAATATAGTCAGAATCACCTATAGGAAGCGGTACCATCTACACCCTTCATAATATGCCCTCTGGGAAGATATAGCTCTGTCTTGAGCTACAACTGCATGGCAGCATGATGATTGTGATGGCATTGTATTGTGACATTACATCTGATTGTCACATTCTCTGTCTGCTGTGACACCGTCATAGAGGTACCTGTTACCGCCACTAGGGGGAGGTTTTTGTGGAATGAGATATATGGTAGTATGGAATGACACCATACATTTTATCATTTAAAGTACTAATGGGGAAAAAAGGTGACTCCATCGTTGTTTTGGTGCTTTAGTTATATGGTGAACATAACCTGCCAATAAAATACTCCAGGTCAGTACGATCACGATGATACCCGAGTTAGAACATATATACGGTATACATATATACAGTACAGACCAAAAGTTTGGACACACCTTCTCATTTAAAGATTTTTCTGTATTTTCATGACTATGATATTTGTACATTCACACTGAAAGCATCAAAACTATGAATTAACACATGTGGAATTATATACTTAACAAAAAAGTGTGAAACAACTGAAAATATGTCTCATATTCTAGGTTCTTCAAAGTAGCCACCTTTTGCTTTGATGACTGCTTTGCACACTCTTGGCATTCTCTTGAAGAGCTTCAAGAGGTAGTCACCGGAAATGTTTTTCACTTCACAGGTGTGCCCTGTCAGGTTTAATAAGTGGGATTTCTTGCCTTATAAATGGGGTTGGGACCATCAGTTGTGTTGTGCAGAAGTCTGGTGGATACACAGCTGATAGTCCTACTGAATAGACTGTTAGAATTTGTATTATGGCAAGAAAAAAGCAGCTAAGTAAAGAAAAATGATTGGCCATCATTACTTTAAGAAATGAAGGTTAGTCAGTGCGAAAAATTGGGAAAACTTTGAAAGTGTCCCCAAGTGCAGTTGCAAAAACCATCAAGCGCTACAAAGAAACTGGCTCACATGAGGACCGCCCCAGGAAAGGAAGACCAAGAGTCACCTCTGCTTCTGAGGATAAGTTTATCCGAGTCACCAGCCTCAGAAATCGCAGGTTAACAGCAGCTCAGATTAGAGACCAGGTCAATGCCACACAGAGTTCTATCAGCAGACACATCTCTACAACAACTGTTAAGAGGAGACTTTGTGCAGCAGGCCTTCATGGTAAAATAGCTGCTAGGAAACCACTGCTAAGGACAGGCAACAAGCAGAAGAGACTTGTTTGGGCTAAATAACACAAGGAATGGACATTAGACCAGTGGAAATCTGTGCTTTGGTCTGATGAGTCCAAATTTGAGATCTTTGGTTCCAACCACTGTGTCTTTGTGCGACGCAGAAAAGGTGAACGGATGGACTCTACATGCCTGGTTCCCAGCGTGAAGCATGGAGGAGGAGGTGTGATGGTTTGGGGGTGCTTTGCTGGTGACACTGTTAGGGATTAATTCAAAATTGAAGGCATACTGAGCCAGCATGGCTACCACAGCATCTTGCAGCGGCATACTATTCCATCCGGTTTGGACCACCCCTTTAATAAAGATGCAAATTTTCCCTTCAACCAACTGGGCTGATCCAACAGAACTTCTCTGTGGGCACAGCCGTGTTTTGATTGGCCAGCATCAGAGGAAAAAAAGCGAATGCCCAAGAGAAGTTTTGTGGTATATTCCCAGTTCGTTGAAGGGAAAGTTTGTATCTATATTATCGAGGGGTATATCATTAGGATTCTGCCCAGTGATGGTGCTGGTTGGTTCCCCATGGAACCAGTCAGGGTGTTGTAGCAGGAGAAGTTGTCACAGGTGTGTCAGGGTTGACGGACAGTCATATGGTGTCCAGCTGTAGAAGGTCACTGCATTTGGCCTTATAAACATCTCCCTGATCCTTTCATTATTCCTCTCTTTAGGGCCCAGTGATGATCCTCACCTTGCTTGGGGATTATATCTTTCCCTTTAGGACCCTGAGTTATTCTCACATTTCTGCTGTTAATCAGCATTTCCTGGCTGTGTCCTTAAATACACTCAGGCACAATGGATATTGATGCAAATGAAGGTATTTATTCAGACAATAAATTGTTCATGACACAGATGTATGACCAGGTCATACATCTGTCTCATGAACAATTTATTGTCTGAATAAATACCTTGATTTGCATCAATATCCATTGTGCCGAAAGGTTTTCTTTACTATTATATTGACTTTCCTGGTGGCACTACTTGGAGTTTGTGGACTTATTACCTTTGATTATCTTAAATACACTCAGATCCTCAGAGAGTTGCTGGAGATAGCATGTTATACCTAATCAGGCGTGGGATTCTAGTAGTCGACTAGAATTTCCTTGGAGTTTCTTTGTGGATATTTGCTGTGCTGTCTCCGGTGTCATCTTAGAGCTAAGTGTATTCCCCTGTGTATACTTTAGTTTGTAGTGGGGCTGACTCAGTGCTCACCCCACCCGCTCCCTTCCTAGGGCCTAGCCTTAGGGTCAGCTAGGGCCAGGTTTCCTGCTCGGCGAAAGGTGCAGAACCTATTTAGGGTCCATAGTGGATTCAGAGTTTGTCGTTAGTGTTACATCCCTGGCGGCGTGCTTGCATAGTGCACCACCTCCCACTATGCAAGACCACAATCTTACCTGTCAGTCCAGCCGGCAAATCTTGCTCCAGTTCATGCTGTGTGCTTGTCTCTTGACTGACTGCTTAGGGCGGCGGCCCGGTTACTTCCTGATTCTTATAGCTGCTGTGGGCGCACCCCCTAATGCGTCTCCAGCCTATTGCTGTGAGTCACTGGTTATTTAAACCCCCTCCACCCAGTAGGAGGTGCCTGAGCAACACTAACATTCAGTGTGCTCCTTTACTCTGAAGTTGCCAGGTCCAGCTCTGCTTCTTGTCTGTTTCCGCCATCTCTGGGGGCTGCATACCCAGATCTGTTATCTGTGACTTCTTGTCCGTTTCCGCCATCTCTGGGGGCTGTATACCCAGGCCTGTTATCTCTGTCTTCTAGTCTGTTCCGCCTCTCTGGGGGCTGTATTCCCAGGCTCGTTCTTGTATGTCATTGCAGTAGCAGTTCCTGTCTGAACTGTATCCTAGCCTGTTACTTGTTTTTCTCTATGTCCATACCTTCCCTTTTCCTGCAGTGTCTGAACCCGAACCTAACTCCAACTCGTCGTCTCTGTACTTCTGTTTGTGAGTTTTGTGTCCACTCGCTACTTCATAGTAAGTACCTTGTGTGTATCTGGTTCTGCTTGTCCCTTTTCCCTTCCTCCGTATCCACCTCCTGTGTTCTAGCCATCTTCCTGCATTTTCCAGTCTGTTCCATGTGAACAGAGCCCTGTCCTCTCTGCTTGCACCTTCAGCCCTGTTCTGCTCTGCCTTGTCCACCGCACCTGCGGTTTCGCTCCGCTCTGTCTTGCCCACCGCTCCGGCGGTTTCTCTCTGCTCTGACTTACCCACCGCTCCGGCGGTTCCACTCTGCTCTGCCTTGTCCACCGCACCTGCGGTTTCGCTCCGCTCTGTCTTGCCCACCGCTCCGGCGGTTTCTCTCTGCTTTGACTTACCCACCGCTCCGGCGGTTCTGCTCTGCTCTGCCTTGTCCACCGCACCTGCGGTTTCGCTCCGCTCTGTCTTGCCCACCGCTCCGGTGGTTTCTCTCTGCTCTGCCTTGTCCACCGCTCCGGCGGTTTCTCTCTGCCCTGACTTACCCACCGCTCCGGCGGTTTCTCTCTGCTCTGCCTTGTCCACCGCTCCGGCGGTTTCTCTCTGCTCTGCCTTGTCCACCGCTCCGGCGGTTCCGCTCTGCTCTGTCTTGCCCTCCGCTCCGGCGGTTTCTCTTTACTCTGCTTGTCTACCGCATCTGCGGCTCTGTACCTGTCTCCCAGTCTGTACTGGACCCTATCCAGCCTGCGCTCCAACCTGCTAGTACCTCCCTGTCTGCATTCCAGCCGTGCTTGCCAGTATCTCCCTGTCTGCACTCCAGCCTTGCTTGGCAGTATCTCCCTGTCTGCACTCCAGCCGTGCTTGCCAGTGCCCACCTGTCTGCATACCAGCCGTGCTTGCCAGTGCCCACCTGTCTGCATACCAGCCGTACTTGCCAGTACCCACCTGTCTGCATACCAGCCGTACTTGCCAATAGCCACCTGCCTATATGCCAGTCTAACCTGCCTGTTCCTGCATTCCCTGGTGTTGGTCAACAACTGTGACCGGGTTCTGACCTGGAGTCACACCTGGTACCTCTGCTCGGTTCCTCCTTGGTCCACGGAGTCGACTAAGCCGCCGTGCGACCTTGGTCGGATCGGGTTGATACTTAGTTACGCCCCTCCAGGCACTCCTCGGTTCATGGTACAGTGGGATCACTAATCACGCTCTCGCCAGTCAGTCCGGGCGCGAGCGTAACAGTTAGTTCTATTCAGGGGTCTCCACTTTCCCTTGTTGTAGGGCTCTCTTCTCCCGTCGTTATATGCTGGGTTCTCCCCATCCCTAGCATGACAGAAGTGGAATTTTTCCCCATCGACAGCCTGGGATTGTTGGAGTTTAGGTAAATAAAGCATGGTTGAGGGTCTGAAAGGGGTTTTCTACTACTAGGACAACCCGTTCTCATTCCTCATGCTTGGCCCTGTTTAAATAAAAACACATCCTCACCTCCCATGCCGGCGCCGTTCCAGCATTGGCAAAACTCGCATTCCCGGGGCTCACGGGCGGTTGTTACGTCACACGAGCCCTGGACCCAATCAGTGCTGGCGTCACTGTCCCCTCCCTCCGACGTATTGACCATCAACAGGAAATCGGGGCTGCGCCTGTTCTCTGACTTCCTCTTGATGTTTAAGGCGGAGACAGTGAATTCGACACTGATTGGGTACAGGGCTCGTGTGACCTAACAACCTCACGTGTGCTTCGGGAACGTGAGTGCCGGCATGTCATGTCGGTAAGAGGTTATGCAGGAATAGAAAAAAAAATAACTAAATGAAGTGTCATAAATAAATTCCTAAATACATTTAGTTAGCAAATCACAATGGCGTTGTCTAGGGAGATAATCATTATAGAATTAAAATGGCAGTCATCCTGTTACACTGACAGAAACCTGTCCTAGAATGTTAGGACGGGGCCTGTGAGCGCGTGCAGTAGGATCCTCCACCTCCTCCCTTCATATGTAGGAAGACGTGCTCCTCTAATACTGCGAGGTAAGAAGAGGCCGCTCACACTTCTGAGCACCCTGTCTTTCTGTTGACCATACATTGTATAGATCGCCTCATGGTCACAGCCGTGGAGCTTACTATGCGCTCACAGGCATCTGTACTAACCGAGGACAAGTTTCTGTCAGGGTAACAAGATAGCGGCCATAGTAATTCTATAATGATTACCTCTCAAGATAAAACGATTGTGATTTGCTAATTAAATTTATATAACAACGTATTTATAATGATATTTCTTTTAGTTATTGTTTTTCCTATTCCCAGTGAACCTCTTTAACCTCTTCACTCCCGGACGGTTTTCCATTTTACGTTTTTTGCTCTCCTTCCCATGGCCATAACTTTTTTTTATTTTTCTGTCAATATGACCGTATGAGGGCTTGTTTTTTGCAGGACGAGTTGTACTTTTGAATGACACCATTGATTTTACCATATAGTGTACTGGAAAATGGGAAAAAAATTTCAAGTGTGGTGAAATTGCAAAACAAGTGCAATTCCGCAATAGTTTTTTTGGGTTTTGTATTTATCGTGTTCACTAAATGCTAAGGCTGCGTGCCCACGTTGCGGATTACAAGCTTTTTTGATGCGGAATTTCCGCAGCGGAAACGCTTGTAAAATGCTTGGTAATCCACACCCCATGGTCCCCAATGAGAATCCGCAAGTCCTATGCCCATGCTGCGGATTTTTCCGCAGCGTGTATGCTGCGTTCAAAAATCTGCAGCATGTTCATTAATTGTGCGTTTCCGCAAGCGGAATTGCCTTATTCAATGCATGAAAAAACGCAAGGCAATTCCGCATGTCGAAAACGCGCGATAAACGCTTGCGGAATTCCGCATGCTTTTTTTCCAGGAGAGGACTTGCAGAAATGAAGCAGACATTTTCTGCTTCATTTCTGCAACGTGGGCACATAGCCTAAAACTGACCTGGCAATATGATTCTCCAGGTCAGTATAAGTTCACAGACACCAAACATGTATAGGTTCATTTTTATTTAAGTGGGGGAAAAAAAAATGACACCATTTTCCGAGACCTGTAGTGATCTGGGGAAGGTGAGGGCTTATTTTTTGAGTGCCAAACTGACGTTTTTATTGATAATTTTGGGATAGATACAATGTTTTGATCTCCTGTTATTGCATTTTATTGCAATTTACTTTATATTTTTATAGAGCAGACATTTCAGAGCACAGCAATACCAAATATGTGTATTTATTTATTTTTTTTTAATTGTTTTATTTTAAATGGGGCAAAAGGGGGGTGATTTGAACTTTTGTGTTTTTTTATTTATTTAATATTCTTATAAACTTTTTTTTTTTTTTTTTTTACTTTTTACTGGCGTCAATAGTCCCCTTCGTAGACTTGAAGCTACGATCATCTGATCGCCTGTGCTACACATATGCAGGGCTTCAGCACTACTATGTATAGCAAAAATCACAATCTCCTATGAACCCCAGCGCGAGATTTCCAAAGACAGCCACAGGTGTCTTTAGCAGACCCCCGGCTGTCATGACAACCCATCAGCGCCCCTCGATCACGTGACAGGTGTGCTGATGGGCATGTCTTGTGATGCGCTTCTGATTACTGTGTGTTAAATGCCGATGTCAGAGAGTGACATTTGGAAATAAGAAAAAAAAAATTCCTGAATTGCTGATTTTTGTTCATTCTTCCTCCCAAAAATGGGAATAGAAAGGATCAAAAAATGTTATGTGAATGAAATTGGTACCAATAAAAACGTCAACTCATCCCACAAAAATCAAGCCCTCACATGAATCTGTTGGCAGAAATACCTGTATAAAAAAAATGATAGCTCTCAAAATATGGCAATGCAAAAATTTTATATTGCAACAAAAAAGGTCTTTTAGTGTGTGACAGCAGCCAAACATAAAAAACCCAATATAAATCTGGTATCGCAGAAATCGCACCGACCTGAAGAATAGTCGTCTAATCACTTGTACCGCACAAGGAACGGCGTAAAAAATAAATAAAACCAATTCTCCACATGCTGTTGATTTGTTCATTCTGCCTCCCAAGGATCGAAACACCGGGGTTTCCATGTAAATCTCTTAATATACGTGATTCAGACCGAAGCCCCGGCAGATTCCCTATAATGATGGAGACACTGTGAACTCTCTTTCCTGTGTTGCGGAGGTGCATAAAAGCGCGGTTGACCACAGTTTTGTGCACCTCTGAAAAGAAGGAGACCGCTGAACAGAGACCAGATGGAGTCCAGAGTAACTTTGCTGCCTCAGTATAGTGAATGGGTTCCTTGGATCTCGTCATTTAGATGGAAACCCAGATGTAAGTGCTCAGCATAAAGCGCAGGTTAAATATGATCGAAAATGTTATGTAAAATGTTCCCAATAAAAGCTTCAAGTCAATCCACCAAAAAAGCAAGTCTCCACTGACGTTCGTCATTTGTCAATGGAAATATAGGGGGCTTCTATGTTACTGGTAGTACAAAGGCTCTGGAAGCACCATGGCTCCTCACCCCCTTAAAGAAATCCAGGGAATCCTGCGCTCTCAAATTCAAATGCCCTTGTGTCCTTAATTTACAGGTGAATGTCTCCAGGAGCACGTGCTGGGTATAACGTACTGGGCACTACAATGGAAAATTCGCAATTTTCACTCCGCAACATCCACTTCTGCTTGTTTCTGAAAAACACCCCTGGAGTCAAAATCGTCACTAAACCTGTAATAACTTCCTAGAGGGGTGTAATTTCCAAAATGGGGTCACTAGAGAGGGGATCCTGCTCCTCTGGCATTTAAGGGCTCTGTATATGGAGTCCGCAAACTATTCTACAATAATTTGCTCTCCAAGAGTCAAATAGCACTCCCTCCCATCCGATTCTTGCCGTGTGGCTAAGCAGTACTGTACAGCCACATATGAGGTATTGCCACGTTCAGCAGAAATTGACACATTTTGGTGCCATTTTTACCCATTTCCCCTTGTGAAAAAATTAAAATTTGGGGCTAAAACAAAATTTTTGTGGTAAAAATGTAATTATTTTTTCTTCACTGCCCAATGGTATAAAATCTGTGGTGTCAAGATGATCACTGCACCCCTAGATGAATTAATTGAGAGGTGTAGTTTGTAAAATGTCACTTACAGAGGGTTCTACTGTTCTGGCACTTCAGGATTTCTGCCAATGTGACATGGCACCTTCAAACTATTCCAGCAAAATCTGCACTCTGACATGGTGTTTCTTCCATTCGAGCTTTGCAATGGGCCTCACAAGTAGTTTTCGACCACATATGGGGTATTGGTGAACGCAGGAGAAATTGTGTAGCAAATTGTATCGTCCATTTTCTTCTATTATCCCTTTTGAAAATTAAAATTTGGGGCTAAAACAAAATTTTTGTGGTAAAAATGTAATTATTTTTTCTTCACTGCCCAATGGTATAAAATCTGTGGTGTCAAGATGATCACTGCACCCCTAGATGAATTCATTGAGAGGTGTAGTTTGTAAAATATCACTTACAGAGGGTTCTACTGTTCTGGCACTTCAGGATTTCTGCCAATGTGACATGGCACCTTCAAACTATTCCAGCAAAATCTGCACTCTGACATGGTGCTTCTTCCATTCGAGCTTTGCAATGGGCCTCACAAGTAGTTTTCGACCACATATGGGGTATTGGTGAACGCAGGAGAAATTGTGTAACAAATTGTATCGTCCATTTTCTTCTATTATCCCTTTTGAAAATTAAAAGCTTGGGGCCAAAGCAACATTTTAGTGGAAAAAAATTGTAATTTTCCATTTACTCGGCCTAATGTTATACAATTCTGTGAATCGCCTGATGGTTAAAGATGCTTATTATTACACCCAAGATGAATTTCTCAAGAGGTGTAGTTTACAAAGTGGCATCACTGGTGGGGTTTTCTGCTGTTTTGGCATGTCAGGGGTCTTCAAATGTGACATGGCATCCACAATCTATTCCAGCTAAAATTGAGCTCCAGAATTCAGTTGGCGCTCCTTCCCTTCCGATCCCTGCCATGCACCAAAGCAGTAATTTTCCACCACATATGGGGTATTGTGTACTCAGGAGAAATTGCACAACAAATTCTATCGTCCATTTTATCCTGTTGAAAAATGCAAAGGACTAAATCAACATTTTTGTGGCAATAAGTAAAATTTTAATTTTTTCCTTCCACATTGCTTTAATTCCTGTGAAACACCTGAAGGGTTAATACATTTATTGAATGTGGTTTTGAGTACCTTGAGGGGTGCAGTTTTTAAAATGGTGTTACTTTTGGGTATTTTCTCTTATATAGACCCCTCATGGTCACTTCAAATGTGATGTGGTCCCTACAAAAATTGGTTTGGTACATTTTGTTGGGAAATTGAGAAACTTTTTGTTACGATTCCGGGAGGTGGAACCTCTGTGCTGTGATACAAGAAGGCACCAGAGGGGCGTAACTAAGTGCCTACCCGGACCGACCCTGGCCACACGGCTGCTTAGTCGACACCGTGAACCAAGGAGGGACCGGGAAGGAGAACCAGGTGCCACTCTGGGACCGACCTCGTGTGAGAGCAGGCGACTCCCACGGGACTGATGGTCGAAGCCGACAGGCACAGCAGATGAGCACGGCTGGTAGACTGGCAGGTGATGCGGGTAGCCAAGCAGGCGGGCACGGCTGATAGACAGGCATGCGGGCACGACTGATAGACAGGCATGCGGGCACGGCTGATAGACAGGCTGGCGTGCACGGATGATAGACAAGCAGGTGGGCACGGCTGATAGACAGGCAGGCGGGCACTGGAACCTGAGGGCTGAGGAGAGTGTTAGCACACAAACAACAACCTTGCACAGGCACCTCCATTTTGGAGGAGGTGCCTTATATAGGAGCAGTCCTCCGGCCATTGGCCGGGGACTCTTTAGGACACGCGCCCTAAGTACAGTGCCGGGGAAACTGCGCATGGTGCGCGCACCCCAGGCAGATGCAGCAGGGGAGCCGGAGGACGCCGGACCGGGACCGCAGCGGTGAGGGGATCGGCGTCTCTGCCCGGCAGGAAGCAGAGACACCAACGCTACAGTACCCCCCTTTTACGCCCCCTCTTCTTTAGGCCCGCAAGAAATTTTTCTAGAAGACGAGGAGCATGAATGTTCTCCCTGGGCTCTCAAGATCTCTCCTCAGGACCAAACCCCTTCCAATCCACAAGAAAGAAAGTCTTTCCTCTTTCCCTCTTGATGGCCAAAATATTCTCTACCTCAAAGACATCCTCAGCGGAGACTGGAGCTGGAGTGGTACCTGGATTATCAGAGAAAGGATTAAGGACAACAGGCTTGAGGAGAGACACATGAAAGGAATTGGGAATCCGTTATGAGGCAGGGAGTTTCAGCTTGTACGCCACTGGATTTATTTGGTTCAGAATCTCGAAAGGACCGATGAACCGCGGGCTCAACTTGTATGATGGTATCTTGAGACGGACATATTTGGAGGAAATCCAGACCTTGTCTCCCGGACGAAATAGAGGCGGATCCAGACGTCTCTTATCAGCATGCTTCTTCATCCGCTCCGAGGACTGAAGAAGGTCAGATCTAGTGTCTTCCCAAATCACCAAAAAGTCACTGACGAGAGACTCCGCGGCAGGATTGTCCACTGAAGAAGAGCCTGGAAACTGAATTCGGGGGTGTTGACCGTAAACCACAAAAAACTGAGACTTAGCAGAGGACTCATTCACATGGTTATTATAAGAAAACTCGGCCCAAGGCAGAAGTTCTACCCAATCGCTATGGTGAGCGTTGACAAAGTGCCGAAGAAAACTGGTAAGGATCTGATTAACACGTTCCACCTGACCATTGGACTGAGGATGATAGGCCAAAGAAAAGCCCAAATAGACATCCAGCTGCTTGCACGTGGCTCTCCAGAAGCGAGAAGTGAACTGGAGAAGGGCTGATAGACAGGCAGGCGGGCACTGGAACCTGAGGGTTGAGGAGAGTGTTAGCACACAAACAACAACCTTGCACAGGCACCTCCATTTTGGAGGAGGTGCTTTATATAGGAGCAGTCCTCCAGACATTGACCGGGGACTCTTTAGGATGGCGCATGCGGCTCCTTTAAGAGGGAGGGAGCGCACGCACGCGCACCCCAAGTACAGTGCCCGGGGAACTGCATGTGGTGCGCTCACCCCGGGCAGATGCAGCAGGGGAGCCGGAGGACGCCGGACCGGGACCGCGGCGGTGAGGGGATCGGCGTCTCTGCCTGACAGGAGGCAGAGACGCCGACGCTACAATTTTAACCCTTGTAACTTCCTAACAAAAAAATGATACTGATGTAAAGTAGACATGTGGGAAATGTTATTTATTAACTATTTTGTGTGACATACTGTATCTCTCTGGTTGAAGGGCATAAAGTTTGAAATACTAGGCGCTGGGGGCCAGGGCTCTTTGACCTTTCCCGGTGCCTGCAAACTGCAGTACTTTGCTCTGCTCTTGTCAGGGCAGAGAAGTACGCCTGCACAGAAGTGTGATGCCGGCAAGACTGTATGGAAGACATAGGGAAGCGTCATACACATGAAGCAAGAAGGAGGATGGCATCGAAAGAAGAAGGAAGGCGCCAGACCAAGACCTGCGACACCCCTCGGACCAGACCGCCCCCCAGGTGTGTATGATAACAGCTCTTTTTCTTGTCTTGCAGGCATGTTGGGGGCATATATAGTACACAGCATTATACAGTTATATGAAAAAGTTTGGGCACCCCTATTAATCTTAAGCTTAATGTTTTATAAAAATTGGTGTTTTTGCAACAGCTATTTCAGTTTGATATATGTAATAACTGTTGGACACAGTAATGTTTCTGCCTTGAAATGAGGTTTATTGTACTAACACAAAATGTGCAATCTGCATTCAAACAAAATTTGACAGGTGCATAAGTTTGGGCACCTCATCAGAAAAGTGACATTAATGTTTAGTAGATCCTTCTTTTGCAAAAATAACAGCCTCTAGTCGCTTCCTGTAGCTTTTAATGATTTCCTGGATCCTGGATGAAGGTATTTTTGACCATTCTTCTTTACAAAACAATTCCAGTTCAGTTAAGTTTGATGGTCGCCGAGCATGGACAGCCCACTTCAAATGATCCCACAGATGTTCAATGATATTCAGGTCTGGGGACTGGGATGGCCATTCCAGAACATTGTAATTGTTCCTCTGTATGAATGCCTGAGTAGATTTGGAGCGGTGTTTTGGATCATTGTCTTGCTGAAAGATCCATCCCCTGCGTAACTTCAACTTTGTGACTAATTCTTGAACATTATTGTCAAGAATCTGCTGATACTGAGTGGAATCCATGCGTCCCTCAACTTTAACAAGACTCCTGGTGCCGGCATTGGCCACACAGCCCCAAAGCATGATGGAACCTCCACCAAATTTTACTGTGGGTAGCAAGTGTTTTTCTTGGAATGCTGTGTTTATTTGCCGCCATGCATAACGCCTTTTTGTATGAAAAAACAACTCAATCTTGGTTTCTTCAGTCCACAGGACCTTCTTCCAAAAAGAAATTGGCTTCTCCAAATGTGCTTTTGCATACCTCAGCCGACTCTGTTTGTGACGTGCTTGCAGAAACGGCTTCTTTCGCATCACTCTCCCATACAGCTTCTCCTTGTGCAAAGTGCGTTGTATAGTTGACCGATGCACAGTGACACCATCTGCAGCAAGTTGATCCTGCAGCTCTCTGGAAGTGGTCTGAGGATTGTCCTTGACTGATCTCACCATTCTTCTTCTCTGCCTTTCTGATGTTTTTCTTGGCCTGCCACTTCTGGCCTTAACAAGAACTGTCCCTGTGTTCTTCCATTTCCTTACTATGTTCCTCACAGTGGAAACTGACAGGTTAAATCTCTGAGACAGCTTTTTGTATCCTTCCCCTGAACAACTATGTTGAATAATCTTTGTTTTCAGATCATTTGACAGTTGTTTTGAGGAGCCCATGATGCCACTCTTCAGAGGAGATTCAAACAGGAGAACAACTTGCAAGTGGCCACTTTAAGTAGCTTTTCTCATGATTGCATATACCTGGCTATGAAGTTCAAAGCTCAATGAGGTTGCAAAACCCAAAAAAGTGCTTTAGTAAGTCAGTAAAAAGTAGGTAGGAGTATTTAAAACAAGAAAATGATAAGGGTGCCCATACTTATGCACCTGTCAAATTTTGTTTGAATGCAGATTGCACATTTTCTGTTAGTACAATAAACCTCATTTCAAGGCAGAAACATTACTGTGTCCAACAGTTATTACATACAGTACAGACCAAAAGTTTGGACACACCTTCTCATTTAAAGATTTTTCTGTATTTTCATGACTGTGAAAATTATACGTTCACACTGAAGGCATCAAAACTATGAATTAACACATGTGGAATTATATACTTAACAAAAAAGTGTGAAACAACTGAAAATATGTATTATATTCTAGGTTCTTCAAAGTTGCCACCTTTTGCTTTGATGTCTGCTTTGCACACTCTTGGCATTCTCTTGATGAGCTTCAAGAGGTAGTCACCGGAAATGGTCTTCCAACAATCTTGAAGGAGTTCCCAGAGATGCTTAGCACTTGTTGGCCCTTTTGCCTTCACTCTGCGGTCCAGCTCACCCCAAACCATCACGATTGGGTTCAGGTCTGGTGACTGTGGAGGCCAGGTCATCTGGTGTAGCCCCCCATCACTCCCCTTCTTGGTCAAATAGCCCTTACACAGCCTGGAGGTGTGTTTGAGGTCATTGTCCTGTTGAAAAATAAATGATGGTCCAACTAAACGCAAACCGGATGGAATAGTATGCCGCTGCAAGATGCTGTGGTAGCCATGCTGGTTCAGTATGGCTTCAATTTTGAATAAATCCCCAACAGTGTCACCAGTAAAGCCCCCCCACACCATCACACCTCCTCCTCCGTGCTTCACGGTGGGAACCAGGCATGTAGAGTCCATCCGTTCACCTTTTCTGCGTCGCACAAAGACACTGTGGTTGGAACCAAAGATCTCAAATTTGGACTCATCAGACCAAAGCACAGATTTCCACTGGTCTAATGTCCATTCCTTGTGTTCTTTAGCCCAAACAAGTCTCTTCTGCTTGTTGCCAGTCCTTAGCAGTGGTTTCCTAGCAGCTATTTTACCATGAAGGCCTGCTGCACAAAGTCTCCTCTTAACAGTTGTTGTAGAGATGTGTCTGCTGCTAGAACTCTGTGTGGCATTGACCTGGTCTCTAATCTGAGCTGCTGTTAACCTGCGATTTCTGAGGCTGGTGACTTGGATAAACTTATCCTCAGAAGCAGAGGTGACTCTTGGTCTTCCTTTCCTGGGGCGGTCCTCATGTGAGCCAGTTTTTTTGTAGCGCTTGATGGTTTTTACTACTGCACTTGGGGACACTTTCAAAGTTTGCCCAATTTTTCAGACTGACTGACCTTTATTTCTTAAAGTAATGTCTATTCAGTAGGACTATCAGCTGTGTATCCACCAGACTTCTGCACAACACAACTGATGGTCCCAACCCCATTTATAAGGCAAGAAATCCCACTTATTAAACCTGACAGGGCACACCTGTGAAGTGAAAACCATTTCCGGTGACTACCTCTTGAACCTCATCAAGAGAATGCCAGAGTGTGCAAAGCAGTCATCAAAGCAAAAGGTGGCTACTTTGAAGAACCTGGAATATAAGACATATTTTCAGTTGTTTCACACTTTTTTGTTAAGTATATAATTCCACATGTGTTAATTCATAGTTTTGATGCCTTCAGTGTGAATGTACAATTTTCAGTCATGAAAATACAGAAAAATCTTTAAATGAGAAGGTGTGTTCAAACTTTTGGTCTGTACTGTATATCAAACTGAAATAGCTGTTGTAAAAACACCAATTTTTCAAAAACATTAAGCTTAAGATTAATAGGGGTGCCAAAACTTTTTCATATAACTGTAGAATGCTGCATTTCAGGCCTGAAAGGTGGTGGGCTTATCTCATATCGGTCAAACCTGGTGACAGGTTTGCTTTAATGTAAAGATTGCAAAGACACATCTGTATACTTGTTACATCCTTTATATTCAATAGGCGCCTGTAGTCTGACCCTTAGGCCATATTCACACATTCAGTATTTGGTCAGTATTTTTCCTCAGTATGTGTAAGCCAAAACCAGGAGCGGAACAATCAGAGGAAAAGTATAATAGAAACACATCACCACTTCTGCATTTATCACCCACTCATGGTTTTGGCTTACAAATACTGATGTAAAATACGGACCAAATACTGAATGTGTGAACGTGGCCTAATAGCTGTTTTTCAGAGTGAATTAGTTGATGATGCTGAGGTAAGTAGAAGTGGCTAAGAAATGGAGAAAGTAGCAGATTGTTCTTGTAATATTTATTACAAAGTTTCTTATATTGACTCCATTGATTTGTGGAGAGTTTGATGGAAGTACTTAATAAAAATACTCCAAAAACTTGAGCTCAAGCGATTCCTAAATAACGATATCATAATAAAAATCGACATGATTGAAAGATATAGGTAGAGCGACTGTAGACTCCTTGGCCTGTTACATAGTGCCGGGATGTATATCTGTTGTGTAGTATAGAAGGGGTCCGCTTTCCCCCCAACCATCTGTTTAGAAGGCTGATTTCCTTTGTGACGTAACATGTAAAGAGCCCAAAGCCAATTACAACATTAGAAAAATATGTTTGGCAAAAGCAAATGAAAACGTTCAGACTGAAGGGAAGCTGAGGGAATCTGAGCAGACGAGACTGACTCTACCCAAGACAGGCTGACAATGCCAGACAATGTGACCGAGGAGATCACCAACTACATGAGTGAGCGACACTGAAAGCCACCAGCTGTTCAACGGAGGGGTCCCTGCCTGTATGTAAGTACATGGAGATGGGGCAGGAGGCAGGATACAGGCAGTGCTATATTGTGATCTGTGTATGAGGGGCACATTCTCTCTCTGGGTGTATCGGGACTGTATAGGGAAACTGTAGTCAAGCCGAATTCTAAAGAATGTGTATGTACATCATAGCTCCACTGATTGCTGTGCAGGCGGCCAGGCTCCGTCAGATACAGAGGATCGAAGGGATTCTCAGCTCACAATCACTGATGCTATCATCTATCTGTCTCCTGTCTAATCAGATATCTATCTATCTATATGTTTGTCTGTCTGTCTAATCATATCTATTGATCACATATCTATCTGTCTATCCACCTATCATCCATATCTATCTATCTTATCATATCTATTTATCCCATATCTATCTATCTAATATCTATCTATCTATCTATCTATCTATCTATCTATCTATCTATCTATCTATCTATCTATCTATCTATCTATCTCATATCTATCAGCACTGGTATATTATTCTGTAGCTATGGGTGCAATCCCCAGAACAGGAAGCCGCAACTCTCCAAGAACATGAAAGAAAAATTTGCCCATAATGTAGTGGTGAATAAAGGAGTCAATTTTTTGTCAAAAATTTTTTGGGGAGTGCTACCTCCTGCTCCTGGATTCAATCTATCTATATTTATCTACCTAGAAATAGAAAAGTAAAAGCAGCACTTTCCCATGCAGTACAAAGCTCCTAAGGCTGTCACCAAAACCTTTTGCATGGAAAACCTCCAAAAAACCTCCAATTTTATAAAATCTAACTTTGGAGTGCTGCTTCCATGTTTGTGATTTTTTTTTTATCTACAGTGCCTACAAGTAGTATTCAACCCCCTGCAGATTTAGCTGGTTGACACATGCGGAATTAACTTGGCATTGTGATATTTGTACTGTAGATCAGCCTGGAAGTGGGAAATGCACTGCAGCAAATATTGTTGTTGTTTTTTCTTTTTTTTTTTTTTTTTTAACGTTAAAAGTTAATTCAGAGTGTCATTTATTATTCAACCCCTCAACCCACAAGAATTCTGTTTGGTCCCCCTAAAGTATTAAGAAGTAGTTCAGGCACCAAGAATAATGAGCTTCACATGTGTGGATTAAAGATCTCTTTTGCCAGCCTTTTCTGACTATTTAAGACCCTCCCCAAACTTGTGAACAGCACTCAGACATGGTCAACATGGGAAAGACAAAGGAGCATTCCAAGGCCATCAGAGACAAGATCGTGGAGGGTCACAAGGCTGGCAAGGGGTACAAAACCTTTTCCAAGGAGTTGGGCCTACCTGTCTCCACTGTTGGGAGCATCATCCGTAAGTGGAAGGCTTATGGAACTACTGTTAGCCTTCCACGGCCTGGACAGCCTTTGAAAGTGTCCTCCCGTGCCGAGGCCAGGCTTGTCCGAAGAGTCAAGGCTAACCCAAGGACAACAAGGAAGGAGCTCCGGGAAGATCTCATGGCAGTGGGGACATTGGTTTCAGTCAATACCATAAGTAACGTACTCCACCGCAATGGTCTCCGTTCCAGACGAGCCCGTAAGGTACCTTTACTTTCAAAGCGTCATGTCAAGGCTCGTCTACAGTTTGCTCATGATCACTTGGAGGACTCTGAGACAGACTGGTTCAAGGTTCTATGGTCTGATGAGACCAAGATCGAGATCTTTGGTGCCAACCACACACGTGACGTTTGGAGACTGGATGGCACTGCATACGACCCCAAGAATACCATCCCTACAGTCAAGCATGGTGGTGGCAGCATCATGCTGTGGGGCTGTTTCTCAGCCAAGGGGCTTGGCCATCTGGTCTGCATCCATGGGAAGATGGATAGCACGGCCTACCTGGAGATTTTGGCCAAGAACCTCCGCTCCTCCATCAAGGATCTTAAGATGGGTCGTAATTTCATCTTCCAACAAGACAACGACCCAAAGCACACAGCCAAGAAAACCAAGGCCTGGTTCAAGAGGGAAAAAGTCAAGGTGTTGGAGTGGCCTAGTCAGTCTCCTGACCTTAACCCAATTGAAAACTTGTGGAAGGAGCTCAAGAATAAAGTCCACATGAGACACCCAAAGAACCTAGATAACTTGGAGAAGATCTGCATGGAGGAGTGGGCCAAGATAACTCCACAGACCTGTGCCGGCCTGATAAGGTCTTATAAAAGACGATTATTAGCTGTAATTGCAAACAAGGGTTATTCCACAAAATATTAAACATAGGGGTTGAATAATAATTGACCCACACTTTTATGTTTAAAATTTAATAAAATTCAACTGAGCAACATAACTTTTTGGTTTGTAAGATTTATGCTTCTGTTCATAAATCCTACTCTCGTTTGCAGTTTGAAGGCTCTAACTTATTTGCATCTTATCAAACCAGCTAAATCTGCAGGGGGTTGAATACTACTTGTAGGCACTGTATCTATGTAAAATATCCCCAAAAAGGGGAATAAAGCAGCACCAATCAAAAAAGTTTGGGTGCAAGCCACAGAGTCCAGACCACTGGACCATAAATACATGGAAAGAAAAATGACAGCACTTCCATCTCAAAAAAGTGAAAAATTGTATTTATCCCAGGCCCATGTACAGAAATGTACTAATTATGATCCATGTTATGGGGCTGTTCACACAGTTTATTGCAGACTGAGTGCTTTTCCCAGCAGTTTCATAGAGAATGGATAGAGCTGAGTTACATGTGCTTGACCTATGCTCCATTTAGACCATGCTCTTCTAATCCCCATTCAAAAAATTAGTGAGAGAACCACAGGTAGGACCCCCTTCCCCTTCACCCCCAGCGATCACAAAGTTGTCTACTATGTTATATATAGTTAGAGGAAAACTTCCAAACTTGTACAATTCCTTTAAGCAGATGTGGTGGAGATAGTTTATGCTCCTCTACCATCAAGATGGGTTAGGTGAGAATATGCTGGTAAAATTGTGCTGTTGTTTAGGCCAAGGCTACTACAAACCAATCTAAAACCTCAGCAGGCAGGGCGCATTCTTTAGCACGAGCAGTCAGAAGTCTGAGGGTCCAGGGGTCTGATATCTTGTCATGCATGACAACTATGCATGTATTAAAGGCAGGGATAGGGCAAGCTCTTTTGGTGATTAAAGGGATTTAGAAAGTGTTTGCCTACTCTCATCCTTATTCTGGTTTTACTTAAAGGATTAATGCCAAAGCCTGTTTTCACCTTCCTGACCAGGCCAAATTTTTCAATTATGTGATAATAACTCTGGAATGCCTCAATATATCCAGGTGATTTTCATGACATATTGAACTTTATGTTAGTGGTAAATTTAGGTCAATATGATTTGTTTTTTTTTATGAAAATATTGAAAATGTGACAAAAATGTTGAAAAATTATCAATTTTCAAACTTTTAATTTTTATGCCCTAAAGGGCTCATACTCATCTGCAGGAAAAATGGACGAGTACAATCTGATAAAAAAATCGGATTGCACTGTGACCAATGATATTCCATGATTCCCTGATCATCTGCAATTTTTCTCTCCGCTCAGATCGGACTGATAAAAAAAATCGGAGCATGGTGCAAGTGGCCGCCTATATCGGGTGAGATTTACCAATGCAAGTCAATGGGTGTGATAAAAAAATCGCACGGCACACGGACCATGTGAGTGCCGTCCAATTTTTACACACCCATCTTGTTAGAACCCTCCTGTTAGTTTTTGCTATCTTGTGTTTTGCGGTCACGTGACCAGCTGCCTATATATTTCAGCTCCCCCCTTCTGGCTTTGCTGGACTTCAGTGTTTTTTGCCTGTGTCTCTAGCCAGGTGCTTCGGTGCCTATCTCTGTCTAGTTTGCTTGGTCCTCTGGGACCTCTAGTACTTTTTGTTAGTTTGCCTTTTTGCTCTGCAACAACTTCTGTAAGGAGGTGTCCCATTTTTTGTCCCAGTCCTTAGTTCTTTAGGGACCCCTCCCTTTATTCTATAGGTCTCCGTTCAGACTAGCCGAGGACGAAGGCGGGTCTGTTCACAAGGAACAGGCTGCCCGCTACATCGTAGGGATTCAGCTTAGTCTTACTGTAGGGACAGCTTTTCCCATTCTTTCCTTAGTTTATGTTGCAGATTATAACACATCTCATAGAAAACCTGACATTTCATCAGCCTTGTACAGTAAATTCACAGCGTGAAGCCGCAGAATAGATATATAGGTAGAAGAAAAAAATGGCGTGGGGTCCCCCGAATTCTTATTAACTTGCTGAGGGAAAGCGGACAGCTGAGGGCTGATGTTTATAGCATGGGAAGGGGTAATACACATGGAGCTTCCCAGGCTATTAATATCAGCTCACAACTGTATACTTAGCCTTTACTGGTTATTAAAATGGGTGAACCTCACCAAAAAATGATGTGGGGTCCCTCTATAATTAATAACAAGCAAAGGCTAGTCAGACAGCTGCAGGCTGATATTAATAGGCCCAGAAGGGGCCATGGATATTGGCCCCCCTCCCAGACTAAAAGCATCAACTCTCAGCCGCCCCAGAAATGGCGCATCCATAAGATGAGCCAATTCTAGAGGTTAGCCTCCGCTCTTCTCACTTGCCCTGGTGCGGTGGCAAGTGGGGTCATAGGGTTGGGGTTGATGTCAGCTTTGTATTGGCAGCTGACATCAAACCCAGGGGTTAGTAATGGAGAGGCGTCTATAAGACACTCCCATTACTATCCCCATAGTCATATTATAAAAAACACCCAGAATAAAGTCCTTTATTTGAAATAATTACATAGACTTTATTGAAATAAATACTCCACATCCCTCTTTTACCCATTTAATCACACAAATTAAAAATAAAAAAGCAAAATTATACTCACCTGTCTGACGAAAATATAATTCACTGAAGCCCAGGTCCTCTGTAAAAGAAAAAATAAACCACCGTTTTTCTCACCTGTCCGACGAGAATATAAACCATTTGTTCCACGCCGAGCTAGCTCTGCTACATCTAGATGGCAGGCTGAATGGTCGCATCATGCAACCATTCAGCTGGCATCCAGCAGAGACACTGAGCTGTGCGTGCTAGGAATAAGGAATGTGGTGACGGGAATAAGGTGAGTGGAGTTCATAGTCAATGAACTCCGTTCACCTCACTGACGTCAGCATGAGTGTAAGAAAGTGAACGGGTCCCTACTGGGCTAGATCTCAGCGGGACAACTTGGTATGGCCAACATGCAGCTGGGTGCCCCCGAGACGGTGTGGTACGGCTGTGGGTGGTGTGAAGGAGCTGTTTGATGCAGTTCAAGGAAATGGTTTTGAACCTTCAATTTCTCCCCTCCCTCCTTTTGCTGGTAAGGCTATGTGCCCACGTTGCATTTATGAAGCAGAAAATTTCTGCTGCATAAATGCAAGTCCTCTCCCGGAAAAACGCATGCGGAATTCCGCACGCGTTTATCGCGCATTTTTCACGCGTTTATCACGCGTTTTCCACATGCGGAATTGCCTTGCGTTTTTTATGCATTGGACAAAGGCAATTCCGCTTGCGGAAACGCAAAATTAAATGACATGCTGCGGATTTTTGAACGCGGCATAAACGCTGCGGAAAAATCCGCAGCATGTGCATAGAACTTGCGGAATCCCATTGGGGACCATGGGGTGCGGATATACATGCGTTTTTCAAGCGTTTACGCTGCGGAAATTCCGCAGCATATACGCTTGAAAAATGCTACGTGGGCACACAGCCTTATGTTCTATTGTTTTAATGTTCTAATTGTTGTTTATTAAATAAACGAAGCTGCTGTGGCCATTACATCCAACGTCACACAGTGCGGTGTTTTTATTTAGTAGATGAGGGGATTCAAGGGGGATTGGGTTCTTGAATTGTCATAGGAGCCTATAGTTACACGTTCCGTAGTCAAGTTAAAAAGATAAGACAACTTTATTCTTAGGGTCAGCATGATTACAGTGATACCAAATTGATATTGTTTTCTTTATGTTTTGCCGCTTTTACACAGTAAAACCTATTTTTTTTATGTTTTTGCATCACCATATTCTGAGAGACAGAGAGCTATAGCTTTTTTATTTTTCAACTAACGGAGCTTGCGGGCTTGCTTTTTGCAGAACAAGGTGACATTTAGAAATACAATTTCTATTTAGATACAGGTGCATCTCACTAAATTAGAATTTTATCAAAAAGTTAATTTATTTCAGTTTTTCAATACAAAAAGTGAAACTCATATATTATACAGAGTCATTACAAACAGAGTGATCTATTTCAAGTGTTTATTTCTGTTAATGTTGATGATTATAGCTTACAGCCAATGAAAACACAAAAGTCATTATCTCAGTAAATTAAATTAATTACCAAAAAACACCTGCAAAGGCTTCCTAAGCATTTAAAAAGGTCCCTTAGTCTATTTCAGTAGGCTCCGCAATCATGGAGAAGACTGCTGACTTGACAAATGTTCAGAAGGCAGTCATTGGCACACTCCACAAGGTCCCAGAGTTCCAAATTTCATTTGGAAATCAAGGTCCCAGAGTCTGGAGGAAGAGTGGAGAGGCCACAATCCAAGCTGCTTGAGGTCTAGTGAGAAGTTTCCACAATCAGTGATGGTTTGGGGAGCAATGTCATCTGCTGGTGTAGGTCCACTGTGTTTTATCAAGACCAAAGTCAGCGCAGCCGTCTACCAGGAAATTTTAGAGCACTTCATGCTTCCCTCTGCCGACAAGCTTTTTGGAGATGGAAATTTCATTCTCCAGCAGGACTTGGCACCTGTTCATACTGCCAAAAGTACCAATACCTGGTTTAAAAACAACAGTATCACTGTGCTTGATTGGCCAGCAAACTCGCCTGACCTTAACCCCATAGAAAATCTATGGGGTATTGTCAAGAGGAAGATGAGAGACACCAGACCCAACAATGCAGATGAGCTGAAGGCTGCTATCAAAGCAACCTGAGCTTCCATAACACCTCAGCGGTGCCACAGGCTGATTGCCGCCATGCCACAGCAAATTGATGCAGTAATTGATGCAAAAGGAGCCCCGACCAAGTATTGAGTGCATTTATTAAACATACATTTCAATAGGACAACATTTCGGATTTTAAAAACATTTTTCAAGCTGTTGTTATAAAGTATTCTAATTTACTGAGATAATGACTTTTGTGCTTTCATTGGCTGTAAGCCATAATCATCAACATTAACAGAAATAAACACTTGAAATAGATCACTCTGATTGTAATGACTCTATAATATATGAGAGTTTCACTTTTTGTATTGAAGAACTGAAATAAATTAACTTTTGGATGATATTCTAATTTAGTGAGAAGCACCTGTATATCTTTCTAATCGTGTTCTACTCCACTTTTTTTGTAGGCTGTATGATGAAAAAACATACTCTTTGCTGTTTTTGATTTATTTTTGTATGTTGTTCATTGACAGGATTAAATAGTGTGATAGACTGATAGGTCAGGTTGTTCTGGATGCAGCGATACCAAATATGTGAACTTTTTTTGTTTATTTTTTTTGTTTTTACATAAAATATGCGTATTTATTGGTGTAATAAGTTTTGACGATTTGTCTTCTATTTATATCACATTTTTAAACTTTTTTTTTACTTTTTTACTTAGTCACTCTATAGCAGAGTTCCCCAACGCCAGTCCTCAAGGCCCACCTACAGGCCAAGTTTTCAATATTTCCTTAGTATTGCTCAGGTAATAATTGTGACGCACCCCCTGGGGTCGTTGGGTACTCGGTAGCCGGGCCGGTCCTTTTTGGGGTAGTCATGGTGGCAGTGACCTGGTCAGTGACCCAGGGCGGTCACTAGGAAAAGTCAATTGGGGAATAGAGATTCGTGATGCCACCCGTGGTATGCGGCCATAGGTGGCCGCCGCTGCTATTCAGATCCATTGGGGCCCTTGGTGACGCAGCAAAGATGGTTCAGCTCTCCACGGGTAGAGCTAGGCCTCAGGGCAGTTAAATAAGGGATTTAGGATGTTGGTGTTGTAGTGCAAGGCAGGTGACGCAGCAATTAAGTCAAGGACACGGTGGGGTGCAGTCTTCATGTGTTTACTCACAGTTCTTATGGTGTTCTAGGTTACAACTGCCAGATTATAACAGCCCACCGAGTCCTGTGTCCTCCGGGGAAGTGATCCAGCCAACTCTCAGATAACTTGGGTGCACTTGAACCTTCCCAGGTCTTCTCTCTGCGCTGGCTCTCACCCTTCTGCCCTGCACCTCACACACAGAGTCCCGAGCCAGTGGCCGCAGGCCTTGTGGGCGACGTCCTGTCTGTCCCTTTTGTCCTATATGGCCACCTTTTCAGCGATTGTGTGTGGATTTTGGCTACGGCACATGAAGATACCGCAACCTCCGGTTTGCTAGCTGAGTCTTGAAGTACTCCACTAGTCTGGGGCCGGTCCCCTACTGTGGCCTAATCCCTTCACGGTCAGCGTGAACTCGGGCACACGGGTGGACTCCGCACTTCCCGTGCCCCCAGGATCCTTTCTCTCTCTGGAGTCTTTCTCACTACTCCGGTGTTCTCTCCTACTGGGCCCCCTCGCCGTCAGGACCTTACTCTACACGGTCCTCTGAACAACAACCCTTCTAGATGTTTCTACCCTTCCTTTTATACTGTTCCTTCAGTGCTCCCCTAAACTACTTCCTGCACCCACCTCCTCTACTTAGTTCCATCCTCCTGACAGGGACCAGGCCTGTGCTCTCCCTCAGGAGCTATCTGGACCTTCCCTAATGGAGTGATGTAGTGTTGGATGTGAGTGGTTGGGTCCCGGGTCGTGCTCCCTCCTTACCTGAGAGTGGGGTACCACACTTCTGGATGAGATGCAATACCTATGTAGCAACTGGACCCGCAGGGGCGCCACAATTGCATCACCTGCACAGGCAATAATTCCATCACCTGTGTAATACTAATGAAATCCTGAAAACATGACCTTTTGGTGGGCCTTGAGGACTGGAGTTGGGGAACCCTGCTCTATAGGACTTCAACTTTTATTTCTCTGATCATTGTACTAACACATTGCAATACACATATATTGCAATGCATTACAGCTGTCAGTGTGACACTGACAGAACACCTTTTAGACCTTGCTTATGCCATGATCTAACAGGCCACCGTAGCTGCAAACCTGGAGGTTATTATTTGACCTCCGACTGCCATGACTGCCATTGGTTCCTTGTCTCTTCAGAACTCTGCAGAGGTGCTTTGGTTGGTTCGTATCAGGAGACACTTGGCCATTGAACCACTTTTACCCTGTTCTTCTTCAGAAATGCAAGAGATGTGTGTTTTGGATCACTGTCGTGTTGGAAAAGTGCACGTCTACCAAGAGCATGGAGTGATGCTAGTAGCATCTTCTCTTTCAATATAGAGAAGTGAATTCATGATACCAATAATGAAATGTAGCTCTCCGACACAAGGAGCCCTCATGCAGCCCCATATAAGAACGCTGTCACCACCATTTTTCTAAATGCATGATGCCTACAGAGAAATATGGTGGTAGCTGTGTGGGGCTGCATAATTACTGTTGTTGTTGGGGAGCTACATTTTAAATGTAGTAGTTTTTGACGTGGGGTGTACTCATTTTTACATCAACTAATTTGAGTAAAACTAAAGATTTTGTAATGAAAGCTATTTTATTAACCTTACTTTCATGTTATGGATTAAAAAATGTTCTATCAAACTCAATCTTGTCAAAATTTTGCAAATGGTTCTTGTATTCAGTGAGATATTGACGTTCACGAATTATTTCTATAAATCATATTTCATGCCAAATCTCCCTGAAAATAATTTCTAAAATGATTCAAGTATGGATGAAGCCTATTGTTAAGTCTCAGACACCCCAATGGACAGAAATAGCTGCCATATGTCATTTGTTTCCTTCATACAAGCTACAGCTATAAAATTACTTCACACCTTTGCTGTAGATTAGAAAGGGATTCTTGGTGGCCATTTTAATTTCTCCAGAGATTTTCAGGATTTCGACTTGGCATTTACCAATGGAAAATGTCATATTAAATTCAGACAGTAAAGCCACAGGTTTTAATAAATGACAGAAATATATCTTCTACCCTTGGATTTCTGCCTCACATATTCCAGACTCTCCTTCTCGGCAAATCAAATATTGAGCTGCAAAATGTAATTTTGTGTAAATCTATGAATACAGTAATAGTTAGGCTTTTCCTTATCCAGGGTTTCCACTATTTAATTGTGTGATACTCCAGCGCTTTTCCTATAGTGGTCGTTACCAGGACCCGAAATGATAAGTCCTGTGCATTAGTCACCTGAACTTTAGCGGTCAGGTGACTGAATAGATAGGACATCATCATGGAGGGCGCTGTGGAGTTGGCGCAGCAGACGACCGGAGTGGTAAGTTCGTTTTGCCGAAGCTTGAAAAGTTGTGGAAAATTTCCATCAGTTGCCCACACATTGTATTCAATTCCTTCTTTTTCAAGCTAATTTTCATCTTTACGCTTTTGTTCTTTCCTCCCCTTCTTCCAGAACCATAACTTTTTTATGTTTCCATCCACATAGCTGTATGGCGGTTTGTTTTTTGTAAAAAAAAAATGGAGGGTTTACTTTATAATGCAATACGACAGTATATGCTGAGCTTCAGAGGTGTACAAAGATTGCAGCTATGGGGACCGTCAGGAGACCCCCAGCTGCCATAGTAACCTATCGACGCCCTGCAATTGCAGCACAGGGCGTCAATGGGAGCCTGTAAGTGAGATCAGTGGTGCACATTTCATTTACATGCCGGTGTCAGAGATTGAAAGTTGCATTTAAATGGTTAACAGCCACAGCCTGAGCTCATCTCTAAAAGCGTCTGTTAGAGACAGATGCTGGCTATTTATTAAAGCCGGTATCTGCCTCATGTGGAAAAAGCTCAGATCCTGAATCCCCTCCACACATGATCACCCCCATGTACGTGATACTGTGTCAAGGACTGAAATACCCGGACCAATGCAAAATACCTTGTTAGCATCATCCCTGGCTATACCCTTGTATGGCTTCAGTATTAGACTCTATTCCATTGTGCTAATACCACCCCAGTGTACATTTTAACCCCTTTACCCCCGAGGGTGGTTTGCACGTTAATGACCAGGCCAATTTTTACAATTCTGACCACTGTCACTTTATGAGGTAATAACTCTGGAACACGTCAATGGATCCCACTGATTCTGAGACTGTTTTTTCGTGACATAATGTACTTCATGATAGTGGTAAAATTTCTTCGATATGTCTTGCGTTTATTTGTGAAAAAAATCGAAATTTGGGGAAAAGGTTGAAATGTTTGCAATTTTCAAAATTTGAATTTCCATGCCCTTAAATCAGAGAGATATGCCATAATTAATAAATAACATTTCCCACATGTCTACTTTACATCAGCACAATTTTGGAACCAAATTTTTTTTTTGTTAGGAAGTTATAAGGGTTAAATTTGACCAGCGATTTCTCATTTTTCCAACAAAATGTACAAAACCATTTTTTTTTGGGACCACATCACATTTGAAGTGACTTTGAGGGGCCTTAATGACAGAAAATACCCAAAAGTGACACCATTCTAAAAACTGCAACCCTCACGGTGCTCAAAACCACATTCAAGAAGTTTATTAACGCTTCAGGTGCTTCACAGGAATTTTTGGAATGTGGAAGAAAAAAATGAACATTTAACTTTTTTCACAAAAATGTTAATTTAGACCCCTATTTTTTATTTTCGCAAGGGTATTAGGAAAAAATGGACCCCAAAATTTGTTGTGTAATTCCTCCTGAGCACGCCAATACCCCATATGTGCGGGAAAACCACTGTTTGGCCACACGGCAGGGTTCAGAAGAGAAGGAGTGCCATTTGACTTTTTGAATGTAAAATTTGCTTAAATAATTAAGGACACCATGTTGCGTTTGGGGAGCCCCTGATGTGCCTAAACAGTGGAAACCCCCCACAAGTGACACAATTTTGGAAACTAGACCCCTCAGGGAACTTATCTAGATGTGTGGTGAGCACCTTGAACCTCCAGGTGCTTCACAGAAGTTTAGAACATTGAGATATAAAAATAAAATTTTCAAATTTTTCCCACAAAAATATTTTTCAGCCTCCAATTTTTATAAGGGTATCAGGAGAAATTGCACCATGCGATTTGTTGTGTTATTTCTCCTGAGCACGCCGATACCCCATATGTGGGGAAAACCACTGTTTGGGCGCACGGCAGGATTCGGAAGGGAAGGAGCGCCATTTGACTTTTTGAATGTAAAATTTGCTTGAATAATTAGCAGACGCCATGTTGCATTTGGGGAGCCCCTGATGTGCCTAAACAATGGAAACCCCCCACAAGTGACCCCATTTTGGAAATTATGCCCCTCAAGGATTTTATCAAGGGGTATAGTGAACATTTTGAACCCAGAGGTACGACACAGAATTTGATAACATTAGGTCATCATATTGAATAAGTTGTCATTAGTCTTGAACGCAAGTGCTCGCTACTTGAGTTTGCATCGGGTACTCGGGTATGTACCAAGTATCACGGGTGCTCAAGTGACATGCTCGAGTCCCTGCCCCCATGTTTCACGGGTGTTAGACACCCAAAAACAACCATGCGGGGATCGATCGTGTATGGCAGGCACTCCCCGCAATGTTTTTTTGGCTTTATAACAGCTACAAAATATATGGGGCGGAGACTCGAGCATGTCACTTGAGCACCTGCGGTACTCGGTGCATACCCAAGCACCCGATACAAACTCAAGTAGCGAGTACTTGTGCTCCCTAGTCGCCATATCGTCATCATTTGTTTCCTTTACTTTTGGAAAAAATCCCAACCCTAATACAACCCCAACCCTAACCCTAGCCCAACCCTAACCCTAGCCCAACCCTAACCCTAGCACAACCCTAACCCTAGCTCTAGCACAACCCTAACCCTAGCCCTAGCACAACCCTAACCCTAGCCCTAGTACAGCCCTAACCCCGGCCCAATCCTAACCCCAGCCCAATCCTACCCCTAGACCAACCCTACCCCTAGCACAATCCTACCCCTAGCACAACCCTACCCTAACACAACCCTAACCCTACCACAACCCTAACCCTAGAGTTTATTTTTTACGCCGTTCCTCGTGCGGTATAAGTGATTAGACGACTTTATTCTTTGGGTCGGTGCGATTACAGCGATACCCGATTGATATTGGTTTTTAATGATTGACAGCTGATGATAGATATATGTAAATGGGGGTGCACCAGTGCCAATCGTAGGGCAAAAAATGACCGGGTGCAAAGTACCTACATTGACAAGATAATCTGAAGCAAAAAAAGAAGAAAGAGACAATGTAATATGGAAAAGCACACCTATGAGTCAATAGTGTTAAATCAAAAAATTCCAAAATTTATTAATGTGCACTGACACAAACATGCTAAAACCAATTAAAAACAGAAACCATACAAAAAGACCATGTCCACAAGTAATCAATAACCTGAAGGTACAGATAATGACATAGATCAGTTGCTAGGTACACTCTCCCATAAGAACATGTTACAAATAACCTCCATACATCAAATACTGCAGTTTGGTTGAACAAAATGGCAGGTATAGAGGATCATATAGGCAGAAACATGGACCTGCCCTGATGAAGCCGTATTGACGGCGATACGCGTGGGCTTCGCTCACTCCTATGGTCCCTCTCCCATTTTCCCCGCTATATTGACATGCATTCCTCATCATCCCACTCCAACACTGCCTTTGACAGGTTGGAGTGGCTACACTAGTCTGCATTTCAGGTTCTTTGCTCGCACACTGGATTTGTATAGTTATATAAGTGTTATATGAGCCATTATATAGGTGCTATACTGAGGTTAAATATTTTCTACAGGGACGCCCTGTTTTTGAGTTCTATATCTTTATTATACTATATACCTACATGTTTCTGCCTATATGATCCTCTATACCTGCCATTTTGTTCAACCAAACTGCAGTATTTGATGTATGGAGGTTATTTGTAACATGTTCTTATGGGAGAGTGTACCTAGCAATTGATCTATGTCATTTTGAGAGCTATAATTTTTCCATATTTCAGCCGACAGTCATGTGACAGCTTGTTTTTTGCGGGATGAGTTGACGTTGTTATTGGTGCCATTTTCAGGCACGTGACATTTTTTGATCGCTTTCTATTTCGATTTTTGGGAGGCAGAATAAACAAAAAACAACAATTCAGGAATAGTTTTTTTAGTTTTTTTTTTATGCTGCTCCGCGTGTGGTAAAATTAATAAGGCAGCTTTATTCTTCGGGTCATTGCATTTACACCGGTACCACATTTATATTTTTTTTATGTTTTGGCGCTTTTACACAATAAAAAGTATTTTATAGAAAAAATAATTTATTTGTATCGCTTTATTCTGAGAACTATAACTTTTTTATTTTTTGGCTGATGGAGCTGTATGGCGGCTTGTTTTTTGCGGGACAAGATAACGTTTTCAGCGGTACCATTTTTATTTACATTTGTCTTTTTGATCGCGTTTTATTCCATTTTTTGTTTGGCGGTATGATGATTGAGCATCGTTTTTTTCTTTTTACCGTGTTCACTAAACGGGTTAACTAGTGGGACAGTTTTATAGGTCAGGTCGTTCCAGACGCGGCGATACCAAATATGTGTACTTTTATTGTTTTTTTGTTTTTTTTCATAATAATATTTATTTATGGGTACAGTATATTTGTATTTTTTTTGTATTTTTTTTATATTTTTACAATTTTTTAAAAAAAATGTTTTCACTTTCTGACACTTTTCTTATTTTTACACATTGTCCCACTATGGAACTTTCACTTTTTGCAGTCTGATCGCCTGTATAGCATAGAGGTGCAGCAGCATCTCTATGCTATCCAGGCTGTCAGCGCTGCACAGGGAGAAGTTACTTTGATCGCACACTGCGCATGATCAAAGTAACTTCCTCCTGTCTGGTGACACGGATGTTGTCATGACGACATCTGGGTCACCATGACAACCACCGGGACCTGGCTCAGACAGCGCGAGACGCCGGAGAGCAGGTAAGTATCAGCACTTACCTCCCCTTGCTCCCGGAATGCTGCGATCGACTTCCTCCAGCACTTATCCTCCAGTACTCGGCCATGTCTCGGAGTACTGAGCACCTTGTACTTCTGGGCCTCCAGGGAGGTTGGAGTTCTGGAATATGAGAGCAGTGGAGGATAATTGTTTCCTGATCGCTTCACGTTTGATTCTTAAATCTCTGGCAGTTCATGTGTGTCTTTTTTTCTTAACACGTTTTTTGCAACCCTGTTGACTATTTGCAGCAAAACTTTTGATTGTTTTGCAATCGCGCCCCAATATCTTAGCAATTTCAAGAGTTCTGCATCCCTCTTTAAGACTTTTAACTGACTCTTGAAAAGTCAAAAATTGTGAATTCTTTTTTTATGTCCCATTTTGCCTGAAGAAAACAAACTGCCTAATAATTCTGCACACCTTGATAAAGGTAGGAGGGGGCTGGAGACAGGCACAGCTAGTGGGAAGCCCCCCATGACCGGGATTGGCCGGGTGGTTTCCCTTTTAAAAGTTTACGGTTGTGGGGGCTGGATAGGGGGAAGTTTACGGGGGCGGGCAGTTGGGAGAGACTGGTATATAGCAAAAAGTGCGGGAAAACCGCAATTCTTGGAGGAGCAGCCACAAGAGCGTACCTTATGGAGTCCGTGGAATGCTTCGTGGTCCGGCTGAGGGACGTCGCCTGGTCACGCAGCGGTGGATGGCTCGAGGCCCAGCTGTCTGCTGTGCTGGGAGCAGCTGGGAATCAGGACACACCGTCAGGAGCGGGGAGAAGAAGCAGGAGGACCCGGCCCCCGGAGAGACTGTCACTGGAGGTAACCACGCGCAACAGGCGCAGGCTCCGGAGCCCCTCTGGGGACCCTGCGGTAGGCGAGCGTGATGGCGCGGTCCCTTCCCTGGCAGGAATCCGCCCAGCTGGCCTGTGGGCACAGCATAATGGGGATCGCGGCCCACGCCAGAAGTGAGGGCCGCACCGGATGTGCGACCTGCAGAAGTAGCGCTGCCGGTGCCGGACGTCCGGGCCCCGGCCCACTGGCGCATGCGCACTGCAGCTGGGCCGCGCAGGCCAGCTGTTACTTGCAGTGGGGGCCACAATAGAAGACAAGGGACCAGGAGGACGGATGGAGAAGGACCCCATGCAGCAGGCACCACTGGCGATGCTCCTGTCGGGGTGCCTGCTGGGAGGAGCACCAGGGGAACATTACAGCAATTTTCTGCGGGCAGGCAGCAGTCCAGGGAACCCCTGCCGCCTGGCTCACTCGGACGACGCGGAGCGGAGGTAGAGGCGGGCATAGACACCGTATTGCCCGGCAGTTTTAGTCCCGTCAGCATGGACCAGGCCCGTGCGTCTGGGTCTGGTAGTCGGAGAAGGTCCAGAGCTGCATCTAGGAGCGCAAGGAGGTCTGGCGGGAGCCGATCCTCTGTGAGAAGCCCGGCTACATCATCCGGGACTGTTCAGGTCCCCCCTGGTGACGTGGAGGCCAGGGGCGCGGGCCTTGGGCAGCGACCGGATTCAGAGGGATCTGATTCCAGCGGCGAGCGTGACGGAGGAAGAGTGTTAGAACCTTGCTCTTAGGTTTTTTTTCCTTTGCTGGTCACATGACCTTGTTGGCCTATTTAAGCCTGCTCCGCCCTTCTGGCTTTGCTGGACTTCATTGTATAACTACTTTCTAGCTAGCCTGTGCTCTGTATCTAACTCTGTTAGTTTGCTTGGTCTACGGACCTCTATGTTCTTTATATTTTGTTTGTTCGTCTGTCTGCTACTATTTCTGTTAGGAGGTGTCCCATATTCCTCCCAGTCCTTAGTACTTGTAGGGATTCCTTCCCCACATCTATAGGTCTCCGTACAGACTAGCTTAGGACTTTAGCAGGTCTGATCGCAGGATCAGGTTCCCTGTTACATCGTAGGGATTCAGCTGAGTTCTATCGTAGGGACAGATCTCCTCTCTTTCCTTAGCTCTGGTAGCAGAACATAACAGTAAATCCAGCCTGCAAATTCTCTAAGGAAAGATTTTTCTGTTCCATCATGGTGTCGGTTCAGGATTTGACTCATCGCCTGCAGGGACTCTCTCTGGAGGTGGCCGAGCTCCGTCAGCACGTGAGTAACTGTCCTGGAGCACATTTCTTGGAGCCTAAGGTATGTTTGCCGGATTTATTTTTTGGTGAACATCGAGAATTTTTTTCATTTAAAAATGCTTGCTTATTGTATTTTCGTTTGAGACCCAAGTCCTCTGGGGATGAATCCCAGCGCATAGGGTTCATAATGTCACTTTTGCGCAAAGAGCCTCAGGAGTGGGCCTTTTCTTTGCAACCTAGTGATACATGCTTCAGATCAGTGGATAGTTTTTTTTCTGCTTTGGGACTATTATATGATGATCCTGACCGTGTTGCATCAGCTGAGACTGAGTTGAGACGTTTGAAACAGGGATCAGGTAATGTGGAAAAATATTGTACTCATTTCCGTCGTTGGTCTACTCAAATAGGGTGGAACGATTCTGCTCTGAAAAGTCTATTTCTTGCTGGGCTCAGTGAAAGGGTTAAAGACCTGCTAATTGCTTATCCTACACCTGAAGATTTGCAACAGGCTATGCAATTAGCTATACGGGTGGATAGGAGACTGCGTGCAAGGGTTAATGAGAGCAAATCCTCTGCTATGTCAGTTTCTGGTTATGAGAATGTGTGTACTAACAGTGGTGAACCGATGGAGATTGGATCGGTGGCACCTCGCTCTCAAGAAAAAGACCGTCGATTTTCTGAAGGCTTGTGTTTCTATTGCGGAAAATCTGGTCATTTGATTAAAGGCTGTGAGCTTCGTATGAAGAAAGAAAAAAAAATGGTCAGTCATGCCCGTATTGCCTGTTTAAATTCCAAGGGTGTATTTTTAGCTGCTTCCACGATTGCTCAGGAAAAATTAATGGAATTTCGGGTGTTTGTTGATTGTGGGTCTACTCTGAATGTAATTGATGGGGGATTCTTGGAAAGACTCAATTTAAAACCCGAACCTTTATCATCCCCCATTGCTGTGGTTTCTGTGGATGGTTCCCCTTTGAAGAATATTACTCTCAAGGTCTGTGAATTTCCTCTCACTATTAATGGTGTTCACCATGAGAAATTGGATTTGGTAGTTTTGAATAACTTGCCTTCTCCAGTAATATTGGGATTGCCCTGGTTAAAATTTCACAATCCTGTACTGGATTGGTCTACCAATGAAATTAAATCCTGGAGCCATAAATGTTATGACAAGTGTTGTAACGGGCGTATTGCAGCTTTGGATAGGGGAGAATTGCCTGTTCCTATTCAGGATTTTTGGAGAGTTTTTTCTGAGAAGGAATCGCAGGTTTTGCCTCCCCATAGAGACTATGATTGTTCTATTGAATTTGTCCCTGGAGCGACTCTTCCTAAAAGTCGTTTATTTAACCTTACTATTCCTGAGAGGAAGGCTTTGGAGGAATACATACAGACAAGTTTGGCCACCGGTCACATTAGGCCCTCTAAGTCTCCTGTGGCGGTTGGATTTTTTTTTGTAAAAAAAAAGGACGGCGGTTTACGTCCTTGTCTGGATTTTCGTGAGATTAACAAAATTACTGTACGCAATCCTTACCCACTGCCATTGATTCCTGATCTGTTTAACCAGTTAATGGGGGCCAAGTGGTTCTCTAAAATTGACCTTAAGGGGGCATACAATCTGTTGCGCATGAAGGAGGGTGATGAATGGAAGACTGCTTTTAACACTCCTGTGGGTCATTTTGAGAATCTGGTTATGCCTTTTGGTCTTACTAATGCTCCTGCATTTTTTCAGAATCTTATTAATGACATCCTGAGACCTTTGATCGGCAAAAATGTGGTTGTGTATTTGGATGACATTTTGATTTATTCGCCGGATCTGGAGTCTCATTGGCGGAGCGTACGTGAGGTATTACAGTTGTTAATGGACAATTCGCTTTTTGCTAAGCTGGAGAAATGTGAGTTCGCTGTACAGAGAATTAGTTTTTTGGGTTACATTATCTCCAGCGAAGGTTTTGAGATGGACCCGGTTAAAGTTCAAGCTGTACAGGAATGGCCTAGGCCTATTGGTTTGAAATCGATACAGAGGTTTTTAGGTTTCGCCAATTATTACAGAAAATTCATAAAAAATATTTCTAGTATTGTCAAACCTCTGACCGATCTCACCAGGAAAGGTGCTGATGCGGTTCAGTGGTCTTCTGAGGCCATTGAAGCTTTTGTGTATCTCAAGGAGAGGTTCACCTCTGCTCCCATCCTTATGCAGCCTGATGTGACTAAGCCGTTTTTGGTTGAGGTGGATGCTTCCTCTGTGGGGGTTGGCGCAGTATTGTCTCAGGATAACGGGGATGGATTACATCCCTGTGCCTTTTTTTAAAAAAAATTTTCGGAGACTGAACTGAATTACGATATTGGTAATCGGGAATTATTGGCTATTAAACTCGCATTTGAACACTGGCGTCACTTCTTGGAAGGTGCGGAATTTCCCGTTCAGGTTCTTACGGATCATAAAAATCTGATATATCTTGATGCTGCCAAGCGCCTGAATGCCCGTCAGGCTAGGTGGGCACTGTTTTTCTCGCGGTTTAATTTCTCCGTTACTTACATCCCTGGTACTAAGAATGTTAAGGCGGATGCCTTGTCTCGCAGTTTTTCTCCCATAGTCGGTACTGAGAAAGAGGAGAACATTTTACAAGAAGGTGTTGTGATAGCTGCTTTGGACTCCGTTTTGGAAGATGAGATTCTTAAAGCACAGGAGAATGCCCCATCTAACACTTACAGAACTTACAGGTCGAACTTGATGGACGCAAGTCTTTATTCGGCTTTACAAACTATGTAACTATGTAACTATGTAACTCCCCATGGGAGGTTGTTTGTGCCTGGGACCTTTAGGAGAGATTTATTTGTTGAGTGTCACGAATCTCGGTTGGCAGGTCATCCCGGAATCTCTGAGACCAAGAGACTGGTAGGTCGCAGTTTTTGGTGGCCTGGATGGCAGAAGGAAGTCATTAAGTGGGTGCGTCAATGTACTATATGTGCTAGATCTAAGTCCTCACATACTCCTGCTGCGGGGTTGCTTTGTCCTTTGGAGGTTCCCAGTGCTCCTTGGACACATTTGGCTATGGACTTTATAACTGACCTTCCCCCCTCTGAGGGTTTTACTGTCATCTGGGTGGTCGTGGACCGTTTTAGCAAGATGTGTCACTTGGTTCCCTTTGTCAAACTACCCTGCGCTAAAACTCTCGCTAAGGCCTTTGTCAAGGAAATTGTCAGACTTCATGGCGTTCCTACTGACATTGTTTCTGATAGGGGTCCTCAGTTCGTGGCTCGTTTTTGGCGTGCCTTTTGTGACAGGTTGGGAGTTCATTTATCGTTCTCGTCCGGATATCATCCTGAATCTAATGGCCAGACAGAAAGGAAAAACCAGGATGTTGAGCAGTTCTTGCGTTGTTTTGTGGCAGACAATCAAGAGGGGTGGTCTGAGTTTCTGCCACTTGCTGAATTTGCTCTGAACAATCATACATCTTCTTCTGCTGGTTGTTCGCCTTTTTTTTGTTGTTCTGGGAGACATCCGTCGTTTGGGTCGTTCTCCAAGTTGGGATCTGCCGTGCCTGAGGAGGAGAATTTTTCCGGTGATTTGGAGAGAGTTTGGACGGATGTGCGTGGTAATCTTCAGGAGGCCAACAGAAAATCTAAGGACTACTTTGATAGGAAACGACAGGAGGTTTTGTTCGCTGTTGGTGACATGGTTTGGTTGTCCTCTAGGAATCTGCGGTTGAGGATTCCTTCTAAGAAATTGGGTCCCAAGTTTGTAGGGCCCTTTAAGGTGCTTCAGGTTGTCAACCAATCTGCTGTTAGGTTGGAGGTTCCTACCTCCTGAAGAATTAATCCGGTATTTCATGTCTCTCTGTTGAAAAAAGCTGTTGTATCGGATTGTGACGCCTCTGCCTCTGTTCCTCCTGTGGTGGAGGACGGGGAATATGAAATTTCTCGCATCCTTAACTCTAGACTGTATAGAGGTAGTTTGCAGTATCTTGTGGCCTGGAAAGGTTTCGGACCCGAGGATAACTCTTGGGTGAGGTCGGATGATGTTTCCGCGTCCAGACTTATCAGAGCGTTTCACAGGAGATTTCCTGATAAGCCTGGTCCTAGGGGATCCGGAGGATCCTCTTAGAAGGGGGGGTACTGTTAGAACCTTGCTCTTAGGTTTTTTTTCCTTTGCTGGTCACATGACCTTGTTGGCCTATTTAAGCCTGCTCCGCCCTTCTGGCTTTGCTGGACTTCATTGTATAACTACTTTCTAGCTAGCCTGTGCTCTGTATCTAACTCTGTTAGTTTGCTTGGTCTACGGACCTCTATGTTCTTTATATTTTGTTTGTTCGTCTGTCTGCTACTATTTCTGTTAGGAGGTGTCCCATATTCCTCCCAGTCCTTAGTACTTGTAGGGATTCCTTCCCCACATCTATAGGTCTCCGTACAGACTAGCTTAGGACTTTAGCAGGTCTGATCGCAGGATCAGGTTCCCTGTTACATCGTAGGGATTCAGCTGAGTTCTATCGTAGGGACAGATCTCCTCTCTTTCCTTAGCTCTGGTAGCAGAACATAACAAAGAGATCATCAGGACTCAGGATTTCCGGGTGGCGGGGACACAGCACCTGCGCAGCTGCGTGAGTATGATTCTATGTCTGGTTTGTCGCCCGCAGGGGCTGTATTGCTAGGGGGAGTTAGTGGTCAGTTTGCAGGGCCAGGGAGGAGGAATCTGGCCGGTCCTGGTGGCGCAGAGGTATCGGGGATTAGGGATATCTTGCACAGTATGTCACAGATTTTGCTTAGAATGGAGGGCGGGGCAGCGAGTGGGTCAAGGGCATCCCCCGTAGGAGACTGGTTGCCAGGACAGGATGTGTTGCCACAGTCTAGTTACGGTGTGGTTGGGTATGCGGCGGGCACAGAGGTAGCATCTACGGGTGTTGCAGTGTCGGTTCAGACGGAAAAAGACAAAGGAGATACTGTGAAGCTGGACGATAGGGCAAAAGGTGAGGTGTATGTGTGCTTTGAAGGGCCACTGGGGGCACATTTAAAAAAGAAAGAGAAAATTTGGCTCGATGAATATGTCAAAATTTTCTCCCTCCTTCCCTTGGAGAAGTTTAATCTAGAGAAAGGGAAGAAGGACGATAGCAAATAGGAGGAGGAGAAGCGCAGGTCGCGGTTGATCCCTCAGACATTTGTAAATTGGCTTCAAGCTTTTGCTATATTGGCTGGTGTGATTGGGGAGAAGTTTCCCGAGAATTGCTCGGGTTTATTCTGTTATTTAGATTCTAGTGGGGAAGCGTATCGTACTTACGGGGGTCAGACATGGCTGAGGTATGACGAGCAATTCAGGCAGAGGAAGGCGGTGCGGCCTGAGATTAAGTGGGATCAGAAAGATATTGGTCTTTGGTTGAAAGTGATGGCCCCGGCTAGGTACGGGCAGTCCCTTCATGGGAGCGGAGGGAGCGGGAGTCAACCGTCAGGACATGGGGGGGGGTAGTCAGGGAGCACAGGGAGGAAAAGAGAAGTCTGGAACGTGCTGGCAATTTAATGATGGCCAGTGTAAATACGGGAACAGCTGTAAGTTCAAACATGTTTGTTCCCATTGCAATGGGAGCTCCCATGGGACCTCAAAATGCTTCAAAAAAGGAAAATGAAAGCTGTCTGTGGGTACCGGTCAAGGGGGTAACTCCAGTGAATCTGCTAGGGATGACCCCCTTTCTAAGTAGATATCCTGATCAATTGAAGGCTACAATTATTCGTAATGGTTTTTTGGAAGGTTTCAGGATCCCGCCACCTGATCATAAAGTTCCTTTCTCTGTTAAGAATTTGAGGTCTGCTTTGTTGCATCCAGAGGTAGTCAGTGTTAAGTTGTCAAAGGAAGTGGAGTTAGGGCGTATGGCGGGGCCGTTTGAGAGTCTGCCGGGTGAAGGGGTGATCATTTCTCCTTTGGGGGTAGTTCCTAAGAAGGAGCCGAATAAATTTTGTTTGATTCAGCACTTGTCGTACCCGAAAGGTTTTTCGGTCAATGACGGTATCGCGCCAGAATTATGTTCTGTAGAATACACATCAATTGATGCGGCGGTGTCATGGGTGCGCTGGTATGGGCCTGGGTCTTTGTTAGCAAAAACCGATATTCAATCAGCTTTTAGGTTACTTCCAGTTCACCTGGCTAGCATTCCGTTATTGGGTTGTTTTTGGAACAAAGGTTATTATCTAGATAGGTGTTTGCCTATGGGTTGCTCAATTTCATGTTCATTGTTTGAGACTTTTAGTACTTTTCTGGACTGGGTGGTTAGGGATGTTGCAGGTGTGCAGTCCGTTATTACCTGGATGACTTTTTGTTCATAGGTCCTTCAGATTCGTTGGTTTGTGGTAATTTGTTAGCAGCCATGGTGTGGGTTGCAGAACGTTTTGGTGTTCCTTTGGCGAAAGAGAAAACTGAAGGTCCTTGTACCCTATTGAGTCTTTTGGGAATTCTGATTGATTAAAAATAAATGGAATGTCGATTGCCCGAGGATAAATTGTCATTGCTCAGGCACGAGGTTGAGCGAATCGGTAAATTGCGCAAGGTGACATTGAAGGAGCTGCAGTCGCTGTTAGGGAGATTGAACTTTGCTTGTAGGATTATGCCTATGGGCAGAATATTTTGTCGCAGGTTGTCAAGGGCAACAGCTGGTGTGCGGGCATCGCATCATTTTATTCGTTTGAATAGAGAGCACAGGGAGGATTTGTTGGTGTGGAAGCGTTTTTTTGGTCAATTACAACGGTAGGTCATTGATTCAGCAGGAGTTTTTGAACAGCTTTGATTGCGAGATTTACATGGACGCTGCTGGCGGTTTTGGCTATGGGGCCTTTTGTAAGGGAAAGTGGAGCGTTGGTAAATGGCCTGATTCGTGGAAGGAGAGGAGTCTTACAAAGAATCTTGCTTTGTTGGAATTATTCCCAATCGTAGTCGCGGTCTGAATTTGGGGTGAATTCTTCTCGAATCGGAGAGTCAGGTTCCACTGCGATAATATGGGTGTGGTGGTGGTGATTAACAGTTTATCGGCTTCGTCTCCTCCGCTTATTAAGCTGGTCAGGGAACTGGTACTCCAGTGTTTGGAGTTGAATGCATGGATTTCGGCGGTACATGTGCCAGGTGTGCAAGATTCTATAGCGGATGCTTTGTCTCATTTCGAGTGGGAGCGTTTTCGGGCACTGGCACCAGAGGCAGAAGTCGCAGGAGTGAAATGCCCTTCGTATTTGTTGGCAGCTGATTACGGACGAGCTGGAAGATTGATCCAGGAGTCAGTTGAGAGTTCAACCTGGTCTTCATATGAGGCACCGTGGCGAGTATGGCAAAGCTGGGTGTCCCATTGGGGGGCGGTAGAGAGTGACGAGGATAGAACACTGGCGGTTTTGTTTTTAGTTGGTAAGGCTGCAGAGTTAGGGTGCTCGGCATCTAGAATCAGTAAATTTGTTGCCGGGCTTGCATTCGGTTTCAAATTGCAGGGAGTGTCTGATGTCACAAAATCCTTTTTAGTCAAGCTGGCACTTAGAGGTTTTAGAAAAGGTAGCAGGATTTTGGATAGGCGTAGGCTAGTCACGTTTAGTATGTTGGAAAGGTTAGGTGTTGTATTGGAAAGGATTTCTTGTTCTACTTTCGAGACGGCTCTATTTAAGTTAGCTTTTTCTTTAGCTTTTTTCGGGGCGATGAGAGTAGGTGAATTGGTTGCCCCCAGCAGGAATAGGGCAGGGGGTTTATTAGCTGAAGACATGAGTTGCTGGGCTGGGGGCATCGATTTTTGGATCAGACGTACAAAGACAGATCGGTTGGGTAGAGGTAAGCGGGTGGTGTTAGGTAGAGTGGACGGGGCGTTGATGTGTTCAAGAAGGTGCTTGGAGGCATATTGGCAAGTGTGGTCAGGGAGATCCGGCCCACTTTTATGTCACTGCGACGGGGCATTTCTGTCCCGATTTCAGTTTATAACGGTTTTAAAAAAGGGGGTGCAGAAGTTGGGCCTTAGCTCAGATGTGTATGGTTCACATTCTTTTAGGATTGGTGCTGCGTCGGAGGCTGATAGGCAAGGTTTGGGGGCTGAGGTGATAAAGCGGATTGGCAGGTGGAGTTCGGACCATTATTTGACGTATGTTCGGCGTTAAATACCACAGGAATTTTTTATTTGTGAGTTGTTGAATATAGTTGTTATCATTCCTTTTAGGTGGCGTTCCCTTGTTAGCCTGAATTTTGGGACATTCGTATGTGCATTGGGGGGCGCTGCGTGCTGGCGTAAACCGTGACGGTAGGCAATTGGGTTTTCCGATGGAACAAGTAGTTATCCGTTGGCTAGGTTTTAGGGGTATGGTATGGAGCCGGGTTATGTCCGTATTTCACAAAGCGGCTAGATTGGACAGAACACCCGATATTTTGGTTGTACATATGAGAGGGAACGATTTGGGGTCTAGGCCCGTGAGAGAGTTAATTCGGGATATTAGTTTTGATTTTTTGAGGTTGTGGACTTCGTTTCCGGGGGTGCTGACGTTTTGGTCATAGATAGTGCCTAGAAAAAAATGGCGAGCAGCCAGATCAGTAAAAGGGATAAATAGGGCAAGAGTGAAATTAAATAGGGCCATATCCAGCTTTGTGTCAAGGAATGGTGGGATAAGCGTTAGGCACTTTGAGTTGGAATCTGGGGTTGGTAATTTCTGGTTGAAAGACGGTGTTCATCTCAACACAATCGGTATTGATCTTTGGGCCCTGGCAATACAGGAGGGGATTGAAAGGGCATTGGTGTTTTTGGGGCACTCACAAGCCTAAGGTTTCATGGCTGTTCGAGGTTGGCGGGGGGTGGGGTTCTTGGAGTTGGTATTGAATTGTCGGTGGAAGGAATTGGGAAAATTCCAGGTCGTTTAAATTGAGTGGGGGGTGATCTGGCAGTCGGTTCTGGGCTCTGGACGGGGTTTTACCCCAGGAGCTTTTAGTTGGTTAGTCTTTCACGGACTTTGGAAGTTTGGTGCCCTTGAGCTGGTGGTGCACGGCTGAGGGTAACATGGCGGTTGAGTTCTTATAGTTTATTTCAAAGCCATATCTATTAGCTCCAAGAACCCTCCCTCCATATATATTTATTTCATTGATATTTTTGATTGTTATTGTTGTTTGTTAATAAAATGGCCGCTGTGGCCAAAAATTTATCCAACGAACAACAGGTTGTAGCGTTTTTATTTTGGGGAAGGGGTCCTCGGGTAAGGCGGGAGAAGGTAAGCTACCAGGTAAGAAACCATATTGGCCGTACCTGGTCATGTTGTATCCACAACCCCACTTATTACACAAATACACATCACCTGATCTGCTTCATCCAATAAGCATCAAGTTTATACATCTTGAAGTTGGAAATGTGCATAAAAATTATGATATTGTCAAAATACTCTCTTGCCTAATAATTGTGCACACAGTGTAATAATAATGCCTCCTGTGCTTCCCATATAATAAAAATAACAGTATAATCTGTGCTATAAATTATTCATTTTAATCTCTTTGTTAATGACCTTGTGGATGGGTTTGTGAGTAAAGTGTCAGTCTTTACTGACGACACCAAACTAATAGGATATTAAAATCTGATCTTGACATTACAATATCGCAGAACGATCTGGATAAGATGTCTGAATGGGTAAACACTTGGCAGATGAGGTTTAATGTTTATAAACGTAGAGTAATCCACCTAGGACGGAATAATCCTATTGCTGCTTATACTTTAAATGGAAGTATACTCGGGACTACAGAACAGGAGAAGGACTTGGGTATTCTGGTGACAAGTAACCTGAGCAGCAGTATTCAATGTCAAGCAGCAGCCGCAAAAGCAAATAAGATTTTAGGATGTATAAAAAGAGAAATAAAATCCCGCGATCCCAACGTACTGTTGCCCCTTTATAAATCACTTGTGAGGCCACATCTGGAATATGGGATCCAGTTTTGGGCTCCACATTTTAAAAAGGATATTCAGAAGTTAGAGTCAGTTCAAAGGCGCCAACTAGATTATTACAAGGGATGGAAGGCCTCTCATATGATGAGAGGTTGGAAAAGTTGAGCTTGTTTAGCTTAGAAAAACAACGCCACAGACGAGATCTCATTTACATGTATAAATATATAGACAAACGAAAAGGGCAAATGAGTAAACTGGCATAGATAAGCTTTATTATTAAAAATTATTTTACATAAATAGTATCAAAACATGTGAAGACAATGTATAGACTTGCGGATCAAAAAAGTCCCACCATATCCTTAGCCCCATAGAAAAGTAGAGGACTAGGTATCTAGACAATACATCATAAATATGAGATGAAAAGATAGGCACCAATAGAAATGACTATAAATGCGCATGGGTCCCCTAAGGAAAGACGTCCTGAGGGGAATCACCAAGATGTATAAACTGCACAGGATGGGCTCAGGTCAGTGACTAGAGTATGACACTTTACCTAAAGATGCCATCCAAAAAAATATGAAGATAGAGAGTGAGTAGAAGAAAAGAGGTGGGAAGAGGAGAAGGCGGGAAAGGTGGTACAAGCAAACTGTCAGGTCAATTAGCTAAAGAAGTGTATTGTTGAGTTCATCATATTAATATATCACCAACACGACCAAAAATGACTCACCCACGAAGGTATAGAATGTTGCTCGTACAGGGGACAGAGGAGGGCTGGTTACTCCCGTCAGGAACGGGCCTCGACGTTCGTTTCGCGACTGCTTTCTCAAGAGGCATGGGTGCAGAGGGCTCAAGGACCTATTTATGCCTGCCCCTGGAAGATCACATGTACTGTCATGTGATCAAGCAATATGGCCGCCCCCGGGGCAGCATCAATGGCGCATGCGTCACCGCTCCACAATACCCCGTGCCGCCCGTCATAGCGTTGGCGCGACCCGGAAGTGCAGCCTAGGCTACATCCGGAGAAGCGCCGCAGCCATGGTGACAGACGCGCGGGGACGCAGGGCGTGAGTAACCCAGCGCATGTGCACAGCAACCCCCGGTAGCGGTACATAGTGCTCCGATTGTGTGGACCCTAAGTCTGTAAGTGATAATATGTCAATTGAATGGGCAGCCTGTCGGAGCAAATAGACTACCCCCTATACACAGATAGGTGGAGGCAAAGGCCATACCAGATACTACTGGGACCGGGAGGAGAAATAAGAAACAAGAAAAAGTGGAGAAATAGTATGAAGAGCAGAAAAATTTCCAGCAATTCAAAAATAAATAATAAGTATATATATGAAACCACATGTAAGGAAAATAATAAACAGGAAAAAGAGGGGGGGCAAAAGACAAATACAACGAAAAATAGAAAAACACACAGATAAAAGTATGGGAAGTAAGAAAAAATGTTGGTAAAGAGAATATATATATAAATGAATCATAAATCCAGTTAGATTCCATGAAAAAGAGGGTGAGATATTCTGTCTGTCCAAGCACGACAGTGGAACATAGTTGCGGTCCTTAGAAGAGAGTCTATATGAAAAAAATATAAGAAAGTTAGAAACAGAACAATTTAAGAACAAGATTAAAAACGGGAGGAGCGAAAAATAGCCCCCACATACGAAAATGTTCAGCAGGGTCAACAGGAGAGCATATACAAACAATCCAAGGTGAATGAATATTATTAGATAGAGCCAACTGCCGTAACATCAATCGATAAATATAATAATTGGCGCCATATCTAGTATACCGAAGCACAGTAACGGAATGGATACCGGTCAAAGAAAAGAGGCAAACCCCAAGTTCTCATTCAGACCCCGTGGCGCCAAGGTGTCAAGAGTCACAATCCACCTTGCCTCCTTTTGTGCCAGGAGGCTTTTAGCATTCCCACCCCGGGAGCCCAAATGTACCACATCAATGCCCCGTACTTTCAGTGATCGAGGATCGCAGTTATGAAACGCCCTGAAATGCCGTGGTAGAGTCTTGAGCTCCCGGGGATCAGTGGCTACCCGAGCCGCACCAATATCTCTTACGTGCTCACGGACTCTGATTCGTAGCTCCCTTGATGTAAGACCTACATAAATCAGCCCACACGTGGCATAATATACCACGTGTGTGGTGCTACAAGAGATGGAGTGGCGAATATCAAAATGGCGGGAGCCATCAGAGTTTGTGAACGACGTACAGCGTATGACATTGGTGCAGGCGGTGCAATGTCCACATGGGAAGGTGCCCACCGTGGGGCCACGGGATCCGAAGGGGTTGCACAGAGGAGGAATGTAGTGACTGGAAACCAACAGGTCCCCCAGGGTGTTCGAACGCCGAGGTGTCATGCATGGAAACTTTCCAATGAAGTGCCGAAGGGAGGGCTCCGTGCCCAAAACGCTCCGATGACGGGAGAGGATCCGCCGCATCTCCCCCCACTCATGGTTGAATGTGGATATGTAGCGGATCCTCTCCGGTAACCCATGATTGTGTCTGGGAAGAGGATGTATAAGATCATAGCAGGAAGTATTACAGGCCCTCACATAGCCACGGCCAATGCATCGATTGCTGTAGCCTCATTGTTTAAAGCGTTCAGCCAGATCTGAAGCCCGTTTCTCAAAGTTGGAGTTAGTTGAGCAGATCCGCCTCACCCTGAGAAATTGTCCAATCGGGACGGCTCTGATAGTTGAAGAATCATGTGCTGATGCAGCATGTATCAGGGAATTAACAGAGGTGGGTTTTCTAAACAGATCGGTCTGGATACGGAGATCTGAGTCCACCTCCAAAGTGATATCCAGAAAATCGATCTGCTTAGGATGGTATATATAGGATAACCTCACCGCACGTTTGTTAGAATTCAAACGTGCCATAAAATCATCGAGCTCCTCCACCGTCCCCTGCCAGAAAAATAAAACGTCATCTATAAACCTCATCCATGACACGACCCGGTCCGCGCCCTGTATACCCTCGTCGCCAAATATTTCTCTCTCCCACGCGCCCAGGAAGAGGTTGGCGTACGAGGGGGCACAGGCTGCCCCCATCGCCGTGCCACGTTTCTGGAGGTATACCCTATCTTTAAAAAGAAAGTAATTATGGCAGAGGACGAATTGGAGGAGCTCAAGGATGAATTCCCTGGATGGGCCGTCTAGATTGGAACTGCCCAGGAAGAGACGGGCCGCAGCAAGGCCCAGATCGTGGCTGATGCATGTATACAGACTTTCAACATCGGCCGTGACAAGGAGGGTGTCGTCTGTAACAAGGGCGCCATCAACCCGCGTGAGGACGTCCGTCGTGTCTTTTATATAAGATGGAAGGGTTTCAACCTGTGGACGAAGGTGGCTGTCAATATACTGGCAGATGGGGCCACATAGGCCATCCAAGCCTGAGACGATCGGACGTCCCGGCGGGTTGAGGGCGTCCTTGTGGATTTTTGGTAAAAGATAAAAGGTGGCTGTTTTTGGGAAGCGCACCGTGAGCGCCTCAACGGTCTTTTTGTGAATAAGACCCCATTTTTTTGGATGGCATCTTTAGGTAAAGTGTCATACTCTAGTCACTGACCTGAGCCCATCCTGTGCAGTTTATACATCTTGGTGATTCCCCTCAGGACGTCTTTCCTTAGGGGACCCATGCGCATTTATAGTCATCTCTATTGGTGCATATCTTTTCATCTCATATTTATGATGTATTGTCTAGATACCTAGTCCTCTACTTTTCTATGGGGCTAAGGATATGGTGGGACTTTTTTGATCCGCAAGTCTATACATTGTCTTCACATGTTTTGATACTATTTATGTAAAAGAATTTTTAATAATAAAGCTTATTTATGCCAGTTTACTCATTTGCCATTTTCGTTTGTCTATCAGTTTTTTGAGTAGGCGCTGCTTCGCGGTTATGGGGTGTGAGTGGTATCCCCTCCACACCGCTTATCCGCTGTCTTCAATATGCTGGCCAAAGTGTTTTATATGTCTGGTCAGTACAAAGGACTAGCACATGACTTTTTCCTCCCAAAATCCATACTAAGGACCAGGGGGCACTCATTACGGGTGGAAGAAAGACGATTCCGGCACCTAAACAGGAAAGGATTCTTTACAGTCAGAGCAATCAGACTGTGAAATGCTGACCACAAGAGGTAGTAATGGCAGATACCATAACAGCTTTCAAAAAAGGGCTGGATGATTTCCTCCATACATATTATAGTGTGGGTTATAGACACCTGGATCCGTAGAAGCGCTGGACTAGCACAAAATGGCCGTTGTCCTGTTTGTCTTCTCTCCTTCATTCCTCTGTTGCCCTGCATAACCGTTATGTTCATATTCCAAAGTATGGAACAAAGGACTAATTTGTTTTTTATAGATCGGTCAGAGCTGCCTTCTTCTTCTATGCTTGAAATCATGTGACTTTGTCACCACAACCGACTCCTGGCGGCATAACAGATTACTGGGCGCTACTACTTCAGCCCACATGTCCGATAGCGGGCAACAAGGCTTTAACCACTCCCACTATATATGATGCCAGCAACTAAGCCGCAAAAATGACCAAAAAGACTGCCAAGAAGATGTGTCAGGAAGAACATTGCCAGCGTTTTCCTGAAGCATCTTCCGCTTCAAAAACTCAATGGGCATGCCGGGGTCTGGAGGATGTCATGGGCACATAACCTGAGACTACCCTAGCCTTCTAATATGGGACTAGTGATGTCACCACGTTACATTGTTATCTACTATGACATTTTGAACCTAATCACTATTTCATGGTATTGAGCAGAATGGATTAAGTGGACTCTCAGGCATTGGCAGGTAGTTTGAACTCTTTGTTTGCCTCTGTAGGATATACTAATAAGATCATTAAACGTTTTTCTCAAGATCTTCAAAAACTTTTAAAATATGATGAAAAAAAAAAAAACAAACAAAAAAAAACATGTATTATACTCGCCCTCTGAATTCTGTCACTGTCGGTCCCTGTATGACTATGGTCATGACTTAGCGAAAGTAATAAACTTCAGCACCGAAGAAGACAAAAGGTAGAAGTTCTTGCCACAGTAAGTATACGGTACTTTATTTTGGTCCGGCAAGGAAAAAAAATATCATTCAACATTTCAACCGATAAGGTCTTTGTTAAGGACATCTGTAGTTCATATGAACACAGCATAAATACATTGTATATAATGTAATGAACAAAAAAAAGGAGGGGGGAGAAGAAAGGCTCAATGTTACATAGGGTATAAGGGTACAATGATATCAGGTATTATATTTAATCAAAACTGTTGCAAAAAGAGTACAAGATTATTATAAAATCAGCTTAATTATCTGGTCTAAGGATACCGTGGAGACAATGAAAAAGGAATATCTTTGTACCCTTATACCCTATGTAACATTGATCCTCTCTTCACCCTCCCTTCCTTCCTTCAACCTCCCCATCCCCTTTTTTTGTTTACACTTTTCTTAAATTTTGTATATATCATTCATCACATTATATACAATGTAATATGTACCTATGTTGTGTTTATATGTACTACAAATGTCCTTGACAAAGACCATTGTCGGTCGAAACGTTGGATGTTATCTGACAAATTAGAAGAACTTGCCGGGTCAAAATAAAATTCTGCAATTTGTCTTCTTCGGTGCTGAGCCTTTTACTTTTACTATACTACAATAATGTCATAATGGTCCTGCCATTAAATAGGAACCTGTAATGTAAACGAATACTATTAATTAGCAGATATGGGGTTAACCTGCAGGTTAATAGCATTCTAAAAGCGAGTCGCCACCACACTAAAAGCCTGGCTGTCAGGAGGAAATGAACTCCTCCCGGCAGCCTCTGGCTTTCAGTCAGAGAGGTGCGGCTTCAGCCACTGCTTGATACACAGTCAGCGGCAGCTGAAACAACGCCCTGGCACTGACGTCGGCTCAGCAGTGCATTAGTGCAGAGATGGCTGTCAGTGCTGGGACCTGCTTATGGCAGCTGCTCACTATGTGCTGAATAGTGACTGAAGCCCGCTAACCATGCCTCCATGACTGAAAATCAGAGGCTGCCGTGATGAATAAACTCCATTTCCTCCAGGCTGCCAGGCTTTCAGTACAGTGGCTATATGACTTCAGAACGCTATTAACCTTAAATCTATATCTCCAGGTTAATGGTGTTTTTGCATTGTTATATTTATTTAGAACTTGGGAAGGTCCTGCAAAAACTAGGTCCTAACATAGAATCCTTGCAGGAGTGTTGCACATGTGTGCTAAATTATAGATATGACATTTTCTCAATATTTTTTCCTTGAGTACTCCCACACATAGTAGACTGGGGACACGTCTGTGCCTCTGCTTTCAATTTACTCTCCTGAACTCAAAGAACGAATGTTTCCAGTTTTGACCAATCCATGGAGCTTAGACAAGAATGTAAGCAAGCTACAACTGAGCCAGAGAGTTTGGATGTTAAAGAGTAGCTAAACTTTTGGATATTCTTTATATTTTAGGACATTTTAATTCTATGTAGATCGGTGGCGTTCCAAGTCAGATTGTTGAAAAGACCTCTTAAAAGTGAGTGTTCAGCTCAAAAGGCAGGAGCATCATACCAGGACCCTCGTCAATCTGCACAGAATTAAAGGGATCACAACATATAAAAAATTATTCAAACGTTTAATTTCTCTTAGGCCATGTTCACACGTTCAGTATTTGGTGAGTTTTTTATCTCAGTATTTGGAAGCCAAAACCAGGAGTGGTGATAAATCCAGAAGTGGTGACGTGTTTCTATTATACTTTCCCTCTGATTGTTCCTCTCCTGGTTTTGGCTTACAAATGTATAATACTAACCAAATACTGAACGTGTGAACGTGGCCTTAAAGTGAGTGATATTCTCTGAAAAATTCACTGTGATATGTTATTTCTGATGTCGAATATTTTATCATAGACAAATATTAATGATATCTATATACAGGACCCTTGCTGGTCACTGCAGGATGTAAGGACACTTTTTCATAGTTTTACTAATTCAGACTCATAACATATTATTTTTATCCAGGGTCACTGTCTGCAAAAAGAAAGTGCTCATAGCCAAACACAAAGGGGGGAGTTCTATTGAGACAAATTCTTGAAGTCTGTGTCCTTGTAGCTGCATTGCCATTATTTGCACCAAACTTATCAAAATGTTGAACATTGTTTGATAAATTTTGTGGATACTTATGACGCGCCCCTGGGCCTGTGTCGCGCTGCGTTGCGCACGCGGGAGCTTACCCGGAGCCGGATCTCTTGAGGGTTGTAGTCTCGTGGCGGTGATCCGGTCCGTGCCCAGGGAGTCAGACTAAGTGGCGCTGTATTAGCGGTAGATGTTGGACGACTACGCCACCCGTTGAGTACAGCTAAGGAGCTGCTGCTGCAGGGCAGACCGCTGAGGCCGGTGGTAGGATTGTGCAGCGTGATAGTATAACCCCCAACGGGAGGGGTATGGCCTCAGGGCAGCCGACGTGGATGATGGGGGTAGCAGGAACCACTCGGAGACGGTACGGTGTAGTTCAGGGTCTTTACTGGTGACAACGATAGACCCTCCCGGAGTACTGGCTAGCGATTGGGGCCTGGTCAGTCCTTGAGCAGATGGGATCTCCCCTGGCCAGGCGGAGTTGTAGGCCTCCCAAACTAACGATACTCTTCTGGCTACCTTGCTAGAAGCGGGTATAAGTAGCCCACGTCCCTGAGTGTACCGTGTGGTGCTCACCCGTATGGCCGGTGACTCGGGGCCTTCTAGTAGCTTCCGCTCCACGACGGCGGTGCTGGTCCCACGCGTGTGACCGTGCCTTCGGGTTTCTGGGCCAGAGGACCTGCAATCCCCTGCCGGTCGGTTTCTGCTGCTGGATAGGAGTTAGTCCCCACAGCCTCGGACTCCGGGTCCGGTGATAACTTTTCAGTCAGGGCGAGCTCTGCAGCTGCCAGCCCCTGACTCCTTGTAGTACTGCTCCCACAGAGCTCCTGATCTTTCTTTCCTATCACTGCTTCTCTTCTTCTCTCTACTCTTCTTCTCTACTCTACTTCTGGCATGGCCCAGGAGCTGGGCCCAGCCGGAGCCACAGCTCCCTGTCAGCCCTCCTGGCTGAACTCTCCCTCTCAACTCTCTAACCCTGCCTCAGCCCTAGGTTTATATAGGGGAAGTTCTTCCCCTCCCAGGACTGGGCAGGAGGTGTGGCATGCATAGGATTCCTGACCAAGAGACCTCCCACCTGCTCTCAGACATAACATTGCCGTTACTGTGGAAACCAGACACCTGGGGTGCCACACTTACATATAACACTCTAGTATAGAAATGATTTCCCCCTTTTTTCATTGCCCCTTACTAGAGTAAAATTACAGCTTTTTGTGTGACTTTGTAAAATGTTGCTATTATGGCTTGAATCTTGTTTGCATAGCTGACGATGCCCCGATTACACCCACTTTTTAAAATTGGGGAGGTGGAAAATAGCAAATTGTTGCTCGTTTTTGCAAAGAAGTAGTGTGTGGCAAAAATGTGCAACTTTTTCATGCCAAAAAAAAACTGGTGTGAAAGCATTGATACACTCCCCTAATGGGTTTCATGGAAAAACCAGAACAAAACAAGTTAGGCTATGTTCACACACTGCACTATTGCAGCAGCCAATAGCCACACTGACCTACAGGGGCAAATAAGCGCATACATTTGCAAATAACATTTCAGCATTACTGAAAATTCATGCGCTTATTGGTGACTGCAGGTGGATGTGCCCCACTCTGTAGCTGCGCCATCGTATCTCAGTCCACGGCAGCACCTAATTAATTTGTAGGGCTCGTTTCCAGTCTCGAAAAATTAAAGGGGGTTATCCACTACTATTAAAATCTTTCCGAATGGGCACATGGTACTTCAAAAATATATTAAAAAAAAAACATACTCATCTCTTTGACCAACGTCTGAAGTAAATATGTGTTGTTGTTTTTTAAATACGTGTATGGTATGTGTGCCTGTATATAGGAGAATATGTAGGTCTCATGCTGTATATGTGGGGGCTATGTGAGAGCTCATACTGTATATAGGGGACTATGTGGGGCTCAAATTGTATCTAGGGAGGCTATGTGAGGGCTCATCCTGTATCTAGGGAGCTAAGTGTGGGGCTCATACTGTTTATAGGGAGGCTATGTGGGGCTCATACTATATATAGGGGCCTATGTAATGGCTCATAGTGTACATATGGAGCTATATGGAGCCTCATACTTTATGAGGAGAATATGTAGGTCTCATGTTGTATATGTTGGGGCTATGTGAGAGCTCATACTGTATATAGGGGACTATGTGGGGCTCAAATTGTATCTAGGGAGGCTATGTGAGAGCTCATTCTGTATATAGGGGGGCTGTGTGGGGACTCATCCTGTATATAGAGAGATATTTGGGGGCTCATTATGTATCTAAGGAGCTATGTGTAGGGCTCATATTGTATATAGGGAGGCTATTTGGGGCTCATACTGTATATAAGGGGCTATGTGAGGGCTCATACTGTATATAGGAAGGTGTTTATTTTACTCACATATATAACACCATTAATTTCACAGCGCTTTACACACATTATCGGAACTGTCCCCATTGGGGCTCACAATCTAGATTCCCTATTGGTATATCTTTAGAGTGTGAGAGGAAATCGGAGATCCCAGAGGAAACCCACGCAAACACGGGGAGAACAGGGGGCATATCCTGTACATAGATAGCTATGTGGGGACTCATCCTGTATCTAGGGAGCTATCTAGGGGGTCATACTGTATATAGGGAGCTATATGGGGGCTCATACTGTATGTAGGGGACTATGTAAGGGCTAATACTGTATATAGGGAGGCTATGTGAGGGCTCATACTTTATATAGGGGTTATGTGGGGACTCATGCTTTATATAGGGGGCTATGTGTTGGCTCATAGTGTATGTAGGAGGCTTTGTATTGGCTTATATGTTATATAGGGGATGTCAGCATACTTAATTCAGGGCAATATTAAGTGATTGAATTAATATTAATATATAATAATTAATGTATCAATATTGAGCAGAATTTATTTCTGCTATTGGTTCGGTCTTTCAAGAGGCCCCTAGGGAAAAGTAATTGCCTACCCATTCTCCATTATATATAGTGCTAGGTTATGTGTAGCGCTGCACAAAAGGGAAAAAAATTGCACAATCTCTATTATTTTGCATCTACAAATGTGCACGAGAGCACCTGTGTATTAGTGACATGACTTATCATATGATCTGTCAAGGGAGGTCATGTGACATGTCATGTGATACATTGGAGGATGGGGGGCCACGCCTTCTAACCAGCCCGAGACCCTGGCTAGTCTTAATCCTCCCCAAGACGTAACAAATAGTGATGAGCGAGTGACGAGCCCCCTGGGCTGTGGGGTACCCGGAGCCGGGCCGGTAGATGCTGGGGGTTGTAGTCACTGTGGCGGTGACCCGGTCCGTGACCCAGGGCGGTCAATCCAAGGGTAATTTATGTATAGGTTTATAATGTCCGACTACGCCACCTGTGGAGTGCGGCTAATGAGGCCGTTGCTGCGGAACAGTCCTCTGAAGCTGGTGGTTTGGCAGCAAGGGTGGTATAACTCCCCACAGGAAGAGTGTAGCTTCAGCGCAGTGTGTGCGGATGATGGTGGTTGTGCAGGGTGTCGCGGTGCAGAAATAACCACAGAGTCCGTGCAGTGCAGTCCCAGGGTCTTTACTGATGACACTTTAAACAGGCCTTGACTGGAGTACTGGCTAGCGATAAGAGTCTGGTCAGTCTGGGAGCAAGCATAGAGTCCTCCTGGACAGGTGGAGTTGTAGGCCTGCTGTTCTTACTATACTCTTTGGCTATTCTGCTTGTAGCTGTGTTGTAGCCCACGTCCCTGAGTGTAACGTGCGGTGCTCACCCGTATGGCTGGTAGCGTAGGCCTTGTGGATGCTTCACTCCTCCGTGGCGGTACTGGTCCCTCTGTGCTACTGAGCCTCCGGGCGTCTGATGGGGGCCAGGAGACCTGCAATCTCCTGCTCTGCGGTATCTGCTGCTGGGCCTGAAGGGTCCCACAGCTTCGGACTCCGGTGTCCGGTTCTCTGTGTATTCTGGCTGGGACGAGCTAGCTCCAGCTCCAGTCCCTAGCTCCTCTCTCTTCGATGTCCTAAACTCAACTCCCTGCACTAAGCTAAACTAACCCTGCCTCCAGATCCAGTTGCCAAGGGGAGGGTCCTCCCCTTGCTGGTCTAGAGCCAGGAAGTGTTGCATGTATTGTGATCCTGACCAGGAAACCCCTGCTTGCCTCCAGACATGGCATTACTTCTTTTGAGGGAAGCAATACCACTGTGGCAACCAGACCCTCTGGGGTGCCACACGAGCATGCTCGCTACTGCTTGGTGCTCGCCCGAGCATCTCACTGCTCGAGATGCTTGGCGCTCGCTGAGTATTTCCGGGGTTGCTCAGCGGGAGCTCGGGTCCCCTCCCTACATGTTTGGCGCTCTTTAGAGCACCAATCAACATGCAGGGATTGCCTGCCACTCACTGTAATGCCGTAGCCATGTTGGTTGTGGCATTACAGTGATTGGCTGGCCGCACAGTGTCATCAGGTCTATATCGCCGCCATGTTCGTCACAGTCACTCCGGAATCAGACAGTGTAGGGAGAGCTGCTGCTGTGTCAGGGAGAGATTTGCTTGTGTATTAGGTAGTGTAGGGAGAAAAACCGTACATTACACATATCCATCTTAACAAACAGTCCTTCTGAGGACTAACCCATCTGCAGAGATATCAGACAGGTGTAGCGCTGGCGTCCCTGCCCTCTGCTAGGCAGGGACGCTGCTCCCCTCACCGCTCTGCTGTCAGCGCGCGCTCCGTCCCGGCGTCCTCTCCCCGCTCTGCTGTCAGCGCGCGCTCCGTCCCGGCGTCCTCCTCCTGCTCTGCTGTCAGCGCGCGCTCCGTCCCGGCGTCCTCCTCCTGCTCTGCTCTCAGCGCGCGCTCCTTCCCGGCCCCTGTGCTTAGGGCGCGCGCGCGCTTCCCTCCTCTTAAAGGGGCCGCGCGCGCCGCCCTAAAGAGTCCCCGGCCAATGGCCGGAGGACTTCATCATATATAAGGCACCTCCTCCAAAATGGAGGTGCCCGAGCAATGTTGTTTGCACCTGTGTCTCACCTGTGCTTCAGCCCTCAGGTCCCGTTGCCAGTTACCTGCCAGTTACCTGCCAGTTTCCTGCCAGTTTCCTGCTAGTTACCTGCCTGATTCCTGCCTGAATACTTGTTACCTGCCTGCCTGCCTGAGGTCCGACGGTCTGCCTTACAACTCCGGTCAGTCTGTCTAAGGACCAACTTGTCCGCTCACCTGGGAGCGCACATCAGCTACCTGCCTGCTTGCCTGAGGTCCGACGGTCTGCCTTACAACTCCGGTCAGTCTGTCTATGGACCAGCTTGCCCGCTCACCTGGGAGCGCTTCTCCGCTACCTGCCTGCTTGCCAGCCCGGAGGCTCCGTTGTCACGTGCTGTGATCACCAGCTATCTCAGAGACTCTTGCCCGCTCACCTGGGAGCGCATCTCCGTTACCTGCCTGCTTGCCAGCCCGGAGGTCCCGTTGTCACGTGCGGTGACCACCAGCTTTTCCAGAGACTCTTGCCCGCTCACCTGGGAGCGCTTCTCCGTTACCTACCTGCCTGCCAGCCCGGAGGTTCCGCCGTCACGTGCCGTGACCACCTGCTATTCCAGAGACTCTCGCTTGCTCACCTGGGAGCACACATCTACCATCTGCCTGCTAGCCTACCCGGAGGCTCTGCCATCACAGGTCGTACCTACCCCTTACCCAGAGACTGCCCTGATCACTTGCCGTAACTCCCTGTCCGTTCACCCAGAGACTGCCACCCGCTCCCTTACAAGGGCCGCCCCCTTGTATAGTAGCTCAGAGGTTCCGCCTCCCGGACCCGTTACAGTTTGCTCGGGCCATGGAACCCGGTGGCACCCAAGCTCCCTCGCTCTCGGACCTCTGTCTTGAACTGTCCCGTCAGAAGTCCCAACAGGAGGCCATCCTGGGTCATCTGCGGAATGTTAATACTCGCCTGAACACCCTGTCTGATCCTGCAACTACGGCCAGTACCTTGGTATCCTTTTCCGGACCCCGGCTCTCTGCACCTCCTCGCTTCGGAGGCGACTCCGTCCTGGCTTGGGGCTTCATAAATCAGTGCACCCTGCATTTTGAACTATTGTCCCACCAGTTTAACTCCGACCGAGCCAAAATTGCATTCATCATGTCCCATCTCACCGGGGAGGCTCTGGCCTGGCTAAATCCTCTATGGGAGAGAGGAGACCCCCTGGTGTCCGACTTGCCTGCCTTTCTCACGGCTTTCCGGAAAGCCTTCGACGAACCCGGACGGAGGACCTCATCCGCATCATCTCTGCTACGCCTCCGTCAGGGAAGCCTCACCGTGGGTCAATATGCCATACGGTTCCGTACCCTTGCCTCGGAGCTGGCCTGGGATAACGAAGCTCTGGTATCCGTCTTCTGGGAGGGTCTGTCCGGCCGTATTAAAGATGAACTTGCTGGTCGGGACATTCCTACCACTCTCGATGACCTAATAACTCTTGCCACCCGGATTGACCTACAGTTCCAGGAACGTGCCAAAGAGGTCACCCGTGAAAAGGGGCTTCCACGTCTGGTTCCTACTTTTCTGAAACCCGTCACTCCTTCCGTTTCTCCCCAGGTACACTCTCCTGAGCCTATGCAGGTCGACCAGACCAAGATGGTCAAATCCCGTCAGGACTTTCGCCGTGCCGAGGGGAGCTGCTTCTACTGTGGCAGTAAGGAGCATCGGATCCGTGCCTGCCCGGAGAGGTCGGGAGAACGCCTGTGTCTAGGTTCGCTCAGAGGACTTGATCTAGACAAAAATAAATCCTCTCCATCCCTGCTGCTGTCTGTCTCAATCATCTGCGGGGAGAATCGTTATTCCGAACTAGCCCAACTTGACTCTGGAGCAGCCGGAAATCTTATTTCACTGTCCCTGGTGGAGAAATACCGCATCCCCACCAAACCTCTGGCTGTACCCTTGTCTGTTGTTGCCGTGGATGGGGGCCTCTTATCTCGCCCCATCCAATTCATCACCGAATCCATTACTCTGCAAGTGGGTATGCTGCATTCAGAGAGTATCTCCCTTCACGTTCTGCCTGGACTCTCTCACGCCCTCTTGCTAGGTCTGCCTTGGCTCCAGAGACATGCACCCGTGCTTGACTGGCAAACCGGAGAAGTCCTTCGCTGGGGACAAGACTGTCATAAAACCTGTCTGGTTCCCGTCCATTCCGTCCGTCCCTCTCCTATCCCAGCTAATCTACCTGGACTTCCGATTCCTTATTGGTCTTGTGCTGATGTCTTTGATATGGAGGAGGCAGAGACATTACCACCTCATAGACCATGTGACTGCCCCATCGATCCCGCCAGAGTAATGCAGGTGGCCCCCGTGAGTCTAAATTGTCTCCCTCCTGGTAAGACGTTCGTATCGGTACCTGATCGGGAGAGGATCCTACACTGGGGTCATTCGTCTAAACTAGCTGGCCACGCCGGTCAGAAAAAGACCCTCCAGCTTATTACCCGGCACTACTGGTGGCCTAACCTGCACAAGGATGTTATGGACTTTGTTTCTGCCTGTGTGTCCTGCGCCCGCAACAAGGTTCCGAGACACCTGTCGGCCGGCCGCCTTCTTCCTCTGCCAGCACCTGCTGCCCCCTGGCAGCATATAGCGATGGACTTCGTAACTGATCTGCCCGTCTCTGCCGGTTGTACGGTCATTTGGGTGGTCGCTGACCGCTTTTCCAAGATGGCTCACTTCATTCCCCTGCCAGGTCTTCCGTCTGCATCCGAGCTGGCTAGAGTCTTTATCCGCCACATCTTCCGTCTTCATGGCCTGCCCCGTCACATCGTGTCGGATCGAGGAGTACAGTTCACTTCTCGTTTCTGGAGAGCCACTTGTAAATTGCTAGACGTCACTCTGGACTTCTCCTCCGCTTACCACCCACAGTCTAATGGTCAAGTGGAGCGGATCAATCAGAACCTGACCAGTTACCTCCGGCACTTCGTTAATGCTCACCATTCTGACTGGGTGGATCTCCTGCCATGGGCCGAATTCTCGTACAACAATCACAAGAGCGAGTCTTCCTCCATAGGGGAGAGTACCCGGTCCGCACTCCTTCTGTCATCCGAGCGTATGAAAAGGCACGCTGACAAAGGACGTCTGGATCCTCCTCAATTCCGTCCTGGGGATAAAGTCTGGCTCTCGTCCAAATATGTCCGGCTCAAGATCCCTTCCTATAAGTTGGGGCCTCGGTTCATCGGCCCACTGGAGGTTATCAGTCAGATCAACCCGGTGGCCTATAAATTGAAACTCCCGGCCAACTTACGGATCCCTAACTCCTTCCATGTATCTCTCCTCAAACCTGTGGTACTTAACTCTTTTTCTAAGTCTACAGGTACGCCTCTTGCTCCGGTTTCTGCTGAGGACGAGTTTGAGGTAGAGAACATTCTTGCCACCAAAAGGGTAAGAGGAAAGACCTTTTTCTTGGTAGATTGGAGGGGGTTTGGTCCTGAGGAGAGAACGTGGGAGCCCCGGGAGAATATCCATGCCCCTCTCATCCTAGCTAAATTTCTGTCTGGCCTAAAAAAGGGGGGGCCTAAAGGGGGGGGTACTGTAGCGCTGGCGTCCCTGCCCTCTGCTAGGCAGGGACGCTGCTCCCCTCACCGCTCTGCTGTCAGCACGCGCTCCGTCCCGGCGTCCTCTCCCCGCTCTGCTGTCAGCGCGCGCTCCGTCCCGGCGTCCTCCTCCTGCTCTGCTGTCAGCGCGCGCTCCGTCCCGGCGTCCTCCTCCTGCTCTGCTCTCAGCGCGCGCTCCTTCCCGGCCCCTGTGCTTAGGGCGCGCGCGCGCTTCCCTCCTCTTAAAGGGGCCGCGCGCGCCGCCCTAAAGAGTCCCCGGCCAATGGCCGGAGGACTTCATCATATATAAGGCACCTCCTCCAAAATGGAGGTGCCCGAGCAATGTTGTTTGCACCTGTGTCTCACCTGTGCTTCAGCCCTCAGGTCCCGTTGCCAGTTACCTGCCAGTTACCTGCCAGTTTCCTGCCAGTTTCCTGCTAGTTACCTGCCTGATTCCTGCCTGAATACTTGTTACCTGCCTGCCTGCCTGAGGTCCGACGGTCTGCCTTACAACTCCGGTCAGTCTGTCTAAGGACCAACTTGTCCGCTCACCTGGGAGCGCACATCAGCTACCTGCCTGCTTGCCTGAGGTCCGACGGTCTGCCTTACAACTCCGGTCAGTCTGTCTATGGACCAGCTTGCCCGCTCACCTGGGAGCGCTTCTCCGCTACCTGCCTGCTTGCCAGCCCGGAGGCTCCGTTGTCACGTGCTGTGATCACCAGCTATCTCAGAGACTCTTGCCCGCTCACCTGGGAGCGCATCTCCGTTACCTGCCTGCTTGCCAGCCCGGAGGTCCCGTTGTCACGTGCGGTGACCACCAGCTTTTCCAGAGACTCTTGCCCGCTCACCTGGGAGCGCTTCTCCGTTACCTACCTGCCTGCCAGCCCGGAGGTTCCGCCGTCACGTGCCGTGACCACCTGCTATTCCAGAGACTCTCGCTTGCTCACCTGGGAGCACACATCTACCATCTGCCTGCTAGCCTACCCGGAGGCTCTGCCATCACAGGTCGTACCTACCCCTTACCCAGAGACTGCCCTGATCACTTGCCGTAACTCCCTGTCCGTTCACCCAGAGACTGCCACCCGCTCCCTTACAAGGGCCGCCCCCTTGTATAGTAGCTCAGAGGTTCCGCCTCCCGGACCCGTTACAGTTTGCTCGGGCCATGGAACCCGGTGGCACCCAAGCTCCCTCGCTCTCGGACCTCTGTCTTGAACTGTCCCGTCAGAAGTCCCAACAGGAGGCCATCCTGGGTCATCTGCGGAATGTTAATACTCGCCTGAACACCCTGTCTGATCCTGCAACTACGGCCAGTACCTTGGTATCCTTTTCCGGACCCCGGCTCTCTGCACCTCCTCGCTTCGGAGGCGACTCCGTCCTGGCTTGGGGCTTCATAAATCAGTGCACCCTGCATTTTGAACTATTGTCCCACCAGTTTAACTCCGACCGAGCCAAAATTGCATTCATCATGTCCCATCTCACCGGGGAGGCTCTGGCCTGGCTAAATCCTCTATGGGAGAGAGGAGACCCCCTGGTGTCCGACTTGCCTGCCTTTCTCACGGCTTTCCGGAAAGCCTTCGACGAACCCGGACGGAGGACCTCATCCGCATCATCTCTGCTACGCCTCCGTCAGGGAAGCCTCACCGTGGGTCAATATGCCATACGGTTCCGTACCCTTGCCTCGGAGCTGGCCTGGGATAACGAAGCTCTGGTATCCGTCTTCTGGGAGGGTCTGTCCGGCCGTATTAAAGATGAACTTGCTGGTCGGGACATTCCTACCACTCTCGATGACCTAATAACTCTTGCCACCCGGATTGACCTACAGTTCCAGGAACGTGCCAAAGAGGTCACCCGTGAAAAGGGGCTTCCACGTCTGGTTCCTACTTTTCTGAAACCCGTCACTCCTTCCGTTTCTCCCCAGGTACACTCTCCTGAGCCTATGCAGGTCGACCAGACCAAGATGGTCAAATCCCGTCAGGACTTTCGCCGTGCCGAGGGGAGCTGCTTCTACTGTGGCAGTAAGGAGCATCGGATCCGTGCCTGCCCGGAGAGGTCGGGAGAACGCCTGTGTCTAGGTTCGCTCAGAGGACTTGATCTAGACAAAAATAAATCCTCTCCATCCCTGCTGCTGTCTGTCTCAATCATCTGCGGGGAGAATCGTTATTCCGAACTAGCCCAACTTGACTCTGGAGCAGCCGGAAATCTTATTTCACTGTCCCTGGTGGAGAAATACCGCATCCCCACCAAACCTCTGGCTGTACCCTTGTCTGTTGTTGCCGTGGATGGGGGCCTCTTATCTCGCCCCATCCAATTCATCACCGAATCCATTACTCTGCAAGTGGGTATGCTGCATTCAGAGAGTATCTCCCTTCACGTTCTGCCTGGACTCTCTCACGCCCTCTTGCTAGGTCTGCCTTGGCTCCAGAGACATGCACCCGTGCTTGACTGGCAAACCGGAGAAGTCCTTCGCTGGGGACAAGACTGTCATAAAACCTGTCTGGTTCCCGTCCATTCCGTCCGTCCCTCTCCTATCCCAGCTAATCTACCTGGACTTCCGATTCCTTATTGGTCTTGTGCTGATGTCTTTGATATGGAGGAGGCAGAGACATTACCACCTCATAGACCATGTGACTGCCCCATCGATCCCGCCAGAGTAATGCAGGTGGCCCCCGTGAGTCTAAATTGTCTCCCTCCTGGTAAGACGTTCGTATCGGTACCTGATCGGGAGAGGATCCTACACTGGGGTCATTCGTCTAAACTAGCTGGCCACGCCGGTCAGAAAAAGACCCTCCAGCTTATTACCCGGCACTACTGGTGGCCTAACCTGCACAAGGATGTTATGGACTTTGTTTCTGCCTGTGTGTCCTGCGCCCGCAACAAGGTTCCGAGACACCTGTCGGCCGGCCGCCTTCTTCCTCTGCCAGCACCTGCTGCCCCCTGGCAGCATATAGCGATGGACTTCGTAACTGATCTGCCCGTCTCTGCCGGTTGTACGGTCATTTGGGTGGTCGCTGACCGCTTTTCCAAGATGGCTCACTTCATTCCCCTGCCAGGTCTTCCGTCTGCATCCGAGCTGGCTAGAGTCTTTATCCGCCACATCTTCCGTCTTCATGGCCTGCCCCGTCACATCGTGTCGGATCGAGGAGTACAGTTCACTTCTCGTTTCTGGAGAGCCACTTGTAAATTGCTAGACGTCACTCTGGACTTCTCCTCCGCTTACCACCCACAGTCTAATGGTCAAGTGGAGCGGATCAATCAGAACCTGACCAGTTACCTCCGGCACTTCGTTAATGCTCACCATTCTGACTGGGTGGATCTCCTGCCATGGGCCGAATTCTCGTACAACAATCACAAGAGCGAGTCTTCCTCCATAGGGGAGAGTACCCGGTCCGCACTCCTTCTGTCATCCGAGCGTATGAAAAGGCACGCTGACAAAGGACGTCTGGATCCTCCTCAATTCCGTCCTGGGGATAAAGTCTGGCTCTCGTCCAAATATGTCCGGCTCAAGATCCCTTCCTATAAGTTGGGGCCTCGGTTCATCGGCCCACTGGAGGTTATCAGTCAGATCAACCCGGTGGCCTATAAATTGAAACTCCCGGCCAACTTACGGATCCCTAACTCCTTCCATGTATCTCTCCTCAAACCTGTGGTACTTAACTCTTTTTCTAAGTCTACAGGTACGCCTCTTGCTCCGGTTTCTGCTGAGGACGAGTTTGAGGTAGAGAACATTCTTGCCACCAAAAGGGTAAGAGGAAAGACCTTTTTCTTGGTAGATTGGAGGGGGTTTGGTCCTGAGGAGAGAACGTGGGAGCCCCGGGAGAATATCCATGCCCCTCTCATCCTAGCTAAATTTCTGTCTGGCCTAAAAAAGGGGGGGCCTAAAGGGGGGGGTACTGTAGCGCTGGCGTCCCTGCCCTCTGCTAGGCAGGGACGCTGCTCCCCTCACCGCTCTGCTGTCAGCACGCGCTCCGTCCCGGCGTCCTCTCCCCGCTCTGCTGTCAGCGCGCGCTCCGTCCCGGCGTCCTCCTCCTGCTCTGCTGTCAGCGCGCGCTCCGTCCCGGCGTCCTCCTCCTGCTCTGCTCTCAGCGCGCGCTCCTTCCCGGCCCCTGTGCTTAGGGCGCGCGCGCGCTTCCCTCCTCTTAAAGGGGCCGCGCGCGCCGCCCTAAAGAGTCCCCGGCCAATGGCCGGAGGACTTCATCATATATAAGGCACCTCCTCCAAAATGGAGGTGCCCGAGCAATGTTGTTTGCACCTGTGTCTCACCTGTGCTTCAGCCCTCAGGTCCCGTTGCCAGTTACCTGCCAGTTACCTGCCAGTTTCCTGCCAGTTTCCTGCTAGTTACCTGCCTGATTCCTGCCTGAATACTTGTTACCTGCCTGCCTGCCTGAGGTCCGACGGTCTGCCTTACAACTCCGGTCAGTCTGTCTAAGGACCAACTTGTCCGCTCACCTGGGAGCGCACATCAGCTACCTGCCTGCTTGCCTGAGGTCCGACGGTCTGCCTTACAACTCCGGTCAGTCTGTCTATGGACCAGCTTGCCCGCTCACCTGGGAGCGCTTCTCCGCTACCTGCCTGCTTGCCAGCCCGGAGGCTCCGTTGTCACGTGCTGTGATCACCAGCTATCTCAGAGACTCTTGCCCGCTCACCTGGGAGCGCATCTCCGTTACCTGCCTGCTTGCCAGCCCGGAGGTCCCGTTGTCACGTGCGGTGACCACCAGCTTTTCCAGAGACTCTTGCCCGCTCACCTGGGAGCGCTTCTCCGTTACCTACCTGCCTGCCAGCCCGGAGGTTCCGCCGTCACGTGCCGTGACCACCTGCTATTCCAGAGACTCTCGCTTGCTCACCTGGGAGCACACATCTACCATCTGCCTGCTAGCCTACCCGGAGGCTCTGCCATCACAGGTCGTACCTACCCCTTACCCAGAGACTGCCCTGATCACTTGCCGTAACTCCCTGTCCGTTCACCCAGAGACTGCCACCCGCTCCCTTACAAGGGCCGCCCCCTTGTATAGTAGCTCAGAGGTTCCGCCTCCCGGACCCGTTACAACAGGCAGTGTATATAGGCAGGAAGGCAGGGTATATAGCAGACTGCAGTGCACATAGCACAAGAGGCTCCATTCCAATTCTGCCTTCTGCTGCTGTTAGATATTTCTATACAAAGGCCCAGGTCTCAGGGGCCAGGAATGCTTTTCTTTGGATCTTAATCCTCATTATTTGCTTAAAAAGCAATCCAGAGAACACCATTTTTCTGCGCCATTTGCTTGTTGGCACTGCAGAATACAGCCATGTCCTTTCCATATTACAGCGCTAGAAATCCAGCTATTTAAAACTGTGTTTTCTCCGTCAAACGGATCACATATGCATTGTCAGAAAATACTGCCATTTCTGGCCTCCATTAAAAATTTCCTTTAGTGTGTCAGTGAAGCAATTCACAACAGTTTGCTGTTCAAGCTACTCACCTACAGGCCAGGTATTTAACCCCTTTAAAGCCCAAGATAGCACCGGGTGTCAGCTGTAACAATGTGCAGGGAGGGGTCCCGCACCGCTCCTGGCACATTAACCCCCGCAATGCTGTGATCGAAGTCGATCGCAGCATTGCGGTGGCTAAGGGGAGGTGATCGCAATACTCACCTCTTCTTCCGGCCTCCAGCGCAGTCTACAGCGACTTCCCGGATGTTGCCATGATGACCCGATGTTGTCATGACAACATCCGGGTCACCAGACAGCTGGAAGAGTTTTTGGTCATGCCCAGTGCCTATCTTCTCCCTGTGCAGCGCTGACAGCCTGCATAGCACAGGTATGGTGCGCCATTCCTATGCTATGCAGGCGATCAGAATAAAAAAAGTGAAAGTCCCATAGTGGGACAAAGAATAAAAGTAAAAAAAAATGTCAGAAAGTGAAAAAAAAATATGTTTTTTTGTAAAAATATAAAAAAAGAAATCCACCAAAAATAAAAAGATAATGTACCCATCAATAAATATGATTATGAAAAAAAAGCAATAAAAGTACACATATTTGGTATCGCCGGGTCTGGAACGACCTGACCTATAAAATTGTCCCACTAGTTAACCGCTTCAGTGAACACGGTTTAAAAAAATAAAATAAAAAACGAAGCAAAAAACAATGCTTTATCATCATACCGCCAAACAAAAAATGGAATAACACTCGATCAAAAAGATGAATATAAATAAAAATGGTACCGCTGAAAACGTCATCTCGTCCCGCAAAAAAACAAGCTGCCATACAGCTCCATCGGCCAAAAAATAAAAAAGTTATAGCTCTCAGAATAAAACGATGCAAAAAAAATATTTTTTCTATAAAATTGCTTTTATTATGTAAAAGCGCCAAAACATAGAAAAACGATATAAATATGGTACCGCTGTAAACGTACTGACCCGAAGAATAAAGCTACCTTATCAATTTTACCACGCGCGGAGCAGAATAAAAAAATGAAAAAAAAAAACAATTCCTGAATTGTTGGTTTTTGTTTATTCTGCCTCCCAAAAATCGAAATCGAAAGCGATCAAAAAATGTCATGTGCCTGAAAATGGCACCAATAAAAACGTCAACTCATCCCGCAAAAAAACAAGCCATCACATGACTCTGTCGGCCAAAATATGGAAAAATTATAGCTCTCAAAATATGGTGATGCAAAAACTAGATTTTACAAATTAATGCGTCTTTTACTGTGTGACAGCTGTCAATCATAGTCAATCTATAGTCGCACCGACCAAAAGAATAAAGTCATCTAATCACTTATACCATACGAGGAACGGCATAAAAAATAAACACTCGGGTTAGGGTTGTGCTAGGGTTCTCTTGAAGCTCATCAAGAGAATGCCAAGAGTGTGCAAAGCAGTCATCAAAGCAAAAGGTGGCTACTTTGAAGAACCTAGAATATAAGACATATTTTCAGTTGTTTCACACTTTTTTATTAAGTATATAATTCCACATGTGTTAATTCATAGTTTTGATGCCTTCAGTGTGAATGTACAATTTTCAAAGTCATGAAAATACAGAAAAATCTTTAAATGAGAAGGTGTGTCCAAACTTTTGATCTGTACTGTACGTTGTCAGAAAATACTGACATTTCTGGCCTCCATTAAAAATTTCCTTTAGTGTGTCAGTGAAGCAATTCACAGCAGTTTGCTGTTCAAACTACTTACCTACAGGCCAGGTATTTAAAACTCTTGTTTTCTCTGTCACACGGATCACATATACGTTGTCAGAAAATACTGCCATTTCTGGCCTCCATTAAAAATTTCCTTTAGTGTGTCAGTGAAGCAATTCACAGTAGTTTGCTGTTCAAACTACTTACTTACAGGCCAGCTATTTACAACTCTGTTTTCTCCGTCACACGGATCACATATACGTTGTCAGAAAATACAGCCATTTCTGGCCTCCATTAAAAATTTCTTTCAGTGTGTCAGTGAAGCAATTCACAACAGTTTGCTGTTCAAACTACTTACCTACAGGCCAGGTATTTAAAACTCTGTTTTCTCCGTCACACGGATCACATATAAGTTCGCTTCAAGCTCAGTCATTTGTAGTGAGCGTGGAAGATACTGTCCTCCATTTAAAATGGGCAAGGCACGTGGCAAGGGATGGGGAACTGGATGTGATGGTAATGGTGCATGCAGAGGCCGAGGACAAGGCTATGGGCAAGCTGAAATTGTGCCACAACAAACACCCACATCTTCTCGCCTGACCTTCCTGTCCCAATTTCTAGGGGACCGCAGCACGCCGCTATTGAACCCAGAGCAGTGTCAAAAGGTTGTTCATTGGATAGCGGATAATGCTTCCAGTCACTTAGCCACCACCACCACCACCACCATGTCTTCCACACGGTCAAGTCTCAGTAGCCGTGAGTCTGGACCGCATATTCCTCACCCTGATCCTCCTACCTCCCACCATGCCGAGTACCCAGAGACAACTGATCCCACACCTGGACACTCTGAAGAGCTGTTCACTTTTCCATTTATAGATTCGGGCCTCTCGCCTGCTCCACTTGAAGCGGGGCAAGAGGAGATCGCGTGTAGCGATGCCCAAATATTTGAGCAGCCATGGTCACACGAAGGTGACGGTGGGAAAGTGTCACAAGAGGTGGACGGTGATGAGACACAATTGCCAGAAAGTCAGGAGGAGGACCAGGGTGCGGAAGTGGAAGACGAGGTGGTGGATGATATAGTAACTGACCCAACCTGGCAGGAGGACATGCAGAGTGAGGACAGCAGCACACAGGGGGAGGGAGGCAGAGCACCCCAACAGGCAGGAAGAAGCAGTGTGGTGGCCGCAGACAGAAGGCAGGCAACCGTTCTACGTAACACCAACACGAAGGAAGTTGCCAGTACAACTGTTAGGTCTTCCAGAGTCTGTTTTTTTTTAAAGACTCTGCCGATAACCCCAAAAAGGCCATTTGCACCACCTGCCAGGCCCGCATCAGCAGACGTGACAAAACGACCAGCCTGACCACCACCAGCATGATCAGGCAAATGGCAGCAAAGCACCCGACTTTGTGGGCCGAACCCCAGGGTCCAGGAACAGTGTCTGCAGGTGGCACCATTGCTTGTTCTGCTGTTGTGCATGCAAGCCAATCCCCTGTCCATGGTGCATGCAAAGATGCCTCCTGCCCTGCACATGTCGTTGCGCACTCTCAAGTAGCAGCATCAGGAAGCACGTCCATGTCCTTGTCCCAGCGCAGCGTTCAGTTGTCCATAACCCAGTCATTGGAACGCAAGCGCAAATATGCAGCCAACGCCCCACAGGCCACACTACTAAATTCTCACATTTCACGACTGCTTGCGCTCGAAATGTTGCCTTTTAGGCTCATGGAAACGGAAGCATTCCGCAAACCTGATGGCGGCGGCCGTCCCTCGGTACTCAGTCCCCAGCCGCCACTATTTCTCCCGGGGTGCTATTCCCGCATTACACAAGCACGTGTCCCAAAACATTAGCCGTGCCCTCAACAACGCAGTTACCGGGAAAGTCCACCTAACCATGGACACGTGGACAAGTGCTTGTGGACAGGGACGGTACATCTCGCTGACGGCACACTGGGTTAATATAGTGGAAGCCAGGACCCAGTTGGACCTTGGGACGGAACACGTCCTCCCAATGCGAAGGATTGCGGGCCCTAGGTCAATCAGGGTTGCCCCCACGGTCTACAGCTCCTGCACCTCATCCTCCTCAGCCTCCTCCTCCTCTTCAGCCTCCATCTCCGAAATGACCACATCAGTCACAAGCTGGAAGCACTGCATCACTGCCTCGGCCAAGCGGCAACAGGCTGTGCTGAAGCTAATATGCTTAGGTGACAAACCGCACAATGCTGAAGAGTTGTGGACAGCTCTGAAAGAGCAGGCAGATCTGTGGCTCACACCGCTGAACCTACAGCCAGGCATGTTTGTGTGTGACAATGGCCGGAACCTGGTGGCGGCTCTCAGGCGAGGCAAGCTCACACACGTACCATGCCTGGCCCATGTGCTTAACCTCGTGGTTCAGCGGTTTCTCAAATCCTACCCGGAGCTGCCGGATCTTCTTGTTAAAGCACGCCACCTGTGTGCCCATTTTAGAAAGTTAGCTACAGCTTCTGCCACCCTTGCAGTGTTTCAGCAGCGTTTGCAGCTTCCGGCTCACAGACTGGTGTGTGATGTCCCCACGCGTTGGAACTATACACTGCAGATGTTGGGAAGGATTTGTGAGCAGAAGAAGGCAGTTGTTGAGTACCAGCATCAACAAAGCTGTCGGTATTCAGTTCAGACTCCACACATAAGACCTCAGGAGTGGACATGGAAGTCAAACATATGTACCATCCTCCAAAACTTTGAGGACTCCACCAAGATGGTGAGCGGCGATGACGCCATAATTAGCATCACCATCCCGCTTCTCTGTCTTCTGAAATGCTCTCTGCTCACAATCAAAGAGGATGCATTGCAGGCGGAGCACAATGAGATGGAGCAAGGAACCATACAGGGTGATTACACACAGCCAAGCCTCATGTCATCCCAACGTGGATTGGGTGACAATGAGGAAGAGGATGAGGAGGAAGAAGGACAGGAGCTACTTTCATGCACTACAGACGGTACTACCTGCACAGCTGTCATACCGTCTGTTCAGCGTGGATGGTGTAGCATCGGCGTCTCTGCCTCCTGCCCGGCAGAGACGCCGCCCACCTTACCGCCGCGGTCCTGGTCCGGCGTCTTCTGGCCTCCCTGCAGCTGCTGCTGGTGCACGCAGCCTCCCCGGCTCTGTGAATAGGGCACGCGCGCACGCTCCCTCCCTCTTAAAGGGGCCGCGCGCGCCGTCCTAAAAAGTCCCCGGCCAATGGTCGGAGGACAAAGGCACCTCCTCCAATATGGAGGTGCCCGTGCAAGGTTGTAGCTTTGTGTGTGATACTCTGCTTCAGCCCTCAGGTCCCGCTGCTAGCCTGACTACAAGTCCAGCCCGCCAGCCAGACTACAAGTCCAGCCCGCCAGCCTGACTACAAGTCCAGCCCGCCAGCCTGACTACAAGTGCAGCCCGCCATCCAGACTACAAGTCCAGTCCGTTTGCTTGTCTACTCTCCAGCCCGACAGTCTGTCTACAGTCCAGTCCGCCAGTCTGTCTATGGGGTCTGTCCGCCTGCTTACCTGGAATCACCTGCTTGTTACCTGCCGTGCCTACCAGCCAGCCTACCTGGAGGCTACTGCCTGTTACCTGCCGTGCCTGCCAGCCCGCTTACCTAGAATCACCTGCCTGTTACCAGCCGTGCCTACCATCCCGCCTACCTGGAGGCTCCTGCTTGTTACCTGCCGTGCCTGCCAGCCCGCTTACCTAGAAGCACCTGCCTGTTACCAGCCGTGCCTACCAGCCCGCCTACCTGGAGGCTCCTGCTTGTTACCTGCCGTGCCTGCCAGTCCATCTGCCCGGATCACCCGTCAGCCTGCCTGCCGTGCTCATCTGCTGTACTGGTCAGTCCTTGCCTTCTGACCCGTGGGAGTCACTTGCTCTCATACAAGGTCGGTCCCCAGAGTAGCAGCTGGTCCCTCTGCTCGGTCCTTTCCTGGTCACGGAGTTGATTGAGCCGCCGTACGGCCTTGATCGGTCCGAGTTGATACTTAGTTACGCCCCTCTGGTCCCTCCTTGCACTGCAGCACAGAGGTTCCACCACCCGGATCCGTAACAGTTTGCACGGGCCCCATCTACTCCGACTAATTTACCCGGTCTACCGGCACCCTACTGGTCCTATGCTGATGTCTTCGACAAGAAGGAGGCAGAGACTCTGCCACCCCATAGGCCATATGATTGCCCTATCGACCTGATACCCGGTGCCACTCAACCCCGTGGGCGTATCTACCCGTTGTGGTTGGCCGAAACCCGGGCCATGTCGGAGTACATCGAAGAAAATCTGGCTAGGGGATTAATTCGGAAATCTTCCTCCCCGGCTGGAGCCGGATTCTTCTTCGTTAAAAAGAAAGACAGTTCACTACATCCATGTATCGATTATAGAGGACTCAACCAAATCACTGACAAAAACAAATACCCCCTGCCGCTCATCTCTGAGCTGTTCGACCGCCTTAAAGGTGCGAAGATCTTCACCAAGCTCGATCTTTATGGGGAGTATGACCTGGTCCATATCCGCCAAGGAGACGAGTGGAAGATGGCATTCAATACCCGGGACGGTCACTATGAATACCGTGTGATGCCCTTCGGTCTCGGAAGACGGCGGGAGCATTACAAAGAATTAGTTAATGACATCTTCCATGACCTCTTATATTCTTGCGTGGTGGTGTACCTGGACGACATCTTGGTCTTCTCTCCGGATCTTCCCTCACATCGGAGGGATGTTCGTCAGGTCCTGCTTAGGCTCATGCAGAATCACCTATATGCAAATTTTGAGAAATGCCTCTTCGAGCAGTCCTCTCTTCCGTTCCTGGGCTATATTATCTCTAAGACAGGTCTTCGGATGGACCCCGAGAAGGTCTCTGCCATCTTAAAGTGGCCCCGTCCGGAGGGGTTGAAGGCGATTCAGCGATTCCTGGGCTTCGCCAACTATTACTGGCTCTTCATCCCCCATTTCTCTTCCCGGACTGCTCCTATCTCTGCGCTCACCCAAAAGGGAGCAAATCCTAAGGAATGGTCGTCCGAAGCGGAGGAGGCCTTCCTCTCTTTAAAACAAGCCTTCTCTTCCGCCCCTGTGCTGCATCGTCCAGATAGCAACAAACAGTTCTTTCTGGAGGTTGATGCTTCCTCTTCCGGAGCTGGAGCGATGTTCACCCAGAAATCTCCATCCGGGAGAATGGTAACCTGCGGCTTCTTCTCCAAGCTCTACTCCTCGTCTGAGCGCAGCTACTCCATAGGAGACCGAGAACTGCTAGCCATCAAATTGGCGCTGGAGGAGTGGCGATACCTGCTCGAGGGGACTCTGCACCCGGTGGTCATCTATACTGACCACAAAAACTTGGCTTATCTTCACAACGCCCAAAGACTCAATCCGCGTCAGGCCCAGTGGTCTTTGTTCTTCGCCCGCTTTAACTTTACCCTACATTACCGCCCGGCGGACAAGAACGTTAAAGCAGATGCCTTGTCCCGATCCTTTCTGTCTTCCGATCAAGATGAGGAGCCTATGTATATCATCGATCCCTCCAAAGTCATGAATGTGGCCCCCTTGGATCTGTCTCGTCTCCCACCCGGTAAGACGTTTGTAGCGGTTCCAGATCATAAGAAGGTTCTTCACTGGGGTCATTCATTCAAATTAGCCGGCCATGCTGGCCAGAAGAAGACCTTCCTGCTCATTACCCGGCATTACTGGTGGCCTACCCTGTGCCAGGATGTGGTAGACTTCGTCACGGCCTGTTCGTCCTGTGCCCGCAACAAGGTTCCCAGACATCTTCCTGCCGGCAGTCTCCTGCCTCTTCCTGTACCTGCTGCTCCGTGGCAACACATTGCTATGGACTTTATTATGGATCTCCCTGTTTCTGTCGGTTGTACGATCATTTGGGTGGTCGCTGACCGCTTTTCTAAAATGGCCCACTTCATCCCTCTGCCTGGTCTCCCGTCTGCATCTGTGCTGGCTAAGGACTTCATCCATCACATCTTTCGTCTCCACGGCCTACCCCTCCACATTGTGTCTGATCGAGGGGTCTAGTTCACTTCGCGCTTCTGGAGAGCTACGTGTAAGCTGCTGGATGTCACCCTGGATTTCTCCTCCGCTTACCATCCACAGTCCAATGGCCAAGTGGAGCGTATCAACCAGATCCTTACCAGCTACCTCCGGCACTTTGTCAACGCTCACCATACCGATTGGGTGAAGCTCCTACCATGGGCCGATTTCTCCTACAACAACCATGAGAGCGAATCTTCTTCCAAGTCCCCGTTCTTTGTGGTCTATGGTCAACATCCCCGGATTCCTTTTCCCGTCTCCGCTTCAGTGGACAACCCGGCCGCGGAGTCTCTGGTCAGCCAATTTTCCACTATTTGGGAGGACACTAGATCCACACTTCTTCAATCCTCTGAGCGGATGAAGAAGCATGCTCATAAGAGACGTCTGGATCCACCTAAATTCGGTCCGGGAGACAAGGTTTGGCTCTCCTCCAAACATGTTCGTCTCAAAATACCCTCCTATAAGTTGGGTCCACAGTTCATTTGAAGTCCTCAAGCCAATCAATCCAGTGGCCTACAAGTTAAAACTCCCGGCCACCTTACGGATTCCCAACTCCTTCCACGTATCTCTCCTCAAACCAGTTGTGCTTAATTCTTTTTCCGACAATCCAGGTACCTCCCCAGCTCCGGTATCCGCTGAGGACGTCTATGAGGTAGAGAACATTCTGGCCACCAAGAGGGTAAGAGGAAAAAACATTTTTCTGGTGGATTGGAAGGGGTTTGGCCCAGAGGAGAGAACTTGGGAACCCAGGGAGAACATCCACGCCCCGCTTCTCCTTAAAAAATTTCTTGCTGGGGGCGTAAAGGGGGGGGGGGGGAATGTAGCATCGGCGTCTCTGCCGGGCAGGAGTCCCCCTTACCGCCGCGGTCCTGCTCCGGCGTCTTCTGGCCTCCCTGCAGCTGCTGCTGGTGCACGCAGCCTCCTCGGCTCTGTGCTTAGGGCGCACGGCCCCTTTAAGAGGGAGGGAGCGCATGCGCGCGTGCCCTAAGCACAGAGCCGGGGAGGCTGCGTGCACCAGCAGCAGCTGCAGGGAGGCCAGAAGACGTCCTAAAAAGTCCCAGGCCAATGGTCGGAGCACTTCCCCTATAAAAGGCATCTCCTCCAATATGGAGGTGCCCATGCAAGGTTGTAGCTTTGTGTGTGATACTCTGCTTCAGCCCTCAGGTCCCGCTGCTAACCTGACTACAAGTCCAGCCCGCCAGCCAGACTACAAGTCCAGCCCGCCAGCCTGACTACAAGTCCAGCCCGCCAGCCTGACTACTGTAACGGGTCTGGGAGGTGGAACCTCTGAGCAACGATACAAAGGGGCAGTCCTTGTAAGGAAGCGGGTGGCTCCTAGGGTAGGCGGGCAGGTAGTCACGGCAAGTGACGGGGATAGTCTCTGGGTAGAATGGCAGGAGGTCACGGCAAGTGACGGGGACAGTCTCTGGGTAGAAGGGCAGGAGGTCACGGCAAGTGACGGGGACAGTCTCTTGACAGGCGGGTGGTCACGGCAAGTGACGGTTAAGCCTCCAGATAGGCTAGCAGGCGGGTAGCAGGTGGACGCTCCCAGGTGAGCGGGCAAGAGTCTCTGGACAGGCAGGTGGACACAGCAAGTGACGGCTGAGCCTCCAGGTAGACTAGCAGGCAGGTAGCAGGTGGACTCTCCCAGGTGAGCGGGCAAGAGTCTCTGGACAGGCAGGTGGACACAGCAAGTGACGGCTGAGCCTCCAGGTAGACTAGCAGGCAGGTAACAGGCGGACGCTCCCAGGTGAGCGGGTAAGAGTCTCTGGACAGGCAGGTGGTCACAGCAAGTGACGCCTAAGCCTCCAGATAGGCAAGCAGGCAGGTAGCAGGTGCACGCTCCCAGGTGAGTGGGCAAGAGTCTCTGGACAAGCAGGTGGACACAACAAGTGACGGCTGAGCCTCCAGGTAGACTAGCAGGCAGGTAGCAGGTGGACGCTCCCAGGTGAGCGGGCAAGAGTCTCTGGACAGGCAGGTGGTCACAGCACGTGACGGCGGAGCCTCCAGGTAGGCTAGCAGGCAGGTAGCAGATGAGCGCTACCAGGTGAGCGGGCAAACAGATCCATAGACAGACTGGCAGGGCTGGTAGGCAGACTGTCGGACCGCAGGAAGGTAAGCAGATAGACAAGTATCAGGCAGGTATCAAGCAGGAATCTGGCAGGTAACTGGCAGGTATCTGGTAACGGGACCTGAGGGCTGAAGCAGAGTGATAGGCTATGCAACAACATTGCTCGGGCACCTCCATTTTGGAGGAGGTGCCTTATATATGGTGAGGTGCTCCGGCCATTGGCCGGGAACTCCTTAGGACTGCGCGCGCGGCCCCTTTAAGAGAGGGGGAGCGTGCGCGCGCGCGCCCTAAGCACAGTGGCCGGGAAGCATCACGCGCTGCCAGCAGAGCAGGAGGAAGACGCCGGGCACGGAGCGGAGAGGTGAGGGGAACAGCGTCCCTGCCTAGCAGGAGGCAGGGACGCCGACGCTACAGTACCCCCCCCCTTAGGCCCCCCCTTTTTTAGGCCAGACAGAAATTTATCAAGGATGAGAGGGGCATGGATGTTCTCCCGGGGCTCCCACGTTCTCTCCTCAGGACCAAACCCCTTCCAATCCACTAGAAAAAAGGTCTTTCCTCTTACCCTTTTGGTGGCCAGAATGTTCTCTACCTCAAACTCGTTTTCAGCGGAAACCGGAGCAGGAGGCGTACCTGTAGACTTGGAAAAAGAGTTAAGTACCACGGGTTTGAGGAGAGATACATGGAAGGAGTTAGGAATCCGAAAATTGGCTGGGAGTTTCAATTTATAGGCCACCGGGTTGATTTGTTTGCTAACTTCCAGTGGGCCGATGAACCGAGGCCCTAACTTGTAGGAAGGAATCTTGAGCCGGACATACTTGGACGAGAGCCAGACTTTATCTCCAGGACGGAATTGTGGAGGATCCAGGCGTTTTTTGTCAGCGTGTTTTTTCATCCGCTCGGACGTCTGAAGGAGTGCGGATCGGGTACTCTCCCAAATGGAGGAGAATTCGCTAACGAGAGATTCCGCAGCCGGATTGTCCACCGAGGTGGAGACGGGAAATGGGATCCGAGGATGCTAACCGAAGACTACAAAAAACGGGGATTTGGAGGAAGATTCGCTCTCGTGATTATTGTAAGAGAACTCGGCCCATGGTAGGAGATTCACCCAGTCCGAATGGTGGGCATTAACGAAGTGCCGGAGGTAACTGGTCAGGATCTGATTGATCCGCTCCACTTGACCATTGGACTGTGGGTGGTAAGCGGAGGAGAAGTCCAGGGTGACGTCAAGCAGCTTACATGTGGCTCTCCAGAAGCGTGAGGTGAACTGAACCCCACGAACCGACACGATGTGGAGGGGCAGGCCATGGAGACGGAAGATATGGCGGATAAAGTCTTTAGCCAGCTCGTTTGCAGATGGGAGGCCCGGCAGGGGAATGAAGTGAGCCATCTTGGAAAAGCGGTCAGCGACCACCCAAATGACCGTACAACTGGCAGAGACAGGGAGATCCGTTATAAAGTCCATAGCTATATCCTGCCACGGGGCAGCAGGTACTGGAAGAGGAAGGAGGCGACCGGCTGGCAGATGTCTCGGAACCTTGTTGCGGGCGCAGGACACACAGGCTGAAACAAAGTCTATTACGTCCTTCTGCAGGGTAGGCCACCAGTAATGCCGGGTAATAAGCTGGAGGGTCTTTTTTTGACCGGCGTGGCCATCTAGCTTAGACGAGTGATCCCAGTGTAGGACCTTCTTCCGATCAGGTACTGTTACGAACATCTTACGGGGAGGGAGACGATTTAGATTCACGGGGGCCACCTGCATTACTCTGGCGGGATCAATGATGTGCTTAGGCTCCTCCTCTAGATCAGACACCAGGAAGGATCGGGACAAGGCGTCAGCTTTGATGTTTTTGTCTGCCGGGCGAAAATGAAGAACGAAATCAAAGCGGGCAAAAAACAAGGACCACCGGGCTTGGCGCGGGTTAAGTCTCTGGGCGCTCTGGAGGTAAGCCAAGTTCTTGTGGTCCGTGTAAATAATTACCGGGTGAAGAGCCCCCTCGAGCAGGTAACGCCACTCCTCCAGTGCCAGCTTAATGGCCAATAACTCTCGGTCTCCTATAGAATAATTGCGCTCAGAAGGGGAGAAGAGTTTGGAGAAGAAGCCGCAAGTTACCATTCTTCCGGAAGACGACTTTTGGGTAAGTACCGCTCCGGCTCCAGAGGAGGAGGCATCCACTTCCAGGAAGAATTGTTTGTTGCCGTCTGGACGATGCAGCACCGGGGCGGAAGAGAAAGCCTGTTTTAAGGAAAGAAAGGCTTCCTCTGATTCGGGCGGCCATTCTCTGGGATTAGTGCCCTTGCGGGTGAGCGCAGAGATTGGGGCAGTCCGGGAAGAGAAGTGCAGTATGAAGAGGCGGTAGTAGTTGGCGAAGCCCTGGAACCGCTGAATAGCCTTCAACCCCTCTGGTCGGGGCCACTTCTGGATGGCAGACAGTTTCTCAAGATCCATTCGTAGGCCGGTCTGAGAGATTATGTAGCCCAAAAGCGGAAGCGAGGTCTGCTCAAAGAGGCACTTCTCATATTTAGCGTAGAGGTGGTTCTGCCTGAGCCTGAGCAGGACCTGACGAACATCCCTCCGGTGAGTGAGAAGATCCGGAGAGAAGACCAAGATGTCGTCCAGGTACACCACTACGCAGGAGTAGAGAAGGTCCCGGAAGATGTCATTGACCAACTCTTGAAAGACGGCGGGAGCGTTACAGAGACCGAAGGGCATTACCAGGTATTCATAGCGGCCGTCCCGGGTGTTGAATGCCGTCTTCCATTCATCCCCCTGACGGATACGGACCAGGTTATACGCCCCACGGAGGTCCAGCTTGGTGAAGATTCTAGTCCCCCTCAGACGGTCAAATAATTCCGGAATGAGCGGAAGGGGGTATTTATTCTTCACCGTGATCTGGTTAAGGCCTCTATAGTCTATACAGGGACGGAGTGAGCCGTCCTTCTTTTTGACGAAGAAGAAGCCTGCTCCCGCCGGGGAGGTCGATTTCCAGATAAATCCCCGGGCCAGATTCTCCTCAATATATTCAGACATGGACCGGGTCTCAGCAGCGGACAAAGGGTAAATACGTCTACGGGGAGGAGTAGCGCCGGGTATCAGGTCGATTGGGCAGTCGTATGGTCTATGAGGGGGTAATGTCTCTGCCTCCTTTTTATTAAAGACGTCCGCATAAAACCAATAGGGAACCGGAAGACCAGGTAGATTGGCTGGGGTAGGAGAAGGACGGACAGGATGGACGGGAACTAAACAAGTCTTATGGCAGTCCTGTCCCCAGCGAAGGACTTCTCCGGTCTGCCAATCAAGCACGGGTGCATGTTTCTGAAGCCAAGGTAGGCCTAGCAAGAGGGCGCGAGAGAGTCCAGGCAGAACATGAAAGAAGATGCTCTCTGAGTGCAGCATTCCCACCTGCAGGGTTATGGATTCGGTGATGAGTTGGATGGGATGTGGTAAGAGGCCCCCATCTATGGCAGCGACAGATAAGGGTACAGCTAGAGGTTTGGTGGGAATGCGGTATTTCTCTACCAGGGACTGAGAAATGAGATTTCCGGCAGCTCCAGAGTCAAGTTGGGCTAGTTCAAAATAATGGTTCTCCCCGCAGATGATAGAGACCGACAGCAACAGAGATGGAGAGGGTTTACACTTATCTAGGACGACCTCTCTGAGCGATCCTAGACACAGGCGTTTCCCAACCTCTCCGGGCAGGAACGGATCCGGTGCTCCTTACTGCCACAGTAGAAGCAGCTCCCCTCGGCTCGGCGTAACTCTTGACGGGTCTTGACCATCTTGGTCTGGTCGACCTGCATAGGCTCGGGTGAGTGCGCCTGGGGAGTAACGGGAGAAGTGACGGGTTTCTGGAAGGTAGGGGCTAGACGTGGAAACCTCTTCTCACGGGTGACCTCTTTGGCGTGCTCCTGGAACCGGATGTCAATCCGGGTGGCAAGAGTTATTAAGTCGTCGAGAGTGGTAGGAATGTCCCGACCGGCGAGTTCATCTTTAATACGGCCGGACAGACCCTCCCAAAAGACAGACACCAGGGCGTCGTTATCCCATGCCAGCTCCGAAGCAAGGGTACGGAACCGTATGGCATATTGGCCCACGGTGAGATTTCCTTGACGGAGGCGTAGCAGAGATGATGCGGATGATGTCTTCCGTCCTGGTTCGTCGAAGACTTTCCGGAAAGCCGTGAGAAAGGCTGGCAGGTTAGACACCAGGGGGTCTCCTCTCTCCCATAGAGGATTTAGCCAAGCTAGTGCCTCTCCCATGAGATGGGACATGATGAAGGCTACTTTGGCTCGGTCGGTGGAAAACTGGTGTGCCAACAGTTCGAAGTGCAGAGTGCACTGGTTAATGATGCCCCGTGCCTGGCTGGGATCTCCGCCAAAACGAGGAGGAGCGGAGAGGCGGGGACCGGGAAGAGATGCCATGGTGTTGATGGGCTATGGCGGTGCTGGGGTAGTAAGTGTGCGTGTGGAGGCAGCTCCCGAAGAGGTAGACAATGTGTCCAGGCGGGAGTTAACACTACGCAGATGACTCAGGATGGACTCCTGTTGGGACCTCTGACGGGAAAGTTCATGACATAGGTCCGAGAGCGAGGGAGCTTGGGTGCCACCGGGTTCTATGGCCCGAGCAAACTGTAACGGGTCTGGGAGGTGGAACCTCTGAGCAACGATACAAAGGGGCAGTCCTTGTAAGGAAGCGGGTGGCTCCCAGGGTAGGCGGCAGGTAGTCACGGCAAGTGACGGGGACAGTCTCTGGGTAGAAGGGCAGGAGTTCACGGCAAGTAACGGGGACAGTCTCTTGACAGGCGGGTGGTCACGGCAAGTGACGGCTAAGCCTCCAGATAGGCTAGCAGGCGGGTAGCAGGTGGACGCTCCCAGGTGAGCGGGCAAGAGTCTCTGGACAGGCAGGTGGGCACAGCAAGTGACGGCTGAGCCTCCAGGTAGACTAGCAGGCAGGTAGCAGGTGGACTCTCCCAGGTGAGCGGGCAAGAGTCTCTGGACAGGCAGGTGGACACAGCAAGTGACGGCTGAGCCTCCAGGTAGACTAGCAGGCAGGTAGCAGGCGGACGCTCCCAGGTGAGCGGGTAAGAGTCTCTGGACAGGCAGGTGGTCACAGCAAGTGACAGCTAAGCCTCCAGATAGGCTAGCAGGCAGGTAGCAGGTGCACGCTCCCAGGTGAGCGGGCAAGAGTCTCTGGACAGGCAGGTGGACACAGCAAGTGACGGCTGAGCCTCCAGGTAGACTAGCAGGCAGGTAGCAGGTGGACGCTCCCAGGTGAGCGGGCAAGAGTCTCTGGACAGGCAGGTGGTCACAGCACGTGACGGCGGAGCCTCCAGGTAGGCTAGCAGGCAGGTAGTAGATGAGCGCTCCCAGGTGAGCGGGCAAACAGATCCATAGACAGACTGGCAGGGCTGGTAGGCAGACTGTCGGACCGCAGGAAGGTAAGCAGATAGACAAGTATCAGGCAGGTATCAAGCAGGAATCTGGCAGGTAACTGGCAGGTAACTGGCAGGTATCTGGTAACGGGACCTGAGGGCTGAAGCAGAGTGATAGGCTATGCAACAACATTGCTCGGGCCCCTCCATTTTGGAGGAGGTGCCTTATATATGGTGAGGTCCTCCGGCCATTGGCCGGGGACTCCTTAGGACGGCGTGCGCGGCCCCTTTAAGAGAGGGGGAGCGCGCGTGCGCGCGCCCTAAGCACAGTGGCCGGGAAGCGGCGCGCGCTGCCAGCAGAGCGGGAGGAAGACGCCGGGCACGGAGCGGAGAGGTGAGGGGAACAGCGTCCCTGCCTAGCAGGAGGCAGGGACGCCGACGCTACAACTACAAGTCCAGCCCGCCAGCCTGACTACAAGTCCAGCCCGCCAGCCTGACTACAAGTCCAGCCCGCCAGCCTGACTACAAGTCCAGCCCGCCAGACAGACTACAAGTCCAGTCCGTCTGCTTGTCTACTCTCCAGCCCTACAGTCTGTCTACAGTCCAGTCCGCCAGTCTGTCCATGGGCTCTGTCCGCCTGCTTACCTGGAAGCACCTGCCCGTTACCTTCTGTGCCTACCAGCCAGCCTACCTGGAGGCTACTGCCTGTTACCTGCCGTGCCTGCCAGCCCGCTTACCTAGAATCACCTGCTTGTTACCAGCCGTGCCTACCATCCCGCCTACCTGGAGGATCCTGCTTGTTACCTGCCGTGCCTACCAGTCCATCTGCCCGGATCACCCATCAGCCTGCCTGCTGTGCTCATCTGCTGTACCGGTCAGTCCCTGCCTTCTGACCCGTGGGAGTCACCTGCTCTCATACAAGGTCGGTCCCCAGAGTAGCACCTAGTCCCTCTGCTCGGTCCCTCCCTGGTCACGGAGTCGATTGAGCCGCCGTACGGCCTTGGTTGGTCCGAGTTGATACCTAGTTACGCCCCTCTGGTCCCTCCTTGCACTGCAGCACAGAGGTTCCACCACCCGGATCCGTGACAGATGGCCAGAGGACAGAGAGGAGGAAGAGGAGGAGGAGAGCATGGTCAGTCATCCTCTTGGTGAGGACACGGAAGTCTTGCCTGTTTGTAGTCTGGCACGCATGGCTGAGTTTATGTTACGCTGCCTTTCACATGACCCTCGCATTCTCAAAATTTTGGGTGACAGTCATTACTGGTTGGTGACACTTCTAGACCCACGCTTCAAGGAGAACTTTATATCTCTTATTCCTGAGGCGGACAGGCCTACAAAAATGGGGCTGTACCAGAAGGCCCTTGTTGCGGAGCTATTAAAAAAATTCCCATCTGAAAACACTGGCGGCAGAGGGCACACATCGTTGGACAACCTAGGAGTTCAGGCGAGAGAGACACAACTTCAATCCAGCAGAAGCAGGGGAACATTGTCAAAGTTCTGGGAGAGTTTACTCAGACCCTCCCATCGCACAGGCCCTGAGGCGCGGGGTATAGGAGGCCTGCTCCTTTCTAATGGGAACATTTTTTTATGAGGCCCACTTCCATGTCTCTTCCAAGGGGCATTGAAGTGCCTCCAAATTTTTGGCAGCCCTTGTATTCACTGCATAGGAAAACACTATGGGTGACTTTCTCCTTTCTAGTGGGAATTTGTCGCTACTGTGACCCTGCTCTATGTTTCTTTAAATTCTTAGTGGGGTTTTTCCTAAAATTGGTCAGCCTTTGGACTCACTGCATACTCTATAACTGTATAGCAGACCCTCTCCTTTCTAATGGGAACATGTCATACCTTGTTACTGTGGCCCTGCTCTATGTGTCTTTAAATTCTTAGTGGGGTTTTTCCTAAAATTGGTCAGCCGTTGGACTCACTGCATACCCTATAACTGTATAGCAGACCCTCTCCTTTCTAATGGGAACATGTCGTACCTTGTTACTGTGGCCCTGCTCTATGTGTCTTTAAATTCTTAGTGGGGTTTTTCCTAAAATTGGTCAGCAGTTGGACTCACTGCATACCCTATATCTGTATAGCAGACTCTCTCCTTTCTAATGGGAACATGTCGTACTTGTTACTGTGGCTCTGCTCTGTGTGTCTTTAAATTCTTAGTGGGGTTTTTCCTAAAATTGGTCAGCCGTTGGACTCACTGCATATGACGCGCCCCCTGGGCCAGTGTTGTGCAGGGGAACCCGGAACCGGGCCTGTTGTAGAATGCTGGGGGTTGTAGTCTCCGTGTGGCGGTGACCCGGTCCGTGTCCAGGGTGGTCAAACCAGTGGCAGTCTATTTGTATTGTAATAAGTGTCCGACTACGCCACCCGTGGATTGCGGTCAGTGGGGACCCCCGCTGCGCGGCAGACCGCTGAGGCTGATGTTGTTTGCGCAGCCGAGTATGGGATGACTCCCCACGGGAGAAGTATTGCCTCAGGGCAGCTAATGTGGAAGATGATGGGAGTGATGGTCTGAGGGTCCCAGTGCTAATGGTGCAGGAGCGGCAAGGAATCACAGAGACGGGAGGTGCAGTTTAGGGTCTTTACTGATGGTACAAGGCAGACCCTCCCGGGAGTACTGGCTAGTATAAGGGGCCTGGTCAGTCTGCGAGCAAGCAGGAGTTCCCCTGGCCAGGTGGAGTTGTAGGCCTCCCCGTTAATCTGCACTCTTCCTGGCTACCTTGCTGTCAGCGGTTACAAGTAGCCCACGTCCCTGAGTATACCGTGTGGTGCTCACCCGTATGGCTGGTGACTTGGGGCCTTCTGTTAGCCTCCGCTCCTGGATGGCGGCACTGGTCCCTTCTCTGTGACTGAGCCTCCGGGCTTCTATGGCCAGAGGACCTGGAATCCCCTGCCGGCTGGTTTCTGCTGCTGGGTGTATATCAGTCCCCACAGTCTCGGACTCCTGTGTCCGGCTTTAGTATCTTCGTCCAGGGCGAACTCTGCTCAGCTCCAGCCCCTGGACTTCTGCTACTGCTCCTACAGAGCTCCTGTTCTTGCTTTCCCTGTGTCTGGAACTGTCTGCAGCTCCACTCTGACTCTGACTGCTCTAATCCCGCCCCAGACCCAGTTTATAAGGGCAGATTCCTCCCCTCCCAGGTCTGGGCGGACCGTGTTGCATGCTTAGGGATCCTGACCAGAGAAACCTCCCACTTGCTCTCAGACATAATATCTCTATTACTGTGGCAACCAGACCCCTGGGGTGTCACATTCCCCCCTAGTAAATTTTAGTACTCCGGGACTAAACACATTTTTAAAGAAACATAAATACAAGGTATAACAATAATAAGACAACATATTTACAAGAAACTTTAGTCTGTAGAGGTCACGGCGTTTCCGTGACCGGGTGTCCATATCACCCAAGGTGAAGTTTATGAAACAAAGGGGGTGTCCATGTCACCCAACAAGGCGAAGTCTTGGCACAGAATAGGGGACCTGTCCAAAGCAAACCCCTTGCGCTGTCCTTGGGCGTGGCTGCAAGGCTGGAGCTAGCTACTTTGGGCCGCAAGTAGGCCACGCCAGACAGGTTTTCTCTTCCGCGGCCGTCTTCACAAGAGGCACCAAGGTGCAACTATCTACAAAACTGTTCCGGTTATCCAGTGTCCATAACCTGTTAGTCCAAATAAATCTGCAGGGTAACTGAGAAACATAATTAGTAACAGGCAACAAACATAAACCATAAACATTTTTCAATAAACAGTCAACTTTACAGTGCATTGGTTTAGATTCTCCAGCGAGCGGGCATCTGACCTCTAGTGACTCTAGTGGACCTACGGAGCTCACTAACTGGTTCTGCACTACAGGGTGTAGGAGGTGTTATGGGCAAGCTGGGCAGCTTTCTGCGCACTCTTTGGCTCGCTAGGGGCACAGCAGGCTCACTACTAGCAGAGGGTTGATCCTCCTCTACTGCTAGTGTGGACTCTTCTGCCTCTTGGGCCGGCTGCTCTTCCAGCTCTACTGGTTCCTCTGTAGGCACTTGCGGGGCTGGCTGGAGAAAGGTGAGGACGGGTACCACGACAGCGCCGTTTACTTGTGTCCAAGACCGGGGGAAGTCTCCGAGTACGGTACTGATCATTTCTTCCCTTTCCTCTGCGGGTTGAGGGTTTTCTTGATCTTCTTCAGGGCTTTGCAGCTGCTCGGGACACTTCTTCAGGTGGTCTCTGGAGACAATGGCTGTGGTTTCTCCTCCATCCTTACTGATTACGCAGATTTTTGGGTTCTCATGGCTTGATGGCAGTACGGTGTACGGGTCCTTCTCCCACTGGTCGTCCAACTTGTGGAGCCGCCTCTTCCTCTTCAAGACCTGCTCTCCAGGTACCAGGGGAACAGCGAGAGCATACTGGTTATAAGCCTTCTCTTGCCTTTCTCTAGCTTGAGACAGACTTCGCTCGACGCTCTCCTGTACTTTCCGATACTGCTGCTGCCGTTCTGTATCCCAGTCTGCCTCTGGCGAGGTGTCCTCAGGCGTCAGGACTCCCATATCCAGGTCAATAGGCAGCTTACCAGGTCTTGCTCTCATTAGGTAAGCCGGGGTACAGTTGGTGGAACCTACAGGGATGTGGTTATACAGGTCCACCAGATCGGGCAGTTTCTCAGGCCACAGACTGCGTTCTTCCAGGGGCAATGTTTTTAGCAGATCTATCACCACCTGGTTCATCTTCTCGCAGAGTCCATTGGTTTGAGGGTGATAGGGCGTTGTTCTTATCTTCTTGCAGCCATAAAGGTTGCAGAACTCCTGGAAGACCTCCGCTTCGAAGGCTGGTCCTTGGTCTGTCAACACTTGGTCCGGGTACCCGTGTGGACGGCAGAAGTGCTGCTGGAAGGCTCTAGCTGCTGTTTGAGCCGTTAAGTCCTTGACCGGGACCACCACCAGGAACCGGGAGTAATGATCCACGATTGTGAGGGCGTAGACATACCCAGATCTGCTTGGAGCCAGTTTCACATGGTCCAGGGCTACCAGTTCCAGTGGCTGTCTGGTGATGATGGGCTGCAGGGGAGTCTTCTGGCTGGCACGGTCTTTTCTTCTCAGGTGGCACGGGCCACAGTCTCTGCACCACCTCTCGATGGCTCCTCTCATGCCTACCCAGTAGAACCGTTCACGCAACAAGAACTCCAGCTTCTTCCATCCGAAGTGTCCTGCTCCGTTGTGGTATGCCTCCAGAACCATAGCCGCGTCTCGTCTTGGGACCACTACCTGCCAGGTCAACTCATGTGTTCGAGAGTTAACCATTCTCCGGCACAGCTTCTCCCTGTAGAGGAACAGCTTACTTTTCTCCTTCCACAGTTGCTTGGTCTCCTCCGGAGCATCTGGGTCAAGACAGGCATCGGCTTGGGTCAGCATTTCCTTCACCAAATGGACTGCGGGATCACTGTCTTGCGTCTCCGCCCAGTTGTAGTGGGGCAAGGGATTGAACGTCACGGAGCGCCTGTCCTTCACACGGTGGGAATACAGGGTAATCCCATGACGGTGGAACGCAGGGAGCTCAACTTCTTCCAGATCTTCTGGATCTTCCCCTACGTCCGGTAAGTTCGTCATTCTAGACAGGGCATCCGCGTTGGCATTTGATCGTCCAGCCCGGTATTTGATGGTGAATTCAAAGTTGGACAGGCGGGCCATCCATCTCTGTTCCAGGGCACCGAGCCTTGCAGTGTCCAGGTGTGTCAACGGGTTGTTATCCGTGTACACGGTGAATTTGGAGGAGGCAAGGTAACGCTTGAAATGTTCGGTCACTGCCCACACTACTGCCAGGAACTCCAGCTTGAATGAGCTATAATTCTCAGGGTTCCTCTCCGTGGGCCGTAGCTTCCGGCTGGCGTAAGCGATTACCCGTTCTTTCCCTTGCTGGATCTGGGACAGTACGGCTCCTAGCCCGATGTTGCTTGCGTCCGTGTGGAGGATAAAGGGCTGGCTGTAGTCTGGATATGCCAGGATTTCATCCCCCGTGAGGGCCATCTTCAGCTGGCAGAAGGACTCCTCTTCCAGCTTTTCCCACCTGAAGGGCGGCTTCTGGTTTTTGGCTTTCCGAGATTGACCTATCAGGAGGTCCTGCATAGGGGCTGCCATTTTGGTGAAACCGGGAATGAATCTTCGGTAGTAGCTTACCAACCCGAGGAACTGCCGCACTTCCTTTATGCTGGAGGGTCTTGGCCAGTCCTTAATTACGGTGATCTTATCAGGGTCGGGAGCCACTCCGTCAGCACTCACCACGTGTCCCAGGTACTGCACCTTTGGTTTCAGGAGGTGACACTTGGGGGGTTTCACCTTTAGGCCGTAGTTTGCCAGAGCTTCAAACACTTCTGCCAGGTGTTTCAGGTGGTCCTCGTAGGTCTTGGAATAGACGATGACATCGTCCAGGTATAACAGGACCGTCTCGAAGTTCCGGTGTCCCAGACAGCATTCCATCAACCGTTGGAAGGTTCCTGGTGCGTTGCAGAGCCCGAACGGCATGCAGTTAAATTCACTGAGACCCATCGGGGTGGTGAATGCGGTCTTCTCCCGGTCCGCCTCTGCTACAGGAACCTGCCAGTACCCGCTAGTGAGATCCAAAGTAGAGAAGAAGTTAGCAGATTTTAATGCAGCTAAGGACTCTTCTATCCTTGGTAACGGGTACGCATCTTTGTGTGTGATACGGTTGACCTTCCTGTAGTCTACACACATTCTCATGGTGTTGTCTTTCTTTTTCACTAAGACTAGTGGAGCTGCCCAGGGGCTACAGCTGTCCCTGATTACCCCAGCCTCCTTCATGTCTCTAAGCATCCCCTTGGCGTGTTGGTAGTGTGCCGGGGGTGCGGGTCGGTATCTCTCCTTTATGGGAGGATGGTCTCCCGTGGGGATGTGGTGTTCTACCCCCTTTACTCGCCCGAAGTCTAGCGGGTGTTTACTAAACACTCTCTCGTACTCTTGAACCACCCGATAGACTCCCTGTTTCTGGTGTGAGGGAGTGGAGTCAGTACCCAAATGCAGTTGCTGACACCAGTCCTCCATTGGTTTCTTAGAGCCATTACCTTCCTCTGGTTGAGATGGAGGCAAGGGTTCCACGGCCTGTACAGAATTCTGGTTTATGGTGAACAATTTGGCTAGCGTGGCATACCGGGGCAGGTATACTTCTCTCTCCCCGATATTTATGATGCGAACGGGCACCCTCCCATGGCGTACATCGACCACCCCCCGTGCTGTCAAAATGGTGGGCCTACTGTCTGAGTAGACGGGTTCCACCATTGCTTGGTAGTCTCTACCTCTTAGACCAATAGCTGCCCGGCACCAAATCATCATCTCACTTTTTGGGGGCATGGCAATAGGGAACGGGTCACACATTCTCACGCTACCTATCTCACCACCAGATAGTTCCACCTGTTCTCGCTTCATCAGTGCCCGGATCTCTTTTTGGAGCACATGCTGCTGGCCGGAACTGGCGTTCTTGGCAACCTGCTGTAAAATGAGAATCACCTCTGCAAGACAATTTTCAATCACATTAGTTCCCAAGGTTATTCTAGGGTGACTCTCATGACGGTCTATGTCCACTATTATCAGTCCTTGTGCCGCCAGTTCGACTTTACCGATCTTAATGGTCACCTCTTTGAATCCCACCTGCGGCACGGGCTGACCATTGCTGGCGATGATACTCAGGTCGTCATCTGGGCAGCGGGTTATGTCCGAGTCATTCCAGTACTGCTTGAAGAGCACGTACGGGATGGTGGTGACCTGTGACCCGGTGTCTAGTAGGGCACTCATAGGAATGCCATCCAGTACCACAGGCAAGATTGGACGTCCCCCTACGTATTTATCACGCCAGTTTGATGGGCCTGATGGTCTTATGCCTGGGGGTTGGCCCTCTACCCCAGGTTGTGCCCGTTTAAATGACAGTACCTTGCCACATGTCCGGGTTGATTGCAGCGGCGGCAGATGGGTCGTCCGTCCTCGTTGTATCTGTCGCTGGGTCTTCCTCTGGCCGGTGGGGTCCTCCTCAGTCGGCGCCACGGGACGTCCTCCGGTCCGGATGCCAGCTGGATCTTTCCTGGAGAAGAGACCTGTAAAGACTGCACAGTTCTGGTTAGCGCGGCAACGCTCTTAGTCAGCTCTTGGACCTGATGGTGCAGGTCTGTAGCCGGGTCACTGTTTAAAGCCTGCGCATCAGCTCCCACAGGCCCTGCAGACAAGGGCGCCGTCTCCTGGTGATAAGTGATAGCAGGGCGCCTGTGGGTCACAGCGCCACCTGGTGCCGGTTCTCGGAGCACCCGGATGGCTCCGTCCTTGAACTGTGCAAAGTCCAGGTCAGGGTACTGTAAGGCCATTGCCCGCAACTGGGTTCGGTGGGCATTGCACAGTAGACCCTCAATAAATTGTTCAGTCAACAGCTTATCTTCATTTCCCACGCTGTCAGGGTCTGCCTGCTTAATGGCTCTCAGGGCCTCTTGTAGGTTTAGAGCATAGTCTCTTATACTCTCATGTGCCCGCTGTTTACACCCGTAAAATCTGAGCTTTATTTCGGCTGAGGTGCGGGTATCAAATGTGTCTTTCAGCCGGGCTAGTATTTCTCTGACAGTCCTCTTCCTCCCAGGTGGCCAGGACTTTACCTCCCTTTGGGCTGCCCCGATTAATTGGGCCACCAGGATGCTCACTTTTTGCTCTTCTGTGAGGGGGTACACCTGGAAGAGGCTATCCAGTCTTTCTCTAAAGTCATTTAGAGTATGTGACTCCCCTGAGTACTGGGGTAGCCAGGTTGCCCCCGGGATATAGGGCATGGTGAATGGCATGACTGCTGCAGCGGTTACGCTGGCGGTGGCTGTGGCAGTGAAGCTCCCCTCGGTATCCGGCATCCTCCTCCCCCCTAGTGGACCGTGGCCTACCTTGCGATGCTCTTCTTCCGTAGGCCGCGGCTCCGCAGTCGATCGTCGGGGTTGAGGACCTGGCGTCGTGCTCCGATGACGTCAGCGTCGCTCTTCCTCCCTTCCAGGACCTTGCGCAGCGTCAGAGCGTGGGCGGAGCGTGGGGCGGAGCTTCGGGTCTCGCGCGCTTTCGGCGTCCACGCCCCTCTTCTTCCCGTGCGGCGTCACGAAGATGGCGTCCGAAGGCGGGAAGCAGCTGCGGATGGCGGGAAGAAGGCAGAAGACAGCGGGAAACGGTCCAAGATGGCGTCTGATGGCGGGAATCGGCTCCGGATGGCGGGAAACTTCACCACAGGTAAGTGCAAAGTCTCTTTTTCAGGCACGCAGTACCCGGTGGTTGCGGGCACGAAATCCTGCCGACTACGCCAAAGTTGACGCGCCCCCTGGGCCTGAGCTGCTGCTGCTGTGCAGGGGGAATACCCGGAGCCGGATCGCTGGGGGTTGTAGTTCTCCGTGGCGGTGACCCGGTCCGTGCCCAGGGCGGTCAAACCAGTGGCAGTCTATTTGTATTGTAATAAGTGTCCGACTACGCCACCCGTGGATTGCGGTCAGTGGGGACCGCCGCTGCGCTGCAGACCGCTGAGGCTGATGTTGTTTGCGCAGCCAAGTATGGGATGACTCCCCACGGGAGAAGTATTGCCTCAGGGCAGCTAATGTGGAAGATGATGGGAGTGATGGTCTGAGGGTCCCAGTGCTAATGGTGCAGGAGCGGCAAGGAATCACAGAGACGGGAGGTGCAGTTTAGGGTCTTTACTGATGGTACAAGGCAGACCCTCCCGGGAGTACTGGCTAGTATAAGGGGCCTGGTCAGTCTGCGAGCAAGCAGGAGTTCCCCTGGCCAGGTGGAGTTGTAGGCCTCCCCGTTAATCTGCACTCTTCCTGGCTACCTTGCTGTCAGCGGTTACAAGTAGCCCACGTCCCTGAGTATACCGTGTGGTGCTCACCTGTATGGCTGGTGACTTGGGGCCTTCTGTTAGCCTCCACTCCTGGATGGCGACGCTGGTCCCTTCTCTGTGATTGAGCCTCCGGGCTTCTATGGCCAGAGGACCTGGAATCCCCTGCCGGCTGGTTTCTGCTGCTGGGTGTATATCAGTCCCCACAGCCTCGGACTCCTGTGTCCGGCTTTAGTATCTTCGTCCAGGGCGAACTCTGCTCAGCTCCAGCCCCTGGACTTCTGCTACTGGTCCTACAGAGCTCCTGTTCTTGCTTTCCCTGTGTCTGGAACTGTCTGCAGCTCCACTATGACTCTGACTGCTCTAATCCCGCCCCAGACCCAGTTTATAAAGGCAGATTCCTCCCCTCCCAGGTCTGGGCGGACCGTGTTGCATGCTTAGGGATCCTGACCAGAGAAACCTCCCACTTGCTCTCAGACATAATATCTCTATTACTGTGGCAACCAGACCCCTGGGGTGTCACACATACCCTATAACTGTATAGCAGACCCTCTCCTTTCTAATGGGAACATGTTGTACCTTGTTACTGTGGCCCTGCTCTATGTGTCTTTAAATTCTTAGTGGGGTTTTTCTTAAAATTGGTCAGCCGTTGGACTCACTGCATACCCTATAACTGTATAGCAGACCCTCTCCTTTCTAATGGGAACATGTTGTACCTTGTTACTGTGGCCCTGCTCTATGTGTCTTTAAATTCTTAGTGGGGTTTTTCTTAAAATTGGTCAGCCGTTGGACTCACTGCATACCCTATAACTGTATAGCAGACCCTCTCCTTTCTAATGGGAACATGTTGTACCTTGTTACTGTGGCCCTGCTCTATGTGTCTTTAAAATCTTAGTGGGGTTTTTCTTAAAATTGGTCAGCCTTTGGACTCACTGCATACCCTATAACTGTATAGCAGACTCTCATTCTAATGGGAATTTGTCATTATTATGGCCCTGCTCCATGTGTCTTTAAATTCTTAGTGGGTTTTTTCCTAAAATTGGTCTGCCGTTGGACTCACTGCATACCCTATAACTGTATAGCAGACCCTCTCCTTTCTAATGGAAACATGTTGCACTTGTTACTGTGGCCCTGCCCTGGGTGTCTTTAAATTCTTAGTGGGGTTTTTCCTAAAATTGGTCAGCCGTTGGACTCACTGCATACCCTATAACTGTATAGCAGACCCTCTCCTTTCTAATGGGAACATGTCGTACCTTGTTACTGTGGCCCTGCTCTATGTGTCTTTAAATTCTTAGTGGGGTTTTTCCTAAAATTGGTCAGCCTTTGGACTCACTGCATACCCTATAACTGTATAGCAGACTCTCTCCTTTCTAATGGGAATTTGTCGTTACTGTGGCCCTGCTCTATGTGGCTTTAAATTCTTAGTGGGGTTTTTCCTAAAATTGGTCAGCAGTTGGACTCACTGCATACCCTATAACTGTATAGCAGACCCTCTCCTTTCTAATGGGAACATGTTGTACCTTGTTACTGTGGCCCTGCTCTATGTGTCTTTAAATTCTTAGTGGGGTTTTTCCCAAATTTTGGCAGCCCTTGCAGTCACAGCATGGGCATTACCACTATAGGAGACCCGCTCCTTTATAACGGGAACATTTTTTTTACTTAGACCCTCCTCCATGTCTCTTCAAAGGGGTATTGGGTTGCGTCAAAATTTTTGGCAGTCCTTGCAGTCACTGGATATGCAATAACAGTATAGGAGACCCACTCATTAATAATGGGAATAACAAAGCATAGCCGGCTGATGGCTCTCTAACAATAGCGAGGGCCGACTACTGGCCTTTTAAGAATAGTAAGGGCCGTCTGATGTCCCTATAAAAATAGGCTTTATGACTTTCAGAGTCCCTCCATCATAAATAAAACAGGATGTGTCTGATGATGTGTCACACACCACAAGGGTGTAAAATGTTAAAATGACATTTCCCGGTGAATGCATTTGTCTTAAAAAATAACGTAAAAAAAGCTAAACAATAGGATCTTTCATTAGTATAAAAAACAGCTTCACCAATTTAACCTCAATGTAATCACATTGTTCAGCTCATGCACCTCCTCCTCCATCTCTGAAATGACCACATCAGTCACAAGCTGACAGCACTGCAGCACTGCCTTGGCCAAGCGGCAACAGGCTGTGCTGAAGATAACATGCTTAATGCTTAATTGACAAACCGCCCAGCGCTGCAGAGTTGTTGAAAGCTGTAACACAGCAGCCTGATCTGTGGCTCTCACTACTGAACATACAGCCAGGCATGGTCGTGTGTGACAATGGGCTGAACCTGGTGACGGAGAAATGACAGCCGGAGTAGATACGGTTTTCCTCTATGCCAGTACTTTCACCAAGCTAAATACGACTGTCAGCAAAAAAGTTGTGGACTGGCTCCGTACCGTCCCTGGCCACATTCACCTGTCCACGTGTTTGTGGTTAGGCGGTCCTTCCCAGTAAGTGCACTAGGGAGGGCACGGATAATGTTGTGCGACCCGTGCTTGTGGAAGGCGGAGACAATACCGGGAGAAATAGTGGCGGCTGGGGACCGAGTATGGACACCCGGTCGCCTCCGGCATGAGGTTGTGAAAAGCTTCTGACGCGCCCCTGGGCCTGTGTCGCGCTGCGTTGCGCACGCGGGAGCTTACCCGGAGCCGGATCTCTTGAGGGTTGTAGTCTCGTGGTGGTGATCCGGTCCGTGCCCAGGGAGTCAGACTAAGTGGCGCTGTATCAGCGGTAGATGATGGACGACTACGCCACCCATTGAATGCAGCTATGGAGCTGCCGCTGCAGGGCAGACCGCTGAGGCCGGTGGAAGGATGGTGCAGCGTGGATGGTATAACCCCCAACGGGAGGGGTATGGCCTCAGGGCAGCCGACGTGGATGATGGGGGTAGCAGGAACCACTCAGAGACGATGCGGTGTAGTTCAGGGTCTTTACTGGTGACAAAGATAGACCCTCCCGGAGTACTGGCTAGCGGTTGGGGCCTGGTCAGTCCTTGAGCAGATGGGATCTCCCTTGGCCAGGCGGAGTTGTAGGCCTCCCAAACTAACGATACTCTTCTGGCTACCTTGCTAGAAGCGAGTATAAGTAGCCCACGTCCCTGAGTGTACCGTGTGGTGCTCACCCGTATGGCCGGTGACTCGGGGCCTTCTAGTAGCTTCCGCTCCACGACGGCGGTGCTGGTCCCATGCGTGTGACCGTGCCTTCGGGTTTCTTGGTCAGAGGACCTGAAATCCCCTGCCTGACGGATTCTGCTGCTGGGTAGGAGTTAGTCCCCACAGCCTCGGACTCCGGGTCCGGTAAGAAATCTTCTCAGTCAGGGCGAGCTCTGCAGCTGCCAGCCCCTGACTCTTTGTAACACTGCTCCCACAGAGCTCCTGTTGTTTCTTCCTATGCTGCTTCTCTTCTCTACTTCTGGCATGGCCCAGGAGCTGGGCCCAGCCGGAGCCACAGCTCCCTGTCAGCCCTCCTGGCTGAACTCTCCCTCTCAACTCTCTAACCCTGCCTCAGACCCCAGGTTTATATAGGGGAAGTCCTTCCCCTCCCAGGACTGGGCAGGAGGTGTGGCATGCATAGGATTCCTGACCAAGAGACCTCCCACCTGCTCTCAGACATAACATTGCATTACTGTGGAAACCAGACCCCTGGGGTGCCACATTCCCCCCTAGTGAAATTTAGTACTCCGGGACTAAACATATTTTTAGAAAAACATAACAAGGTATAAACAATAATAATACAATAAGAAAAACACATAAAGATGGTTACGGCGTGTCCGCAACCGGGTGCAGTCTTTGAAGAAAACAAAGGTGTCCATTTCACCAAAACAGGGAGACGTAAGCAGGTAGGGGTCTGTCCTGCCCCGAGTCCTTAACAGTCTTTAGTCCATTCCTGGGTTACGCTCCAACCAATTGTACAAGGATTCCCGGTAAATCCACCAAGGACTCCTAAAAAATAACTAGAAACACATAATTATTTACAGGATATGGCCGCTCTCAGTCCTCGGCCAGTGGGGATAAGGATTGGCTGCTCACAGTCCTCAGCCTGGTAAGGGATAGGGGATGGCTGCTCACAGTCCTCAGCCTGGTAAGGGATAGGGACACACGGGGAACAATTCACTAATCCCAACGGGGACCATATTTTAATTAGCAGCAGTCCTTGTACCCTAACGGGTAACTATGTACAGCTCTTTATTCACGCTACTTCCCTTCAGTAGCTATGTCCTCTTTGTGCTCCCTCCTGAGGGTAGTCCTCAGACCCGTCCGGGTCCTCTTGGCTTTCCTCGTATTGGTAGTACTGCAGCTCCTCCTCGGTTAGCTGGGTTAGTATCTCTGCGACAGTCCTCCTCCCAGGTGGCCAGGACTTTACCTCCCTTTGGGCTGCCCCGGTTAATTGGGCCACCAGGATGCTCACTTTTTGCTCCTCTGTGAGGGGATACACCTGGAAGAGGCTATCCAGCTTTTCTCTAAAGTCATGCAGGGTATGTGACTCCCCTGAGTACTGGGGTAGCCAGGCTGCCCCCGGGATATAGGGCATGGTGAAAGGCATGACCGCAACAGCGGTGGCGCTGGCGGGGGTTGAAGCGGTGAAGCTCTCCTCCGTATCCGGCATCCTTCTCCCCCCTAGTGGACCGTGGCCTACCTTGCGATGATCCTCTTCCATAGGCCGCGGCTCCGCAGTGGATCGTCAGGGTTGAGGACCTTCCGTCGCGCTCCTGTGACGTCGGCGTCTGCTGGGCTCCTTCCAGGACCTTACGCAACGTCCGGACGTGAGGCGGGGCTTCAGTTCTCGCGCGCTTTCGGAGTCCACGCCCCTCTTCTTCCCGCGCGGCGTCTTCAAGATGGCGTCCAACGGCGGGAAAACTCCACGGATGGCGGGAAGAAGGCAGAAGATGGCGCCGGATGGCGGGAAAACTTCGCGGATGGCGGGAAGAAGGTAGAAGATGGCGCCGGATGGCGGGAAACCTCCACGGATGGCGGGAATCTTCACCACTGGTAAGTTTGAACAGTCTTTTTCAGGCACGCAGTACCCGGTGGTTGCGGGCACGAAATCCTGCCAACTACGCCAAAAGTTGACGCGCCCCTGGGCCTGTGTCGCGCTGCGTTGCGCACGCGGGAGCTTACCCGGAGCCGGATCTCTTGAGGGTTGTAGTCTCGTGGCGGTGATCCGGTCCGTGCCCAGGGAGTCAGACTAAGTGGCGCTGTATCAGCGGTAGATGATGGACGACTACGCCACCCATTGAATGCAGCTATGGAGCTGCCGCTGCAGGGCAGACCGCTGAGGCCGGTGGAAGGATGGTGCAGCGTGGATGGTATAACCCCCAACGGGAGGGGTATGGCCTCAGGGCAGCCGACGTGGATGATGGGGGTAGCAGGAACCACTCAGAGACGATGCGGTGTAGTTCAGGGTCTTTACTGGTGACAAAGATAGACCCTCCCGGAGTACTGGCTAGCGGTTGGGGCCTGGTCAGTCCTTGAGCAGATGGGATCTCCCCTGGCCAGGCGGAGTTGTAGGCCTCCCAAACTAACGATACTCTTCTGGCTACCTTGCTAGAAGCGAGTATAAGTAGCCCACGTCCCTGAGTGTACCGTGTGGTGCTCACCCGTATGGCCGGTGACTCGGGGCCTTCTAGTAGCTTCCGCTCCACGACGGCGGTGCTGGTCCCATGCGTGTGACCGTGCCTTCAGGTTTCTTGGCCAGAGGACCTGAAATCCCCTGCCTGACGGATTCTGCTGCTGGGTAGGAGTTAGTCCCCACAGCTTCGGACTCCGGGTCCGGTAAGAAATCTTCTCAGTCAGGGCGAGCTCTGCAGCTGCCAGCCCCTGACTCTTTGTAACACTGCTCCCACAGAGCTCCTGTTGTTTCTTCCTATGCTGCTTCTCTTCTCTACTTCTGGCATGGCCCAGGAGCTGGGCCCAGCCGGAGCCACAGCTCCCTGTCAGCCCTCCTGGCTGAACTCTCCCTCTCAACTCTCTAACCCTGCCTCAGACCCCAGGTTTATATAGGGGAAGTCCTTCCCCTCCCAGGACTGGGCAGGAGGTGTGGCATGCATAGGATTCCTGACCAAGAGACCTCCCACCTGCTCTCAGACATAACATTGCATTACTGTGGAAACCAGACCCCTGGGGTGCCACATTTCCATCTCCACGAGCTTAAAAGGCCATATTTCAAGTGCAAGCTGCTGCCCAGAAATCTGGCAGTTTAGTGTTGCGGCCTGTGGGTGGGTGACTGGCTGCATACTTGCACTTGCATTCCAAGTAACAGAAAACTAAGCAGATGGTGGCCTCTATCATCATCATGGCCTCACCTCGGCACTATGAACTCTCCTGAAGGAGAAGCCAGTGCCCACCGGAGGAGTCTCTGGTTCTCTGGTGGGCCCCTCCAACCCTGCCGAGAAGCAGTCCTGGCTAAGAAAAGTGTGGCGGAAGGTTCCCGGGCACTCTATGGCTGCTTTTTTAATGTGGATCGGCCATGCTTATGCATGTTATTTCTTAAACCGCATTACAGATCAGGCCATTGTCCAACTCTGTAGTCATGAAATTAAATGCTCAAAGAAAGATGTGTGTGTCAAAGCACCACCGACAAGTGCGAGTTGATGTTGGACGGGCTGCCATTGCTTCTGCAACAAGCTGCATTAGAGGACTTCCTGGGAGAAATGACACCCAGGGTAGATACGTTTTCCCTCTATGCCAGTCCTTTCACTGAGCTAAATACAACTCTCAGCAAAAAAAAGTTGTGGACTAGCTCCATACCGTCCCGGGCCACATTCACCTGTCCACGTGTTTGTGGTTAGGCGGTCCTTCCCAGTAAATGCACTGGGTAGGGCACGGGTAATGTTGTGGGACCCGTGCTTGTGGAAGGCGGAAATGACACCGGGAGAAACAGTGGCGGCTGGGGACCGAGTATGGACACCGGGCCGCCGCCGGCATGAGGTTATGAAAAGCTTCCGCCTCCACGAGGTGCAAGCAGCTGTCAAAAATTTGGCAGTATAGTATTGCAGCCTGTGGGTGGGTGGCTGGCTGGCTGCATACTTGCACTTGCATTCCAAGAAATGGGGTAGGGACAACTGAACGCTGTACTGGGACAAGGACGTGGACGGTGATTGTTGCAAGTCTGCAACGACAGGTGCATGGCGGGAGGCATCTTCGCATGCACCAAGGATCCCTTATGATGGGCACACTTTTAGGCAGTGACCTGGGAGTCAGAAATGCTTCCAGAGGTCTTCCCCATGCTGTTCCCATGTCTTTTCAGCACTGTATGCATGTGTCTGATGATGTGTCACACACCACATGGCCAGATAAGGTTGTAAAATGTTAAAATTACATTTCCCAGTGAATGCATTTGTCTTTGTTGAAAGCAATGCAAAAGTGCAAAAACGCATCAAAAACGCTATGTGTGAACATAGCCCAAGGTGTGGAGGAGTATTTTTGTTTTTGGTTGTTTATTTTGCTTTATATACATTGTACATGTCATGGAAAGGCTGTTCCTTAACATATTTCCCAGAAAAATCCTTTTTGGTTTCGTTTTGGTATGTTTTATTGTGAGTCCATAAAAGTGGCGTAATACCTCTGACAACGTTGTTGACAGCAGTGACCTGGGAGTCAGAAATGCTTCCAGGGGTCTTCCCCATGCTGTTCCCCTGTTATTTGAGCACTGTTCCCATCGATTTGGGCTATTTTTAGGCCCTCTGCTGACCGCCGGGGGGAGCCGCCTGAAAAATGCTCGAGTTTCCCATAGACTTACATTGGGCTCGACCCAAGCAACGAGTACCCCAGCATTTTAGTGCTCGCTCATCAGTAGTAACAAACTTCACGTGAGCCCTGGGAATGCGAGTGCTGACACCACTGGAAAGGCTCCAGCACTGGAGGTGAGTATGTGTGCTTTTATTTTAACATCGGCAAACATTCAGATTGAGAAGTGCTTATCCAAATAGTGGACAACCCATTTAACTCCTTTACCCCCAAAGGTGGTTTGCACGTTAATCACGGAGCCAATTTTTACAATTCTGACCACTGTCAATTTATGAGGTAATAACTCTGGAAGGCTTCAACGGATCCCACTTGAGATTGTTTTTTGTGAGATATTGTACTTCATGATAGTGGTAAAATTTATTCGATATGACTTGCGTTTATTTGAAAAGATTGGAAATTTGGTGAAAATTTTGAAAATGTCGCAATTTTCAAAATTTGAATTTTCATGCCCTTAAATCAGAGAGATATGTTACACAAAATAGTTAATAAATAACATTTCCCACATGTCTACTTTACATCAGCACAATTTTGGAACCAACATTTTGTTTATTAGGGAGCTATAAGACTTAAAAGTTGAACAGCGATTTCTCATTTTTCCAACAAAATTTACAAAACCATTTTGTTAGGGACCACATCACATTTGAAGTGACTTTGAGGGGCCTTTATGACAGAAAATACCCAAAATGACACCATTCTAAAAACTGCACCCCTCAAGGTGCTCAAAACCACATTCAAGAAGTTTATTAACCCTTCAGGTGCTTCACAGGAATTTTTGGAATGTGAAAGAAAAAAATGAACATTTATTTTTTTTTCACAAAAATGTTATTTTAGACCCAAATTTTTTTTATTTTCGCAAGGGTAACAGGAAAAATTGGACCCCAAAATTTGTTGTGCAATTTCTCCTGAGCATGCAGGTACCACATATGTGGGGAAAAATCACTGTTTGGGCACACAGCAGGGCTCGGAAGGGAAGGAGCGCCATTTGACTTTTTGAATGTAAAATTAGTTTGAATAATTAGCTTATGTCATGTCGCGTTTAGGGAGCCCCTGATGTGCCTAAACAGTGGAAACCCCCCCCCAAGGTGCACCATTTTGGAAACTAGACCCCTCAGGGAACTTATCTAGATGTGTGGTGAACACCTTGAACCCCCAGGTGCTTCACAGAAGTTTATAACATTGAGCCATAAAAATAAAATTTTCACATTTTTCCCCCAAAAATGTTTTTCAGCCCCCAGGTTTGCATTTTCATAAGGGTAGCTGGAGAAATTGCACCATACCATTTGTTGTGCAATTTCTCCTGAGTAAGCCCATACCCCATATGTGGGAGAAAACCACTATTTGGGCGCACAGCAGGGTTCAGAAGAGAAGGAGCGCCATTCGACTTTTTGAATGTAAAATTTGAAGAGCCTCTGATGTGCCTAAACAATGGAAACCGCCCACAACTGACCCCATTTTGGAAACCAGACCCCTCAAGGAACTTCTCTAGATGTGTGGTGAGCACCCTGACCCCCAGGTGCTTCACAGAAGTTTATAACGTAGAGCCGTGAAAATAAAAAAATCTAACTTTTCCACAAAAATGATCTTTTAGCCCCAATTTTTTTATTTTCACAAGGGTAAGAGGAGAAAATGGACTCCAAAAACTGTTGTGCAATTTCTCCTGAGTACACCAATACCCATGTGGGGAAAATGCACTGTATGGGCACTAGGCGAGGTTCAGAAGGGAAGGAGCACTGTGTGACTTTTTGAACGCAACATTGGCTGGAATCGAGAGCGGACGCCATGTCGTGTTTGGAGAGCCCCTGATGTGTCTAATCAGTGGAACACCCCCACAAGTGATCCCATTTTGGAAACTAGACCCTCAAGGATTTTATCAAGTGGTATAGTGAACATTTTGAACCCCGAGGTACGACACAGAATTTGATAACATTAGGTCATCATATTGAATAAGTAGTCAATAGTCTTCAGCGTAAATGCTTGCTACTTGAGTTTTCATCGGGTACTCGGGCATGAACCATGTATCGTGGATGCTCGAGTCCCCACCTCGCATGTTTAATGGTTATTAGACACCCCAAAAAAACATGCGGGGATCGCTCGCGCATGGCAGGCAATCCCCGTGAGGTTTCTTTGGCTGTATAACAACTGTGAAACATATGGGCCGGAGACTCGAACATGTCACTCGAGCACCCGCAATACTCGGTGCATACTCGAGCGCCCAATGCAAACTCAAGTAGCGAGCTCTTGCGCTCAACACTAGTCACCATATCGTCATCATTTTTTTTCTTTACTTCTGAAAAAATCCCAACCCCAACACAACCCTAACCCCAACTCTAGCACAACCCTAACCCTAGCACAACCCTAAGCCTAACCCTAGCACAACCCTAACCCAAGCACAACCCTAACCCAAGCACAACCCTAACCCTAGCACAACCCTAACCCTAATACAACCGTAACCCTAAAGTTTATTTTTTACGCCTTTCCTCGTGCGATATAAGTGATTAGACGACTTTATTCTTCGGGTCGGTGCGATTACAGCGATGCCAGATTCATATCTGGTTTTTATGATTGACAGCTGTCACACACTAAAGACTAGTTTTTGCATTGCCATATTTTGAGAGCTATAATTTTTCCATATCTCGGCTGACAGAGTCATGTGACAGCTTGATTTTTGTAGGACAAGTTGATGTTTTTATTGGTACCATTTTCAGGCACGTGACACTTTTTGATCGCTTTCTATTCCAATTTTTGGGAGGCAGAATAAACATAAACCAACAATTCAGGAATTGTTTTTTTTTTTTTTTTTTTTTTTAATGCCGTTCCACGTGTGGTGGAATTGATAATGCAGCGTTATTCTTTTGGCTCAGTACGTTTACAATGGTACCACATTTATATTTTTTGATGTTTTGGCGCTTTTGCACAATAAAAACTATTTTATAGCAAAAATATTTTTCTTGTATCACTTTATTCGGAGAACTATAACTTTTTTATTTTTCAGCTGATGGAACTGTATGGCAGCTTGTTTTCTGCAGGACAAGATGATGTTTTAGCGGTACCATTTTTATTGACATTCGTCTTTTTGATCGCGTTTTATTCCATTTTTTGTTTGGCGGTATGATGAAAAAACATTGTTTTTTGCTTATTTTTTTACTGTGTTCAGTAAAGGAGTTAACTAGTGGGATAGTTTTATAGGTCAGGTCGTTCCGGACGCGGTGATACTAAATATGTGTACTTTTATTGTTTTTTTTTTATAATAATATTTATTTATGGGTACAGTATATTTTTATTTTTTGGGGATTAATTATTTGTTCATTTTTTTTTTTAATATTTTTACAATTTTTTTTTTCCACTTTCTGACACTTTTTTTTAACTTTTACATTTTGTCCCACTATGGGACTTTCACTTTTTGCAGGCTGATCGCTTGTATAGCATAGAGATGCAGTGTAACGGGTCTGGGAGGTGGAACCTCAGAGCAACTATACAAAGGGGCAGTCCTTGTAAGGAAGCGGGTGGCTCCCAGGGAAGGCGGGCAGGTAGTCACGGCAAGTGACAGGGACAGTCTCTGGGTAGAAGGGCAGGAGGTCACAGCAAGTGACAGGGACAGTCTCTTGACAGGCGGATGGTCACGGCAAGTGACAGCAGGGTAAGAGTCTCTAGACAGGCACGTGGTCACGGCAAGTGACAGCAGGGAAAGAGTCTCTAGATAGGCTAGCAGGCAGGTAGCAGGTGAGCGCTCCCAGGTGAGCGGGCAAGAGTCTCTGGACAGGCAGGTGGTCACGGCAAGTGACGGCAGAGCCTCCAGGTAGGCTAGCAGGCAGGTAGCAGGTGAGCGCTCCCAGGTGAGCGGGCAAGAGTCTCTGGACAGGCAAGTAGTCATGGCAAGTGACGGCAGAGCCTCCAGGTAGGCTAGCAGGCAGGTAGCAGGTGAGCGCTCCCAGGTGAGCGGGCAAGAGTCTCTGGACAGGCAGGTGGTCACGGCAAGTGACGGCAGAGCCTCCAGGTAGGCTAGCAGGCAGGTAGCAGGTGAGCGCTCCCAAGTGAGCGGGCAAGAGTCTTTGGACAGGCAGGTGGTCACGGCAAGTGACGGCAGAGCCTCCAGGTAGGCTAGCAGGCAGGTAGCAGGTGAGCGCTCCCAAGTGAGCGGGCAAGAGTCTCTGGACAGGCAGGTGGTCACGGCAAGTGACGGCAGAGCCTCCAGGTAGGCTAGCAGGCAGGTAGCAGGTGAGCGCTCCCAGGTGAGCGGGCGGGCAGATCCATAGACAGACTGACAGGTGTTGGAAGGCAGACTGTCGGACCACAGGAATGCAAGCAGATAGACAGGAATCTGGTAGGTATCAAGCAGAGGTCTGGCAGGTAACTGGCAGGTATCTGGTAACGGAACCTGAGGGCTGAAGCAGAGTTGAAAGGCTTTGCAACAACATTGCTCGGGCACCTCCATTTTGGAGGAGGTGCCTTATATATGGTGAGGTCCTCCGGCCATTGGCCGGGGACTCCTTAGGATGGCGCGCGGCCCCTTTAAGAGAGGGGGAGCGCGCGCGCCCTAAGCACAGAGGCCGGGAAGCAGCGCGCGCTGCCAGCAGAGCGGGAGGGAGGCGCCGGGCACGGAGCGGAGAGGTGAGGGGAACGGCGTCCCTGCCTAGCAGGAGGCAGGGACGCCGACGCTACAGTATCCCCCCCTTTAGGCCCCCCCTTTTTTAGGCCAGACAGAAATTTATCAAGGATGAGCGGGGCATGGATGTTCTCCCGGGGCTCCCATGTTCTCTCCTCAGGACCAAACCCCTTCCAATCCACTAGAAAAAAGGTCTTTCCTCTTACCCTTTTGGTGGCCAGAATGTTCTCTACCTCAAACTCGTTTTCAGCGGAAACCGGAGCAGGAGGCGTACCTGTAGACTTGGAAAAAGAGTTAAGTATCACGGGTTTGAGTAGAGATACATGGAAGGAGTTAGGAATCCGCAAATTGGCCGGGAGTTTCAATTTATAGGCCACCGGGTTGATTTGTTTGATAACTTCCAGTGGACCGATGAACCGAGGCCCTAACTTGTAGGAAGGAATCTTGAGCTGGACATATTTGGACGAGAGCCAGACCTTATCTCCAGGATGGAATTGTGGTGGATCCAGACGTCTTTTGTCAGCCTGTTTTCTCATCCGCTCGGATGACTGAAGGAGTGCGGATCTGGTACTTTCCCAAATGGAGGAAAATTCGTTAACGAGAGATTCTGACGCGCCCCCTGGGACATATTCCTTTTTGAGGGGAATACCCGGCACCGGATCAGATGGGGGGTTGTAGTCTCCGAGCGGCTGTGACCCGGCCCGTGCCCAGGGCGTCAAGCTCAGTGTTATGTGGCAGTCCTACAGATGTTATTAAGAGTTCTTTTGTGTCGACTACGCCACCCGTTGTGATGCGGTCACTGGGGCCGCCGCTGCAGCAGGTTCCGCTGAGGCTGATGGTGGATGCGCAGCTTGGTGGGATAACCCCCAACGGGAGGGGTATAGCCTCAGAGGGGACAGGCGCAGAGGATGGGGGTTGTGGTGGTGTAGTGCAGACGGCAGTGAAGACAGAGTCGGGTTGTGCAGTTAAGGGTGTTTACTTACTGCAGATGTTGTACTGGTCACTCCAGCTGCTAGTGACCACCCGAGCCGTGCTGCGTCCACCAGGTCCTGGATCCAGCCAACCCCCAAACAAGTCCGGAGCGTGGCCCTGAGCTCTCCTTCTGTCCCGTTCTCTGGCCGTCCCCACCAGTGATCCACCTAGGTCCAGCTCCCTCGGGCCTTCTGTTGGGACACCCTTGGCCCTGGGTTCCCTGACCCTTCATGTGGTGTGCCTTCGGGGTGGATGTGATGGGTGACCGTGGCAGACGCTGCCCACGGTCTCCGGTCTCTGGCTGGGGAATGTTTTTACCCCCACCAGCTTGGGTTCCGGTACCCTGATGCCGACTCTTCACCCGGTGCTTTTAGTTGGGATCTCAGAGTCCTTCTCTTCTGTGCTCTGGGTCTCTCTCTTTTCTCCTCTCTCACTCTGGGTCTTTGTCTTTCTTCTCTCCTCTGCTCCTGACTTGTTCTCTGCAGCTGACTGACTCTCTGCATCTGATCCTCTGCATCTGACCCTGATCTTAGTTGGTGCCCACCTTATATACACCCTCTATGTGTGAGCTCAGGTGACCAGCACCCAATGAGCTCCTAACTTTACCCAGGCTGCTCCCCCTATCTGCCCCTACACTACTTGGGATGTACCACCCCCCTCCCACTCCAGCCAGGAACAGACTCGGTCGTACCTGCACATTTCTAAGTGGGAGTACCGTCGGTCTGCTCCTCGGAAATGGGATGTGTGTAGTGCATGCAGCCTACCGAGCTCAGTTCCACACTCCATCCTTGCCCGGGAGTGGAATATCACACCTCTGGGTTGAGGTGCAATACTCCTGTAGCAGCCGAATCCTCAGGGTGCTACAATTCCGCAGCCGGATTGTCCACCGAGGTGGAGACGGGAAACGGGATCCGAGGATGCTGACCGTAGACTACAAAAAATGGGGATTTGGAGGAAGATTCGCTCTCGTGATTATTGTATGAAAATTCGGCCCATGGTAAAAGATCCACCCAGTCGGAATGGTGAGCATTAACAAAGTGCCGGAGGAAACTGGTTAAAATTTGGTTGATCCGTTCCACTTGGCCATTGGACTGTGGGTGATAAGCAGAAGAGAAGTCCAAGGTGACCCCCAGCAGTTTACACATGGCTCGCCAAAAGCGAGAGGTGAACTGAACCCCTTGGTCGGATACGATGTGGAGAGGAAGACCATGAAGACGGAAGACATGATGGATAAAGTCTTTAGCTAACTCTGATGCAGACGGGAGACCCGGCAGGGGAATAAAGTGAGCCATCTTGGAAAAGCGGTCAGCGACCACCCAAATGACCGTACAACCGGCGGAGACAGGGAGGTCCGTTAAAAAGTCCATAGCTATATGCTGCCACGGAGCAGCAGGTACAGGAAGAGGAAGGAGGCGGCCGGCTGGCAGATGTCTCGGGACTTTGTTGCGGGCGCAGGACACACAGGCTGAAACAAAGTCTATTACGTCCTTGTGCAGGGTAGGCCACCAGTAATGCCGGGTAATAAGCTGGAGGGTCTTTTTCTGACCAGCGTGGCCAGCTAGCTTGGACGAGTGTCCCCAGTGTAGAACCTTCTCATGATCAGGTACAGTTACGAACGTCTTACCGGGTGGAAGACGATTTAGATTCACGGGGGCCACCTGCATTACTTTGGCGGGGTCGATGATGTGTTTAGGCTCCTCCTCAAGATCAGAGACCAAAAAGGATCGGGACAAGGCATCAGCTTTGATGTTTTTGTCAGCCGGGCGAAAATGAAGAATAAAATTAAAGCGGGCGAAGAACAAGGACCACCGGGCTTGGCGCGGGTTAAGTCTCTGGGCATTCTGGAGGTAAGCCAAGTTCTTGTGGTCCGTGTAAATTATTACCGGGTGAAGAACCCCCTCGAGCAGGTAACGCCACTCCTCCAGTGCCAGCTTAATGGCCAACAATTCTCGGTCTCCTATAGAATAATTGCGCTCAGAAGAGGAGAAGAGTTTGGAGAAGAAGCCGCAGGTTACCATTCTTCCGGAAGATGACTTTTGGGTAAGTACCGCTCCGGCTCCGGAGGAGGAAGCGTCGACTTCTAGGAAGAATTGTTTGTTGCTGTCCGGACGATGCAGCACAGGGGCGGAGGAAAAAGCTTGTTTTAAGGAAAGGAAGGCCTCCTCTGCTTCGGGCGGCCATTCTCTTGGATTAGCGCCCTTACGGGTGAGCGCCGAGATAGGGGCAGTCCGGGAAGAGAAGTGCGGAATGAAGAGGCGGTAGTAGTTGGCGAAGCCCAGGAACCGCTGAATAGCCTTCAACCCCTCTGGTCGGGGCCACTTCTGGATGGCAAACAGTTTCTCAGGATCCATTTGTAGGCCGATCTGAGAGATTATGTAGCCCAGAAACGGAAGCGAGGTCTGCTCAAAGAGGCACTTCTCATATTTAGCGTAGAGGTGGTTCTGCCTGAGCCTGAGCAGGACCTGACGAACGTCCCTCCGGTGAGTGAGAAGATCCGGAGAGAAGACCAAGATGTCGTCCAGGTACACCACCACGCAGGAGTAGAGAAGGTCACGGAAGATGTCATTGACCAACTCTTGAAAGACGACGGGAGCGTTACAGACACCGAAGGGCATTACAAGGTATTCATAGTGGCCGTCCCGGGTGTTGAATGCCGTCTTCCATTCATCCCCCTGACGGATACGGACCAGATTATACGCCCCACGGAGGTCCAGCTTGGTGAAGATTCTAGCCCCCCTCAGACGGTCAAATAATTCAGGAATGAGCGGAAGGGGGTATTTATTCTTCACTGTGATCTGGTTAAGGCCTCTATAGTCTATACAGGGACGGAGTGAGCCGTCCTTCTTTTTGACGAAGAAGAAGCCTGCTCCCGCCGGGGAGGTAGATTTCCGGATAAATCCCCGGGCCAGATTCTCCTCAATATATTCAGACATGGACCGGGTCTCAGCAGCGGACAAAGGGTAAATACGCCCACGGGGAGGAGTAGCGCCGGGCATCAGGTCGATTGGGCAGTCGTATGGTCTATGAGGGGGTAATGTCTCTGCCTCTCTTTTATTAAAGACGTCCGCAAAAAAACAATAGGGAACCGGTAGGCCGGGTAGATTGGCTGGGGTAGGAGAAGGACGAGCAGGATGAACGGGAACTAAACAAGTCTTATGGCAGTCCTGTCCCCAGCGAAGAACTTCTCCGGTCTGCCAATCAAGCACGGGTGCATGTCTCTGGAGCCAAGGTAGGCCTAGCAAGAGGGCGTGAGAGATTCCAGGCAGAACATGGAAGAAGATGCTCTCAGAGTGCAGCATTCCCACCTGCAGAGTTATGGATTCAGTGATGAGTTGGATGGGATGTGGTAAGAGGCCCCCATCCACGGCGGCGACAGATAAGGGTACAGCCAGAGGTTTGGTGGGAATGCGGTATTTCTCTACCAGGGCCTGAGAAATGAGATTTCCGGCAGCTCCAGAGTCAAGTTGAGCCAGTTCAAAATAGGCGTTTCCCGACCTCTCCGGGCAGGAACGGATCCGGTGCTCCTTACTGCCACAGTAGAAGCCGCTCCCCTCGGCAAGGCGTAATTCTTTACGGGTCTTGACCATCTTGGTCTGGTCGACCTGCATAGGCTCGGGTGAGTGCGCCGGGGGAGTAACGGAGGAAGTGACGGGTCTCTGGAAGGTAGGGGCAAGGCGTGGAAACCTCCTCTCACGGGTGGCCTCTTTGGTGCGCTCCTGGAACCGGATGTCAATCCGGGTGGCAAGTGTAATTAAGTCATCGAGAGTGGTAGGAATGTCCCGACCGGCGAGTTCATCTTTAATACGGCCGGACAGACCCTCCCAGAAGACGGACACCAGGGCGTCGTTATCCCAGGCAAGCTCCGAAGCAAGGGTACGGAACCGTATGGCATATTGACCCACGGTGAGACTTCCTTGGCGGAGGCGTAGCAGAGATGAGGCGGATGAGGTCTTCCGTCCTGGTTCGTCGAAGACCTTCCGGAAAGCCGTGAGAAAGGCTGGCAGGTTGGACACCAGGGGGTCTCCTCTCTCCCATAGAGGATTTAGCCAAGCCAGCGCCTCCCCGGTGAGATGGGACATGATGAAGGCTACTTTGGCTCGGTCGGTGGAAAACTGGTGTGCCAACAGTTCGAAGTGCAGAGTGCACAGGTTAATGAAGCCCCGTACCTGACCGGAATCTCCGCCAAAACGAGGCGGGGCGGTGAGGTGAGGACCGGGAAGAGATGCCATGGAATTGATGGGCAGCGACGCTGCCGGGGTAGGAAGCAGGTCCCGAAGCAGACCTGGGGTAGGAAGCAGGTCCCGAAGAGGTAGTCAGTGTGTCCAGGCGGGAGTTAACACTACGCAGGTGGCTCAGGATGGACTCCTGTTGGGACCTCTGACAGGAAAGTTCATGACATAGGTCCGAGAGTGAGGGAGCTTGGGTGCCACCGGGTTCCATGGCCCGAGCAAACTGTAACGGGTCTGGGAGGTGGAACCTCAGAGCAACTATACAAAGGGGCAGTCCTTGTAAGGAAGCGGGTGGCTCCCAGGGAAGGCGGGCAGGTAGTCACGGCAAGTGACAGGGACAGTCTCTGGGTAGAAGGGCAGGAGGTCACGGCAAGTGACAGGGACAGTCTCTTGACAGGCGGATGGTCACGGCAAGTGACAGCAGGGTGAGAGTCTCTAGACAGGCAGGTGGTCACGGCAAGTGACAGCAGGGAAAGAGTCTCTAGATGGGCTAGCAGGTAGGTAGCAGGTGAGCGCTCCCAGGTGAGCAGGCAAGAGTCTCTGGACAGGCAGGTGGTCACGGCAAGTGACGGCAGAGCCTCCAGGTAGGCTAGCAGGCAGGTAGCAGGTGAGCGCTCCCAGGTGAGCAGGCGGGCAGATCCATAGACAGACTGACAGGTGTTGGAAGGCAGACTGTTGGACCACAGGAATGCAAGCAGATAGACAGGAATCTGGTAGGTATCAAGCAGAGGTCTGGCAGGAACCTGAGGGCTGAAGCAGAGTTGAAAGGCTTTGCAACAACATTGCTCGGGCACCTCCATTTTGGAGGAGGTGCCTTATATATGTTGAGGTCCTCCGGCCATTGGCCGGGGACTCCTTAGGACGGCGCGCGCGGCCCCTTTAAGAGAGGGGGAGCGCGCGCGTGCGCGCGCGTTCTAAGCACAGAGGCCGGGAAGCAGCGCGCGCTGCCATCAGAGCGGGAGGGAGGCTCCGGGCACGGAGCGGAGAGGTGAGGGGAACGGCGTCCCTGCCTAGCAGGAGGCAGGGACGCCGACGCTACATGCAGCAGCAGCATCTCTATGCCATATGCTCTATGCCATACAGGCTCTCAGCCTGCATGCAGAAGTTACTTTGATTATGCACTGCCCATGATCAAAGTAAGTTCCTGATGCCTGGTGACCTGGATGTTGTCATGACGACATTGGGTCACCATGGCAACTACCGGGACCCGGCAAAGACAGCACGGGACCCCGGAGACAAGTTAAGTAAGCCGCTCTTACCTCCCCTTGCTCCCGGAATGCTGCGATCGACTTCAAGGCTATGTTCCCACAATGAGCTTTTGGTGAGTTTTTGATGTTGCAGAATTTCTGCACCTATTAAATAAATTAGGTTTCATGCATTTTTTTCATTGCATTTTTGTGCAGGTTTTTATTGTGTGGATTTGAAACACGCACCACAGCTCAGTTTACGCTGATTAAAAAAAGTACCAGGAATAACTGCGAGATGTGCACGGCTTTCTCTTGTGGTCCGATAGAGAATGATTGAATCTCCATTCACGAAGGGGCTCTGCAAAGCTTGGTTCCAGAGTCTCAATCTCAGGATTGCTAGGGGGTCCCAGCCATCGGACCCCCAGTAATCAGTACACCGTGCTTTATAGTGGACAGCTTACTAGTGGATAGCTTACTATTTTAGAAATAACCCTTTAACTTCATATTTAGTCCAGTAAGATTAATGTGTCACCCAGGGGGAATATAGGGGACTCGGTACCTGGGCCTTTTACCTTGTTTAGGAGGTCACGGCAGTCAGCTCCCGGGTCCGTACTCTGGGTCTCTCTTTAAAAAGGAGTTGTAGTGTACAGTTTGTTTCGTGACGCCACCTGTGGTTTCCGGTAATGGTTACCGGCGCTGCTGCAGACCTCCGGGGGTGATGGGATGGCAGCTGGGATGTTTTGCTCCCCACAGGCGGAGTGGGCCCCCGGGACAGTGTAGTTGCAAATGGTGTTGATGCTGGGACTTGTGGTGCAGGAGAGATGGTGCAGCGGAAATAACTAACAGAGGCAGTGCAGTGCAATCATCCGAGTTTTACTCACAGTTCTTGTTCAAGGTTCTCAGGTACACTGTACGGGTGTCAGCCTCCATGTCGCACTGCGTCCACCAGACCAGGGGTTCAGCACTTTCTCAAATATATCAGGAGCGCTTGACGGAACCCCACTTTCTTTATGTTCCTTACTAGACCGACTTCTCATGCTGGGTCTTGTCCCTCCTGCCCTGCTCTTCCCACACACAGTCCCGCTCGGGTGCTCTGAAGTCCCTTCTGGGCAACCTGGAGTTCCTGGACCTGCTTGATGCCCTTCACGGTGACTAGGATGAGACTGTGGCGACTGCACCATGGAAGTGCAGAAGCCTCCGTTTTTTCCAGCCGAGACCTGGAGTAACACGGCTGGGCCAGGGACCGGTCCCTTCCTGCGGCCTGATCCCTCTGACACCTGGCAGATTCGGTGTGTATGGGTGCCGTCCTGCACTCACCGTACCCCCTGGGATCCCTTCTATAAAACGGAGCCTTTCTCCTCTGCTCCCCTCCTGGGCCTCTATTACTAGGCCCCACTTATGGAGCAGAGCTCCTGAAGAGACTCTGCTCCCCTCCTCTCCTTACTACTCACTGACTGACTGACCGACTCTCCTGCCACCCTAAGATGACTTCCCTTTTTATACCTCCTACCATGGTGCTCCCTTACTCTATATCCTCCACCCACACCCACTACTGGTTCCCCCTCTCTGGTTCCCCCCACTCCATCCAGGGACAGGGCTCAGCAGAAACACAATGCATCTTGCCCTTCCAGCCGGCCTGGAGCAGTGTAGTGTTGAATGTGGGTGTTGGGGTTCTGGGCAGCACTCCCTCCTTACCTGAGAGAAGGAGGCACCACACCTCTGGGTGAGGTGCAGTACCTCTGTGGCGACTGAACCCTCAGGGGCGCCTCATTAACAGGGCAAAACCAAAAAGGTGCCTCAAGGAATCTGAGACATCCACTTGATGTTTTATGGTGAATACTGTATAGATACACTGCAGTTAGATATCATGTGTAGAGAGCATTTCCCTTTAAAGGGAAACCAGCCTTAAAAGAAACCTGTCACCATAAAGATGCCATCCAATCTGCAGGGACAGTGTTATAGAGCAGGGGGAGCTGAGCAGATTGATAGATCATTTTGTGGGTAAAGATTCAGTATAACCTGTGCTTTAATAATAACACAGGTATGCAAAATTTGGGTTTATGAATTTTTTTTCAAATCCAGTGATTGATTCTTATGTTTTCTTATGCCCTGATTTCAAAAACACTTCTATTTTAACCATCATGTATAGATTTTGAACATAATGCGAGTGAAAATATGTAAAAGCAAGATGCACAAGAAAATTTTTTATTGTAGTCAAAAATATACACAGTATTATATAAAAAAAATGTATTGAACATTCATTCTGCAACTTTATTGGAAATTAATTCTTGTGCCTTTTCATTTTGTCTTCAAAGCTTCTCTTGATGCCTTTTCTCTTATAGAAGGCCTGCAGATCTTCCCTGTGAAGCATCGAGCAGTAGTCCCCCATCATGTTCACATTCCATCTGTCTTTGTATCGTCTTGATATCTCCTTGAAATCGTCCTGATGAAATCTTTCTCCTTGCTCTTTGTTAACAGCACCAAGGTTTTCATGAAAGTAGTCCAAATGGGAATGTAAAAAATGTAACTTCAAATTCATCAGACAACCCAAGGCTTTGAAACGTTTCAACATGTTCTCCACGGTGGACTTAATTTTTGGATCTTTGTTGTTACCTATACATTTCTTCACAACTTTAAATTTTTTTTTGAAGAATCCCAAGCCCTTTTCTCAACAGCTTTCATTTTTGTTTCGAACACATCATCCTTCATGAGTTTCTGAATAGCCGAACCCACAAAAACTACTTCCATCAGTCTTGCTTCGGACAGTCCCTGAAACTTGGTTCACAGGTACTTAAAAGTCTCTCCTATCAGTAGAGCTTTCACAAACTGCCTCATCAGTCCAAGCTTAATGTGGAGTGTGGCAGGAGAACTTTAGTGGGATCAACTAAACTTTCTGTAAGTAGTCAAGATTGCAAAGGTGTTCTCATTGGACAACTTTTTTGGCTCCATTGAGTCCTATCCTGGCTGTCCCATTTACACAAAAAGCATGGGCACTTCGTGTATCCTCTTTGCTGCCCAAGGAGCAAAGAGAGAACGTTCAGATCATCACATATTGAACATCCTTGATCCTTGTAGATTTCTTGAGAATAAAGTCTACATTCTCATAGCTTTCCATCAAGTGCACAGAATGCCCTACAGGCACTGAAGCATACTTGCTGCCATTGTGCATCACAGCTTTCAGACTGTTTTCTTTGGATGAATCAAAGAGTTTTCACTCGCTCCCACTGTACTTAATGTAAAATTTTTCCATCAGCCCATCATATTCACTGCAATATACTAGTGCACCGTCTTGAGAAAAGTATGAAAGGAATTCTTTTTTCTGCTTCTGTACAATGAAAAACAGGTACAGTGTACCAGGAGCTAGCAGGTTCTTTTCCTTTAGTCTAGAGCCTAAAAGTTCTGCAGAATATTTAGGAAGGTTCAAGTCCCTGACTAAATCATTTATTTTGAGCTGTGAAAAAAGCTGTGGCTCATTGGGACTAGCGTGAAAGTATTCATCAGAATCCTGCTCTTCATGTTATGAAACTTCTGAATCAGGTGTATCTTTAAGTTTCTCTGGAGGTGAAGGGACAGGTATTCCTGGACTCTGAGGCACAGGGCTAATTGCTGACGGGAGGTCCGGGTATTTAATTCCCTTCTTATTTTTAAGGTTGAATTCCTCCACTTTGCACGTACAAAAGTAGCAGTCATCACTGTTTTTGCTGTTCCCTCCAGATCATAGGCACGCCAAAACAAAACTCTCTTTATTCCCTCTAGACCACTGTTATAGTTCTTCTACACAGTAAAGATATGAGGTTGTGGGTTGTAAGTAATCACCTAGGCAGGTTAACGATGCAACAATATTTTATTAATCACATTCATGGTAATACCGTAATTCCAGGTAAATGGCCAAAATGCAGTTCTCTCAGTCCTTAAGTTCCCAACCTAGGGTCAGTAGTTCCACTGGCTTTTTATCAGGCCATACTCACTGTCTCCCAACTTTTGGTTGGCCCACAGATTTCGTATCTCCAGTCAGTATAGTCTGTAGCCACAGTCCACGATCCTCCAGACGACAGAATGATGAAAGCCCAGGTATCCAGTAGCAACAGTCCTTAAGAAAGTTCATAAAATCCAGACGACATATACACACTGTAGCACGCTTATCCAGCCCAGTCGGTACTGATCTCCATATCCTGTCGATCCATTCATGGTCCAGAACGCTGTCTCCCTCCTATTCTTTTGATGTCCTTCCACACAACCCATCACAAAACATGTGCCCGTTTTCCTCCCTGGGGTCAGACCCTCCCAAAGTCAGAAGTGATGACACCTTCCCCCTTAAGCATTTACTTTAGATGAAACAATGAAGAATATTCTAAGAGCCTTCACCTGAGACTGCATGTAAGGGCAGGGACACACGGCCGTATAACTCGTGCAGTGATCATATCGCACTGAACGGACTGGCCGGCACCTCTCTTGACCTGAGCATGACAGTGTGATGGATTTCTATGCAGCTGGCAAGCTCAGGTCGGGAGAGGTGTCGGCCAGTACAAAGTTTACCATGCGATCCTCGGACGTGAAATACGGCAGTGTGTCCCTGCCTTAAGACCCCCTGTGGTGACGGCTCCACTGTGTCCACAATCAACACTCACACCATGGGCTTATTCACTTTTGGAACAATGGTTAGAGGCTCCTGAGATACTGATGAGAATAGTGGAATGCTGGACACTTTACAAGTAAAATTAGTGCCCATACACTGACGAGCAAGCAGAGCATTAATAAAACACAACCAGCAAATCTCTAATAAAATGCAATAATAATATTGATGAAAATGGTGGTCCGTGCTGGAAAAGTATCATAGTAACTGGGCAGCTCCTCACATACACAAACAGTACACACTACATGTAAAGCCCACGACTTGTCCTGATCACCTAGTTGTACCCCAAAGTACTCTTAATACACTTTTCTAATGAAATGTAGCAAAAGTTGTTGAGTGAATTACCACACTCTCTTGCAGCAATTTCATTCACGTTGTTAGAAACAGAAGCTTAATCCACCACAACCACTAAATACTGAAAGGAATGGTGGTAAGCAGCGCACCACCACACTCTTATGACCTCGGTCTAAAAGAAAATCTGCCTTTGCTCCTCATAGCAACTAATCACAGTGCAGCTTTCAGATTGTGTACTGCTGATGTAAAATGAAAGCTGTGCTCTGATTGGCTGCTTTGGACACCACTACATTGTTATGAACTGTGACAAAAAAATGTTTTGTCTTTACTGCCAATAACAACCAATCACAGCGCAGCTTTCAGTTCTTATCCTGCTGAGGTAAAATGAAAGATGTGCTATAATTTGAGGCTACGGACACCACCACACTCTTTGAAAGCTGGGCTAAGTAAATCATCTCTGCCCACAGCAGCCAATCGCAGCACAGCGTCCATTAATTTCTAACCAATCTAATGACACCAAAATCATCCACCAAAGGTCACGCAAAGGGGTCAAAGTATGGTGCAAGAAAAAGCCAATGGAGTCAGTGTTTGTGAAAAAACTGTATGTGCTGGAATATTTTAGCTATTTTTAGTGAGGTCATTGATTGAAACTATATAAAAATCACATCTTTTCAAACAATTTTACCCTTGCAGACCTGTGTAATGTAAACCTCTGCTCTGTCGGAGGATTTGGGTCCCGTGGGCGGCCTGATCAGTGACTGACAGCTATCTTTGTATGAACACTTATAAAAAGGAAGCTGTCAGTCACGGATAGGACTGGACCCAAAATCCCAGAAAGAGCAGAGGGTTCAATGATGAAAACACAAATTAGGCCGGAGACACACTAGCGAATTTAAAATCGGTCCGATTTTGATGTAGGAGAGTTGGACGAGTGTTCTGCGATTTTGTTTCCGATTCTTCTGCGATTGCAATGCGATTCTGCATTTTTTTTCCTACTCTCAGCGTATGTGAAGCTATTTACATCCGTTTTTCATGAGCTTGTGATGCAATTTCCTGGGACAGTGGAGAATGTTACTACAAAATCGCATGGCATTTGGATTACTCGAGTGCCGTCCAATTTAAAATCGCATCCATTGATTTTTACTGCTGAATGCGATTCGATTTGCGATTATAATCGATTTTTTTTTCCAGTCCGATCTGGATAAAAAATCGCAGATGAACACAGAATCATAGAATAACATTGGTCCGATTGCAATCCGATATTTTATCGGATTGTATTCGTTCGATTTCATCGTAAGTGGGAGCGAGCCCATATACTGAATATTTTCACAAAAACTACTTATCAATCTGTTCAGCTCCCCTTGCTCTATAACATGGTGCCTGCAGATTGGATGTGACAGGTTCCCTTTAATGCAAGTGTCACACGTCCACGTTTCATGGTCTGTTTACAGAGTTTGATTTTCAGAGAAACTGCAGGTCTCCTGACCCGAATGCAATAGTCTCGTGTTTGCCTATCTCGGGTTTGGCTAAGTAGACCTGTAGCTGTCTTGTCATTGCGTTCTGTTCACGGACGGTGTCAGACGTGTGTAGCAGGCCTAAGTTGTCCTACAGTCTGTATAGCAGATTTATGAAAAGTGTAAGGCAATGAAGGAAGCATCAGTCTCGCTGCGGACACCGCTGGGAAGAACTATGGGGACACGTCCAATGTTTGCTTCCTAGAGCGGCCGGTTTCCTGTTACTGCTCCAGCTGTGTTTAGTATAGCAGGATTCCTGCTGCTTCAGACCTCAAGAGCATGTTAGCTATGTTAGGGTCACTTCTATCTGCCATTCAGAGCTCTGAACACATTCTTGGGCCAGGGTCGCACTACATTTGTGGCTCTGTCAGGGCTGCCATGGGAATTTTTCAAAAACAGGATTTGGATTGAACTCCCAACAGGACCATTTACTATAACGAGGCAGACGGAGTCACTTTATGCTGTTTGGCCTCTATTTCGGCAGTGTCTGCCTTCTTAAGGCACAAAAGCGTGGTCAACTGCATTCCAGCCAAATCCTGTTTTTTGGTGCTTCGAACAGAAGCCTCGACAGAGCCACAAACTTGTAGTCCAAACGTAATGTGAACTTGGCCTTAGCTATATATATGCAAGGCTTGTATCACAATCATAACGCACTTTGTCAATAAGTAATTGCTTTTACCTACTTCACTGCGACCAATAATTGTCAATCACTGCATTCTCAGTATAATGTTATTATTTAAAGGGGTTGTCCACTACCAGGACAACCACTTTAAAATAAACTAGTCTCCCTTGTAAAATAAATATAACACTTGAGCGCACAACAGCCTAATAGCAGCCGCTGATGGCTGCAGGGCTCACATGACATGACAATGCCCCAGGAGACCAGCTCTGACATCATTGCAACGCCGCCTGTGAGTAAGGAGAGCATATGTTATTTTTATTTTACAAGAGGGACTACTTTACTTATAAAGGGTTTGTCCAGGTAGTGAACTTCAAGCCAGGACGGGTGTAAAATGTTACATCATGAGGGTGTCTGACTGCTGGGACCACCATGATAAAGGATCATATTGAAGGTTCTTAAGAAATGACTGGAAGCAGAGATCTTGATAATGAGATTTAAATGGCGCTGTTGGAAAATGTTATTACCTTTAGTCAACAAGTTTTCGGAAAGTTTGCTTTATTTGATGAAACTCTAAAACCATTTTGTTCACGTTCAGCATATCACAGAATCATATAAAGCTTTCTTCTAATGTGAGTCATATCTTTTTTTACAGTCATCCTTACGTAGGTTCCAAAATGATGTTTCTGATGCTCCTGGTTTGGGTTGTTCATTCCTCAGCAGACAACCTTGTCAGCAGCACCGTTCGTGGAGAATCCCCCTACCTGAAAGGCTCCTCTCAGCTTTCCTGTAGTTTACCAGGTCCTGCCGGGCCACCCGGAGTGCCAGGACATCCAGGATCAGCTGGCATTATTGGAAGAATGGGATTTACAGGAAAGGATGGCAAAGATGGAAAAGATGGAGATAAAGGAGAGCAAGGAGATGAAGGTAATTAGTGTTTGCTGTATGGGGAAATTCACACACATGCAAGACTGTCTATTCACTTCTGACATATTAACTTCCTATGACAGTGAATGGAGAGAAATAGCCATTTTTCACCTCTCTAGTTACAGTTATCATGGCAGCAGGTGGAGCGGAGAATGCCGTGGGTCCAAAACGTGGAACAGATAGATTTCTATGGTATATATTGTGGATATGACATAATTGTCTATAATGAGACAACCCCTTTAAGGGGAACCTGTCACCACGAGAAACTCTCTTTACCTGCAGATGTGGTAGTAATTTGCAGGTGAACAGTGTTTAAATCCTGTGTGGCCGGCATACTGGAGCAGCGGCTACAAGGAGAAAATGAAGTTGTACTCTCCCTGTAGCCGCTCGCTTTCAGCCATCACACCGGTGCAGTGAGCTGCTCCAGTCACCGCACGCTATACAGTGAGCACAGCTGTCATCACTCCTCAGCACATTGATTGACAGCCTGCTTTACAGCGTGTGTGCATGCAGGGCAGGCTGACAATCAATGTATTGGGGAGCGATTACAGACGCACTCTCTCCCCTTAGTATTGTTTTACTTTTGTTTATTAAAATCTGCCATGCGGTTCCAGAGATAAGATCCTGTCTATTTAGTGATCATTTTTATTGTCTTTACCAAGGCAGATTTAAAGAAAAAAAAGAGTACTCAGGGGAACAACGGGGTTACAATAAGAGCACAAGCTGGCCACTTTTGACCTGGTGACAGGTCCTATTTAAATGTACAATTTGCAAAGTTTTACTGCAGGTAAGTAACCCAGCCCATACCTTCCTTCCTTAGGTACTCCTGGTCGGGTTGGAAATCCAGGAAAGCACGGTAGCAAGGGCAAGCAGGGTGCCATAGGAAGAGCTGGCCCAAGAGGACCCAAAGGCATCCGCGGTGATCCTGGAAAAGTAGGGGAAGGAGGAGTAAAGGGTCCAAAAGGAAAAAAAGGTGATACAGGAATGCCTGGACCATGTAGTTGTGGGTCCAAGAAAGCAAAGTCAGCATTTTCTGTAGCAGTTACTAAGAGTTACCCAAAAGAACGTCTGCCCATTAAATTTGACAAAATCCTCATGAATGAAGGAGGACATTACAATGCAACAAGTGGGAAATACATATGTAGCATACCTGGCATTTACTTCTTTACATATGACATCACTTTAGCCAACAAACACTTGGCCATTGGTCTGGTCCACAACGGTCAATACAAAATAAAAACTTTTGATGCAAACACTGGGAACCATGACATCGCCTCCGGCTCCACCATACTTCCCCTCAAGGCTGGAGATGAAGTGTGGCTACAGATTTTCTACTCTGAACAGAACGGACTTTTCTATGACCCATATTGGACAGACAGTTTATTTACAGGATTTCTCATTTACCCTGACCAAGAATATATGGAGGAAATAAAGAAAAAGATCAAGGTCATGGAAGCAAAGGATGCGAGCTGAAGATTGGAAAAGATGCTTCTAGTCTGTTATGATCAAGTATTTCTTGTACCCAGAACTGGATCATTTTGTAGCATTCCACATTTATTGTTTCCTATAAATAATGTATGATGTATTGACTGGATAATGCCATAAACATCTTACCGGTGAGGGTCTACTGGTGGTGACCCCTCTAAATCACAGACTCCTTATTATTGGGACCACAAGATAGAACATTTCCCAATCTATAAGGCTAGAACTATGTGGCCAAACTGGTTGGGCGACATCAAGATCACAACGTTGCTGCATCAAATCGCAAGTAAGGATATTAAATGTGGTCACGGTAAAATCCAGCAAATGTGACATGGTCTTGTTAACATGTGTGTCACAACAAACCTCATTTGATATCATCAATTGCGATTTACCCATGAAGCTCCAGCTTAGTGGTGATTTACCACTTATGGACGACAACTATAGTTGAACAAAAAGATTTTTGCTGCCCTGGTTGAGTGTCCAGTTCTGTCCTCCGTGGCAGCCAGATCAGGGCAGTCGGCACATACTCAGTCCAGCATCCTGGGTGCCTCGTACATGTGCTAGACCCAACGACATCATGACAAGTGTCACACTATCATACCATAACTTCAGAGACCCTAGTAAATGTTAGCGGTGCCTTGGACGTGTGGCCGTGGTTGACGGACTCTGAATGAGGACGGCCCAGGTCTGGCTGGCAGGATGGAGGGCAAGACTGAACACTGGACCAAGGTTGTGCAATTATTTTTGCTCAACTCTAACGACAACCTCTCCTTGTAGAATACACTCAGGATCAGTGGTTTTCTTTTATTTCAATGACTAAAAATAAACTGCTTTTTTTTATAAGATTTTGGTGCTTTTTATGCTTTTTTTTATGAAGACTTGATGAGGCTGGTATAATTACTTTGTAATACTGATAGTGGGGCCGTAACCTTAGGCTATGGTCACAGTATCAGTATTTGATCAGTATTTTATATCAGTATTTATAAGCCAAAACCAGGAGTGAAAGAATCAGAGAAAAGGTATAATAGAAACACATCACCACTTCAGTATTATTTATCCACTCCTGGTTTTGGCTTACAAATACTGAGGAAAAATAATGACCAAATACTGATAGTGTGACCGTAGCCTTAAGGGTATATTCATTCAGAATTTTTTTGAGCGGAAAAATCCTACTGGGTTTTCAAGAAAAACTCCACCTCAGGAATCCTTGTTGTTTTTTTACAAGGTTTTCAGTGCTGATGTGTTTTTTTACAGTTTTGACAAGATTTTTTAAGCGTTTTTAGCATTCTTTTGATTAGGCATGTCACTCCTTTTTTATCTCCATGGTGCAGTTTTCAAAACCTTGTCAGAATAAAACTCATATGAACAGCAAATGTTGTATCTGGCTATGGTCCCCGGCCCTCGGATCTTGTAACTGAGCTCAGCCAGGCTCTGACTCATGCTGCCTGTGGCTTGGGCAGTGTGAATCTAATGACAGGTTCCCTTTAACTATTTTGTTTCCCTATCTGTAATAATGTCAAAAAAAATTCAAAGTTTGAAAATTCTTATTTTTTTCAACATTTCCGTTAAATTTCTGATATTTTCATAAATAAATGCAAATCTTAACGACCTAAATTTACAACCATCATGAAATACAATGTGTCATTAATAAAAACTATCAGAACTACTGGGATTAGAAAAAAGATTTCAGAGTTATTAACACTTAAAGTGACACAACAAACTTGAAAAATGGTGCTGTCAGTAACTTTTATTACATTAGTTACCTACTTGCCTGCCCTAAAATGCGACGTTTTCTGACAATATATGGTTATTCAAGGTCTCATACTGCAGGTAGAATACAGAAACAAAGTAGGATTATCTTGGATATGGACATGTTACTGTTTCTATTCTGCCCTTTTGAAGTTCCAGTGATATTTGTGCAATCCTATTCTATACCATGAAGATAAGTAGAGGAACAGAACAGTGGCAGCTTCATGGGCTAACTCTATGAGTACCCAGGCACCGGGCATGGCAGGTATATGGGACATTGTAGCTTAGATGGTCCACCTCCAGTCAGAGATGCTGCTGATGATACAAGATAAGAGTAAACGGAAGCAAAGTAAAGGTCAACTCAAATTTCACAGAAAGTGGATAAAACACAAGGGACAGATTGCAATGATGCGTAATGATGACCAGGCGTGGATAGACCAGGGGTCTGTTGATGCCAACGCTATTTCCACCTGAGTGTGCTTCTTCGGAGACACACAGTGTCGGACTGAAGTACTTTGGACTCACCAGAGAAAATCATTTTTGGGGCCCAACATAACGTGGTACTAACTGCAGTCTGCCCTTATACTTATGTTATGACAAGATGGTGGCCCGATTCTAACGCATCGGGTATTCTAGAATATGTATGCGGCCAACCGGGCGCAATCAGCAGAACGCTGTTTAAATTTGCCGCCAAAATCGCTGATTGGTCGCGGCCGGCAACCGCGACCAAGCAGCAAAACGGTGTTTAAATTTGGCAGCAATATCGGTGATTGGTCGCGGGTGGCGGCTGCGACCAATCAGCGAACTGTGTTAGTGAGGACCGGAGAGCTTGTTTAAATTTGGCGATAAAATCGCTGATTGGTCGCGGTCGCGACTAATCAGCAAAACGGTGTTTAAATTTGGCGCCAATATCGCTGATTGGTCACGGCCGGCGGTCGCGACCAATCAGCAGAGCGGGGTTTAAATTTGGCGCCAATCTCGCTGATTGGTCACGGCTGGCGGACGCAACCAATCAGCAGAGCGTTGTTTAAATTTGGCGCCAATCTCGCTGATTCGCCGATTGGTCGCGGCCGGCCGAAGGCGACCAATCAGCAGAGCGTTTTTTAAATTTGGCGCCAATCTCGCTGATTCTCCGATTGGTCGTTGCCGGCCGCGACCAATCAGCAGAGCGTTGTTTAAATTTGGCGCCAATCTCGCTGATTGGTAGCGGCTGGCGGTCGCGACCAATCAGCAGAGCGTTGTTTAAATTTGGTGCCAATCTCGCTGATTGGTCGTGGTCGACTGGTGGCCGCGACCAATCAGCAGAGCGTTGTTTAAATTTGGCGCCAATCTCGCTGATTGGTCGCGGTCGGCCAGCGGCCGCGACCAATCAGCAGAGCGTTGTTTAAATTTGGCACCAATCTCACTGATTCGCCGACTGGTCGCGGTCGGCCGGCGGCCGCGACCAATCAGCAGAGCATTGTTTAAATTTGGCGCCAATCTCGCTGATTCGCCGATTGGTCGTGGCCGGCCGGCGGCCGCGACCAATCAGCAGAGCTTTGTTTAAATTTGGCGCCAATCTTGCTGATTGGTCGCGGCGCGTGACCAATCAGCGAATCGTATTAGTGAGGACCGGGCAGCGGCGCAGCCTGTGCGGCTACTTCCGCAGCGCCACTCCCCGGTCCTTCGTTCACACTTGCCATCGGGAGATGAGCGCCTCGCGCCGCCTCATCTCCCGGCTGCATCGCCACTGACCTCCGTCCTGCAGATGAGCCGCTAACGGCCGCCATCTTTTTCTCAAATCCCGCGTCGCTGATTGGCCGCGGCCGGACCAATCAGCGACGCTGGATTTCCTGGACAGACAGACAGACAGACGGGATAAGATGATTATATATATAGATACTGGCGTAGCACTGCTGGAAATCAGTGGCCGAAAAAGCATGAGCAGGAACAGCAAGTGGTAGTAGATGTTCTTGGAGTTAGCAAAGGAGTTGTAGGAAACTATCCGTAGATAGGTGAGAATATTCTGGGTAAGACAGTTCAGAACTAGAGCTAGACTAAACAGCTAGAGACAATACTCAACAGAATCCGCCATCTTAGTAAATGCTGTGGCATTGCTGTGTGTGGCACAAGCGATCAGATGATCGCAGGTTGAAGTCCCCTAAGGAGACTAACAAGTACAGTGAAAGGTAAAAATAAAAATGAAAAAAAAAGAAGAAAATATAAGTGATTAAATCACACCCCTTTTCATATGAAGCCAATTACAGAAGTGCACTTTTTGTTGCTATTTCGCCACACTTTAGATTTTTGTAATTTTTTTCCGCTTTCCAATGCATCACATGATAAAATGAATAGTGTCATTCAAAAGTACAACTCGTCCAGCATAAAACTTAACATAACACAACATAACTTACTGCTCCTTGCCGTGCAGTGTCCGTCATGGCTTTGAACGCTGTGCCAGTTCAGTGCCGACAGCTGTCTGTGACAGCTGAGCGGCACGAGAAGGGGTGCAGGGACCCATGCCGTCGGTCCCTGCACCCAGATCTGACTGACCGATCACAGCATGATGGAGCAGGAGATGCTGAAATTTCAGCGTCTGCTGCTCTATCAGTGCCTGGCTGAGCTGCGGCGCTAAACAGCCAGGAGCGCCGCCCATGGCTGTTAACCCTCTGAACACTGTGATCGAGCGCGATAGCAGCATTCAGGAGACAAGGCAGAGGGCTGGGAGCTCCCTCTGCCTTCAGATCGGTGCCCCCGAGACGTCATCGCGGGGGCCCGACCGTTGCCATGGTGACCAGGTGTCGTCATGACGACCCCCAGGTCACCAAGCTACAGAAAGCTCCTGAGACCAATGCACAGCATAGTCTCAGGAGCTTTCAATATAGGTATAATGTATTGCAATGCTAGTGCATTGCATTGCAATACATTATATCTATGAAAAAAGTGAAAAAAGTGAAAGTCCCATAGTGGGACTAAGTAAAAAAGTTTTAAAAAATGTAAAAAAAATTTGTAAAAATCTAAAAAAAAAAATGTAAAAAAAAATATATATATATTACACTAATAAATTCAGATTTATAGGTAAAAAAAAATAAAAATAAACAAAAGAGTACACATATTTGGTATCACCGCGTCCGGAACGACCCGATCTATAAACATGTCACACTAGTTAACCCTTTCAGTGAACAGCATAAAAAAAACAAAAACATGAGAAACTATGACTTTTCATCATACCGCTGGAAAAAAGTGGAATAAAACGCGATCAAAAAGACAGATAAAAATAAAAATGGTACCGCTGAAAACATCATCTTGTCCCGCAAAAATCAAGCCGCCATACAGCTCCATCAGCCAAAAAATTAAAAAGTTACAGTGCTCAGAATAAAGCGATGCAAAGATAATTATTTTTTCTATAAAAGTTTTATTATGTAAAAGCGAGAAAACATAAAAAAATTACATAAATGCGGTACCGCTGTAAACGTACTGACCAGAAGAATAAAGCTGCCTTATCAATTTTACCACACAAGTAACAACAAAAAAAATCCTGAATTGTTGTTTTTCGTTTATTCTACCTCCAAAAAATCAAAATAGAAAGCAATCAAAAAATGTAATTTGCCCAAAAGTGTTACCAATAAAAACGTCAACTCGTCCCGCAAAAAACAACCCGTCACATGACTCTGTCGACCTAAATATGGAAAAATTATAGCTCTCTAAGTATGGCGATGCAAACATTAGTTTTTGCAAAAAAATCGTCTTTTAGTGAGTGACAGCTGTCAATCATAAAAACCCAATATGAATCTGGTATTGCTGTAATCGCACCAACCAGAAGAATAAAGTTGTCTAATCACTTTTACCACATGAGGAACGGCGTAAAAAATATATAAAACCAATTCTTCACCGGCTGCTGATTTGGGTATTCTGCCTCCCAAAGATCGCAGTAAGGCTCGGCTCACATTTATTCTTTGCTGAGCGCTTACACCGGGGTTTCCATGTAAATGTCTGAAATACGTGATTCAGACGGAACCCCTGACGAAAGATTCCCTGTAATGAGGCTGATGGAGACACTGTGGACGGCGTCTGACCTATGATCCGGCGGTGCCCATCTTTTTAGGCGTAAATAAAAGCGCGGTCAGCCACAGTTTTGTGCACCTCTGAAAAGAAGGATAACGCTGAACAGAGGCCAGACGGAGTCCAGAGTAACTCTGCCGCCTCATTATAGTGAATGGATCCCTCGAGGGTTTTTCATCTGAATCATGTCATTTGGAGATTTAGATGGAAACCCCAAAGTAAGTGCTCAGCGTAGAGCGCCGGATAAATGTGATCTAAAATGTTATGTAAAATGTTCCCAATAAAAGCTTCACATAAAAGCCCCCACGCAGGTCTGTCATGTGTTAATGGGAATATAGGGGCTTCCACGTTATGGGTAGTACAAACGCTCTGGAAAAGCTAAATGGCTCCTCGCCCCCCAAAAGAAATTCAGCAAATTCTACTCTCCAAAATCCAAATCCCCCCTCCCTTCTGAGCACCGCAGTGTGTCTAAACCACATTTAGTGTCCACATGTTTGGCAGGGGTATAATTTCCAAAATGGGGTCACTTGAGGGGATATTCTGCTCTTCTAGCATTTATGGGCTCTGTATATGAGGTACGCAAACTATTCTAGGAAAATCTGCGCTCCAGCAGGCAAATAGCACTCCGTCCCTCCTGAGTGTCGCCGTGTGGCCAAGCAGTACTGTACAGCCACATATGAGGTATTGCCACATTCAGCAGAAATTATGGGACAAATTTTGGTGCCATTTTTATCCATTATCCAGTGTGAAAATATCAAATCTGGGGCTAAAACAAAATTTTTGCGGTAAAAATGTCATTATTTTTTCCTCACTGCCCACTGGAACAAAATTCTGTGACACACCCTTGGTGTCAGTATGATCACTGCACCCCTAGATGAGTTCATTGAGAGGTGTAGTCTGTAAAATGGGGTCATTTATGGGGGAATCTGCTGTTATGGCACCTCAGGGGATCTCCCAGTGGGTCATGTCACCTGTAAACCACAGCAGTAAAATCTGTACTATAATTTGGTGCTCCTTCCTTTCTGACCTATGTACTGTGCCTCAAAAGTAGTTGCCAATTACATGTAGGGTATTGGCTTACTCAGGATAGGTCAATTTTCTCCTGTTACACTTGTGAAAATAAAAAATTTGGGGCAAAAAGAAAATTTTTGTGTTTTTTTTTATTTTCACGGCTCTAAGTTATAAACTTCTGAGAAGCATCTGGGGGTTCAAAGTGCTCACCACACATCTAGATAAGTTCATTGAGGGATCTAGTTTCCAAAATGGGGTCACTTGTGGGGGGTTTCCACTGTTTAGGCACATCAGGGGTTCTCCAAACGCAATATGGCGTCCGCTAATTATTCCAGCAAATTTTGAATTCAAAAAGTCAAATGGCGCTCCTTCACTTCCGAACCCTGCCATGCGCCCAAACAGTAGTTTTCCGCCACAAAATTGGTATCAGCATGTTCAGGAGAAATTGCACAATACATTTTGGGGTCCATTTTTATCTGTTACCCTTGTGAAAATAAAAAAAATTTGGTATAAATTTAATATTGTGTGAAAAAAAGTTAAATGTTAATTTTTTTCTTCCTCATTGCTTCAGTTCCTGTGAAGAACCTGAAGGGTTAATAAACTTATTGAATGTGGTTTTGAGCACCTTGAGGGGTGCAGTTTTTAGAATGGTGTTACTTTTGGGTATTTTCTGTCATATAGACACCTGAAAGTGACTTCAAATGTGATGTGGTCCCTAAAAAAAATGGTTTTGTAACTTTTGTTGGAAAAATTAGAAATCGCTGGTCAACTTTTAACCCTTATAGCTCCCTAACAAAAAAAATTTTGGTTCCAAAATTGTGCTGATGTAAAGTAGACATGTGGGAAATGTTATTTATTAACTATTTTGTGTGACATATCTCTCTGATTTAAGGGCATAAAAATTCAAAGTTTGAAATTGCAAAATTTTAAAAATTTTCGCCAAATTTCTGTTTATTTAACAAATTAACGCAAGTGATATCGAAGAAATTTTACCACAATCATGAAGTACAATATGTCATGAAAAAACAATCTCAGAATCAGGGGAATCCGTTGAAGCGTTCCAGAGTAATTACTGCATAAAGTGACAGTCGTCAAAATTGAAAAAATTGGCCCGGTCATTAACGTACAAAGTGGCTCAGTCCTTAAGGGGTTAAGAGGCTGAAATCATTGTTGTCAGCAACATATCATTTTTGTAAACAAGACAAGTTCTGACGAAAACATTGACATTCTATGTGCACAGAAAGATTATATCAATGATCGTTCTGTGCACATAATAATAATAATAATTTTTATTTTTATAGCGCCAACATATTCCGCAGCACTTTACAATTTTAGGGTGACTTATACAAACAATACAGAATAAGCATTTCTCAAATCAAAAGGAGTGAGTGCCCTGCTCACAAGCTTACAGTCTATGATAAAATGTGCACATAAAACTATGTTGGCCTGTCTAAACAGGGTATTAAACTATCGCCGATTGGTTGCATGTTGTATAATGCATGACCGTGTACGGCCAACCCGGGTTCCATAGTTCCGTAATACCCCCCCCCATCTTACCGACCTCAAGTAGCTTAACAAATAAAAACACTGCACCTGTAATTTCTTTGGATAAATTTGGCCACAGCGGCCATTTTATTAACAAACAACATTAACATATAAACATTATTATTCAAATAAATAAATAAGAAGGGAGGGTTCTTGGAGTTAAAAATTAGATCTGGCATAACTAAACCGAAATCGAACCACCGTATTACCCTCAGCCGTCCATCACCAGCTCGAGGGCACCAAAAGCTCCCAGGGTAAAACCCCGTCCAGAGCCCCAAAAACCAAATGCCAGATCACCCCGCTTAATCAAGCCACTGCCTGTAAATTTCCAATAACTTTCCCACCGACACTTCTGTGCCAACTCCAAGAACCCCACCCCCCGCCAAGCCACTGCGACATACCTTCTTACACAACTTTACATAACACTTTTAATATAACCCATTATAATGCATAACATCAAATGCCCCTTTAATTCTTTCACGATAAACAACCACCCTTTTACCATTAATCACAAAATATACCAAAGGAAAACAAAAAAGAGAGGGTGGGTGGGTGGGAACTTCTCTCAATGGCTTCTTCCCTGGACTGCCCGTTTTCCCGCACTTTTCCCTATTATACCTCTTCCCCCCTTTACCCCACCCCCATCCAAATGCCAGCCCCTCCAAACCTATACCCAATCCCGACCATTGGGATTTAAAAATTGCACCCTCCTGGCCAATCCCGGTCATGTGGGGCTTCCTTCTAGGTTCCCATGCCTCCAGCCCCCTTCTTGACCGTGTACGGCCAACCCGGGTTCCATAGTTCCGTAATACCCCCCCCCATCTTACCGACCTCAAGTAGCTTAACAAATAAAAACACTGCACCTGTAATTTCTTTGGATAAATTTGGCCACAGCGGCCATTTTATTAACAAACAACATTAACATATAAACATTATTATTCAAATAAATAAATAAGAAGGGAGGGTTCTTGGAGTTAAAAATTAGATCTGGCATAACTAAACCGAAATCGAACCACCGTATTACCCTCAGCCGTCCATCACCAGCTCGAGGGCACCAAAAGCTCCCAGGGTAAAACCCCGTCCAGAGCCCCAAAAACCAAATGCCAGATCACCCCGCTTAATCAAGCCACTGCCTGTAAATTTCCAATAACTTTCCCACCGACACTTCTGTGCCAACTCCAAGAACCCCACCCCCCGCCACAAACGAACAGCCCTGACCACCTCAGGCTCGTGAGCGCCCCAACACTGCCAAAGCCCTCTCAATCCCCTCCTGTATAGATAATGCCCATAAATCAATCCCAATATCGTTCAGGTGCACCCCATCCTTTGCCCAAAAATCACCAACCCCTGCCTCGAGATCAAGATGCCGAACACTTACACCCCCATTTCTACCAACAAAAGCTGCTATGGCTCTATTCAACTTTACTCGTGCCCTATTAATGCCCTTCACTGATCTGGCCTCCCTCCAATTTTTTCTCGGCACAATGTCAGACCAAACCGTCAACACCCCAGGAAAAGATGTCCATAACCTTAAAAAATCAATTCGAATATCCCTCATCAATTCCCTAACTGGCCGAACCCCCAAATCATTCCCCCCCATATGCACCACCAAAATGTCCGGCGCCCGGTCCAAACGAGCCGCCTTATGGAATTCAGGAAGCACCCTTCTCCATACCATCCCTCTAAAACCCAGCCACCGGACCACCACTTGCTCTCTGCTAAAACCCAATTGCCTACCGTTTGGCCTCACATCCGCCCGCAGCGCCCCCCAATGAACGAAAGAGTGTCCAAGAATCCAGACTAATAACGGGACGTCACCTGCAATAAGACAACCAAAGAATTGTATTCACTTCTGACCAGATAAAACATAAGCCTGCACACCTAATGCCGTACATAGGACAGATAACGATCTGAACTCCACCTCCCGATGCGTTTTATCACATCCTTTCCTAAACCCAAACCGTCCGCTTCTGACGCCGCACCGATTCTGAAAGAATGCGACCCGTACACCTCAGGACTAAGGCCCAACTCCCGGATCCCTTTTTTAAATACTGCAATAAATTGAAAACGTGACAGAAACTCTCCGTTTTTATGACACAATAATGGGCCCTTACGTCCCGACCAAACCTGCCAGTAAGCCATTAAACATCTCCTAGGACACATAAACGATCCATCAACTTCCCCCAATACCACTAGCTTGCCTCTGCCCAATTGATCCATCTTCGCCCTCCTAATCCAAAATTCGATGCCCCCTTTCCGACCGCTCACATCCTCGGCAAACAAACCCCCAACCTTATTCCTACTTGGTGCCACCAACTCACCTAATCTTAGTGCGCCAAAGAACGCCAATGAAAAAGCCAACCTAAACAGAGTGGCTTCAAAAAATGAACAACAAATCTTATCCAACACTAAACCCAACCGCTCTAAAATACTAAAAGTCACCGGTCTTCGTTTATCTAACACCTTACCGCCTCTCCTAAAGCCCCTAAGTGCTTGCTTCACTAAAAACGATTTTGTAACATCTTTTAACCCCTGCAATTTAAAAGCGAATGCCAATCCTGCTACAAATTTACTAACTTTTGACACAGACCATCCAATCTCTGCTGCCCTTCCCACAAGAAACAACACCGCCATCTCTCTATCTCCTTCACCTTCCACCACACCCCACTCCAGAATCCAACTTTGCCATACTCGCCACGATGCCTCGTATGATGCCCAGGTCTGCCTCGTAATGGACTCCCTTATTAACCGTCCGGCTCCTCCATAACCAGTTGCCACAAATGCGAAGGGCATTCTTGACCCACGTCCCCTGCCTCTGGTGCTAGCGCCCGAAAACGGTCCCACTGAAGACGAGATAAGGCATCTGCTATAGAATTTTGTACACCTGGAACATGGACCGCTGTAATCCAAGCGTTCAGCTTAAGACAACAAAGTACTAGTTCCCTCAGTAACCTAATCACAGGCGGGGATGAGGCCGACAAGCTGTTGATGACAGACACCACTCCCATGTTATCGCAATGAAACCGAATTCTCCTGTTGGCAAAACACTCCCCCCAAATAGTAACCGCAACAACAATAGGGAACAATTCCAAAAACGCCAGGTTCCTCGTAAGTCCCCTCTCCGTCCACCCAATCGGCCATGCCCCAACACTCCACCGCCCTTTCCAGTAGGCCCCGTATCCAGCACCTCCCGCAGCATCTGTAAAAATCTCACAATCAAAACTGCTTACAAACTCCTGCTGGATTAATGACCTGCCATTATAGCTTTCCAAAAACAACTTCCAAACCCTCAGATCCTCCTTGTGTTCCTTATTTAGGCGGATAAAATGATGAGCCCCACGCACTCCTGCTGTGGCGCCTGACAACCTGCGACAAAATATTCTGCCCATTGGCATAATCCTGCATGCAAAATTTAAGCGCCCCAACAGCGATTGTAGCTCCCTCAGGGTCACCTTGCGCAACCTCCTGACTCTATCGACCTCCTGCTTGAGCAGACACAATTTATCTTCAGGTAACCGGCACTCCATCCTTTCTGTATCAATTACAATGCCCAAAAAACTTAGGATTGTGCAAGGGCCTTCTGTCTTTTCTTTTGCCAATGGTACACCAAAATGCTCCGCTACCCACACCATAGTACCTAACAAATTCCTACACAATAACGATTGCGGAGGGCCTATAAACAAAAAATCATCCAAATAATGAATGACTGAATTAACTGATGCCAGGTCCATCACCACCCATTCCAAAAAGGTACTAAACGTTTCAAACAAAGAACACGAAATTGCACAACCCATTGGCAAACACCTATCCATGTAATATGCCCCATTCCAAAAACAACCTAACAACGGGATGCTATCCGGGTGAACTGGCAGCAACCGAAAAGCCGACTCGATATCCGTCTTGGCTAGCAACGATCCTGACCCATAACGCTGTACCCATCGCACCGCCGCATCAAATGATGTATATTCAACTGAACATAATTCCTGTGCAATGCCATCATTCACCGAGAGCCCCTTCGGGTACGACAAATGCTGAATCAAACGAAACTTATTCAGCTCTTTTTTGGGCACAACCCCCAGTGGCGAGATAATCACCCTGCTGCTAGGTAATACCCGAAACGGTCCCGCCATCCTGCCCAATTCCACCTCCTTAGCCAACTTCACGCTAACCACATCCGGATGAAGGGAAGCCGACGTCAAATTTTTTAGTGAAAAGGGGACCTCGTGCTCAGGAGGAGGGATTCTAAAACCTTCCAAAAACCCATCCGAAATGACCTTAGCCTTCGACTGATCAGGATACCTACTTAGAAAGGGGGCCATCGCGTGAACCCTCACCGGAGTCACCCCTTTGACCGGTACCCACTGTCGGCTTTCCCTTACCCTTCTTAAAGCATTTTGATGCTCCGTGTGAGCTTCCATTACAATGGGAGCACACGTGTTTGAATTTACAGGAGGTCCCGTACTTGCATTGGCCGTCATTAAATTGCCAGCAAGTTCCCACTTCCTTCTTAGTGCTTTGTGCCCCTTGGTTACCTCCCCCTTGTCCTGCTGGTTGGTTACCACTACTGCTGCTCCCGTGAAAGGACTGCCCATACCTCACTGGGGCCATAACCTTCAGCCACAACCCAATGTCCTTTTGATCCCATCTGATCTCAGGGCGGACTGCCTTCCTCTGACGAAATTGCTCGTCATAACGTAACCATGTCTGACCCCCGTAAGTCCTATGAGCCTCCCCAATAGCATCAAGGTAGCAAAACAAACCCGAACAATTATCAGGAGCTTTTTCTCCAATAACGCTAGCCATTATTGCAAAAGCTTGCAACCAATTGACAAACGTCTGTGGAATCAACCTCCACCTACGCTTCTCTTCTTCCTCTTTTTTACTGTCTTCCTTTTTTCCCTTATCCAGGTTAAACTTTTCCAACGGAAGAAGGGAAAAAATTTCGACATACTCGTCCCGCCAAATTTTTTCTTTAACCTCTTTTTTTAAATGCGCCCCCAATGGCCCCTCAAAGCACACGTATACCTCCCCTTTCGCCCTATCATCCAGTTTTATACTATCCGCATTATCCTTTTCTGTCTGCACACACACCGACACCCCAGAAGGTGTCCCAGCTGTACACCCCGCCGACCTGCTCCCCACCTGCAACAACGCCGGTTGACTAGGTAGCCAAGCCCCCGCCGGTGACAACCCCCTTTGAATGGCCCCCCCGCCGTCTATTCTCGCCAAAATGCGCGACATGCTAACCAACAAATCCCTAAACCCGCTTACATCTGACCCACTACCTCCCCTAACATTTTCCCCGCTGGGCCCAGACACCTGCCTATCGCCTACCCCATCCGCTACAGACCCCGCGGGCGACAAACCATACATAGACGCATACTCACGAAGCTGCGCAGGTGCTGTGTCCCCGCCAGCCGTACTCCCCGAGTCCTGATGAGTCCTTGGTTCGTCTTGTTCTTCTCCATAATCCAGTCCGACCGACCCCTGCTGCTCAAGGCCCGCGCCCCTGGCCTCCTCGTCACCAGGGGGGACCCGAGCCCGTGCCGACCTCCCCGCCGTTCGTCCTCCACTCCTCACCGCCGACCGTGCACATCCGCGATTTTTAGACCCGGACTCACCAGCCCGATCCGTGTTGGTCCGTGGATAACTGCCAGGCAAATCCGTGCTGCTGCCCGCCGCTCCATCCCTCTGCCTGGAGAAACTTGAGCCAGGCAGCAGGTCCTGGAATTGTTGCTGCCTGCCCGTGTAGCTCCGCTGCTGTCTGCGCCCTCTGGTCTGTCTGGCAGGCACCCCGACAGGAACGTCGCCAGGTGTGCCTGCCGCGCTGGTGTTCCCTCCGTTCCCCGCTGCAGGATTGCCGCCCTTTTTTCTTTTAAATAACCGGCGTCTTGAATCGCCGCTAGATCTTGGAGCGGGGGGCGTGTCACTGCGCCCGCCGCTCATTGGCTGTGCGTCCCTCTCGTCTGTCTCCGGGGCCGGAAGTGACGTAGTCCCCATTTCCGGTGAGGCCCCGCCCCCCGGATGACGCGTCTGCGGCCCGGGCCTTGCTTCCGGCGTGGCCTGGGCTCTAGTACTGCGGCGCGCCGACGGGGGAGGCTGCACCACGACGGACCGGGGAACTTCAGTCGCGGACCGCGACCCGTTGCAGGGGGAGCCCGCAGACCGGCTGGGCGGATTCCTGCCGCGGCGGGCACGCCGGCAGGGGATTCCGCCGGCATGCTCCCCGGACACAGGGTCCCCTGAGGGGCTCCGCAGCCTGCGCCTGCTGCCCGTACCAACCATCTCCGGGGAAAGCCTCTCGGGGGGCCGCGTCCTCCTGGCACTTCTTCCCAAACCCGACGGGGATTCTTCCTCCCCGGCATTCCCCAGAAGTCCGGCCAGCTGGGCCTCAAGCCACCCTCCTTGCCTGGATCTGGCAGTCTCCCTCAGCCTGGCGATAAGGGACTCCACAGACTCCATAATAGCGAGAAGAGTGTCCCAGCAATTAAAAAGGTAAAATAATTTTTTTTTTTTTTTTTTTTTTTTTTATCAGTGCTCCAGAACTTCTCTCAATGGCTTCTTCCCTGGACTGCCCGTTTTCCCGCACTTTTCCCTATTATACCTCTTCCCCCCTTTACCCCACCCCCATCCAAATGCCAGCCCCTCCAAACCTATACCCAATCCCGACCATTGGGATTTAAAAATTGCACCCTCCTGGCCAATCCCGGTCATGTGGGGCTTCCTTCTAGGTTCCCATGCCTCCAGCCCCCTTCTATACTGCCAGTCAGTTAATGCCTACAGTCAGGGCATCTAAATGTGCCCTTCCTGTGAAACCCAGTGGCGTACTGCCAATGGCAGCAGGCCACGCGACTACTATGGGGCCCATGAGCCGGGGGGCCCAGTCTCACCGCCTGCGCTGTTCAGCCCCCCCCGCATCGGGCCCCCACCGCCCCTGCATCGGGCCTCACTCTGCATTCAACTGTATTGGCAGATGCCGATATAGTTGAAAGCAGGGCCGGAGTCAGCACTCACTCTGTGTACCTGGGCAAGTGCCGGGGCCCTGGACCATCAGGAGGCCCACTCACCGTCGGGGCCCGGACCGCTCCCCTGGCATCTCTGCAGGCCAGCCGGCACTGCTGCTTGATTGCCAGCACTTCACCAGACATGGTCGTGCGCTGTGCAGCTGTGTCTGGTAGTAATGACACGGCAGGGGCGACACTGCACCTTTAATTGTGCTTGTGTGTCGCCGCCACCGCGTCATTACTACCAGACACAGCTGCACAGCGCACTGCGCACAGCCATGTCTGAAATGCCAGCAATCAGCAGCGCCAGAGGTCCTGCGGAGATACAGGGGGAGTGGCCCGGGCCCCGATGGTGAGTGGGCCGCTTTGATGGTCCAGGGCCCTGATGTTGACTGGGCCCCGCTGATGTTCCAGGGCCCCGACAGCAAGTGGGCCTCCCTGATGGTCCAGGGCCATGTCTGTGATGGCCATCAGACACGCTGGTGGCCCTGCACAGCCACATGAGGAGCTGAGCTGGACACAGGCCAGAGGCAGGTGAGTGAGGTTTGTCACCAGCTTCCCCAATCCACATATTAAAAATAATTCTAATGTGTGTGTGTGATGTGAATATCTGTGTATGTCAGTGTGTATGTCTGTGTATATATATTTATGTCTGTTTTATGTGTTTTTAAGAATGTTTAAATATGTACATATTGTAATGCAGCAGCTTGCTAGCATTACTGTAAATGGTCCAGGATGTGTTTACCGGACCATGTACCTTCCCCTTTAACTGACTGGTCACATGACTGTGACATCACACAGGTCCTGTATGCACAGTAAAGCTCTGTACACATGACTGGGACAGCACACAGGACCTATACACACAGCTGACTGATCACATGACTGTGACATCAGCAAGGTCCTGTCAGTATGTGGCTGTCTGTGCACAGCATATATAAACCCTGCTTAATTTGAGACAGGTGTGTTCGGTGTGAGGCGTGAGGCCTGTGCTCCATGTTTGTGGGACACCGTTTGTGAGAGGCCTAGTGAGGCCGAGAGTGAAGCCTGGCAGCCTGAAAGGCCGAGCCCGGATCCTGTGCGTGGATGCCAGTGGCCTTTGAGGGAGAGCCGGCTTGTTGAGGAACCCTGAAAGGCGCAGGCTGGATGTCAAGTGTGGAAGACATACCAGTAGCCTAAGAGGGGACGACGGCTAGAGACCCCTACCTGGGAAGCCACCAAGCCACAGTGGTGGCAAGCATAATGGACTGCAGCAGCTAAACCCGGCAAAAGTAATACCCTGTGCTATATGGACATTGTGATATGAACATTGCTATTTTTACCTTGCCGTAAGCTGTAACCTGGAGCAAGTGGGCCGGTGTGCCACTTGGCTCATGAACATTGTGTTTATGTGTGTAAACATGCCGGTGGCAGACTAAGATGAACTGTGTGGATTTGTGGTTTATGAAGTAATAAACTGCTGAGCATTGTTTAAAAACGGAAAGACATTGCACGTGTGCATTGATTGTCGCAGCAAAGCGAGTATTCCTCATTATGATGACTAGTGCTGCCTTACAATATGTTCACTTATCTGTATATCTGTTTGTGTATGTGCATGTCTGCATATTGTATGTGTGCATATCTGTGAACCATATGCATGTGCATGTCTGCTTACTGTGTGCGCATGTCTGCGTACAGTGTGTGAGCGTGTGCGCATGTCTGCGTACAGTGTGTGAGCGTGTGCGCATGTCTGCGTACTGTGTGTGTGTGCATGTCTGTGTACTGTATATGTATGCATGTCTGCATACTGTGTGCGTGTGCATGTCTGCTTACTGTGTGTGAGCGTGTGAGCATGTCTGCGTACATGTGGCGCCCCTGAGGGTTCAGTCGCCACAGAGGTACTGCACCTCACCCAGAGGTGTGGTGTCTCCCTTCTCTCAGGTAGGATGGGAGTGCTGCACAGAACCCCAAAACACCTGCATCCAACACTACACTACTCCAGGTCGGCTGGAGGGGCAAGACGCAATGCATGTTTCTGCTGAGCCCTGACCCTGGCTGGAGTGGGGGGAACCCAAAGGTAGGGGGAACCAGTAGTGGGTGTGGGTGGAGGAAGTAGATAGAGGAAGCACTTTTCATAGGAGTATAAATAGGAAAGCCATCTTAGGGTGGCAGTTCAGTTCAGTGGTGGAGTAGTCGTGTCAGTTCTAGGGAGCTGTTCAGAAGAACAGCTCAGGACTGTTTGGAGGAACAGTCCGGGAGCAGAGTCTCATTAGGAGATCTAGTCCGCAGTTAGGGCCAAGTGTGAAGGCCCCGGAGGGGAGCAGGGAGTAGGCTCCGTTCTACAGAAAGGATCCCAGGGGGTACGGCGCGTGCAGGACGGCACCCGTACGCCCCGCATCTGTCAGAAGACAGAGGGATTGCTGCGGCATTCTAATCCCCCAGGAGGGTCAAGTAGGTCCCGGATCCGATGTACAGGAAGGACTCTAGAGCACCTGAGCGGGATTGAGAGTGGGCAGTGCAGAGCAGGAGGGAGAAGGACCAGAGTAAAGACGGTCAAAATAGGAACACGAGAAAGTGGGGTTCTGCCAGGTATTCCCAAGTTGCCTGAGGAAGGATTGAACCTCTGCCCGGTGAACGCAGCGCGACGTGGGAGGCCTTTAACTGCACCTGTGAAGTGTCTAAAGAACTGTGAGTAAAATCTTGGATGACTGCACCGCACTGCCTCCGTCCATTCTTTCAGCGGCACCATTGTTCCCCCAGCACTACAACGCCCAGCGCAACCACCACTCCATCTTACACTGCCCTGAGGCCTGCTCCACCACTGGGGAGCCGTCCCATCACTTGCTGCCCTAACATCTGCCTCAGAGGACTGCTGCAGCGCTGGTGATCTTCACCAGACACCACAGGTGGCATCACGAAAAACACCATATAACAGTAAACCCCCCTTTTTGTTGACTGCCCTGGGCCACACACCGGGCCAGCCACCGTGATATCCCCCGGTAACCAGAGCCCCGGCAGCCAAGTACCCCACAGCCCCGGGGGTGCGTCATCTGCATACTGTGTGCGTGTGCATGTCTGCTTACTGTGTGTGAGCGTGTGCGCATGTCTGCGTACTGTGTGTGTGTGTACATGTCTGCGTACTGTGTGTGTGTGCGCATGTCTGCGTACAGTGTGTGTGTGTGCGCATGTCTGCATACTGTGTGTGTGCATGTCTGCGTACTGTATATGTATGCATGTCTGCTTACTGTGTGCGTGTGCATGTCTGCTTACTGTGTGCATGTCTGCTTACTGTGTGCGTGTGCATGTCTGCTTACTGTGTGGGAGCGTGTGTGCATGTCTGCGTACTGTGTGTGTGTGCATGTCTGCGTTCTGTGTGTGTGTGCATGTCTGCGTTCTGTGTGTGTGTGCATGTCTGCGTACTGTGTGTGTGTGTGTGCATGTCTGCGTACTGTGTGTGTGTGCATGTCTGCGTACTGTGTGTGTGTGCATGTCTGCGTACTGTGTGTGTGTATGTCTGCGTACTGTGTGTGTGTGCGCATGTCTGCGTACTGTGTGTGTGTGCATGTCTGCGTACTGTGTGTGTGAGCATGTCTGCGTACTGTGTGTGTGTGCATGTCTGCGTACTGTGTGTGTGCGCATGTCTGCGTACTGTGTGTGTGCGCATGTCTGCGTACTGTGTGTGTGCGCATGTCTGCGTACTGTGTGTGTGCGCATGTCTGCGTACTGTGTGTGTGCGCATGTCTGCGTACTGTGTGTGTGCGCATGTCTGCGTACTGTGTGTGTGTGCATGTCTGCGTACTGTGTGTGTGTGCGCATGTCTGCATACTGTGTGCGTGTGCATGTCTGCATACTGTGTGCGTGTGCATGTCTGCATACTGTGTACGTGTGCATGTCTGCATACTGTGTGCGTGTGCATGTCTGCCTACTGTGTGTGTGTGCATGTCTGCGTACTGTGTGTATGCGCATGTCTGCGTACTGTATATGTGCGCATGTCTGCATACTGTGTGCGTGTGCATGTCTGCATACTGTGTGCGTGTGCATGTCTGCCTACTGTGTGTGTGCGCATGTCTGCGTACTGTGTGTGTGCGCATGTCTGCGTACTGTATATGTGCGCATGTCTGCATACTGTGTGCGTGTGCATGTCTGCATACTGTGTGCGTGTGAATGTCTGCCTACTGTGTGTGTGCGCATGTCTGCGTACTGTGTGTGTGCGCATGTCTGCGTACTGTGTGTGCGCATGTCTGCGTACTGTATATGTGCGCATGTCTGCGTACTGTATATGTGCGCATGTCTGCGTACTGTATATGTGCGCATGTCTGCGTACTGTGTGTGTGCGCATGTCTGCGTACTGTATATGTGCGCATGTCTGCATACTGTGTGCGTGTGCATGTCTGCATACTGTGTGCGTGTGCATGTCTGCCTACTGTGTGTGTGTGCATGTCTGTGTATTGTGTGTGTGAGCATGTCTGCGTACTGTGTGTGTGCGCATGTCTGCGTACTGTGTGTGTGCGCATGTCTGCGTACTGTATATGTGCGCATGTCTGCGTACTGTACATGTGCGCATGTCTGCGTACTGTGTGTGTGCGCATGTCTGCGTACTGTATAAGTGCGCATGTCTGCGTACTGTATATGTATGCATGTCTGCATACTGTGTGCGTGTGCATGTCTGCCTACTGTGTGTGTGTGCATGTCTGTGTATTGTGTGTGTGTGAGCATGTGTGCATACTGTGTGCGCATGTCTGCGTACTGTGTGTGTGCGCATGTCTGCGTACTGTGTGTGTGCGCATGTCTGCGTACTGTATATGTGCGCATGTCTGCGTACTGTGTGTGTGTGCATGTCTGCGTACTGTGTGTGTGTGCATGTCTGCGTACTGTGTGTGTGTGCATGTCTGCGTACTGTGTGTGTGCGCATGTCTGCGCACAGTGTGTGAGCGTGTGCGCATGTCTGCGTACTGTGTGTGCATGTCTGCATAGTGTGTGTGAGAGTGTGTGCATGTCTGCGTACTGTGTGTGTGCGCATGTCTGCGTACTGTATGTGTGCATGTCTGCGTACTGTGTGTGTGCGCGCATGTCTGGTGACTGTATATGTATGCATGTCTGCATACTGTGTGCGTGTGCATGTCTGCATACTGTGTGCGCGTGCATGTCTGCATACTGTGTGCGTGTGCATGTCTGCCTACTGTGTGTGTGCATGTCTGTGTATTGTGTGTGTGAGCATGTCTGCGTACTGTGTGAGCATGTCTGCGTACTGTGTGTGTGCACATGTCTGCGTACTGTGTGTGTGCACATGTCTGCGTACTGTGTGTGTGCGCATGTCTGCGTACTGTGTGTGTGCGCATGTCTGCGTACTGTGTGTGTGTGCGCATGTCTGCATACTGTGTGCGTGTGCATGTCTGCATACTGTGTGCGTGTGCATGTCTGCATACTGTGTGCGTGTGCATGTCTGCCTACTGTGTGTGTGTGCATGTCTGCCTACTGTGTATGTGTGCATGTCTGCGTACTGTGTGTGTGCGCATGTCTGCGTACTGTATATGTGCGCATGTCTGCATACTGTGTGCGTGTGCATGTCTGCATACTGTGTGCGTGTGCATGTCTGCCTACTGTGTGTGTGCGCATGTCTGCGTACTGTGTGTGCGCATGTCTGCGTACTGTATATGTGCGCATGTCTGCATACTGTGTGCGTGTGCATGTCTGCATACTGTGTGCGTGTGCATGTCTGCCTACTGTGTGTGTGCATGTCTGTGTATTGTGTGTGTGAGCATGTCTGCGTACTGTGTGAGCATGTCTGCGTACTGTGTGTGTGCGCATGTCTGCGTACTGTATATGTGCGCATGTCTGCGTACTGTATATGTGCGCATGTCTGCGTACTGTGTGTGTGCGCATGTCTGCGTACTGTATAAGTGCGCATGTCTGCGTACTGTATATGTATGCATGTCTGCATACTGTGTGCGTGTGCATGTCTGCCTACTGTGTGTGTGTGCATGTCTGTGTATTGTGTGAGCATGTCTGCATACTGTGTGCGCATGTCTGCGTACTGTGTGTGTGCGCATGTCTGCGTACTGTGTGTGTGCGCATGTCTGCGTACTGTATATGTGCGCATGTCTGCGTACTGTGTGTGTGCGCATGTCTGCGTACTGTGTGTGTGCGCATGTCTGCGTACTGTATATGTGCGCATGTCTGCGTACTGTGTGTGTGCGCATGTCTGCGTACTGTATATGTATGCATGTCTGCATACTGTGTGCGTGTGCATGTCTGCCTACTGTGTGTGTGTGCATGTCTGCATACTGTGTGCGTGTGCATGTCTGCATACTGTGTGCGTGTGCATGTCTGCATACTGTGTGTGTGCGCATGTCTGCGTACTGTATATGTGCGCATGTCTGCGTACTGTATATGTGCGCATGTCTGCGTACTGTATATGTATGCATGTCTGCATACTGTGTGCATGTGCATGTCTGCCTACTGTGTGTGTGTGCATGTCTGTGTATTGTGTGTGTGTGAGCATGTCTGCATACTGTGTGCGCATGTCTGCGTACTGTGTGTGTGCGCATGTCTGCGTACTGTGTGTGTGCGCATGTCTGCGTACTGTATATGTGCGCATGTCTGCGTACTGTGTGTGTGCGCATGTCTGCGTACTGTGTGTGTGCGCATGTCTGCGTACTGTATATGTGCGCATGTCTGCGTACTGTGTGTGTGTGCATGTCTGCGTACTGTATATGTGTGCATGTCTGCATACTGTGTGCATGTGCATGTCTGCCTACTGTGTGTGTGCATGTCTGCATACTGTGTGCGTGTGCATGTCTGCATACTGTGTGCGTGTGCATGTCTGCATACTGTGTGCGTGTGCATGTCTGCATACTGTGTGCGTGTGCATGTCTGCATACTGTGTGCGTGTGCATGTCTGCATACTGTGTGCGTGTGCATGTCTGCCTACTGTGTGTGCGCATGTCTGCGTACTGTATATGTATGCATGTCTGCATACTGTGTGCGTGTGCATGTCTGCCTACTGTGTGTGTGTGCATGTCTGCATACTGTGTGCGTGTGCATGTCTGCATACTGTGTGCGTGTGCATGTCTGCATACTGTGTGTGTGCGCATGTCTGCGTACTGTATATGTGCGCATGTCTGCGTACTGTATATGTGCGCATGTCTGCGTACTGTATATGTATGCATGTCTGCATACTGTGTGCGTGTGCATGTCTGCCTACTGTGTGTGTGCATGTCTGTGTATTGTGTGTGTGAGCATGTCTGCGTACTGTGTGAGCATGTCTGCGTACTGTGTGTGTGCGCATGTCTGCGTACTGTATATGTGCGCATGTCTGCGTACTGTATATGTGCGCATGTCTGCGTACTGTGTGTGTGTGCGCATGTCTGCGCACAGTGTGTGAGCGTGTGCGCATGTCTGCGTACTGTGTGTGCATGTCTGCATAGTGTGTGTGAGAGTGTGTGCATGTCTGCGTACTGTGTGTGTGCGCATGTCTGCGTACTGTATGTGTGCATGTCTGCGTACTGTGTGTGTGCGCGCATGTCTGGTGACTGTATATGTATGCATGTCTGCATACTGTGTGCGTGTGCATGTCTGCATACTGTGTGCGCGTGCATGTCTGCATACTGTGTGCGTGTGCATGTCTGCCTACTGTGTGTGTGCATGTCTGTGTATTGTGTGTGTGAGCATGTCTGCGTACTGTGTGAGCATGTCTGCGTACTGTGTGTGTGCACATGTCTGCGTACTGTGTGTGTGCACATGTCTGCGTACTGTGTGTGTGCGCATGTCTGCGTACTGTGTGTGTGCGCATGTCTGCGTACTGTGTGTGTGTGCGCATGTCTGCATACTGTGTGCGTGTGCATGTCTGCATACTGTGTGCGTGTGCATGTCTGCATACTGTGTGCGTGTGCATGTCTGCCTACTGTGTGTGTGTGCATGTCTGCCTACTGTGTATGTGTGCATGTCTGCGTACTGTGTGTGTGCGCATGTCTGCGTACTGTATATGTGCGCATGTCTGCATACTGTGTGCGTGTGCATGTCTGCATACTGTGTGCGTGTGCATGTCTGCCTACTGTGTGTGTGCGCATGTCTGCGTACTGTGTGTGCGCATGTCTGCGTACTGTATATGTGCGCATGTCTGCATACTGTGTGCGTGTGCATGTCTGCATACTGTGTGCGTGTGCATGTCTGCCTACTGTGTGTGTGCATGTCTGTGTATTGTGTGTGTGAGCATGTCTGCGTACTGTGTGAGCATGTCTGCGTACTGTGTGTGTGCGCATGTCTGCGTACTGTATATGTGCGCATGTCTGCGTACTGTATATGTGCGCATGTCTGCGTACTGTGTGTGTGCGCATGTCTGCGTACTGTATAAGTGCGCATGTCTGCGTACTGTATATGTATGCATGTCTGCATACTGTGTGCGTGTGCATGTCTGCCTACTGTGTGTGTGTGCATGTCTGTGTATTGTGTGTGTGTGAGCATGTCTGCATACTGTGTGCGCATGTCTGCGTACTGTGTGTGTGCGCATGTCTGCGTACTGTGTGTGTGCGCATGTCTGCGTACTGTGTGTGTGTGCATGTCTGCGTACTGTGTGTGTGTGCATGTCTGCGTACTGTGTGTGTGTATGTCTGCGTACTGTGTGTGTGTGCGCATGTCTGCGTACTGTGTGTGTGTGCATGTCTGCGTACTGTGTGTGTGAGCATGTCTGCGTACTGTGTGTGTGTGCATGTCTGCGTACTGTGTGTGTGCGCATGTCTGCGTACTGTGTGTGTGCGCATGTCTGCGTACTGTGTGTGTGCGCATGTCTGCGTACTGTGTGTGTGCGCATGTCTGCGTACTGTGTGTGTGCGCATGTCTGCGTACTGTGTGTGTGCGCATGTCTGCGTACTGTGTGTGTGTGCATGTCTGCGTACTGTGTGTGTGTGCGCATGTCTGCATACTGTGTGCGTGTGCATGTCTGCATACTGTGTGCGTGTGCATGTCTGCATACTGTGTACGTGTGCATGTCTGCATACTGTGTGCGTGTGCATGTCTGCCTACTGTGTGTGTGTGCATGTCTGCGTACTGTGTGTATGCGCATGTCTGCGTACTGTATATGTGCGCATGTCTGCATACTGTGTGCGTGTGCATGTCTGCATACTGTGTGCGTGTGCATGTCTGCCTACTGTGTGTGTGCGCATGTCTGCGTACTGTGTGTGTGCGCATGTCTGCGTACTGTATATGTGCGCATGTCTGCATACTGTGTGCGTGTGCATGTCTGCATACTGTGTGCGTGTGCATGTCTGCATACTGTGTGTGTGCGCATGTCTGCGTACTGTGTGTGTGCGCATGTCTGCGTACTGTGTGTGCGCATGTCTGCGTACTGTATATGTGCGCATGTCTGCGTACTGTATATGTGCGCATGTCTGCGTACTGTATATGTGCGCATGTCTGCGTACTGTGTGTGTGCGCATGTCTGCGTACTGTATATGTGCGCATGTCTGCATACTGTGTGCGTGTGCATGTCTGCATACTGTGTGCGTGTGCATGTCTGCCTACTGTGTGTGTGTGCATGTCTGTGTATTGTGTGTGTGAGCATGTCTGCGTACTGTGTGTGTGCGCATGTCTGCGTACTGTGTGTGTGCGCATGTCTGCGTACTGTATATGTGCGCATGTCTGCGTACTGTACATGTGCGCATGTCTGCGTACTGTGTGTGTGCGCATGTCTGCGTACTGTATAAGTGCGCATGTCTGCGTACTGTATATGTATGCATGTCTGCATACTGTGTGCGTGTGCATGTCTGCCTACTGTGTGTGTGTGCATGTCTGTGTATTGTGTGTGTGTGAGCATGTGTGCATACTGTGTGCGCATGTCTGCGTACTGTGTGTGTGCGCATGTCTGCGTACTGTGTGTGTGCGCATGTCTGCGTACTGTATATGTGCGCATGTCTGCGTACTGTGTGTGTGTGCATGTCTGCGTACTGTGTGTGTGTGCATGTCTGCGTACTGTGTGTGTGTGCATGTCTGCGTACTGTGTGTGTGCGCATGTCTGCGCACAGTGTGTGAGCGTGTGCGCATGTCTGCGTACTGTGTGTGCATGTCTGCATAGTGTGTGTGAGAGTGTGTGCATGTCTGCGTACTGTGTGTGTGCGCATGTCTGCGTACTGTATGTGTGCATGTCTGCGTACTGTGTGTGTGCGCGCATGTCTGGTGACTGTATATGTATGCATGTCTGCATACTGTGTGCGTGTGCATGTCTGCATACTGTGTGCGCGTGCATGTCTGCATACTGTGTGCGTGTGCATGTCTGCCTACTGTGTGTGTGCATGTCTGTGTATTGTGTGTGTGAGCATGTCTGCGTACTGTGTGAGCATGTCTGCGTACTGTGTGTGTGCACATGTCTGCGTACTGTGTGTGTGCACATGTCTGCGTACTGTGTGTGTGCGCATGTCTGCGTACTGTGTGTGTGCGCATGTCTGCGTACTGTGTGTGTGTGCGCATGTCTGCATACTGTGTGCGTGTGCATGTCTGCATACTGTGTGCGTGTGCATGTCTGCATACTGTGTGCGTGTGCATGTCTGCCTACTGTGTGTGTGTGCATGTCTGCCTACTGTGTATGTGTGCATGTCTGCGTACTGTGTGTGTGCGCATGTCTGCGTACTGTATATGTGCGCATGTCTGCATACTGTGTGCGTGTGCATGTCTGCATACTGTGTGCGTGTGCATGTCTGCCTACTGTGTGTGTGCGCATGTCTGCGTACTGTGTGTGCGCATGTCTGCGTACTGTATATGTGCGCATGTCTGCATACTGTGTGCGTGTGCATGTCTGCATACTGTGTGCGTGTGCATGTCTGCCTACTGTGTGTGTGCATGTCTGTGTATTGTGTGTGTGAGCATGTCTGCGTACTGTGTGAGCATGTCTGCGTACTGTGTGTGTGCGCATGTCTGCGTACTGTATATGTGCGCATGTCTGCGTACTGTATATGTGCGCATGTCTGCGTACTGTGTGTGTGCGCATGTCTGCGTACTGTATAAGTGCGCATGTCTGCGTACTGTATATGTATGCATGTCTGCATACTGTGTGCGTGTGCATGTCTGCCTACTGTGTGTGTGTGCATGTCTGTGTATTGTGTGAGCATGTCTGCATACTGTGTGCGCATGTCTGCGTACTGTGTGTGTGCGCATGTCTGCGTACTGTGTGTGTGCGCATGTCTGCGTACTGTATATGTGCGCATGTCTGCGTACTGTGTGTGTGCGCATGTCTGCGTACTGTGTGTGTGCGCATGTCTGCGTACTGTATATGTGCGCATGTCTGCGTACTGTGTGTGTGCGCATGTCTGCGTACTGTATATGTATGCATGTCTGCATACTGTGTGCGTGTGCATGTCTGCCTACTGTGTGTGTGTGCATGTCTGCATACTGTGTGCGTGTGCATGTCTGCATACTGTGTGCGTGTGCATGTCTGCATACTGTGTGTGTGCGCATGTCTGCGTACTGTATATGTGCGCATGTCTGCGTACTGTATATGTGCGCATGTCTGCGTACTGTATATGTATGCATGTCTGCATACTGTGTGCATGTGCATGTCTGCCTACTGTGTGTGTGTGCATGTCTGTGTATTGTGTGTGTGTGAGCATGTCTGCATACTGTGTGCGCATGTCTGCGTACTGTGTGTGTGCGCATGTCTGCGTACTGTGTGTGTGCGCATGTCTGCGTACTGTATATGTGCGCATGTCTGCGTACTGTGTGTGTGCGCATGTCTGCGTACTGTGTGTGTGCGCATGTCTGCGTACTGTATATGTGCGCATGTCTGCGTACTGTGTGTGTGTGCATGTCTGCGTACTGTATATGTGTGCATGTCTGCATACTGTGTGCATGTGCATGTCTGCCTACTGTGTGTGTGCATGTCTGCATACTGTGTGCGTGTGCATGTCTGCATACTGTGTGCGTGTGCATGTCTGCATACTGTGTGCGTGTGCATGTCTGCATACTGTGTGCGTGTGCATGTCTGCATACTGTGTGCGTGTGCATGTCTGCATACTGTGTGCGTGTGCATGTCTGCCTACTGTGTGTGCGCATGTCTGCGTACTGTATATGTATGCATGTCTGCATACTGTGTGCGTGTGCATGTCTGCCTACTGTGTGTGTGTGCATGTCTGCATACTGTGTGCGTGTGCATGTCTGCATACTGTGTGCGTGTGCATGTCTGCATACTGTGTGTGTGCGCATGTCTGCGTACTGTATATGTGCGCATGTCTGCGTACTGTATATGTGCGCATGTCTGCGTACTGTATATGTATGCATGTCTGCATACTGTGTGCGTGTGCATGTCTGCCTACTGTGTGTGTGCATGTCTGTGTATTGTGTGTGTGAGCATGTCTGCGTACTGTGTGAGCATGTCTGCGTACTGTGTGTGTGCGCATGTCTGCGTACTGTATATGTGCGCATGTCTGCGTACTGTATATGTGCGCATGTCTGCGTACTGTGTGTGTGTGCGCATGTCTGCGCACAGTGTGTGAGCGTGTGCGCATGTCTGCGTACTGTGTGTGCATGTCTGCATAGTGTGTGTGAGAGTGTGTGCATGTCTGCGTACTGTGTGTGTGCGCATGTCTGCGTACTGTATGTGTGCATGTCTGCGTACTGTGTGTGTGCGCGCATGTCTGGTGACTGTATATGTATGCATGTCTGCATACTGTGTGCGTGTGCATGTCTGCATACTGTGTGCGCGTGCATGTCTGCATACTGTGTGCGTGTGCATGTCTGCCTACTGTGTGTGTGCATGTCTGTGTATTGTGTGTGTGAGCATGTCTGCGTACTGTGTGAGCATGTCTGCGTACTGTGTGTGTGCACATGTCTGCGTACTGTGTGTGTGCACATGTCTGCGTACTGTGTGTGTGCGCATGTCTGCGTACTGTGTGTGTGCGCATGTCTGCGTACTGTGTGTGTGTGCGCATGTCTGCATACTGTGTGCGTGTGCATGTCTGCATACTGTGTGCGTGTGCATGTCTGCATACTGTGTGCGTGTGCATGTCTGCCTACTGTGTGTGTGTGCATGTCTGCCTACTGTGTATGTGTGCATGTCTGCGTACTGTGTGTGTGCGCATGTCTGCGTACTGTATATGTGCGCATGTCTGCATACTGTGTGCGTGTGCATGTCTGCATACTGTGTGCGTGTGCATGTCTGCCTACTGTGTGTGTGCGCATGTCTGCGTACTGTGTGTGCGCATGTCTGCGTACTGTATATGTGCGCATGTCTGCATACTGTGTGCGTGTGCATGTCTGCATACTGTGTGCGTGTGCATGTCTGCCTACTGTGTGTGTGCATGTCTGTGTATTGTGTGTGTGAGCATGTCTGCGTACTGTGTGAGCATGTCTGCGTACTGTGTGTGTGCGCATGTCTGCGTACTGTATATGTGCGCATGTCTGCGTACTGTATATGTGCGCATGTCTGCGTACTGTGTGTGTGCGCATGTCTGCGTACTGTATAAGTGCGCATGTCTGCGTACTGTATATGTATGCATGTCTGCATACTGTGTGCGTGTGCATGTCTGCCTACTGTGTGTGTGTGCATGTCTGTGTATTGTGTGTGTGTGAGCATGTCTGCATACTGTGTGCGCATGTCTGCGTACTGTGTGTGTGCGCATGTCTGCGTACTGTGTGTGTGCGCATGTCTGCGTACTGTATATGTGCGCATGTCTGCGTACTGTGTGTGTGCGCATGTCTGCGTACTGTGTGTGTGCGCATGTCTGCGTACTGTATATGTGCGCATGTCTGCGTACTGTGTGTGTGCGCATGTCTGCGTACTGTATATGTATGCATGTCTGCATACTGTGTGCGTGTGCATGTCTGCCTACTGTGTGTGTGTGCATGTCTGCATACTGTGTGCGTGTGCATGTCTGCATACTGTGTGCGTGTGCATGTCTGCATACTGTGTGTGTGCGCATGTCTGCGTACTGTATATGTGCGCATGTCTGCGTACTGTATATGTGCGCATGTCTGCGTACTGTATATGTATGCATGTCTGCATACTGTGTGCATGTGCATGTCTGCCTACTGTGTGTGTGTGCATGTCTGTGTATTGTGTGTGTGTGAGCATGTCTGCATACTGTGTGCGCATGTCTGCGTACTGTGTGTGTGCGCATGTCTGCGTACTGTGTGTGTGCGCATGTCTGCGTACTGTATATGTGCGCATGTCTGCGTACTGTGTGTGTGCGCATGTCTGCGTACTGTGTGTGTGCGCATGTCTGCGTACTGTATATGTGCACATGTCTGCGTACTGTGTGTGTGTGCATGTCTGCGTACTGTATATGTGTGCATGTCTGCATACTGTGTGCATGTGCATGTCTGCCTACTGTGTGTGTGCATGTCTGCATACTGTGTGCGTGTGCATGTCTGCATACTGTGTGCGTGTGCATGTCTGCATACTGTGTGCGTGTGCATGTCTGCATACTGTGTGCGTGTGCATGTCTGCATACTGTGTGCATGTGCATGTCTGCCTACTGTGTGTGCGCATGTCTGCGTACTGTATATGTATGCATGTCTGCATACTGTGTGCGTGTGCATGTCTGCATACTGTGTGCGTGTGCATGTCTGCCTACTGTTTGTGTGCATGTCTGCGTACTCTGTGTGCGCATGTCTGCGTACTGTATATGTATGCATGTCTGCATACTGTGTGCGTGTGCATGTCTGCCTACTGTTTGTGTGCATGTCTGCCTACTGTTTGTGTGCATGTCTGCATACTGTGTGAGTGTGCATGTCTGCATACTGTGTGCGTGTGCATGTCTGCCTACTGTGTGTGCGCATGTCTGCGTACTGTATATGTATGCATGTCTGCATACTGTGTGCGTGTGCATGTCTGCCTACTGTTTGTGTGCATGTCTGCCTACTGTTTGTGTGCATGTCTGCATACTGTGTGCGTGTGCATGTCTGCATACTGTGTGCGTGTGCATGTCTGCCTACTGTGTGTGCGCATGTCTGCGTACTGTATATGTATGCATGTCTGCATACTGTGTGCATGTCTGCATACTGTGTGCGTGTGCATGTCTGCCTACTGTGTGTGCGCATGTCTGCGTACTGTATATGTATGCATGTCTGCATACTGTGTGCGTGTGCATGTCTGCATACTGTGTGCGTGTGCATGTCTGCCTACTGTGTGTGTGCATGTCTGCGTACAGTGGAGCTGGCAGCTGCTGAGAGGATGAGAGAGACGCGCTGCAGAGACTGAAGCAGCGAGGAACGAGGAGCGGTAAGTATGTATTTATTTATTTTAAAATCGGTGAGTATTGATAATACTGTAGGACTGGAGCTGCATTTTACCCTATGGGGGGGCTGCATTTTACCTTATGCTGGGGGCCACATTTGTAGCCTATGGGGGGCTGCAATTATACTGTTTTGAGGACCATGGGGAGTACATTATACTCTGTGGAGTGTGAAGGTTTGTGTGGGGGCCATTATACTGTTTGGAGGGCTAGTGCAGACTATTATACAGTGTGGGGCCATTATACTGTATGTAGGCCCATTACACTGCATGGAGGGCTGTGTGGGGGGCACAAGGCTAAGGTAGAGGATTCACCATGGGGGTGTCATACTGTGTTTGGGGGGCACTTTTGTAGGCATCATACTTTATGGGGCAGGAGGAAAATTACTTTGTAAACGCTAGAAAATTGTGAGATCTGCTCTTCTGTAACCTCAACAGTTATTTTCATTTTTTTTTTTTGGGGGGGGGGGGGGGCAATTAGAACTTCTTCTATGGGGTCCCATGATTGCTATGTACGTCCCTGGTGAAACCCCACCCATATTTATTAAGAGAACTCTGCATAGCATTCCTAACATATTAAGGACCCCGTCCCCTACAATCCTCAGAGTATGTTCATAAGTTGCGTTTTTGATGCATATTTTCCACATGGATTTGCACACAGGAAATCTGCAGCGTAAAATTCTACCAGTTAAACATATGAGTTTTTAACAAATCTCAACTACACGTTGCAGATCATTTCTGTGTGGGATTTCCAAAGTGTGTAATTTTTGTGTGTGGAATTTATTGCAGATTTCACCCTTTGCAATGCCATCTGTGACACATCCACTGCAAAAGCTACAGCAACATCCTCATGTAACAGGAAGAATTTGCTGTAAATAGTCTGAAGATACGTTGTGAAAAAAAATTGCAACAAACCTACTGTGAACATATGATTATGCAGGGGTGATCACTGACAGCTTGGGGCTCCATATACCAAGGTTAATAGAAGAAATATATATATATGCAGCGCTGGGGTCCTGGGTTCAAATCCCACCAAGGACTTCATCTGCAAGGAGTTTGTATGTTGTCCCTGTGTTTGTGTGGGTTTCCTCCCACACTCCAAAGACATCCTGATAGGGAACTTAGATTGTGAACCCCAATGGGGACAGATATGATGTCTGTAAAGTGCTGTGTAATTAATGGCGCTATGTAAGTGAGTAAAATAAATAAAAAAATAAATCTACAATAGATCCTGATCCAAAGAAACAATGTTGGGCAATAATATAGTATGGCCACAAGATGGCACCAAAGTACAGAAACAGTATCCTCACAGTATTCACAAGATATAGAATCAGGATATGTATCAGTGCAGGTAACCTAACCAATGAAATGGTAAATGATCCCCTAACATGATATAGTGCAGAGCTTACCCACGTGGTGAGTGGACCAGGTGTACGTCCGTAGCCCCTACAGACTTGTTTCTTTGGTTTGGTGCCATGTTGTGGCCATTCCATATTATTGCCCAACATTGTTTCTTTAAATCATGATCTATTGTATACATTTCACATGCGCCCACCCTAGCAGTAGCGCAGTCTTACCATTGGTGGTACCGGGGCTGCTTAGCTACTTGATTGGAGAGAAGAGCTGTCTCTGGCAGTAGATAACCAAGTCCTATTAGATCCATCATCATTAGAATATAAACTGGGAGAGAGTATATTTGCCAATAATTTAGATTTTTTTTTGCGACATATCTAAAACAAACATAAATAATTTTAGACAATTTATCATCCCTGATACAATTTAGGCAAATTATTTTTAATTAACTCCACTATCTCAGAATAAATCAGTAGCATAAAGTGTAGAAAACATTTTTAATGCAGTTAACAAGTTTTTTTTGGTGACATCATTTGGTGCTGCCGCTACGTGGATGACCATTGTTTGGTCGGGCCTCGTGGGGACCATTCCGAACTTCGTCACCTATTTGAATAACAATGAATATAAGTTACGGTTTTCCCATTCGTGTCTCAGTCCACAAGTTCCTTTTTTGGCCATTTGCTTAACAGCTGATATGCAATCAGGTAAAGTCCATACATCACTTTACAAGAAACATGTTTCAGGGAATACTATTTTGCAATCAATTAGTTGCCCCCCTCACCATACCATCAAGGCTATCCCGTATAGAGAGTTCACAGGCGCCAGGCGCATCTGCTTTGGTGTCAATGCCTTCCTTCGGGAGGGAGCCGTCATCAGAGACAGACGTTCCACCAGGGATTATGGCAAACAATTTATTAAATCTGCTTTTGTCAAAGGCGCACTTAAATCTAGAGATACCATACTTTATAAAGATAATGTTAAACGTGTATACCCAGATCTGCCCATCACTTTCAGAACTCTATACAGTTTACAGTTCAATAAAATCAAGAGTATAATCTGTAAATATTTACTGGTTATTAATCAGGATGATATTTTAAAACAAGTAATTCACAAGGGTTGTAGATATGTAGCTAGGAGGGGTTATTCATTGGGTAACCTTTGCCCCAGTTTGTTTCAAACACATTCAACCAATCAAATTTGGTTAGCATCAAAGGGATTTTTTAAATGCGGCGGCAACCGTTGTAATGTTTATACTTCCGGGTAGATGGAACAATACAATGTCCACAGGACACAAAATCCCAACCCGGGATCGGTAGTTCCACTGCCCCCATACCAGGTGATACCCACTGTCTCCCAACTTTTGGTTGGCCCACAGCTTTTGATATCTCCCACTGGTATTACCTGCAGTCTCAGCCTATGTTTCTCCAGACGACGGATATCACGACCGAAGTACGTGTATCCCGCTCCAGCCAGCAACAACAGTCCTTAGGATATTTCCTCAAATCCAGACGACAGATCCCACGACCGTAGCATGTGTAAATAGCTCCAGCCAGCAACCTATCTCCAATCTGCATAGGCCATGCATACCTAGGCACCAGGACCTCAGCAAAAGATCCTCTCCTCTTGTTGTCACTGCACAAACTGTCTCACTAAACATGTGGCTTATTGTTCTCCTTCTCCTGGGATCAGCCCTCTGGATGGACAGAAGTGTTCACACCCTCCCACTTAAACATTTGCTTTTAGCTAAAAGAATTAAGAGTGTTCCAGAAGCCCAATATTCAGCCTGTCCTCAGGACTGTGTACTAGGGATGCCCCCTGCAGAGAAGAACAAAGACACACATGCCCCCACCAGATGCAGGACAGAAATGCTAATGTAGGCCTTATGTATACATGAGATCCAGCCCGCATGTCCTCCTCTGCTTACTGTCACTGAATGGAAACACAGACTTGTGAGGCTGCACACTCTCCAGGAGAGATCTGTGTACCCCAAACTGACCAGCAAGCAAATCTCCAATAAACACAATAATATCAACATACTTGTGCTCCGTGCTGGAAAAAGTCAATGGCCAGCTCCTCACACTCCTCCCCAACTTTTTCGGCACAGCAAGCACTGGGCTGCAGTTCATGAGATTAACTATCCACCTTCACTTATCAGGACAGTGCATCTGCATTTCTTTCGACACAGACATGGATGTAAGAGGTTTCACTTTCATGAGAAGGAAACTTTGTATCCTCCAGTTTCCTCAAAGCATAATCCATGTCTTTCTTGAGAATAAACTCCACAATCTGCATTCCATCCTTGTGTACATCAGCATAGCAGACATCTTCAGCTTCTCTCATATGATCTTTGAGATCCTGCCCACTCCTCGATGGGGGAAGCCCTGAGATGAGAACTCTGTATTCAGTTCGCTGTGACGGGTAGTCTGTTCCTTTCACAGGGTATTTCTCCTGACTTTAGACGTCTGGGTGATTAAGAAGAAATACTGTGTTGTCCCACACACCAATCTTGCTCCTAGGTTGTTTCCCATAAACACATCTACCGGTAGGTACCAGATTACTCCTACATCCACCATTCCACGACTGCGACCCCAGTCTAAATGTAGTCGGGCCCTTCAAATGTTCAGAGATTCTCCTCCAGCTACGTTGACTAACATACGGCTGACGGCAACAATGCATTGGTCCGGTACTAGATGTTCTTTGATCAATGTGACTGAGGATCCGAAGTCACGGAGCCCCGCAGCCTCCACGCCCTCTACCCGGACCGGCTGCAGGTGCAGGTTCATGGTCGCTGAGGCATCCCATCTAGACACTTGTCCTTGTACCACATATGCCTCTTCCTGTCGGGGTAGTGGGATCATCTTTCCCCCAGCATTCCAGCCCCATTGCAGCACAGTGTTCACCGATTGGGTATGTGGATGATGTGGGCTAGAACGTTCCCAACATTCCCTAGGAAAAGTGTCCCATGCGTTCACAGCTATGGCAGCTTAACCCTCCTCGTCCCAACATGGGCCGTACTTGGGGGCTTGGGAAACCTCCCCATCTTTGTGAAATCCCCACAGCTCCTCCTACTCTCCGGTCCATGGGTCTCACTTGCTTCTCTGTAAGCCCCTGTTCCAGACTAGGTACCGACATGAAATATGGAATATCAGAAGTTCTATAATTCCGATTGCGATGGGACACATTTTTTTAGCGGCAGGGTTAGCTAAGGAACGATACGCATATTTTTCCTTATCTGAGAGGCCTACTCTGGGCTGTAACACCAGAAGGCAGAGATAACTAACGGCAGTCATGTCTCTAAAGAAAGGTAAATTCGTAATAAAAAATATGGTATCACTTGTGAACTTCTGCGATCAACCAGCGAGGAGTTATAGCAGAAGTTAGAGTTTTAATAAAAACTTGAAAGGCGGAGACCACCCCAGGTGAGATCATCACAGGGGAGTGTGTGGGCAGGTCCCTCCTTTGACTTAAAAGATCCAGCTGAAGATTGATCCATACTCATGCCGGGAGGTATATATTCTATAAGCATGGGTCACTTTCAATAATGGCCAAATCAATTGGAGCGCCTCACCTCCAGCTAAACTGAATGGTCTCTGCGATCTGTCTAGTAAATCTTCTATTAATCCCTTTTGTTTTGTCTAACTGTATACTCTGTATTGTATTGTCCCCCTTTATAAAATCTTTGTATATTTTTCATAAACACTACCTCCCTTTTGGATTAAATATAAAATTTAATAGTCCTGTTTCTTTTGCTCTGTAATCGTACCTTCCCCGAAGCCAAATACGCTACCATAAAGAAGGCGTCCGATTAGGCCAGTATTATATTTTAAAACTGATCGGTGGTGGCAGCAAATAATCTTAACTGGGCTATCATGAAGCTGGCAGTGACCGTACAGGGGCGTATACACATATTCCATGCATTGGAATCCAGAGGTGTGTACACCATACGCTCACTTCTTGCTTGCCGATAGCTACGTAGTGAGTAATCGGGATCATGTGTGCGCGGATCGCTGACGTTCCTGACAAACTGACAGGAGCGGTGGGATATTGTATGGTCCTGCCGGTGTCATTCCTGTCACCAATCATCAGCCAGTCTTGCAGCCTCATACAGACTGAGAGGTTTTATATCCGCCACCCATTCTTTTAAGTCACCTGGGAGCTTGGACATAAATTGTTCCAGCATGAATATATCTAAGGCCAGTTCTGCTTCCCGAGCCCCCAGTCCTTCTGTCCACTGAGTGCATGCCGTACGTAATGTGTTGGCAAACTACCGGTGCGTGTGCTCGCCGGATTTATCAGTTTCCCAAAACTTCCTCCGGTAGGTTTCCAGCGTGATGGCATATCTCTCTAGTAATGCTCTGCGAACGGTATAGTAACATCTCTGATTCCCAGAAGACAAAATATCAAAAGCTTCTCTTGCTTTTCTGGTCAGGCCAATGCTCAAGAATCTGGTTCAGTCACTTATAGACACCTCATACAGCAGGCAGAGGTTCTCAAATAACAAGAGATGTTCATAAATATCAGAGGTGTCCTCATTGAATTGTGGTATGCCCCAGTACCTTAAAGAAGTGGGCCCCTCTCTCCTGTTATCCACTGTCATCTGCGTTGGGGCGGGTGGGTGTACTGCTACATGCACACGCAGATATTTGCTTACCACTGCCGCCGCACTATCTCTGTGAGCCACTCTCCTAGTGCGGCAAGCATCTGCCTCAACTCAGTCGGTCGATCCTCCACCATTTAGATGACAGCCCTGGGCTGTGGTCCCTCCACGGAGATGTCCTCCTCCACGTCTGAACTAACCTCCGTCTGTGGGTGTTCATGGTTACAGTCGGCCAAGCGTTGTATTAGGGTCAGCCGGTTGTCCTCAGGCCACCACTCTAGTTCTCTCCCAGAGCAAAGGGCTCTCAGTTCCTCCTTCTTGAGCCTCTTCTAGATGGAGTCTGCCATCTCTTCTGCCAAGTCACAGCTCAGTAACTTTCCCTGGTATGCTGTCTAGAGATAGGTGTACTGACCTGCTGCCACCACTTGTGAAGATCTGATGTTGTGGGTTGTAATAATCACCTAGACAGGTTAACAACACAATTATTATTTATTCCTTACATCCATGGCCTTACAGCAATTCCGGGTAGATGGTCACGATACAATGTCTCCAATCGACAAGATCCCAACCCGGGATTGATAGTTCCACTGCCCCCATATCAGGTGATACCCATTGTCTCCCAACTTTTGGTTTGCCCACAGCTTTTGTTATTTCTCACTGGTATAGTCTGCAGTCACAGCCTATGTTCCTCCAGATGACAGATATCATGACCATAGCACATGTATCCCACTCCAGCCAGCAACAACAGTGCTTGGGATAGTTCCTCAAATCCAGACGACAGATCCCACAACTGTAGCACGTGTTGTCCCAGGAAAAGATATAATAAAATATTTACGAAAATGTTCAGGGTGTACTCACTTTTGTGAGATACTGTAACTACGTGATAACGCGGTCCAGCATTCTTGAGGCCTTGAGGAAGAATGCCGAACCGCGTTCAAAACGCTTTGCCATACTATATGTTTTCCTGTCTCCCGCTTTGTCACTATGAAGCATTTTAACATTCCAATAAAGAAAGAATATTTTACTATTTCAACAGAATCTGGAACCCCTTTGCTTTTTTCATGATTTCTGTGCTTGTCAGAGCGTTGTTCCGCGTACACTAGACCCTATAAGACGGTGAGCTGGCTACTTTCTCTATTATGGGACCACAGTGTCTGACATTATCACTGTATGGCACCACAAAAGGTGGACATTGATAATGTCTTCCATTGTTGTCTCATACATTAATCATTTCTCCCATTGTGTCCCTATACATTAATAATGTCTCTCAATGTCTATCAGGTATGATATAAAAGGGCAGATAGTCCAGAAAATTAGAACTCTCTGATCCTTGGAAGCTGCTGTGAGTAAAGCAATTAATTGGTTAGGAGCTGTGCACAGGGTCCAGCTCTGATGAGTCAGGATTTGGGCTATTTAGTTAGCAGCCTTCCGGCCTAGGATTTCTTTGGTATCCTTTGTGGGGTTTTTTAAATTTATATATGGAACCAATAAAACTGGTTGCAGCCAGTCAAATCAAACCTGCCTGTTGTGAACTGTGTCTTGCAATGTCTGAAGCGCTAGTTTAACTAGGAGATGGCGATCCCATGAGCTAATCCACTAATCCTGTCACAAGGAGCAGAAATGGTGCACTTGGGTGGGGGTCATTACTCCTATATTTGGGCACAAAGATGAACATCACTACTGTATTGGGCCACAAAAGGGGACATAAAATGGAGACCAAAGGGGAGGACCTTTCTACAATGGGAAGTGCACAATAATTTAATATATTTTATTTTTCGGGATTCTGTTAATGTGGGGTGAACAAAAGAGAGGTACTGTTACTGTGCAGAGCACCAGGACAGCACTATGTCACTTTTCTTCATCACCTGATTCTATGTAGATTCGGGAGGATAAATTAGGGAGGGTACTCTAGAAGTGATCAGCCAAAGATATGAGTGTTTCATTCTGCAGAAATGAGTTGTGTCTGGAAGAAGTCATAGTGGTCTGCGCAGGATGAAGAAGAAAATCAATGATTTCAATTTGAGATGTCACCAGTGAGTCACGGGATTTCTCTGTGCTGTTTAAACTTATACTATCTATAGAGTTCCTGTGTATAATGTCACTGGTGATCACTGTATTACCTGTATACTTACAGAATACATTATATACTATCTAGAGAGCACCAATGTATTGTCACTAGCAGGGGTGGGATTTAAATTTTTAACAACAGGTTCTGTGTTTGTGTGTAGGAAAGCCACACCCATTTAAAAGCCACACCTATTTTTAAAGCCACACCCATTTTTTTAAGCCACACTCATTTTTGTTAAAGCCACACCCATTTACACACACCTTTTCCTCAAACATGTATGTGGCACCCCAGGGGTCTGGTTGCCACAGTGGTAGAAATACCATGTCTGAGAGCGAGCATGGGTTTTCCTGGTCAGGAGCACTTTTGCATGCAACGCCTCCTGCCCCAGTCCAGGGAGGGGAGGAACCTGCCCTTTATAAACTGGATCTGGGGTGGGGTTAGTTAGTTAGTTCCAGAGGAAGGGACAGAGGAGCAGCAAGGAGCTCTGTAGGAGTCAGGAGCTGAAGACCAGGGATTGGAGCTGATAGAGCTCATCCTGGCAGAAGACGCAGAGAACCGGACACCGGAGTCTGAGGCTGTGAAGATATCCACATCCAGCAGCAGAAACCACCTGGCAGGGGATTTCAGGTCCTCTGGCCATAGAAAGCCCGGAAGCTCAGTCACACGCAAGGGACTGGCACCGCCCTCGAGGAGCGGAAGGTACCAAAGGCCCCAAGTCACCAGCCATACGGGTGAGCACCACACGGTACACTCAGGGACGTGGGCTACTACACGACTACAGTGTGAACATGCCTCTGTTTCTTGTATGTCTGCCATCTTAGACCTCAGTTCACATTGTCTGGTTTTACGACTACAGCAGGGTAGCCAGGAAGAGTGCAGACGGGAAGGCCTACACCTCCACCTGGCCAGGGGGACTCTTGTTCGCTCACAGACTGACCAGGCCTCTAATGTTAGCCAGCACTCCCGGCAGGGCCATCTTCATTACCAACAGTAAAGACCCTGAACTGCACTGCACGGACTCTAAGTCATTTCTGCTGTGCCCATGCACCACAACCCTCACCATCTACACAGGCTGCCCTGAGGCCATACTCCTCCTGTGGGGAGTTATACTACCCTCTGCTGTGCACACAACATCAGCCTCAGCGGTCTGCCCCGCAGCGGCGGTTCTCAGTGACCGCAATCCACGGGTGGCATAGTCGGACATTTAAACATTAAAAAGCCAAATAAACAGATCCGCCACTGGTTTGACCACCCTGAGCCATGGGACCGGGTTGCCGCCATGAAGACTACCAACCCCCAGCATTACACAGAGACCCGGCTCCGGGTATTCCCCCACACACGGCCCAGGGGGCACGTCATATACAAGTAGGGGCGCAGTCAGACAGTTCCGAGCGCCCCTACTTGTATATGTTTCAGGAACAGGTGTGTGCAAATGGGTGTGGCTTTAAAAATGGGTGTGGCTTTAAAAATGGGACATAGTGATACACCTAAATGGCCCACGGCCCGAATATTCCCCACCCGTGCTATAAATGTTACACACCCTTTAGCAAGCCATTTTACCATATGAACTTCTTACCTGTTTTAGGGTCAGATAAGGCTTATGAGAGCCCAGCTGATGGTGATACGCATAGAGCATTGTATCTAGTGTTATCACTTCTGTATTTAATGTCTCGCTCTTCAAAAAGGAGTGAGCGGCAGAACATTGGTCAATAAGGGTCTTCATGCATTTTCCTGAAAGAGAAACAAAAAGAAAAGTACTAACGTCTTCAGCGCGTCCAAAATATAATCATTTCTACAGCAGAAAAATAGAAAATATCAGAAACATTGCTGCCAACAAGACAAAAGTAGGTGACCGGTAAAAGGGAACGGACCGTGCAACGCACAGAATGCATTCCTGCAAATTGTAGTCAGCAGACCAGAAAATACAACATGGCAGGACACTCATCAGAACTTTAGGGAATTGTCACATATGCAATTCCCCAGCACAGAGCTTATCACTATACATGACCACACTGCAGCCATATTGCTGGGGCCTCTGCTAGTGACCGGTAGACAGAAGGCAACGTGGCTTCTTCTATCAGGGCTGTACAGGTACGAAATTGTGACCCGAAAGTGGCTAGCGGAGTGAGGAGACAACTTCCAGGGCAGTATGAACCTTGTAGCAGCACGCTGCTGTAGCCAGTGCCGGGGAGGCTTCTGTCCTGCAGTATGGCTGCGCTGAGCCCTGGAATCGGCTCCATATCCCCCGACATGTCATTCAGTGTCAGCTCTCCGTGCCCCTTGGCCACAACCAGTGTCGGACTGGGGTGTCTGGGGCCCACAGGAGGAATTGATCCTCGGGGCCCACCCTACAGCTATATGCAAATACCTGTTAGCCGTTATCCTTGTTATAGTGGAGCGTGGACTGTAAATCACAGGCGGCTCCTGCACATCTACTGTGCGCCACCATAGCTGGGATGTACAAATACGCTAGTTTGCATTAAAGGGGTTCTTTGGTTAAAACAAGTTATCACCGATCCATGGGATCCACAAAATAGGTGATAACTTATTGATCGTTTGGGTCTTAACATTAGAAAACGCATCTATAGGAAAAATGGGGAAGTTTTATCCCTGACAGGACACTTATCCCTATTTTAAAACGCAGCAGCAGGTGGGACGTCTGACCGCAGCCTCATTCATTTTCTTTGGGGCTTGCTGAAAGAAACAATAACAGCCACTGAGGGAATGAATGGATCAGTGGTCAAGTCGCACATGAGCTCCAGTCTCATGGGATAAAAACTCCACATTCTACCAATCGGTGCAGGTTCCAGCAGTCAGACCCCCACTAATCAATAATTTATCACTTATCCTGTGGAGAGGTGATTACTTGTTTTCCCTGGAGAACCCCTGTAAGTGTGACTCACCCCCTGGGCCACGTGGGGAACCCGGAACCGGGCCCTTTTTGTGGATGCTGGGGGTTGTGGTCTCCGTGGCGGCGACCCGGTCCCGTGGCTCAGGGTGGTCAAACCAGTGGCAGTCTTTATAGGGTTTTTGTGGTTTTAATGTCCGACTACGCCACTCGTGGATTACGGTCAGTGCGAACCGCCGCTGCAAGGCAGACCGCTGGGGCTGATGGTGTATGCAGCTGAGGTAGTGTAACTCCCCACGGGAAGAGTGCAGCCCCAGGGTAGTGTAGTAGATGGTGGGGGTGATGGTGCGGGCGTCCCAGCACTAGTAGTGCTGTATGCGGTGAGAAAGCACAGAGACAAGGTATTGTGTGGCACCCCAGGGGTCTGGTTGCCACAGTAATAGAAATATTATGTCTGAAAGCAAGTGGGAGGTTTCTCTGGTCAGGAGCCCTAAGCATGCAACACGGCCCACCCAGACCTGGGAGGGGAGGAATCTGCCCTTATAAACTGGGTCTGGGGCGGGATTAGGTGAGACAGAGCCTGCAGAACAAGCAGAGCAGTCAGAGCCTAGTGAGTGAAGTCCCAGACAGAGACGCAGTCAGGTCTGGAGGACAGCAGACACAGGGAAAGTGACAACAGGAGCTCTGTAGGAGCAGGAGCGAGTGCCAGAGGCTGGAAGCTAGCAAGCTCGCCTTAGCTGAAGACACTAAACCCGGACACGGAGTCCGAGGCTGTGGGGACATCCAGGTCCAGCAGCAGAATCCAACCGGCAGGGGATTCCATGTCCTCTGGCCTTAGAAGCCCGGAGGCACGGTCACAAGCAAGGGACCAGCACCGCCATCGTGAAGCGGAGGCTAACGGAAGGCCCCAAGTCACCGGCCATACGGGTGAGCACCACACGGCATACTCAGGGACGTGGGCTACTTCTACCCGCATAGAGCAAGGTAGCCAGGAAAGAGTGCAGATAGTTGGGGAGGCCTACAACTCCACCTGGCCATGGGAGATCCTGCTTGCTCACAGACTGACCAGACCCCTACTGCTAACCAGTACTCCAGGGAGGGTCTGCTTTATACCATCAGTAAAGACCCTGAACTGCACCACACGTCTCTGTGTTTCATCGCCGCACCAGCACCATTACTACTGGGACGCTCACACCATCACTCCCATCTTCCACACTAGCTGCCCTGAGGCAATACTTCTCCCGTGGGGAGTTATTCCATACTCGGCTGCGCAAATTACATCAGCCTCAGCGGTCTGCAGCGCAGCGGCGGTCCCCACTGACCGCAATCCACGGGTGGCGTAGTCGGACATTGTTATTACCTAAGACTGCCACTGGTTTGACCGCCCTGGGCACGGACCGGGTCACCGCCACGGAGGACTACAACCCCCAGCGATCCGGCTCCGGGTATCCCCCTGCACAGCACAGGCCCAGGGGGCGCGTCAATTGCAGTTCAAGTTCTTTACTCACAGTTCTCATCCAGGTCACTTGTGCGCAGGTAGGACCGCCCGAGCCGTGCTGCATCCACCAGGCAGGGGGCTCGGTCAACCCCCAGGTAATTCCAGAGTGTGGCACAGGACTCCCTTCTATCCTTTCGTCAGCCGTGCCCCACCAGTGACACTACTTCTGTCCAGCTGCCTCGGGTCTTCTCTTGGGAGGCTGGGTGTCCACTTCCCTGACCCTATGTGGTGTGCCTTTCTAGTAGGTGTAGTGAGGGGTCGCACCAGTAAATGGTCACGACCGCCGGTCCTTGGCTGAGGATTAGTCGCCTCCACCAACTTGGGATCCAGTACCCTGTTCTGCCAACCCGTCACCCGCAATCTCCTGGGTCCTTAGGGTTCCTTCTGCTTCCGTGTCTCTGGGCCTCTCTTGGTGTTCTGTTCCTTCTTACTTTCCTTTTTGTTCCTTTCTTTTTCCGTTCCTCTCCTCTGGCTCTGGCCTCCACTCCAGGCCTGCCTCGTGGAGCTGGGCCCAGACTGAGCCACAGCTCCCTGTCAGCCCTCTCTGGCTGAACTCCTTCTCTTCTCCAACTCGCTGCACTCTCTGCACTCTCTCCCTGCACTAAGATGGTGCCCACCTTTTATACCTCCCTCTCTGTGTATGAGCCCAGGTGACTTGCAACTAATGGGCTCCTACCTATGCCCAGAAACCGTCCCCTCCTGCTCCTACATCACTGGGTTTTTCTCCCCCCTCCCCACTCCAGCCAGGGACATGTTCTGTCGTGCCTGCATTACTGTACTAATGGGAGCACCGTTGAGCTGTCCCCCGGAAATGGGGTGTGTGTGATGCATGCAGCTAACTGAGTCCCGGTCCACACACCATCCTTACCCGGGAGTGGGATATCACACCTCTGGTTGAGGTGCAATACCTCTGTAGCTACTGAACACTCGGGGCGCTACAAGTGCATCTTGTTCCAAGTATTTAATCACTAATGGAAATAAAGAATCTTTTCCTAATTAATATCAGAGAGAACAAATGACCGCCATACACAACAGAATCCACTATACCAACACCAATAGTACCACATACAACGGAGAAATACCGCCACACCATGACCAGACCACGTATTACCACCACATAGTGACCGAATAATACTACATACAAGGGAGAAATATAGTGACACCTGTGACCAGACCACATATTGTCACCACAAAATGACCGAATAATACCACATACAAGGGAGAAATACCGCCACACCATGATCAGACCAGATATTACTACCACATAGTGACCAATTAATACCACATACAAGGGAGAAATACCACCACACCGTGACCAGACCAGATAAAAACAGCATATAGCGTCCAAATAATTCCCCATCATTGCTCCCCACCATCCCCATCATTGCTCTCCCCACCATCCCCATCATTGCTCTCCCCACCTCCTCCATCTTTGCTATCTCCCATCCCCATTATTGCTCTCCCCACCTTCTCCATCATTGTCATATCTCCTCCATCATTGCCATATCTCCCCCACCTCCTCCATCATCATTGCTATATCTCCCCCCACCTCCTCCATCACCATTGCTCTCCTCCATCTCCCCCACCTCCTCCATCACCATTGCTCTCCCCCCACCTCCTCTATCACCATTGCTCTCCCCCATTTCCCCCACCTCCTCCATCCATCACCATTCCTCTCCCCCATCTCCAAGCACCTCCTCCATCCATCACCATTCCTCTCCCCATCTCCCCCCACCTCCTCCATCACCATTGCTCTCCCCATCTCCCCCCACCTCCTCAATCCATCACCATTCCTCCCCCCACCTCCTCCATCCATCACCATTACTCTCCCTCATCTCCCCCCACCTCCTCCATTACCATTGCTGTCCCTCATCTCCCCCAACCTCCTCCATCACCATTCCTCTCCCCATCTCCCCCACCTCCTCCATCCATCACCATTCCTTTCCCCCATCTCCCCCCACCTCCTCCATCACCATCGCTGTCCCTCATCTCCCCCCACCTCCTCCATCACCATTCCTATCCCCCATCTCCCCCCCACCTCCTCCATCACCATTCTTCTTCTCTTCCATCACCATTCCTCTCTCCCCCCTCATCCTGGTATGCATGGAACCCCTCATCACTTTTCCTGGTATGTATGGCACCCTTCATCCCTCATCCTGGAATATATGGAACCCTTCATCCCTCATCCTGGTATGTACGGCACCGCTTATCCCTCATCCTGGTATGCATGGCACCCTTCATCCCTCTTCAAGGTTTGCATGCCCCCCCTCATTCCTCTTCCTGGTAGACATGGCACCCTTCATCCCTCTTCCTGGTATGTATGGTCCCCCTCATCCCTCTTCCTGGTATGCATGGCACCTCTCCATCCTGGTATGATTGTCACCCCCTGCTCCCCATCACTCTGCACAAAAAATAAATAATTATACTCACCTCCTCTCTGCACCAGCGCTGCGTCCTGCTCTGCTGCCACTGACACTGATCTGACTGTGTGAGCTGCGCATGGCGTCACTGCCATGCGCCCTCACACTGTGAGATGATGTGCCAGGATAGTCACTGCCTCCTACGCCCGGAGTATGGACATGGGGAACAGTGACCATTCACTTTCCTTAATAGCGCGCACACTTTACCAGCAGCACGGCTTCCGCTGCAGCTCTGCGGTCTTGTGTGCCCGCTATTAAAGAGCATGAATATTCACTACTCCTCACGCCCATGGGAGTGGGTTGTAGTGAATATTCATGGTCTTTAATAGCGGGCACACGAGACCGCAGAGCAGGAGCAGGAGCCACGCTGCGGGTACAGTATGCGCGCCTTTATGGAAAATGAATATTCACTGATCCCAACGCCCATGGGCGTGGGGAGCAGTGAATATTCATTTTCTTTAGCAGCGGGCACAGTGTAAGCTGCAGCAGGTGGCTCCTGCTTCTTGTGCCCCTCCTCCATCGCTGCCGCTCCCCCCACACCCACCACCACCCACAGCCACAATATATATTCAGACTATAAGACGCACCCCCCACTCTCCTCCAAAATTTTGGAGGAAAAAAGTGCGTCTTATAGTCTGAAAAATATGGTACTTCATTACTTGTACACTGACACTATATACTATCTACCGAGCGCATGTGTAGTGTCACTAGCGATTACTTTATTACTTGTACACAAACACTATATACTATTTACAGAGCGCCTATGTAGTATCAGTAGCAATTACTTTATTACTTGTACACAAACATTATATACTATCTACAGAGCGCCCTTCTAGTGTCACTAGTGATTACTTTATTACTTAAACACAAACACTATATAGTATCTAAAGAGCGCCTGTGTAGTGTTATTAGTGATTACTGTCACCATGCTGTTGTTTGAAAACCTGGGACCAGGGGCTCCTACCCTGTCCCTAACACTAGGGGCGCCCTATCTATCCCTGTTCCCCAGGTTACTTCAGTTGGGGAAAATGCTGGGGCCACATACCTTGCTGTTCTCCTGAATTAGCCCTTTTCTGTCGCCTCCCCCACCCAGGGCAGTGGGGAGGAATAGTGTATGTAAATACACCAATTAGAAAAACAAGGGAGGACGTACAGTGATAAAATAAAATACCAAACACACAAAATATGCTCTCACAGACAACAGCGGGAAACACTTAAGGGATTAGGAAGGTTAACAAAAATAGAAGAGAATAGGAATATGCACGCAGCCAAAAAACCAAGCAACAGTCACAGAAAAACTCTCCTTAAACGCCTCCACCAAGCACTGACACCTCCACTCCACTCCTCACTAGGCAGTACAAGACTTAACACTGACAATACCAGATAGCTAGAGCAGAGACTATATAGGAGAGGGGAGTGGTGATGCTTCACAGCTGAGAACTTCCAGAAGGAAGCTACAGAGACTCAAAGCTGAGCAGTTTAACTCCTGCACTGCTGAAAGAAACCTGCCCCATTTAATAAGAGGGAGAAGTGCTTCTATTCAATGTTGGAGTACGTAAATTTAGAAGCTGTAGTCTTCTGACTCATCTCTGTTGTTGTAAATCCATGACAGTACCCCCCCTTCTACAAGAGACCACCGGAACCTCAGGGCTTGGTTTATCAAGATCTGCCATATGAAAGTACTGGACCAACCTGACCGTATGGACATCAGATGCTGGTACCCACATCCTCTCTTCAGGAGCATAACACTTCCAGTGTACCAAATACTGAAGAGACCGACGAACCAAGCGAGGATCAAAGATCTTAGCAATCTGAAACTTCAAATTCCCATCAACCATGACCAGAGACGGAGGCAGTGGCGATGGTTCAGAGGACACAACGTATTTTTTGAGCAATGACCAGTGAAACACATTATGAATCCTAAAAGTAGGTGGCAAAGCATGGCGTAATGCTACAGGATTGATGACGGCCACAATCTTATAAGGACCGATGAACCTGGGTCCCAGTTTCCAAGAGGGAACCTTCAACTTAATGTTCCTAGAGAATAGAAAAACAGAGGGGTATATACAGAGGACAACCACACCAAGTCACCAACAAACAGGTCCAGACCCACCACACATCTCCGATCAGCCACACTCTTATATTTGGACCCCATCTTCTTCAAATTATTAAGAACCCCTTGTCACACAGACGTACTAGATGATGAAAATCATTTCTCTTCAGGTATTCCTGAGGAACAATTCATATTAAGCAAGCTGAACTGAGGATGAAAACCGTAGGCCCCGAATAACGGGGACTTACCAGTAGACTCATGACAAAGGTTATTTACCGCAAATTCAGCTAGAGGTAAATAAGTAACCTAATACTCCTGATTCTCAGACACAAAACACCTAAGATAAGTGTCAAGATTCTGGTTAACACGTTCATTTTGCCAATTAGACTGTTGATAAAAATCTTAGAAAATGACCTATGGATCCCCAACCGAGTGCAAAAAGCTTTTCAAAACTTGGAAATAAATTGTACCCCCCGGTCAGAAACAATATCGGTAGGAATTACATGCAATCTTACAATTTCCTTGATGAAAATTTGCGCCAAGGTCTTGGCGTTGGGTAAGGCGGATAACGCAATAAAATGAGACATCTTGCTGAACCTGTCCACCACTACCAAAATAAGTGTATTACCTGCAGATACTGGTAAATCAGTAATGAAATATACTGATAAATGAGTCCAAGGTCTACTGGGAATCGGCAATAGTTGGAGAGACCCAGACGGACGTGTATGAAGGGTCTTAGAATGTGCACACACGCTACAGGCAGTGACATACTCCCGAACATCCTGATGTGTCCCAGAACACCAAAAACGCTGGGTAAGGAGATCTGTGGTGGCTTTACTTCCAGAGTGTTTGACTAAGGCTGAATCATGATGTTCACTTATAATCTTAAGACGTAGATTCACAGGTATGAACAGTTTACCTATAGAACAGGCAGCCAGGGCGTCCCCCTGGGCCTCTATAACCTCTTTTTCAAGGTCAGAATTTATAGCAGCTATAACTACCTCTTTCTGTAGTATGGGTACGGGTTCACAATTATCTCTACCCCCCAAGAAAACAATGGGATAAGGCACCTGCCTTAACATTCTTATCCCCCAAGCCTATACGTCACGAAAAAGTTAAATCTGGCAAAGAATAGAGACCACCAGCGTCAGACGATTAGCAGATTCTTAACACAATAGATTTTTATGATCAGCAATTACAATGACTGGGTGTACTGCCCCTTCCAGAAAATGACGCCACTCTTGAAAAGCTAATTTGATCGCAAAGAGATCTCTGTTACCGATGTCATAATTTTTCTCAGCAGACACGGACGCCATTTACTAGGAGACGCACCCTGCGACAATACAGCCCCCACTTCAGACGCATCAACTTCAACAATAAATGACTTAGTGACGTGAGTGGCTGACTGAGTGGCTTTATAAGGATTGGCGCAGACGCAAAACATTTTTTCAACACATCAAAAGCCTCCCCGGGCCGGACTGGACCAATTGAAAAAGTCCATCCCTTTTCTGGTGATATCCATCAAAGGTTTGGCAACCACTGAAAAACCTTTGATGAACTTTCGGTAGTAGTTGGCAAAACCCAAAAACCTTTGTAAGGCTTTTAGGTACTCCGGACAATTCCAATCCCAATCCAGTACCGCTTGGACTTTTGTTGGATCCATGCGAAAGCCGGTGGGCGATAAAAAATAACCCAGAAAAAGGATCTCCTGAGCCGAGAACATGCATTTCTCCGGTTTGACAAATAATTTATTGTCCCTGAGTATCTGAAGGATCTGCCGGACATGAAACTGATGTGACTTGAGGTCAGGTAAATAAATTAAAATGTCATCAAGGTAGATCACAACAAACCTGCCTACCAGGTGACTAAAGATGTCATTAAGAATGTGTTGAAAGACGGCGAGAGCATTCGTCAACCCAAATGGCATTACGAGGTTCTCATAGTGTCCCTAAGGATATTGAAGGCTGTGTTCCCTCATCCCCCTCCTTGATGCAAATGAGATTATAGGTCCCACTAAGGTCTAGTTTAGAAAACCATTTGGCTCCCACAATCTGATTAAAGAGGTCCGGGAAGAGAGGAAGTGGATATGGATCCCGGACTGTGATCCGATTAAGTTCACAAAAGTCTAAGCAAGGGCGTAACCCCCCGTCTTTTTTCTTGACAAAGAAAAACCCTGCCGGTCTCTGGACCATAGATGTTGTATAACCTGCTTTTTGGCAACTTAGCCCCAGGAATAAGGTTAACGGCGCATTCATAAGGACCATGTGGAGGAAGTTCCTGACACCCCTGTTCTAAAAACACATCCCCGAAGTCAGACAGGTATTCAGGCAGAGATTGGGTATCCACCCTGGCTAGCCGGGTGCTCAAGCAGTGTTCCTGACAATACTTGCTCCATTTAACCATCTCCCGAGTCTGCAAGTCTACCACAGGGTTGTGTAGCATAAGCCAAGGTAATCCTAAAACCACAGGAGAGGGCAAGCCCTCTAGCACATAGCAATCTATAAGTTTGGAGTGCATGGCCCCTACCTGTAGATGCATCATCCGAATGTTCTGAGTAAAATATGGATCTCAGCCGGTAGAAAAAATTGAGATCTACCAACGCAGGAGATGTACGCCTGGGTTGCCAACCTCCCCGCAACCCAGGCTCCTTAGTTTTCTTACGGCTGTTTACGGGGGATAAGAAAAGATACGTACCCACAAAATTACCCCTTCCACCACAGAAAAAACTGAACTACCATTGCAACTACAGAATGTGCCTCCCCACCCAACTTCATGGGTTCCATGGTAGACTCAGTCCTAGATTCCCTTGACTCTGGGCCCTCCCCCGCTTTCCCCCGCAAATAGGAGTGTCTCCTTATGTCACTATCGAAGACGGCTTTCCACCTAGAGGACCAGAGAAATGGCAGCCTCCAGGGAGACCGGTAACTCATGCAGGGCAAGAGCATCCTTTACCCTTATTGATAACCCTTGAATGAACTGGCTACAGAGTGCCGGGTCATTCCACTTAGTGTCTGTGGACCACCTCTGAAACTCGGAGTAATACTCCTCTGCCAGCCGGTCTCCCTGCCGAAGGTTACGTAGTGTGGACTCAGCCAACGAGCCGTGGTCTGGGTCATCGTATATGTGACCTAACGCCTGAAAAAATCCCTCAACCGTCCATAGCGACTGTCTGGAAGAGAAAATGCCCAGGCTTGGGGGTCACCCTGGAGGAGCGAAATTACGATCCCCACCCGTTGCTCCTCAGTACCAGAGGAGTGAGGCCGCAACTTTAAGTAAAGTTCACAGGCTTCTCTGAAGACAACAAACTTATCCCTTACCCCAACCCCCCAGAGAACCTTTCAGGCATAGCGACCTTAGGCTCCATCTGGGGTTGTTTGGGAGTCACGGTCCCCAAACCGGACATGTTCGGTTGCTGCAAAACAGCAGAGCGAATATCTGCTACCTCTAGACTGAGCTGCTGCAGTTGCCCAGCCAGAGCAGTAATAGGATGCATGATGGATCAAAAAATAGTATGAGCCAGTGTTACTGTCACACTATATACTGCCTACAGAGCGCCTCGTGTAGTATCACTAGTGATTACTTTATTACTTGAACACAAACACTATATACTATCTACAGAGCGCCCGTGTAATGTCACTAATGATTACTTTATTACTTGTACACTGACACTATATACTATACACAGTGCGCCTGTGTGGTATCAATAGAGATTACTGTATTTCTTGTACACTGACTCTAAATACAATCTACAGAGCGCCCCTGTAGTATCACTAGCGATTACTTTATTTTTTGTACACTGACACTATATACTATCTACAGAGCGTCCCTGTAGTATCACTAGCAATTACTTTATTACTAGTCCACAACCACTATATACTATCTACAGAGCGCCCGTGTAGTGTCACTAGTGATTACTGAATTACCTGTACAATGATAATTTCTACTATCTACAGAACTCCTGTGTATTATGTCACTGTGTTAGTGTTAGTACTGTGTTTTTTGTTAATGATTACTATAGTGGTATTATTCATTCACAACTGAATCTGCTGGTAATATGTGATCAGGGTGTGATGGTTTTAGTCTCTTGTATACTGGTAATATTGGTATAGTGGGTTTAATAAAAGAAGGGTGGTTATATTCAGACACTATTTGGTCTCAATATATGGTCATGGGGTGGGGAGTTTTGACATTGTATAGTGGTATTATTGGTCTTGGTATAGTGGACTTTGCTCAGTAACAGTATGGTTATATTTGTTATTTGGTAACTGTATGATTATGATTTAGAAGTATGGCTTAGAAAATGGTCTAATTGCTGTGTCTTCTGTACGATTTATTTATTTTCTATGGGTTTCTTTTGCTTTTTTTTTACTGGGGTGATAACATATGTCTTAATAGGCTTTGGCATTGCATATGGGGTATATGTATCTGATGAACATGATGGTGAGGCCGGTGGACCCCGATAAAATTTTGCCCTGTGGCCAATAGGCTTCTAGCTATGCCACTGATCATGAGCTTTAAAAGTCCTGAATTAATTTGCTGCTGAAGATTTTTATGATTGAATGAAATACCATTACAAATGTTGCCATTCATACTTTAAAGAGGTTTCCCACTCTTTTTTAAACCTTAACTATGGGTAGCTATACCTACCACTGGAATCCACACTTGTCTCAGTGTTTACAGTCTGGTTGACAGTCTCTGAAGCATGAAAATGTAACTGTACTTTTAACAAACGTTGCATAAATCAGTAGTGCCAAATAAGCACTGCCAAATATAAAAATCTTTGTAATATATACTATCAAAGAAGACAGCTTCCTTCCCGACTTATCAGACAATTTTTCCCCTCCCCCTACCTCTTGAACTTGTCATCAACCTGAAAACACCTGTTATAATACTGGCATAGTACTGCTGGAAACCAGTGGCCAAAGGAGCACGAGCAGGAACAGCAAGTGGTAGTAGAAGTTCTTTGAGTTAGCAGAAGGAGTTGTAGGAAGCAATCCGTAGATAGGTGAGAATATTCTGGGTAAGAATGTTCAGGAGTTGGACACTGAAACTACGCTAAAAGCTAGACACAATACTCAAGCAATGAGTGAGAGATGCATGCGATTTTAAGTAGGCCCAAACAGGAAACAAGATGGATCCCACAGGTTCAGAATCTGCCATCTTAGCAAAGGGCAATTGCAGAACACAACAGCAGCCTCCAGTGGTAAGGAGTGGGATTGCAGCACAATTATTAGGGTGAACAATAGCAGCCGCTAGTGGTCAAACTGTAGAAGAACAGGAATTCTGCCAACACCGTTCAACTTCATCTTGCTCAGACAATCGGGACTGCAGGCTCATTGTGGTGTTGTGTGACACAGCCCATTATATTCTATGGAGGGGGGAGGAGGAGTCAGAAGCAGGGAGCTGAAACAAACAGAGCAAGATACAGAATAATCAAGCTGAGCTTTCTAACAAGCCTTTTACCTCACATCAGATTGAAAATTGTTTTTTATGCTGGTTTTGAAGAGGGAGCGGGGTGAAGTGCGAGGTGGTTGACTCTTTAAGAGGCACACGGCGCAAAGTCAATTTCACCTCCATTTGTGCCTCACCACAAACCTTACTTCAGTTGAGGATTAGTGTAAGTTTTGTGGCGTAAGGAATGTTGCCGCTCATCATGAATGGCGTGAAAACATCAAAAGTTGCTAAATTTGGTCAGCCCTGCGTTGTGCCAAAATTTTGCGACTTTTCAAAACTGTTTAAAAGCTTTGAGGAAACGGGGCCTATGTGTTAACCATTTCTTTTACAATTTTTTTTATCTAAAATGTTGCTAAATTAGTGAAAGAAACATCAGGCGTACATAAAATCACTCCCAACGGATAGAGGACTGGAGTACATTTGTCCCAAAAGTTTGAAACTTTTTAAAGTCATAATTGATGAATCAGTTGAAAACATCTGGAAACCCCAAGCATCGCCTGTAATTAAGAAAATAAAAAAGAAACCAGACGAACACACACAAAAAAGAATTAAAACAGGCGCATGCTAGAAGAATAAGGCGCAAATGAAAAACAGGCAATGGTAAAAGCTATGGTTCTAGGAACAAAGTAATAAAAAAAAATCTGTGTCATCAAGCCCTAAAATAGCTGCATCTTGATGGTGTTACAAAAAATGTTCCTATTTACTGCATTCTGATACTTATTGTAATCATACGGACACTGGATTTCATAGGAAATACAGACACTGAATTATATATGAAATATTCAGACTGCTGTCATTGCTTTCTACCTGTAATATATAACTAAGTTCAACGTATGGTAAGTTAATAAGCTCCCCACTTGCCTGTTATAGCTACCTGCAGAAATAGTGCCACAGTAAACTGAGTAGTTACTGTAAAGAGAAGCTGTAACTTGCTAAAAAAATGAGTTAAATATCTTGTGAAAATCCCCATACATTATTCTGTATGGAAAAATATGGAGGACTATGTGGGGCCATTATTGTGTATGGAGGACTATGTGGGGCCATTATTGTGTATGGAGGACTATGTGGGGCCATTAGTCTGTATGGAGGACTATGTGGGGCCATTATTGTGTATGGAGGACTATGTGGGGCCATTAGTCTGTATAGAGGACTATGTGGGGCCATTATTCTGTATGGTGCACGATGTGTGGCCATTATTCTGTATGGTGCACTATGTGTGGCCATTATTCTGTATGGTGGACTATGTGGGGCCATTATTCTGTATGGTGCACTATGTGTGGCCATTATTCTGTATGGTGCACTATGTGTGGCCCATTATTCTGTATGAAGTGTAACATACCTGGCGGCGTCCTTGCATGGTGGTCCATCTCCCACTGTGCAAGAGAGCGCACTTGATCTCCTGTCCAGAGTGTCTCTCTGGCTTCCCTCCATGCTGTCTGTTTGTGTCTGTCTCTGCTGCTTAAGGGCGGCGCCCGATCACTTCCTGCTTTTTGTACCTGCTGTGGGTCACACCCCTTGTGCGTCCTCAGCCTATTGCTGTCTGACACTTGGTATATAGCTCAGCAGCTCCCTTCTATCCCTGCCTGAGCATAAGTGTTTCCTTCAGTGTGTGCTTGCACTCTGAAGGTGCCAGGTCCCGTCCTTTGTTTCCTTGTCTGCCTTTCCTGGAGGCTGTATTTCCAGGCCTGTCTGAACTGTGTCCTGTATGTCTCCTGCTTTGCGGTATTAGTTCCCGTGTCTGAACTGAGTCCTGTATGTCTCCTGCTTTGCGGTATTAGTTCCCGTGTCTGAACTGAGTCCTTTCTGTGTATCTTGTCTGTCCTGTCTGAACACGCTCCTAGCCTGTTCCTCCTGCCTTCTAGGGGCCGATTACCTAGACCCGTTCCTGTATCTTGTCTGACCTGTCTGAACTCGCTTCTAGCCTGTTCCTCTCGCCTTCTAGTGGCCGTTTTCCTAGACCCGCTCCTGTGTCTGGTCTGTCCTGTCTGAACACGCTCCTTGCCTGTTCGTTCTGCCTCTCTGGGGGCCGTATTCCCAGACCCGCTCCTGTATCCCTCTGCAGTGTCGGTCTCCTCCGTACACTCAGTTCCAGTCTGAACTCTCTCCTGTCCTTTACCTGTTTTGCCTCTATGTCCGTTCCCTTCCTTTTTCTGCAGAGTCTGAACTCGTACCTAACTCCTGCTTATTGTCTCTGCAAGTACTGTGTGAGTATCTGGCTCTGTCTTTCCCTTCCTGTCTGTTCCGTGTGAACAGAGCCCTGTCCTCCCTGCTCAGCCTTGTCGGCACTCTAGCTGTGCTTGCCTGTAACCCTCTGCCTGTATTGTTCCTGAGTCCCGGTGTGTACTGGGTCCTATCCCGCCTGTGTTCCTACCTGCTAGTGCCTCCCTGTCTGCACTCTAGCTGTGCTTGCCTGTAACCCTCTGCCTGTATTGTTCCTGAGTCCCGGTGTGTACTGGGTCCTATCCCGCCTGTGTTCCTACCTGCTAGTGCCTCCCTGTCTGCACTCTAGCTGTGCTTGCCTTTACCCCCCTGCCTGCATACCCGCCTGCCTGCATACCAGTCGTGCCTGCCTATATCCTCCAGTCTGTGTGCCAGCCTACCAGCCTGTTCCTGTATTTCCCTGTGTGGGTCAACAGCCGTGTCCGGGGTCTGTCCTGGAGTAGCACCTGGTCCCTCTGCTCGGTTCCTCCTTGGTGCACTGGCGTCGTATGCCGTCGTGCGACCCTGGTCGGATCGGGTGAATACTTAGTCACGCCCCTCCAGGCATTCACTCTCCGGCACGGTCCAGTGGAATCACTACCAATCACACGCACACGCCGCTTAGCCCGGGCGTGTGCATAACAGCATGCTCAGGCCATGGTTCCCGTTGAGCCCCACGGCCTTCGCTCTCTGAGAAGTTTTTCCAGCGAATACATGCATTAAAATAAATAATTTTTTTTTCCCTTAGCTGAGTTCCAGGCGAATTACGCACCGTCCAGATGGATCTATCAGCTCTCGTTCCTGCGGATCCGCCACGTTACTATGGGGATCCAAGACAGTGTCGTGCATTTGTGGAGCAATGCATGTTACACTTTAAGGCCTACCCTCTTTATTTTCCTTCCGATTGGGCTAAAGTGGCCTTTATGATGTCTTACCTGGCGGGTGATGCCTTGGAATGGATCAACCCCCTATATGAAACACAGGATCCGATCCTCCGGGACCTAATGGCCTTCCTGGTGGCCTTTCTAGTGGTCTTCGATGATCCTAACCCGGAGGCTCCTGCTGAAGCTTCACTTCCCAATATCCCGGAGCAGCCCCAATGGGTAATGTGTGTGGGTAGCGCAATAGTCCTCCAGCCCAATGAGACTACTGCCCACCCAGAATCCTCACAGGGTGACTACGCTTTCCGGAATACTTCTCTCAACCTCAAGAGGCAGTCCAGACGTGCTAGACTTAGAGGCAAGCCGTCACGCCAGGGTCTGTCCTCCCTGAGACCTCCTGACCCCAACCTTGAAGTCCCTACTGAAGCTTCATCTCCCTGTATCCCGGAGAAACCCCAATGGGTAATGTGCGTGGGTAGTGCACCAGTTCTCCTGCCCGAAGAGACTTCTGCCCATCCAGACTCCACACAGGAGAACTTCCTGCACCCGGCATCAGATGCTTCTCTCTCTTTAACCGGTGTGCATGTCCAAGGATGCTCCAAAGCTGTGGTTTCCTCTGAGTCTGTGCACCTCTACTACCTGGCGGAGGATCCCCTGTTGCCTCCTGAATCCTCCGGGATACCACTCGATGACAAATGGAGAGAGACTTCTCTACACCCGGTACTCAATACTTTGTCCGCTTCGTCCTGTGAGCCTGACAATGGGTACCCCAAAGTGGTAGTTACCTCCGAGTCTCTACACCCCTCCGACCAGGCGGAGGATCTCCAGTTGTCTCCTGAACCCTTCGGGGTGCTACCTGGTAGCGAAAGGACAGAGACTCTCCTATACTCTGTACCTGATACCTCGCTCGCTTCGTCCAGTGAGTCCAACTTAGTGTACTCCGAAGCAGAGGTTACTCCTGAGTCTCTACACCCCTCTGACCAGGCGGAGGACCGCCAGCTGTCTCCAGAACCCTTCGGGGTGCCACCTGGTGGTGAATGGACAGAGACTTTCCTATACTCGGTACCCGATACCTCGCCTGCTTCCTCCAGTGAGTCCGACCTAGTGTACTCTGAAGCAGAGGTTACCCGTGAGTCTCTACACCCCTCTGACCAGGCGGAGGACCGCCAGCTGTCTCCAGAACCCTTCGGGGTGCCACCTGGTGGTGAATGGACAGAGACTTTCCTATACTCGGTACCCGATACCTCGCCTGCTTCCTCCAGTGAGTCCGACCTAGTGTACTCTGAAGCAGTTGTTTTCTCTGAGCCTCTGCACTCTTCTGACCCGGCGGAGGACCTCCAGTTGTTTCCTGAATCCTCCGGGATACCACCAGATAACAAAGAGACAGTGACTTTTCCTCATTATGTACCTGATAACCCGTCTATTTTTTCCTGTGAGCTTGACAAGATGTACCTCGAAGCAGAGATTACCCTCAAGTCTCTGTCCCCCTCCAACCCAGTGAACGACTGGTCCTCGAATTCCCTGCGGAAGATTCTGGCAGGCCTGAAGAAGAGGGGGCGTAAGGGGGGAGGTACTGTAACATACCTGGCGGCGTCCTTGCATGGTGGTCCATCTCCCACTGTGCAAGAGAGCGCACTTGATCTCCTGTCCAGAGTGTCTCTCTGGCTTCCCTCCATGCTGTCTGTTTGTGTCTGTCTCTGCTGCTTAAGGGCGGCGCCCGATCACTTCCTGCTTTTTGTACCTGCTGTGGGTCACACCCCTTGTGCGTCCTCAGCCTATTGCTGTCTGACACTTGGTATATAGCTCAGCAGCTCCCTTCTATCCCTGCCTGAGCATAAGTGTTTCCTTCAGTGTGTGCTTGCACTCTGAAGGTGCCAGGTCCCGTCCTTTGTTTCCTTGTCTGCCTTTCCTGGAGGCTGTATTTCCAGGCCTGTCTGAACTGTGTCCTGTATGTCTCCTGCTTTGCGGTATTAGTTCCCGTGTCTGAACTGAGTCCTGTATGTCTCCTGCTTTGCGGTATTAGTTCCCGTGTCTGAACTGAGTCCTTTCTGTGTATCTTGTCTGTCCTGTCTGAACACGCTCCTAGCCTGTTCCTCCTGCCTTCTAGGGGCCGATTACCTAGACCCGTTCCTGTATCTTGTCTGACCTGTCTGAACTCGCTTCTAGCCTGTTCCTCTCGCCTTCTAGTGGCCGTTTTCCTAGACCCGCTCCTGTGTCTGGTCTGTCCTGTCTGAACACGCTCCTTGCCTGTTCGTTCCGCCTCTCTGGGGGCCGTATTCCCAGACCCGCTCCTGTATCCCTCTGCAGTGTCGGTCTCCTCCGTACACTCAGTTCCAGTCTGAACTCTCTCCTGTCCTTTACCTGTTTTGCCTCTATGTCCGTTCCCTTCCTTTTTCTGCAGAGTCTGAACTCGTACCTAACTCCTGCTTATTGTCTCTGCAAGTACTGTGTGAGTATCTGGCTCTGTCTTTCCCTTCCTGTCTGTTCCGTGTGAACAGAGCCCTGTCCTCCCTGCTCAGCCTTGTCGGCACTCTAGCTGTGCTTGCCTGTAACCCTCTGCCTGTATTGTTCCTGAGTCCCGGTGTGTACTGGGTCCTATCCCGCCTGTGTTCCTACCTGCTAGTGCCTCCCTGTCTGCACTCTAGCTGTGCTTGCCTGTAACCCTCTGCCTGTATTGTTCCTGAGTCCCGGTGTGTACTGGGTCCTATCCCGCCTGTGTTCCTACCTGCTAGTGCCTCCCTGTCTGCACTCTAGCTGTGCTTGCCTTTACCCCCCTGCCTGCATACCCGCCTGCCTGCATACCAGTCGTGCCTGCCTATACCCTCCAGTCTGTGTGCCAGCCTACCAGCCTGTTCCTGTATTTCCCTGTGTGGGTCAACAGCCGTGTCCGGGGTCTGTCCTGGAGTAGCACCTGGTCCCTCTGCTCGGTTCCTCCTTGGTGCACTGGCGTCGTATGCCGTCGTGCGACCCTGGTCGGATCGGGTGAATACTTAGTCACGCCCCTCCAGGCATTCACTCTCCGGCACGGTCCAGTGGAATCACTACCAATCACACGCACACGCCGCTTAGCCCGGGCGTGTGCATAACATGAAGGACTATGTGGACCACATTTTTATGTATGGAGGACTTTGTGGGGCCATTATTCTGTATGGAGGACTATGAGGGGCCATTATTCTGTATGGAGGACTATGAGGGGCCATTATTCTGTATGGAGGACTATGAGGGGCTATTATTCTGTATGGAGGACTATGTGGGGTCCATTATTCTGTATGGAGGACTATGTGGACCCCATTTTTATGTATGGAAGACTATGAGGGGCCATTATTCTGTATGGAGGACTATGTGGGGCCATTATTCTGTATGGAGGACTATGTGGGGCCATTATTCTGTATGGAGGACTATGTGGGGCTCATTGCTATGTGTGGAGGCCAATGTGGGGCCCATTATACTCTATGGAATACTATGTGGGGTCCATTATTCTGTATGGTGGACTATATGGGGCCCATTATACTGTATGGAGAACTATGTGGGGCCTTTATTCTGTATGGAGGATTATGCAAGGCCATTATTCTGTATGGAGGACTATGTGGGGCCATTATACTGTATGGAGGACTATGTGGGGCCCATTAGACTATAGGTAGAACTATGAGTGGCCCATTATTCTGTATGGAGGACTATGTGGGGCCCATTATACTGTATGGAGGACTATGTGGGACCATTATTCTGTATGGAGGACTATGTGGGGCCCATTATTCTGTATGGAGGACTATGTGGGGCCCATTATTCTATATGGAGGACTATGTGGGGCCCATTATACTGTATGGAGGACTATGTGGGACCATTATTCTGTATGGAGGACTATGTGGGACCATTATTCTGTATGGAGGACTATGTGGGACCATTATTCTGTATGGAGGACTATGTGGGGCTCATTGCTATGTGTGGAGGCCAATGTGGGGCCCATTATACTCTATGGAATACTATGTGGGGTCCATTATTCTGTATGGTGGACTATATGGGGCCCATTATACTGTATGGAGAACTATGTGGGGCCTTTATTCTGTATGGAGGATTATGCAAGGCCATTATTCTGTATGGAGGACTATGTGGGGCCATTATACTGTATGGAGGACTATGTGGGGCCCATTAGACTATAGGTAGAACTATGAGTGGCCCATTATTCTGTATGGAGGACTATGTGGGGCCCATTATACTGTATGGAGGACTATGTGGGACCATTATTCTGTATGGAGGACTATGTGGGGCCCATTATTCTGTATGGAGGACTATGTGGGGCCCATTATTCTATATGGAGGACTATGTGGGGCCCATTATACTGTATGGAGGACTATGTGGGACCATTATTCTGTATGGAGGACTATGTGGGACCATTATTCTGTATGGAGGACTATGTGGGACCATTATTCTGTATGGAGGACAATGTGGGGCCAATAATACTGTATGGAGGCACTCTGCACTGATGTCAGTGTGGCGCCCCTGAGGGTTCGGTCGCCACAGAGGTACGGCATCTCACCCAGAAGTGTAGTGTCTCGATTGCTCTCAGGTAAGGAGGGAGTGCTGCACGGAGCCCCAATCAAAGCAAAAGGTGGCTACTTTGAAGAACCTAGAATATAAGACATATTTTCAGTTGTTTCACACTTTTTTGTTAAGTATATAATTCCACATGTGTTAATTCATAGTTTTGATGCCTTCAGTGTGAATGTACAATTTTCAAAGTCATGAAAATACAGAAAAATCTTTAAATGAGAAGGTGTGTCCAAACTTTTGGTCTGTACTGTACATCCAACACTACACTACCCCAGGCCAGCAGGAGGGGCAAGACGCAATGCAGTTTTCTGCTGAGCCCTGACCCTGGCTGGGGTGGGGGGAACCCAAAGTTAGGGGGGAACCAGTAGTCGGTGTGGGTGGAGGAAGTAGTTCATGGGAGCACTCATACAGTAGATATATAAAAGGTAGACATCTTTACAGCAAAGGAGTTGGAGTAGGGACCGTTCAGAGGAACAGTCTGGGAGCAGAGTCTCGGTAGGAGTTCTGCTCCACTACAAGGGCCCAGGACTGAGGCCCAGGAGGGGAGCAGGGAGTAAGCTCCGTTCTGTTGAAAGGATCCTAGGGGAGTACGGCGAGTGCAGGCGGCACCCGTACACCCCGAACCTGCCAGGTGTCAGGAGGATCTAGGCCGCAAGAAGGGGACCGGCCCATGGCCCAGTCGTGCAGCTTCAAGCCTCGGCTGGAAAAACCGGAGGCTTCTGGCTTCTATAGCCACCAGCCAAACCCTCACTTCAATCCAAAAGTAAGGTCAAGCAGGTCTGTGCAACTCCGACGGACAGGGGGGACCTCGCAGCACCCGAACAGGATTCACAGTGGGAAGCGCAGGGCAGGAGGGAGTAAGACCCAGCGTGAAGTCGGTCTAGAAAGGTACATAGGAAAGTGGGGTTCTGCCAGGTACACCCGAGCTACCTGAGGAAGGACTGAACCCCTGCCCGGTGAACGCAGTGCGACGCGGGAGGCTTGCACCAGTACTGTGCACCTGTGGACTGTCTAAGAACTGTGAGTAAATCTTGGATGACTGCACTGAGCTGCCTCCGCTCCTTTATTTCGCCGGTGCCATTTCCCTCCCTGCACTACAACGCCCAGCGCACCTCCATCCCTATCTACACTGCCCTGAGGCCTGCTCCACCTGTGGGGAGCTGTTCCATCACAAGCTGCCCTACCATCTGCCTCAGAGGATTGTTTCAGTGCTGGTGATCCTCATCAGACACCGCAGGTGGCATCACGAAAAATTCCAAAAACCCCATATAATAGAAGTTCCCCTTTTCACTGACCGCCCTGGGTCACGGACCGGGCCAGCCACCGTGATATCCCCCGGCAACCAGAGGCCCGGCTGCCGAGTACCCCACGGCCCTGGGGGCGAGTCATCAGCAGCATGATGAGGACTCCTCATCACGCTGCCGTGACATCAGCAGCGTGCGCACCTTGCTGCATGTGAGGTCAGGCAGCTGATTGGCGCTCCACTGACCCCGGAAGTGCTGGCGTGCATGGAGGATCATTTGTATTAGCGTCTTACAAATGAATGTGCCGCTCCCCCTCCAGAAAGACACCAGTTTTCTTAAAGAGTCTGGAGGAGGGAAGGTGATTTAAAAATATAAATTTATTTTGTCCCAAGCGCCGCCTCCTGCAAACCGCCGCCCAAGGCACTGGACCTCATGTGCCTAGTGGCAAATGTAACGGGTCTGGGAGGTGGAACCTCTGTGCTACTATACAAGGGGGCAGTCCTTGTAAGGAAGCGGGTGGCTCCCAAGGAAGACGGGCAGGTAGTCACGGCAAGTGACGGGGACAGTCTCTGGGTAGAGGGGCAGGTAGTCACGGCAAGTGACAGGGACAGTCTCTGGGTAGAGGGGCAGGTAGTCACAGCAAGTGACAGGGACAGTCTCTGGGTAAAAGGAAGGGTACTCACGGCAAGTGACAGGGACAGTCTCTGGGTAGAAGGACAGCAGGCAGGTGGCTGGTGAGCGCTCCCAGGTGAGCGCGCGAGAGTCTCTGGACGGGCAGGTGGTCACGGCAAGTGACGGCAGAGCCTCCAGGTAGGCTAGCAGACAGGTAGCAGGTGAGCAGGCAAGAGTCTCTGGACAGGCAGGTGGTCACAGCAAGTGACGGCGGAGCCTCCAGGTAGACTAGCAGACAGGTAGCAGGTGAGCGCTCCCAGGTGAGCAGGCAAGAGTCTCTGGACAGGCAGGTGGTCACGGCAAGTGACGGCGGAGCCTCCAGGTAGGCTAGCAGGCAGGCAGCAGATGAGCGCTCCCAGGTGAGCGGGCAGGCTGGTCCATAGACTGACTGACAGGTGTCGGAAAGCAGACCGTCGGACCGCAGGCTTGCAAGCAGGTAAACAGATATCAGGCAGGTATCAAGCAGGAATTTGGCAGGTAACTGGCAGGTAACAGGCAGGAATCCGGCAGGTGACTGGCAGGTAACAAGCAGGAATCTGGCAGGTGACTGGCAGGTAACTGGTAACGGGACCTGAGGGCTGAAGCAGAGTGAAGGCTTTGCAACAACATTGCTCGGGCACCTCCATTTTGGAGGAGGTGCCTTAAATATGGGAGGTCCTCCGGCAATTGGCCGGGGACTCCTTAGGACGGCGCGCGCGGTCCCTTTAAGAGAGGGGGAGCGCGCGCGCGCCCTAAGCACGCTGCCGGGGAAGGAGCGCGTGCCGGAAGCGGCGGAGAGAGAAGCGCTGGAGGACGCCGCGCCAGGAGCAGGGAGGTGAGAGGGACGGCGTCTCTGCCTAGTACGGGGCAGAGACGCCGATGCTACAGTACCCCCCCTTTAGGCCCCCTCTTTTTTTGGCCAGAAAGAAATTTTTCAAGGAGAAGCGGGGCGTTGATGTTCTCCCTGGGTTCCCAAGTTCTCTCCTCAGGACCAAACCCCTTCCAATCTACCAGAAAAAAGGTCTTTCCTCTTATCCTCTTTGGAGGCCAGAATACTCTCTACCTCAAAGACGTCATCAGCGGAAACCGGAGCAGGAGGGGCACCTGGATTATTGGAAAAAGAGTTAAAGACAACGGGTTTGAGGAGAGATACATGGAAGGAGTTGGGAATCCGTAGGGTGGCCGGGAGTTTTAATTTGTAGGCCACAGGGTTAATTTGCCTGAGGACTTCGAAGGGACCGATGAATCGAGGGCCCAACTTGAAGGAGGGTACTTTGAGCCGCACATGTTTGGACGAGAGCCAAACCTTGTCTCCCAGACGGAATTGAGGCGGATCCAGACGTCTCTTATCAGCATATCTCTTCATCCGCTCAGAGGACAGAAGAAGAGCGGACCTGGTACTCTCTCAAATAGTAGAAAATTCGCTGACAAGAGACTCCGCAGCAGGGTTGTCCACAGAAACGGAGACAGGGAGCGGAATCCGGAGGCGCTGGCCATAGACAATAAAGAACGGGGACTTGGAAGAGGATTCGCTCTCGTGGTTATTATAAGTCCACCCAATCAGAATGGTGGGCATTAACAAAGTGCCGGAGATAGCTGGTAAGGATCTGATTGATCCGCTCCACTTGACCATTGGACTGAGGGTGGTAAGCGGAGGAGAAGTCCAGGGTGACGTCCAGCAGTTTACATGTGGCTCTCCAGAAGCGTGAGGTAAACTGAACCCCTCGATCCGACACGATGTGGAGGGGTAGGCCATGGAGAAGGAAGATATGGCGAATAAAGTCCTTAGCCAGCTCAGGTGCAGACGGAAGACCAGGCAGGGGAATGAAGTGGGCCATTTTAGAGAAGCGGTTCGCGACCACCCAAATGACAGTACACCCGGCAGAGACAGGAAGATCGGTAATGAAGTCCATAGCGATGTGTTGCCACGGGGCAACAGGTATGGGAAGCGGCAGGAGATGACCAGCTGGTAAGTGTCTGGGAATTTTGTTGCGGCCACAAGATGAACAGGCAGAGACGAAGTCTACCACATCCTTACGAAGGGTAGACCACCAGTAATGCCGGGAAATGAGTAGGAAGGTCTTCTTTTGGCCGGCATGGCCAGCTAGTTTAGAAGAATGACCCCAGCGAAGAACCCTCTCACGGTCTGGAGGCGCCACGAACGTCTTGCCGGGTGGAAGACGAGTCAAATCCAAGGGGGCCACATTCATCACCTTGGAGGGGTCGATAATGTGCATAGGCTCCTCCTCTTGGTCGGAGGACAGGAAGGATCGGGACAAGGCATCAGCTTTGACATTTTTGTCCGCCGGGCGGAAATGAAGGATGAAATCGAAGCGGGCAAAGAACAAAGACCACCGGGCTTGACGTGAATTAAGTCTCTGGGCATTTTCGAGATATGCCAGGTTCTTGTGATCCGTATAGATGATCACCGGGTATAGGGCCCCTTCAAGCAGGTAACGCCACTCCTCCAGCGCCAATTTAACGGCAAGCAGTTCTCGGTCTCCTATGGAGTAATTGCGCTCAGAGGAGGAGAAGATTTTAGAGAAAAAGCCGCAGGTTACCATTCTCCCGGAGGAAGACTTCTGGGTGAGCACCGCTCCGGCTCCAGAGGAGGAGGCATCAACCTCCAGGTAGAACTGTTTGTTGCAGTCCGGACGGTGCAGCACAGGGGCAGAGGAGAAGGCTTGTTTCAGGGAAAGGAAGGCCTCCTCAGCTTCGGATGACCATACCTTGGGATTTGCTCCCTTACGGGTGAGCGCAGATATGGGCGCAGTCCGTGACGAGAAGTGAGGAATGAAGAGACGATAGTAATTAGCGAAGCCCAGGAATCGCTGTATCGCCTTCAAGCCCTCCGGACAGGGCCACTTTAGGACAGCAGAGAGCTTCTCGGGATCCATTCGCAAGCCTGTCTGGGAGATAACATAGCCCAGGAAAGGAAGAGAGGTCTGCTCAAAAAGGCACTTCTCGTATTTAGCATAGAGGTGGTTCTGCCTGAGCCTAAGCAGGACCTGACGAACATCCCTCCGGTGTGTGGGAAGATCCGGAGAGAAGACCAAGATGTCGTCCAGGTATACCACCACGCAGGAGTAAAGAAGGTCACGGAAGATGTCGTTGACCAGTTCTTGGAAGACGGCGGGAGCATTGCAGAGACCGAAGGGCATCACACGGTACTCATAGTGTCCGTCCCGGGTATTAAATGCTGTTTTCCACTCGTCTCCCTGACGGATACGGACCAGGTTATACGCTCCACGTAGATCCAGCTTGGAGAAGATCCTGGCGCCTATAAGATGATCAAATAACTCAGAGATGAGCGGAAGGGGGTATTTATTTTTAACCGTGATCTGATTGAGTCCTCTATAGTCAATACAGGGGCGTAGCGAGCCGTCTTTCTTTTTGACAAAGAAGAATCCGGCTCCAGCCGGGGAGGTAGATTTCCGGATAAATCCCCTAGCCAGATTCTCTTCAATGTACTCAGACATGGCCCGGGTCTCGGCTGCAGACAACGGATAGATACGCCCACGGGGAGGAGTGGTGCCAGGTACCAGGTCGATCGGGCAGTTATATGGCCTATGGGGTGGCAACGTCTCTGCTTCCTTCTTACCGAAGACGTCCGCATAGGGCCAGTAAGGAGCCGGGAGACTCGGTAAATTAGCTGGAGTAGGCGGAGGGCGAACTGGGCGGACCGGAACCAGGCAGGTCCTATGGCAGTCTGGACCCCATCGGAGTACTTCACCGGATCGCCAGTTCAATACTGGTTTGTGTGTCTGGAGCCAAGGTAGACCTAGCAACAGGGAGTGAGAAAGTCCGGACAACACATGGAATGAGATTTCCTCAGAGTGCAGCATTCCCACCTGCAGGGTTATGGGTTCAGTGACGAGCAGGATGGTCTCCGAGAGAAGTCTTCCATCCACGGAGGCGACAGATAATGGTTCAGCCAGGGACTTGGTGGGAATATGGTATCTCTCTACCAGAGACTGGGAGATGAGGTTTCCAGCAGCTCCAGAATCCAGGTGGGCAAGTTCAAAGTGACGGTTTTCTCCCCAAGCAATAGAGACCGGTAAAGTCAGAGACGGAGAGGGCTTACTTTTGTCTAGGACGACCTCTCCGAACGGTCCTAGACACTGGCGTTTCCCGGCTTCTCCGGGCAGGAATGGATGAAGTGCTCCATACTGCCACAATAGAAACAGCTTCCCTCGGCTCGGCGAGATTCTTGGCGAGATTTGACCATCTTGGTCTGGTCGATCTGCATAGGTTCAGGCGAGGGCGCCCGCGGAGTGACTGATTGAGAGGCAGGTCTCAGGGAAGTAGGAGCAGAGCAAGAAAAGTCTTTCTCCCAGGTAGTCTCTTTGGCACGTTCTTGGAACCGGATGCCAATCCGGGTAGCTAGTGACACCAGGTCATCCAGAGTGGTAGGAATGTCCCGACCAGCTAACTCGTCCTTAATCCGACCGGAAAGACCCTCCCAGAAGACGGACACCAGAGCCTCATTTTCCCAGGCAAGCTCAGAAGCGAGGGTGCGGAACCGTATGGCATATTGGCCCACGGTGAGACTCCCTTGGCGGAGACATAGCAGTGAGGAGGCAGAAGAGGTTTTCCGTCCAGGTTCATCGAAGACTTTCCGGAAAGCAGCGAGGAAAGACGGCAGGTCGGACACCAGGGGATCCCCTCTCTCCCACAGGGGATTTAGCCATGCCAGTGCCTCCCCAGTAAGATGGGACATGATGAAGGCCACCTTGGCCCGGTCGGAGATGAACTGGTATGCCAATAGCTCAAAGTGCAGGGTGCAATGGTTTATGAAACCCCGAGCTAAAGTAGGTTCGCCGGCAAAGCGTGGAGGTGCCAGAAGCCGAGGTCCATAGTCGGGTACCATGAAGGGACTGGATTGCGGTACCGCAGGAATGGGCACGGCTGGACCAGAGGTAGACATAGACAAGTCACACAATGCGCCTAGACGAGAGTTAACGGACCGTAGATAGGACAGTACCACCTCCTGCTGAGTTTTCTGACGTAAGACTTCCTGGTGCAGATCGGAGATCTGGGGGCCACCGGGTTCCATGGCCCGAACAAACTGTAACGGGTCTGGGAGGTGGAACCTCTGTGCAACTATACAAGGGGGCAGTCCTTGTAAGGAAGCGGGTGGCTCCCAGGGAAGACGGGCAGGTAGTCACGGCAAGTGACGGGGACAGTCTCTGGGTAGAGGGGCAGGTAGTCACGGCAAGTGACAGGGACAGTCTCTGGGTAGAGGGGCAGGTAGTCACAGCAAGTGACAGGGACAGTCTCTGGGTAAAAGGACGGGTACTCACGGCAAGTGACAAGGACAGCAGGCAGGTGGCTGGTGAGCGCTCCCAGGTGAGCGGGCGAGAGTCTCTGGACGGGCAGGTGGTCACGGCAAGTGACAGCAGAGCCTCCAGGTAGGCTAGCAGACAGGTAGCAGGTGAGCAGGCAAGAGTCTCTGGACAGGCAGGTGGTCACGGCAAGTGACGGCGGAGCCTCCAGGTAGGCTAGCAGACAGGTAGCAGGTGAGCGCTCCCAGGTGAGCAGGCAAGAGTCTCTGGACAGGCAGGTGGTCACGGCAAGTGACGGCGGAGCCTCCAGGTAGGCTAGCAGGCAGGCAGCAGATGAGCGCTCCCAGGTGAGCGGGCAGGCTGGTCCATAGACAGACTGACAGGTGTCGGAAAGCAGACCGTCGGACCGCAGGCTTGCAAGCAGGTAAACGGATATCAAGCAGGTATCAAGCTGGAATCTGGCAGGTAACAGGCAGGTAACAGGCAGGAATCCGGCAGGTGACTGGCAGGTAACAAGCAGGAATTTGGCAGGTGACTGGCAGGTAACTGGTAACGGGACCTGAGGGCTGAAGCAGAGTGAAGGCTTTGCAACAACATTGCTCGGGCACCTCCATTTTGGAGGAGGTGCCTTAAATATGGGAGGTCCTCCGGCAATTGGCCGGGGACTCCTTAGGACGGCGCGCGCGGTCCCTTTAAGAGAGGGGGAGCGCGCGCGCGCGCCCTAAGCACACTGCCGGGGAAGGAGCGCGTGCTGGAAGCAGCGGAGAGAGAAGCGCTGGAGGACGCCGCACCAGGAGCGGGGAGGTGAGAGGGACGGCGTCTCTGCCTAGTACGGGGCAGAGACGCCGATGCTACAGCAAATATGGTCCTGCATATGAGGTAAGGCCAGTACCTGTAAACCCTCATATACAGCATTCTAATATGCTGTATATATGCCCCCAGTCTAACCTGCAAGACAAGAAAAAGACCTTTTATGCGCCGGTGCTCTTTGGCCTATTCCTACGCATGAACACTGCTGTACTTTGCTCTGAGCTCGACACTGACAGCGCGACCCCGACCTGCATGAAGGTGCAAACTGTCAAAATAAACTCCCCTGATCCTCATCTTAGCGGCCATAGATACAGTTCAGGATCCAGCCCTGGACTTGTGAGGAGGTGATAAGCGTCATGCTACCTCCTCCCTGTACAAACTGGATAAATCTCCTGCCTCTATCACTTCAAGGAGCCCACACTTACAAAAATCCAACCACATCTGACCTCCCGTACTGCCCCCAGGCTGAAGCTTTGTTGGGAGGAAGGTCAGTGTGAGGTGAGCAGTGTCTGCTGTGCAGTGCTGCAGCCGGATGACAGCACCTCTACACATTTAAAGGCACTGTGCCGGCCGCAGCCTCTAAATCAGCAGGTAGCCGGGCGGCCCTTAACAACTGATTGGGAACTGACCTGGGGGGCATAAACCCTACCTAATCAGACACAACTTCACCATAGTGACTGACCACAACACCCTCAGCTGGCTGCACCGGATGGTCGGAGACACTGGTGAACTACTGCGGTGGAACTTGACTCTACAGCAGTATGATCTTACCATTCAGCACAAGAAGGGTATTGTCGTCTCTGAATTTTGGGTCTTCTATCCTTTGGATTACGAGCTCGGAGAGAATGAAGACACAGGACAACATGTTTGTGTCTAAACATACTCTAAAAACTTTATTACAAAACACAGGGCTAATATACACCCTAAAGGCAGGAAACGGATTTGCCATATATGGTTCGATTATACAGTTTAGCTAACAAGCGAAAAAAGCTAGTTTCTGTATGCTTTAAAATATTTAATTAGACTTATCTAGTTAGCAAGGTCATTTCATCTTTCTGCAAGAACACATTATTGCTACAAGAAGAAACATCTGGCCAGGGAGAATCACGTTATCTTTTTAGCAAGGACACGCTATTGATACAAGAAGGAACATTCATAGCTGTTGTTTTCACCTAAAATAACTGTCAGACTTATATAGCATAGATGGGGCCTTTAAACTTGAGGGACTCCATCTTCTGCTATAACATTCCATCCTTTTGTTCCTTCATTTATCAATACGAATTTCTATGTTTTCTTTTAGTACAACGCTGAATACACATTAGAAAAAGCTTAAAAACCAAATAAACCGCAAGACACATTAGCAAAACCTGTAAAATAGCTTGTACTATACCAGCCAACCACCCACCAATACCTTTAAACCAATTTGCGGGATTTAGAAAGGAAAATCTCTGTGTGGAATTATTCGCCAAAGTATCTGAACAGTTCACTCAAAAGTTTATCTCTTCCCATGAGACCGGGACAGCGAGAAAGGGTATGCTAGTGGACGTCACAGGGGCATGTGTACATATCCAACAATTAGCAATGGTCTGGTTTTGCTCCTTTAGTCCATCGATTAGAGCAAGATGGTGTCTAATGAATCTATTGTCGTCTCCTTCCATGGTGCCTAACCTAGTCCATGCACCTGTGGTTGTAAGTATGCAGGTAAGTATAAATGTCATCATTCTTTGTCCGCTGGTTCTCCTAGTATCTTTTTGCAATGGGACGCGTGGATCCAGGTCTCTTTTCCCTCTAGCTTAACGGCTGTACTTGTGGTCAGCAGAACTTGAAAGGGTCCGTCAAACCGTGGATCTAGGCTTTTCCTCACGTGTCTTTTTATAACCACCCAGTCTCCAGGTTGCAGCGTATGGCTGCTAGAGTCTTGATCTGGATCTGGAAGAGAACTGAAGACATTATCATGTACTTGCTTAATCTTTTTGTGTAAAGCCCTCACATAGGAATTTAGCACTTGGTTGTTCATTTCTAATGCTTGCGGATAGAAACACCCTAGGCTGGGTACGTTGCCAAACAATATCTCATATGGAGAGAGTCCAGTCTTTCTATTAGGCGTGTATCTTACTGAAAACAGAGCAAGTGGTAAACAGTCCGGCCATGGTTTTCCTGTCTCAGCCATGGCTTTCTGAATTTTTAATTTCAATGTCCCATTCAGTCTTTCCACTTTACCACTACTTTGTGGGTGATATGGGGTATGGAATGCTTGTTGAATTCCTAGAGCTGACATGACTTCATTCATTATTTCACCTGTGAAGTGTGTACCTCTGTCACTCTTAATTACCTCTGGTACCCCATACCTGCAGACCACCTCCGCAAGCAGTTTCTTTGCGGTTGCCGCAGCCGTGGCTTTGGCAATCGGGAAAGCCTCTGGCCATCCTGAGAACAAATCAATACAGACCAACACATATTCCCATGATCCTGACTTTGGCAGCTGAATATAATCAATTTGCAGTCTCTGGAATGGATAGAGGGGCCGGGGAGTGTGTTTGGGTGGTGTTTTAACTACTCTACCCTGATTATGTGTAGCACATATCATGCACCCTTGTACCAGGTTTTCAATACAGGTGGAGAATCCTGGTGCCACCCAATGTTTCTGCATCACACTCATCACACCCGTTTTAGATTGGTGTGTCGGCCCATGTAGTATCTGGGCAGCTGCTGGGTACAGTGCCCTTGGAAGGCATCGTCGTGTCCCTTTCCCCCATACCCCATTTGCTTCATTCAGGCATGCACCTTCCTTTAACCACTTATCAGCCTCCTCCTTTTGAGCCTGAGCCTGCATTTGGGATAAGATGTCCTCCGACACAAAGGGGTTTTTAGGGGCACTTAACTGACGTACTGTTGACCCTTGTTGCGGCTTACAGGCTGCTGTTTTTGCCGCTGCATCTGCCATTGCGTTTCCTCTGCTTACCTGGTCGGTGCGTCTGGTATGTGCTCTTACCTTTATGACAGCTACTTGTTTGGGTAGTTGTAGCGCATCAATTAACTGCTGGACCGCATCAGCATTCTTAATGGGGTGTCCTGCTGCCGTCAGGAAACCTCTTGACTTCCATATTGGACCAAAATCATGCGATATACCGAATGCGTACCTAGAATCTGTGTAAATGTTAACAATACTACCTTCCGCTAGTTTACAGGCCTCGGTTAGGGCCCTAAGTTCAGCTTCTTGAGCCGACTGGTGTGGGAGCATTGGTTCTGCCTTGATTACTGCATTGAGGGAGACAACTGCATATCCAGTATGGAAGGTACCTGAATCGTCCTGATGACGGGATCCATCTGCAAAAAATTCAAAATCTGCATTTTGTAATTCATGTTCAAATACAGTAGGTAAACCTGCCGTTTCTTGTGCCATCATTTGTACACAGTCATGAGGAACTTCCTCTCTTGGATCTTCCTTAAAAAGCACAGTACCTGACTCCTCCTTTAGATCCGAGAGAGGTAACAAAGTTGCTGGATTCAGGGTAGTACACCTCTGTAAAGAAACATTGGGAGGCATTAACAGTGCACATTGTAACCTGAAATGACGTGCTGCTGAGAGGTGAGCGGGTTGCACTTGATTCAATATAGAGTAGACATCATGAGGTGTTAGAACGGTGAGCGGGTGGTCAAGAACAATGTCTGCGGATTTATGGAGTAATAGTCCAACAGCATGCAGAGCATGTACGCAGGATGGTGCACCTCTGGCTACCGCATCCAATCTGCCACTAAAGTAGGCAACAGGTCTCTGATTATCACCGTGTGTTTGAGTTAAAACTCCTGCTGCATGTCCAGCTTGTTCATGAAGGTACAGAGTAAATGGAAGCTCATAATTAGGGGTACCCAAAGCTGGAGCGGCCAAAATACGGTTCTTGAGAGAATAAAAACAGTCTATTGCCTCTGATGTTAGTACAAAAGCTGTTGGGGTAAGACAGTCATACAGGGGCTGCATTAAAACAGAGACGGCATGAATCCACTGTCTGCAATAGGAAACAAGTCCAAGAAAAGTTCTGAGGGCTGCAACATTAATGAGGACGGTGAATGCCTGTACTGCTTGTTTACGTGCATTTGTTAAATGACGAGCTCCTGGTGTAATGCAATGTCCCAAAAAGGTGACTGAAGATTTACAAAACTGAAGCTTATCTTTCGATGCCTTGCAGCCAGCGTGATAGAGAAACAACATAAGCGATATAGTTGCACTATGACATTGTTTCCTGGAGGGGGCACAAATGAGCAGGTCATCGACATATTGCAAAACAACGATATGTGGTTCAGACCATCCCTCCAGTATTTCCTGCAGACTTGCAGTGTACATTGTGGGTGAATTCTGGGCACCCTGTGGCAACACTGTCCATGTATACTGACTACCCTGGAATGTGAAAGCAAACAGGTACTGGCAGTCAGGATGTAATGGTACACTGAAAAATGCATTTGCCAAATCGATCACTGAAAAACAAAGAGAGTTAGAAGGTATCTGTGACAGAAGAGTATGTGGGTTGGGCACAACTGGTGTTAGAAGTTCTGTGGCTTTGTTAACCAACCGGAGGTCATGGACCATTCTATATGCGGCTGGTTGTCCTGGCACGCTCTTTTTCTTTACTGGGAACAGGGGAGTGTTGCAAGGGGACTGGGTTTTGACTAGGACTCCTCTCTGTAGTAATTTTTGGACCTGCTGGGCTATGGCATTCTCCTGAGCCGAGCTAAGGGGATACTGCCTCTGTTGAGGCAAGATGGCTCCTGGTTTTAATTTCACCATTACTGGTTGAACTCTTAACCTACCAACATCTGTTTTGTCTGAGGCCCAAAAGTCATGTGGCACAGCATGCTCCAATATCGGGGGAAACTCATTTGTCTCTTCTATGCTGGCAATATCTAGTGACATAATTTTGCAAAGGGTACTTGGTTTTAAACCTGGGGTCATGGTGACAGTGCCATCGGGATGATACTCAATATGTGCTTGTAATTGGGACAACACATCATTTCCCAAAAGGTTACATTGGCCTCGGGGCGATACCATGAGCTGGCTATGTACAGTAGCTCCTTGAATTTGCAGGGGAATTCTCTTAGTGACAGGGAGCAGGACAGACGGGGAATTGAAGGGAGTGGCAATGACATGATGGGAAAAATCAGTGTCAGTGTATGGCCAATCACCTTGCGTAATTACTGAATTGTCGGCCCCCGTATCTACTTGGAAATTGATTTCATGTCCCCCTGGTAGGTTCACCTGCACTATACAACTGGGAGTTGGGGGTAAGGAGATGAGGGGGTTCATGTGCAAGCTACCCTCATCCTATGGGGGCGTTGTTTGGTCGGCTGGAGGACCCGTACTCTGAGCATTTGGATACGGGTTGGTCCTACAGTTCTTTCTAAAATGTCCTGGCTTTTTACATCCTGTAGCGCCGGCGTCCCTGCCCTCTGCCAGGCAGGGACGCTGTTCCCCTCACCTCCCTGCTCCGTGCCCGGCGTCCTCCTCCCGCTCTGCTGGCAGCGCGCGCTCCTTCCCGGCCACTGTGCTTAGGGCGCGCGCGCGCTCTCTCCCTCCCTCTTAAAGGGGCCGCGCGCGCCGTCCTAAGGAGTCCCCGGCCAATGGCCGGAGGACTTCACCATATATAAGGCACCTCCTCCAAAATGGAGGTGCCCGAGCAATGTTGTTGCACTGTTCACTACTCTGCTTCAGCCCTCAGGTCCCGTTGCCAGTTACCTGCCAGTTACCTGCCAGATTCCTGCCTGATTATCTGCTACCTGCCTGCTAGTCTGAGGTCCGACGGTCTGCCTTACTACTCCTGTCAGTCTGTCTAAGGACCAGCCTGCCCGCTCACCTGGGAGCGCACATCAGCCACCTGCCTGCTTGCCTGAGGTCCGACGGTCTGCCTTCCAACTCCTGTCAGTCTGTCTATGGACCAGCTTGCCCGCTCACCTGGGAGCATACACCAGCTACCTGCCTGCTAGTCTACCTGGAGGCTCCGCCGTCACGTGCTGTGACCACCCGCCTGTCCAGAGACTTCTGCCCGCTCACCTGGGAGCGCTCATCTGCCGCCTGTCTGTTGGTCTTCCTGGAGGCTCCGCCGTCACTTGCTGTGACCACCCGTTCATCCAGAGACTCTCGCCTGCTCACCTGGGAGCTCACGTCTATCATCAGCCGCCACAGGTCGTACCAACCCTTTACCTAGAGACTGCCCCGGTCACTTGCCGTGACCATCTGCCCGTTCATCCAGAGACTGCCCCGGTCACTTGCCGTGACCATCTGCCCGTTCATCCAGAGACTGCCCCGGTCACTTGCCGTGACCATCTGCCCGTTCATCCAGAGACTGCCCCGGTCACTTGCCGTGACCATCAGCCCGTTCATCCAGAGACTGCCCCGGTCACTTGCCGTGACCTCCAGCCCGTTCACTCAGAGACTGTCCCGGTCACCTGCTGTGACCTCCTGCCCGTCTTCCCTGGTCGCCACCCGCTCCCTTACAAGGACTGCCCCCTTGTATAGTAGCTCAGAGGTTCCGCCTCCCAGACCCGTTACACATCCGTAACACAGTTTCTGTCCTCCTCCTTCAGTCCGTCCTCTGCCTCTGTTGTTTCTGGGGGTCGTCTCTACTATATGTATTCTGGCAGCTCTTTTTGCCTGCGCTATGTCATGTTGTGCCCCCTGAGCTATTCTAGCTAAATCTTCTGCCTTCACTGATCTCCAGTCCGGTCTACTTGCTTTTACCTTCTCTGTAATCTCTTTCTTTAGTCCATTCATGAAAGCACTTGCTAATACCCTCTCACTAGTCTTATTCCCGGGGTTGAACCCCATTTCTGACCAGGTTTTCTTTAGTGCATAGAAATAATCCTTAGGATCTTCCTCCTTTCCCTGCACTCTATCTTCTAGTGTAACTTGCTTTTCTGCTTGCCTGTCTTGACATGCTTTTACCAACGCTGCTGCGAATAGGACTCCAGCTGCTGCATCATTAGATTCTGCATCTACGGGTCCGGTCCTATTGGCATACTGTTTTTTTGTCTCATCTATCAACCTATCATAGCGGGCTTCATCTGCCAATTTTCCCTTAATTACCCCCTGCAGATCTATTCTAGTGGCATGGCACGTATCCTGTATGGTGGTGATCATTCTAGCGAAACCCATAGGGGACTGGGATGGGTCTGGCAGCTGGGAGATCAGTGCCAACTGCTCTGGAGGACTCCATGGTCTATACATTAACATTGTGCGAGCTTCCTGACCTGGAACCACTGCATCCCCCCCTGCTGCTGCTGCTGCTGCACCCGGTGCTCCTGGCACAACTACCGTCCTCATTGGGAATTGTCTAACTGGGTAGGGTCTCGGTCCTCCACATGCCACACAGATGTCTACTGTCAAGGGGTTCTGTTGTCCACATCTGGGGCAAACCCAACAATTAGGTTCCTGGGAATTCTGGTACTGGGGTGGGGGTGACGTCGGGAGCGGACAGGGAGGAAAATCTGTCATTCCAGTTTTTGTCAGTCTGTAACGTCCGTCTCCTAATTCTTCAATCTTTCCTTCAAAATAAGCGCATGCATTCATCCATACATCTACTGTCCCTAACAGACCCTTATCTTTCAGCCATCCATGATAGGAGTTAAAGAAGGATTTCCATTTCTCTCCATTCATCTCTCCATTCTCATTCATTCCCGCTTTACACAATATTTTGTCAATTCCAATCAGTGCCTGTTTCCCTTCTCTGCGTACCACTAAGTCTTTGGCTATAATGCCTTCCTTGGCATTTTGGTTCCCCATTTTTTTCGGTTCTCCTCACCTAGAAGAGACTCCTCAGTCACTTAGACAATGGTCACTTAGACAATGGGCCACAAAGGTTTCTGAACCATTCCACTACTAGCCTCTCTAGGACTTAAACGCCAACCAGAAAAACAGACCAAAAACACCAATCCCGAGACACACCCACACCACAATCATTGGATCCATACTTTCATTCTTAAATTCTCCAAAGGATAGAAGGCAGGACTGTCAATTTATCTGAGGGATTCTACTGGTTCAAAAGGACCTGAGCCAGACAACAATCTGTTGAATTACCTGGGGAGCCGACCGCTCGGGGGTGAGGGAGTCTCTTCTATGCAGTGATATAATTAGGTAGAATATAACAGTTATTCTTACCTCAGCGCTGTATATATCACCAACAGAGAGCTTCACTCGTCCCACGTCTCGGACCGGTCGAGCACCCTTGGGTAGATTAACTCAAGGTCCCTGTTCGAGGCGCCAGCTGTCGTCTCTGAATTTTGGGTCTTCTATCCTTTGGATTACGAGCTCGGAGAGAATGAAGACACAGGACAGGATGTTTGTGTCTAAAAATACTCTAAAAACTTTACTACAAAACACAGGGCTAACATACACCCTAAAGGCAGGAAACGGATTTGCCATATATGGTTCGATTATACAGTTTAGCTGAACAAGCGAAAAAAGCTAGTTTCTGTATGCTTTAAAATATTTAATTAGACTTATCTAGTTAGCAAGGTCATTTCATCTTTCTGCAAGAACACATTATTGCTACAAGAAGAAAAATCTGGCCAGGGAGAATCACGTTATCTTTTTAGCAAGGACACGCTATTGATACAAGAAGGAACATTCATAGCTGTTGTTTTCACCTAAAATAACTGTCAGACTTATATAGCATAGATGGGGCCTTTAAACTTGAGGGACTCCATCTTCTGCTATAACAGTATCGAACATGGCAACGCTGATGGGCTTTCCTGCCAGGGGGGTATCAGGAAAATGGGCTTTAGACACGATCTGTAAATCTGTCTCCCATGCCATGTCTAACAGGGAGACGTGTCATAGATTAAATTGTAAAATCTATAAGCTATTTCATAGTTGATAGTGAATATTGAAGCAAGGCTATGACCTCCAGATGACCCCGGTGCAAGGAGACCCCCGGATGTGAACAAGTAAGTTAAGAAGATTAGGCTATGTGCCCATGTAGCGCCCCGAGGGTTCGGCCGCTACAGGGGTATTGCACCTCAGACCAGAGGTGTGATATTCCACTCCCAGGTAAGGATGGAGTATGGACCAGGGCTCAGTTAGCTGCATACAGCACACACACCCCATTTCCGAGGGACAGCTCAACGGTGCTCCCACTAGACAGAAGTGCAGGCACGACCGACTATGTCCCTGCCTGGAGTGGGGAGGGGGGTGGAACACCCAGTGCTGTAGGGGCAGATAGGGGTTGGTTCCTGAGCGTAGGAAGGAGCCCATTGGTTGCTGGTCACCTGGGCTCATGGTCAGAGGGAGGTATAAAAGGTGGGCACCATCTTAGATCTAGGTTCGTTCGTTCAGTCAGAGGAGAAGACCGGGAGTGGAGGCTCTGTAGGAGCTCCACTCAGGAGCGGGCCTAGAGAGAGGCCGGAAGAGAGAGGGAGAGAGGAGGTGAAAGGGAGCTGTGATTAAGTCTCATCCCAGCTCCACGAGAAAGGAACAGAAAGGAACAGAGAAAGGGAAGGAGAGACAGAGAAACAGAAGGGCTCAGGAACAAGAAGGTGGAAGGGACCCTAAGAACCCACGAGAATCCAGGGTGAAGGGTCGGGCAGATTAAGGGTACCGGATCCCAAGTTGGTGGAGGAGAAACTACCCTCAGCCAAAGACCGGTCGTCGTGATCATTTATTGGTGTGACACCTCATCAAACCTGCTAGGAAGGCACCATATAGGACAGCGGAGGACGGGGCCCACGTTTAACCGCACAAGTCCGCGGCAGCTGGGCAAAAGTGGGTCACTGGTGAGGCAGGCCAGAGAAAGGATTAAAGGGGGTCCTGTGCCTTGCTCCTGAACTGCCTGGGAGTTGACCGAGCCCCACACCTGGTGGACGCAGCACGGCTTGGGCGGTCACTACCTGTACAGAAGTGACCTGGAGTATCTGAACTGTGAGTAAACAACATTGGACTGCAGTACGTTGTCTGTGTGCTCTTTCGCTCCTCCAGCACTATCAGCACCGGGACTCTCACTACCATCATTCCCACCATCCACTACACTGTCCTGGGGCCGCACTCTTCCCGTGGGGAGTCACACCATCCCAGCTGCATTCATCATCAGCCCCAGCGGACTGCCTTGCAGCGGCGGTTCCTAATAACCGCAATCCACGGGTGGCGTAGTCGGACATTATCTGAAGCACGTAGCAGACTACCATTGGTCTGACCACCCTGAGCCACGGGACCGGGCCGCCACTACTACCCCCATCGTTCCCCTATCGCCCGGATCCGCGTGCCCCACGGCCCAGGGGGCGAGTCACCCACGATGCAGAAATGAAGCAGAAAATATCTGCAGCATTTCTGCATCTCCCTGGCAGAAAAAACGCATGCAGATTGTGCATGCGTTTTTCCTGCAGAATACATGCGGATTCACATGCGTACCCACATGCGTACCCACATGCTTTAACGCATGTGTTTCCGCATGCGGACTGACAAGCACTCTCCAGGCGATAGCATCACTTGGAAAGTGCTTGACAACTAGGTCACACTGTATAAATCCATGCAAAGAGCATGGATTTATACAGTGTGACCGTGAAAATAAAAAAAAATAAAGCTATACTTACCCCCGATCCCCCGCCGCGTGTGCTGTCGCGCTCGTCCTGGCTTCTTCCGGGTTGCCGGCACATCGCGAGACAGCCTGCGGTCACATGACCGCGATGTCATCTCAGGTCCTGGAAGGAGAAGCGCTGCCGGCAAACAGAGAGAAGCCACCGGACAGGTGAATATAAACTTTATTTTTTATTTTATTCTTTTTTTTACAGGTACAATGGTACCCAGGTCTGGATGAGAGTATCCTCTCCTCCAGAACTGGGTACCATCCGCACATTGAGACGCATGTTATCCGCTTGTACAAATGTACAGACACGGATTCTATGCATCTCAATGCAAGTCAATGGCGGCGCTTCCGCAAAATTAATGAACATGCTGCGGATTTATGAGCGCTGCAGAAACGCTGCGGAAAAATCCGCAGCATGTGCATTGACATTGCGGAATGCCATTGGGGACCATGGGGTGTGGATTATTATGCGTTTTTGATGCGTTTCCGCTGCGGAAATTCCGCAGCGGAAACGCATGAAAAATACATCGTGTGCACGCAGCCTTATCTGATAGCTGACAGGGCTGACAGATGAATTTTGTCATATCACAGAATTACTTCTAGCCTCAGTTTGAACAAAAAGGCAAGCAAATTACTTTGGGCTACTTTGTTTTATTCCAGTTATGAATATTGTTTTTTTTATGAACAGCAAGGGTCCTACAGTTATGAAAGGCATATTTTTGGAGTTGTGATGAAGTGGCAACTGTAACGCATTGTCTTACATCACTGGACGGTTGCAGCAATACCTCCAAATTAATAGATTTGGATGGTGCTATCCATGCCATGTCTCCTATCTAATCCTATCTAAAGAAAAATAAAATAGTAATAGGAAACATGACAGTAATATCTCCCGCCTGGGACCTCCAGTGGTTAAGATATCGTGGACGTCGGGGATCCCATCATTTTCTAAAAGAACTAACCACATCTCTAACAAGCTCTGTTATGAGTCACTGTAGTACAGGTATGTTGGCGTGACTTGTGTTAATAAGAGAAAATACCGAACTATGTCCCTGTGTCTCCCAAGGTCAGTCCTGGGAGACAGTGTGTTGTCGTTCTATACCATTGAGAACCAAAACTGTTGAAAAATATCAACAATCTCAAGGTTACAAGTCCATCTCCAGAGATCTTGATGTTCCTTTGTCCACAGTGCGCAACATAATCAAGAAGTTAAATCAACAGCAACCAAGATAATGAAAGTTATCTACTTATATTTATATCACATAAGTATGTGTTCACCCATAAAATATATGAACAACAACAAATTTGAATGAACACCAAGGTAATCAATAAAAAATATTTTTATTACTACATATATAAAAAACTGCATATTAGCTAAAGGGTAAAATTACACAAAAGGGGAACAAGTTACACACAGGGAAATCACAGGGAAACACATATAGGATGTGGGTCTAATAGTCAGATGGTATTATCCCTCATATAAGATAAATAAATAGCACATTCTCATTGAGAAAGCCACCTGGTGAAACGTAGGATGGAGCTGCAGGGTATTTTTACTTGATAAAATCCTCCCTATTTATTGGTACTATGATGTATTTGCTGGTGTGTTTATTTATATATATATATATATATATATATATATATATATATATATATATATATATATATATATATATATTGTAATGCAGCGACTTGCTGGCATTACGGTAATGGTCCAGGATGTGTTTTACCTGACCATGTACCTTCCCCCTCAGGTGATTGGTCACATGACTGTGACACAGCACAGGTCCTGCGTGCACAGAATGTCTGTCTGATTACATGACTGTGACATCAGCAAGGTCCTGTCTGTGTGTGGGTGTGTGTGTGTGTGCACGGGATGCATATATAAACCCTGCTTGATGGGAGAGAGGTGTGTTCTGTGAGAGAGGCGTAAGGCCTGTTCCCGTGTGTGTGGGACACCGACTGTGTGAGGCCTAGTGAGGTCGAGTGAAGCCTGGCAACCTGAAAGGTCGAGACTGGATCCTGTGTGGATGCTAGTGGCCTTGGAAGGCAGAGGCTTGAGGAAGAGTCCTGAAAGGCCAAGCCTGGATCCTGTGTGGATGTCAGTGGCCTTTGAGGGAACGACGGCTAGAGACCCCCACCTGGGAAGCCGCAAAGCCACAGTGGTGGCAAATCAAATGGACTGCAGCAACTAAACCTGGCAAAGGTAATACACTTTGTTATATGGACACTTGTATGGACATTGCTAAAGTATTACCATGCTGAAGGCTGTAACCTGGGCCGAGTGGGCCTGTCTGCCACTTGGGCTCGTGAACATTATATGTGTGTCGATGTGCCACTGAGTTGGACCCGGTTTATGAAGTGCAATAAACTGCTGAGCATTGTTTAAAACCGGAAAGACATTGCTGGTGTGCATTAATTGACCCGGTGCAGCGAGTATCCCCCATTATGATGTCTAGCGCTGCCTTACAATATATATATATATATATATATATATATATATATATATATATAATGACTTATTTTTAAATCCACTTGGATATGTATGATAATATAAGGCTATGTTCACACTTTTTCAGCGTTTTTTTTTATGTAAATTTTCAGCTGCATATTACAGTACCAGCAAAGTCTATGAGATTTCAGAAATCTCATGCGCACACATTGGTTTTTGTGTCATCAGTATTTTGTTATTTGAATGTTTATTTACACAATAGAGCATGTCACTACTTTCAGCGTAATGGGTGGTGAAAAAACGCTGAAAAAATGCCTAGTGTGAAAATAGCTATCAGGTTTTGCTGCGTTTTTAGAGAAAAAAAAGCAAGTACAGCAGTATGTGAAACTCATTTATTTTTGTGATTTTACGGTCTTGTCTTTGTCACCTGTGATGGCAGCTTGAATTAGGACAATTTAATTAAATTAGTGATTTGTACAATGTAAACATTGGCTGAGCAAGGTGTGAGATTGAACAATACCTGTGGCCCACAGTGGTGTGAAACTGAACAATCCCTGAGCAACTCAGTTGCAGACCATAGTGTGAAAATAAATAGTGTCCTACAAACTCAATGCACTGCCAATGTCTTAGAAAAACTATTCCTGAACAATTCACCTCCCCCCACTGTTATATTTGTAATTCTGGTTAATATGGTGTCACATATGTCTTGCATTGGTGACCTGTGTTCATGCTTCTGTGGTGGAAGCAAAGCTGAACTTTGGGATCCTGAAAACGCACCAAAACCTGCGTTTTTGACGCAGCTTCTTTCCTGCCAAGAGATCAGGTTTTGCTGCAGAAAAAAAACGCTGAAAAAACGCCTAGTGTGAACATAATCAACCAAAGAGGAATAGAGGAGCTAAATGGTAGAAAACAATGAATAATTTTATTATATCAAAAAGTTTAACATCTTATCATAAATAATTGATTCGTAGCATAGATGAACAGAGGTGCATGATGTCAGAAAAACACCGCACCCATTGGCCCGCAAAACCATAACCACTGCATGGAGATGTAACCAGTGGGATTAGGAAATCTGAGTAAGGTGAACAGAGTAAATAAATACAGGCTATGGGCAATAATAGCATGCATTTATAAGCAGCAGTCTGCGAGAAATTTGGAATATGCCCATAGTCAAATAAAATATCAGAAACCATACCAGGAATTAAATTGGAAGGGCCAAAGGGTGCTGGAAAACAGAAATCTGTGGTAGAAAAGCCTCAACCCACGTTTCGCCTGAGGATTGTTGGCTTTCTCAGAGAAGAGACAAGACAAGACAAGAGTAAAACCTCTCCGTCATTGACTCTATCTGTTTGTATTTCCAGTGGCAAGACACGCTTCTTTGAGACAGCCTACCTGGATTCGGGATCCGCCGGGAATCTAATCTCACAGGCGGTAGTGGAGCAGTACCAGATTCCTACTATACGTCTGGCTGAACCATTGGCGGTCGCCTCTGTGGACGGGAGGCCTCTTCCAGTGAACATCCTGCTCATCACAGAGCCTGTAACCCTTCAAGTGGGAATGCTGCACTCGGAGAAGATCTCCTTTCACGTGCTGTCCAGTCTCTCTCACGCTCTCCTGCTTGGTCTGCACTGGCTTCAGAAACATGAGCCCATCCTGAATTGGAGATCCGGTGAAGTGCTTCGTTGGGGTCAGGAATGCCATGAGTCCTGCCTGGTTCTGGTCCATCCAGCTCGACCTCCGTCTACTCCAGCTAATTTACCTGGTCTACCGGCACCTTACTGGTCCTATGCAGATGTCTTCGACAAGAAGGAATCAGAGACACTGCCACCTCATAGGCCATATGATTGCCCCACCCCATCGACCTGGTACCCGGTGCCTCTCCACCCCGTGGGCGTATCTACCCCTTGTCGCTGGCTAGGGGATTCATCCAGAAATCTACCTCCCCGGCTGGAGCAGGATTCTTCTTCGTAAAAAAGAAAGACGGTTCACTATTCTCCTGTATCGATTATAGGGGACTCAACCAGATTACCATCAAAAACAAATACCCCCTGCGCTGTTCGACCGCCTTAAAGACGCGAACATCTTCACCAAGCTCGATCTTCGTGGGGCGTATAACTTGGTCCGGATCCGCCAAGGAGACCAGTGGAAGACGGCATTCAATACCCGGGACGGCCACTATGAACCGTGTGATGCCCTTCGGCCTCTGTAATGCTCCAGCCGTCTTCCAAGAACTAGTTAACGACATCTTCCGTGACCTCTTATATTCATGCGTGGTGGTGTACCTGGACGACATCTTGGTCTTCTCTCCGGATCTACCCACACACCGGAGGGATGTTCGTCAGGTCCTGCTTAGGCTCAGGCAGAATCGCCTATACGCAAAATTTGAGAAATGCCTCTTCGAGCAGACCTCTCTTCCATTCCTGGGCTATATTATCTCTAAGACTGGTCTACGGATGGACTCCGAGAAGGTCTCTGCCGTCTTAAAGTGGCCCCGACCCAAAGGGTTGAAGGCGATTCAGCGATTCCTGGGCTTCGCTAACTATTACCACCTCTTCATCCCACATTTCTCTTCCTGGACTGCACCCATCTCTGCGCTCACCCGTAAGGGAGCAAATCCTAAGGAATGGACGTCCGAAGCGGAGAAGGCCTTCCTCTCCTTAAAACAAGCCTTCTCTTCTGCCCCGGTGCTGCACCGTCCGGATTGAAACAAACAGTTCTTTCTGGATGTTTATGCTTCCTCTTCCGGTGCCGGAACGGTGCTCACCCAAAAATCTCCGTCCGGGAGAATGGTAACCTGCGTCTTCTTCTCCAAGCTCTTCTCCTCGTCCGAGCGCAACTACTCCATAGGAGACCGAGAACTGCTAGCCATAAAATTGGCGCTGGAGGAGTGGCGTTACCTGCTAGAGGGGGCTCTGCACCCTGTGGTCATCTACACTGACCACAAAAACCTGGCATATCTCCAAAATGCCCAAAGACTCAATCCGCGTCAGGCCCGGTGATCTTTGTTCTTCGCCCGTTTCAACTTTACCCTACATTACCGCCCGGCGGACAAGAACGTTAAAGCAGGCGCCTTGTCCCGATCCTTTCTGTCTTCTGATCAAGAGGAGGAGCCTATGCATATCATCGATCCCTCCAAAGTGATGAATGTGGCCCCCTTGGATCTGTCTCGTCTCTCACCCGGTAAGACGTTTGTAGTAGTTCCGGATCGTAAGAAGGTTCTTCACTGGGGTCATTCATCTAAACTAGCCAGCCATACTGGCCAGAGAAAGGCCTTCCTGCTCATTACCCGGCATGACTGGTGGCCTTCCCTGCGCAAGGATGTTGTAGACTTCGTCACCCCCTGTTCATCCTGTGCCCGCAACATCCACGCCCCGCTTCTTCTTAAAATTTTTTTTTCCAGGCCTAAAAAAGAGGGGGCGTAATGGGGGGGGGTACTCTAGCCTTGGCGTCTCTGCCCCCTGACAAGCAGAGACGCCGTCCCCCTTACAACCGCACTCCTGGCCCGGCGTCTTCTGGCTCTCCTGCTGCTGCCGGTGCGCGCAGCTTCCCGGGCACTGTGCTTAGGGCGCGCGCGCTCCCTCCCTCTTAAAGGGTCCGCGCGCGCCATCCTAAGGAGTCACCGGCCAATGGCCGGAGGACTTCTCATATAAAAGGCACCTCCTCCAAAATGGTGGTGCCCGTGCAAGGTTATTGCTCTGTGTACTAACTCTGCTTCAGCCCTCAGGTCTCGCTGCCAGTCTGACTACCAGTCCAGTCCGCCAGCCTGACTACCAGTCCAGCCCGACAGTCTGCTTACAGCCCAGTCTGCCAGTCTGTCTATGGGCTTTGCCAGTCCACTTATCCGGAGCCTTTACCAGCTACCTGTCTCCGCCAGCCAAGTACACTCTCCAGCCCGACGGTCTGCCTACGGTCCAACCCGCCGGTCTGTCTACACTGTGTGCCGAATTATTAGGCAAGTTGTATTTTGGAGGATTATTTTTATTATTGATCAACAACTATGTTCTCAATCAGCCCAAAAGACTCATAAATATCCAAGCTTAATATTTTTGGAAGTTGGAGTGTTTTTTTTTTAAATTTGGCTATCTTAGGAGGATATCTGTTTGTGCAGGTAACTATTACTGTGCAGAATTATTAGGCAACTTAATAAAAACCAAATATAATCCCATCTCACTTGTTTATTTTCACCAGGTAAACCAATATCAGTGCACAAAATTTAGAAATAAACATTTCTGACATGCAAAAACAAAAACCAAAAAAATTAGTGATCAATATAGCCACCTTCCTTTATGATGACACTCAACAGCCTTCCATCCATAGATTCTGTCTGTTGCTTGATCTGTTTTCGATCAACATTGCGTGCAGCAGCCACCACAGCCTCCCAGACATTGTTCCAAAAGGTATACTGTTTTCCCTCCCTGTAGATCTCACATTTTATGATGGACCACAGGTTCTCTATGGGGTTCAGATCAGGTGAACAAGGGGGCCATGTCATTATTTTTTCTTCTTTTAGACCTTTACTGGCCAGCCACGCTGTGGAGTAGTTGGATGCATGTGATGGAGCATTGTCCTGCATGAAAATCATGTTTTTCTTTAACGATACCGACTTCTTCCTGTACCACTGCTTGAAGAAGTTGTCTTCCAGAAACTGGCAGTAGATCTGGGAGTTGAGCTTCACTCCATCCTCAACCCGAAAAGGTCCCACAAGTTCATCTTTGATGATACCAGCCCATACCAGTACCCACCTCCACCTTGCTGGCGTCTGAGTCGGAGTGGAGCTCTCTGCCCTTTACTGATCCAGCCTCTGGCCCATCAAGAGTCACTCTCATTTCATCAGTCCATAAAACCTTTGAAAAATCTGTCTTAAGATATTTCTTGGCCCATTCTTGACGTTTTATCTTATGTTTCTTGTTCAAAGGTGATCGTTTTTCAGCCTTCCTTACCTTGGCCATGTCCCTGAGTATCGCATACCTTGTGCTTTTTGATACTTCAGTAACGTTGCAGCTCTGAAATATGGCAAAACAGGTGGCGAATGGCATCTTGGCACCTTCATGCTTGATTTTCCTCACTTCATGGGCAGTTATTTTGTGCCTTTTTTGGCCAACACACTTCTTGCGACCCTGTTGGCTATTTGCCATGAAACGCTTGATTGTTCGGTGATCACGCTTCAAAAGTTTGGAAATTTCAAGACTGCTGCATCCCTCTGCAAGACATCTCACAATTTTGGACTTTTCAGAGCCCGTCAAATCTCTCTTCTGACCCATTTTGCCAAAGGAAAGGAAGTTGCCTAATAATTAAGCACACCTTATATAGGGTGTTTATGTCATTAGTCAACACCCCTCCTCATTACAGAGATGCACATCACCAGATTTACTTAATTGGTAGTTGGCTCTCAAGCCTATGCAGCTTGGAGTAGGACAACATGTATAAAAAGTATCATGTGATCAAAATACTCATTTGCCTAATAATTCTGCACACAGTGTATGGGCCAGGCTAGCCTGCCTACCCGGAGAACGTACCAGTTACCTGCCGTGCCTACCAGCCAGCCTACCTGGAGGCTCCTACCAGTAACCCGTGGTGTCTGCCAGTCCATCTACCTGGATCACCCATCAGCCTGCCTGCTGTGCTCATCTGCTGTACCGGTCAGTCCCTGCCTTCTGACCTGTGGGAGTCACCTGCTCTCATACAAGGACTGGCCCAGAGTAGCACCTGGTCCCTCTGCTCGGTCCTTCCCTGGTTCACGGAGTCGATTGAGCCGCCGTGCGACCTTGGTCAGTCCGAGTTGATGCCTAGTTACGCCCTTCTGGTCCCTCCTTGCACCGCAGCACAGAGGTTCCACCACCCGGATCTGTAACAAAACACAGTACCTACAGTGAAATATGATGGAGGTTCAAAGATGTTTTGGGGTTGTTTTGATGCCTCTGGCACTGGGTGCCTTGACTTTGTGCAAGGCAACATGAAATCTGAAGATTTCCAATGGATTTTGGATCTCAATATAGTGCCTAGTGTCAGAAAGCTTGGTTTGCGTACTAGGTCATGGGTCTTCCAGCAGGACAATGACCCCAAACATACTTCTAGAAGCACCCAAAAATGGATGAAAACAAAGCTCTGGAGAGTTCTGAAGTGACCAGCAATGAGTCTGGATCTATATCCCATTAAATACCTGTGACGAGATCTTAAAATTGCTGTTGGGAGAAGACGCCCTTCAAATATGAGAGACCTGGAGCAGTTTGCAAAAGGAGAGTGGTCCAAAATTCCAGTTGAGAAGTGTAAGAAGCTGGTTGATGGTTATAGGAAGCGATTGATTGCAGTTATTTATTCCAAAGAATGTGCAACCAAATATTAAGTTGAGGGTGACAACAATTCTGTCGGGACCATTTTTGGAGTTTTGTGTAAAATGATGTCTAATTAGCCTTTTTCCCCTGTGTTTTTGTGTTGTTCACACAAAGAAAATAAACATGTGTATAACAAAACGTGTGTGATTGCAATAACTTTCTGGGGGAAATACCTCATTTCTGGAACAATTTTAATTTCAATATATATACAGTATATATATATATATATATATATATATATATATATATATATATATATATACAGTCATATGAAAAAGTTTGGGCACCCCTATTAATCTTAAGCTTAATGTTTTGTAAAAATTGGTGTTTTTGCAACAGCTATTTCAGTTTGATATATGTAATAACTGTTGGACACAGTAATGTTTCTGCCTTGAAATGAGGTTTATTGTGCTAACAGAAAATGTGCAATCTGCATTCAAACAAAATTTGACCGGTGCATAAGTATGGGCACCCTTATCATTTTCTTGTTTTAAATACTCCTGCCTACTTTTTACTGACTTACTAAAGCACTTTTTTTTGGTTTTGTAACCTCATTGAGCTTTGAACTTTATAGCCAGGTGTATGCAATCATGAGAAAAGCTACTTAAAGTGGCCACTTGCAAGTTGTTCTCCTGTTTGAATCTCCTCTGAAGAGTGGCATCATGGGCTCCTCAAAACAACTGTCAAATGATCTGAAAACAAAGATTATTCAACATAGTTGTTCAGGGGAAGGATACAAAAAGCTGTCTCAGAGATTTAACCTGTCAGTTTCCACTGTGAGGAACATAGTAAGGAAATGGAAGAACATAGGGACAGTTCTTGTTAAGGCCAGAAGTGTCAGGACAAGAAAAACATCAGAAAGGCAGAGAAGAAGAATGGTGAGATCAGTCAAGGACAATCCTCAGACCACCTGCAGATGGTGTCACTGTGCATCGGTCAACTATACAACGCACTTTGCACAAGGAGAAGCTGTATGGGAGAGTGATGCGAAAGAAGCCGTTTCTGCAAGTACGCACAAACTGAGTCGGCTGAGGTATGCAAAAGCACATTTGAAGAAGCCTATTTCTTTTTGGAAGAAGGTCCTGTGGACTGATGAAACCAAGATTGAGTTGTTTGGTCATACAAAAAGGCGTTATGCATGGTGGCAAAAAAACACAGCATTCCAAGAAAAACACTTGCTACCCACAGTAAAATTTGGTGGAGGTTCCATCATGCTTTGGGGCTGTGTGGTCAATGCCGGCACTGGGAATCTTGTTAAAGTTGAGGGACGCATGGATTCCACTCAGTATCAGCAGATTCTTGGCAATAGTGTTCAAGAATCAGTGATAAAGTTGAAGTTACGCAGTGGATGGATCTTTCAGCAAGACAATGATCCAAAACACCGCTCCAAATCTACTCAGGCATTCATGCAGAGGAACAATTACAATGTTCTGGAATGGCCATCCCAGTCCCCAGACCTGAATATCATTGAACATCTGTGGGATCATTTGAAGAGGCTGTCCATGCTCGGCGACCATCAAACTTAACTGAACTGGAATTGTTTTGTAAAGAGGAATGGTCAAAAATACCTTCATCCAGGATCCAGGAACTCATTAAAAGCTACAGGAAGCGACTAGAGGCTGTTATTTTTGCAAAAGGAGGATCTACTAAATATTAATGTCACTTTTCTGGTGAGGTGCCCATACTTGTGCACCTGTCAAATTTTGTTTGAATGCAGATTGCACATTTTCTGTTAGCACAATAAACCTCATTTCAAGGCAGAAACATTACTGTATCCAACAGTTATTACATATATCAAACTGAAATAGCTGTTGCAAAAACACCAATTTTTATAAAACATTAAGCTTAGGATTAATAGGGGTGCCCAAACTTTTTCATATGACTGTATATATATATATATATATATATATGCACTGCTCAAAAAAATAAAGGGAACACTCAAATAACACATCCTAGATCTGAATGAATGAAATATTCTCATTGAATACTTTGTTCTGTACAAAGTTGAAGGTGCTGACAACAAAATCACACAAAAATCATCAATGGAAATCAAATTTATTAACCAATGGAGGCCTGGATTTGGAGTCACCCCCAAAATTAAAGTGGAAAAACACTACAGGCTGATCTAACTTTGATGTAATGTCCTTAAAACAAGTCAAAATGAGGCTCAGTATTGTGTGTGACCTCCACGTGCCTGTATGACCTCCCTACAATGCCTGGGCATGCTCCTGATGAGGTTGCGGATGGTCTCCTGTGGGATCTCCTCCCAGACCTTGACTAAAGCATTCGCCAACTTCTGGACAGTCTGTGGTGCATTGTTGGTGGATGGAGCGAGACATGATGTCCCAGATGTGCTCAATCGGATTCAGGTCTGGGGAATGGGCGGGCCAGTCCATAGCTTCAATGCCTTCATCTTGCAGGAACTGCTGACACAATCCAGCCACATGAGGTCTGGCATTGTCCTGCACTAGGAGGAACCCAGGGCCAACCGCACGAGCATATGGTCTCACAAGGGGTCTGAGGATCTCATCTCGGTACCTAATGGCAGTCAGGCTACCTCTGGCGATCACATGGAGGGCTGTGCGGCCCTCCAAAGAATTCCCACCCCACACCATTACTGACCCATTGCCAAACTGGTCATGCTGAAGGATGTTGCAGGCAGCAGATTGCTCTCCACGGCGTCTCCAGACTCTGTCACGTCTGTCACATGTGCTCAGTATGAACCTGCTTTCATCTGTGAAAAGCACAGGGCGCCAGTGGCGACTTTGCCAATCCTGGTGTTCTGTGGCAAATGCCAAGCGTCCTGCACGGTGTTGGACTGTGAGCACAACTCCCATCTGTGGACGTCGGGCCCTCATACCACCCTCATGGAGTCGGTTTCTAACCGTTTGTGCAGACACATGCACATTTGTGGCCTGCTGGAGGTCATTTTGCAGGGCTCTGGCAGTGCTCCTCCTTGCACAAAGGAAGATGTAACGGTCCTGCTGCTGGGTTGTTGCCCTCCTATGGCTCCCTCCACATCTCCTGGTATCTGCTCCATGCTCTGGACACTGTGCTGACAGACACAGCTACCCTTCTTGCCACAGCTCGCACTGATGTGCCATCCTGGATGAACTGCACTAGCTGAGCAACTTCTGTGGGCATAGGCGGATTATAATGAGGGCAATCTGGGCTACCGCCCAGGGCCCTCAGCAGTTGCGCACAGCCGCTGCTTCTTCTTTGGCCAGGCCAGCACTGCACCTGTTAACTTCCCTGTGTGCTGGCCCAGCCGCGTCACAGCTAGGAGACACGGCCCTGTGCGCGGCCGTGTCTGCTTGCAAGACGTCACGCAGTATGCGCCCTGCACTGCTGCACCGGAAAGGAGTTGGACGACTGGAGCCAAGCCGGGGGATGGTGAGTGTGTGAGTGAGTGTGTGGGTGAGTGTGTGATTGTCTGTTTATATGTATTTTTGTGTTTCAAATGTGTTTATGCGTGTATGTATATGTCTGTATATGTTTGTGTGTGTGCGTCACTGCGTGCGGCCTCTCGCTGTATCTGGGGGGTGCCGTACGGCCTTCCGCTGGATATAAATGGCTACGTGCGGCCTCCCACTGTATCTGGGGGGCGCCGTGCGGCCTCCCGCTGGGTATAAATGGCTACGTGCAGCCTCCCGCTGTATTTGGGGGGCACCGTGCGGCCTCCCGCTGGGTATAAATGGCTACATGCGGCCTCCCACTGTATCTGGAGGGCGCCGTGCGGCCTCCCGCTGTATATGGGGGGGGCGCTGTGTATAGATGGCTACGTGCGGCCTCCTGCTGTGTATAGATGGCTACGTGCGGCCTCCCGCTGTGTATAGATGGCTACGTGCGGCCTCCCACTGTGTATAGATGGCGCCGTGCGGCCTCCCGCTGTGTATAGATGGCTACGTGCGGCCTCCCGCTGTGTATAGATGGCTGCGTGCGGCCTCCTGCTGTGTATAGATGGCTACGTGCGGCCTCCCACTGTGTATAGATGGCGCCGTGCGGCCTCCCGCTGTGTATAGATGGCTACGTGCGGCCTCCCGCTGTGTATAGATGGCTATGTGCGGCCTCCCGCTGTGTATAGATGGCTACGTGCGGCCTCCCGCTGTGTATAGATGGCTACGTGCGGCCTCCCGCTGTGTATAGATGGCTATGTGCGGCCTCCCGCTGTGTATAGATGGCTACGTGCGGCCTCCCGCTGTGTATAGATGGCTATGTGCGGCCTCCCGCTGTGTATAGATGGCTACGTGCGGCCTCCTGCTGTGTATTGATGGCACCGTGCGGCCTCCCGCTGTGTATAGATGGCTACGTGTGCTCAATATTGAGTCATACAATTAATGTAAGGCTATGTGCCCACGATGCAGAAATGCTCCGGATTTTTTTTGAGCGTTTCCGCATCTCCCTGGCAGAAAAAAAGCATGCGGATTGTACATGCGTTTTTCCTGCCAGGGACATGCGGGTTGTCAAGCGCTTTCCCAGCGATTTTAGCATCACTTGGAAAGTGCTTGACAACTTGGGTCACACTATATAAATCCATGCAACCGGCATGGATTTATATAGTGTGACCATAAAATAATGGTAAAATAATAAAAATATACTTACCTTCTGATGGCCTGCCAACGTCAGTGGTCGCGTGACCCGTCACATGACTAAATGACGTCACGGCAGGTCCTTTTCAGACCATCGCGAGCTGCCGGCAAGCCAGGACGCATCGGATCAAGACACCGGGGACCATCAGAAGGTAAGGATAATATTTAGTTTTTATTTTATTCTTTTTTTCACAGTTTCTATGGTACCCGGGTCCGGAGGAGAGTCCGCACATTGGAACGTGTGGATTGCGCATCTACATATACAGTGATGCGTAATCCATGCGTTCTAATGCAAGTCAATGGCGGCGAAAACGCAGCACTTCCGCAAAATAATTGGTAGTGCTGCGTTTTTTTCCGCAATGATAATCCGCAGCAGAAATTTCCGCAGCATGTGCACAGCAAATGCGGATTATCATTGGGGAACATGGCAGGCCTTCTACCATGCGTTTTTTAAGCGTTTCTGCCGCTGCGTAAACGCTTAAAAAACGCATCGTGGGCACACAGTCTAAAAAAAAATATTATAATATATTAATACTGTGCCAAATTAATTTCACGTGAACTATCACAGGGGATCATGTGACACATCAGGGGGGTGTGCGTGTGGTGGGGCGCGCATTCTAAACTGCCCGGGACCCTTACTACTCTTAATCCACCCCTGAAAACTACAATTCGCATTGCAAAAACTATAGACCTACGACTATAGCACAGAGGTACCGGACCCCGCCTGTGGGGGGCGCTCACTGCAGTCATGGAAGGGTGGTCAATATTTGAGGGCGGGGCTTATATTTAAATAGTAAGATTTTAATTTGCGTCTGAAATTTGAATAACAAGTTGCCATGGTAACAGTGAGAATGATGTCCGCAGCCGGTCACAGCCCGCACATCACATACACAATAGAAAGGAGGAGGAGCGACAGCGAGCGGTCACGTGATGCCAGACACCGCGTCATCACCCAGGTCCTTGCAGGTTGCAGGAAGCAGCCGCTGCTGTTCCTCAGTGTAACGTCGGTTCTCTCTACACAGCTGTCAGGACCTGGCTGCAGTATTTACAAAATGGCGGCGCCCTTGGAGGTGAGCTCGGCGTGTGCGCGGTGTAGGTGTGGTGCTGCTGCCTCCTGATGCTGCCCTTTATTTATCTGCCCTCTGAGCTCTGCTCGCTGCTATGACCCCTCTCACCAGCCCGGGGCGGGATGCGTGCAGCACATTGCACCTGCAGTCTTATCCCAGTGCTGTGTGCAACTCATTACACGTGCAGTGTCCCATCTTATCCCAGTGCTGTGTGCAGCTCATTACACGTGCAGTGTCCCATCTTATCCCAGTGCTGTGTGCAGCTCATTACACGTGCAGTGTCCCATCTTATCCCAGTGCTGTGTGCAGCTCATTACACGTGCAGTGTCCCATCTTATCCCAGTGCTGTGTGCAGCTCATTACACGTGCAGTGTCCCATCTTATCCCAGTGCTGTGTGCAGCTCATTACACGTGCAGTGTCCCATCTTATCCCAGTGCTGTGTGCAGCTCATTACACGTGCAGTGTCCCATCTTATCCCAGTGCTGTGTGCAGCTCATTACACGTGCAGTGTCCCATCTTATCCCAGTGCTGTGTGCAGCTCATTACACCTGCAGTGTCCCATCTTATCCCAGTGCTGTGTGCAGCTCATTACACGTGCAGTGTCCCATCTTATCCCAGTGCTGTGTGCAGCTCATTACACGTGCAGTGTCCCATCTTATCCCAGTGCTGTGTGCAGCTCATTACACGTGCAGTGTCCCATCTTATCCCAGTGCTGTGTGCAGCTCATTACACGTGCAGTGTCCCATCTTATCCCAGTGCTGTGTGCAGCTCATTACACGTGCAGTGTCCCATCTTATCTCAGTGCTGTGTGCAGCTCATTACACGTGCAGTGTCCCATCTTATCCCAGTGCTGTGTGCAGCTCATTACACCTGCAGTCTTATCCCAGTGCTGTGTGCAGCTCATTACACCTGCAGTGTCCCATCTTATCTCAGTGCTGTGTGCAGCTCATTACACCTGCAGTGTCCCATCTTATCCCAGTGCTGTGTGCAGCTCATTACACGTGCAGTGTCCCATCTTATCCCAGTGCTGTGTGCAGCTCATTACACCTGCAGTGTCCCATCTTATCCCAGTGCTGTGTGCAGCTCATTACACGTGCAGTGTCCCATCTTATCCCAGTGCTGTGTGCAGCTCATTACACGTGCAGTGTCCCATCTTATCCCAGTGCTGTGTGCAGCTCATTACACCTGCAGTGTCCCATCTTATCCCAGTGCTGTGTGCAGCTCATTACACCTGCAGTGTCCCATCTTATCCCAGTGCTGTGTGCAGCTCATTACACCTGCAGTGTCCCATCTTATCCCAGTGCTGTGTGCAGCTCATTACACGTGCAGTGTCCCATCTTATCCCAGTGCTGTGTGCAGCTCATTACACGTGCAGTGTCCCATCTTATCCCAGTGCTGTGTGCAGCTCATTACACGTGCAGTGTCCCATCTTATCCCAGTGCTGTGTGCAGCTCATTACACGTGCAGTGTCCCATCTTATCTCAGTGCTGTGTGCAGCTCATTACACGTGCAGTGTCCCATCTTATCCCAGTGCTGTGTGCAGCTCATTACACGTGCAGTGTCCCATCTTATCCCAGTGCTGTGTGCAGCTCATTACACCTGCAGTGTCCCATCTTATCCCAGTGCTGTGTGCAGCTCATTACACGTGCAGTGTCCCATCTTATCCCAGTGCTGTGTGCAGCTCATTACACGTGCAGTGTCCCATCTTATCCCAGTGCTGTGTGCAGCTCATTACACGTGCAGTGTCCCATCTTATCTCAGTGCTGTGTGCAGCTCATTACACGTGCAGTGTCCCATCTTATCCCAGTGCTGTGTGCAGCTCATTACACCTGCAGTCTTATCCCAGTGCTGTGTGCAGCCCATTACACGTGCAGTGTCCCATCTTATCTCAGTGCTGTGTGCAGCTCATTACACCTGCAGTGTCCCATCTTATCCCAGTGCTGTGTGCAGCTCATTACACGTGCAGTGTCCCATCTTATCCCAGTGCTGTGTGCAGCTCATTACACCTGCAGTGTCCCATCTTATCCCAGTGCTGTGTGCAGCTCATTACACGTGCAGTGTCCCATTTTATCCCAGTGCTGTGTGCAGCTCATTACACGTGCAGTGTCCCATCTTATCCCAGTGCTGTGTGCAGCTCATTACACCTGCAGTGTCCCATCTTATCCCAGTGCTGTGTGCAGCTCATTACACCTGCAGTGTCCCATCTTATCCCAGTGCTGTGTGCAGCTCATTACACCTGCAGTGTCCCATCTTATCCCAGTGCTGTGTGCAGCTCATTACACGTGCAGTGTCCCATCTTATCCCAGTGCTGTGTGCAGCTCATTACACGTGCAGTGTCCCATCTTATCCCAGTGCTGTGTGCAGCTCATTACACGTGCAGTGTCCCATCTTATCCCAGTGCTGTGTGCAGCTCATTACACGTGCAGTGTCCCATCTTATCTCAGTGCTGTGTGCAGCTCATTACACGTGCAGTGTCCCATCTTATCCCAGTGCTGTGTGCAGCTCATTACACGTGCAGTGTCCCATCTTATCCCAGTGCTGTGTGCAGCTCATTACACCTGCAGTGTCCCATCTTATCCCAGTGCTGTGTGCAGCTCATTACACGTGCAGTGTCCCATCTTATCCCAGTGCTGTGTGCAGCTCATTACACCTGCAGTGTCCCATCTTATCCCAGTGCTGTGTGCAGCTCATTACACGTGCAGTGTCCCATCTTATCCCAGTGCTGTGTGCAGCTCATTACACGTGCAGTGTCCCATCTTATCCCAGTGCTGTGTGCAGCTCATTACACGTGCAGTGTCCCATCTTATCTCAGTGCTGTGTGCAGCTCATTACACGTGCAGTGTCCCATCTTATCCCAGTGCTGTGTGCAGCTCATTACACCTGCAGTCTTATCCCAGTGCTGTGTGCAGCCCATTACACGTGCAGTGTCCCATCTTATCTCAGTGCTGTGTGCAGCTCATTACACCTGCAGTGTCCCATCTTATCCCAGTGCTGTGTGCAGCTCATTACACGTGCAGTGTCCCATCTTATCCCAGTGCTGTGTGCAGCTCATTACACGTGCAGTGTCCCATCTTATCCCAGTGCTGTGTGCAGCTCATTACACGTGCAGTGTCCCATCTTATCCCAGTGCTGTGTGCAGCTCATTACACGTGCAGTGTCACATCTTATCCCAGTGCTGTGTGCAGCTCATTACACGTGCAGTGTCCCATGTTATCCCAGTGCTGTGTGCAGCTCATTACACGTGCAGTGTCCCATCTTATCCCAGTGCTGTGTGCAGCTCATTACACGTGCAGTGTCCCATCTTATCCCAGTGCTGTGTGCAGCTCATTACACCTGCAGTGTCCCATCTTATCCCAGTGCTGTGTGCAGCTCATTACACCTGCAGTCTTATCCCAGTGCTGTGTGCAGCCCATTACACGTGCAGTGTCCCATCTTATCCCAGTGCTGTGTGCAGCTCATTACACGTGCAGTGTCCCATCTTATCCCAGTGCTGTGTGCAGCTCATTACACGTGCAGTGTCCCATCTTATCCCAGTGCTGTGTGCAGCTCATTACACCTGCAGTGTCCCATCTTATCCCAGTGCTGTGTGCAGCTCATTACACCTGCAGTGTCCCATCTTATCCCAGTGCTGTGTGCAGCTCATTACACCTGCAGTCTTATCCCAGTGCTGTGTGCAGCCCATTACACGTGCAGTGTCCCATCTTATCTCAGTGCTGTGTGCAGCTCATTACACGTGCAGTGTCCCATCTTATCCCAGTGCTGTGTGCAGCTCATTACACGTGCAGTGTCCCATCTTATCCCAGTGCTGTGTGCAGCTCATTACACGTGCAGTGTCCCATCTTATCCCAGTGCTGTGTGCAGCTCATTACACGTGCAGTGTCCCATGTTATCCCAGTGCTGTGTGCAGCTCATTACACGTGCAGTGTCCCATCTTATCCCAGTGCTGTGTGCAGCTCATTACACGTGCAGTGTCCCATCTTATCCCAGTGCTGTGTGCAGCTCATTACACCTGCAGTGTCCCATCTTATCCCAGTGCTGTGTGCAGCTCATTACACCTGCAGTCTTATCCCAGTGCTGTGTGCAGCCCATTACACGTGCAGTGTCCCATCTTATCCCAGTGCTGTGTGCAGCTCATTACACGTGCAGTGTCCCATCTTATCCCAGTGCTGTGTGCAGCTCATTACACCTGCAGTGTCCCATCTTATCCCAGTGCTGTGTGCAGCTCATTACACCTGCAGTGTCCCATCTTATCTCAGTGCTGTGTGTAGCTCATTACACGTGCAGTGTCCCATCTTATCCCAGTGCTGTGTGCAGCTCATTACACCTGCAGTGTCCCATCTTATCCCAGTGCTGTGTGCAGCTCATTACACCTGCAGTCTTATCCCAGTGCTGTGTGCAGCTCATTACACGTGCAGTGTCCCATCTTATCCCAGTGCTGTGTGCAGCTCATTACACGTGCAGTGTCCCATCTTATCCCAGTGCTGTGTGCAGCTCATTACACGTGCAGTGTCCCATCTTATCCCAGTGCTGTGTGCAGCTCATTACACGTGCAGTGTCCCATCTTATCCCAGTGCTGTGTGCAGCTCATTACACGTGCAGTGTCCCATCTTATCCCAGTGCTGTGTGCAGCTCATTACACCTGCAGTCTTATCCCAGTGCTGTGTGCAGCTCATTACACCTGCAGTGTCCCATCTTATCCCAGTGCTGTGTGCAGCTCATTACACGTGCAGTGTCCCATCTTATCCCAGTGCTGTGTGCAGCTCATTACACCTGCAGTGTCCCATCTTATCCCAGTGCTGTGTGCAGCTCATTACACGTGCAGTGTCCCATCTTATCCCAGTGCTGTGTGCAGCTCATTACACGTGCAGTGTCCCATCTTATCCCAGTGCTGTGTGCAGCTCATTACACGTGCAGTGTCCCATCTTATCCCAGTGCTGTGTGCAGCTCATTACACGTGCAGTGTCCCATCTTATCTCAGTGCTGTGTGCAGCTCATTACACGTGCAGTGTCCCATCTTATCCCAGTGCTGTGTGCAGCTCATTACACGTGCAGTGTCCCATCTTATCCCAGTGCTGTGTGCAGCTCATTACACCTGCAGTGTCCCATCTTATCCCAGTGCTGTGTGCAGCTCATTACACGTGCAGTGTCCCATCTTATCCCAGTGCTGTGTGCAGCTCATTACACGTGCAGTGTCCCATCTTATCCCAGTGCTGTGTGCAGCTCATTACACGTGCAGTGTCCCATCTTATCCCAGTGCTGTGTGCAGCTCATTACACGTGCAGTGTCCCATCTTATCCCAGTGCTGTGTGCAGCTCATTACACGTGCAGTGTCCCATCTTATCTCAGTGCTGTGTGCAGCTCATTACACGTGCAGTGTCCCATCTTATCCCAGTGCTGTGTGCAGCTCATTACACCTGCAGTCTTATCCCAGTGCTGTGTGCAGCCCATTACACGTGCAGTGTCCCATCTTATCTCAGTGCTGTGTGCAGCTCATTACACCTGCAGTGTCCCATCTTATCCCAGTGCTGTGTGCAGCTCATTACACCTGCAGTGTCCCATCTTATCCCAGTGCTGTGTGCAGCTCATTACACCTGCAGTCTTATCCCAGTGCTGTGTGCAGCCCATTACACGTGCAGTGTCCCATCTTATCCCAGTGCTGTGTGCAGCTCATTACACGTGCAGTGTCCCATCTTATCCCAGTGCTGTGTGCAGCTCATTACACCTGCAGTGTCCCATCTTATCCCAGTGCTGTGTGCAGCTCATTACACGTGCAGTGTCCCATCTTATCCCAGTGCTGTGTGCAGCTCATTACACGTGCAGTGTCCCATGTTATCCCAGTGCTGTGTGCAGCTCATTACACGTGCAGTGTCCCATCTTATCCCAGTGCTGTGTGCAGCTCATTACACGTGCAGTGTCCCATCTTATCCCAGTGCTGTGTGCAGCTCATTACACCTGCAGTGTCCCATCTTATCCCAGTGCTGTGTGCAGCTCATTACACCTGCAGTCTTATCCCAGTGCTGTGTGCAGCCCATTACACGTGCAGTGTCCCATCTTATCCCAGTGCTGTGTGCAGCTCATTACACGTGCAGTGTCCCATCTTATCCCAGTGCTGTGTGCAGCTCATTACACGTGCAGTGTCCCATCTTATCCCAGTGCTGTGTGCAGCTCATTACACCTGCAGTGTCCCATCTTATCCCAGTGCTGTGTGCAGCTCATTACACCTGCAGTGTCCCATCTTATCTCAGTGCTGTGTGTAGCTCATTACACGTGCAGTGTCCCATCTTATCCCAGTGCTGTGTGCAGCTCATTACACCTGCAGTGTCCCATCTTATCCCAGTGCTGTGTGCAGCTCATTACACCTGCAGTGTCCCATCTTATCCCAGTGCTGTGTGCAGCTCATTACACGTGCAGTGTCCCATCTTATCTCAGTGCTGTGTGTAGCTCATTACACGTGCAGTGTCCCATCTTATCCCAGTGCTGTGTGCAGCTCATTACACCTGCAGTCTTATCCCAGTGCTGTGTGCAGCCCATTACACGTGCAGTGTCCCATCTTATCCCAGTGCTGTGTGCAGCTCATTACACCTGCAGTGTCCCATCTTATCCCAGTGCTGTGTGCAGCTCATTACACGTGCAGTGTCCCATCTTATCCCAGTGCTGTGTGCAGCTCATTACACGTGCAGTGTCCCATCTTATCCCAGTGCTGTGTGCAGCTCATTACACCTGCAGTGTCCCATCTTATCCCAGTGCTGTGTGCAGCTCATTACACCTGCAGTGTCCCATCTTATCCCAGTGCTGTGTGCAGCTCATTACACCTGCAGTCTTATCCCAGTGCTGTGTGCAGCCCATTACACGTGCAGTGTCCCATCTTATCCCAGTGCTGTGTGCAGCTCATTACACGTGCAGTGTCCCATCTTATCCCAGTGCTGTGTGCAGCTCATTACACGTGCAGTGTCCCATCTTATCCCAGTGCTGTGTGCAGCTCATTACACCTGCAGTGTCCCATCTTATCCCAGTGCTGTGTGCAGCTCATTACACCTGCAGTGTCCCATCTTATCTCAGTGCTGTGTGTAGCTCATTACACGTGCAGTGTCCCATCTTATCCCAGTGCTGTGTGCAGCTCATTACACCTGCAGTGTCCCATCTTATCCCAGTGCTGTGTGCAGCTCATTACACCTGCAGTCTTATCCCAGTGCTGTGTGCAGCCCATTACACGTGCAGTGTCCCATCTTATCCCAGTGCTGTGTGCAGCTCATTACACCTGCAGTGTCCCATCTTATCCCAGTGCTGTGTGCAGCTCATTACACGTGCAGTGTCCCATCTTATCCCAGTGCTGTGTGCAGCTCATTACACGTGCAGTGTCCCATCTTATCCCAGTGCTGTGTGCAGCTCATTACACGTGCAGTGTCCCATCTTATCCCAGTGCTGTGTGCAGCTCATTACACCTGCAGTGTCCCATCTTATCCCAGTGCTGTGTGCAGCTCATTACACCTGCAGTGTCCCATCTTATCCCAGTGCTGTGTGCAGCTCATTACACCTGCAGTGTCCCATCTTATCCCAGTGCTGTGTGCAGCTCATTACACGTGCAGTGTCCCATCTTATCCCAGTGCTGTGTGCAGCTCATTACACCTGCAGTGTCCCATCTTATCCCAGTGCTGTGTGCAGCTCATTACACGTGCAGTGTCCCATCTTATCTCTGTGATTTGAGCAGCGGTCTGCCTCCTGTTACCGGCTACACTACAACCCCCATTTTCTTACTCTGTTGGTCCATTTGTGACCCCTACTTGTTAACCTGTTGGTCACCGGAAGCCTTGTGACTCCTGCGAGACCTTTCATTGTGTGATCCAAAAAACGTTCCCAAGTAATCAGATTTAAAGGGTTTGTCTTTTGCAAATAGGCCATCACTTATTCACAGAATAGGTAATAACTTACAGCTAGGTGGGATCTGACCGTGCGGACCCCTGCCCATCCAGAAAGGGAAACATAGCCTTGATAACATGGATTAGAATATTGGCCGCTGCTCCATTTATTCCATATGGAGCCGGGGAGTGCTGTCCTCAGCTTTTTCCGGTAGCCCCATAGAGAATAAATGGAGCGGAGGTGGAGGGTGCCCGCTATCTCTCCATTCTAACAGGGCTAAAAGTTCCCCATTCTGCCAAGCTGTTTAGGTCCTAGCACGATCAGCAGCATATTGCCTATCTTTTGTATAGGGGATAACTTGTTTTTACTGGATACCCCTTTAAGTTGTGGTCTAGCGTTTACAATTTATTGGTGTTGATCGAGCACTGAGATGCTCGAGTGTTCTTTACTTGAATCGATCAGGTCGCACACTCAGACAGGCTCGACTCGAGTAGCGAGCATAATGGAAGTGAATGGCAAACTCAAGCATTTTTCCAAAGGAAAATATCTCTCTCTCATTCATCACTACAATTTATATACACAAGATGAGTGTCAAATTGCTGGGACTCCTCCCCAGTCACAGATTCACTCTTTTGAATGGAGCATTTTCTATGGGGCTGACAGATAGGACAGCGCTCCGCTATCTTTGTCCGTTATACAATGAATGGAGTGGCATATTCAGTCGCAGCTCTGTTCAAATGGGACACAGCGGAGCCCTGTTTTTAGGATCGGTGGTGGTTCTGGTGGTAGGACATTCACACATCAGAAAATCATCACCTCTCTTGTGAATGGATCAGTTGTAATTGTAGGACAATCCCTTCACATTTGATTGTATTGACCTCTGTGACAAGTGAGTCCTGTGCAACTTGCGAAAAATCCTGAAACAATTGTGATTCTATCACTGTAGGTTGCAGTAGAAAATCATTAGATTAAGGGTTCGGTCACACTGGCGAGTAGCCAGCTTTTAACTTGGACGAGTGGTATCCAATCTATCATCACATAGCACTCGCTCCAATGTTATTCTATGGAGCTGTGCCGACTAGAGTATATTTTCTGATGCGTAGTCGGCATGAGAAAAAAAAAAAAAAAATTGCTGCATGATGTGATTGGCAGCGTATATCGAACGGCACACAGCCATACAAGTCTATGGGTTTCTGCAAAACATCCTGTCATCCGAGTGCAGTCTGATATACGCTGACTCACAGAATGGAGAAGATCTAGAAACTAAGTTCTCCATCTTCTCTTCACCTGTGATCTGATTCTTACATGTGAGAGAATCCGATCACGGTAAAAATGATACTTGGTTCACGCTCGCAGCAGAGTTTGAGCCGAGGGTTATTTGCATATAACATCCAATTCTCTCACATGAAAAAAACATTGGATGTTACTCGCCAGTGTGAGCGAGCCCTTAATGTCTCAGTGGAACCATGCAGTCCCTATGTTAAAGGGTAACTAAGCTTAAAGGGGTTTTCCAAAGCTAAATTATTTTTGTTACTATGAGCCGAAGGTATAACAGGCAGGTAATTGATAACTTGTTAGCATCTACCTGTCTGTTCTGTCCAACGCAGAACGGTTACCAACCGCTCCTGCCAACGATTCAGCAGCTCTACATCATCAGAGCAGCTTTTTCTCTTCCCACCTGCTCTGTTGATGGGGTGTGACTGCTGACGTCATGCTGATTGACAGCTGGCTTTCCGCGGTTATCCAGCATGGAGCCGTCTGTCATTCAGCATGACACAGACAGTCACGCCACATTAACATTACAAAGTGTAAGAGCAGGGCTGTGGAGTCGGTAAGCCAAACCTGCGACTCCGACTCCTCAATTTCCCTTACACAGACTTCACGACTCCGACTCCCACATATATTGCTTATATTTAAGTGAATATTTATTGTAGTACAATGTGAACGTCAGACATTTAATCTTTTTTATGATACAATAATCAAGATATTTAGATAGAATATAATGATGGATAGATGGAGGGATAGATGGAGGGATAGAGTGTGATAGACAGATGACAGCTACAGACAGCAAATAGTACATTGCACATATCGCACATATAGTTCACACACATTGTACAGAGAGCACATAATAATCACCTACAATATTAGCATTAGTTACCTTTCTGTGATAGAGATGAGCAGTAGTACTAACACTTTCTCCAGCTCGGGGCCCAGGAATCGGATCCTGTGCAGGGCAGGCACCCCTCCCCCTCCTCTCTCTGGTGAAGACAGCAGAAGACAGGAGAGAGGAGGGGAGATTACCCTCTGCAGTCTGGAGCCAGTGCAGGACGGGAGCACTGCAGCATACAAGTGAGTTTTGATAGGTGCGTGCCCCTGCTTCTAGGAGGGGGGGGCAGCTGCCCCCCCTGCCCCTCGCTGGCTACGGCCATGATTCACACAGCGTTTTTGCGGATCCATTTTTTTGCAGTAAAATGTAGTGTGTCTGGGCATCCCAGCAAAGTCAATGGGTTTGAAGGTATGACATTCAGACACATCGTTTTGTGAGGATCTGTTTTTGGGCTCAAAAACGGATCCTCACAAAGAATGAGCATGTCAGTTTGTTCGGCGTTTTTCTAATCTGCTTTTGCTATTGAAAACATTATGAGCTCAAAAACCTTTCAGGTGATGTGGTCTTTTAAAAGGCTGATCTGCTTTTGCAGCTGAAAAACGTATCCTCAAAAAACGCAGCAAAAACGCTGTGTGTGAATGTAGCCTTAGATCAAGAATAGAACAGCCATTTATAGGACATTTCATAACTTTCCCAAATTCCTATGAAAAAAATATTCCCCACAATCTGCATTGAACTACTGTACCCAATTTATTATATATTTTAGGAGTCGGAGTCGGTCCATTTTATTCTGACTCCACAGCCCTGTGTAAGAGAAGCCCCTACTCTGTCGACAAGAGGTCTGTGACTGCTCTGTGCTGGCAGAGATCTGCGTTGGCAAGGATAGGCAGGTAGTCAACAACTACCTGCCTGTTAGTTCTTAGGCCTATAGTAAAAAATTAATATAGTCCTGGAAAACCCCTTTAAAAAAAAAAAAAAGTTTTGAAAGGTGGTGGTGAAGGTAATGAAATGAGGCAGAAGTGCCCCACTATTTGTTGGAGCGGTATCACACTGCTCAGACTCTGATGGTCACCTGAACTCTTCTGACTTAATTTCCATTATTAGTTGTGGTCTCCAGACCCAATGGGTCATAACCTTGTGATATTTGGCTATTACATCAAACATTTTTTTGAAAGTCTAGTTACCCTTTAAAGCAGCTGTCTCAAAATTACAACTTCTCCTTCCACAGAGTAGGTGATCAGTTACACTGCAGATTTTGTTAGGCCAAAAATCCCAATTTATACCATCTGCAAGTGTGACAGATGTCCATCAAAGGCAGGTGCTGTTGTTGAAAAGTTTGTCATGACAAATAGATGGCAGCATAGATTGGGTAGGGGAGCTTTCCTTAATAACAGTATATGATTGCATGTAAAAAAGGTCACCGTGTGGGGATTATACTCACATCCAAAGACATACTGATAGGGCATTTTAATAGCGCTGTGGAATTTAATGGAGCTGTATAAGTAAGCATAACAAAAAAATATCTGATCTTGTTTAGAAAACCCATTTTCAGATGCAGAAGTATGATATTTTGCATAAAAAGAGGAGGCTATCCCTGTTCCAGTCCCTTTTGTGTTCACCATAGTAGAGGGTCTCTTGCTTAGTTTTTTTCTTTACATCTGTACAGTATTCCTCAGTCACTCGTTCATGATACATGGACATATTCCCATACTTTGTATATTTTCCAATACACTGAACGTTCCATCTGGTGACGTATGACGCACTAAATTCCGCCATAGCAGCACATTTGTCAGTGTATCTAGGTGGGGATATTGTGGTATATGGCAGCGACCATAATACGGTTCTGTATTGTGCAACGAGATGGATCAGCCCATTGTTTGCATCATGCATTTCTATGTAAAAACAGTTTTCGGTTCACATGATTAGGCTTTCAGCATTTTTAAAACGCTTTAAGAGTCTAAAAACATCAAGCTGATAAAAGAAGTGATTTGACCATTCTTCAGGTGTCTTCCACTCAGAAAACACTCTATACTTTACTTCATTAGTCAATGGGAAAGGTGTCACGTAGTGGCAAGGGACTGTGGCACCTACCCAATCCCTCGAACTTGGGGGCGCCCTAATCTGTCCTTGTCCTCCGGATTACAACAGAAGGTGGAGACGCCAGGGTCTCATACCTTGCTATGCTCCTATTTTACCTTTATCTGTTCCCTCCCCCACCCAGGGAGGTATGAGGCCGACGTGTATAGGCAAAAACTAACCAGACAAACAGGAGTAAACAGACAGGGTTGAAAGAAAACTACATTCATACAAATACACTCACAAAACAACAGAGTGGGAAATGGGAGGAATAGGAAGGAAAAAAACAATGGGAGAGTATAAGGATCAACATGCAAACCAACTCCACGCAGCAATCTCCTGGAAAACTCTCCAACTGCTTACTCCAAACACTGAACTCCAGCCTTCAACTTCAAACCAGGTAGTGGTATCTTTCACTGGCAAGGTCAGAAGTCAGGTGGTGAGTTCTTATACCTGCTGGGAGTAAGGAACTCAGAACAGCTCATACCACACAAGACAAAGAACTCCAGGAGTCCAACTAAGCAATTTAACCCTTGTAGCACCAGATCAAAGAAAGTTAGAAATACTAATAGGACGGTGAAGCCGTTCTATCTACTGCAGGTTTATGTGTCACCGGACGCTGTGATCGTCAGACCCCACTCTGTTGTGGTACCCCATGACAAAAGGCTTGGAAGACGCCCAAGCGTCTGAGTGTTTTCAGGTTCAGAAACCCCTAATGGTTTCTTCATTGTTGATTGGAGAAAAAAAGGACTGTGAAATGATGGAAAGATGCTTGAAAAAACACTAGCAGTCAAAAACATAAAAGCAGATGACCAAAAAGAAGCAGAAAAATGCTTTAATAGAAAACATTAACAATGTCTCTTCCTCTTGAAAATCCTGAAGGGTTTGTCCACCTGAAACAGACGTCATGGTTTCACACGTCTGACATTCTCTGTATGCTCCATAGTCTCATAAGCATTTATGTGGCTGTTGAGTTTATGCAGGGGGACGCACTGTCAATCTGGACATTATGGTCTGTACTGAGATCGGTGAAACCAGCCTTAATGAGAAAATGTCAACAGAAACTATCAACAGGTGCATCTCACTAAATTAGAATATCATCAAAAAGTTAATTTATTTCAGTTCTTCAATACAAAAAGTGAAAGTCATATATTCTATAGAATCATTACACACAGTGATCTATTTCAAGTGTTTATTTCTGTTAATGTTGATGATTATGGCTTACGGCCAACGAAAACACAAAAGTCATTATCTCAGTAAGTTAGAATAATTAACAAAAACACCTGCAAAGGCTTCCTAAGCATTTAAAAAGGCCCCGTAGTCTGTTTCAGTAGGCTCCACAATCATGGGGAAGACTGCTGACTTGACAGATGTCCAGAAGGCAGTCATTGACACACTCCACAAGGTCCCAGAGTTCCAATTTTCATTTGGAAATCAAGGTCCCAGAGTCTGGAGGAAGAGTGGAGATGCACATAATCCAAGCTGCTTGAGGTCTAGTGTGAAGTTTCCACAATCAGTGATGGTTTGGGGAGCCATGTCATCTGCTAGTGTAGGTCCACTGTGTCACCAAAGTCAGCGCAGCCGTCTACCAGGAAATTTTAGAGCACTCCATGCTTCCCTCTGCCGACAAGCTTTTTGGAGATGGAAATGTCATTCTCCAGCAGGACTTGGCACCTGTCCACACTGCCAAAAGTACCAATACCTGGTTTACACACAACAGTATCACTGTGCTTGATTGGCAGCAAACTCGCCTGACCTTAACCCCATAGAGAATCTATGTCCGCTTGTCAAGAGGAAGATGAGAGACACCAGACCCAACAATGCAGACGAGCTAAAGGCTGCTATCAAAGCAATCTGAGCTTCCATAACACCTCAGCAGTGCCACAGGCTGATCGCCTCCATGCCACGCCGCATTGATGCAGTAATTGATGCAAAAGGAGCCCCGACCAAGTATTGAGTGCATTTACTGAACATACATTTCAGTAGGACAACATCTCAGATTTTAAAAACATTTTTTCAAGCTGTTATAAAGTATTCTAATTTACTGAGATAATGACTTTTGTGTTTTCATTGGCTGTAAGCCATAATCATCAACATTAACAGAAATAAACACTTGAAATAGATCACTCTGTTTGTAATGACTATATAATATATGAGTTTCACTTTTTGTATTGAAGAACTGAAATAAATTAACTTTTTGATGATATTCTAATTTAGTGAGATGCACCTGTATATGCACATGTAGCTCTTTCATAGACAAGTCCAGCAATACGTTTACATGGTCAATCCCTACCTTCATTACTGAGAAATCAGCCCTTGACTTGATATGGAAATGGCTGCTGTAGATCTAAAGTCTCTGTCACTCCAGCTTTATTCGCCATCTAGTGTCGCCTCCTCCTCGACTGACGGCTCCTTTGCCTGAAGACACACAGCACAGAGGCTGTCAGTGAAGCAGTAGGAGATGGTACTGGGAGGGAAATAGAGCTGGAGTGACGGAGGCTTCAGATCTTCAGCCTCATTTCCATATCAATTCAATCACTGATTTCTCAATAACAGAGGACCGGATTGGTCCTATAAAGGTATTGCTGGACTTGTATTTGAAAGAGCCACAGGTACATATAAATAGTTTGTGAGGATGTGAAACCCTAAAAGTAAATTTTACCATAACAATTGAGGAAATGCAAAGTGAAAATGGCTGCCTTGAGCGTCTCATAGATTTTTGCCAGTACGTGTGATTGTGCTTTTGAAAACCCTCTCCACATGTAGTAATAATGGAAATTGTTACTTTTCAGTACTGTTCATTTTGAAAATTTGCCACAAATCTGCCATCTCACCAATAAAAGGGTTGCCCATGATTGTAAAAACTTGCCAGTCATCCATATGTCATGTCTGACATTGCAGCACATCTCCATTGAAATAAATAAATGGGGCAGCGCTACAGTATCATGAACACTGTGGACTGGGTATGGCTGTTTTTGGAAAAAAGCATCCTTATTTTTTCTTTTTCCTACTGTTAACAGGGTTGTCTGAAAGTAAAACAGTTTATTTTTTTTTTATAGGCAGGCAGTAACTAAGAATAATAAATGGGCACATTCGCCTTCCAGTGCCCCCCGCGGACCCAGCACAGGCCACTCTGTAGGTCTGTGATGGCTCCAGAAGTGGTGTCTGCCTTGTTCGGAAGTGGTAACGCTGGAGCGGCCTGTGCTGGATCCACGGAAGGTAAATATCACTCTGTATATTTTTTTTTAAGTCATTCCATGTCTAAGAGAAAAAATATTTTAGTAACGTAAAACCCCTTTAAGGTTCTTAGGAAATGTCTTTTTGAACACTTATAGAAGAACTAACTCTGTAGGACCAAGGGGCAGCAGTCACATCAGTATATCAGGGCTGTCAGATGGGAACCCTGCAAACCACTTCCTACCTGCCAGAGTCCTCAGCGCCTCTTCAGGTTAGTAGGTAAGGTGTGACATCATCATTGTGGCATGATGCACCCAGGACATCGGCCTACTAATCAGCAGAGGCACTGAGGATGCCGGCAGGTAGGAAGCGGTTTGCATGGCTATGCCACGGAATAATGACATGGGCACTGAACCAGGGTCCTGCAAATCGATTCACTCATCTCTATTTATCTCTTTTTTTTTTCCCTTCCTTATAGACTGTGCCTATTAATAAAGACCTGGACACAAGCCATGAAGAAAACCAGCAGGTCAGAATGGCCCCTTGTAGTCCTGCTAAAAATGGAGTCACAAAGACTGAATATGATGCCTTTAGGAGAGCTTGTGTATAAAGCGGCTCTTGCTTTTGTGGATGTGTTACAATTGTGCATTGATTAGAACATATTTATAAAACATGGCTGATTTCTTCCAGAAATTGTGCGTGTGCTATTTTCTGCCCCATCTTCCACTGAGTAGATTCGAGAATGGCTGCTCATGTGTGGCCACTTCTTCACTAGGAATTGGGGACCAAACATCCCATTGTCCATGACATGTATTTAAATATATAATATTGACCCGACCAGGAGGAGTCCGAAGAGCTCGACGATACCCCAGGCCCCGCAGAACCCCGGGTGAGGGACACTCCCGGGGACATATTTTTCGAGGCTGCTGCGAACACCATTGCCTTCCACCCCAGTCGGGACATCCTAGCTGCTGGAGATGTTGATGGAGATGTGTTTGTGTAAGTCTTCACTTATTTTCTTCTGGAATACTCTTAGTTCCTAAGTCATTATCTTCCTCTTATTTACTGTGTTTTTTTGGATTATAAGATGCACTTTTTATCAAGAAAAAAAATCGTACTAAAATAAGTGTGTGCATCTTACAGTCCGAAGGCGGCCTCTGAGCAGAACGTCAGCACAGTGTCCTGCCCGATCACTGTGAGAACTGCCCTCTCTCATCTTGCTCCTCACTGACCAGTATGGTCGGCGCAGGGCAGGAGAGGACGGTACCAGGACCTGTATGGATACTGGCCTTCCTGAATAGCTAAAGGATGTTTCAGGTCATGTGATCAGCCACAATCCTGGAAGAAAATTCAAAATGTTGTGGTGTATTCACCATGTTCAGCAGAGATGTATGAGTGTGTGTGCACACGCGCATATAGCAAAGCTGTGTGTGTATGCATCAGTTTAGTATGTGGTATATCTTTCTGCATGCTGAGTGTGCATGCACCAGAGCTGAGTGTGCATGCACCAGAGCTGAGTGTGCATGCACCAGAGCTGAGTGTGCATGCACCAGAGCTGAGTGTGCATGCACCAGAGCTGAGTGTGCATGCACCAGAGCTGAGTATATGTGTGCACTGCAGGGAGTGTACATCATTTGCCTGCTGTAAAGCTATACAGTGGGTACGGAAAGTATTCAGACCCCTTTAAATTTTTCACTCTTTGTTTCATTAAAGCCATTTGGTAAATTCTAAAAAGTTCATTTTTTTTTCTCATTAATGTGCACTCTGCACCCCATCTTGACTGAAAAAAAACAGAAATGTAGAAATTTTTGCAAATTTTTTAAAAAGAAAAACTAAATATCACATGGTCATAAGTATTCAGACCCTTTGCTCAGTATTGAGTAGAAGTACCCTTTTGAGCTAGTACAGCCATGAGTCTTCTTGGGAATGATGCAACAAGTTTTTCACACCTGGGTTTGGAGATCCTCTGCCATTCTTCCTTGCAGATCCTCTCCAGTTCCGTCAGGTTGGATGGTGAACGTTGGTGGGCAACCATTTTCAGGTCTCTCCAGAGATGCTCAATTGGGTTTAGGTCAGGGCTCTGGCTGGACCAGTCAAGAATGGTCACTGAGTTGTTCTGAAGCCACTCCTTTGTTATTTTAGCTGTGTGCTTAGGGTCATTGTCTTGCTGGAAGGTGAACCTTTGGCGAAGTCTGAGGTCTAGAGCACTCTGGAAGAGGTTTTCATCCAGGATATATCTGTACTTGGCCGCATTCATGTTTCCTTCAATTGCAACCAGTTGTCCTGTCCCTTCAGCTGAAAAACACCCCCACAGCATGATGCTGCCACCACCATATTTCACTGTTGGGATTGTATTGGGCAGGTGATGAGCAGTGCCTGGTTTTCTCCACACATATCGCTTAGAAGTATCACCAAAAAGTTCTGTCTTCGTCTCATCAGACCAGAGAATCTTATTTCTCATAGTCTGGGAGTCCTTCATGTGTTTCTGAGCAAACTCTATGCAGGCTTTCATATGTCTTGCACTGAGGAGAGGCTTCCGTCGGGCCACCTTGCCATAAAGGCCTGACTGGTGGAGGGCTGCAGTGATAGTTGACTTTGTGGAACTTTCTTCCATCTCCCTACTGCATCTCTGGAGGTCAGCCACAGTGATCTTGGGGTTCTTCTTTACCTCTCTCACCAAGGATCTTCACCCACGATTGCACAGTTTGGCTGGACGGCGAGGTCTAGGAAGACTTCTGGTGGTCCCAAACTTCTTCTATTTAAGGATTATGGAGGCCACTGTGCTCTTAAGAACCTTGAGTAATGCAGAAATTCTTTTGTAACCTTGGCCAGATCTGTGCCTTGCCACAATTCTGTCTCTGAGCTCCTTGGGCAGTTCCATTTGACCTCATGATTCTCATTTGGTCTGACATGCACTGTGAGCTGTGAGGTCTTGTATAGACAGGGTCTTATATAGAAAGGTGTGTGCCTTTCCAAATCAAGTCCTATCAGTTTAATTAAACACAGCTGGACTCCAATGAAGGAGTAGAACCATCTCAAGGAGGATTACAAGGAAATGGACAGTATGTGACTTAAATATGAGTGTCTGAGCAAAGGGTCTGAATAGTTATGAGCATGTGATATTTCAGTTTTTCTTTTTTAATAAATTTGCAAAAATTTCTACATTTCTGTTTTTTTTTCAGTCAAGATGGGGCACACAGTGTACTTTAATGAGAAAAAAAAATAACTTTGTAGAATTTACAAAATGGCTGCAATAAAACAAAGAGTAAAAAAATGTAAAGGGGTCTGAATACTTTCTGTATCCACTGTATATGCATATATCCTGCTCCATATGATGTATCTCCTTCTCCTTTGTTGAGTAGTCTGTCCTGCTCCATATTTATTCCTTATATGCTCATGATCAATTCCTGTGGTCCGACCTTGTGCACATGCGCCGGATGCTGCGGTCATGTGGCCGCTACGCTGTCTCGGGTGGGCGGCGTCCCTTAACATGTGACGTCAGGGGGGAGTTCCCCTCTTCCTGGACGCCGCCTGAGACCGCGCCGCTGTCACCAATGTCTGCTGTTATGCGGCGACATGCACCGCTATTGGTCAGTAACTAATTGCTTCACATGGGACCACATGTATATAAGAGGTCCTGTATCCACACACACCCCACCACGCCCCCTGAGGAAGTACGGAAACACGTGTTGGGGCCTCCCCTGACACTGCTGGTTATCTGTTTACTCTCACTAAGTATGCCTTACTTAACCCTTTCCATGTGATGCTTGTACTTTTCATGTGTTGCTGAAAAAACTTCTGATGGTTGTTTATACTGTGACTTGTTACAGGTCACTTGATCTATGTTATTTAACTTTTTCTGCACACATTTTCTGTGACTTATGGATTGTATGGGTTGGACTATGTGACCTATTATAGGTCCAATGTGAATTGGATACCAGCTGTGTCTTTATCTGCCCCCTGCTGCCTCACATGCCCATGTTATGTCTTTTCACACGTTATTTATACCTATATGTTATTTCTTAAAAAATACATAAATAAAGCATTTATCTCTTCTATTCAACATATGGTGTTTTAATTATGTTATCTTGGGGTTTTGAAAATACCTATGGTCTCTCTGGTTCATATAATGTTTAGTGGTATGCCCCTTATTACATTCAAGGTCCTAGCTGTCATTGTTATTTTGTTGTACTATAATACACATGTTGCAGAGAAAAACTTTAGAATAAGCGATATTGACCCCTCCACTTCTTCACACCACTAGAGAAGTTATAATTACAAGAAAATATGTTTTTCCTATTTTCTGCTGTTAAAACCTGGGGTGTGTGTTATAGTTTTAAAAAAATATGGTAAATGTTTTTGGGTGTTTTTATTGTTATATGTTTCATATAACACCTAGTAGTGAATCTGATGTTAAATTTGTATGAAATGTGTTTAATTCCCCAAATGCGTTAATGAGATGCCAAACTGCTGAGAGATGGCATAGCTATAGCAGCCACCATCAGAGATTAATGTTTAACCCCCTCCAATGCAGAGGTCAGTAACGATTGCAGCACATCAGGGTGCCAGTCTGTGGCCACGGCCCCACTATCAGTATTTGGTCAGTGTTCGGTCAGTATTTTTTCTCAGGAGTGGGAGCCAAAACCAGGTGAGGAACAATCAGAGAACAGAAACAAGTCACCAATTCTGCATTTATCACCCACTCCTGAGAAAAATACTGACCAAATACTGATAGTGGGGCCGTGGCCTAAGGGTATGTGCGCCTGTCGTCTTTTAAGACATTTGCAGCACCAGAGTCGTTTATGGGCACGGCAAGACTGCAGAGGTGGCTGTACTATTCGTTGCCTAGGTTAACAGTAAAATTACACAGTGATCTTTTTTATTCTTGTATGCAAAAAATAATGCATGTGTGAATGAGGCCTTGGACTACAGTCACTCCTTTTTCTCATGTGTATGATGTTCGTTTATAAAATGGACCGCACACTGATATAAAGTTTAATTGGACCATTCACACATTTTTTAATGAATCTATATACAGTGGTGTGCAAAAGTGTTTGCCCCCTTCCTGATTTCTTATTTTCCTGCATGTTTTTCACACTTTAATGTTTCAGATCACAAAACAAATTTAAATATTAGACAAAGATAACACAAGTAACACAAAATGAATTTTTTTTAAATGAAGGTCTTTAAGTTTGGATTCTTCTTCCCTCAATAATACAGGGCCCAGTGTGAAAAGTGATTGCCCCCCCTTAATTTATGTTTTAACAGTGGTTTATCACATCTCTGGGAAGCTGAGTTCAATTTCCCTAGCCACACACAGGCCTGATTACTGCCACACCTGTTCTCAATCAAGAAATCAATTAAATAATAGGACCTGTGTAACAAGTGAAGTAGACCAAAAGATCCTCAAAAGCTAGGCGTCATGCTGCGATCCAAAGAAATTCAGGAACAAATGAGAAACAAAGTAATTGATATCTATCAGTCTGAAAAAGGTTATAAAGCTTTAGGACTCAAGCGAACCACAGTGAGAGCCATTATCCACAAATGGAGAAAACATAGAATAGTGGTGAGCCTTCCCAGGAGTGGCTGGCCGACCAAAATTTACCCAAGAGCTCAGCAGTGACTCATCCAAGAAGTCACAAAAGACCTCACAACAACATCCAAAGAACTGCAAGTCTCATTTGCCTCAGATAAGGTTGGTGTTCATGACTCCTCCATAAGAAAGAGACTGGGCAAAAATGGGATGCATGGCAGAGTTCCAAGATGAAAACCACAGCTGAGCAAAGAGAACTTAAAGGCTTCTCTCAGTTTTGCCAGAAAACAATTTGATGATTGCCAAGACTTTTGGGAGAATACTCTGTGGACTGACGAGACAAAAGTTTAACATTTTGGAATGTGTATGTTCCATTACATTTGGCGTAGAGGTAACACAGCATTTCAGAAAATGAACATCATACCAACAGTAAAATATGGTGGTGATAGTGTGATAGTCTGAGGCTGTATTGCTGCTTCAGGACCTGGAAGACTTGCTGTGGTAAATGGAACCATGAATTCTGCAGTCTACCAAAAAATCTTGAAGGAGAATATCCGGCCATCTTTAAGTGTGACAAACATGCAAAAGAATAAGAAATCAGGAAGGGGGCAAACACTTTTTCACACCACTGTATCTGTTCTGCTACATTCAGTGCATGTCTTATTCTCATCCACTTTACATCAGTTTTCCATCCATTTTTAACTGATCCATTGCTTAGATCCTTTTATTTTTCTAAAAAACGGATGATTAAATAACAGATGTAAAACAGTTGGCACATGGGAAAATAATGGTGCATCTTTGGTTGTAAAAACAGAAACAGATGTGTGAATACAGCCTTACACTCCCCAGATACCAGCATTGTCATGAACCTTCTGTTGTTTCTAGGTATTCATATTCCTGCGTTGAGGATGGGAACAAAGAACTCTGGTCGTCTGGACATCATCTAAAGTCATGTAGGGATGCCTCATTTTCCAGTGATGGCCAGCGTAAGAAACTGGTTTTCTCATGGGGTATTGTTTGGATTGGACAAAATAACGTCAGTAGGGCATTAAGAAATACACAGGGTGCAGTTGGGTCCTGTTACAGCTTTGTAAGTTATATGAACTCCACTAGTGTTATAGGGATGGTCTGATGACAGATATTTATTGTGTATCCTCCTGTGGAGCCTGCACCTATCTCCAGAATGGGGGTCCCCTATCCCCGACTGCTGCTGTCAGGAGAGCTGGCTGTCATATTACTGCCATTGGAGATCCAAATACAGTCGGGCACACTATAGCTTCTATATGAACCCATGTCAACGTTTTTGCTTGTTTTTTTTACTAATTCAGTTTTACAACTCTCTTTAATTTCATAGCATTTTTGGGGGGAGGTAGTAGTGGCAAAACATTTTAAGTAATATTTCACTGTTGCTTTTTTTTATTTTTAGAGCTTTTCACAGTTTCCAAAGACAGGTCCATTCATATCCTTAATGTGGAGGAGGGAAAACTGGTGAAACGCATCACCAAGGCCCACGAGTAAGAATCCTGATTGCATCTCTTTAAGAAGCTAAGTGTGCGCCTCTGCCATGCATGCTGTCACTTCATCTGATCTTGTAATACTACCTGAAGTAGAGGCCCCTTACCAATGCGCTGTGGTTATTATCGGCCAATTACTATGCCCATGCATGTTCCTTAGTGAAAGTCCAGAAAGGTTTTTGCAATTTACACAACGACCACTAGATGCCAGTAGAGTACATTAATAAAACGACCTCATACCGCTCCAGTAGTTGTGTCCCTTATGGCCACTGGACATAGAAAGCAGACACAAGGGTTAATTTCTGTTACAATGGTGTTTTTTGCTCAGATATTTATTCAGACACCCACTAGTTCAATATCGACACCTTGTTCTTCAACAATCACAACATTTTTCTAGTAAAATTAACCATTTTCTGCTGTTTTTTTTTTAGCTCTCCACTGAACAGACTGCTGCTGATAGACGAGAACCTCTTTGCCACTGGTGATGACAGCGGGATGTTAAAAGTGTGGGACCTCCGGAGAGGCACATCCTTCATGGAGGTGAAGAACCACGAGGAGTACATAAGTGACATGGTCATTGACCAGAACAAAAAGATGCTGCTTACAGCCAGGTACTGACTGTATACTACTATGCGCTGACTGTATACTACTATGTGCTGACTGTATACTACTATGCGCTGACTGTATACTACTATGCGCTGACTGTATACTACTATGCGCTGACTGTATACTACTATGTGCTGACTGTATACTACTGCTGACTGTATACTACTATGTGCTGACTGTATACTACTATGTGCTGACTGTATACTACTGCTGACTGTATACTACTATGTGCTGACTGTATACTACTATGTGCTGACTGTATACTACTGCTGACTGTATACTACTGCTGACTGTATACTACTATGTGCTGACTGTATACTACTATGTGCTGACTGTATACTACTGCTGACTGTATACTACTAAGTGCTGACTGTATACTACTATGTGCTGACTGTATACTACTATGTGCTGACTGTATACTACTGCTGACTGTATACTACTATGTGCTGACTGTATACTACTATGTGCTGACTGTATACTACTGCTGACTGTATACTACTATGTGCTGACTGTATACTACTATGTGCTGACTGTATACTACTATGTGCTGACTGTATACTACTGCTGACTGTATACTACTATGTGCTGACTGTATACTACTGCTGACTGTATACTACTGCTGACTGTATACTACTGCTGACTGTATACTACTGCTGACTGTATACTACTGCTGACTGTATACTACTGCTGACTGTATACTACTATGTGCTGACTGTATACTACTATGTGCTGACTGTATACTACTGCTGACTGTATACTACTATGTGCTGACTGTATACTACTATGTGCTGACTGTATACTACTGCTGACTGTATACTACTATGTGCTGACTGTATACTACTATGTGCTGACTGTATACTACTGCTGACTGTATAGTACTATGCGCTGACTGTATACTTCTATGTGCTGACTGTATACTACTGCTGACTGTATACTACTATGTGCTGACTGTATACTACTATGCGCTGACTGTATACTACTATGTGCTGACTGTATACTACTGCTGACTGTATACTACTATGTGCTGACTGTATACTTCTATGTGCTGGCTGTATGCTACTATGTGCTGACTGTATGCTACTATGTGCTGACTGTATACTACTGTGTGCTGACTGTATACTACTGTGTGCTGACTGTATGCTACTATGTGCTGACTGTATACTACTGCTGACTGTATACTACTATGTGCTGACTGTACACTACTATGTGCTGACTGTATGCTACTATGTGCTGACTGTATGCTACTATGTGCTGACTGTATACTACTATGTGCTGACTGTATACTAGTATGTACACTGAGACATGCTCCTTACAGCCAGGTATTGGCTGTATACTACTATGTGCACGGTGAGAGATGCTCCTTACAGCCGGGTATTGGCTGTATACTACTATGTGCTGACTGTATGCAACTATGTGCTGACTGTATACTACTATGTGCTGACTGTATGCTACTATGTGCTGAATGTATACTACTATGTGCATTGTTGAGAGATGCTCCTTACAGCAAAGTACTGACTGTATACTACTATGTGCTTACTGTATACTACTGTGTACACTGTGAGACATGCTCCTTACAGCCGGGTATTGGCTGTATACTACTATGTGCACGGTGAGAGATGCTCCTTACAGCAAGGTATTGACTGTATACTACTATGTGCACGGTGAGAGATGTTCCTTACAGCCAGGTACTGACTGTATACTACTATGTGCTGACTGTATACTACTATGTACACTGTGTGACATGCTCATTACACCCGGGTACTGGCTGTATACTACTATGTACACTGTGTGACATGCTCATTACACCCGGGTACTGGCTGTATACTACTATGTGCACAGTGAGAGATGCTCCTTACAGCCAGGTACTGACTGTGTACTACTATGTGCTGACTGTATACTACTATGTACACTGTGTGACATGCTCATTACACCCGGGTACTGGCTGTATACGACTATGTGCACAGTGAGAGATGCTCCTTACAGCCAGGTACTGACTGTATACTACTATGTGCACTGTGTGACATGCTCATTACACCCGGGTACTGGCTGTATACGACTATGTGCACAGTGAGAGATGCTCCTTACAGCCGGGTACTGACTGTATACTACCATATGCTGACTGTATACTACTATGTGTTGGCTGTACACTACTATGTGCACGGTGAAAGATGCTCCTTACAGCCAGGTGCTGACTGTATACTACTACGTGCACGGTGAGAGATACTCCTTACAGCCAGGTACTGACTGTATACTACTATGTGCTGACTGTATACTACTATGTACACTGTGTGACATGCTCATTACACCCGGGTACTGGCTGTATACTACTGACTGTATACTACTATGTGCACTGGGAGAGATGCTCCTTACAGCCAGGTACTAACTGTATACTACTATGTCCACGGTGAGAGATTCTCCTTACAGCCAGGTCCTGACTGTATATTACTATGTGCTGACTGTATACTACTATGTGCTGACTGTATACTACTATGTCCACGGTGAGAGATTCTCCTTACAGCCAGGTCCTGACTGTATATTACTATGTGCTGACTGTATACTACTATGTGCTGACTGTATACTACTATGTGCACGGTGAGAGATGCTCCTTACAGCCAGGTTCTGACTGTACACTACTATGTGCTTACTGTATACTACTGTGTACACTGTGAGACATGCTCCTTACACCCGGGTACTGGCTGTATACTACTATGTGCACGGTGAGAGATGCTCCTTACAGCCAGGTACTGACTGTATACTACTATGTGCTGACTGTATACTACTATGTGTACTGTGAGACATGGTCCTTACAGCCAGGTACTGATTGTATACTACTATGTGCTGACTGTATACTGCTATGTGCTGACTGTATACTGCTATGTGCTGACTGTATGCTTCTATGTGCTGACTGTATGCTACTATGTGCTGACTGTATGCTACTATGTGCTGACTGTATACTACTGTGTGCTGACTGTATGCTACTATGTGCTGACTGTATACTACTGCTGACTGTATGCTACTATGTGCTGACTGTATGCTACTATGTGCTGACTGTATGCTACTATGTGCTGACTGTATACTAGTATGTACACTGAGACATGCGCCTTACAGCCAGGTATTGGCTGTATACTACTATGTGCACGGTGAGAGATGCTCCTTACAGCCGGGTATTGGCTGTATACTACTATGTGCTGACTGTATGCTACTATGTGCTGACTGTATGCTACTATGTGCTGACTGTATACTACTATGTACATTGTGAGACATGCTCCTTACTGCCAGGTATTGTCTGTATACTACTATGTACACTGTGAGACATGCTCCTTACATCCAGGTACTGACTGTATACTACTGACTGTATACTACTATGTGCATTGGGAGAGATGCTCCTTACAGCAAAGTACTGACTGTATACTACTATGTGCTTACTGTATACTACTGTGTACACTGTGAGACATGCTCCTTACAGCCGTATATTGGCTGTATACTACTATGTGCACGGTGAGAGATGCTCCTTACAGCCAGGTACTGACTGTATACTACTATGTGCTGACTGTATACTACTATGTGTACTGTGAGACATGGTCCTTACAGCCAGGTACTGACTGTATACTACCATATGCTGACTGTATACTACTATGTGCTGACTGTATACTACTATGTACACTGAGAGATGCTCCTTACAGCAAAGTACTGACTGTGTACTACTATATGCTGACTGTATACTACTATGTACACTGTGTGACATGCTCCTTATACACCCGGGTACTGGCTGTATACTACTATGTGCACGGTGAGAGATGCTCCTTACAGCCAGGTACTGACTGTATACTACTATGTGCTGACTCTATACTACTGCTGACTGTATACTACTATGTGTACTGTGAGACATGGTCCTTACAGCCAGGTACTGATTGTATACTGCTATGTGCTGACTGTATACTGCTATGTGCTGACTGTATACTGCTATGTGCATCCTTCATGGAGGTGAAGAACCACGAGGAGTACATAAGTGACATGGTCATTGACCAGAACAAAAAGATGCTGCTTACAGCCAGGTACTGACTGTATACTACTATGTGCTGACTGTATACTACTATGTGCTGACTGTATACTACTATGCGCTGACTGTATACTACTATGCGCTGACTGTATACTACTATGCGCTGACTGTATACTACTATGCGCTGACTGTATACTACTATGTGCTGACTGTATACTACTGCTGACTGTATACTACTATGTGCTGACTGTATACTACTATGTGCTGACTGTATACTACTGCTGACTGTATACTACTATGTGCTGACTGTATACTACTATGTGCTGACTGTATACTACTGCTGACTGTATACTACTGCTGACTGTATACTACTATGTGCTGACTGTATACTACTATGTGCTGACTGTATACTACTGCTGACTGTATACTACTAAGTGCTGACTGTATACTACTATGTGCTGACTGTATACTACTATGTGCTGACTGTATACTACTGCTGACTGTATACTACTATGTGCTGACTGTATACTACTATGTGCTGACTGTATACTACTGCTGACTGTATACTACTATGTGCTGACTGTATACTACTATGTGCTGACTGTATACTACTATGTGCTGACTGTATACTACTGCTGACTGTATACTACTATGTGCTGACTGTATACTACTATGTGCTGACTGTATACTACTATGTGCTGACTGTATACTACTATGTGCTGACTGTATACTACTGCTGACTGTATACTACTGCTGACTGTATACTACTATGTGCTGACTGTATACTACTATGTGCTGACTGTATACTACTGCTGACTGTATACTACTATGTGCTGACTGTATACTACTATGTGCTGACTGTATACTACTGCTGACTGTATACTACTATGTGCTGACTGTATACTACTATGTGCTGACTGTATACTACTGCTGACTGTATAGTACTATGCGCTGACTGTATACTTCTATGTGCTGACTGTATACTACTGCTGACTGTATACTACTATGTGCTGACTGTATACTACTATGCGCTGACTGTATACTACTATGTGCTGACTGTATACTACTGCTGACTGTATACTACTATGTGCTGACTGTATACTTCTATGTGCTGGCTGTATGCTACTATGTGCTGACTGTATGCTACTATGTGCTGACTGTATACTACTGTGTGCTGACTGTATACTACTGTGTGCTGACTGTATGCTACTATGTGCTGACTGTATACTACTGCTGACTGTATACTACTATGTGCTGACTGTACACTACTATGTGCTGACTGTATGCTACTATGTGCTGACTGTATGCTACTATGTGCTGACTGTATACTACTATGTGCTGACTGTATACTAGTATGTACACTGAGACATGCTCCTTACAGCCAGGTATTGGCTGTATACTACTATGTGCACGGTGAGAGATGCTCCTTACAGCCGGGTATTGGCTGTATACTACTATGTGCTGACTGTATGCAACTATGTGCTGACTGTATACTACTATGTGCTGACTGTATGCTACTATGTGCTGAATGTATACTGCTATGTGCATTGTTGAGAGATGCTCCTTACAGCAAAGTACTGACTGTATACTACTATGTGCTTACTGTATACTACTGTGTACACTGTGAGACATGCTCCTTACAGCCGGGTATTGGCTGTATACTACTATGTGCACGGTGAGAGATGCTCCTTACAGCAAGGTTTTGACTGTATACTACTATGTGCACGGTGAGAGATGTTCCTTACAGCCAGGTACTGACTGTATACTACTATGTGCTGACTGTATACTACTATGTACACTGTGTGACATGCTCATTACACCCGGGTACTGGCTGTATACTACTATGTACACTGTGTGACATGCTCATTACACCCGGGTACTGGCTGTATACTACTATGTGCACAGTGAGAGATGCTCCTTACAGCCAGGTACTGACTGTGTACTACTATGTGCTGACTGTATACTACTATGTACACTGTGTGACATGCTCATTACACCCGGGTACTGGCTGTATACGACTATGTGCACAGTGAGAGATGCTCCTTACAGCCAGGTACTGACTGTATACTACTATGTGCACTGTGTGACATGCTCATTACACCCGGGTACTGGCTGTATACGACTATGTGCACAGTGAGAGATGCTCCTTACAGCCGGGTACTGACTGTATACTACCATATGCTGACTGTATACTACTATGTGTTGGCTGTACACTACTATGTGCACGGTGAAAGATGCTCCTTACAGCCAGGTGCTGACTGTATACTACTACGTGCACGGTGAGAGATACTCCTTACAGCCAGGTACTGACTGTATACTACTATGTGCTGACTGTATACTACTATGTACACTGTGTGACATGCTCATTACACCCGGGTACTGGCTGTATACTACTGACTGTATACTACTATGTGCACTGGGAGAGATGCTCCTTACAGCCAGGTACTAACTGTATACTACTATGTCCACGGTGAGAGATTCTCCTTACAGCCAGGTCCTGACTGTATATTACTATGTGCTGACTGTATACTACTATGTGCTGACTGTATACTACTATGTGCACGGTGAGAGATGCTCCTTACACCCGGGTACTGGCTGTATACTACTATGTGCACGGTGAGAGATGCTCCTTACAGCCAGGTACTGACTGTATACTACTATGTGCTGACTGTATACTACTATGTGTACTGTGAGACATGGTCCTTACAGCCAGGTACTGATTGTATACTACTATGTGCTGACTGTATACTGCTATGTGCTGACTGTATGCTTCTATGTGCTGACTGTATGCTACTATGTGCTGACTGTATGCTACTATGTGCTGACTGTATACTACTGTGTGCTGACTGTATGCTACTATGTGCTGACTGTATACTACTGCTGACTGTATGCTACTATGTGCTGACTGTATGCTACTATGTGCTGACTGTATGCTACTATGTGCTGACTGTATACTAGTATGTACACTGAGACATGCGCCTTACAGCCAGGTATTGGCTGTATACTACTATGTGCACGGTGAGAGATGCTCCTTACAGCCGGGTATTGGCTGTATACTACTATGTGCTGACTGTATGCTACTATGTGCTGACTGTATGCTACTATGTGCTGACTGTATACTACTATGTACATTGTGAGACATGCTCCTTACTGCCAGGTATTGTCTGTATACTACTATGTACACTGTGAGACATGCTCCTTACATCCAGGTACTGACTGTATACTACTGACTGTATACTACTATGTGCATTGGGAGAGATGCTCCTTACAGCAAAGTACTGACTGTATACTACTATGTGCTTACTGTATACTACTGTGTACACTGTGAGACATGCTCCTTACAGCCGTATATTGGCTGTATACTACTATGTGCACGGTGAGAGATGCTCCTTACAGCCAGGTACTGACTGTATACTACTATGTGCTGACTGTATACTACTATGTGTACTGTGAGACATGGTCCTTACAGCCAGGTACTGACTGTATACTACCATATGCTGACTGTATACTACTATGTGCTGACTGTATACTACTATGTACACTGAGAGATGCTCCTTACAGCAAAGTACTGACTGTGTACTACTATATGCTGACTGTATACTACTATGTACACTGTGTGACATGCTCCTTATACACCCGGGTACTGGCTGTATACTACTATGTGCACGGTGAGAGATGCTCCTTACAGCCAGGTACTGACTGTATACTACTATGTGCTGACTCTATACTACTGCTGACTGTATACTACTATGTGTACTGTGAGACATGGTCCTTACAGCCAGGTACTGATTGTATACTGCTATGTGCTGACTGTATACTGCTATGTGCTGACTGTATACTGCTATGTGCTGACTGTATACTACTATGTGCTGACTGTATACTACTATGTGCTGACTGTACACTACTATGTGCTTACTGTATACTACTGTGTACACTGTGAGACATGCTCCTTCCAGCCGGGTATTGGCTGTATACTACTATGTGCTGACTGTATACTACTATGTGCTGACTGTATACTACTATGTACACTGTGTGACATGCTCCTTACACCCGGGTACTGGCTGTATACTACTATGTGCACGGTGAGAGATGCTCCTTACACCCGGGTACTGGCTGTATACTACTATGTGCACGGTGAGAGATGCTCCTTACAGCCAGGTACTGACTGTATACTACTATGTGCTGACTCTATACTAATGCTGACTGTATACTACTATGTGTACTGTGAGACATGGTCCTTACAGCCAGGTACTGATTCTATACTACTATGTGCTGACTGTATACTACTATGTGCTGACTGTATACTACTATGTGCTGACTGTACACTACTATGTGCTTACTGTATACTACTGTGTACACTGTGAGACATGCTCCTTACAGCCGGGTATTGGCTGTATACTACTATGTGCTGACTGTATACTACTATGTGCTGACTGTATACTACTATGTGCTGACTGTATACTACTATGTACACTGTGTGACATGCTCCTTACACCCGGGTACTGGCTGTATACTACTATGTGCACGGTGAGAGATGCTCCTTACACCCGGGTACTGGCTGTATACTACTATGTGCACGGTGAGAGATGCTCCTTACAGCCAGGTACTGACTGTATACTACTATGTGCTGACTCTATACTAATGCTGACTGTATACTACTATGTGTACTGTGAGACATGGTCCTTACAGCCAGGTACTGATTGTATACTACTATGTGCTGACTGTATACTGCTATGTGCTGACTGTATACTACTATGTGCTGACTGTACACTACTATGTGCTTACTGTATACTACTGTGTACACTGTGAGACATGCTCCTTACAGCCGGGTATTGGCTGTATACTACTATGTGCTGACTGTATACTACTATGTGCTGACTGTATACTACTATGTACACTGTGTGACATGCTCCTTACACCCGGGTACTGGCTGTATACTACTATGTGCACGGTGAGAGATGCTCCTTACACCCGGGTACTGGCTGTATACTACTATGTGCACGGTGAGAGATGCTCCTTACAGCCAGGTACTGACTGTATACTACTATGTGCTGACTCTATACTAATGCTGACTGTATACTACTATGTGTACTGTGAGACATGGTCCTTACAGCCAGGTACTGATTGTATACTACTATGTGCTGACTGTATACTGCTATGTGCTGACTGTATACTGCTATGTGCTGACTGTATACTGCTATGTGCTGACTGTATACTACTATGTGCTGACTGTATGCTACTATGTGCTGACTGTATGCTACTGTGTGCTGACTGTATGCTACTATGTGCTGACTGTATGCTACTATGTGCTGTCTGTATACTACTGCTGACTGTATGCTACTATGTGCTGACTGTATGCTACTATGTGCTGACTGTATGCTACTATGTGCTGACTGTATACTACTATGTGCTGACTGTATACTAGTATGTACACTGAGACATGCTCCTTACAGCCAGGTATTGGCTGTATACTATTATGTGCACGGTGAGAGATGCTCCTTACAGCCGGGTATTGGCTGTATACTACTATGTGCTGACTGTATGCAACTATGTGCTGACTGTATACTACTATGTGCTGACTGTATGCTACTATGTGCTGAATGTATACTACTATGTGCATTGTTGAGAGATGCTCCTTACAGCAAAGTACTGACTGTATACTACTATGTGCTTACTGTATACAACTATGTGCTGACTGTATGCTACTATGTGCTGACTGTATACTACTATGTACATTGTGAGACATGCTCCTTACTGCCAGGTATTGTCTGTATACTACTATGTACACTGTGAGACATGCTCCTTACATCCAGGTACTGACTGTATACTACTGACTGTATACTACTATGTGCATTGGGAGAGATGCTCCTTACAGCAAAGTACTGACTGTATATTACTATGTGCTTACTGTATACTACTGTGTACACTGTGAGACATGCTCCTTACAGCCGGGTTTTGGCTGTATACTACTATGTGCACGGTGAGAGATGCTCCTTACAGCCAGGTCCTGGCTGTATACTACTATGTGCTGACTATATACTACTATGTGCACGGTGAGAGATGCTCCTTACAGCCAGGTACTGACTGTATACTACTATGTTCTGACTGTATACTACTATGTACAATGTGTGACATGCTCATTACACCCGGGTACTGGCTGTATACTACTATGTGCACAGTGAGAGATGCTCCTTACAGCCAGGTACTGACTGTATACTACCATATGCTGACTGTATACTACTATGTGCTGACTGTATACTACTATGTGCACAGTGAGAGATGCTCCTTACAGCCATATGCTGACTGTATACTACTATGTGCTGACTGTATACTACTATCTACACTGTGAGAGATGCTCCTTACAGCCAGGTACTGACTGTATACTACTACGTGCACGGTGAGAGATACTCATTACAGCCAGGTACTGACTGTATACTACTATGTGCTGACAGTATACTACTATGTACACTGTGAGACATGCTCCTTACAGCCAGGTACTAACTGTATACTACTATGTCCACGGTGAGAGATTCTCCTTACAGCCAGGTACTGACTGTATGCTACTATGTGCACTTGGAGAGATTCTCCTTACAGCCAGGTCCTGACTGTATACTACTATGTGCTGACTGTATACTACTATGTGCTGACTGTATACTACTATGTGCATGGTGAGAGATGCTCCTTACAGCCAGGTTCTGACTGTACACTACTATGTGCTTACTGTATACTACTGTGTACACTGTGAGACATGCTCCTTACAGCCGGGTATTGGCTGTATACTACTATGTGCACGGTGAGAGATGCTCCTTACAGCCAGGTACTGATTGTATACTACTATGTGCTGACTGTATACTACTATGTACACTGTGTGACATGCTCCTTACACCCGGGTACTGGCTGTATACTACTATGTGCTGACTGTATACTACTATGTGCACAGTGAGAGATGCTCCTTACAGGTAGGTACTGACTGTACACTACTACGTGCACAGTGAGAGATACTCATTACAGCCAGGTACTGACTATATACTACTATGTGCTGACTGTATACTACTGTGTACACTGTGTGACATGCTCATTACACCCGGGTACTGGCTGTATACTATTATGTGCACGGTGAGAGATGCTCCTTACAGCCAAGTGCTGACTGTATACTACTATGTGCTGACTGTATACTACTATGTGCTGACTGTATACTACTATGTGCTGGCTGTACACTATTATGTGCACGGTGAAAGATGCTCCTTACAGCTAGGTACTGACTGTATACTACTATGTGCTGACTATATGCTACTATATACACTGTGAGACATGCTCCTTACAGCCGGGTATTGGCTGTATCCTACTATGTGCACGGTGAGAGATGCTCCTTACTGCTGGGTATTGGCTGTATACTACTATGGGCACGGTGAGAGATGCTCTTTACAGCCGGGTATTGGCTGTATACTACTATGTGCTGACTGTATGCAACTATGTGCTGACTGTATACTACTATGTGCTGACTGTATACTACTGTGTACACTGTGTGACATGCTCATTACACCCGGGTACTGGCTGTATACTATTATGTGCACGGTGAGAGATGCTCCTTACAGCCAAGTGCTGACTGTATACTACTATGTGCTGACTGTATACTACTATGTGCTGACTGTATACTACTATGTGCTGGCTGTACACTATTATGTGCACGGTGAAAGATGCTCCTTACAGCTAGGTACTGACTGTATACTACTATGTGCTGACTATATGCTACTATATACACTGTGAGACATGCTCCTTACAGCCGGGTATTGGCTGTATCCTACTATGTGCACGGTGAGAGATGCTCCTTACTGCTGGGTATTGGCTGTATACTACTATGGGCACGGTGAGAGATGCTCTTTACAACCAGGTACTGACTGTATACTACTATGTGCTGACTGTATACTACTATGTACACTGTGAGACATGCTCCTTACAGCAAGGTACTAACTGTATACTACTATGTCCACGGTGAGAGATACTCCTTACAGCCAGGTACTGACTATATACTACTATGTGCACTGTGAGAGATGCTCCTTACAGCCAGGTGCTGACTATATACTACTATGTGCACTGGGAGAGATGCTCCTTACAGCCAGGTACTGACTATATACTACTACGTGCACGGTGAGAGATACTCCTTACAGCCAGGTACTGACTGTATACTACTATGTGCTGACTATATGCTACTATATACACTGTGAGACATGCTCCTTACAGCCGGGTATTGGCTGTATCCTACTATGTGCACGGTGAGAGATGCTCCTTACTGCTGGGTAATGGCTGTATACTACTATGGGCACGGTGAGAGATGCTCTTTACAACCAGGTACTGACTGTATACTACTATGTGCTGACTGTATACTACTATGTACACTGTGAGACATGCTCCTTACAGCAAGGTACTAACTGTATACTACTATGTCCACGGTGAGAGATACTCCTTACAGCCAGGTACTGACTATATACTACTATGTGCACTGTGAGAGATGCTCCTTACAGCCAGGTACTGACTATATACTACTATGTGCACTGTGAGAGATGCTCCTTACAGCCAGGTACTGACTGTATACTACTATGTGCACTGGGAGAGATGCTCCTTACAGCCAGGTACTGACTATATACTACTATGTGCACTGTGAGAGATGCTCCTTACAGCCAGGTACTGACTATATACTACTATGTGCACTGTGAGAGATGCTCCTTACAGCCAGGTACTGACTATATACTACTATGTGCACTGTGAGAGATGCTCCTTATAGCCAGGTACTGACTGTATACTACTATGTGCACTGGGAGAGATGCTCCTTACAGCCAGGTACTGACTATATACTACTATGTGCACTGTGAGAGATGCTCCTTACAGCCAGGTACTGACTATATACTACTATGTGCACTGTGAGAGATGCTCCTTACAGCCAGGTACTGACTGTATACTACTATGTGCTGACTGTATACTACTATGTACACTGTGTGACATGCTCCTTACACTCGGGTACTGGCTGTATACTACTATGTGCTGACTATATACTTCTATGTGCACAGTGAGAGATGCTCCTTACAGCCAGGTCCTGGCTGTATACTACTATGTGCTGACTATATACTACTATGTGCACGGTGAGAGATGCTCCTTACAGCCAGGTTCTGACTGTACACTACTATGTGCATGGTGAGAGCTGCTCCTTACAGCCAGGTACTGACTGTATACTACTATGTGCTGACTGTATACTACTATGTGCTGACTGTATACTACTTTGTGCTGACTGTATACTACTATGTGCTGACCTTATACTACTATGTGCACTGGGAGAGATGCTCCTTACAGCTAGGTACTGACTATATACTACTATGTGCACTGTGAGAGATGCTCCTTACAGCCAGGTACTGACTTTATACTACCATGTGCTGACTGTATACTACCATGTGCTTACTGTATACTACTATATGCTGACTGTATACTACTATGTACACTGTGAGACATGCTCCTTAGAGCTAGGTACTGACTGTATACTACTCTGTGCTGATTGTATACTACTCTGTGCTGACTGTATACTACTGCTGACTGTATACTACTATGTGCTGGCTGTATACTACTATGTGTACTGTGAGACATGGTCCTAACAGCCAGGTACTGATTGTATACTACTATGTGCTGATTGTATACTACTATGTGCTGACTGTATACTACTATGTGCTGACTGTATACTACTATGTGCTGACTGTATACTACTATGTGCTGATTGTATACTACTATGTGCTGACTGTATACTACTGCTGACTGTATACTGCTTTGTGCTGACTGCACACTACTATGTGCTGACTGTATACTACTATTGACTGTATACTATTGCTGACTGTATGCTGCTATGTGCTGACTGTATACTATGCTGATTGTATACTACTTTGTGCTGACTGCATACTACTTTGTTCTGACTGTATGCTACTATGTGCTGACTGTATACTACTGCTGACTGTATACTACTGCTGAATGTATACTACTATGTGCTGACTGTTTGCTACTATGTGCTGACTGTATGCTACTATGTACTGATTGTATACTACTATGTGCTGACTGTATACTACTATGTGCTGACTGTTTGCTACTATGTGCTGACTGTATACTGCTATGTGCTGACTGTATGCTACTATGTGCTGACTGTATGCTACTATGTGCTGACTGTATGCTACTATGTGCTGACTGTATACTAGTATGTACACTGTGAGACATGCTCCTTACAGCCAGGTATTGGCTGTATACTACTATGTGCACGGTGAGAGATGCTCCTTACAGCCGGGTACTGACTGTATAGTACTATTTGCTGGCTGTATGGTACTATGTGCTGACTGTATACTACTGTGTGCTGACTGTATACTACAATATACACTGTGAGACATGCTCCTAACAGCCGAGTATTGGCTGTATACTACGATGTGCTGACTGTATGCAGCTATGTGCTGACTGTATACAACTATGTGCTGACTGTATACAACTATGTGCTGACTGTATGCTACTATGTGCTGACTGTATACTACTATGTACATTGTGAAACATGCTCCTTACAGCCAGGTATTGGCTGTATACTACTATGTGCTGGCTGTATAGTACTATGTGCTGACTGTATACTACTATGTACACTGTGAGACATGCTCCTTACAGCCAGGTACTGACTGTATTCTACTATGTGCATTGGGAGAGATGCTCCTTACAGCAAGGTACTGACTGTATACTACTATGTGCTTACTGTATACTACTGTGTACACTGTGAGACATGCTCCTTACAGCCGGGTATTGGCTGTATACTACTATGTGCACGGTGAGAGATACTCCTTACAGCCAGGTACTGACTGTATACTACCATATGCTGACTGTATACTTCTATGTGCTGACTGTATACTACTATGTGCATGGTGAAAGATGCTCCTTACAGCCAGGTACTGACTTTATACTACCATGTGCTGACTGTATACTACCATGTGCTTACTGTATACTACTATATGCTGACTGTATACTACCATGTGCTGACTGTATACTACTATGTGCTGACTCTACACTACTATGTGCTGACTGCATACTACTATGTGCTGACTGCATACTACTATGTGCTGACTGCATACTACTATGTGCTGACTGTATACTACTATGTGCTGACTGTATACTACTATGTGCTGACTCTACACTACTATGTGCTGACTGTATACTACTATGTACACTGTGAGAGATGCTCCTTACAGCCAGGTACTGACTGTACACTACTATGTGCACTTCTGCACTGTAACGGGGTCAGACATTAGAAGGTTGTCTGATGATTACAGCATTACACAACAACAACACCTCAGTTTTTTGGGTGATTTTCAGGCTTGTCTTGAGATTTGGGTTAAAAGTCTTGTGTGTTATTATTACTTTTCATCTAGTCTCCTCTTATTCTATTGTGGAACATATAAAATACACCTGAATGTCATTTAATTTTTGTAGAAAGTCTCTGTAATCCTATTTTTCCCTCCTAGTGGAGATGGAACAATGGGAGTCTTCAACATTAAGAGGCGCCGGTTTGAGTTGCTTTCTGAATACCAGAATGGAGATTTGACATCAATAGCTATCATGAAGGTTTGTTCTGCCTTGTTTTTCTTCTGATGCCTTATGCTATTTTTTATGACATGTGCTGCTGATAGAGCAAATCCCAGACAACCTCTTTATTCCTGCGGAAGAGCAGTGACTGTATTGTACCTGTAAATCAATTTATCTTTTTTAATTTTATCATTAAGGCTACATTTACAAAGAATGGAATTGCTGCGGAAAATTTCCACAAACTCCACAATAGTCTGTAGATGTAAATCCACAAAAAATCCTGTACAAGACGAGCTTTTTAAATGTGTATATATAAAAAAAAAAAGTATGAAGCTCTTCTCTGGAGCTGCGCGGCGGTCACTTTTCCGTACAGAACCTTGTTCTGGCTTCCATAGAATTGTTTTGAGATCTTGTGACGTAGCTTCTAACTTCTGGCCAGTCAGAATCTGCGCTTACATGATGGTGTCGCGGGATCAAAGTGGTGAAGAAGAATGGTGAAGACGCCGGGGGCAGCGTACTTATATTTAAAACGCCACTTCAGTGCTGAAAACAAAACGCTGGAGTGGTGCTGTAATGGCTTTTTTTTCCTGGTCCCCTGCCGGTCACTGTGTGACCCTTTGACCTGCAGTGACTTCTCTTCCCATGTGTGCACAGCAGTAGGTGATGGGCTCATTGTCATTTCTCCAATAGAGTCCGGCTGGGGACCAGTCAGGTAAGCAATGGCAGTGCCAGGGAAGAAGAGCATCTTATTTTTGTGTTTGTTTATTTTGAACTTTATTCAAAGCGTTTGCGTCTTCTTGTGGTTTCTTTTTTTCTGATTGCTGATTTTGCAGTCAAAGCTTCATATCTACCCCAAAATGGTATCAGTAAAAATGTCATTTCGTTCTGCAGATAAACAAGCCCTCACACAGCTCTATCGACCAAAAATTGAAGCTGTCAGTGGTCTCGGAAAATGACAACATAATCCCCTAAATTTATTTATTTTTTGCAAGCGTCCTTTTTTTTTCACCACTAAAATAGTTTTAAAAAAGTGATAAGTTTAGTATCTCCGTAATCGTACTGACTATGGACAATCATGGTGCCAGGTTATTTTTGCCACACGATGTACACTGTAAAAAACATTCCTAAAAAATAATGTCAGAAATGCGTTTGTTACAATTTCACTGCACTAAGGGTATGTGCACACGATGCAGAAATTAAGCAGAAAATTTCTGCATCATTTCTGCATCTCCCTGGCAGAAAAAACGCATGCAGATTGTGCATGCGTTTTTCCTGCGGAATACATGCGGATTCACATGCGTTTCCGCATGTGGATTGACAAGCGCTTTCCAGGCGATTTTAGCATCACCTGGAAAGTGCTTGACAACTAGGTCACACTATATAAATCCATGCAACCGGCAAACAGCATGGATTTATATAGCGTGACCCGAGAGAGTGTATATACTTACCTCCGATGGCCCGCGCTGTCCTGCTTTACAAAGTTCCCGGCTGCCGGCAACTTTGAATTGAAAGACCCGTCACATGACTCTGACGTCAGCGCAGGTCCTACAACTCACTGCAAGTGCCGGGAACCAAGCCGGAGCGCTGCGCGGGCCGACAGAAGGTAAGAATACATTTATTTTTTATTTTATTCTTTTTTTACAGCTTTTTTTAATGGTACCTGGGTGTGGATGAGACTCTCCTCTCCTCCACACCCGGGTACCATCCGCATATTAGAACGCGCCAATAGCGCAAGTACAATTGCAGTCTTGCGGAATTGGCGCGTTCTAATGCAAGTCAATGGCGGCGAAATCGCCACGTTTCCGCAAAATTAATTGACATGCTGCGGATTTTTGACCGCAGCGTTCACGCTGCGGAAAAATCCGCATCATGGGCACAGCACATGCGGATTTCCATTGGGGAACATTGCTTCCCTTCTACCATGCGTTTTTCATGCGTTTCCGCAACTGCAAAAACACCGCGGAAACGCATGAAATACGCATCGTGTGAACTCAGCCTTAGAGTTTTCCCGTGCTCCATTACACTAGGTTGGAAAATGAATGGTACGGACAGTTTCATGGGAAATTAATAAAAGTCAGTAAACATTTTTGGAGTTTTTAGAACAAACCCGAGTACCTGGATGACATGTACATACATTATCCTTGCGGGAAGTCCTTACATTCAAATCCAGGACCCCGATACTACAAATCCACAGTGCTAGCCACTGGGCCACCACTATATGCACAGTAGGGATTTTAGATTGAGTCTCCATTGAGACACAGATTAATGTGAATGATTATACCCTGTGTACAGTGTATTGCCTTCTAATGTGTACGCAGGAGGTAACAGAAACCTTCTGATATATACTGTACCTGTTATCTTTAGCTCTAATACATCCCTTTCTTTTGTTAGAAAGGCAAAAAGGTGGCATGTGGATCCAGCGAGGGGACCATTTATCTGTTCAACTGGAACGGGTTTGGAGCCACAAGTGATCGCTTTAAAGTGAAGGCTGAGTCCATTGACTGTATGATCTCTATTAATGATAACATAGTGTGCACAGGGTCCATGGATGGCGTCATTAGGTCAGTGCCAAGCTTTTCTTATTTACTTCTTATTCCTGCCATTTACGACTGTATGACACCTAGAAATGTTGTTTCTTGGCAACGTCTGGTATTTACAAGTAGCTGGTGTGGCACTCTGCAATCGCAGTGATGGGGACTTCAGTGTGGCCATGGGCTAACGGGAACCGTTACCGGACACTACACAACACCTATGGCTTGGTCTGCTTGCTGTTATTTTGTTAAAATCCCTGTTTACTCTGCTGCAGATCTAGCAGTGCTCTGAATGCTGAGCCCTTTATAACCCCACCCACACCTCTGATTGGCAGCTTTTATGTACTGTGCATAGTGACAGAAAGCTGCTAATCACTGCTGTTGGGTTACACAGACCAAGAGGCACGAGGCACCTAGTCCTGTAGTGATAATCTCCTGATGATAAAACACTGATATTATTGAAACAGCAAAACACAGCATAGTAAACCCCTACATCATTCTCAACCCTTACATCATTCTGCTCCCAGATTACATAGAAAAAAACTGCTGATCGATTTGGATTAATTAATTTATTAGGAATTTTCATACATAGGGAGATGCAGCCAGGCTCTGATTTAGAAATGTTCATAATATTTCATTAACTAATAACTAGTGTTGAGCATTCCGATACTGTAATATCGGGTATCGGCCGATATTCGCGGTATCTGAGTTCCGATACTGAGTTCCGATACTTTTAGAATATCGGATACCGGAATCGGAAGTTCCCATAATGCCTGTGCTCTGCAGTGTCTCTGAAGGATGACAAGCTGGATGGCAGCGCTCAGCTGCGATCCAGCCTGTCATCAGAATGCCATCCCAGCGTGGGACAATTCTCCTGATTGTTTAAAAGCCGGCGGGCGGTAAAAAGCCGCCGGCTTTTAAACAATCACACAGCCCCATACTGCTTCCCCGCAGCCTCCCACCCCGATCCTCCGCTCCCCTCGCCACCTCACATCCCGATCGTAAGTTAGGACCGGGCGGGGAGCGCTGCACCAGGGAGCAGGGAGTGAAGGACCCGGGCGGGGAAGCCGGCAGTGAAAAGACTTCACCGCGGCTTTCCCATTCTGTGCTGCGCTCTCCCGCCGGTTATTTCAAATGAACAGCTGAGGTATCAGGTGATGCCGATTAGCTGTTCATTTGAAGTTGCCGCGGTGCCCTCAGAGGGTTCATGTGAGTTCATGCTTGACTGCATTGCATGAAGTCACATGAACTTTCCCACGGCTGCACAGGTCAGCCTCACCTCCCAGACCATCAGCCCGTCATGATTAGTGTGTGCGGGTGTCTGTGCGATGTCTGCGGGTGTGTGCGTGCAGGCAGACATAGACATGTGACACTACTACTCCCATCAGCCTATGTCTGTCCCCCGTCCACTCGTGCCAGCAGGATCAGCTCGATGGGAGCAGTAGTTCCCATCAGCCTGATCCTGCTATTTAAACTGCCCCATGTGTTATTTTTGCCCCTATACATCTTTTATTATTTTAGGCCCCCATATATATTTGTTTTTGGTCCCCAATAATTTTTAAATACATGTCATTGGTGGCCAGTGGTTACCTAAAATAAATTAGTTCATACATTACCTGTCCCCGCCGATCGCCACCTAAAATAAAGTAAAAAATAAAAAACTACACCTATACTCACCTAGACACCTAATTCCCCGAAGCAATCGATCTCCTATAATAAAATATAAAATAATAAACCACAACCTTATCCTTACCCCTCCGTAGTAGTCCACGAGTGTCCCACGATGATCTCCAGTTTAGAGCAGCCACATAGAATGTGACCGCTCTGAACCGCTGCCGCCGCTAGAATGACGGGGCCGTAAAGCAGCCCCGTCATTGCATAAGCGGGTTCGCCGGAGTTCAGGCAGCGCTGCTCCGGTTAGCTCCTTTACGGCCCTGCTGTACCGTGAGAAATTCCCACGGTACAGCAGTGCCGTAAAGGAGGTCTCCGGAGCTGCGCTGCCTGAATGCACTCCGGTGACCTCAGTCAGTGGCTCCCGCTGCCGGGAGCGGACGTGTTCCCGGCAGTGTGAGCTTACAGCAGCCATGCACAGCTGTCACCATCTCCAGATGTGACAGCTGTGCATGGGAGATCAGCGCAGGAACGTGGACAGGTAACTATTATTTTTTTTTAGAAAACTAAGAATTAAATAAAATGTGTGTTTTATTTCAAATAAATTATTTTTTTCTTGGTGTAGTGTGTTTTTTCTTTTTAACACTTTGTAGGTTAGTAATGGGGGTGTCTTATAGACGCCCATCATTACTAACCTGGGCTTCATGGCAGCTGGAGCTGACATGAACTCCAGCCCTATTACCCCACTGCCACCGCACCAGGGCAGCGTGGAAGAGCAAGGCTAAGTGCCAGAATTGGCACATCCTATGGATGAGCCATTTCTGGGGCGGCTGAGGGCTGGTGTTTCTAGCCTGGGAGGGGGCCAATATTCATGGCACCCTTCCTGGGCTATTAATATCAGCCCCCAGCTGTCTGCCTAGCCTTTGCTAGCTATTAAAATAGGGGGGACCCCACGTCATTTTTTTTTGGGGGGGGGGTCCCCCATTTTAATAGCTAGTGAAGGCTAGGTATTCAGCTGGGGGCTGATATTAGTAGCCTGGGAAACTCCGTGGGTATTACCCCCTTCCCAGGCTCCGGCGCTGAGCACATGTCAGCTGATTATTACTGCTGACATGTGCCCGCAACAGCCCCGGTTGGAATCGCGATCCACCCGCGGCTGTTAACATGTTGAATGCCGCTGTCAATCTCCGACAGCGGCATTTAACGCGCGCTTCCGGGTAGCGCGTCATAAGCCCCGCCCACCGGCGACCCCCGTCACGTGATCGCAGGTCACCGATGGGTGGGCATGACAACCCAGGGTCTGCAGCAGACGCCTGTGGTTGTCATGATCTTGTCGCTTTGAGCGCCACCTAGTGGTCGGCGCTCATAGCACAGGACCATTTCTGCTGCATGCAGGGGACCTGCTCGTACCCTGTATGTAGCAGAGGCGATCGGACAGTTGCTGCTTCTAGTCTCCTATGGAGACTATTGAAGCATGCAAAAAGTAAAAAAAAAAAAGTTTTTAAAAATATAAAAAAAAATAAAAAAATATAAAAGTTTAAATCACCCCCCTTTCGCCCCATTCAAAATAAAATATATATATATAAAAAAAAACCTACATACACATATTTGGTATCGCCGCGTTCAGAATCGCCCGATCTATCAATATAAAAAAAGAATTAATCCGATCGGTAAACGACGTAACGAGAAAAAAATTCTAAACGCCAGAATTACGTTTTTTGGTCGCCGCAAAATTGCAATAAAATGCAATAACGGGCGATCAAAACATCGGATCTACCCCAAATGTTATCAATAAAAACGTCAGCCCGGTGCGCAAAAAATAAGCCATCAACCAGCCCCAGATCACGAAAAATGGAGACGCTACGGGTCTTAGAAAATGGGGCTATTTTTTTTTTTTTACCAAATTTTGGAATTTTTTTTCACCACTTAAATATAAAAGAATCTGTACATGTTTGGTGTCTATGAACTTGTAATGACCTGTAGAATAAGAAGGGCAGGTCAGTTTTAGCATTCAGTGAACGTGGTAAAAAAAATAAATAAAAAACAACTGTGGTATTGCACTTTTTTTGCAATTTTACCGCACTTGGAATTTTTTTTTCCCGTTTTGGCGTACAGGATATGGTAAAACTAGTAATGGCGTTGAAAAGTACAACTCGTCCCGCAAAAAATAAGCCCTCACATGGCCATATTGACCAAAAAATAAAAACGCTATGGCTCTGGGAACAAGGGGAGCAAAAACGAAAATGCAAAAACGGAAAATGCTCCGGGGCTTAAGGGGTTAAAATGGGGACCCCCCCCCCCAAAAAAAATGACGTGGGGTCCCCCCTATTTTAATAGCTAGCAAAGGCTAGGCAGACAGCTGGGGGCTGATATTAATAGCCCAGGAAGGGTGCCATGAATATTGGCCCCCTCCCAGGCTAGAAACAGCAGCCCTCAGCCGCCCCAGAAATGGCGCATCCATAGGATGTGCCAATTCTGGCACTTAGCCTTGCTCTTCCACGCTGCCCTGGTGCGGTGGCAGGGGGTAATAGGGCTGGGGTTCATGTCCGCTCCAGCTGCTATGAAGCCCAGGTTAGTAATGATGGGTGTCTATAAGACACCCCCATTACTAACCTACAAAGTGTTAGAAAGAAAAAACACACACTACACCCAGAAAAAAATAATTTATTTGAAATAAAACACACCATTTTATTTAATTTGTTAGTTTACTAAAAAAAAAAAAACAGTTACCTGTCCACATTCCTGCGCTGATCTCTCATGCACAGCTGTCACATCTGGAGAACACGTCCGCTCCTGGCAGCGTGAGCCCCTGACTGAGGTCACCGGAGTGCATTCAGTCAGCGCAGCTCCGGAGACCTCCTTTACGGCCCTGCTGTACCGTGGGAATTTCTCACTGTACAGCAGGGCCGTAAAGGAGCTAACCGGAGCAGCTCTGCCTGAACTCCGGCGAACCCGCTTATGCTGTCATTCTAGCGGCGGCAGCGGTTCAGAGCGGTCACATTCTATGTGGGTGCTCTAAACTGGAGATCATCGTGGGACACTCGTGGACTACTACGGAGGGGTAAGGATAAGGTTGTGGTTTATTATTTTAGATTTTATTACAGGAGATCTATGGCTTCGGGGAATTAGGTGTCTAGGTGAGTATAGGTGTAGTTTTTTATTTTTTACTTTATTTTAGGTGGCGATCGGCGGGGACATAGAATCATAGAATGGTAGAGTTGGAAGGGACCTCCTGGGTCATCTGGTCCAACCCCCTGCTCAAAGCAGGATTCACTAAATCATCTCAGACAGATGTCTGTCCAGCCTCTGTTTGAAGACGTCCATTGAAGGGGAACTCACCACCTCTCGTGGCCGCCTGTTCCACTCATTAATCACCCTAACTGTCAAAAAGTTTTTTCTAATATCTAATCTGTGTCTCCTCCCATTTAGTTTCATCCCATTGCTTCTAGTCTTTCCTTGTGCAAATGAGAATAAAGATGATCCTTCTACAATGTGACAGCCCTTGACATATTTGTAGACCGCTATTAAGTCTCCTCTCAGTCTTCTTTTTTGCAAGCTAAACATTCCCAAATCCTGCAACCGTTCCTCATAGGACATGGTTTGCAGACCAGTCACCATTCTGGTCGCTCTTCTCTGAACTTGCTCCAGTTTGTCTATGTCTTTTTTAAAATGTGGTGCCCAAAACTGTACACAGTATTCCAGATGAGGTCTGACCAAAGAGGAGTAAAGACCGATAATGACTTCACGTGATCTAGACTGTATGCTTCTGTTAATACATCCCAGAATTGTATTTGCCTTTTTTGCTGCTGCATCACACTGTTGACTCATGTTCAGTCTATGATCTATTAGTATACCTCAGTCTTTTTCACATGTACTGTTGCTTAGATCTATTCCTTCAATTCTGTATATGCTTTTTCATGTCTATTGCCCAGATGTAGTGCTTTGCATTTTTCCCTGTTAAAAACCATTCTGTTGGTTGCTGCCCACTGCTCCAGTTTATTTAGGTCTTTTTGAATCCTCTCTCTCTCTTCTCTAGTATTAGCTATCCCTCCTAGCTTTGTGTCATCAGCAAATTTAATCAGTTTACCCTCAATTCCTTCATCTAAATCATTGATAAAGATGTTGAACAATACTGGTCCCAGGACAGAGCCCTGTGGTACCCCACTTGAGACATTCATCCAGCTGGATGTGAAGCCATTTACAACCACCCTTTGAGTCCGATCACTAAGCCAGTTATGAATCCACCTAACAGTTGCCTGGTCCATTGCATACTTGGTCATTTTTTCAATAAGGATGGTGTGAGATACTTTGTCAAATCCTTTGCTGAAGTCAAGATATACTATATCTACAGCATTTCCCTGATCCACCCAGTCAGTGATTCTGTCATAGAAGGAAATTAAGTTAGTCTGACATGACTTGTTAGTTACAAACCCATGCTGACTCTGGTTAATCACTTCATTCTTATCCATGTACTTACATACATGTTGTTTAATAATTTGTTCAAAGATCTTTCCTGGTATAGAAGTCAGACTCACCGGCCTATAGTTCCCTGGGTCCACCTTCTTCCCCTTTTTGAAGATAGGAACAACATTTGCTCTTCTCCAGTCTTCTGGGACTTCTCCTGTTCTCCAAGAATTTTCAAAGATTATGGAGAGTGGTTCTAAAATTTCTTCTACGATCTCCTTCAGTACTCTGGGGTGTAATTCATCTGGACCTGGAGACTTGAACTCATTTATGTTAGCTAAATATTCCCTCACAATCTTTCTGTTTACAGATAACTTGGATTCTTCTATTCCTTTAAAAGGACAGTGAAGATCAGTTGATGTTACATTTTCTTTCTGAGAGAAAACAGATGCAAAATAGGAATTAAAAAGTTCGGCCTTCTCAACATCCTCTCTTACCATTTCTCCATTTTCATCCTGTAAAAATCCTATAGCATCTTTGACTTTTCTTTTACTTTTGTCATACCCCCAAAATCCTTTTTTATTGCTTTTGACATCTCTTGCAAGCCTTAATTCATTGTCAGCTTTAGCTAACCTGATACGTGCCCTGCAGGATCTGCAGACTGCATTATAATCTTCTTTAGATATGCCTCCCTCTTTCCATTTAATAAACATTTCTTTCTTTCTTTTTAGCATGTGTTTAAGTTCTGTGTTCATCCATCCTGGTTTCCTTAAATGCTTCCCATTCTTCCTACTTTTCGGGATTGTTAACGATTGTGCTTTGAGAATCTCATTTTTAAAAATTTCCCATCCTTCCTGGACATTTTTGTCCTTAAGGACATCCAGCTATTGGATCCCTCCTATTCTCTTTCTGAGTCTCTTAAAATCTGCCTTTCTAAAATCTAACCTTGAAGTTTGAGTCTTCACATGTCTTCCTCCTCTAGTTATCCAAAATTCTATAATAGCATGATTGCTGCCTCCTAGGGTCCCAGCCACCTTTACCTCCTCAACCATTTCCTCCCTGTTTATAACGATTAGATCCAAAGTAGCAGATCCCCTTGTTTTCTCCCCTACCTTTTGGAAGATAAAGTTGTCAGCAAGAGAGGATAAGAATTTGCTTGACCTGTTAGTTTTACTTGAGAGAGATTCCCAACAAATGTCTGGATAGTTGAAATCTCCCATGACCACTACGTCATATTTTTTTGAGAACTTGGTCATTTGATACATAAAGAGTTCATCCATATCTTCAGCTTGCCCAGGTGGCCTGTAGTAAATGCCTACAATGGTGTCCTTTCCGTTGTTCTCTCCTTGTATTCTTACCCAAACAGTTTCCACAGAACTCCCAGCCTCTGAAGCTTCAATCTCTGTGCAGATATTCGCTTTTCTAAAATACAATGCGACACCTCCTCCTCGTTTATCAAGTCTGTTTCTTGCAAATAAGTTGTATCCTTTTAGCCTTTTATTCCAATCATGTGTATCGTCCCAACAAGTTTCAGTGATTCCAATGACATCATATTCCTTTTCCTGCATTAGTAGTTCCAATTCTCCTTGTTTGTTGCCCATGCTTTGTGCATTTGTATAAAAACATTTTAGTTTGTGATTGGTTTCTCTTCCTCCCATATTTTTATTATTTAAATTGTTTTGTCTTTGTTCTTCCTTTCCACTTCCAGTAGCAGAGATCTCAATAGTATTTGTCAGCTGTATGGCTTTTTCTGGCCTTTTGCTTCCCTTCCCACATTGTTCTAGTTTAAAGCTCTCCTGATGAGTGTAGCAAGGCGACTTCCAAATACATGTTTTCCAGTCTTCGTAAGGTGCACCCCATCTCTAGCAAGTAGTCCATCGTATAGGTAATTCATTCCGTGATCCAGAAATCCAAATCCTTGTTGACGGCACCATCGACGTAGCCAGTTGTTCACCTGTAGAATCTTATTCCACCTCATTGTTCCATGGCCATCCACTGGGAGGATGGATGAGAAGACCACCTGCGCTCCCAATTCTTTCACTTTCTTGCCTAAGTCTTCAAAGTCACTGCAGATGGTTTCCAGGTCCTTTCTTGCGGTGTCATTTGTCCCCACATGTATTAGCAGGAATGGGTAGTGATCTGTAGGTCTGAAGAGTCTTGATATCCTGTCAGACACATCTTTAATTTTTGCTCCTGGAAGACAGCACATTTCTCTTGAGGTTATGTCTGGTCTGCAGATAGCGGCCTCTGTTCCTCTTAACAGGGAATCCCCCATGACCACCACTCTCCATTTTTTCTTCACAACATTCTTCTTTCTCCATCCAGGAGGATTCTGAGGGCTTACAAGGTTATTCATTGCTGGCAAAGTCTTATTTTGCTGTATTTCTTCATGGTTCTCCTGCGTGAGAGCCTGGTACTGGTTCCTGAGCAGTATGGGTGCTGACTGCCTCTCGATCCTCCTGCTTCTGTGGGTCACATGCTTCCATTCCTCGGTTTCGTCAGGTGCAGTTCGAATTTCTTCTCTTTCTGAATCATGAAGAGATAATTCTGCTCTGTCTAAGAACTTCACCTTCCTTAATGATTTTCAAGGTAGTTAACCTCTCTTCTAGATTTCGCAACTTTTCCTCCAACAGGGACACAAGCTTGCATTTCTGGCATGTGAAGTTTGGCTTTTCCACTGGCAAGTCTGTGAACATGTAGCAGGATATGCAGCTCACCAAATGGCTCCTGGACTCTTCCATGTTCTTACTGTTAATGTTCTGAAAACAGTGAAAAAAGCTTCAAAAAGCTTCAAAATGCAGTGGGAATATGCAAATTATCTCCTCAGGACTCCTCCCCTGGTTTACCGATGTCCTCTTTTCAGCTCCAACAGCCAAAATCCAGTGTTCTTTGAGCTCGCGGAGACTCTTCACTTACCCCAAAATGCAGTGGGAATATGCAAATTATCTCCTCAGGACTCCTCCCCTGGTTTACCGATGTCCTCTTTTCAGCTCCAACAGCCAAAATCCAGTGTTCTTTGAGCTCGCGGAGACTCTTCACTTACCCCAAAATGCTGTGGGAATATGCAAATTATCTCCTCAGGACTCCTCCCCTGGTTTTAATGTATGAACTAATTTATTTTAGGTAACCACTGGCCACCAATGAAATGTATTTAAAATTTATTGGGGACCAAAAACAAATATATATGGGGGCCTAAAATAATAAAAGATGTATAGGGGCAAAAATAACACATGGGGCAGTTTAAATAGCAGGATCAGGCTGATGGGAACTACTGCTCCCATCGAGCTGATCCTGCTGGCACGAGTGGACTGGGGACAGACATAGGCCGATGGGAGTAGTAGTGTCACATTGGCCTATGTCTGCCTGCACGCACACACCCGCAGACATCGCACAGACACCCGCACACACTAATCATGACGGGCTGATGGTCTGGGAGGTGAGGCTGACCTGTGCGGCCGTGGGAAAGTTCATGTGAGTTCATGCAATGCAGTCAAGCATGAACTCACATGAACCCTCTGAGGGCACCGCGGCGACTTCAAATGAACAGCTGATCGGCATCACCTGATACCTCAGCTGTTCATTTGAAATAACGGGAGAGCGCAGCACAGAACGGAAAAGCCGCGGTGAAGTCTTTTCACTGACGGCTTCCCCGCCCGGGTCCTTATCTCCCCGCTCCCTGGTGCTGCGCTCCCCGCCCGGTCCTAACTTACTATCAGGATGGGGGGAGCGGAGGATCGGGGTGGGAGGCTGCGGGGAAGCAGTATGGGGCTGTGTGATTGTTTAAAAGCCGGCGGCTTTTTACCGCCCGCCGGCTTTTAAACAATCAGGAGAATTCTCTCACGCTGGGATGGCATTCCGATATTTGTGTCCCATTGACTTTCATTGGTTTCCGGTATCCAATCCGATCCGATATTTCTCGATATCGGAAGGTATCGCTCAACACTACTAATAACATTTTATGGTCTATTAATCTAAGGCCCTTATTTATCAATAGACCAATGATAATAATGTTACCATTTTACTACAGGACATTTGTTATCATTTATTCTTGGCCATTTATTAAGGCATAGTTGCGTGGAAACACAGGAGTTGGAACCTTAGCTTACTGACTCCTCAGCCCTGGTGGTTACTGCTTACACATGAGACCCCATCCATTCAAGGCAGTATATATGTTTTTTTGTTTGTATGTTGGTTTTTAGTGAGGCGGGGGGGGGGGGGGGTTCTATTTAAAATAATCAAATAATTTGGATTTTAGACATGGATTGATTAAAAGTAATAAACTGTGGCATACTCTCCTCCCAGCGCTCTAGTTGATCCAGCTCAAGACACTCTTCAAGTCTGCACTGGCTCCAGAAATGGTGCCTGCCCTGTTCAGAAGTCACAGCACCGCTGCAGCATGTGACTGGCAGCAGCAGTCAAGTGACTGGAAGAGCTAGAAATAAAACATCTGATGACGTGCTCTTCTAGTCTGTTGACTGCTGCAGTAAATTACAGCCGTTCTGTGGGGAGCTCTGAAGTCACCTGAGCTGGATCCACAGGTGTTTGCCTTGGTTTATTTTTAATCAATCTGTGCCAAGGGGGCCAAGTGGAACGCTCAATTGTGGTGAGATTTTAGCCTAGGCGTGTAGTACAGCAGTTAGTTTTATGCTCGAGCTGTGTCCTGATTATATTGATGTGATATATGAAGGATCATGTGGTGTCTCATACAGTAGCGTTCATATGGAAAGGAAAACAAGCTATACTTATGTCCCGAAGACAAATGATGGAGAAAGTAGATGGATTATGTCTTGTATGGGAAAAGCTGATTTTTTTTTTTCAGTGGATTTAAAGGAAACCTGTCATCTGATTCATGTTGTCCAAACAGAGCCTGACTGCATGATTGTAGCCAGGTATGTTTTATTTTCAAACTCTTCGGCATTTCAGAAGAAATAATCCTTAAAGACCCGACCAGGAACCATAGTCGAAGACAAGATTAGTCAAGCTACACTCTTGACCGGCTCTTCCCAGTGCTGCTGCAGGTGTTTAACGTGTCTATTTTTCACATGTACAGTACAGACCAAAAGTTTAGACACACCTTCTCATTTAAAGATTTTTCTGTATTTTCATGACTATGAAAATTGTACATTCACACTGAAGGCATCAAAACTATGAATTAATACATGTGGAATTAGATACTTAACAAAAAAGTGTGAAACAACTGAAAATATGTTTTATATTTTAGGTTCTTCAAAGTAGCCACCTTTTGCTTTGATGACTGCTTTGCATACTCTTGGCATTCTCTTGATGAGCTTCAAGAGGTAGTCACCGGAAATGGTTTTCACTTCACAGGTGTGCCCTGTCAGGTTTAATAAGTGGGATTTCTTGCCTTATAAATGGGGTTGTGACCATCAGTTGTGTTGTGCAGAAGTCTGGTGGATATACAGTGATAGTCCTACTGAATAGACTGTTAGAATTTGTATTATGGCAAGAAAAAAGCAGCTAAGTAAAGAAAAACGAGAGGCCATCATTACTTTAAGAAATGAAGGTCAGTCAGTCCGAAAAATTGGGCAAACTTTGAAAGTGTCCCCAGGTGCAGTTGCAAAAACCATCAAGCGCTACAAAGAAACTGGCTCACATGAGGACCGCCCCAGCAAAGGAAGACCAAGAGTCACCTCTGCTCCTGAGGATAAGTTTATCCGAGTCACCAGCCTCAGAAATCGCAGGTTAACAGCAGCTCAGATTAGAGACCAGGTCAATGCCACACAGAGTTCTAGCAGCAGACACATCCCTGCAACAACTGTTAAGAGGAGACTTTGTGCAGCAGGTAAAATAGCTGCTAGGAAACCACTGCTAAGGACAGGCAACAAGCAGAAGAGACTTGTTTAGGCTAACCCCTTTAAAGCCCATGACATATTAATACGCGTCTGTGCCCTGGGCTTTAAGAGCCTGACCCGTATTAGTACGTCATTGCGATTGCTTGCGCACACAGGCTGTGCGAGTGCGATCGCCGCCGAGTGTCAGATGATTGTCACCCGGTGCTATGTGCAGGGAGCGGCCCCGCACCGCTCCCGGCACATTAACCCCCCGCAATGCTGCGATCGAAGTCGATCGCAGCATTGCGGTGGCTAAGGGGAGGTGATCGGGATACTCACCTCTCCTGCCGGCCTCCAGCGCTGTCTGCCGCGGCTTCCCGGATGTTGCCATGACGACCCGATGTCGTCATGACAACATCCGGGTCACCAGACAGCAGGAAGATTTTTTGGTCATGCGCAGTCCCTATCTTCTCCCTGTGCAGCGCTGACAGCCTGCATAGCACAGGTATGGTGCTCCATTCCTGTGCTATGCAGGCGATCAGAATAAAAAAAGTGAAAGTCCCATAGTGGGACAAAGTATATAAAAAAAAAAAACTGTCAAAGTGAAAAAAATTAAAAAAAATTGTAAAAATATTAAAAAAAAAAAAATAATAATAATCCACCAAAAATAAAAATATAGTGTACCCATCAATAAATATTATTATGAAAAAAAAAAAAAACAATAAAAGTACACATATTTGGTATAGCTGTGTCCGGAACGACCTGACCTATAAAATTGTCCCACTAGTTAACCCCTTCAGTGAACACGGTAAAAAAAAAAAAAAAAAACGAAGCAAAAAACAATACTTTATCATCATACTGGCAAACAAAAAATGGAATAACACGCGATAAAAAAGACGAATATAAATAAAAATGGTACTGCTGAAAACGTCATCTTGTCCTGCAAAAAACAAGCCGCCAATACAGCTCCATCATCCGAAAAATCAAAAAGTTATAGCTCTCAGAATAAAGCGATTCAAAAAAATAATTTTTTCTATAAAATAGCTTTTACTGTGTAAATGCGCCAAAACATAGAAAAACGATAGAAATGTGGTCCATTTTTTCCTGTTACCCCTGCAAAAATAAAAAAAATTGGGTCTAAAGTAACATTTTTGTGAAAAAAGTTAAATGTTAATTTTTTTCTTCCACATTCCAAAAACTCCTGTGAAACACCTGAAGGGTTAATAAACTTCTTGAATGTGAATTTGAGGACCTTGAGGGGTGCAGTTTTTAGAATAGTGTCACTTTTGGGTATTTTCTGTCATAAAGACCCCTCAAAGTGACTTCAAATGTGATGTGGTCCCTAAAAAAATGGTTTTGTAAATTTTGTTGGAAAAATGAGAAATCGCTGGTCAACTTTTAACCCTTATAGCTCCCTAATAAAAAAAAATGTTGGTTCCAAAATTGTGCTGATGTAAAGTAGACATGTGGGAAATGTTATTTATTAACTCTTTTGTGTGACATATCTCTCTGATTTAAGGGCATAAAAATTCAAATTTTGAAAATTGCTAAATTTTCACAATTTTCGCCAAATTTCCTTTTTTTTCCACAAATAAACACAAGTGATATCGAAGAAATTTTACCACAATCATGAAGTACAATATGTCACGAAAAAACAGTCTCAGAATCAGGGGGATCCGTTGAAACGTTCCAGAGTAATTACCTCATAAAGGGACAGTGGTCAGAATTGTAAAAATTGGCCCAGTCATTAATGTGCAAACCACCTTGGAGCTAAAGAACACAAGGAATGGACATTAGACCAGTGGAAATCTGTGCTTTGGTCTGATGAGTCCAAATTTGAGATCTTTGGTTCCAACCACTGTGTCTTTGTGCGACGCAGAAAAGGTGAACGGATGGACTCTACATACCTGGTTCCCACCGTGAAGCATGGAGGAGGAGGTGTGATGGTGTGGGGGTGCTTTGCTGGTGACACTGTTGGGGATTTATTCAAAATTGAAGGCATACTGAACCAGCATGGCTACCACAGCATCTTGCAGCGGCATGCTATTCCATCCAGTTTGCGTTTAGTTGGACCATCATTTATTTTTCAACAGGACAATGACCCCAAACACACCTCCAGGCTGTGTAAGGGCTATTTGACCAAGAAAGAGAGTGATGGGGTGCTACGCCAGATGACCTGGCCTCCACAGTCACCAGACCTGAACCCAATCGAGATGGTTTGGGGTGAGTTGGACCGCAGAGTGAAGGCTAAAGGGCCAACAAGTGCTAAGCATCTCTAGGAACTCCTTCAAGATTGTTGGAAGACCATTTCCGGTGACTACCTCTTGAAGCTCATCAAGAGAATGCCAAGAGTGTGCAAAGCAGTCATCAAAGCAAAAGGTGGCTACTTGGAAGAACCTAGAATATAAGACATATTTTCAGTTGTTTCACACTTTTTTGTTAAGTATATAATTCCACATGTGTTAATTCATAGTTTTGATGCCTTCAGTGGGAATGTACAATTTTCATAGTCATGAAAATACAGAAAAATCTTTAAATGAGAAGGTGTGTCCAAACTTTTGGTCTGTACTGTACATAGGGAGAGACCTTTCAATCACCTGCAGCAGCGCTGGGAAGAGCCGGCCGGGGGCTTCACCGGACTAGTCTGGTCTCTGGCTATGGATCTTCTGGTCTCTGGCTATGGATCTTCTGGTCTCTGGCTATGGATCTTCTGGTCTCTGGCTATGGATCTTCTGGTCTCTGGCTTTGGATCTTCTGGTCTCTAGCTATGGGTCTTCTGGTCTCTAGCTATGAGTCTTCTGGTCTCTAGCTATGGATCTTCTGGTCTCTAGCTATGGATCTTGCTATGGATCTTCTGGTCTCTGGCTATGGATCTTCAAACTATATTTTCTCTGAAATGCTGGAGCTTTACAGAGAGAAATACGAACCTGTCTGCTAACATGCAGCCAGGCTCTGATGGTATGGGCAGCATGATCCAGCTGACAGATTCCCATTAAATTGAGTGAAAAAAATCATCATTAATTAAATGCAGATTTGTTCTGGATTTTGCTACGGATTTGTCATGGAATTAACCGGCAACGGTTAAAATCCATGGTAAAAATCTGCAGCATAAGTGGATTTACTGCTTGTGGATGGAACTTGGTTAAATCTCATGCACTTTGCTGGTACTGCAATGCGCTGCTAATGTTGTGGACACTTAGAAATGTGTAGATTATTTGTATTTTATGTGTAAATTATTAATTAACATAAGTTGTTTTTTTTGCATGATAATAAGATAATTAGATCTTTTTTTTTTAATCTAGGGCCACTAATATTTTGCCCAATAGAGTTATTGGTACAGTGGGTCAGCATCCAGGAGAGCCCATAGAGCAACTAGCGAAGTCCAGAGATGGTAGATTCTTAGCAAGCTGTGCCCATGACCAAAAAGTGAAATTTTGGGACTTGGCAAACATTAGCTCCGTTACTGTGGATGTGTACAGGAAGAGGAAGAAGAACAGGCAGCTGCCAGCCTTGAGCAAGAAGGCGTTTGGAGGTGCTGATGACTTCTTTGCTGACCTGAACGAAGACAAAGTAGAAAATAAGGAAAAAGAGCAGGAGGATGAAGAAGATGAAGAGGAGAGTGACATTGAAGACTCAGACAGTGACTAAATGAATATTAATGTAAACAGAAGTTCAGAGGACTTATGGGGAGCATTGGAGCCATCATTTTTTTGGAGTGCAGATTATCCATCTCCCAGGAATCAATAATGTTACCAGTTTTTTGTTCAGTAGAATAACAAAATATATTTTATATAATTTTATTTTCTAGAGTAAAGGTGGTACTCTCCATATCCACCTCTACCCAACATAAAGAGAGGGCATACCGGCGATGCCCCAAGTTACCAGAATTACTAACTCCATCTTGTGTTGACCTCACCACATGCTTCTGCTCCATTCTTGTAGGCCTATGATGGTGACAAGATCTTATTGTTGTTTCAGACCTTATCTTTTTTTTTGTTAGCTCAACATATCCAGATATGTGTCTCACAAGATGACCAGCTTTAAGAAATAAACATGTTTTTGTGATATTCTGTCAAGTGATGGCTATTTTAAAAGTGTATATGTTTGGCGTTACAATGGTTGTGATGTGAACTCTGAGCTGTCCAGGGCTTTCTAGCATATTACAGGAATATATTGAATTTGTAAATGAATCCTTAACCCCTTCACGACCTTTGACGTACGCATACGTGATAGAAGGGAAGGGGTTCCCGGCCTATGACGTATGGGTACGACATGGCGATCTTGCGGGTACAGGCGCTTGGCTTACATAATAGCCAAGACCAGACTCTCACAGTCAGGATTGATGCCGTCCCAGCTGTTTAACCCCTGTGACAAAGTCACTAGCAGAATACTGGAGGGGAGATTCGTGTCTCTGAGACTTTTTGCTTCAGTGTAAAACATGGAAGTTTCTCCTGCACATTAGGTCCAGAGAGGGTTAATAGCCAGAGTTACAAGGGCATGCTTTACAGGTGGATAGCTAAGTGCTGGGAGGGAAGCTATCCACCCTATTTCCACAACAGGGCTTAGGGGCTATAAGTAGCCAGGCTTTTGACTCAGGAGGTGGTCAGTACCTGCAGGCCAGCTCCAGAGAGAGGAGCGTGTGTTTGTTCCTGCTAGAACTTAACCGTGTGGCTTTTGCTAACTTTGAGTGGCCGGGACGTTGACGTCAATGTTGGTAGAGCGGCTTAGTATGCATTTTTTTGCAAAAAAGGTGTCAACTAAATACCCTGCTTTTTATCACCTTTTTACTAGCACTTGCTGTTTACTGTTACTTTTTTTACAACAGAGTATTTTTATACATTTGTTTTACTGTGTCCTTATGTGTTTCAGTCTTTTGGTGGTGTGAACCGTGTCCTACAGACTTGTTCACCTTGTGCATGGCCCATGTGTTTGTATTCAATATACGGGCACTGCAGTAGCAGATTTGCAATTTTCACTCAGCAACATCCACTGCTGCTTGTTTCTGGAAACCACCCATGGAGGCAAAATCTTCACTACACCTGTAGATAAATTCACAAAGGGGTATAATTTCCAAAATGGGGTCTAGCGCAATGGTCGGCTCCCTTATCCCCCCATGCAGGGACGCAGACTTACTCACCGTCCCGGCCCTCGGCATGGTCCCTGGCGTGCTCCCTGTCCTCTGCTGCTTCCACTAGCTGGGAGGCATCTTGTATATAAGACTCCCTCTTCCTTAGGGAGTTGCCGAAGCAATAACATTCATTAGTGTGCAGTTTCCCTTACTAGTGTATTGTTAGATCCCCTGGTCCCATTGCGGCCTTTCCTGAACCCTAATCCCTGGTCCCAGTTGCGGCCAGTGTCCTGTTCCCGAAGTATTCTGGTCCTGATGTGGCCAGTGCCTGTACATTGTCTTCTGGTCCTTGTGCGGCCAGTCCTGTTCACGAAGTCCCCTGGTCCCGGTGCGGCCAATGCCTGAACATTGTGTCCCGGTCCTGGTGCTGCCAGGTCTGTTCCCGAAGTCCGATGGTCCTGGTGCGGCGAGTGCCTGAATGTTGTCCCCTGCGCCTGCTGTGACCAGTCCTGTATCCGAAGTCCCCTGGTCCCATTGCAGCCCGTGCCTGAACACTGTCCCCTGGTTCGTGTGCCGCCATCCCCAGAATCTGTATACAAGACCTGAGAGTCTGAACGTTTCCCTATCTAAGTACCCCGTGTATCCGGACTGTTACAACCTCTCTCTGAGTCTCCGTGTCAGTAACCGTTCTGTAGTGAACCTGAACCTATTAGTCTGAACAGAGCCCGATTGTGTGTCAGCCAACCTGACCCCTGGTGTCAGTTGCTGCAGTACCGGGATCTGCCTAGGAGTGGTACCTAGCGGCTACCTGCAGCATAGTCTCTCTCCACCATCAGGAGCTCCAGTGAACACCAGGTAGCTGCTTGGCTACACCCCTACTTAGGCATGCCAACCTTGTGGCACAGTGGGTCCACAAATCCACTTGTGCCACCGTTGGGCGTAACAGTTTGCTTTGGCCATGGGCCCCGCTGATCCTCAGTCCTCTCTACACTCTGAGCTTGGTGGCGGCTGATCCACCAGGGAGAGAGGCAGGAAAATTTTTTGTGCCATCTGCAGACACTAGTTTTTTGATTGGAAGCCCTGATTGCTTGAGCTCCATATTGGAGCTTTATACACAGAGAAGATTGCCTTCTATGTGCTGTTTAGTATGCCCATAGGTCGTCCTGAGCAGTATCTTCAACAGAGGCTTGGTGTCTCTTATGTGATGTATACAGCAGTCTCGGTGTATCCTATGTGATGTATATACAGCAATATCAGTGCACCTTAAGTGATGTACACAATAGTCTTTCTCCTATGTGATGTGTATACAGCAGAGTATCAGTGCAGAGTCTGTATCCTAAGCGTTGTGCATTTATATTAGACTCAGTGTCTCCTATGTGATGTGTATATACATATAGGAGACATATGATAGATGATATCATATCATCCTGTAGTTCGCAGAAAGTCAGAGACTGACAGTCAGTCTATTCATTAGCTCATGTACTGAACTGGTTGTCAGACTGGAGATCATATTACCCGACTTACAATAAAAAGGGGGAATTGCATAGATGTAACTGAGGTGGGATTAAATAAACAGTGAATATATTTAGTTTGAATAAGCGTTATATGTGCACGCTAAAAGTAATGCTGGAATGCGTCGTTAATAAAATTCAAGAAAAGATAAGGGTCGACACATCTGTAATAGTGATGAGCGAGCGTGCTCTTTTAACCCTTTCACCGAGCACGCTCGAGTGCTTGCCGAGTATCTTCAGCGTGCTCGTATATTATGTTCCAGTCCCTTCATCTGCATGATTTACAGCTGTTACACAGCCTAAACACATGCATGGATTGCCTGTTTGTTAGGGAATCCTCACGTGTTTAGGCTGTCTAACAGCTGTAAATCATGCAGACGCAGGGACTGGAACATAATATATGAGCACGCCAAAGATACTCGGAAAGTACCCGATCGTGCTCGGTGAAAGGGTTAAACGAGCACGCTCGCTCATTACTAATCTGTAACACTGTTCTACAGCCTAATTGGTTCAGAGACTAAAACAGTTAAACAACAAATTTTGTGGTGCTGAAAACGAATGTGACGCTTAAATTTGCTGATTGGCTCTAATTTTCAAGATCTAGAGGAGGTTGTAATTACTTAAGACACCTTTCATGCAGGCTTACAGAAAAATTGTGTCTTTATTATTTCATCATCATTATTGCATTGTTAGTAGCTAGTCTATTACATCATCTATTTAGTCTACTGAGACTTCAATATTCTATTGTAGTGCCGATGTCTCTGCCCCTCTTCCCAGGCAGAGATGTCGACCCCCTTACCGTCGCGGCCCCCGGCCGATGTGTCCAGCTCCACCGGCTTCTCTCCACGCTGTGTCTCTTAAAGGGGCCGCGCGCGCCGTCCTCAGATGTCCCCGGCCAATGGCTGGAGGACATTTACTTTCAGCAGCAGAAGGGAAGGAAGGGAGACACAGATCCATTACTAGTGGGTAGGCGGAGCCCCACAGGATATTTCACCTCAGATTAGAAAAAGTGACGACCGGCCCCTCCAGCTTAGGCTCCTCCTACTCCATGTCCTTCAGTCTAAAATTTGAGGTCGCAGAGGATAGTCGCTGCCTTTGCAGCTCCTCAGAAGAATTTTTTATTTTTATCCGTAGACCTGGACCCCCCGTGGTCTAGAGGTCTCAGGGCGTCTCGGCGCTGCTGGGACCCCTGACCCTCCCCTGGCAGATCTGCGTACCCCCTAAGGAGGTCCCCGCAGAAGCCTGCTGGCCCCGGGGGATACAGGGCGCTTCCTGGCTTAGACGCACACCGCCTCTGGGGGTCCCTGCGCGCTCCGCCGTGGGGGGGAACAAAGGGCCACGGTGCCACACATTCCTGGGGGTCCCTGTGGCGCTCAGCTGGGTAAGTGCTCCAAGGTTTGAGTGCTTCAGCGGCTGCGGCGGCAGCCGCTGTTACTGTTTCAAGTGGTGACTGCTGTTTTGTCCTTGCAGGATATCACCGCTGCAGGCGTTTGTGTAATTCTCTGCTGGCAGGGGAGCAGGGACGGAGGAGCGCGGGCTCCGTTAGTATGCGGCGGCGGGGGGCGTGGCTTCGCGCCTCTCTGCGGCCTGTCATCATAGCCTCAGACAGGAAGCGCCAGGAAAGCACGCGCTGGAGCTGACCCAGCCCCTTCTTCTGCTGGCGTCCATTACCTCGTGCAACCTCCTGCTCCCTGCGCTCTACACCAGACACCGGGAAGAGCAGTCATCGCGGCCAGCTGGTGAGTCACTTCTGCCTTTTAAGGCAGAAGATTCCTTTTTCTCACTATTGCAGCGCAGAGCACCTTACTGCTGGCCTGTTAAGGCACACAGGGTGTGCTATATCCGGCGCTGCTACCTCCCCGCTGAGGAGGCTCTGGGACTCGCACTCCTCTGTCCTTTTAAGGCAAAGGTGTATTGCGTGGTCAGCAGCATTAACCCCTTCTGAAGGGGTCTGGCCTCATCAGGGCAGTTAACCCTTTCTGGATGTGCATGCTTCTGGGATCAGAAGGTGCAACTCCATAGTCTGTTAGGTTAACTTTTGCTCTGCAGGCAGCTGGGGTAGCTCTTCTCCCTCTAAGGAAGAGCTTTAACCCTTCAGTGCTTGTTTTTTTTTTGTGTAGGAACAGGCTGTGGTAGCGGAATCAAACATCCTCGGTTACTGTACCCATTGTAAGGGGTTATTACCGCCTTATACGCGACGCTCGCAACTGTGTGGGGGCATGTCGGATCAGGGACCAGGGGGCGCGGATCTCTCTCCCGGTCCGCTTCAGGATCGGTCATGCGTATCTGATACGGCGGGGTCTTCGACGGCGTCAGGTTCGACACTGGTCGGGGGTCTCAGTGATGTTAAAGTGGAGGCGCTCACTCGCTCCATTGACAGTCTGTCTGACATCCTGGGTCATTGGGTATCAGCTAAGTCCCAACCGACATCACGAGGCAAGAAGCGCCACAGGCCTGTGGTGGCACTGTCTCCTCCGCACAGTGCGTCGGAGGCTTCGGAATCACCGACAGACTCTGCTGGTGAGGTCTCCGATTCTGATGAAGAGGATCGGCAGGGGCGCTCTGCTTCGCTTTCGGGCCGCGTGGACGCTTTTATTGGGGCTATGCGGGAAACCTTACAGCTGTCTGAAGAGGTGACGAGGCGCCCTGGCAAGTCGGCCCGGCTGTATCAGGAGTCACGTCGGGCTCGTTCGACGCTGCCGGCGCACGATGAACTTAACGAGGCGGTGGAGAAGGAATGCCTGTGTCCGGATAAACTCTTCCAGGGGATGCGGTTTTTTGATCGCCTGTATCCCTGCTCCACGGAGACGATCGCTAATTGGGTCCCCTCTCCTGAAGTGGACGTGCCATTGTCTCAGCTGAGCAAATCCTCTTTGCTTCCTGTTAAAGGGAAGGCGAGTCTACAGGAATCGCTGGACAGAAGGACGGAGTTAGTGGCGAAGTCCATCTACGAGGCCGCGGGTCATGGATTCCGAGCGGCCTTGGGGGCCATGTGGGCTGGTGAGGCTTCTCTGCGGTGGTTGGATCAGCTGCTGATGGCGTGGCAAGATGGGACTCCGCTGTCTGAGGTGGAAAGGCTCTTCCAGCTGTTGGAAGAGGCGGCCCGATATGGCAGGGACACAGTGCTGGATACTACTTCGGTTCTGTCCAGGGCTCAATCCTCGGCCGTCTCAGTCAGGAGAGCACTGTGGCTTAAACAGTGGACTGGAGACGCAGTATCCAAACAAGGTTTCCTGAGTCTGGCGTACAAGGGCGGTCAGCTTTTTGGTTTGGACCCCACGGAGCTGATTGCTAAGGCCAAGGCCAAGGATTTGGCTTTGCCGCAGCGGAAAGCAGCGGCTTCTACGTCTGGCAAGTCAAGTGCCGGTGTAACATACCTGGCAGCGTCCTTGCATAATGGTCCATCTCCCACTGTGCAAGAGCGCGCACTTGATCTCCAGTCCAGAATGTCTCTCTGGCTTCCCTCCATGCTGTCTGTTTGTGTCTGTTTCTGCTGCTTAAGGGCGGCGCCCGATCACTTCCTGCTTTTTGTACCTGCTGCAGGCACACCCCTTGTGCGTCCTCAGCCTATTGCTGTCTGTCACCTGGTATTTAACCCAGCTGCTCCAATCAATCCCTGCCTGAGCATTGTGTTTCATTTAGTGTGCTCTTGCACTCTGAATGTGCCAGGTCCCTTCTGTGTTCACTTGTCTGCCTATCCTGGAGGCTGTATTTCCAGGCCTGTCTGAACACGCTCCTAGCCTGTTCCTCCTGCCTTCTAGGGGCCGATTACCTAGACCCGCTCCTGTATCTTGTCTGTCCTGTCTGAACACGCTCCTAGCCTGTTCCTCCCGCCTTCTAGGGGCTGCTACCTAGACCCGCTCCTGTATCTTGCTACTGTGTCTGTTCTTGTCTGTATACTCTTCTAGCCTGTTTCCCGTGTTTCTCTATGTCCGTACCTTTCCTTTTTCTGCAGAGTCTGAACTCGTACCTAACTCCTGCTCGTTGTCATTGTACTCCCGTTTGTGAGTTTGTGGTCCACTCGCTACTTCACTGCAAGTACCCTGTGGGTATCTGGCTCTGCCTTTGCTCACCGCTCCGGCGGTTCTAGCCTGCTCTGCCTTTGCTCACCGCTCCGGCGGTTCTAGCCTGCTCTGCCTTTGCCCACCGCTCTGGCGGTTCTAGTCTGCTCTGACTCCTTTGCTCACTGCTCCGGCAGTCTCGCTCTGCTCTGACTCCTTTGCTCACTGCTCCGGCAGTCTCGCTCTGCTCTGACTCCTTTGCTCACTGCTCCGGCAGTCTCGCTCTGCTCTGACTCCTTTGCTCACTGCTCCGGCAGTCTCGCTCTGCTCTGACTCCTTTGCTCACTGCTCCGGCAGTCTCGCTCTGCTCTGACTCCTTTGCTCACTGCTCCGGCAGTCTCGCTCTGCTCTGACTCCTTTGCTCACTGCCTCGGCAGTGTCGCTCTGCTCTGACTCCTTGCTCACTGCTCCGGCAGTCTCGCTCAGCTCTGACTCTTTGCTCACCGCTCCAGGCGGCCTTGTCCTGCTCTACTCTTGCTCATTGCTCCAGGCGGCCTCGTCCTGCTCTACTCTTGCTCACCGCTCCAGGCGGCCTCGTCCTGCTCTACTCTTGCTCACCGCTCCAGGCGGTCTCGTCCTGCCCTGCTCTCGCTCACCTCTCTGGGCGGCCTCACTCTGCTGTGTTTGTCCCCCACATCTGTGGTTCTGTTCCTGAGTCCCAGTGTGTACTGGGTCCTATCCCGCCTGTGTTCCTACCTGCTAGTGCCTCCCTGTCTGCACTCTAGCCGTGCTTGCCTGTACCCCCCTGCCTGCATACCCGCCTGCCTGCATACCAGTCGTGCCTGCCTATACCCACCAGTCTGTGTGCCAGCCTAGCCAGTCTGTTCCTGTATTCCCCTGTGTGGGTCAACAGCCGTGTCCGGGGTCTGTCCTGGAGTAGCACCTGGTCCCTCTGCTCGGTTCCTCCTTGGTGCACTGGCGTCGTATGCCGTCGTGCGACCCTGGTCGGATCGGGTGAATACCTAGTTACGCCCCTCCAGGCATTCACTCTCCAGCACGGTCCAGTGGAATCTCACGCACACGCCGCTCAGCCCGGGCGTGTGCATTACAGCATGCTCAGGCCATGGTTCCCATTGAGCCCCACGGCCTTCGCTCTCTGAGACGTTTTCCAGTGAATACATGCATTAAAAATAAATAAATAATTTTTTTTTTCCTTAGCTGAGTTCCAGGCGAATTACGCACCCGTCCAGATGGATATATCAGCTCTCGTTCCTGCGGATCCGCCACGTTACTATGGGGATCCAAGACAGAGTCGTGCATTTGTGGAGCAATGCATGCTACACTTCAAGTTCTACCCTCTATGTTTTCCCACAGATCGGGCTAAGGTGGGATTCATGATGTCTTACCTAGCGGGTGATGCCTTGAATTGGATCACCCCCCTATGGGACGCACAGGATCCTATCGTCCTGGACATAATGGCCTTCCTGGTGGCCTTTCTAATGGTCTTCGATGATCCTAACCCGGAGGCTCCTGCTGAAGCTTCACTTCCCAATATCCCGGAGCAGCCCCGATGGTTAATGTGTGTGGGTTGCGCAATAGTCCTCCAGCCCAATGAGACTACTGCCCACCCAGAATCCTCACAGGGTGACTACGCTCTCTGGAATACTTCTCCCAACCTCAAGAGGCAGTCCAGACGTGCTAGACGTAGAGGCAAGCCGTCACGCCAGGGTCTATCCTCCCTGAGACCTCCTGACCCCAACCTTGAAGTCCCTACTGAAGCTTCATCTCCCTGTATCCCGGAGAAGCCCCAACGGGTAATGTGCGTGGGTAGTGCACCAGTTCTCCTGCCCGAAGAGACTGCTGCCCACCCAGAATCCACACCGAAGGACCCCCTGTTGCCTCCTGAATCCTCCGGGATACCACTTGATGACAATTGGAGAGAGACTTCCCTATGCTCTGCACCTGATACCTCGCCCGCTTCGTCCAGTGAGTCCGACCTAGTGTTCTCCGAAGCAGAGGTTACCCCCGAGTCTCTACACCCCTCCGATCAGGCGGAGGATCTCCAGTTGTCTCCTGAACCCTTCGGGGTGCTACCTAGTAGCGAAAGGACAGAGACTCTCCTATACTCTGTACCTGATACCTCGCTCGCTTCGTCCAGTGAGTCCAACCTAGCGTACTCCGAAACAGAGGTTACTCCTGAGTCTCTACACCCCTCCGACCAGGCGGAGGACCTCCAGCTGTCTCCAGAACCCTTCGGGGTGCCACCTGGTGGTGAATGGATAGAGACTTTCCTATATCCTGGATCTGATACCTCGCTCGCTTCGCCTAGTGAGTCTAACCTAGTGTACTCCGAAGCAGAGGTTATTCCCGAGTCTCTACACCCCTCCGACCAGGCGGAGGACCTCCAGTTGTCTCCAGAACCCTTCGGGGTGCCACCTGGTGGTGAATGGACAGAGACTTTCCTATACTCGGCACCCGATACCTCGCCTGCTTCGTCCAGTGAGTCCGACCTAGTGTACTCTGAAGCAGATGTTTTCCCCGAGCCTCTTCACTCTTCTGACCCGGCGGAGGACCTCCAGTTGTTTCCTGAATCCTCCGGGGTACCACCAGATAACAAGGAGACAGTGACTTTTCCTCACCCTGTACCTGATAACCCGTCTATTTCTTCCTGTGAGTTTGACAAGATGTACCTCGAAGCAGAGATTACCCCCAAGTCTCTGCTCCCCTCCAACCCGGTGGAGGACTTCCAGTTGTCTCCTGTACCCTCTGGGGTGCCACCTGAAAATATATGGAGAGAGACTTCCTTGTGTGCTGTTCCTGGTACTCCACCCATTTCGTCTGTTGCTGAGGATGGCTGGATAGGAGGTAGCATCCTAGCTACCCAGAGGAGACCAGTTTTTCCGGTGGACAGTGCAAGTGATCTCCTTGAAGTGAAGGATTGGCCCTCGAATTCCCTGCGGAACATTCTGGCAGGCCTGAAGAAGAGGGGGCGTAAGTGGGGGGTACTGTAACATACCTGGCAGCGTCCTTGCATAGTGGTCCATCTCTCACTGTGCAAGAGCGCGCACTTGATCTCCAGTCCAGAATGTCTCTCTGGCTTCCCTCCATGCTGTCTGTTTGTGTCTGTTTCTGCTGCTTAAGGGCGGCGCCCGATCACTTCCTGCTTTTTGTACCTGCTGCAGGCACACCCCTTGTGCGTCCTCAGCCTATTGCTGTCTGTCACCTGGTATTTAACCCAGCTGCTCCAATCAATCCCTGCCTGAGCATTGTGTTTCATTTAGTGTGCTCTTGCACTCTGAATGTGCCAGGTCCCTTCTGTGTTCACTTGTCTGCCTATCCTGGAGGCTGTATTTCCAGGCCTGTCTGAACACGCTCCTAGCCTGTTCCTCCTGCCCTCTAGGGGCTGCATTCCTAGACCCGCTCCTGTATCTAGTCTGTCCTGTCTGAACATGCTCCTAGCCTGTTCCTCCCGCCTTCTAGGGGCCGATTACCTAGACCCGCTCCTGTATCTTGCTACTGTGTCTGTTCTTGTCTGTATACTCTTCTAGCCTGTTTCCCGTGTTTCTCTATGTCCGTACCTTTCCTTTTTCTGCAGAGTCTGAACTCGTACCTAACTCCTGCTCGTTGTCATTGTACTCCCGTTTGTGATTTTTTGGTCCACTCGCTACTTCACTGCAAGTACCCTGTGGGTATCTGGCTCTGCCTTTGCTCACCGCTCCGGCGGTTCTAGCCTGCTCTGCCTTTGCTCACCGCTCCGGCGGTTCTAGCCTGCTCTGCCTTTGCCCACCGCTCCGGCGGCTCTAGTCTGCTCTGACTCCTTTGCTCACTGCTCCGGCAGTCTCGCTCTGCTCTGACTCCTTTGCTCACTGCTCCGGCAGTCTCGCTCTGCTCTGACTCCTTTGCTCACTGCTCCGGCAGTCTCGCTCTGCTCTGACTCCTTTGCTCACTGCTCCGGCAGTCTCGCTCTGCTCTGACTCCTTTGCTCACTGCTCCGGCAGTCTCGCTCTGCTCTGACTCCTTTGCTCACTGCTCCGGCAGTCTCGCTCTGCTCTGACTCCTTTGCTCACTGCTCCGGCAGTCTCGCTCTGCTCTGACTCCTTTGCTCACTGCTCCGGCAGTCTCGCTCTGCTCTGACTCCTTTGCTCACTGCTCCGGCAGTCTCGCTCTGCTCTGACTCCTTTGCTCACTGCTCCGGCAGTCTCGCTCTGCTCTGACTCCTTTGCTCACTGCTCCGGCAGTCTCGCTCTGCTCTGACTCCTTTGCTCACTGCTCCGGCAGTCTCGCTCTGCTCTGACTCCTTTGCTCACTGCTCCGGCAGTCTCGCTCTGCTCTGACTCCTTTGCTCACTGCTCCGGCAGTCTCGCTCTGCTCTGACTCCTTTGCTCACTGCTCCGGCAGTCTCGCTCTGCTCTGACTCCTTTGCTCACTGCTCCGGCAGTCTCGCTCTGCTCTGACTCCTTTGCTCACTGCTCCGGCAGTCTCGCTCTGCTCTGACTCCTTTGCTCACTGCTCCGGCAGTCTCGCTCTGCTCTGACTCCTTTGCTCACTGCTCTGGCAGTCTCGCTCTGCTCTGACTCCTTTGCTCACTGCTCTGGCAGTCTCGCTCTGCTCTGACTCCTTTGCTCACTGCTCCGGCAGTCTCGCTCTGCTCTGACTCCTTTGCTCACTGCCCCGGCAGTCTCGCTCTGCTCTGACTCCTTGCTCACTGCTCCGGCAGTCTCGCTCAACTCTGACCCTTTGCTCACTGCTCCAGGCGGCCTCGTCCTGCTCTACTCTTGCTCACCGCTCCAGGCGGCCTCGTCCTGCTCTACTCTTGCTCACCGCTCCAGGCGGTCTCGTCCTGCCCTGCTCTCGCTCACCTCTCTGGGCGGCCTCACTCTGCTGTGTTTGTCCCCCACATCTGTGGTTCTGTTCCTGAGTCCCAGTGTGTACTGGGTCCTATCCCACCTGTGTTCCTACCTGCTAGTGCCTCCCTGTCTGCACTCTAGCCGTGCCTGCCTGTACCCCCCTGCCTGCATACCCGCCTGCCTGCATACCAGTCGTGCCTGCCTATACCCACCAGTCTGTGTGCCAGCCTAGCCAGTCTGTTCCTGTATTCCCCTGTGTGGGTCAACAGCCGTGTCCGGGGTCTGTCCTGGAGTAGCACCTGGTCCCTCTGCTCTGTTCCTCCTTGGTGCACTGGCGTCGTATGCCGTCGTGCGACCCTGGTCAGATCGGGTGAATACCTAGTTACGCCCCTCCAGGCATTCACTCTCCGGCACGGTCCAGTGGAATCACACGCACACGCCGCTCAGCCCGGGCGCGTGCATTACAGCCAGTAGTGGTCGCCGGTCCTTTCGGCCCAGGGGACGGTTCGGTCAGCCTTCTTGGAGATTGGGTCGTCCCTCGTCTTCCGGAAAAAAGACCACCCAGAAATCCCGTACTCCCTGGAAACAACATTTCCGTCAGGACAAACGGGAGGTTGACAAAAAGCCCGCTATGGCGGACTGACGCCAGGAACCCTCTTGAGGGCTCTCGGGTGGGAGGTCGTCTGCTACAATTCGGGTCGATTTGGGCATCCCACGTATCGGACGCCTGGGTGACGCGGGTTATGTCGGTAGGCTATTTCATAGAGTTTCATTCTCGACCCCCGGACAGGTTTCGTCAGTCTCGCATCCCGTCCGAGCCCAAGCTGGCTGCTGCACTGCTGCGGGAGGTCGACTCTCTTCTGCAGCAGGGTGTGGTGGTTCCGGTTCCGCCGGAGGACCGGGGAAGGGGGTTTTACTCCAACCTTTTTGTGGTCCCCAAAAAGGAGGACAAGTTTCGCCCCATTCTGGACCTCAAAGAATTGAATGTTCATGTCCGGACCCGGAAATTCCGTATGGAGTCTCTTCGCTCTGTCGTGGCGGCCCCGTCGCAGTACGATTTCTTAGTGTCGATCGACATCCGCGACGCCTATTTGCATGTCCCTATCGGCAGGGCTCACCAGCGCTTCCTTTTTTTGTTTTGCCATAGGTCAGACCCATTACCAGTTTGTGGCCCTACCATTCGGGTTGGCCTCGGCGCCCAGGGTTTTTACAAAGATTCTGGCGCCGCTCATGGGTCTCCTTCGAAGGCAAGGGGTTACGATTCTCCCCTACCTGGACGACCTGTTAATTGTGTCGCCCACAGCGGAGGAGGCAGTGTCAGCTCGCGATCTCTCCCTTCAGCACCTGGAGGACTTCGGGTGGCTGGTCAATTGGAAGAAGTCGTCATTGGAGCCATCGCAGTCAATCCTGTTCTTGGGGATGCATTTCTACACGGTACGAGCAGTGGTGTCCCTGCCTCCGGACAAACAAGCGAACCTTCGTCACCATGTCCAGGCTATGAGGTCGGCGATGGTGATGTCCCTTCGGAAGTGTATGCGCCTTCTGGGTCTGATGGTGGCGGCAATGGAAGCGGTACCGTTTGCACAATTTCATTCCCGGGGTCTCCAAGATCTTATTCTGACCCGTTAGGATCGATCGCTGGCTTGGCTAGATCGCTGTGTCGGTATCTCCCGCAGGGTGAGAGAGTCTCTTGGATGGTGGTTACGTCCGGAGGCTTTATCCCTGGGGAAATCTTTCCTCCTCCCACGGTGGTCGGTCATTACCACCGATGCCAGCCTGTCTGGCTGGGGGGGGGGGTTGGAACGATCTCTGGGTTCAGGGGGTCTGGTCGTCAGAGGAGTCGTCTCTGCCGATCAACATCCTGGAGTTGAGAGCGATATTTCTCTGCCTCCGACATTGGACGGTCCCTTTGAGCGGTCTGCCGGTCCGGATTCAGACGGACAATGCGACAGCTGTCGCGTATATCAACCATCCGGGCGGGACGAGGAGTGCCAGACTCATGATGGAGGTCTCTCGGATCCTGGTATGGGCCGAGTCCAGGGTTCCAGCCATCTCCGCGATTCACATCCCAGGAGTGCTGAATATCTCGGCGGACTTCCTCAGTCGCGAGCAGGTGGATCCCGGAGAATGGAGTCTTCATCCGGAAGTTTTTGCACTGCTGTGCTCCCGTTTTGGGACTCCCCAAGTGGACTTGATGGCATCCAGGCTGAACGCCAGGATTCCGACGTTCATGTCCAGGTACAGGGACCCGGAGGCTGTGGCGGTAGATGCTCTAGTGGCCCCGTGGGACCAGTTCGAGCTGATCTACGTGTTTCCGCCGGTATCCTTACTTCCTCTGGTGATCCGGCGGATCTAACTCGAACGAATTTCGGCGATTTTTGTGGCGCCGGATTGGCCGCGGAGGGCGTGGTATTCAACGCTGGTGTCTCTTCTGGCGGCGCCTTCGTTTCCACTGCCTCTTCGCCCGGACCTGTTAACCCAAGGGCCCAATCGCCATCCGGACCTGAAGTCGCTTCGTTTGACGGCGTGGCACTTGAGACCGAGATCTTGACCCGTCGTGGGTTTTCGGCCGAGGTCATTGCCACCTTGCGGGCGGCCAGAGGTCCAGCTACGACTAGGATTTATCGCAGAACTTGGGAGGCCTTCTATTCATGGTGTTCTGGATCGTCAAGGAACCCGAGGGTTTTTTCCATTCCCAACTTCTTGGCTTTTCTGCAATGTGGTTTGGCAAAGGGTCTGGTGGTTGGTACCTTGCGGGGTCAGGTATCTGCACTATCCGTGCTTTTTCGGAAGGCTATTGCCTCGCGCAGGGATGTGCGTTCGTTTTTTCGCGGGGTTGCACGTCAGTTTCCGCCTCGTAGGGCGGTTGTGGCTCCTTGGCGGCTCAATCTAGTCTTGGAGGCTCTTCAGCATGGGCCGTTTGAGCCTATGGATTCAGCTATGCTTTACTCGCTTTCTTGGAAGGTGGCCTTCCTGGTGGCGGTCACCTCTTTGAGAAGGGTTTCTGAGTTGGCGGCACTGTCTTGCTCTCCCCCTTTTCTGGAGTTCCACTCGGATCGCGTGCTGATTCGTACCCGTGGCGATTTTTTTGCCTAAAGTGGTGTCGCGTTTCCACGTCAATCATGATATCGTGTTGCCCTCCCTCTGTCTGAATCCGAAGAGTCCAAAGGAGCGAGCCTTGCACTCGTTGGATTTGGTGCGGGCATTGAAGTTCTATCTTTCAATCACGCAAGGGTTTCGGAAGTCGGACTCTCTTTTTGTGATTCCTGCTGGTCGTCTGCGTGGTCAGCGGGCTTCCAAGGACACTATAGCTCGGTGGATACGTTCGGCTATCCTGGAGGCGTACCTGCTCAAGGGCGAGCCTTGTCCGGTTAAGGTTCGAGCTCATTCCACGAGAGCTGTTGGTTCGTCGTGGGCTTTTCGTCAGGGGGCGTGAGTGCTTTCGCCGATGCGGCCTTGGGACGCAGGGTCCTGCAGGCGGCGGTGGTTTAGGTTATCTCTTTATCTAGTTTTGGCGCTTGTTGCGCGCTTGCCTAAGTTGTTGGGGTGTTGGCGATTCTGCCACTGTTTCCCACCCTTGAGTTCTGGACTGCTTTGGGACGTCCCACTAGTAATGGATCTGTGTCTCCCTTCCTTCCCTTCTGCTGCTGAAAGATGGATTTTGGTAAGACCTTACCTGTAAAATCCTTTTCAGCGAAGGAAGGAAGGGAGACACAGCACCCTCCCATGGCAGAAGTGTATTATTGTTTTCCAGATGCGGCGCGACTCCTCTCTGATGGCGGTCATCTGGGCTGGGGTCGGCGCGCTAGGGCTCTGTTCCAGCATTGCCAGCTCATCGCAGTTGTCAGGTCCAGTGAGTAGTGCCTGGGACTGTGTGTTTTTTCTGTTATATGCATAACCTGTTCTCTCGCATTTCTGAATTTTCGGAAGGGGTTGTGTTGTTCCGCTGGTGTTGTCTTCTCTTCCTTAGCTTGTGTACGGACTGAAGGACATGGGAGTAGGAGGAGCCTAAACTGGAGGGGCCGGTCGTCACTTTTTCTAATCTGAGGTGAACTATCCTGTGGGGCTCCGCCTACCCACTAGTAATGGATCTGTGTCTCCCTTCCTTCCTTCGCTGAAAAGGATTTTACAGATAAGGTCTTACCAAAATCCGTCTATTTAAGGCACCGCCCCCCAACATGGAACATGGAAGTGCCTGTGCAATGTTGAAAGTTTGTTGCTAACACTCTTGCCTGTCTATCAGCTGTCTGCCTGTCTGCCTACCAGCTGTGCCCACCTGCCTGCCTACCAGCCATGTTCGTCTGCCTGCCTATCTGCCGTGCCAGTTGGCGCCTGCCTTCAGTCCTGTGGAAGTCACCTGCTCTCACATGAGGTCGGTCCCTTAGTAGCACCTGGTCCACCTTCCAGATCCTTCCTTGGTTCACGGAGTCGACTAGCCGCCGTATAGCCAAAGTTGGTCTGGGAGAGGCCCTTGTTACACCCCTCCGGTCCCTCAGTGGTTCCACCACCCGGCCCCGTAACATCTATCATCTCATCTGTGACAGTCACTGGCAGAATACTGGAGGGGAGATATGTTTCACTGAGGCTATTAGCTTCAGTGATGGGAAATGTGGAAGTCTTCTTCTGCGTGGTAGGTGCAGAAAGGGTTAATCAGCCATATTTAAAAGGGCACGTTTTGTTGAGAACAACCACAGTGGGCATGTCTCCAACCCAGGGTGTGGTCTGGGCTATGAATAGCCAGCCTTTTGACTCAGGTAGTTGTTCAGTGAGAAGCTAGCTTTGCTGTATCCAAAATTATGATTTTCTTATAAAAGTCAGAAAGATGCTTTTTCATTTAAGAAACAGTTAACAGTGAATTATTAATAGACCTAATATAAGCTGGAGAAATTATCAATAACATACATAGAGATAGTACCTAAAATTGGAGAAAAATAGCAATTTGGCAATTCAAATTTGTATCCGAAATATAATATTCTCTCCCCTCCTTTCTCGCCATCTGTTTCCTCTGCTGCCCTTATCTACCAATTAAAAAACCCTTTCTGCAACAATACGCAGCGAGGAAATGACCATCTAAAGTTTCAGCATGTCAGTCCATATGGCAATATTAACTTAATAAAAAGGATATAACAACTTGGACATTACTGATGGGTCTTCTTGGTTTGGTGGGTGTTGTAATAAAGTTCAGTAAAAGAGTCTCTATTCAGGTAGGGTCCTGTGTCGGTGATCGCGCCTTCTCTGGCGTGGGCGTTGTGGCAGAGGAGGGTATAGTTCTAATGAGAGTCAGTTGGGAATAGGAATTGGGTCTTGTCCCAGGAATTTAAAGAGAGCAGAAAGATCTGTGTGTCATTTAAGGAAGAGGGTAGCTTTCTCTTTTTTTAACAATGAGGTGGAAGAGATGGCCCCACCCGTAAGTTCTCTGGTCTCACAAAGCTTTGTCAGTAATGGTTTTAGAAGACATTTCATGTAGACAGTATGACCTGATAAAGGTGGCATCTATGGGTCTTCATGAGACCTTATTGAACATGGTGGTAACCAAAGATTTGAGGTTTTCCTGGCCTCTACCCTCTGGCAATCCCTTAATATGGATATTGTTTCTTCTTCCCTTATATTCTTGGTCAAGAAGAAGGGTCATGTTTTGTACCTGGGAGTTGAGGGTTTCATGTTTACCTTCAAAATTTGGATCTGTTCTGAGTGGTCCCTTGAGGCACCTTCTGTAACTATTGTCCTGGAGGCCAGATGGTTGATTTCCTCTCGTAGAGAGTCAATGGCCTGTTGGTGTGATGCCTCAATCCTCTGCGCCATGGAGTCTATGTCTTGTTTCGTTGGTAAGGCCTGTATTAATTCCCATAACCCGTGGAGGTCCGGATGCATCGTAGTTAAAGATGTGTGTCTATGTTGAGTTCTAGGGTAAAGCCAACTCATTTGTGTAGATTGCAATGCCTCTAATCTCTCCGCATCACAGGAATGCTCAGAGTCATCTGGAGATGGAGAGATGGAAGGTGACTCCTTGTGGAAATCGTTTGAAGCTTTGCGTGTAGTGTACCTGGGACGTTTGGTGGTTCCCCGAGAATTGATTGATTGGCATGTGTGAAAAACTGCCCGATGGTATTGTTCTTCACTTCTTCAGTATGTGTAGCTGGTATGGGGGATCTTATGTCTACTGTCCAGGTCTCTGCATTTTACGGGCATCCCCTGAGGGGTAAATAAAATAATGTAATAGAGCTAGTCCTTGTCAGGTGTCTGGGACCTTAGGGCATAGGTGCCGTCAACAAGGATTTGGATTTCTGGATCACGGAATGAATTACCTATACGATGGACTACTTGCTAGAGATGGGGTGCACCTTACGAAGACTGGAAAACATGTATTTGGAAATTGCCTTGCTGCACTCATCAGGAGAGCTTTAAACTAGAACAATGTGGGAAGGGAAGCAAAAGGCCAGAAAAAGCCATACAGCTGACAAATACTATTGAGATCTCTGCTACTGGAAGTGGAAAGGAAGAACAAAGACAAAACAATTTAAATAATAAAAATATGGGAGGAAGAGAAACCAATCACAAACTAAAATGTTTTTATACAAATGCACAAAGCATGGGCAACAAACAAGGAGAATTAGAACTACTAACGCAGGAAAAGAAATATGATGTCATTGGAATCACTGAAACTTGGTGGGACGATACACATGATTGGAATAAAAGGCTAAAAGGATACAACTTATTTGCAAGAAACAGACTTGATAAACGAGAAGGAGGTGTCGCATTGTATGTTAGAAAAGCGTATATCTGCACAGAGATTGAAGCTTCAGAGACTGGGAGTTCTGTGGAAACTGTTTGGGTAAGAATACAAGGAGAGAACAACGGAAAGGACACCATTGTAGGCATTTACTACAGGCCACCTGGGCAAGCTGAAGATATGGATGAACTCTTTATGTATCAAATGACCAAGTTCTCAAAAAAATATGACGTAGTGGTCATGGGAGATTTCAACTATCCAGACATTTGTTGGGAATCTCTCTCAAGTAAAACTAACAGGTCAAGCAAATTCTTATCCTCTCTTGCTGACAACTTTATCTTCCAAAAGGTAGGGGAGAAAACAAGGGGATCTGCTACTTTGGATCTAATCCTTATAAACAAGGAGGAAATGGTTGAGGAGGTAAAAGTGGCTGGGACCCTAGGAGGCAGCGATCATGCTATTATAGAATTTTGGATAACTAGAGGAGGAAGACATGTGAAGACTCAAACTTCAAGGTTAGATTTTAGAAAGGCAGATTTTAAGAGACTCAGAAAGAGAATAGGAGGGATCCAATGGCTGGATGTCCTTAAGGACAAAAATGTCCAGGAAGGATGGGAAATTTTTAAAAATGAGATTCTGAAAGCACAATCGTTAACAATCCCGAAAAGTAGGAAGAATGGGAAGCATTTAAGGAAACCAGGATGGATGAACACAGAACTTAAACACATGCTAAAAAGAAAGAAAGAAATGTTTATTAAATGGAAAGAGGGAGGCATATCTAAAGAAGATTATAATGCAGTCTGCAGATCCTGCAGGGCATGTATCAGGTTAGCTAAAGCTGACAATGAATTAAGGCTTGCAAGAGATGTCAAAAGCAGTAAAAAAGGATTTTGGGGGTATGTCAAAAGTAAAAGAAAAGTCAAAGATGCTATAGGATTTTTACAGGCTGAAAATGGAGAAATGGTAAGAGAGGATGTTGAGAAGGCCAAACTTTTTAATTCCTATTTTGCATCTGTTTTCTCTCAGAAAGAAAATGTAACATCAACTGATCTTCACTGTCCTTTTAAAGGAATAGAAGAATCCAAGTTATCTGTAAACAGAAAGATTGTGAGGGAATATTTAGCTAACATAAATGAGTTCAAGTCTCCAGGTCCAGATGAATTACACCCCAGAGTACTGAAGGAGATCGTAGAAGAAATTTTAGAACCACTCTCCATAATCTTTGAAAATTCTTGGAGAACAGGAGAAGTCCCAGAAGACTGGAGAAGAGCAAATGTTGTTCCCATCTTCAAAAAGGGGAAGAAGGTGGACCCAGGGAACTATAGGCCGGTGAGTCTGACTTCTATACCAGGAAAGATCTTTGAAAAAATTATTAAACAACATGTATGTAAGTACCTGGATAAGAATGAAGTGATTAACCAGAGTCAGCATGGGTTTATAACTAACAAGTCATGTCAGACTAACTTAATTTCCTTCTATGACAGAATCACTGACTGGGTGGATCAGGGAAATGCTGTAGATATAGTATATCTTGACTTCAGCAAAGCATTTGACAAAGTATCTCACACCATCCTTATTGAAAAAATGACCAAGTATGCAATGGACCAGGCAACTGTTAGGTGGATTCATAACTGGCTTAGTGATCGGACTCAAAGGGTGATTGTAAATGGCTTCACATCCAGCTGGATGAATGTCTCAAGTGGGGTACCACAGGGCTCCGTCCTGGGACCTGTATTGTTCAACATCTTTATCAATGATTTAGATGAAGGAATTGAGGGTAAACTGATTAAATTTGCTGATGACACAAAGCTAGGAGGGATAGCTAATACTAGAGAAGAGAGAGAGAGGATTCAAAAAGACCTAAATAAACTGGAGCAGTGGGCAGCAACTAACAGAATGGTTTTTAACAGGGAAAAATGCAAAGTACTACATCTGGGCAATAAAAATGAAAAAAGCATATACAGAATGGGAGGAATAGAGCTAAGCAACAGTACATGTGAAAAAGACTTAGGTATACTAATAGATCATAGACTGAACATGAGTCAACAGTGTGATGCAGCAGCAAAAAAGGCAAATACAATTCTGGGATGTATTAACAGAAGCATACAGTCTAGATCACGTGAAGTCATTATTGGTCTTTACTCCTCTTTGGTCAGACCTCATCTGGAATACTGTGTACAGTTTTGGGCACCACATTTTAAAAAAGACATAGACAAACTGGAGCAAGTTCAGAGAAGAGCGACCAGAATGGTGACTGGTCTGCAAACCATGTCCTATGAGGAACGGTTGCAGGATTTGGGAATGTTTAGCTTGCAAAAAAGAAGACTGAAAGGAGACTTAATAGCTGTCTACAAATATGTCAAGGGCTGTCACATTGTAGAAGGATCATCTTTATTCTCATTTGCACAAGGAAAGACTAGAAGCAATGGGATGAAACTAAATGGGAGGAGACACAGATTAGATATTAGAAAAAACTTTTTGACAGTTAGGGTGATTAATGAGTGGAACAGGCTGCCACGAGAGGTGGTGAGTTCCCCTTCAATGGACGTCTTCAAACAGAGGCTGGACAGACATCTGTCTGAGATGATCTAGTGAATCCTGCTTTGAGCAGGGGGTTGGACCAGATGACCCAGGAGGTCCCTTCCAACTCTACCATTCTATGATTCTATGATTCTATGATAGGTGGCTTATATTCTCATTCCATCATGTTTAGTTTATGTCAGCCTCAGTTATTTCCAAGTTAGATGCAACTGGGCTGGAACTGATAATAAACTGTACGCATTGATATCAGTGTGTTGTGGGAGTCACCTTTGGACATCTGTTGTAGCTAAGAGCTGTAGAGTCCTTTTATTTTAGAGTATTCCACTGTTAGTAGACTTCTAGAGCCTGCTATATTCCAATATGAACAGTAGGTGGTGATAGAACACTTAAAATACTTGTTTTATAGTGAGTCTCGTACATTCTGAAACCTACCACCAGATGTCAGCAGAGGATTATGAATAAAATGACTGAATGTGAAAACAGTTTGTGTTTATTTGTCAAGAGGAATATTGTCCCACTATTACATCCCCTGTACTGAGTTAAGGTTACCAAATTAAGCTGTGTTGGACCTGTAGCCCTATGAAGGAGACCACTTATATGTCTCTTTACGCCGGGGGACAGCGTCCAGGCTACCAGACACCCTCCCCAATCTATCCAAAGGAGCAAAGGAGTCAGTCACCTGCCGCTCAGAACACGGGGATATCCCCAAACGAAGTGGAGCGACAAGGATGCAGAGGAGAGGAGTCTCTCTTGGTTAAGCTGTGACGGGCCTGATGTCAGTCACTCGGGTCCCCTCGCGCAGATCTTATTCTGCTGGCATAGGGAGATAGGTGCACAGAGACTCACCCCGCAAGTATGTCTTGGGGTTTCCTCCCTACAGGACTGCACACCGCCCAACAGGTACTCACCGCCAGAAAAGGCAAGAGATCTCCTCCGTCACAAAGCTATGCGTCGGACTACATTAGAGTCCACTGCTTGGGGCCTGCTGGTAGGCTGCAGCTAATAATGGTGATGTAACTTTTTTTTAGCTGGCTCAGAAGAATCCCCTTCACATAATATAACTAGCGGAGGTGTTCTGGGTGATAGATGTGTGTGGTTAAACCAGGTGGATTGAGAAGATTTAATTTGTGAGGATGAGAGCTCTCTCAAGAACGTCCAGCTCCTCCAGCTTCCGGTCTACGCCCCCGAATTCCTATATTCTTGAATTAATCGTAATTTGGGCATTGGAGCGGTCATGTACTTTCTGGATCATCATACTTCAGGTGATAGGAGACATGATCCTTTTATTTTGGGTCTTCTCCGTTTTTTTCTAGAAATATTTTGTTTTTGATCATGTCCCGGAGTGTTGTTCTAAAGACTGTTGCGTGGTAATTTGTCTGTGTGCATATCCTCTTCCTCTCCTATTTGGTTTTTCCTTCCCTTTACTTCCCGGTGTTCCACTCTGTTGTATGTTTGGTATTTTCATTTATCCCTGTACGCCTTCCCTTGTTAGTCTGGTTTGTGTATTCTTATGCACTACTACTCCCCACTTCCCGGGGTTGGGACAGATAGGGGATGATTTTGGAGCTCAATAAGGCATGTGGCCCTGGCGTTTTCACCATTAAAAGTAACCCAGGGAGCAGGGATTGCTAGGGCGCCCCTAGCTTTAGGGATAGGAAAGGAGCCCCAAAGCCCCAGGATATCAAACAATTGTGTCATGACATTAACACTGGCCCATACCACTTTTTGATCCATCATGGATCCAATTACTGCTGTGGCTGGGCAACTGCAGCAACTCAGTCTGGAGGTGGCAGATCTACGAACTGTTGTTTCGCAGCACCCAAACACGTCTGGTTTAGGGTCCTCGACTGCCAGGAAACCCTGGTGGAGCCCAAGATCACTTTGCCTGAGAGGTTCTCTGGGGGCGAGACAAGTTTGTTGTTTTCTGGGAGGCCTGTAAGCTTTACTTTAAATTACGTCCTCACCCCTCAGGAAACGAGGAGCAACAGGTGGGGATCGTAATTTCACTCCTTCAGGGTGACCCCCAATCCTGGGTTTTTTCTCTCCCGGAAGACTCTGTCACTTTGGACAGTTGAGGAATGTTTTCAGGCGCTGGTCACCTATACGACGACCTCAACCTCGTCTCCCTGGTCGAGCCTACGATACGTCAGCTTCAGCAGGAGACCGGCCAGTGGCGGAGTATTGCTTCGAGTTTTGGAGGGGTTCCACAGATACTAAGTGGAATAACCGTGCGCTCCGTAGCCAGTTCAGTCAAGGACAATCTGTAAGGGTAAAGGATGCCTTTGCCCTGTATGAGACTCCAGTTTCCTTTGAGGCGGCCATGTCTCTGGCTATCCGTGTGGACCGCCGTCTTCGCCAGAGAGATAAAGAGACACTCCAATTTGCAGGGGGCCTGGGGTCAGTGGAACTTAGGTCTGAGTCAACTGAGGAACCCATGTAGTTCAGCGTAAAGGGGAGTGTGTTTATTTTGTGGTGAAATGGGTCATTTTGTGGGTGCTTGTCCTTCCATATCACACCGTAAACAGCTGCTGGAAAACTAAGGAGCCTGGGTTGCAGGGAGGTTGGCAACACGGGTTTACATATTTCCTCTGTGTGTAGGTCACAATTTTTTTACCGGCCGAGATCCATTTTGGCAAAAATAAGGTGGTTATTTCAGCCTTTTTGGACATGGGGCGTGGTTTAATTTGATCGACGCTAGGTTCATCCAGATCCAAGGTCTCAAACCACATAAACTGGTTAGACTAATACCCATAATTGCCATTGACTCTGCACCCTTGAGCCAGGGGTATTTTACTCAGGTCGTTCGTGTGTTACATCTACAGGTAGAGGCCATGCACACAGAATTTATTGACTGCTATGTGCCAGAGGGCTTTCCCTCTCCTGTGGTTCTTGGACTACCTTGGCTTATACTGCACAATTCTTTGGTAGACTTGCAGACTCGGGAGGTGGTAAAGTGGATTGCTAAGGACACTGCTTAGGCACCTGGCTAGCCAGGGTGGGTACCCAATCTCTGCCTGAATACCTGTCTGACTTAGGGGATGTGTTTTCAAAACTGCGGTGTCAAGAATTTTCTCCCCATCCTCCTTATTATTGCCTGTTATTCTTATTCCTTGGGCCAATGTGTCAAAAAGTAGGTTATATAATATCTCTGGTTCAGAGAGGCAGGCCTGGAGGACAATATCGCTGAAAGTCTGGCAAAGGGCCATATCAGACCTTCCTCTTCTCCCGTTGCAGCGGGCTTTTTCTTCGTTAAGAAAAAAGACGGGGAGTTACACCCCTGCTTAGATTTTTGAGCACTTAATTGGACCACAATTCGGTTTCCATAGCCTCTCCCTCTCATCCCGGGCCTCTTTAATCAGATCGTAGGAGCCAAAAGGTTTTTTTAAACTGGATCTCAGGGGGGCATATAATCTCATTCGCATTAAGGAAGGAAATGAGTGGAAGACTTCAATACACCATAGAGTGACTATGAAAACCTTGTGATGCCATTTGGGTTGACTGATGCCCCCACCGTCTTTCAGCACTTTGTTAATGACATTTTAGTCACCTGGCAGGTAGATTTGTTGTGATCTATCTTGATGACATATTAATTTATTTGCCTGACCACAAGTCACATCAGGCACATGTCAGGCAGGTCTTACAGATACTCAAAAACAATAAATTATTTGTTAAACCAGAGAAATGTATGTTCTCGCTTCAGGTGATCCTTTTTATGGGTTATTTCTTATCATCCACCGGTTTTCTCATGGATCCGGCATAAGTCTTTGCGTTATTGGATTGGGATCATCCTAAGAATTTAAAGGCGTTACAAAGGTTTTTGGGTTTCGCCAACTACTACCGTAAGTTCATCAAAAACTTTTCGGTAGTGGCCGAACTTCTGATGGATATGACCAGGAAAGGGACGGACTTTTTCCAAATGGTCCAGTCCAGCCATGGAGGCTTTTGATACCTTAAAGAAATGTTTTACGTTTGCGCCGATTCTTATACAGCCTGATGTCAGCCATTTATTGTAGAAGTTGACGCGTCTGTGGGGGTGTTGGCAGTATTGTCGCAGGCTGCATCTCCTAGTAAATTTCTAAGAAACTGTCATCCGGTGAAAAAAACTATAACATTGGTAATCGGGAACTCTTGGCAATTAAGTGGGCTTTTGAAGTGGTGACATTTTCTGGAGGGACAGTTTATCTGGTCATGGTAATCACTGATTATAAAAATCTTTTATATTTAGAATCCGCTAAGTGTCTGACGTCTAAACAGGCAAGATGGCCGTTGTTCTTCACCAGATTCAACTTTTTTGTGACGTATAGTCGGGGGAATAAGGGCATTAAATCGGATGCCTTATCTCGTTGTTTTCCAGGGGGTGGAGATAATTGTGAGCATGTTCCTATACAGAAAGGGATAGTTATTGCTTTCATAGGTTATGATCTTGAGAAGGAGGTTGTAGAGGTTCAGGTGGATGCCCCTGCTTCCTGTTCATTAGGTAAACTGTTCGTACCTGTGAATCTCTGCCTTAAAGTTCTAAGTGAACATGATGATTCGGCCTTGGCCGGACATCATGGTAGTAAAGCCACCACAGATCTCCTTACCCAACGTTTTTGGTGGTCTGGTTTACACCAGGATGTTCAGGAGCATGTAGCTGCCTGTAGTGTTTGTGGGCATTCTAAGACCCCTCATACTCGTCTGTCTGGGTCTCTACAACCATTGGTGATTCCCAGTAGACCTTGGACTCCTTTATCTGTAGATTTCATCACTGATCTACCCATATCTGTTGGTAAAACAGTCATTTTGATGGTGGTGGACTGATTTAACAAGATGTCTCATTTTATTGTGCTATCCGCTTTACCCAACGGCAGCACCTTAACGCATATTTTCATCAAACAAATCGTGAAATTACATGGGATTCTTACCGATATTGTTTTTGACCGGGGGGTGCAATTTATTTTCAAATTTTGGAAAGCGTTATGCGCTCATTTGGGGATTCGTCTGTCATTTTTCTCAGCCTTTCATCCACAGTCTAAAGGGCAAACTGAACGTGTTGACTAGAATATCTTAGGTGTTTTATGTCTGAGAATCAGGAGGATTGGGTTACTTACTTACCTCTCGCTGAATTCGCAGTGAATAACCATTGTCATGAGTCTACTGGAAAGTCCCCGTTATTCAGGGCATATGAGTTTCATCCTCAGTTCAGCTCTCTTAATAGGAATCATTCTTCAGGAATACCTGACGAGGAATGGTTTCATAATCTATTACATCTTTGTGGCAAGGGATTCTTCATAATTTGAAGAAGATGGGGTCTAAATATAAGAGTGTGGCTGATTTGAGACGTCCAGACCTGTGTGTTGGTGATTTGGTACGGTTGTTTTCGAGGAACATTAAGTTGAAGGTTCCTTCTTGGAAACTGGGACCCAGGTTCATCAGTCCTTCTAAGATTATGGCCGTCGTCAATCCTGTAGCATCCGGCCTTGCTTTGCCACCAACTTTTAGGATTCATTATGTGTTTCACCGGTCTCTACTCAAAAAAATACATTGCGATCACGGAACCATAACCACCACCTCCGGCTTTGGTTATTGTTAATGGGAATTTGGAATTTCAGATAGCTAAGATCGTTGATTCTCGCTTGGTTCGTTGGTCTCTTCAGTATCTGGTACACTGGAAGGGTTAATTTCCTGAAGAGAGAGACTGCAGGTACCTGCATTTGATGTTCATATGGTCAGGTTGTGACAGTCTTTTCACGCGGCACACCCTGATACACCCGACCCTAAGGTTCCAGAGATCCCTCTTAGAAGGTAGGGTACTGTCACAGGTTTACCACGACAGAGATAGGCCAGAAGACTGCGGTGTCTGATTTCACATACTCCTGCACTGATTAGAAGCACTTCACCGTCATATTAAACAGTGCAGGTTACTGCTAGCAGTGCAGGCATTAATCTGTTCAATTGAGAGCTCCTGGAGCTTATCTTCTTTGATGGTCTCAGCTGTTCAGTGTTGGCCACTCCCTTCTGCAATATATACACAACTCTGGCAATCAGGGATTACCAGTGTTCATTTCATACTGCCTGGTTCTGAAGTTGGAGGTGTTGGTTGTTTGAGGAGGGGTTTGGAGTGTTGTTCTAAAGACTGTTGCTTTGTGATTTGTCTGTGTGCATATCTTCATCCTCTCCTTTTCTTTCCCCGGTGTTCCACTGTTGTTTTGTGAGTGCATATTTGAATGATTGGTATTTTAACTTATCCCTGTACGCCTTCCCTTCTTAGTCTGGTTTGTGTATTCTTATACACTACTACTCCCCACTTCCCTAGGTGGGGGAGGTGACAGATAGGGGCTGATTTAGGAACTCAGCAAGGCATGTGGCCCCGGCGTCTTCACCATGAGAAGTAATTCGGGGAGCAGGGATATCTAGTGCACCCCTAGCTTTAGGGATAGGGAAGAAGTGTTGTGACAGTGTCTTTTTCAAACCTCTGGCACTGCAATAGGTGCACACTGTGCCGCCTTCTATGCCAGCCTATTCCTCGATGGGTGGGAGGAAGCACAGGTGCGCCCGTTGGATACTTTTCGTTCTAAGATTTTTCGATGGTATTGGTTCATCGATGATATTTTGTTTTTTTGGATGGGTTCTGAGGAAGAATGTAGGGCTTTCATTTCTGAGCTTAACAATAACCTATTCAACATATCACTAACAGCTAATTATTCACATATTGCAGTTGGTTTTTTGGATATGAAGATTGCTTCTGATACGAATATCCTCCTTGACAATCTATCGCAAAGTAACTGCTACCAACAGCCTTCTACCTTATTGCAATTTTCACACGTCTCATCTATGTAACTGTATTCCCAAGGGCCAATTTTTAAGACTAAGAAGAAGCTACAGCTACTTAAAAGATTTTCGGCCTGAAGCTAGTGACCTTATATCAAGATTCCTTGCTAAAGGTTACCCCCGTAAAATTGTATCATGAATGTACAACTTTGCCACACAGTATTAATGAGCGATGAGACATTATGTTTGTTCTTTTGTTCTATGATGAAAAAAGGAATATTTCAACCAATCCAAACTCTGGGACCCCCATTAGTCCTGAAAATGAAGGGGCTTGCAGCGTTTCTTCAGTTCCTTAACAGTTTTTTGGGTAGCCATTTTAGAGTTTAGGGAACCAGTTACTAGTACTTTACAGAATATGGACTCAAGTAAAATGTTTTCAATTTACAAATGTCGACTTGTGCAAATTAATATTGCAACCTGAAGGAGCACTGTCTGTATAACACAAGCTGTGCCCCGCTCGTAGCAGAGTGACCTGACTGTGCAACCCCCAGGTTTGCAGGTAGATCTGTCTTTTCCGCTTGTTCTGCTTTTCTGATGAATTCAAGTAGAACATGAACTGAACAGCTGACATCAGTACGGTTAGAAACTCCTATTAATAATGTAGGGTAATTCTACACCAGATCTTTTGCTGCGTTTTCTCACAGCAAGATGGACATCGGTCAGGTAGGCACTTTCTCCAGTCAATAGTGTATGCAATGAATAGAAAAAAAGTACATGTTGTGATAATGTTTTATGTCCTTTAGAGATAGATTATACAATGCCGTCATGGTGCCATGGAGCTCGGCCTTGTCAAACTAGCATTTTATTTTTGCAAAGGAAAGAAAGTGGACAGATGATATGTAAACCATTGAGAGTTACAGGTTGTACACAATGGACTCGTGTCTTCTTTCAACCTTAAAACTATGAAACATCTTGGGCGTTTTGACAACCAGAATACACTTGGCTGGGGTCAGTAACATTCGGAGAACCACTTATTCAATGCATTTTTGTAAGCTCTTTAATTTAACTTTAAATGCATTGTCTCATAAAGACAAACCCTGTCCTAAGCCCTAATAGGACAGATAGATGTTATAGGACGATCCCCTTTTCCCTCATTGACAGTCAATTAAGCTATTCTCATAGTCATTAGATTTTTGGCAAAGTCCATCAATATGTCTATTATTAGCTTTGAAATAGTAATGGCTTTTTTTCTATGTCACTTTCTGTCCATCCCTTTCACTATCAAAAGACGGTGTGCTGTGGTAGCCCAGGATTTACGTTAAAGACTATGGACATCTTTGACATGGAAAAAAAAAAGATTTTTATATACAGTATATTAGCGGTTACCTTTAGTTAATAAAATTGCAATAAGTTTTTGCATTTTGCAGCCTGTTTCAATTTTTTTCTTGTGTGAATTTATTTTCCAGTAATATAGGTTGATGTGAGGTCTGTGTATACACTGCATTGTGAAAGTATTTGGCCCCCTTGAACTTTTCTACCTTTTGCCACATTTCTGGCTTCAAACATAAAGATATAAAATTCTAATTTTTTGGGAAGAATCAACAACAAGTGGGACACAATCGTGAAGTGGAGCGAAATTTATTGGATATTTTAAACTTTTTTAACAAATTAAAGACTGAAAAATGGGGCGTGCAATATTATTCGGCCCCCTTGAGTTAATACTTTGTAGCGCCACCTTTTGCTGCGATTACAGCTGCAAGTCGCTTGGGTTATGTCTCTATCAGTTTTGCACATCGAGAGGCTGAAATTCTTCCTTGCAAAACAGCTCGATCTCATTGAGGTTGGATGGAGGGCGTTTGTGAACAGCAGTTTTCAGCTCTTTTCACAGATTCTCGATTGGATTCAGGTCTGGACTTTGACTTGGCCATTCTAACACCTGGATACGTTTATTTTTGAACCATTCCATTGTAGATTTTGCTTTGTTTGGGATCATTGTCTTGTTGGAAGATAAATCTCCGTCCCAGTCTCAGGTCTTTTGCAGACTCCAACAGGTTTTCTTCCAGAATGGTTCTGTATTGGCTCCGTCCATCTTCCCATCAATTTTAACCATCTTCCCTGTCCCTGCTGAAGTAAAGCAGGCCCAAACCATGATGCTGCCACCACCATGTTTGACAGTGGGGATGGTGTTTTGAGGGTGATGAGCTGTGTTGCTTTTACGCCAAACATATCCTTTTGCATTGTGGCCAAAAAGTTCGATTTTGGTTTCATCTGACTAGAGCACCTTATTCCACATGTTTGGTGTGTCTCCCAGGTGGCTTGTGGCAAATTTCAAATGAGACTTTTTATGGATATCTTTGAGAAATGGCTTTCTTCTTGCCACTCTTCCATAAAGGCCAGATTTGTGCAGTGTACGACTGATTGTTGTCCTATGGACAGACTCTCCCACCTCAGCTGTAGATCTCTGCAGTTCATCCAGAGTGATCATGGACCTTTTGGCTGCATCTCTGATCAGTCTTCTCCTTGTTCGAGATGAAAGTTTAGAGGGACGGCCGGGTCTTGGTAGATTTGCAGTGGTCTGATACTCCTTCCATTTCAATATGATCGCTTGCACTGTTCTCCTTGAGATGTTTAACACTTGGGAAATCTTTTTGTATCCAAATCCGGCTTTAAACTTCGCCACAACAGTATCTGGGACCTGCCTGGTGTGTTGCTTGGTGTTCATGACGCTCTCTGCACTTGAAAGAGTACCCTGAGACTATCACAGAGCAGGTGCATTTATACGGAGACTTGATTACACACAGGTGGATTCTGTTTATCATTACCAGTCATTTAGGACAACATTGGATCATTCAGAGATCCTCACTGAACTTCTGCACTGAAAGTAAAGGGGCTGAATAATATTGCACGCCCCACTTTTCTGTTTTTAATTTGTTAAAAAAGTTTAAAATATCCAATAAATTTCGTTCCACTTCACGATTGTGTCCCACTTGTTGTTGATTCTTGCCCAAAAAATTTGAATTTTATATCTTTATGTTTGAAGCCAGAAATGTGGCGAAAGTTAGAAAAGTTCAAGGGGGCTAAATACTTTCACAATGCACTGTATCTCGAATGCTGCTGTTGTCATTACCTTGTAGATGAGCGCAGCTTCTATCCTGCACTTGTTTCCTCTACTTGTGGTTCATCTTTTTCTACAGCCTGTTTTTCAATACTCCTTGAGATTAGGTGTTTTCTCTCTTCCCCAAAGAAATCTGTGTGCAGCCCCTTCTTTCTTCTTGTTGATATCTCTAAGGGCTCGTGCACACGACCGATTTTCTTGTACGAGTGCTATCCGTAGTTTTCAAAGATAACACTCGTACCTATGATATTCTGTGGGGCTATGCACATGTCTGACTTTTTCCTCGGACTGAGTGGTTCGCAGAAAAAATCAGAGACATGTCTGATTCTAAATCGAGGGGTTGGATCAAAATTGGCAATGCAAATCTATGTGTGTAAAAAAAAAAAAAATTGGAAAGCACTCGGATAATATCAGAGTACGGTCCAATTTTCACAGACTGAAATAAAGGACATGGTGTAGAAACTTTTTTTTTTTTCTCTCCACTTACGATAAAAACTGAGGCCACTTTGATCAAACCCAGATCAAAGTCTGATCAGAATAATATGACCGTTTTTCATGTATGTGGAGACATTGGTCGCGTGAACCTACCCTTACACTGTGTTGGGAGGGGGAGCAAAGAGAGCAGAAGCTGTGATGCATTTGTAACATTGTTGCAGAGCACTAGATAAGGGATTTGCAGACATTTGCAGCAGCAAAATGGTAGAATTTTCTAATGAAGATTATTTGGAAAGTTGCTAAAAGGGAACCTGTCACCAGAAAGTACGCTTTTAACCTACAGATATGGGGTTAATCTACAGGTTGTTAGAGTTATTAACCTGCCCGGCACCTGCACTTCCCCCAAGCAGTGTTCTGGTTTCAGTCACGGGGTGGCGGTGGCGCTGATTCAGTATAGAGAGTGGCCGCTGTAATCGTGCCCCCGTCCCTGACTGATACTTCCTCTGCATTGGGACCGGCAGTCAGTCAGGGCTGGGGGCGCGGTTACAGCTGCCGCTCTGTATACTCAGAGCGGTGACAGAACCCACACGTGCGCCGCCCCCTTGACTGAATGCTGAATGCTGCTGGGGGGAATAAAGTTCATTTTCTCCCTGCAGGGTTCAGCTAAGTGTGGGCGCCGGGCAGGTTAATAACACTTTTAACCCAATATCTGCAGGTTAATAGCGTTTTTTTCTGGTCAGAGGTTCCCCTTTAACTTTTCATTTACCAAATAAACAACAACAACAAAAATCTGTGCAAAATAGTACGTAGCATTTAATACATTGCAATCCCTGCAAATCTCGTAGACCCCTAGCCTGACACAGAATTGTTTTTCTGTCTGTAAACAGTATCCTTTGTCTTGCAGCTTCGACAGGAAGTATGTGTAAAGGCTATAGTGGGACTTTGGCAGACAGAAGGTAATGATTTCATACCGTTTTTAACACTTTGTAATTTGAATATGGTGAACAAAGGGTTGAGATTATAGCCAAAAAAAAGGGGCAAATATATTCCATCTTTCTCACCTCACCATGAATATATTGAAGTAACAGTTGCATGACACTCCACAACAGTGGCGTAACTAGAGTCTGATGGGCCTCGATGCAAAATTTGGACTTGGACCCCACCTACATGTTGGTCAGATGTATTAGCTTTTGTAGCATTCTAAATCATATGAAGACATATGTTTTGCCCTCCCCCCAATGTAATAATGTCCTCCATCCTGTACTAATGTCACCCATCCTAAGCCCCTCACTGTAATAATGTCCCTATTCTGGCCCCTTCCTGGTATAATGTCCCCCATCCAGGACCTCTTCCAGTAATAATGTCCCCCATGTTGGGCTTCTTCCTAGTATAATATCCCCCATCCTGGGCCCCTTCAAATAATATATGTCCCCCATCCTAGTGTAATCTCCCCATTTTGGGCCCTTTTCAGTAATATATGTCCCCTATCCTTGGCCCCTTCCAGTAATAAAAGTCCCCCATAATGGGCCGCTTCCAGTAATATATGTCCTCCATCCTGGGCCCCCCCCATAATGTCCAAGCTCCTCTGTAATAATGCTCCACGTTCTGCTGCTGTTTTCTAACACATTTAACAAAATAGGGATTTTTATCACCTTCTTCCGCTTCCATGACGCACAGCGTCCTCTTCTATAGCCAGTGCAGAGGCTGGCCGCTGACTTTGGCGTACCTGCTATGGGCCACGTTTAATGTCACTATGTGCTGCCTGTGACTGGCATGCCGACGTCAGCTGCCAGACGCTGATCGGCCAGCGGCAAATGTGCATCCTCTGATGAACATCCAGTTGAATTATGCACTAAAGTCGGTGGGCGCCCCTACTGCAGAGGCCCGATTGTGGTCGCACCCTCTGCGACAATGATCGTTACGTCACCTGCTCCACAATAAAGTTGACCATGGAAAGTGATATTTAATGAGATTATCCAAGGGGTTTTCCCACGATCAAAGTAAATTTTAATCAACATTTTAATCAATAGATCTTTAAATAATAACTTCCACAATTGGATGCGTTTAAAAAAAATGTTCCTGTGCTGAGATAATCTTATAAATGTGCCCCTGCTATGTACTTTTTGTAATGGCCGTGTCTGACTGTACAGGAACATGGTCTTATCATACCACATCTCCTGGGTAAGGATTAGAGATGAGTGAACATATTCAGAAAGCGTTTGGTAATTTCAAATTTGGCACGATCAAGATCGGCAAAATTTGGCCAAAGTTCTGTAAATGATCGCTTTTCCACTGGTGTATTTTTTAGGACTTTGGCTACGATAGTGGTGCTATATGATGAGTGGGGGGAACGTGTTTGATGAGGGGAAGGGGGGTGGGGAGAGGTCAGAGGAGAGGCGGACTGTTATTCTTAATTTTTTTTTCTTAACTTAATGTGTGGAGATTCCGGCAAGCCAATCAGGGAGCAATACCCATCCACAATGTGTCATTGCCTGCCGAAGTCACATGTCCCTCTCCATATAATGAGCGGACATGTTGTTTTAGTGCCATTCCGACAATGTAACAGCACAGAGAGGCTGCTCCTGGTTAGTGAGAGTGTGAGATAGTTAGCTAGGTGATTGCTTGTAAGTCAGATAGTTTAGATAGATAGGATCCTGTGTGCCTGTGAAATCGACCTTCCAGAAGATCAATAGTTTTTTGCTAATAGTATGGTCCAGACAGAGACACCAGGCCACATTCTGCATAAAACTCTTGTGCTGATATTGTGCTCCATGCAGGAGTATACCTTTGAAACTCAAATTTTTTTTCTAGTACTACCGTGCTACATAAAGCAGGCCACGTCTGAGCTTGTAATTGTTTTGTGCTGAGATTCTGCTCAATCCAGGGCTCCATAGTAGAAAATCTAATTTTTTTTCTCGTGCTACATAAAGCAGGCCACATCTGAGCTTGTAATTGTTTGGTGCTGATATTTGTAACATACCTGGCGGCGTCCTTGCATTGTGGTCCATCTCCCACTGTGCAAGAGCGCGCACTTGATCTCCAATCCAGAATGTCTCTCTGGCTTCCCTCCATGCTGTCTATTTGTGTCTGCTTCTGCTGCTTAAGGGCGGCGCCCGATCACTTCCTGCTTTTTGTACCTGCTGTGGGTCACACCCCTTGTGCGTCCTCAGCCTATTGCTGTCTGTCACCTGGTATATAGCTCAGCTGCTCCCATCTATCCCTGCCTGAGCATAGTGTTTCATTCAGTGTGTGCTTTCACTCTGAAGGTACCAGGTCTCGTTCTTTGTCTCCTGCCTTGCGGTATCAGTTCCCGTGTCTGAACTGAGTCCTGTCTATGTCTCCTGCCTTGCGGTATCAGTTCCCGTGTCTGAACTGAGTCCTGTCTATGTCTCCTGCCTTGCGGTATCAGTTCCCGTGTCTGAACTGAGTCCTGTCTATGTCTCCTGCCTTGCGGTATCAGTTCCCGTGTCTGAACTGAGTCCTGTCTTTGTCTCCTGCCTTGCGGTATCAGTTCCCGTGTCTGAACTGAGTCCTGTCTGTGTACTCTTACCTGCTGCCTTTCCTGGAGGCTGTATTTCCAGGCCTGTCTGAACACGCTCCTAGCCTGTTCCTCCCGCCTTCTAGGGGCCGATTACCTAGATCCGTTCCTGTATCTTGTCTGTCCTGTCTGAACACGCTCCTAGCCTGTTCCTCCCGCCTTCTAGGGGCCGATTACCTAGATCCGTTCCTGTATCTTGTCTGTCGTGTCTGAACACGCTCCTTGCCTGTTCGTCCCGCCTCTTTGGGGGCCGATTACCCAGACCTGCTCCTGTATCTTGTCTGTCCTGTCTGAACACGCTCCTTGCCTGTTCGTCCCGCCTCTCTGGGGGCCGTATTCCCAGACCCGCTCCTGTGTCCCGCTGCAGTGTCGGTCTCGTCCGTACACTCAGTTCCAGTCTGTACTCTCTCCTATCTTTCATCTGTCTTTTCTCTATGTCCGTTCCTTTCCTTTTTCTGCAGAGTCTGAACTCGTACCTAACTCCTGCCTGTTGTCTCTGTACTCCCGTTTGTGAGTTTGTGGTCCACTCGCTACTTCACTGCAAGTACCCTGTGGGTGTCTGGCTCTGCCTTTCCCTTCCTGTCTGTTCCGTGTGAACAGAGCCCTGTCCCCCCTACTCAGCCTTGCCTGCTCTGACTCCTTTGCTCACCGCTCCGGCGGTTCTAGCCTGCTCTGACTCCTTTGCTCACCGCTCCGGCGGTTCTAGCCTGCTCTGACTCCTTTGCTCACCGCTCCGGCGGTTCTAGTCCGCTCTGACTCCTTTGCTTACCGCTCCGGCGGTTCTAGCCTGCTCTTACTCCTTTGCTCGCTGCTCCGGCAGCCTTGCTCCGCTCTGACCCTTTTGCTCGCTGCTCCGGCAGTCTCGCTCCACTCTTGCTCACCGCTCCAGGCGGCCTCGTCCTGCTTTACTCTTGCTCACTGCTCCGGCAGTCTCGCTCAGCTCTGACGCTTTGTTCACCGCTCCTGGCGGCCTTGTCCTGCTCTACTCTTGCTCACCGCTCCAGGCGGCCTTGTCCTGCCCTGTTCTCGCTCACCTCTCTGGGTGGCCTCACTCTAGCTGTGTTTGCCTGTACCCCTCTGCCTGTATTGTTCCTGAGTCCCAGTGTGTACTGGGTCCTATCCCGCCAGTGTCCCTACCTGCTAGTGCCTCCCTGTCTGCACTCTAGCTGTGCTTGCCTGTACCCCTCTGCCTGTATTGTTCCTGAGTCCCAGTGTGTACTGGGTCCTACCCCGCCTGTGTTCCTACCTGCTAGTGCCTCCCTGTCTGCACTCTAGCTGTGCTTGCCTGTACCCCCCTGCCTGCATACCCGCCTGCCTGCATACCAGTCGTGCCTGCCTATACCCACCAGTCTGTGTGCCAGCCTACCAGTCTGTTCCTGTATTCCCCTGTGTGGGTCAAAAGCCGTGTCCGGGGTCTGTCCTGGAGTAGCACCTGGTCCCTCTGCTCGGTTCCTTCTTGGTGCACTGGCGTCGTATGCCGTCGTGCGACCCTGTTCGGATCGGGTGAATACCTAGTTAAGCCCCTCCAGGCATTCACTCTCCGGCACGGTCCAGTGGAATCACTACAATCACACGCACACGCCGCTCAGCCCGGGCGTGTGCATTACAATATTCTGCTCCATCCCGGTGTTCACTTTATAAAATCTAAATTTATTCTGTTACTACCGTGCTACAGAAACCATGGCACATCTGAGCTTGTGATTGTTTTGCGCTGATATTCTGCTGCATCTAGGGGTTCACACTATAAAATCTGAATTTTTTTCTGTTACTACCGTGCTACAGGAACCATGTCACATCTGAGCTTGTAATTCTTTTGTGGTGATATTCTACTCCAGCCAGGAGCCAACATTTCAAAATCTAAATTCTTTACGCTATTAGACTGGTCATGAAACCAGTCCACATTTCAGCTTTTAATTCTTTTGTGCCAATATTGTGCCTCATCCAGGAGTCCCCATTTTAGAATTTAAATTGGTTGTGCTGATAGCATGGTCCTGAAACCAGGCCACATTTCAGCATGGAACATGGCATGGACCAGCATTTGTAGCGTAAGCTTTGATCAGTAACAGGTGGATGAGTGACAGGTGTAGGCCTGATACTCTGAGAGCCCTGTCAAATTCAGGCAACACACATGAAGGAGACCCAAGTTTGAGTCCAAATGTTTTAAAAAATTCAGGTCAGACACCACTAAAGTGGCATAATTTTTTGTTATTTATTTATTTTACTCACTTATATAGCACCAATAATTCCACAACGCTTTACAGACGCTATCAATTTCCCTTGAGTAGAAATAGTATAATGGGGCTCTGACACCCCTTCCACTACAGGCACCCATCAGATGGAGACCCAACTTGGAGTCTCCACATTTCAAAAAAATGTTAGTAACATCAGCAGCAGTAGCAACAACAGGCACAGAAGCCATGACAAAGGTGTCACAGAGTGCAATAACGCGAGATCAATGCAGCACACTAAAAACTACACCATCGCCTAGTCTGCAATTGGGGTTCAAAAGTCATTGGAGATCCATGATTTGTTCATCTTGATGAAAGTTAGGTGGTCTACACTTTCAGGGGACAGCCAGATGCGTTCGTCCTTCAGGACACCACCAGCAGCGCTGAAGACACGTTCTGAGAGAACGTTGGCTCCCGGGCATGACAAAACCTCCAAGGTGTGACAGGCGAGCTGAGGCCACTCTTCCATTTTTGAATACCAAAATGCAAAAGAGTCCAAACTCCCCCTGATGGCATTGATATTGAGCTTAAGATACTCCTGTACCATCTTCTCCAGTTGTTCACTATGTGTCAGTCTTGTACTCTGTTCTGCTGGTGAACAGGCTGGTCTAAAAAAATATGTGAAATGACTGACAGACTTTTTTATTTTTTATTTATTTTACTCACTTATGTAGCTCCATTAATTCCACAGCGCTTTACAGACATTTACAAACATTATAGGCACTGTCCCCATTGGGGTTCACAATCTAAATTTCCTATCAGTATGTCTTTTGAGTGTGGGAAGAAACCAGAGTACCTGGATGAAACCCTCGCAAACATGGGGAGAACATACAAACTCCTTGCAGATGTTGTCCTTGGAGGGTTTGGAACCCAGGACCCCATGGCTGCAAGGCTGATAATTTTTTGCATTGACTACTCAACGTTCCTGGGGTTGGAAGTCTAGAACTGCGATGCACACTGTGTGCCTCACTGCTGTCTTGGGGAAAACCACTCTTAAGATTGTCTTCAAGTGTGTTTCGATACTCCAGCATGCGTGCGTCCCTTTCCAGGGAGGAAAGCATCTGGCAAAATTTACTCTTATACCGCAGATGTATCAGAGTGGCAACCCAGTAGTCAGCACTATTTCTAAGCCTAACAATATAGGCAACAATCATGTTGCAGAAAGAAGGCGCTCATGTGTCATAGTAAACATAGTAACATAGTTTGTAAAGCCGAATAAAGACTTGCGTCCATCAAGTTCGACCTGTTAGTTCTGTAATTGCTAAAGTTGATCCAGAGGAGGGCAAAAACCCCAAATGATTTGGCCAATCTTAACCTGAGGAAAAATTCCCTCCCGACTCTGAAACCAGCAGTCAGAATAAATCCCTGTATCAACCTATTTTATTTTTAAGTATATGCTGAAATCTGCCTGGTATCTAGAAATGCATCCAGTCCCCGCTTGAACTGGTGTAGGGAATCCGACATTACCGTCTCCTCACTCAGTGAATTCCATATTCTCACTGCTCTTACCGTAAAGAACCCCTTCCTATGCTGGTGCTGAAACCTTTTCTCTTCCAGTCTTAGTGAGTGCCCTCTTGTTACCGTAATATCCCTCCTTTTGAACAAATCCCGGGCAAGGTCTCTATACTGTCCCCTAACATATTTGTACACATTTATTATGTCCCCCCTCAACCTTCTCTTTTCCAGGCTGAATAGTCCTAGTTTTGCCAACCTTACTGGGTATTGCAGTCCCTCCATTCCCCTTATTAATTTTGTTGCCCTCCTTTGTACCTTTTCAAGCTCATTTATATCCTTTCTATATATTGGGGCCCATAACTGAACACAGTATTCCAAGTGTGGTCTGACCAGTGCTTTGTACAGTGGAAGAGCAATGTTCTCATCCTTTGCAGCTATACCTCTTCTGATACATCCCATTACCCTGTTTGCCCTTACAGCAGCGGCCTGACTTTGGGCACTCCAATTTAGTTTGCTATCAATCAAGATGCCCAAGTCCTTCTCCATCTCTGATTCCCCAATGATTTCCCATTCAGTGAGTACTGGTGACTTCCATTTTTCCTTCCCATATGTATGACCTTACATTTCTCCTCGTTAAACCTCATTTGCCATTTAATGCTCCACCTACCCAGCTTATCCAAATCCCTCTGTAGGTCTGCACTATCCTCTTTTGTATTAATTGTTTTACATAACTTTGTGTCATCTGCAAATATTGATATTTTACTATTTATCCCGTTGACTATGTCGTTAATAAAGATATTAAATAACATTGGGCCTAGTACAGACCCCTGTGGTACCCCACTAGTGACGCTTACCCAATCTGAGTATATTCCATTTATAACCACCCTCTGCCTTCTATCCTTTAGCCAGTTAGCTACCCACTTGCAGACATTTCCCCCCAGCCCCATCATTCTCATTTTGTATACCAACCTATTATGTGGCACGCTATCGAACGCTTTTGAGAAGTCGAGATACACGACATCCACTGGTTCCCCATGATCTACTCGAGAGCTAACCTCCTCGTAGAAGTCAATCAGGTTTGTTTGGCAGGAGCGATTCCTCATGAATCCATGTTGGTTCGGGATTAAAAGATTATTAGCATCAAGATGCTCCATAATTGCCTCTTTAATGAAGCTTTCAAAAATTTTGCCCACAACGGACATCAGACTCACCGGCCGATAGTTTCCGGCGTCACTTTTTGCTCCCTTTTTGAATATTGGCACTACATTCGCCTGTCGCCAATCAAGTGGCACAGACCCAGTCTCAACAGAGTCCTTAAATATAAGATATAACGGTCTGTCTATCACATTACTTAGTTCCCTTAGTACCCGTGGGTGTATGCCATCAGGTCCTGGTGATTTGTTTATTTTAATGTTACTGAGGCGTTTCTGTACCCCAGCTTGGGTTAAATTTGTCATACTTAGTGGAGGATTAAGCTTGTCACTTCTCATTTCTCCTGTTAGTTCTATTTCCTTTGTGAAAGTTGTCGGAAAAAAATTATTTAATAGATTAGCTTTATCCTCATCTTTCTCTATGATTTTGCCTTCCTCACTTTTTATCGGTCCAATATTATCCGATTTAATCCTTTTACTATTTATATACGTAAAGAACAGTTTGGGATTTGATCTACTTTCCCTAGCAATACGTCTCTCTGTTTCCTCCTTCGCTATTTTTATTTGTTTTTTACAGGTTCTCGTTTTTTCCTTGTAACACATTAGTGCCTCCTTACTGTTTTCCTGTTTTAATATCTTGAATGCCTCTTTTTTGCTATTTAACGCCCCTTTTACGTTCTTGTTCAACCATATTGGTTTCCTCTTATTTCTGGCCCTTTTATTCCCATACGGTATATATCTCTCGCACTGAGTATTCAGAATTCTTTTGAAGGTTTCCCATTTACTATTCGTATTTCCTTGATTAAGAACTTTGTCCCAGTCAATAAGTTGAAGGCTTTCTTTCAGCTGATCAAACTTCGCCCTCCTAAAGTTTAATGTTTTTGTTGTTCCCTTATTGATAACCCTACTGAAGGGCATTTTGAAGTCGATAATATTATGGTCGCTATTACCTAGGTGCCCCCCTATCTGTACCACAGTTATTCTATCAGGCCTATTAGTCAATATTAAGTCCAACACGGCCTTCCCTCTCGTTGGTTCCTGCACTAGTTGGGAGAGATAGTTATCCTTAATATTTGTCAAGAACCTTTTTCTTTTCTGAGATCTACAGGTTTCTGTTTCCCAGTCAATATCCGGGTAGTTGAAATCCCCCATTACAATCACTTCATTATGTTTTGCTACTTTGTCTATTTGTCCTAATAGCAGATTCTCATTCTCCTCTGTTATATTGGGTGGCTTATAGCAGACCCCCAGTAATATTTTATTATTATTTTTAGTTCCCTCTATCTCTACCCACATGGACTCGACCCCCTCTTCTCCCTATCCTCCCTCTCCTATATCTTCCCTTAGTCTGGGTTTTAGACATGACTTTACATATAAGCAGACTCCTCCGCCTTTCCCCTGTTTCCGGTCCCTTCTAAATAAACTATAATCTAATAAATTTACCGCCCAGTCGTAGCTATCGTCTAGCCAAGTCTCTGTTATACCTACGATGTCATACCTCTCCTCCGATATAAGCGCCTGCAGCTCATCCGCCTTATTGGTCAGGCTTCTTGCGTTGGTCAGCATGCAAGATAAAACTTTGGGGTTATTTAGCATCCTATTCTTCTCTAACGATCTAACTGTACTATCCCCACCCCCCTCTCCACCCTCATTATATTCACTTCTCCCCTTCCCCCTTGCTTGCCTCACATCCCACCTATTTCCTTGGTTCCCCCCCCCCGTCTCTAGTTTAAAAACTCCTCCAACCTATTAGCCATCTTCTTCCCCAGCACCGCTGCACCCTCCCCATTGAGGTGCAGCCCATCCCTACGGTAGAGCCTGTAGCCGACCGCGAAGTCGGCCCAGTTCTCCATGAACCCAAACCCTTCTGCCTTGCACCAACTCTTTAGCCACTTATTCACCTCCCTAACTTCCCGTTGGCGCTCCTGTGTGGCTCGCGGGATTGGTAGTATTTCTGAGAAAACTACCTTGGAGGTCCTTGCCCTAAGCTTCCTACCTAGGTCCCTGAAATCATTTTTAAGGACCCTCCATCTACCACTCACTTTGTCATTGGTGCCGATGTGGACCATGACCGCTGGGTCTTCGCCAGCCCCACCCAGTAACCTGTCAACCCGATCCGCGATGTGCCGGACTCGAGCGCCAGGGAGGCAGCACACCGTTCGGCGATCCCGGTCTTTGTGACAGATTGCCCTGTCGGGCTCTTCCATGAGGTTCTAGTCCATGGTGTGTTGGTGGAGGGGTAACACTCAACCGTGCCTCCTCCATCCCCTCCTGCCAACCACGGACAACAGAGAGGGGATCATTATCCTTTACATTTTCTAACTGTTGCGCGCCCATCTCCTCTTCCTCTCCATCCTCCTACATTTGTTCCTCTGCTCCTGTAACTTCACTAAGAGTTTGTCTGGTACCATGAGCACCTATTGATTGCTGTAATCCACCCTCCCATGTGCGATAACAGTCTGAAACTTAGAGATATTATTATCCTTCCGCGTTCTCCTCTGCTTCTTCCTCTTCCCCTGGGACCACCACCTCCTCCCGCAGACTATTCAAAGTGTGCGTCAGCATGTAGATGACCGGAATAGTGATGCTGATGATGGCATCATCCGTGCTAACCATCTTAGTAGCGATTTCGAAACTGTGCAGAAGGGTGCAGAGGTCCTTCATCTGTGTCCACTCCGCAAGTGTGATTTGCACTATGTCTGTACTGCGTTGGCCCAGGCAAAATGACATACTGCAGTAGGGCTCATCGCTGCTGCCACAGTCTCTGCAACATGTGCAGAGTGGAATTCCACCATGTCGGCACATCGCATATCAACCGGTTAACTGGTAGGCTGAAAGATCTGTGTAGCAATGCAAGTCGAAAACCCCTAGGTTGCGAATGGAGGAAGTGAGCACACAGCGACGGTGGTTTCAGAGCATCCAGACCACCAGGTTGTGGATATGAGCCATGCAAGGCCCCGTGTGTGAGGTTGCCCTGGCATATGTCCACCACCAGGTTCGAACCATTATCGTACATGGCCTTTCCTGGCTCCTGGTTCATGGAGACACCCATTGGTCAAACTCGGCCTGGATAGCTGTCAACAACTCTTGAGCTATGTGACTGCGATCTCCAAGGCATATTAATTTAAGCACTATTGCACTGTTGGAACATGTGTCTCATTAAGTGAGAGGTTGAGGACACATTTGGAGGCCCTAAAGGAGGTGGAGGAGGCCAAAGCAGTTGAGGAAGTGTTAGATACAGAGGTTTGTCCCGCAAGCCTTGGGGATTTCAAGACTTAGTGCCTAGTGACACCTTGGTGTCTAGTAGTTTAGTTCTCCATCCCCTGGTGTTTAGTGGTTTAGTTCTCCAACCCTAGGTGCTTAATAGTTTAGTTGTCCAACCCCTGTTGTCTATTAGTTTAATTCTCCATCTTCTGTTGTGCAGTTGTTTAGTTCTCCAACCCTAGGTGTTTAGTAGTTTACTTCTCCATCCCCTGTTGTCTAGTACTTTAGTTCTCCATCTTCTGGTGTGTAGTGGTTTAGTTCTCCATCACCAAGCGCGCTGCAAGCCTTGGGATTCCAAGACTTGTGGAGAAACCCATTCCCTGCCTGCCCCCACAGCCACCAGAGTCACCCACTGCCCAGTCAGCGAGATGTAACGCCCCTGGCCATGCTTGCTTGTCCAGGTGTGAGAGGTGAAATGCACGCTGGCAGACATAGATTTTTTTCAAGGAAAGGGTGATGTCTGCAACATGCTGCTGTAGTGCAGGCACAGCTTTCTTAGAGTAGTAATACCGACTGGGCAACTGGTATTGGGGGACTGCGACGGCCATCAGCTTTTGGAAAACATCTGTATCCACCAGGCGGAAAGGCAGCATTTCTGTGGCCAACAGATTGAAGATGGTGAAGTAGGAGGAAACAATTTTTTATGTGACCACAACTGCGGGACCGGGGGCTGGCTGGTGTACAGAGAGAGGGTGAAGTAGGGTGAACACGACAAGCTGCTGGACTGTGAGAGCAGGCGTAGATGATATGGTGGATTGAGAAAGATGTGATATGCTTGGTGTCTGAGATCGGTCAAAAACAGCAGGCATGTCCTCTTCCGCAACAGCTGATAGGCTCTCACTCACCCTGACTGTAGCAGGTAAACAGATGGAGGTTCTGAGGCCAGAGAACTGTGTGAATGTAAAAAAATACTTCTTTCTTGTATATTTTCTATTGAGGACTTCTTATCAGATGCGATTGATCCAAGTATCAATATCAAAAATATATTTTTGAAAAAAAATTATTAATTTATTCTCGGTGTGTCCATTAAAAATAATGATTGCAGTAATTATATATAATAGTTAAATGGTTACAGAGTGATTGTCCATTTGTCCATAATTAGCTTAATAGTTGAGATTCACCCATCTTTTCCTGGGATCCTGGATGGTAGACTGCATCTGTCTGTGTCCAGCGTGTGTCAGGATGACACCATGTGTCCGGGTAAAGAGCGTGTCTCCTTGGGCCTACATCAGCAGCTGTTTTACACACAAATCCTCGTCCTGTGGAATGACAAGCGCCCCCCCCCTGTCTCTTACATGGGCTTTTATAGGCCCCTCCATAGCACCTGTTCTTCTGTATATGGTACTGAACTAAAAATAGACAAATAGCGCATGTCATCTAGAAACCCTAGCACGATGGCTGATGCAATCTTATGCAATGTATGGTACAGAATTCAGAATTAAGAGTAAAATGAATATCCGTAATTAATATTTAACAGTGAAAACACTTGCCATGGTGATGGAGGAGGAAGAAGCAGCAGTTGTGGTTGATGGGGCGGCCAGTGGTTGGTCATGTCAAGTATATTGAGTTGCTCACTGATTTTAATGGGTGCAAAATAATTTTCATATTTTTCCTGAAAAGCTGGCAAAATGATTTTTGCTGTGATTACAGGCCCTGCATTATTAGACATTGTGCTTTACACTTTTCAACTTTCTTGTGTGGTTCCCTTTTAAGTAGCCCCACAATTTTACTTTAGAATTTACTTTTGAAATTTTCCTCTTGAATACTTTTTTAGTTATATATAAAAACTTTACCTTGCCTTTTGCAGACAGAACATCCATTAAATTTTACATTAGCAGTGAAATGGATGAGATTTCTAGAAACCTCATGTATGCTACAAAAATATCTTGTGGATAACATTGCGTAATTAACCCTTAACAATGCAAAGCATGAAATGTGCAGCATATGTGCACCAGGAGCGTAACAACCACGGTGAGGGGCCCGCCAACTACAGCACAAACTTCATCTAGATTTCTGATATACCAGGATGTGGGTTATACGGGATCTGCAAGGAAGAATGGTAGAGGATCCCCAAATCCAGGTGTGAAAAACTTGTTGCATCATTCCCAAGAAGACTCATGGCTGTACTAGCTTAAAAGGGGGCTTCTACTCAATACTGAGCAAAGGGTCTGAATACTTATGACCATGTGATATTTCAGTTTTTCTTTTTTAATAAATTTGCAAAAAATTCTACATTTCTGTTTTTTTCAGTCAAGATGGGGTGCAGAGTGTACTTTAATGAGAAAAAAAATGAACTTTTTAGAATTTACCAAATGGTTGCAATGAAACAAAGAGTGAAAAATTTAAAGGGGCCTGAATACTTTCCGTATCCACTGTATATACCAGGATGAGGAACATACATATCAAGATGGGGGATATATATATACCAGGATGAGGAACATACATACCAGGATGGGGGATATATATACCAGGATGAGGAACATACATACCAGGATGGGGGATATATACCAGGATGAGGAACATACATACCAAGATTGGGGATATATATACCAGGATGAGGAACATTCATACCAGGATGGGGATATATATACCAGGATGGGGTCCAGGATAAGGGACATATACTAGGATGGGGTATATATGACGCGCCCCCTGGGCCTGTGTTGTGTAGCGTTGCGCACGCGGGGAATACCCGGAGCCGGATCTGTCGGGGTTAGTAGTCCTCGTGGCGGTGACCCGGTCCGTGCCCAGGGTGTCAAACTAAGTGGCGGAATTTAGCAGAAGATGTTATAGTGTTCGACTACGCCACCCGTTGAATGCGGTTATGAAGCCGCCGCTGCAGGGCAGACCGCTGAGGCCGGTGGTACAGTTGTGCAGCGTGGGTAGTATAACCCCCAACGGGAGGGGTATGGCCTCAGGGCAGCAGACGTGGATGATGGGGATAGCAGAATTGCACGCAGGCACCAGGAACCACTCAGAGACGGTGCGGTGTAGTTCAGGGTCTTTACTGGTGGCAAAGGTAGACCCTCCCGGGAGTACTGGCTAGCGATCGGGGCCTGGTCAGTCCGTGAGCAGATAGGATCTCCCCCGGCCAGGCGGAGTTGTAGGCCTCCCCAACTAATTGTACTCTTCCTGGCTACCTTGCTAGAAGCGGGTAAAAGTAGCCCACGTCCCTGAGTGTACCGTGTGGTGCTCACCCGTATGGCCGGTGACTCGGGGCCTTCTGGTAGCCTCCGCTCCACGACGGCGGTGCTGGTCCCTTGCGTGTGACCGTGCCTTCGGGTTTCTTGGCCAGAGGACCTGAAATCCCCTGCCGGACGGTTTCTGCTGCTGGGTATGGAACAGTCCCCACAGCCTCGGACTCCGTGTCCGGTGAGATCTCTTCAGTCAGGACGAGCTCTACAGCTTCCAGTCCTGGACCCCTTTTATCACTGCTCCCACAGAGCTCCTGATCTTGCTCTCCCTGCATCTGCTCCACTCCAGACCAGACTGTGTCTCTGTCTGGGACTCCTCTTCTTCTCTTCTTTTTCTTTTTCTTACCTAACCCCACCTCAGCCCCAGTTTATATAGGAGAAGTTCTTCCCCTCCCAGGACTGGGCAGGAGGTGTGGCATGCTTAGGGTTCCTGACCAGGAGACCTCCCACCTGCTCACAGACGTAATATTGCTATTACTGTGGTAACCAGAACCCTGGGGTGCCACATTCCCCCCTAGTAAAATTTAGTACTCCGGGACTAAACATATTTTTGAAAACATAACAGGGTATAAACAGGAACAATACAATAAGGAAAAACACGTTAGGGTGGTCACGGAGTGTCCGCAACCGGGTGCAATTTTTGAAGCAAAAAGGGTGTCCATTTCACCAAAGAACGGGGAGCCGTAACCAGGTAGGGGTCTGTCCTGCCCCGAGTCTTTAACAGTCTATAGTCCGTTCCTGGGTTACGCTCCAAACATATATACAACAGAGTTCCGGTTAATCCACAAAAGACACCTATAAAATAACTGGAAAAACATAATTATTTACAAGCAACAGTAAACAGGTAAATACCAATAAGACAGTCTGAACACCTTAGATCCTCCAACGTACGGGCAACTGGCCTCTATTGGCCCTAGTAGACCTACGGAGCTTACTGACCGGTCCTGAGCTACAGGGTGTAGGAGCTGTCAAAGGTAAGCTGGGCAGCTGTCTACGGACTCTTTGGCTCACTAGGGGCACGGCAGGCTCACTATAAGCAGAGGGTCGATTCTCCTGGTCTGCTTGTGTGGGGTCTTCTGCCTCCTGGACCGGCTGCTCTTCCAGCTCTACCTGTTTTTCCGTAGGCACTTGGGATGCTGGCTGGAGGAAGGTGAGGACGGGTACCACAACAGCGCCATTTACCTGTGTCCAAGACCGAGGGAAGTCTCCGAGTAGAGTACTGACCATCTCTTCCCTTTCCTCTGCGGGTCGAGGGTTTTCTTGATCTTCTTCAGGGTTTCGTAGCTGCTCGGGACACTTCTTCAGGTGATCTCGGGAGACAATGGCTGTGGTTTCTCCTCCATCCTTACTGATTGTGCAGATTTTTGGGTTTTCATGGCTTGATGGCAGTACGGTGTACGGGTCCTTCTCCCACTGGTCGTCCAACTTGTGGAGCCGTCTTTTCCTCTTCAAGACCTGCTCTCCAGGTACCAGGGGAACAGCGGGAGCACACTGGTTGTAAGTCTTCTCCTGTCTTTCTCTTGCTTGACGGAGACTTCGCTCAACGCTCTCCTGTACTTTCCGGTACTGCTGCTGCCTCTCTGTGTCCCAGTCTGCTTCTGGTGAAGTATCCTCGGGTGTCAGGACTCCCATATCCAGATCAACAGGCAGCTTACCAGGTCTTGCTCTCATTAGGTAAGCCGGGGTACAGTTGGTAGAACCTACAGGGATGTGGTTGTATAGGTCCACCAGATCAGGCAGTTTCTCAGGCCACAGACTGCGTTCTTCCAGGGGCAATGTTTTCAGAAGGTCTATCACCACCTGGTTCATCTTCTCGCAAAGTCCATTGGTTTGCGGATGATAGGGTGTTGTTCTTATCTTCCGGCAGCCATACAGAGTGCAGAACTCCTGGAAGACTTCCGCTTCAAAGGCAGGTCCTTGGTCCGTCAGCACCTGCTCTGGGTATCCGTGTGGACGACAGAAGTGCTGCTGGAAGGCTCTAGCTGCTGTTTGAGCCGTTAAGTCCTTGACGGGGACTACAACCAAGAACCGGGAGTAGTGATCCACGATGGTTAACGCATAGACGTAGCCACTTCTGCTGGGGGTCAGTTTTACATGGTCCAAGGCTACCAGTTCCAACGGCTGCCTGGTGACGATGGACTGCAGGGGAGTCTTCTCGCTGGCACGGTCCTTCCTTCTTAGGTTGCATGGGCCACAGTCTCTGCACCACCTCTCGATGGTCCCTCTCATGCCTACCCAGTGGAACCGCCCGCGCAGCAGGAACTCCAGCTTCTTCCATCCGAAGTGCCCAGCTCTGTCGTGGTATGCCTCCAGTACCATAGCCGCGTCTCTTCTTGGCACCACTACTTGCCAGATCAGTTCATGCGTCCGGGAGTTAACCATTCTGCGGCACAACTTCCCCTTGTAAAGAAACAGTCGACTCTTCTCAGCCCACAGTTGCTTGGTCTCCTCCGGAGCGTCTGGGTCAAGGCGGGCATCTGGCCGAGTCAGCATCTCCTTCACTAGTCGGACGGCGGGGTCACTGTCTTGTGTTTCCGCCCAGTTGTAATGAGGTAAGGGGTTGAACGTAGCGGATTGCTTACCCCTTACACGGTGGGAATACTGGGTAGTCCCATGACGGTGAAACGTGGGGAGTTCAACTTCTTCCAGTTCCTCTGGATCTTCCCCTACGTCCGGTAGGTTTGGCATTCTGGACAAGGCATCCGCGTTGGTATTGGAGCGTCCTGCCCGGTATTTGATCGTGAACTCATAGTTGGACAGGCGGGCCATCCATCTCTGCTCCAGGGCACCGAGTCTTGCAGTGTCCAGGTGTGTCAACGGGTTGTTATCCGTGTACACGGTGAACCGCGAAGAGGCGAGGTAGTGCTTAAAGCGTTCGGTGACTGCCCACACCACTGCCAGGAACTCTAGCTTGAATGAGCTGTAATTCTCAGGGTTTCTTTCGGTGGGTCGCAGTTTTCGGCTGGCGTAAGCAATTACCCGTTCTCTCCCCTGCTGGATCTGGGACAGTACGGCTCCTAGCCCGATGTTACTTGCGTCGGTGTAGAGGATAAAGGGCTGGCTGTAATCAGGGTACGCCAGGATTTCATCCCCCGTGAGGGCCATCTTCAGCTGGCGGAAGGACTCTTCTTCCAGCTTCTCCCATCTGAAGGGCGGCTTCTGGTTCTTGGCCTTCCTGGACTGGCCTATCAGGAGGTCCTGCATAGGAGCTGCCTTTTTGGTGAAACCGGGAATGAATCTTCGGTAGTAGCCTACCAACCCGAGGAACTGCCGCACTTCCTTTACGCTGGAGGGTCTTGGCCATTCCTTAATCGCGGTGATCTTATCAGGGTCGGGAGCCACTCCGTCAGCACTCACCACGTGTCCCAGGTACTGCACTTTTGGTTTTAGCAGATGACACTTCGACGGTTTCACCTTCAGACCGTAGTTTGCCAGGGCTTCGAACACTTCCGTCAGGTGTTTCAGGTGGTCCTCGTAGGTTTTGGAATAAACTATAACATCGTCCAGGTACAGCAGGACCGTCTCAAAGTTCCGGTGTCCCAGACAGCATTCCATCAATCGTTGGAAGGTTCCTGGTGCGTTGCAGAGTCCGAACGGCATGCAGGTAAACTCGCTAAGTCCCATCGGGGTGGTGAATGCGGTCTTCTCCCGGTCCGCCTCTGCGACAGGAACCTGCCAGTACCCGCTAGTGAGATCCAAAGTGGAGAAGAAGTTAGCAGATTTTAAAGCAGCCAAAGACTCCTCTATCCTTGGTAAGGGGTACGCATCTTTGTGTGTGATACGGTTGATTTTCTGGTAATCTACACACATTCTCATGGTGTTGTCTCTCTTTTTAACCAAGACTAGTGGAGCTGCCCAGGGGCTACAGCTATCCCTGATTACCCCAGCCTCCTTCATGTCTCTAAGCATCCCCTTGGCGTGTTGGTAGTGTGCAGGGGGTACGGGACGATACCTTTCCTTTATGGGAGGATGATCTCCCATGGGGATGTGATGTTCCACTCCCTTTACTCGCCCGAAGTCCAGCGGGTGTTTACTGAACACTCTCTCGTATTCCTGGATCACCCGGTAGACTCCCTGCTTTTGGTGAGCAGGTGTGGAGTCAGTACCCAAATGCAGTTGCTGACACCAGTCCTCCATTTGTTGCTTAGAGCCGTTACCTTCCTCTGGATGAGATGGAGGCAAGGGTTCCACGGACTGTACAGAATTTTGGTTGATGGCATACAATTTGGCTAGCGTAGCATACCGGGGCAGGTACACTTCCCTCTTCCCGATATTTATTATGCGAACGGGCACCCTCCCATGGCGTACATCAACCACCCCCCGTGCCGTCAAAATGGTGGGCCTACTATCTGAGTAGACTGGTTCTACCATTGCCTGGTAATCTCTACCTCTCAGACCAATAGCTGCCCGGCACCAAATCATCATTTCACTTTTCGGGGGCATGGCAATAGGGAAAGGGTCACACATTCTCACGCTACCAATCTCACCACCGGAGAGTTCCACCTGTTGCCGTCGCATCAGTGCCCGGATCTCTTTTTGGAGCACTTGCTGCTGGCCGGAGCTGGCGTTCTTGGCAACCTGCTGTAAAATGAGAATCACCTCTGCAAGACAATTTTCAATCACATTAGTTCCTAGAGTTATCTTTGGGTGACTCTCGCGCTTGTCAATGTCTACAATGATCAGTCCCTGTGCTGCCAGTTCGACTTTACCGATTTTAATGGTCATCTCTTTAAATCCGATCTGTGGCACGGGCTGACCATTGCTGGCGATGATACTCAAGTCGTCGTCTGGGTAGGGGGTTATATCCGAGTCATTCCAGTACTGCTTGAAGAGCGCGTATGGGATGGTGGTGACCTGTGACCTGGTGTCAAGTAGGGCACTCATAGGAATGCCATCCAGTACCACAGGCAAGACTGGACGTCCTCCCACGTATTTGTAACGCCAGTTCGATGGGCCTGGTGATCTTATTCCTAGGGGTTGGCCCTCTACCCCAGGTTGTGCCAGTTTAAAGGACAGTACCTTGCCATATGTCCGGGTTGATTGCAGCGGCGGCAGATGGGTTGTCCGTCCTCGTTGTATCGGTCGCTGGGTCTTCCTCTGGCCGGTGGGGTCCTCCTTGGTCGGCGCCACGGGATATCCTCCGGTCCGGATGCCAGCTGGATCTTCCCTGGAGTAGAAACCTGTAAAGACTGCACAGTTCGGTTTAGCGCGGCAACGCTTTTAGTTAGCTCTTGGACCTGACGGTGCAGGTCTGTAGCCGGGTCATTGTTTAAAGCCTGCGCATCAGCTCCCACAGGCCCTGCCGACAAGGGCGCCGTCTCCTGGTGGTAAATGGTAGCAGGGCGTTTGTGGGTCACAGCGCCACCTGGTGCCGGTTCTCGGAGCACTCGGATGGCTCTGTCCTTGAACTGTGCAAAGTCCAGATGAGGGTCCTGTAAGGCCATTGCTCGCAACTGGGTTCGGTGGGCATTGCAATGTAGACCCTCTATAAATTGTTCAGTCAACAACTTGTCTTCGTTTCCCACGCCATCAGGGTCGGCCTGCTTAATGGCTCTCAGGGCCTCTTGTAGGTTTAGTGCATAGTCCCTTATATTCTCATGTGCTCGCTGCTTGCACCCGTAGAATCTAAGCTTGATCTCGGCTGAGGTACGGGTATCAAAGGTGTCCTTCAGCCGGGCTAGTATCTCTGCGACAGTCCTCCTCCTCCCAAGTGGCCAGGACTTTACCTCCCTTTGGGCTGCCCCTGTTAATTGAGCCACCAGGATGCTCACTTTTTGCTCTTCTGTGAGGGGGTACACCTGGAAGAGGCTATCCAGCCTTTCTCTGAAGTCATTTAGGGTATGGGACTCCCCTGAGTACTGGGGTAGCCAGGCTGCCCCCGGGATGTAGGGCATGGTGAAAGGCATGACCGCAGCAGCAGTGGTGCTGGCGGTGGCTGTAGCAGTGAAGCTCTCCTCCGTATCCGACATCCTCCTCCCCCCTAGTGGACCGTGGCCTACCTTGCGATGATCCTCTTCCGTAGGCCGCGGCTCCGCAGTGGATCGTCAGGGTTGAGGACCTTCCGTCGCGCTCCTGTGACGTCGGCGTCTGGTGGGCTCCTTCCAGGACCTTACGCAACGTCCGGACGTGAGGCGGGGCTTCAGTTCTCGCGCGCTTTCGGAGTCCACGCCCCTCTTCTTCTCGCGCGGCGTCCTCGAGATGGCGTCCAATGGCGGGAAAACTCCACGGATGGCGGGAAGAAGGCAAAAGATGGCGTCGGATGGCGGGAAAACTCCACGGATGGCGGGAAGAAGGCAAAAGATGGCGTCGGATGTCGGGAATCTTCACCACAGGTAAGTTTAACAGTCTTTTTCAGGCACGCAGTACCCGGTGGTTGCGGGCACGAGATCCTGCCGACTACGCCAAAGTTGACGCGCCCCCTGGGCCTGTGTTGTGTAGCGTTGCGCACGCGGGGAATACCCGAAGCTGGATCTGTCGGGGTTAGTAGTCCTCGTGGCGGTGACCCGGTCCGTGCCCAGGGTGTCAAACTAAGTGGCGGAATTTAGCAGAAGATGTTATAGTGTTCGACTACGCCACCCGTTGAATGCGGTTATGAAGCCGCCGCTGCAGGGCAGACCGCTGGCACCAGGAACCACTCAGAGACGGTGCGGTGTAGTTCAGGGTCTTTACTGGTGGCAAAGGTAGACCCTCCCGGGAGTACTGGCTAGCGATCGGGGCCTGGTCAGTCCGTGAGCAGATAGGATCTCCCCCGGCCAGGCGTAGTTGTAGGCCTCCTCAACTAATTGTACTCTTCCTGGCTACTTTGCTAGAAGCGGGTAAAAGTAGCCCACGTCCCTGAGTGTACCGTGTGGTGCTCACCCGTATGGCCGGTGACTCGGGGCCTTCTGGTAGCCTCCGCTCCACGACGGCGGTGCTGGTCCCTTGCGTGTGACCGTGCCTTCGGGTTTCTTGGCCAGAGGACCTGAAATCCCCTGCCGGACGGTTTCTGCTGCTGGGTATGGAACAGTCCCCACAGCCTCGGACTCCGTGTCCGGTGAGATCTCTTCAGTCAGGACGAGCTCTACAGCTTCCAGTCCTGGACCCCTTTTATCACTGCTCCCACAGAGCTCCTGATCTTGCTCTCCCTGCATCTGCTCCACTCCAGACCAGACTGTGTCTCTGTCTGGGACTCCTCTTCTTCTCTTCTTTTTCTTTTTCTTACCTAACCCCACCTCAGCCCCAGTTTATATAGGGGAAGTTCTTCCCCTCCCAGGACTGGGCAGGAGGTGTGGCATGCTTAGGGTTCCTGACCAGGAGACCTCCCACCTGCTCACAGACGTAATATTGCTATTACTGTGGTAACCAGAACCCTGGGGTGCCACATTTATATACCAGGATGGGGCCCAGGATAAGGGACATATACCAGGATGGGGGATATATATACCAGGATGGGGCCCAGGATAGGGGATATATACCAGTATGGAGGTTATATATACCAGGATGGGCCCCAGGATAGGGGATATGTACAAGTGCTTCTCACAAAATTAGAATATCGTCAAAAAGTTAATATATTTCAGTTCTTCAATACAAAAAGTGAAACTCAATATATTACAAAGAGTCATTACAAACAGAGTGATCTATTTCAAGTGTTTATTACTGTTAATGTTGATGATTATGGCTTACAGCCAATGAAAACACAGAATTCATTATCTCAGTAAATTAGAATACTTTATAACAACAGCTTGAAAAATGTTTTCAAAATCCAAAATGTTGTCCTACTGAAATGTATGTTCAGTAAATGCACTCAATACTTGGTCGGGGCTCCTTTTGCATCAATTACTGCATCAATGCGGCGTGGCATGGAGGCGATCAGCCTGTGGCACTGCTGAGATAGTATGGAAGCCCAGGTTGCTTTGATAGCAGCCTTCAGCTCATCTGCATTGTTGGGTCTGGTGTCTCTCATCTTCCTCTTGACAATACCCCATAGATTCTCTGTGGGGTTAAGGTCAGGCGAGTTTGCTGGCCAATCAAGCATAGTGATACTGTTGTTTTTAAACCAGGTATTGGTACTTTTGGCAGTGTGGACAGGGGCCAAGTCCTGCTGGGGAATGACATTTCCATCTCCAAAAAGATTGTCGGCAGAGGGAAGCATGAAGTGCTCTAAAATTTCCTGGTAGACGGCTGCGCTGACTTTGGTCTTGATTAAACACAGTGGACCTACACCAGCAGATGACATGGCTCCTCAGACCATCACTGATTGTGGAAACTTCACATTAGACCTCAAGCAGCTTGGATTGTGTGCCTCTCCACTCTTCTTCCAGACTCTGGGACCTTGATTTCCAAATGAAATGCAAAATTTACTTTGCATTTGCTTAACGTGTCAATGACTGCATTCTGGACATCTGCCAAATCAGCAGTCTTCCCCATGATTGTGGAGCCTACTGAAACAGACTAAGTGACCTAGTTAAATGCTTAGGGAGCCTTTGCAGGTGTTTTTTGGTAATTATTCTAATTTACTGAGATAATGATTTTTGTGTTTTCATTGGCTGTAAGCCATAATCATCAACATTAACAGAAATAAACACTTAAAATAGATCACTCTGTTTGTAATGACTCTATATAATATATGACTTTCACTTTTTGTATTGAAGAACTAAAATAAATTAACTTTTTGGTGATATTCTAATTTAGTGAGATGCACCAGTATGTATATATGTATATATATATATATATATATATATATATATATATATGTATATATATATATATATATATATATATATATATATATATATATATATATACATACATATACATATACAGTGGTGGCCAAAAGTATTGGCACCCCTGCAATTCTGTCAGATAATACTCAGTTTCTTCCTGAAAATGATTGCAATCACAAATTCTTTGGTATTATTATCTTCATTTAATTTGTCTTCAATGAAAAAACACAAAAAGAATTGTCCTAAAGCCAAATTCGATACAATTCCACACCAAACCTAAAAAAGGGGGTGGACAAAAGTATTGCCACTGTTTGAAAAATCATGTGAAGCTTCTCTAATTCGTGTAATTAACAGCACCTGTAACTTACCTGTGGCACCTAACAGGTGTTGGCAATAACTAAATCACACTTGCAGCCAGTTAACATGGATTAAAGTTGACTCAACCTCTGTCCTGTGTCCTTGTGTGTACCACATTGAGCATGGAGAAAAGAAAGAAGACCAAAGAACTGTCTGAGGACTTGAGAAACCAAATTGTGAGGAAGCATGAGCAATCTCAAGGCTACAAGTCCATCTCCAAAGACCTGAATGTTCCTGTGTCTTCCGTGCGCAGTGTCATCAAGAAGTTTAAAGCCCATGGCACTGGGGCTAACCTCCCTAGATGTGGACGGAAAAGAAAAATTGACGAGAGATTTCAACGCAAGATTGTGCGGATGGTGGATAAAGAACCTCGACTAACATCCAAACAAGTTCAAGCTGCCCTGCAGTCCGAGGGTACAACAGTGTCAACCCATACTATCCGTCGGCATCTGAATGAAAAGGGACTGTATGGTAGGATACCCAGGAAGACCCCACTTCTTACCCTGAGACATAAAAAAGCCAGGCTGGAGTTTGCCAAAACTTACCTGAGAAAGCCTAAAACGTTTTGGAAGAATGTTCTCTGGTCAGATGAGACAAAAGTAGAGCTTTTTGGGAAAAAGCATCAACATAGAGTGTACAGGAAAAAAAAAGAGGCATTCAAAGAAAAGAACACGGTCCCTACAGTCAAACATGGTGGAGGTTCCCTGATGTTTTGGGGTTGCTTTGCTTCCTCTGGCACTGGACTGCTTGACCGTGTGCATGGCATTATGAAGTCTGAAGACTACCAACAAATTTTGCAGCATAATGTAGGGCCCAGTGTGAGAAAGCTGGGTCTCCCTCAGAGGTCATGGGTCTTCCAGCAGGACAATGACCCAAAACATACTTCCAAAAGCACTATAAAATGGTTTGAGAGAAAGCACTGGAGACTTCTAAGGTGGCCAGTAATGAGTCCAGACCTGAATCCCATAAAACACCTGTGGAGAGATCTCAAAATGGCAGTTTGGAGAAGGCACCCTTCAAATATCAGGGACCTGGAGCAGTTTGCCAAAGAAGAATGGTCTACAATTCCAGCACAGCATTGTAAGAAACTCATTGATGGTTACTGGAAGCGGTTGTTCGCAGTTATTTTGGCTAAAGGTTGTGCAACCAAGTATTAGGCTGAGGGTGCCAATACTTTTGTCTGGCCCATTTTTGAGTTTTGTGTGAAATGATCAATGATTTGATTTTTGCTTCATTCTCTTTTGTGTTTTTTTCCTTGCAAGCAAATTAAATGAAGATAATAATACCAAAGAATTTGTGATTGCGATCATTTTCAGGAAGAAACTGAGTATTATCTGACAGAATTGCAGGGGTGCCAATACTTTTGGCCCCCACTGTATATACTGTATATTAGCTTTGCTGCATTCTACATCTTAAAACTCTGATTGTGTCAGAACTGCTGCACCCAGTAAACTAAGTGATACATCATTGGAATCGGGCTCTCTTTTCCTACATTATGCTGCTCTCAGATGGTGACAGATTCCCTTTAAATATAGGGTTTCCACCAGGTTCTCTGATTTCCTCCCACACTCAGATATATTGATATCTAGAATTTAGATAAATGAGGACAGTGATGATAATGTTTGTAATGCGCTGTGGAAAATCATTGTGCCATATAAGTGAGTAAAATAAATAAATGTGCCTATAAATGATTTCACCATTGCTTATCATTTTCTAGATTGCTTCTCCTGCTCGGTCTCCAACTTCTGGACCTGTCAAATTTGTGTGAAGAATAAGTAGTGGATTATTGGATGTAAGATTACCAGTGATTCACTTATTCCTGAAATTCTAAAAAGTGTCTGTTTTACTTGCAGAACAAGAAAAAACGATATGTGTCACTGATGACCACAAGAGCTTAATTTTCAGAGATAAAACTGACACTGAAACTAAGGTAAAGCCTATGGCCCCAATTCATCATTTGTGTGTTTTTTAAGTCATTTTCCTTTTTTTGTCTTGTGGTAGTAGTTTCTGTTTTTGGTGCCAAATCCATCAAAATGGCACACGCGATTCATGAATTTGGTGCAAAGTCAGGAATAGGTTTTTGCGACTTTTGGCTCCAAAAGTCGCAAAAATTGAGACAAAATACTGGCCTACTCAAAAATACACCAAAAGGCGGCTGAAGTGAAGTTGTACAAAATGTAGCAACTTTTTAAAAAGTCGCAATTGATGAATTAGACGAAAATATCTGGAATGGCTAAAGTCTTCCCAAAAAGTAGAAAACAAATAAAAAACGGGTAAGACTTCAAAAAAGGCACAAATAGAAAAATGAATTGGGGCCTATGTTCCTGGCATAAATACGGTTTGGGGGGTTCAGAAGAAGGCATACAGTGTAACCCACCAAATGACACGTTTTTTGCGCCTGGAAAGGGGTTGTTGGGTATGAAGGGGGCTCAGGAGATGAACTGCCGTGACACAATCACGGGGAACCAATGGGTTATTATGACAGGCGGTGGTCTGCTGTCATCTCAGTCCTCCCGTAATGTTCAGCTGTAGGCTGAGCTCTATATGAGACCTAGATTTTCACTATGCAATGCAATACTGTGCTATTGCAGTATGTACTATAAGCAATAAAACTGTTGTATGTTGAAGCCCACTAAGGGGACTAAGAGAACATTGTAAAAAAAATATAAAGAAAAAAGTTTTTAAAAACATAAAAAAAGTATAAAAGTTCAAATCACCCTCTTTTTCCCGTTAGAAAAAAAATAAATATATTTGGTATGTTTTGGTATATTGTGTTTGTAAAAGTCTGATCTATTAAATTATGAAAATAAATATTGATAAATGCTGTAAAAAAAAAAAAAAAACAGAATTGCATTTTTCAGTCACCTCATCATGCTAGAAAATGTAATAATAAGCAATAAAATCATCATATGTAATGAGCCTGGTATCAATAAAAACTGTCAGACCCATCAACAGAAAAATAAAAATACTATGGATCTCGGAAAATGGCGACACAAAACAAAAATTTTTTTTTCAATATTCTGATTTTTTTTTCATCACTTAAATAAAAAAAAAAATCGATGCATTCTTCATATTGCCGTAATTGGACTAGCCTGGCCAATCATATTTCCAGGTCATTTTTACCACACCATGAATGCTGCGAAAACAAAACCCAAAAAACAATGGCATAATTGCATTTTTTCACCTTTTAGGTACACTTGAAAGTTTTTCTCTCGCTTTCCAGTTCATCACATGATAACTTGAATGGTGCCATGGAAAACTTCAACTTGTCCCGCAAAAAAACAAGCCCTTGATGGGGAAATTAATCAATTATTGGTCTTGAAAAAAGGTGATGAAAACATTAAAGCGCAAAAATGAAAAATTCACTGGTATTTAAAGGTTAAATACTTGAATTATAATCATGTTATCAGCTGTACATGGTTTTCTTGAAAATATCTAATCTCTAATAATCCCACAAAAAAGAAAGTCCGTCTGAGTAAGGTCTGGTGACCGTTGTGGCCTTGTCCTCTATTGACTAACTGTCCTAAAAGATGAATCTTCATGTTTTAAAAACATTAAACTTTTAATATTTTATTCTAGTTTCCATTTTTTTTAAAAAAGCAATAGAATCTAATTAAATAATTTGTTCAGGTATGTAGGGTACAAAATAGCCTTCATTTGTGTCTCACAGTCTTTTACTATTTACTGTAATAGCCATTTTTCCATTAGAAACTTTTAACTCCCCCTTTTTTCATGTTTTCAGGAATACCACTTCACTTTTGATAGTGTCTTCAATTTTAAAAGTGGACAGGTATGTAAAATAATTAATAAGGTAAAGTTAAAAGGGTGGTCCAGTAACTAAAATAAGCTTTCTAGAGTGCTGGCGCTGCACTCGCCTCTCCCATTTTTACACCCCGTCCTGGATCCATGGCGCTGTTAGAAGGTGTGGGAGAGGTGAGCGCAGCGCCAGCACTCTGCTTCTATCACCATCGTAGTGTCTGAGTAATTAATTGTCTTCAGAAGGCGGTGATAGAAGCAGGTGAGTGACACCAGCGCTGCCTCAGATTCTATCACTGCCCTCAAATGATTCGTCATCAGGGTGCACTGGTGTCACTCACCCTGCTTCTCTCACCACACCCTGGCAACGTTTTGTTTCACAGTTAGAAGCTGCGACGACAGGAACAGAAACACTTACCTCTCCGAAAGCATCTATCAGCCATAGATCCAGGAAACTTTCAGAGAGAGGGAATGAAAAAAACTGTATTAAGTAACTTCAGCACCGCCCCAAAATGAAGTCCTGCTCCAGGAGGGGTGATAGACACTGCAGGGAAGTGAGTGCAGCCCCAGCTTCCTGTGACATCTCTTTTGAGACTCCTCTCAAATAAAACATCACAGGAAGTGAAGTAAAAAAACACCAACACATTTATGAATTAGCATAATAAGGAGTAGTGTAGGGTATTGTATAATAAAGCTAATTAAAAAAGTACTTAGGGTGTAAAAATCTATATTTAGAAAGGACATTTTAGGTATTGGTCCAACCGTTTAATTGATAATATATTACAATTTTGTGGATTTATAGTTTCTTTGGCTTTATCACGATTAAGTTAGGTTTTATTCAAGTGTTTCATATTGTGATTTCATATTGTGAAATCAATTTTCAGCCCAAGCACGGGTGAATTGAATTATGTATTGAGAAAGCAGTAGGAGAAGCTATTCAACAAACAATGCCGAGGAGATCCTAGGTTTTCCTACAGCTGGAGCAAAAATTTAGTTTGGCACCCCCCCCCCCATTCATAGATTAAAGGGGTTGTCCGGTCAAAAGTGATAAGTCTGCAGTCACTCATTGTGACTGCAGACTTATGAATCCCCCCAGTGCATACACAGTGCGCTGCCGGGGTTCGCCGGTATGAAACCCGGTAACGTAGGGTATGCATGTGTTATACGTACCCCGGCCAGTGGGTGTGGCCTCGCTCTCCATACACTTGTACTGAGCGAGGCAGCTCCTTCTAGTCGGACGCGCCCACTGGCCATCCACGTCACTAGATGGGGTATGGCCTCGCTACATACAAGTGAATAGAGCAAGACTGGGCACTTGCCCAAGGCCCCTTATCCATAGTGGGGCACTCATTAATTGTTTTCCGAGGTCAGACATGTGCTTATTGCTCTTCCTCTCTGCTGAGTGCTGTCCAGTGTTATCTGTAGCCCAATGGCAGCGGCACTGTTCACTTCAGCAGATCCCAAGACTGCATGTGAGATGTGCGCTTCTGACATCTGCCTGTGATGGAGCTACAGATAACACTGGATAGCGCAGCACTCAGCAGGACAAGAGGCAGAGCGATAAACACAACTAGTAACAGTATACTGAGTGCTCTGCCTCTTCTGCAGTCTGTGAGCCGGTGACTCATATTGACTTATACTCTTTCCTGATGTAGAGGTGCCTAATCAACACCGCAGAACAGGACTCATATACAATACAGAAGACAAGGTGGCAGAAACCATACACCAGCTTTATTGAGTGACAGAGGATTATGTGCCAGGAAATAAGAGTAACAGTTATTTTCATGATAATAGCAATAATGGATACAAGAAGAGATAGGTGGAGCATGTCACACAAGTTGCGCTCCAGCTATTGCAATGCAAAGTTCAATATAAACAGGATAAACAATTCCTACAAACTACTCTCTGCTAAATTCCTACCTGGCTTCCAATAATCGGGCCGCGCTGCTACAGCGCCTTAACTAGAGAAACCTACTCTAAACCCTAACACAGTTGAACACCGGTGTCACACTCACAGTACTGTAGCCTTAGAAGAAGGTCTCATAGCTGCTGCTTGGTCCTGTTTGTTGTGTTGAGCTCTTCATTCCGGTTAATGGATCCATCCTCTTCTAGATCCAGGAAAGTCGCATTCCCACTTTCAATGTTAAGGAGTTAATGGTACCACAGAGTTGTTTTCCTCCCTCAGGTTACAGGTGCTCAGGGAGAAGTACCCTGTCTGTGTAATGCACCTCTTTCCTTCTGACATGGTCCTGGAGATCGATCCTGAGGTAAACGGGCACTATCTTCTCTCGTGTTAGGACATACTTATTGTCTTGCCTGTCTCTCACAGGGCAGCACAAGTCTCTTTCAGGCAAATAGTCTCTCATAGCACACGAGTCCCCCTCTTCACTTCCTGAACCGACACTTCCTGCCTCTTGTCCAAACCAACACACAGCAAGCTGCAGGGGAAAAAGGACTAGTCCAAGTGCACACAAATCAGAGGGAAGCATTGTCTCAAAGTCTCAATGACAGGTCTTTCATCACTACCCTGAGTGAGTCAGACCATTTAGCAGACCTACCAGCAGGGACCTGTTTGTTTGGCGAGTTCAACAAGCATACTAGGGCGTCTCTCTAACCACCAGCCAAAGTCAGACCACCAGAAGAGTCCTTTCTGCATGGCAAAGCCTTAGGGTAGTACAGGTAGCCCTGTAGGAGCTTTACTTGCTTTAGCAGAGGATAACTCATGGTCAGATTCCGATTCTGGCATTGACCTTTCCTTTAATTTGAAGAACATGGGTGACAGATTCACTTAAGTCACTCATATTGCCTTGCAGTCTAATCGTCCTTCAAATCAGTGAAAGGTACTCTTAGATGCTTTAATAATCATTAAGAGTTTTTTTTATGTAATTTGTTTGACCACAAATCTCAGACACCAGGACATACATTCCCAGATGCCCTATTGTCTGGTCTCCTCATATCCTCCTTTACAGCTGACCTTCTATCTAGTGGTCTTCTTCTTTCAGATGGATCCCCAGATTCTCTACCAATATGGACACAGTGTCCGTTTTACTGGTTCGACTGATACGCATTGAGTGCATGCAGCTCTGTCAGTTCTTACACTCAGAAATGATCTCTGAGTCAGGTAGAAGCAAAAATCCCCTCCTAGCTTATCCTAGACATTGTCCAGAAAGCCATAGGACCTACCAGATAGGTCCTTCCTTTCAGTGTTTTATCCTAGACACGGTCAGTTATGATGTCTGCTCCTCAATAAATGAGGAAAGCTTCTGCTTACTTGCGCCCTACTGACAGTCCAGCTTTCTGCCTGGGCACTAGGTTCAGAACTTCTAGCTCTCCACAGTGCGTTTTTGAAGTGGTAGGTCTTCTTCTTCCATACGGCATCAGGCACGCTGTGGTCCATGATGTCTGGCTCAGAGAATACTAGACATTGTTCTCATCTTCTCACTTCTACTGTTTGGTTTTCTTTCTGAGTGGGCCCATCTCATTCGGGGCTTAAAGCATGTCTTCAAGATGTGTCTGATTCTGTCATTTTGCCATGTTCTCCATGGCATTTGGTGAGTCATTGTCCTCGACAGACACCCAGGAAGCCTAACTCCTCTACCAGAGACAAAGATTACCTTTGGTATGTGAAAGGTTCATGAAAGGTGTATGAGTCTTCTACACTCCAGGAGAATTTTAGTCCACTTCTACTTGGGTGATTTTCTCTCATGCCCCATCTTGGCCTGAGAACTTAGAATGCCGGCAAATGCCCATGGATTCTCATATCGTATTGTGGCTGGACCATAGATATGATCCCATTTTACCTCATTCCAGTACTCTTTTTCCTCTGGTTACTATTTCTTTTCTCCATGGCAAAGTTTTATCCTTAGAATCAGAGGTTAAGACATCTGGCTATCAACCAGATTTCCAAAAGTCAGTCTCCTGGCCTTCTCCATCCTAGACAAGATGGTGACTGCTCAGTTTTCATTCTGATTCATTGGATTCTTCCAGTGTCCTCTGGTGGCTCCCCTTTCTCCTTGTCGGTTTTTCCTTTTTCCTGTATATATTCTTAGCCCAGTCTTCTGGTTTTGGCTAAAGTCTTACTTTGGCACAAAGTCCCAGGCTGTTGGAGTCAATACAAGCTCTCCTACCCATCAAGCATTGGATCTCAGAACCATCCAGCTATCGCTTCTCCACAGGCTTTGTAGAATGCCTGGTGATCCAGTTTGCTTGCAGACAAATATTACGGAAATCATAGCAAACCATCCATGGAAAAAGTCTCCCACATCCTTCACTGGGCTGAGACAAATCTCCTGTGTTTTTATCCAGAGTTAAGGTACCAGTATTAGACAACTGGTGTGCCGACTATATCCGTAAAGAATAGGTGTGCACAAGAGAGTTGTACCTTTATCTCGAGATCCACTGCCAGATATTGTAAGTTAACATTGGAACACCTTGGACGTCATTCCGTTCATCCAAGATGAATCCCAGGGTTCTACAGTTTGGGTCCAGGACCCTCATTCCATGTCGCAAATGCCCTCTAGTGTCCCCCAAATTATCCAGAAATACCTCTCTAAAGGTCCCTTCTTTCATATATATTAAGTTAGTGGGTTTTTAGTTATGGTTGTGATACCATTGTTCAACACCCTCCAGGCTCCTGATAAAACCTTTCAGATAATGAGTGAAACATTAGTCCATTTTCACACATAACAGAAAATTTCTGGTGTGGGATTTGTTCACAGATCCTTGACAAATGCGAATCTGCAAACATAACCTAGAGCAAGGTTCAGGTCATCACCAGATTTTTAGGGTCAAGGCTCAATCTTTTCATTCTATTCAGAGGTCTGACCTCCAATTCTCAATTCAAGATCTTTCTTCCAAAGCCTCCTTTCCTCTAAAGGGAGAGTTTTAATACTGTAAAATCTCTTTCTCATAGCCTTATGGCTTTGATGCAATGATTGTACTTTCTCAGTACCTAGTTTAGTCCAGAGTCTGTAGGTGGGTGTAGCCTGCAGGTGAGGAGCCGACATTTGTAAGGCTAAGAGAAAGAGATTTTATGGCGAGTACTAAAAAAAAAAATCTCTGTCTTAATATTGTGCAGGAAAAAGAATTAATTCAGGTTTTTAGTTGGGCTAGGATTTGGGCTGAATACAGGGATTTGTTATTTTTTCATAGAGCGCAAGTCTTTGGGGTATTAAAATGTAAGCATTGACAACCTCTTTAAATGGTTCTGTCCTGGTGTTGGATAGTCTTTAAATTTAATGGGCATATGCATCTTACAGTCACCTAAAATTAAGAATGTAGGACCCTTACCAGATTTTGATGAAAAAAAATCCCTATCGTTTTGTGTCCACAGTCACTATAATCCCAGATTAACAGATTACAGATTTTTAAAAATATGTATTTATTTTGAAGGACAAGTTCTTTTCTGAACTCATTCAGTCCATGTTGAACACAGTACCTTCAGGATACAACACCTCTATTCTGCTTTATGGGTGTCACAACAATGACATGGACTTCTTACATGGGAATGATAAGAATCAATTTGGATTCATATACCAGGTATCTGTGTCTGTGATTTTTTGATATGTTGTCCAGAAAAAAAAGAAACTCAAAATGACAAACCTGATTCTCTTTAGGGTTATTCTGGTTCCACTCATTTCCGCATCGGGAGGTGAGCAATGCTGATGACGTCACGTGTGCTAAACCTTACATGTATCACTAGTTGTGGTCCTGCTCACATTCTGATGTGGAAATGAATGAAGCCATAATATCTTTTAGGATTCGCTCACACTGGCCTATGTTCTCTCATGCGAAAGAATTGGATCGATTATGCTAATTACACTCTGCTCAAAGCCGAGTGTCATCTGAGTGTGATCCGATTCTCTCGCATGAGAGAATCACATCACAGGTGTGGCGAAGATGGAGAACTTAATTTCTCCATCTTCTCCATTGTCTGTTCGAGCGAACATCGGACTGCTCTTGGATGACATACAAGTGCAGTCCGATGTTTTACACGCACCCATAGACTTGAATGGGTGAGTGTGATCCAATTGCACTCGCAGCATGCGGCGATTGTTTTCTCATGCCGAAACGGAGATCTGCACTGCCCCATAGCATAACATTGGACAGAGTACTATCGGATAAAACATCAGATCGCACTCGGCCGTGTTATACGCCAGTGTGTGCGTACCCTGAGCTTCACCCTTTGGCTGTATAATCAGGAAATAATATGCAATAGCGCATCTTTTTAATATACATTTTTTCACTTGTTTCCATTTATATTCAGTGTAAAATAATATATGCCATTAACGCATGAATGGTAAGTCCGATAACCAATTGAATTTTTAATATGTACATGTCTTATCCATATTAATAAAAATAACTATTAATAGGACTGAACTATATGAAGTAGTCACCCACTCAGAATATTAAGAGAAATCTGCAGGATGATTAAAAGATGAATCTACAGCAGCTTGTTGAGTTTCCAGGTACTGGAACTCCATGGAACAAATGCAAAAGCATCACAAAGATGCTAGATTCGACTACCCACAACGTAGAGAAAGTTCATTAGGGGCGTGATTTTAGTATAACAATTATTAACAAGGATCTGTCATTAGACTCTCATACTGTATGTAGGATCAGCATAATGTAGTAGGAGGACACATTTGCTCTCCTATTTGCCAAAACACAAACATTATTATGCCCTTTGGCTAATGGCAGCCATCAGAAAAGACACACACAGTTTATGAGTCCGGTGTGGTCCCTTGAGTCGGTGGTAATTGACGACTGGCTGCTTTGCATGCATACACAGGAGCCTATCTATCACTGTGTGGAAGGTGGGGAAAGCAATCCCTTATAAATGCACCAGACTCATACACTATAGGGGCTTTTCATCAAAGTGTTTTTACCAAAAAAACTGGAGTAAATCACTTTGAATAATTGCTAAATGTTTGTGCAACACAGAGTTGTTCTAAAATGTTGCAGCTTTTGGAGTTTTTATGCCAGTTTGAAGCAGCTCCAATAGGCAGATCTGGGGAGGAGGCGGGACGGGCCACGGTTATGCCCCCCTTAAAAATTCAACAAAAGTGCCATTATTTTTTACGGCAGAAATGCTGCTCTGGTCTCTGACTGGAGTATGATTTCTGGCAAGGCACACAGAGGCACATGCCACTGAGAAGATGTGCCAAATTCATTAAGTGGCTTGCGCCATTCATTAAGTGGCATGGAATCACTCCTATTAGTCAAATGGTCCAATATTTTGCACTGTTTTGGGCTAAAAGGAGAGCAGACGTGTTCCTATACTGTGCTGCCCTTACATAAGAAGCATAGCCTGAGGACAGATCCCATTGAAGACACTGATTTCATAATGCTTTAAGTATTCCATCTGGATTTTATCAGATCCTGGAACAAGTATTTCAGGGAGTCCATTCATGGAGCAATGAGGAGTGTCTCATTACAGCAGCGTTTATACAGGTATGTAATAGATGGCTTCATAACCACAGATTTAAACACAGTAAGATTCGCTATATAACTAAGGTCACATCAGCAATTAACTTCTGTTCCTGGACAATCAGATTAGAATGGATCGAAATGGAAACACTGGAGATCTGTCATTATATTTTCATAATGAGCTGTGCTGCCAATCATAACTATTTAGAAACAAACCTGTCATGAGGAATAACTCTGGCCTTTATATGACTTGTATCCTGCATTTTTCACCAGTTTTTCCCTATAAAGGCTCTGTCTCTAATTTTCAGTTGTCGCTGAGCTAGTGGGTAAAGACTAGATGGTATGATGTTTCCCATACACAGAGGAGACAGGATGAATTCCTGCTCTTCTGTGTCTATGTAGCACATGTTCAGATGAAGCATATTTCTGATATAAGGGATATAATAAAGTGTCTTATATTCGCAGTGACTGGGACTATTATCTCAATGAAGTAATAGCTAGCTGTTGCTGTCTTATGGTCTACAAATATAATTGAGATTCATGGGGATGTATTGTTTTAATGTAATAATATAAGAAAAAAAGGAGCTCAGTGAAAAAATGGGTGCAGGCATCAGGGTAATGAACGCTTTACTGACACATATCAATGTATTCAAAATATTGGGACATTTTGATTAATCAAAACATACTCTGAGCTGAAAATGGCTCCGTATGTTCTGATGAGCTGAACAGTCGCAACGTATTGATATGGCTCAATAAAAACCTTTTTTTTTTTCAATACAATTTTTGACTTGCTGCCTTCTTTTTCACTTTTTTATTGGGTAATGGTCTTTACCTTGAGGCCTGCACCAATTTTTTAACTTTGTTGCCTTTTTTCCCCCTAATTTTGGATATAAAAATTGTACATCCCCATGAATCACAATTATATTTTTATATCATAAATCAGCAACAAAACCTAAGATAAAAACAAAATGAACATATTCCCTGCTATAAGTAAGAAGCAATAGTGCATATAAATAACATAGGGTACTCGGTAAGCACTGCTTTTGATCAAAAAAAAGCATAAAAGCCATCCCACCAGCGCCAACGTGAATCCAATTAGAATGGTCCTAAACTGTAGTATTAAAACCTTACCGTATGTCAAAAATGACCTTAATGTGAATAAGGGCCGAGAAGGACACAGGATACTGTTTTTCATCATGACAAGTATTTTTTTAATCACTTTTGAAATTCAACATAACTGACGAGAAAAAAGTAATGGCAGATCGCTAGTCAAAGTTTCCTTCTGAATGCATTGTAACCTGTCTGTCCAGAAACTGAAGGCTTAATGCCGGAATGTACGATCTGCAGCGCTAGACGACATACTCTACCTGACCCATCCCAATATTTCTATAGCAATGTATATTGGTAAGTTCATTTTTTTGTACTTTTGAAATGCAATAAATCTTTTTTTTTTCTCAGTGGACACCCCCGTTTAGTTATGAAACTTTGTCAAGGTGAAGCCCACACTAAGGGAACTCACTATATATGGATTATATTGTATAAAACCTTATTGGCCCCCTATAGCAGTATGACCTTTTATTACCCTTTACAAATCATTGCCTTATCATGATGTACACCAAATGAGTGTGATGCTAAGTCAGACCTTATTCAGATGCTGCATAACAAGCAGAACAACAAATAATTTTTGCATGAATAATTCCAATGGGGAGACAATTTTCAAAAGGTGGCCATGAGACATTGCTTTTGGACCCCAGAATATAAGTAAACCAACACTCTCCTCCAATCCACTTGTGATACTTCCCATGAATAGTATGTGATATACATACAGTGTGTATTATATGTGTTATCTATTGTGGACTTATGCACTGCAACATAGTCCACATGTCCCAATTCTAGGCGTTGCTGCAACCCATTATCAGATTTGGGCAATAAGTTGCTACACCCCACACACTGCTCTCCAGCCCTCAGCTATGGATTTACAGTATGCAAAGGCCAAGCTTTAGAAGAAAGATACAGTGCAAAAGAGAAGGGAGAAATAACCGTGATAGCTAACACAATTCTTGATTCTCTTCCACTCCTTGGGCCGGTTTTTATACCTCCGGCATTCACAGTCTGAGTACAACCGCAGTCAGGACTCCTGACCCAAACTCAATAACTAAATATTTGCCTGTGAAGTTATTCAGTTCAGGTCAGGAGACTTGCAGTAGGTTCAGACATCCATAATAGGACCTTGAATGTCGGACATGTGAATCCGGCCTTAGAGGTAGTAAAAAACACAAGTTGCACAGTACAGACGGACCCCAACACAGTGATCACTACTATTATCCAAGACATATTTTATATACTGTGTCAATAGCTCAGATTTCCAGATTAACCCACCATTCCATCTTGATTGATTGCGATTGGACGACCTTATTTTGTAATGAAATATTAATTGCATAGTATGGCTGAAAAAAAAAATTGGCCTATTATAAACATGTGTTTTTATTGCTGTTCAGTTTAACCCTGATGGAAAAGCCATGGATTTATTTAATCCCTGCAATCAAGACCTATCGGCAGTCTACATATCTGCACTTGGAGTGTAAGTCCTATTGTAAACACCAAAAGTATTCCATGTGTGTTTCAATGTATATCTATTGTGTTTATGGATAATGTCTATCCCACATACAAAAATGAACGAGCAAAAGGGTAACAATGTTTTGACTTTCAGGCTTCATATCTCTACATCCACTACTGCTTCTAACGTGAGACTACCATCATTTTACAGACAATCATCTTGGCTATCTCGTACATAAATTTGACTTGCAACTATTTAGCATATGATTAGTTATGCATTTCTTTTCATGTCACTACATTGTTACTGTTTTGCTCCTGGTGGTGGAAAAATATTTTTCTTCCTGTATATTACAAAATGCAACACATTCCCTAATAGCTCAGAGTGTTATTAGATTGATTCCCAAGCGAAAGGTCACTGGTTCGAATTGACAAAAGGAAAGATCCCAGAGTGAGTAAAGTAAACCACGAAATATAAAATAAAGTAAGTACTGTTAGGTTATATGCCGCCTACTTCCTAAAAAGAAACAGAAGGTCGGTGCAGAGTAAAGAAGAGAAACAGCTAATAGATAAACCCCTGCTGGAATTTCATTGACTAGCTTTAAGCTACAGCAGAATGGCTGACCATCCATATGAAACTATCCCCAGCAGGAAATGCCAGCAGGGGGAAAGAATATAAATCCGAAAGGTGATAGGGCAGACAAATGAAAACACCTGTGTTATGCTAAACAGACTGAAGCCAGAAAAAAAGAGAGACTAAACACCCAGAGAAAAGGTGTCTGCTGTGGCTTGGCGGACAGAGTGGCCAATCACAAATCACAGGCTCAAGGGTTCAAACACAGGAGCATTATAGTCTACCAATTGTGGTGTGACAAACATGGCAGTGGAGATGGCTCTTATGTTTGTAATCACAGTCAAGATCACAGTCGTCCATGCAAGCACTGTGCAACGCAGGTTACACAAGTTTGGAATAATGACTCAAAAAAAGGTGAAGAAGCCTCGAAAAAAAAAAAAGTACGAAAAGTGGACAGTAAGAGATTGGAAATGGGTGATTTGAAGCGGTGAGACGAAAGTTAATAGACTAGGCTCTGATGGGTGCAAATGGGTCGCGAAGAAACAAAGGGAAAAAGGGCTAACAGAGAAATTGAAGGAACTGTCAAGTTTGGTGGAAGAAGCCTGATGATGTGGGGTTGTTTCACAACCAAAGGCGTTGAATAATGGACCAGGATCAATGTTGGTCTCAATGCTGAGCTATATGTAAGTATCCTACAAGACAATTTACTTTGTACACTCAAGTACTTTGGGTATGAAAAGGATGACCTAGTGTTCCAGCAGAACAACGACCCGAAGCATACTTTGAGATTGGTGAAGAAATGGTTAAAATGACAATGAAGTAGAGGTGCAGGATTGGCCCCCATAGTGCTAATACCTCAATCCAATCGAACACTTTTGGGTAGAGTTCAAGAAAAAGCTGTATACATACCCAAGTAAGTCGACCAGTATGCACCAACTTTGGGGACGTCTAGAAGAGACCTGGGGTCAGATTTTGGTTGAGACATATTTGAATCTGATCGAGAGCATGCCCAGAAGGATTCAGGCAGTGTTGAAAGCCAAAGGTGGATTTACAAAATACCAACAAAGCAATAAAAATTAAAATTTAGATTTTTAGGAGCAAAATAGTAACAATGCAGTGACATGACAAGAATCTGCATAACTAATCATATGCTAAATAGTTGTAAGTCAAATTTATGTATGAGATAGCCAAGAAGATTGTCTATAGAACGATGGTAGTCTCACGTTAGTGGATGGTGAGATATGAAGCCTGAAAGTCAAAAGTTCAAAACATTGTTACCCTTTTGCTTGTCGGTGTACAAACTAACAATTCTTACCTCAAAGTTGTCCCCTTTAGCTCACCAAGGTCTTATATACACAATGTACTGTTGGGTAACCTCAATAATGTAGTAAATGACCTAAACAGGTTGCACCATCCTGTAACTTATTGCTATAGTTAATATTGCACAATTGTCACCACCAGATTGGGTGAGCCTTTTTATTTGTCTTGTTTAAGCAAGTGAAACATTTCCCTTCACAGGGCTATTGATGGTTCCACCGAAATGATGATTACCAGCCCAGAGGACGCGTATAGTTCGTACCGTTGTGGACGAGAGCAGCTAGAGGACCAAAATTATACGTATGTCACAAAATGACATTTTAATTCTCAATTGAGTTTCCATGCACATTATTTGATAGCATGCTTTTAGTTTATTAAAAACGCAAAATACTTGATTTAATCATAAAGGCGCAGTCATTCCTAAATATTCTGAAGAAAACAAAAAGATAATAGTAACAATACACACCGAATGTGAGATCTTTGTGCCCACAATACTGCTGCTGCACTAGCTCACATGTATCAGCACAGCTCTATTCCTATACTGCTTTACCTCTCTACAGCCCACGAGAGACCCTTGTGATAAGGAAAATAATCAATACAGCTATTATAATCTATAATTTGCACATAATATTACTTGTTATGAACCAGCTTTATAAAATCATGTGTGGTAACTTCAGCTAATGAAACCAGTTAGGCCTGTAGACGTCTTTGGAACGTTCTGTAGGTTAATGTTCTCTAGATAAGGTGTACTCAAAGAAACCAATTCCCAATGGATCCACATGTAAGATGGGGTTTCTCAAATCCCATTAAAGGGAACCTGTCATCAAAAAAATGCAGTTTAATCTGCAGGCATCATGTTATAGAGCAGAGGGGAGCAGAATAGATTGATATATACGGTAATTTTCTTAGAAAATATTCAGTATAACCAATGTTTCAATTCTTTAAACCAGTGCTATTTCTGGAGTTTTGGGTCCAGTCCTATCAGTGACTGACAGCTTTCTAAGGATAAGTGGGCATACAAATATAGCTGTCAGTCACTGGTAGGACCGCCCACTGGACTTGAAGTGGTTAGGTGCAATTCAATGGCAATACATATCTTGGACTTCATTTCTAATGTCCTTTGCTACAATTCTGCTGAAGGAATACTTAGAAATGTGGCCCCTGGAGGAACTCCTCAAATATTTCTATTAACATCAGCCTCTGTATATGTATGTTTCAACTTTAGTACTAATCTTAGGTGTAGAGAGGGACAATTCTCTTATCAAGTCTTCCTTTATTGTGCACATCAGTGAAGGATCAATAATCCAAATTCAATTACATGCAGGTTTTTTTTATATTTTGATGGTGAGCTATTAAATTGAAGATTACTATGGATGCTATGGATACTTTATTTCTCTCTGACTGATGCTGCCTGTGTCTGACATGTCATCCTCGCCCCACTACAGATCATGCGGTGGGTTCGCTTTTACACTGGTGCTGCTTTTGTGGCCCTCTTTACCTCCCTTAGCAGACTCTGCCTGCTCTCATCCCACTTTAATACAGTTTAATCAAATAGGTACAATTTCCTTCCGAAAGCAGCCAGGAGAAGTTTGCTGTCACATCTTTAGCAAAAGCAGTACAGCCAGCTATGTGAAGAAGTTACACAGACTCTACAGCAGCAAAATGATCGGATTTTTTTAATTAAAGGGAACCTGTCACTGGAAGAAAACGCTAATAATCTGCAGATATGGGGTTAATCTGCAGGTTAATAGCGTTATGAACCTGCCCGGCGCAATAAAAACATCAAAAAACTACCAATAAAAGGTAAAAAATGGGAGAAGTAGTGCCACCAAAGTGCCACACCCTGACAGGAGGTATATAGCAATTGAGGTAGAAATAAAGCGAAAGCTTAACGGGATCTGGAAGAGGCTAGAAGTCTGAACGGCATAAATAATTCTCTATAGTTCCCCAATGAATCAATATAAAAAATGCAGCATACAATCAGATGTTTACAGAACCTAGTGGGCTATATAAAGTGCTTGTGAATCACTGAGGGAGTACAATAAAGAGACCTAATAATAGTAAGGAGGTAAATCAACCTGCAGTCCTCAAGGTCATAAGCTGTAAAAAATAGATAAACAAGTGTAAACATGGCCAAATAATAGGAAGATACAAATGATAGCAGCAGCACAACATTAATAAGATAGACAAAGGGGGAGTTGTTCAGCTGACATCAAAAAGACAGCAATGTTAACCATATAAAAAGACTTAATAGCAATATATGGTGTGATGACAAGAGAAATCCCCCAGTTAAACCTGACCACATATCAGCTATATTAACCAATGTGAACCCCAGTTTACAACCTGATAGAGATGCGGATAAGGGGGAGTTTGTTTTGCTAACATTGCCGTGGTTTATGCCATACTATTAATAAACCAGCAAGAAGATTTAAAGAGACAATGTTCCTGTATCTCCCTCTATGTACAGCCGAGTGAGCCGATCTACCACAGTTGGTGCTGGCAACATCCCCAGGAAGCAAGTGTGACGGCTATGTACAGACTGCATGTCCTGGGTGAAGGTGGCTGTAAGGATGGAACAGCAGTCAGACAAAATGGAGGAGCTAATCAAACACCTTATCCAATGCCTGTGATGCGCCCCCTGGGCCGTGGGGTACTCGGTGCCGGGCCGGTTGGTGCAGGGGATGTCACAGTGGCAGTGACCCGGTCCGTGACCCAGGGCGGTCAATAAAAGGGGGATTTATAGTTTTTATAGTTTAATGTTCGTGACGCCACCTGTGGTATGCGGCTATAGGGAGCCACCGCTGCGATGCAGATCCCCTGGAGCTGATGGTGACGCAGCAGAGTTGGTTCAGCTCTCCACAGGTAGAGCTAAGCTCCAGGGCGGTGCAGTGATGAGCAATGAGGTAGATGTTGCTGTGCAGGGGATGGCGCAGATAATAATTCTAGGACACAGTGGGGTGCAGTCTTCAAGGTTTACTCACAGTTGTCAGACTCCAGGTCACCAGTACCAGGGTGACCTCCTGTCACGGGTGTGTCGCCACGAAGATCGTCACGATTACACAGCCTGACTTCTCGCAGCTGACTTTTTGGTGCTTTGTGTTTTTCAGCAGTGAGGGAATTAATTCTCTCTCTCTCTGTGCTAGACGAGGTCCAGCCTCGCCCAGCTGCAATCAATGTTGCTGTAGTTAGACTCCTTCATATGCCTGCTGGTCTGTTAGGGAAGTGTCGGTGAAAGCTTTTCATGCAGACTAACAGAGCGGATCGTGGCATTTGGAGTTTAAGAGATAAGTGTATTTGGAGAGTTTTTTCCCTTCCTCGCTTTATCATTTATCTCCTTTCCCGTTGGTGTTCCCTCTGTTGTAGTTGTGTAGTTTTTGTATGCAAGGTGATTTTGGTTTTTCCCTTGTACTGTCTCGTGCGTCTAAGTACTGTGTGTGGGCATATTATTACTTGTCCCCTTTTGTAGTGATCGGGGTCCTTCTCAGGACTAGATTACTTTGGTGCAGGGATCCTCAGGAGGTAGGGGTTACGCTGGCGGCCTGGACCTCTGTACCTTTAACAGTACCTCCAGGTTGAGGGATTAGTCAGGGCCCCAGCTTAGGGTCAGCTTAGGCCCCCTACCTCCAGTATACAGTGACAGCGTGACATTTTCACCGACCCGCTTAGTTTTTCTCCAGCTACCATGGATCCAGTAGCCGGTCTAGCTCGGCAGTTGCAGAGCTTGTCCATGGAGCTGACGGACGTTAGGTCCAAGGTTTTGTATCCTCAGGAGCAAGCCGGACCAGAACCTAAAGTAGCTCTCCCTGACAGGTTCACTGCGGGGCGGGACAAGTTTTTTGTTTTCCGGGAGGCATGCAAGTTGTACTTTCGGCTGCGGCCTCGGTCATCGGGGAGTGAAGAACAAAGGGTGGGAATTGTCATCTCGCTCCTACAAGGGGACCCACAATCTTGGGCGTTCTCTCTACCCCCGGGCTCCCCGGTTCTCCAGTCAGTGGATAGGTTTTTCGCTGCTCTGGGACTCGTATATGATGACCCTGATCGGATCTCCCTTGCTGAGTCTAAGTTACGTAGGATCCAGCAGGGAGATCGTCCGGCGGAGGAATTCTGTTCAGAGTTCCGCAGGTGGGCCACGGACACCCAGTGGAATGACCCGGCTCTTAGGAGCCAGTTTTGTCAAGGTTTATCCGACAAATTACAGGATGTGTTGGCACAGTATGACTCTCCCGCGTCACTGGAAGCCGCTATGGCCCTTGCTATTCGCGTTGACAGACGGCTTCGGGAGAGGTGTGGGATAACTCTACCCCCTGTGATGACTCCACCTCCTACAAGGTCCCCTCATATGGTTGTTCCCCTGGTCAGTCCAGAGGAGCCTATGCAATTAGGTGGGACATCATTTCGGGGGAGGGGACCGGTGGTGCGCCATAAGGCAGGAAGGTGTTTCTTCTGCGGGAGAAAGGGACATTTTATTGGGGGGTGTCCATCCCGTCCCTTGCAGAGTGAAGAGTCGTCGGAAAACTGTTGATCCCAGGTTGTGTGGTGGACGGCAATCTGGGAGTAGGTATTTCGTCCCTAGGTTCATCTAAGTTTCTCGTACCGGCGGAAGTGGTGGTGGGTACGAGAACTGAGAGGATATCTGTTCTTCTGGATAGTGGGGCCGGGGCTAATCTGGTTGATGCTCGGTTTGCCCGGGTTCAAGGTATGCGATTGAGTGAGTTGGCTAAACCCATCCCCATATTCTCGATCGATGCCAGGCCTCTCTGTCAGGGAAGTTTTTTGCAAGCTGTACATGACGTAAAACTTCAAGTGGGGGCGATACATAAAGAACTGTTGTCTTGCTACGTGTTGGAGGGTCTTCCCACTCCTATAGTGTTGGGCCTTCCTTGGTTAACTAAGCATAACCCGGTTATTAATTGGCAAACCAGAGAGATAAGCCAATGGAGTAAATTCTGTAATAAAAACTGCATGAACACGGTCATCGGTGCGGTTACTCCTTGGGTATTACCTCCATTTCTGGCGGACTTTGAGGATGTATTCTCGGAGAAAGGGTGTCAGGAACTACCTCCTCATCGCGAGTATGACTGTTCTGTAAAACTGCTCCCTGAGGCCAAGTTACCTAAAGCTAGGTTGTATAACCTTTCTGGTCCTGAGAGGCAGGCCATGAAGGATTATATTTCAGAAAGTCTGGCTAAGGGGCATATTAGACCTTCATCTTCACCGGTGGCTGCGGGGTTCTTCTTTGTTAAGAAGAAAGATGGAGGCCTACGCCCTTGCCTGGATTTCCGTGAACTTAATCGGATTACGGTCCGGGATCCGTATCCGCTCCCACTTATTCCCGATCTCTTTAATCAGATCGTGGGCGCCAAATGGTTCTCTAAGTTGGATCTCAGGGGGGCGTACAATCTGATTAGGATGAAGGAGGGGGATGAGTGGAAGACGGCGTTTAACACTCCGGAGGGGCATTATGAGAACCTTGTCATGCCATTCGGTCTGACTAATGCCCCGGCGGTGTTCCAACACTTTGTTAATGACATTTTTCGCCGCCTGGTGGGACAGTTTGTTGTCATATATCTGGATGATATCTTAATTTACTCGCCGGATCTGGTGTCTCATCAGGAGCACGTTAGGCAGGTGTTACAGATCCTGCGGGATAATAAACTGTATGCCAAATGGGAAAAGTGTGTGTTCGCCGTACAGGAACTCCAGTTTTTAGGCTTCCTGGTTTCAGCGTCCGGTTTTCGTATGGACCCTGGGAAAGTGCGGGCAGTTCTTGAGTGGGATCGGCCAGAGAATCTTAAGGCACTACAACGTTTCCTGGGGTTTGCGAATTATTACCGGAAGTTCATTCGTAATTTCTCTTCCATGGTTAAGCCTCTCACAGACATGACTAAAAAGGGGACGGATTTTTCTAGGTGGTCTGACAAGGCTTGTCAAGCATTCTCCTCCTTGAAAAAATGTTTTGCCTCGGCACCCATACTCATTCAACCTGATGCGTCACAGCCATTCATTGTAGAGGTAGACGCTTCCGAGGTAGGGGTGGGAGCAGTATTGTCACAAGGTTCGTCCCCTGGTAAGTGGCATCCGTGCGCCTTTTTCTCAAAAAAATTGTCGTCCGCTGAGAGGAATTACGATGTCGGCAATAGGGAACTCTTGGCCATTAAGTTAGCTTTTGAGGAGTGGCGCCATTTTTTGGAGGGGGCAGTCCATCCGGTCACCGTCATCACCGATCACAAGAACCTGCTATATCTGGAGTCCGCGAAACGTCTGAATCCCAGACAAGCTAGGTGGTCATTGTTTTTTACCAGGTTTAATTTTGTCGTTACATATCGTCCTGGGTCAAAAAATGTAAAGGCGGATGCCTTATCTCGTAGTTTCCCTGGGGCCGGGAATACGGACGACCCGATTCCTATCCTTCAGGAGGGGGTGGTGGTTTCGGCACTATGCTCTGAGCTGGAGGAGGAGGTATTGGAGGCTCAGGGGGACGCCCCTGTTGGACCTCCGGGGAGACTGTTTGTTCCAGATCAGTTGCGACAAAAGGTGATCGAGGCACACCATAACTCAGTTTTTGCAGGACACCCGGGGAGTAGAGCAACTGTGGATCTCCTCTCGCGTCGGTTTTGGTGGCCTAACTTACATAAGGAGGTGGTAACTTTTGTCGCGTCCTGTGGGGTTTGTGCGCGCTCTAAGACCTCACATACCCGTCCGTCTGGGGCCCTCTTACCTTTGAAGATCCCGGAGCGTCCTTGGACTCATCTGTCTATGGACTTTATTACGGACCTCCCTCCGTCTTCGGGTAAGACGGTCATACTCGTTGTAGTGGACAGATTCAGCAAGATGGCACATTTTATCGCTCTTCCGGCTCTCCCTAATGCTAAAACTCTTGCGCAGGTGTTCATTGAGGAGATTGTGAGGCTTCACGGGGTACCCTCCGAGGTGGTGTCTGATCGGGGGTCTCAGTTTGTGTCCAAGTTCTGGAAGGCGTTTTGTGCACGGCGGGGGATGCATTTGTCATTCTCATCGGCTTTTCATCCTCAGACCAATGGTCAGACGGAACGTATGAACCAGAGCTTGGAGACATATCTCCGGTGTTTTGTGTCAGAGAACCAGGAGGACTGGGCTTCTTTCTTACCTCTGGCAGAGTTTGCCCTTAATAATAGGCGGAGCGAGTCCACTGGTAAGTCCCCGTTTTTTGGGGCATATGGTTTTCACCCCCAGTTTTGTACTTTCAGTAGGGGGGGCTCTTCGGGGGTTCCTGAGGAGGAACGATTTTCCTCATCACTCGCTTCAGTATGGAGAGGGGTGCTGAAGAATCTGAATACTATGGGGAACCGATACAAACGTATGGCTGATAGGAGGAGAGTGTCTGGTCCGGACCTAAGTGTGAACGATCGGGTATGGTTGTCTACCAGGAATATTAAACTTAAGGTTCCCTCCTGGAAACTGGGTCCCAGGTTCATCGGGCCGTACAGAATCAGTTCTATAATTAATCCGGTGGCATTCCGTCTTGACCTCCCCCCTACGTTTAAAATTCACAACGTGTTCCACAGATCGTTGCTTAAGAGGTATGTGGTGCCGGTGGTACCGTCACCTTTACCTCCCCCTCCAGTGGTGGTCAATGGTAACTTGGAGTTCCAGGTATCGAGGGTCATCGATTCACGCTTTAATCGCCGGTCCCTTCAGTACCTGGTTCATTGGAAAGGGTATGGTCCTGAGGAGAGGATGTGGGTTCCTGCGTCGGATATTAACGCAGACCGATTAGTTCGGGCCTTCCACACGACTCACCCGGATAAACCTGGCCCTGAGGGTCCGGAGGCCCCTCGTAGAAGGGGGGGTACTGTCACGGGTGTGTCGCCACGAAGATCGTCACGATTACACAGCCTGACTTCTCGCAGCTGACTTTTTGGTGCTTTGTGTTTTTCAGCAGTGAGGGAGTTAATTCTCTCTCTCTCTGTGCTAGACGAGGTCCAGCCTCGCCCAGCTGCAATCAATGTTGCTGTAGTTAGACTCCTTCATATGCCTGCTGGTCTGTTAGGGAAGTGTCGGTGAAAGCTTTTCATGCAGACTAACAGAGCGGATCGTGGCATTTGGAGTTTAAGAGATAAGTGTATTTGGAGAGTTTTTTCCCTTCCTCGCTTTATCATTTATCTCCTTTCCCGTTGGTGTTCCCTCTGTTGTAGTTGTGTAGTTTTTGTATGCAAGGTGATTTTGGTTTTTCCCTTGTACTGTCTCGTGCGTCTAAGTACTGTGTGTGGGCATATTATTACTTGTCCCCTTTTGTAGTGATCGGGGTCCTTCTCAGGACTAGATTACTTTGGTGCAGGGATCCTCAGGAGGTAGGGGTTACGCTGGCGGCCTGGACCTCTGTACCTTTAACAGTACCTCCAGGTTGAGGGATTAGTCAGGGCCCCAGCTTAGGGTCAGCTTAGGCCCCCTACCTCCAGTATACAGTGACAGCGTGACACCTCCCACGTCGTTCTGCGTTCACCAAGTCAGGGGTTCAGCAATCCCTCAGGTAATACAAGAGTACTTAACGGGACCCCATTCTGTGTGCCTTCCTCGGCCGTCTTCCTGCGCTGGCTCTCACCCTCCTGCCCTGCACCTCGCAACCAGTGTCCCAAGCCGGTAGCCTCGGATCTTGTCGGGCAACCTGCAGTTCCCTGAATCCTATGTGGCTACCTTTTTAGCGATGTAGTTGCGGTTGTGAGCAGCTGCACCCTGAAAGTACAGAAGCCTCCGGTTTATAGCTCAGCCTTGTAGTTCTCCACTAGTTAGGGGCCGGTCCTCTTTTCGGCCTGATCCCTTCACGTTCCTACAGATTCGGGCGCGCGAATAGCATCCGCACTTCCCATGCCCCTAGGATCCCCTCTGTCTCTGGAGCCTTCCCTGCTCCCGTCCTCTCTCTCTCTCTCTCTCTCTCTCTCTCTCTCTCTCTCTCTCTCTCTCTCTCTGTCCTGGGCCTCTCTTACTAGGCCCCACTCCTCTCAACTCCTGCTCCAAGCACTGGAGCCAGGAGCATGGAACCTCCTCCACTGCTCTCCTGAGCAGGACTCGACCCTTCTAGATGGTTCCTTGCTTTCTTATACTCCTACTGAAGTGCTCCCCTAAACTACTTCCTCCACCCACACCCACTACATGGTTCCACCCTCCAGCCAGGGACCAGGGACTGTGCTCTCCCTTAGGAGCAATCTCGCCCTTCCCTCTGAAATGGAGTGTAATGGATGCAAGTGTGTGGGTCCCGGGCAGTACTCCATCCTTACCTGAGAGTGGGATACCACACCTCTGGTTGAGATTCAGTACCTCTGTGGCGACTGAACCCGCAGGGGTGCCACACCAGCACCAGCAGCACCGGGAGCAGCAGAAGCAGCAACAGCTGGCACAACAGGGGACAAGTAAGCTGCTAAGGCAACAGCTCCAACAGCACCAGCAACAGAGCTGACAACAGCAGCAGACTGAGTTACTTACAGAGGCGATTCGTGGCACAGCAGCAGCTCCAACCCCGATGTCAGCTGATGATTTCTCTGTCCGGAAGGCGGTGAGGAGAGCCTTGCAGAAGATGACCCCGGGTGATGACATAGAGGCCTTTCAAACCGTTTTTGAAAGGGTTGCCGATAGGGAAAAACTCCCGTCAGAGCAGTGGGCGGAAGTCCTGGCACCATACTTAATGGGGGAGCCACAAAAGGCCAACTATGATTTGGCCTTACAGGATGCCAAAGAATATGAAAAATTGAAAACAGAAATTTTGGCGCGCTTGGGGGTGACCATATCTGTCAGGGCACAACGGGTCCAACGCTGAGCATATCACTGGGACAAACCACCTCGCTCCCAAATGTTTGATCTGCTGATCATAGGCCGGGACTTTGTGTTGCTTTGTGGGTGAGGAGTGGAGACCTCGATCGCTCAGGTAAGAAACGGGTTGACCCTAAATAGTCTCATCAACCCCAGATCTGCTGCTGCTGTTGAGTTTCACTTCTGTGTATTGGGAGCAGAGGAGAAGGTAGTATCCCCCGAGGCAGACATTCCTGAGATTGGGGTGACCAGAGAAAATTTTGGGTTCACTCAACCTAGGGACCTATCATTTAAAAGAAGTGTTCAATAAGATAACCGTCATAAACGGCATAGCACAGGAGTCGGGGGCTGACACCAGGTTTCCCTATTTCATGTTGAGTGGGGACTTATTGTACCGAGTTAATAAGGTAAGAAATGAGATAGTGCAGCAATTATTGGTACCAGGACCCTACAGACAAAGGGTATTGGACAAAGCCCATTCACATGTCTTAGATGACCACCTGGGAGTGGACAAAACTCAAGAACGGGTCATGCAAAGGTTCTATTGGCCCAGATGTCATCAAGAAATCCTAAGGTATTGCAAGTCCTGTCCCAACTGCCAGTCAACCGCTACTGCCTCTCATTTCCAAAATCCTCTCATGCTGATATCCATCAAGGCAGGGCAAAAGAGGGATCCCGTTGAACCTCCATGTGGGCTGGATAAGCCAGCAGGGGATACTGAGGATGTCACAGTGGCAGAGACACTGTCATCGGCCCAGAAACTACTGTGTGGAGAACTGCTTCTGTGGAACCGGGACCTGTTCTCAGAATTGCCAGGAAGTACGCAGGTGGTTGAACATGAAATCAAGATGGAACCACATGTACATCCTGGAGGAGAGTCGCGTTTCTGCAACAACCACAGGAAACTAAATGTGGTATCGAAATGTGATGCGTATCCAATGCCCTGCATTGATGATCATGCAGAGAAGCTAAGGTCAGCCAGATACATCACCACCCTGGACCTAATGAAAGGTTGCTTACAAATCCTTCTCTCTCAAGTGCAAAGGAGAGGACAGCCTCTTCTACACTTCTACACCTGACGGTTGCTTCCAGCATACCAGAATTCCGTTCAAGTTGCAAGGAGCCCCAGATACATTCCGGAGGGTCTTGGACCAGATCTTAGCCCCTTACAAAAAGTATGTCACAGCTTACCTCGACAATATTGTGATATTAAGCCTGGATTGGGGAAGTCATCTGCAGAAGGTCCAGGCCGTGCTGGATGCGCTGAGGAAAGGGCGTTTACCATAAATCCAAAGAAGGTTCCAAAACCTATGGCTTTGGGCAGAGGGGAGGGATATGTGACAAAGTCACTGGCAAAGTATTGGAGGGAGATGTGTAGCACTGAGATTGTTAGCTCCAGTAATATAAACATAGAAAAAGTGCTCCAACACATGAAGTAGAGTGAGGGGTTAATCAGAAATGTTTAGTGCTAGGGCAATTAAACACCTGTAGAAAGGGAGGAGTTCAGAGGATAAACTTCCAGCCTTTTAGCTCATTTGTTGTGGGGAGGGTCTGGAGGTACAAGCTCTGGAGCTGTATTGTCAGGTGAAGGAAAGTTAAACCTTGGGTTCTGATATATGTGATTTATTCATTTGCAGCACATTGTTTAAAGTTACGGTGGAGAGAAGCGAGAGCGGAAACAACACAGGGTCAATGTATGTACGATCCATGGTGAAGATTTTTGAACTTAGTGAGAAATCTTTACAAACCAAGGAAAATATGTAAGTATACCGGTACCTGAGTGATGTCGGGGGGGAATCCAGTTTTTTCTCACAAATAAGCATTTCCATCAAAATTAAAAATATCCTCTTACTTTGTTCTTATATGTCCTTTTTCTATCATACTGTTAAAAGTTCCATTCACTGGTTTCTTAGGTCTATGTTTAAAAGCTATTTGTCTCCAAACCACTAATCACTACTATAGCAGCATCTATATATGTGGTCACCAATTTACCTAATTTCAAATTGACTATTTTTGCAAGAATAAGTAAAGTTGTTGTGAAGCCCAAGTGACAACCTCTGTCTGAACTGTTACCAGTAGCGCAGATCTAAGGGATGCACAGATCAGGCATGCTGAAATGACACGCTCAATCCTTTGTTACTACAGGAGATACTGTGATGTCAGAGGTGTCTATTTATTATTAAAATAAACATGCATGACCGACCAAGCGAAGTGTGATTCTGCATGGGAAAGTCTAGGGATCTTGTACCGCCAACGGCTATAATATATGTATGGCTGGCTTTTAGCAGCAGATTTAAAGTGGATCTATTACCAAATTTTACAATGTTAAAGTGCAAATTGCCTCTTCAGAGAAAAAGAGGACTTGAACTCTATAGTGCCACCTATTGGAAGCAGCAATCCTGCAAGTCACAATCAACCCTTTAACGAGTCGTGCAATATGACTTAGGATAAAAGCCAATATTAAAGGGAATTTGTCAGCAGGTTTTTCACTATTTAATCTGAGGAAAGCATAATATAGGGCACGAGACCCTGATTCCCGGGTTGTGTCAATTATTAATGTGAACAAACATAATGAGCATTACATAATGTGATACATACATACAATATATACAAGTTCATGGGGTAGTCCATGCAAAATAAAGGATATAGCAAATGAGTGCCAACCTAGCTATTAAAAAGTGAATCAATCCAGTTCAACTTTCAAGGGGCACAACGTATAGACAGCCATGGATATGGGTTTCGAACCAGATAGTAGATTGGAAAGAAGAAAGAGGCAGTATACCCGTATACAAGTAAGTATAGGTAGGAGCATACCTGTATTCGAGTCTGGGGATCAGTGTGTCACATGTGGTATAGGGTACAGCGATCAGGAAGTGGTGAGCCATGTGGCGACGCCAGGGTCCAGCGGAATAGGCACAAGTTGTGGGTAATTAGGAATGGGCGGACCCGTGGATGTTCGGGTCCGTAAGGTTTGGCCAAACTTTATAAAAAAAGTTCGGTTCAGGTACCAGAACGGTACTTGAACTTTATCCAGAACCCCATTCAAGTGAATGGGGGCCCGAACATCTAGTGGTTCCTACGTGATCCTCTGTGTGACAGCGTGAGAAACACCGTCTCTGACCGGCAGTAACCTAACTGAAGTTACCGCCGGTCACAGTTCCCACGCTGTCACACAGAGGACAGCATGTGAGCCAGCGGCTGTGACCTAAGATGAAAATGTTACCATCGGTCATACATCGGCTGAAAGTAGCAAGAGCACGCAAAGCTGATGAGAGTATTCACCAGCCAGCGCCTGAGTACAGCAGTAGCTTTACTGCTATCCACAGGCACTGGAGACAAAGAGGAATATGGACGTTGAATCGAGATTACTTTGTGAGATCATTTTATTAATAAATGGGTGTACAAGGGCTAGTGTTGGAGCGTCTTTATTCAAATTTTTTTTTTCTGTGTGTGTTTTTATTAAGACTGGGTTAGTAATGGGGGTGTCTGACTGACACTTCTCAGTTACTAACCCCCAAAACAATTACTCCGATTGCAACCACACCAGGGTAATCGGGAAGAGCTGAGGCTAAGCGCTAGAAATATCACATCAAATATGATGTGCCACTTCTAGGGTGGCTGCAGGCTATTTGTAGGTTGGGAATGGCCCAATAACCATAGGCATTCCCAGCCTATTAATATTTGCATTCCCTTAGTTGGTTATTAAAACTAGGGGGAACACCACATCGTTTTTTCAATTTACAGTGGTGGCCAAAAGTATTGGCACCCCTGCAATTCTGTCAGATAATACTCAGTTTCTTCCTGAAAATGATTGCAATCACAAATTCTTTGGTATTATTATCATCATTTAATTTGTCTTCAATGAAAAAAGACAAAAAGAATTGTCCTAAAGCCAAATTGGATATAATTCCATACCAAACCTAAAAAAGGGGGTGGACAAAAGTATTGCCACTGTTTGAAAAATCATGTGATGCTTCTCTAATTCGTGTAATTAACAGCACCTGTAACTTACCTGTGGCACCTAACAGGTGTTGGCAATAACTAAATCACACTTGCAGCCAGTTAATATGGATTAAAGTTGACTCAACCTCTGTCCTGTGTCCTTGTGTGTACCACATTGAGCATGAAGAAAAGAAAGAAGACCAAAGAACTGTCTGAGGACTTGAGAAACCAAATTGTGAGGAAGCATGAGCAATCTCAAGGCTACAAGTCCATCTCCAAAGACCTGAATGTTCCTTTGTCTTCCGTGCGCAGTGTCATCAAGAAATTTAAAGCCCATGGCACTGTGGCTAACCTCCCTAGATGTGGACGGAAAAGAAAAATTGACGAGAGATTTCAACGCAAGATTGTGCGGATGGTGGATAAAGAACCTCGACTAACATCCAAACAAGTTCAAGCTGCCCTGCAGTCCGAGGGTACAACAGTGTCAACCCGTACTATCCGTCGGCGTCTGAATGAAAAGGGACTGTATGGTAGGATACCCATGAAGACCCCACTTCTTACCCCAAGACATAAAAAAGCCAGGCTGGAGTTTGCCAAAACTTACCTGAGAAAGCCTAAAACGTTTTGGAAGAATGTTCTCTGGTCAAATGAGACAAAAGTAGAGCTTTTTGGGAAAAAGCATCAACATAGAGTGTACAGGAAAAAAAAAGAGGCATTCAAAGAAAAGAACACAGTCCCTACAGTCAAACATGGCGGAGGTTCCCTGATGTTTTGGGGTTGCTTTGCTGCCTCTGGCACTGGACTGCTTGACTGTGTGCATGGCATTATGAAGTCTGAAGACTACCAACAAATTTTGCAGCATAATGTAGGGGCCAGTGTGAGAAAGCTGGGTCTCCCTCAGAGGTCATGGGTCTTCCAGCAGGACAATGACCCAAAACACACTTCCAAAAGCACTATAAAATGGTTTGAGAGAAAGCACTGGAGACTTCTAAGGTGGCCAGCAATGAGTCCTGACCTGAATCCCATAGAACACCTGTGGAGAGATCTCAAAATGGCAGTTTGGAGAAGGCACCCTTCAAATATCAGGGACCTGGAGCAGTTTGCCAAAGAAGAATGGTCTACAAATCCAGCAGAGCATTGTAAGAAACTCATTGATGGTTACCGGAAGCGGTTGTCCGCAGTTATTTTGGCTAAAGGTTGTGCCACCAAGTATTAGGCTGAGTGTGCCAATACTTTTGTCTGGCCCATTTTTGGAGTTTTGTGTGAAATGATCAATGATTTGATTTTTACTTCATTCTCTTTTGTGTTTTTTCATTGAAGACAAATTAAATGAAGTTAATAATACCAAAGAATTTGTGATTGCAATCATTTTCAGGAAGAAACTGAGTATTATCTGACAGAATTGCAGGGGTGCCAATACTTTTGGCCACCACTGTATTTATTTCTAATAAATTAAAATAGTAATAAATAAGTTCATTAAAAAATAATGTGGGGTCTCTCCTATTTTAATTTAGTTTTTAATAACCAGCCAAGGGAAAGCAGGCAGCTGTGAGCTGGTCTTATTATTCTGGGAAGGGGCCAATATCCATGGAACTTCCCAACGTAATAATATCAACCCTCAGCTGTCTGCTTTGCCTTTGCTGGTTATTAAAAATGGGGGGACCCCATGTCATTTTTTTTAGGGTTCCCTCATTTTTAATAACCAGCAAAGGCAAAGCAGACAGCTGGCGGCTGATATTAATAAGTTGGAAAGGTCCATGAATATTGGCCCCTTCCCAGCCTAATAAGACTAGCCCTCAGCCACCCTAGAAATGGCACACCCATTAGATGAGCCAATTCTGGCGCTTAGCCTCGGCTCTTCCAGATTGCCCTGGTGCAGTGGCGATCGGGGTAATGGGATTGTGGGGTTAATATCAGCTGTGTAATGTCCGCTGACATCAAGCCCATGGGTTAGTAATGGAGAGGCGTCTAAAAGACACCCAATTACTAACCCAGTAAGTAAAAGAGAAGAAAACACAGAAAAAAAATATTTATTTTAAAAAAAAACTTCCCAACAATTTCCTTCTTTTGCCCATTTATTAAAAAAATAATAATAATCCACCTGGTCCACTGTTATCCATAATATGGAGGTCCCATGACGATCCCAGTCTTCTTCATCCAGTCTATGGAGCTCCGTTCGGAGAACGCAGCTCCATAGACTGAAGCAGCAGCCAATGCCAGGTCTGACTCTGTATTACGGGAAACCGGCTGCTGTGAACTGAGGTGACATCAGTAAGGTTATCTCCGTTCACAGCGAGTAACACTATTGAGCCTCGTTTTCACAACATTCTCAGAGTGAGGCTCAAAATGGTTACTCGCAGTCGCAGGCAGGAGCGTGAGAATTTCCGTGCCTGCTGCTGAAGGCGAGTGAACTATGAAGTCTCCTTTTGAGAACGTTCTCAGAATGAAACTCCATAGGATTCATAGGATGGGGAGTCTTTATTCAAATAAAGAATTTTTGTCTTGTGCGTCTGTGTTTTTTTAACTATTCAATTACCGGGTTGGTAATGGGAGTGTCTGATAGACGCCACCCCATTATTAACTTCTGGGCTTGATGTCAGACATTACACAGCTGATATCAACCCCAAAATATTATCCCACTTGCCAACGCACCAGGGCAAATGGGAAGAGCCGGGCAAAGCGCCAGAATTGGCGCATCTAATGGATGTGCCTTTTCTGGGGTGGCTGTGGGCTGCTTTTTTTAGGCCGGAGAGTGTCAAATATCAATGGACCTTCCAGCCCGACAATACCAGCTCTCAGCTGTCTGCTTTTCCTTGGCTGGTGTGACGACACAGCATTCAATCTTAATTATCCAGACGTCTAAATTCGGTAGGCCAGGAGAAATACGCTATTATCTTTGTGTTGATTTTTGAATTTATATGTTTATCTTTGGTTGGTCAAGAAGGACATACTGTTATTTGTATAAACTTGGATGTTGACACTTGAGTTTATATTTACTGCAACTTATTGTCTGTTATCTCTGGAGGACAGCAATTAATATGCTAATTACATATTGAACCAGGCAGCTAGTTTGTTGATCTGCAGAGCAATGGAGGACAAACTATGCAAATTGATTAAATGCTCAAACAATGAGACATGAGTCCCTGCCACATTCCCCCTGCCCTGTGAATGATGAGAAACACCTTTACAAAATAACATCTTCAGAACAGCAGCTGGACACATGGCTTCATACGGAGGGACACAGATTTGGATTCTACAGGATGCCAGCCTAAGGGACCACGGCCTTTTCTTGGAGGGATACAGATCTGCTCCATTGACTATCACAGAACCCATGGATACATTTGGTGAAATCCAGGTTGGAAAAATCAGGTCACCTGGTCCCATGAAGATTTTTGGGGTAGCCAGGTTGGGACCCAACAGTCACCTGGAACCCATGGATATGTTCGGAGAAGCCAGGTTGGGACCCTCGAGTCTCTTGGCCACGTACCTCAATGAACTGTCAGCTTCCTAAGCATGCCGCTACCTCCTCTCTGTAGGTGTCCACCAAAATAGGGGTGCCACTAGTTGAGGTGGTTGGCCCTGGAACTCCCAAAGTCACAGCTGCTCTATTCCCGGCGGGCCAGCGGAAGGGTGAGACTGTGTAATTTTGCACCATCTTGGGTATTTGTTGGGACTGTTCTATATGTTTATTGTCTGGTGGTTCAATAAAGTATTGCCACACTGTTTTACCCTCACCATGGGTTCTCTGAGTAGTATTATACCCACGGGAGACCTCCTTGTGTCTACAGACATTTTTTAAAATGATTTATTTAAATAATTTAAAAAAATGGCGTGGGGACCACTCTATTTTTGGCCACTCTATTGTTTATAACTAGCCAAGATAAAGCAGACAGCTGATGGCTGCGCTTGTTATCAAAAATAGAGTGGACACCACATATTTTTTTTTTAAATACTGCTCCAGCCAATCACAACCGCATGGAACTTGAAACTTGACATGGCTGTGATGGGGCCGGAAGTGCCACACCAGAAAAGCTTGCTGAATGGCTGTGCTGCAGCCTTTCAACAAGTTTTGTTTGGGTTTGCAGAACCCAAACAGTAACAAGGACTTCCGGGAGAAGTCTGTGTAAGAACACTAGATGTCCGGTAGGGACCCCGAACTTTACCACTCGGGCTCGCCCATCATTATAGGTAATTACCTGAGAACCGGGAGAAAAAAGGCGAGACCAAGTCAGCTCTGTATGGCAGGGATAGAGGTCTGCATTTGAGTTAAATAGCCAGCGGCAGTATCCGCCGGACCAGAAGTGCTTTATCATGTTGGAAGTGACGTGATGCTTGAAAGGAGTGAGGTACTGATGTGTACAGTCAGCGTTGCGAGGGGTGCGAGAGGTGGTTTGGATGTGGGGAACCAAGCGCATGCTCAGTGACTGGCAAAAGCAGCTATTTTAGTGTAGAGTATTAGTATGCAATAACTAAGGACGGTTAGTCTGAAACGCGTCTGCCCTTAGTCTGATTTTGGAGTTTTTATAGATTTGCAATAAAACAAGGATTTTTACGAGGACTAAAGTATTAGATGTGTATATGGGTGTGCCAGAGAATGTCAGAGAGGGGGGAAATTGATGCTGGAGGGAGGTGATGGCCAGGATGATAGAATGAATGGATGATGAGTTCTGTGGTATAGTACATTAGAGGGGTGTGTTAGAGATGGGAAGTTGTGGACAGAATGTTGGGGCGCAAGAATGTAGGGAGGAAAAGAGGGAAAAAAGAGAGAAAAATAGAATAATGGTGAGAAAAAAGGAGAGAAATAAAGAGAAGTGAAGAAAAAAAGGATGAAAAAGGAGGAAAACAAATGGGAACGGGGGGAAAAGAAGTGGAGGGGAAACTGAATATGAGAAAAGTGTATGAATAGGTAGAGAAAAATGCATTTACCCACAAAAGCCGTAAAAAAGTGTGGAGAGGATCCGCTATGGCCAATAGGGTGGTGTCAACGTGTCTGTGGGGGGGGGAAAGAATCATGTTAATCAGTCAATTTCCTTATTGAGCCCCCCTCAAGCCAAGGTCTTGAAGTTATGGATCCAGAAGGCTTCCCTTTGAGTAGTTGGATGTGGTTGCCTCCCTTCAGGGTCTAGGTACTTGCTCAATCACCTGAAAACATAATTGTGACACTGAGTCATAGAAATGGTGGGGTAATGGTAACCATGCTTTACCACAATGGATGGTAAATTTGTAGCTGGCCATGCGATCTCTGACGTGCTGACTGGTTTTGCCAACATAAAGAAGGGTGCAGTGGCATTTTTACGACAAAGTTAGAGTTGCAAGTGAAATATCCCTTTATGGAGTATATTTTTCCTGTCCTGGGATGTGTGATGTCTTTGGATTTAATTATATTAGAGCAGGCCGCACAGTTAAGGCAGGGGAACATGCTGCTTTTGCTGGTATTGAGAAACTGTTGGGTGAGTAATTTCTGTGTACTGCCTATTTCAGCTCATACAAGTTGGTTCTTGATGTTTTGGGGTCTCTTAGTACACATAAAAGCTTGAGATTTAAAGGCCTCAATGTTGCGATAGGCTACAGTGAGTAATAGCCAGTGCATGCGGATAATCGAGTGGATTTTAGGCATCAAGGAATTATGGGTGTGCCCAAAAGGTATTTGTTCTGGTTTGTTGGCTGGGGTAAGGGGGAAATGTGTGGTGAGGACCCTACTCTCTTCCTGTTTAAGGACATGTGTGGGATAATCTCATGCACTGAATTTTAGGGACATGTTGCTAAGTCTGGTGGGTAGGCCAGTTTTGTCTGTCACAATCCGAGAAAATCTCTGGCATTGGGATCTGGGGAGACTTGTTTTTCGTAGACCTGGGGTGGCTGTTGGAGTGGTAGAGTAAACTGTTGTAATCTGTGGATTTGGAGTAGAGGTTTATGGAGAGATGTTCCTCTGTATCCTTCAGTACCAGTATGTCAAGAAAGGATATTTGTTTGGCATTGTGGTTAAGGGTAAATTGGAATTCAATGTGGAGAAATAGTTTAGAGAGAGTCGAGTGTGCCATGCCATATGCAAAAATGTCATCTATGTATCTGTGCCAACAAATGGAATGCTGCAAAAAGAGCTTTTTGGTGTAGACATGGCAGTCTTCAAAGAGGCTCATGTAGGAATTTGCATAAGCCGGGGCTACATTCAATCCCATTGTGTTTCCTTTGATTTGAATATAGTAGTCATTGCCGAATAAAAATAAGTTTTCATGTAGGTTGATGTTCAAGAGGTCTAGGCGAAATCAGGTGGAGTTCAGCTGTCCATATTGGATCTAGGTAGTATATTGAATATGGCCTCAAGGCCCTTGTCGTGGAATCAGTAGAAGCCACTACGGGGTGGCCTGGAGGGTTGATGAGTGATTTGTGTATCTTAGGCAGGGTGTAGAAGACAGGGGTGACGATTGTTATTCAGATAGGCAGACAGCTTGTAGTGGATTCTATCCTTGAGGATAGTGGTTGGGTCCTTCAAAATATTCCTGTGAGCTGTCCTGTCAGCTAATTGGTGGTGTATCTCATTGAGACAATGTGTGTTGTCCATGACTACTATGGTTCCCCCTTTGTCTGCTGGTTTGATGACAATATTTTTTTTGTTTTTTAATCGGTGCAATGTTTGTATCTCATCCGTAGAGAGAATATTGTGTGTTGAGTAAAGGCCTAGCCTGGTGTAAGTGTTGTTTGATAGCTTTGTCATTACAGTTTATCGGCATCTCTGTGGCATTAGTGCTGTGGGGGGGATTGAATACAATAGGATTGTATAAGTCCAAAGAGGAAATTGTGAGCTCGGGAACAGATGGGCCCGCAGGTGGAGGCACTCTATTGACGAAGGGGTCCTGAAAAAAATGAGCCCTTGACCTGATATTGCAGTAGAATCGGTGTAAATCCCATTTCAACTGGAACGAATCCCAGTTCGGAGTTGGACAAAATGAGAGTATCTTTTGCAGAATCTTCATTTAAACAGGGGAGAGGGTGCAGTTAGAGATGTTAACCACCGGGTTCGGTTTCTTACCTGGGAGCGCCTCGTCATTTTACTAATTGATTGACGGGTAGATCTGCGTGTTGGAGTCCTCCTCTACGTTGCTGGATAAAAACAGGGTCTGCTGCGGTGTTCAATGTAGGTGTTACTGCCTGAGCTGAAGGAGCCGTATCGTCGTTGGCTAGGATTAGGGAAATGGAAATTGACTGGTTAACATGATTCATTTTGCCCCCCACAGACATGTTGACTCCACCCTAATTGCCATAGGGGATCCTCTCCGCCCTCCTTATGGCCCTTGTGGTAAGTGCATTTTTCTCTACCTATTCATACACTCTTTTCATATTTGGTTCCCCTGTAAGGTGCCCAGGATGGTTGCCATGGGTGAGCTACTGCTCCATAACGCCCTGGCACTTTACAAACAAATCGTGTCCCAGTCCATAAGTGTTGTGCTGTGTACATTGCATTGTACTCACTTGCAGGCTGGAGTCCTTTGCTGTCTCCATGTCCTGAGTTCCAGGACCAGCCGCACACACATCAGGGGAAATCCGGTTTGTTTTAACAAGTTCAACTTTATTGGACAGTTCAAGTACATCAGTCTTTAACACGCACCCTCTGGTTCTTGTTCCATCAACACAGTATATTTCAAGCATTTGCTTACATTCAGCTGAGACTATCCCTACTTCAACAGGTCCTGTTAGCTCTAGGGATTGCCCGTCTGGCACCGCAGTATTCCCGAGATCCGCTATGTTTCCCTCACGTGGTTTCCCGTCCGGCTTCCTCTGTATGGAAGGCATTAAAGGGGTTGTCCATTACTTGGACAACTCCTTGTCATTCCCCACGCTTGACCTCAATAAAATAAAAAAGCCTATACTCCCCTCCTGTGTCGGCGCTGTTCCCGTGGTGTCAGCACTTGTGCTCCCCGGGGCTCCCATGCTGTTGTTGTGACACGTGACCCCGGCGCCCGATCAGGATATTAACTGTATTTTGCCCTACTATACCTACTGTAACTGTCTATCTCTATCCTAAGCACTAAAGTATATCCTTTACTTTCACTATACCTGAGCTGAGTGTACCAGAGTTACCTTAGGCGTTTCCTTGCAGTACCAACACAGCAGCATCAGTACCTATAACACTCTATACATTAGTTACATTACACTCTATACATTTTACATCTCACATGACACCATAAAATGCAGTAAAAACGCATGACAGTATTCACACTACACAATAGTTGTCTTCAGGGGCAGGAATACGACAGTCTCTGTCATACCCTTACACTCCCTCCACTTCTTCTCTTCCTGCCCGTCCACCTTTATTTTCCTCCTTTTTTTTCTTTGCTTCTCTCTTTTTTATGTCCCTCTCTTTTTTCTCTCCTTTTTTTCTCACCTTTAATATCTCTTCTCTCTCTTTTTCTCATCTTTTCCTCCCTAAGTCCTTTTACCCCAACATTCTGTCCACTACTTCCCATCTCTAAAACGCCCCTCTAAAATACTACAAAACTCATCATCCATTCATTCTACCACACCCCAACAGCATCAATTGCCCCCTCTGACATTTTCTGGCACGCCCCTATGGGGTTTTCACAATCCGAGCCTGTGGATGAGCCGCCTCCGGCTTCCGCTCATTATGCAAATGAGTGGCGGCCATTTTTTTTCTCTCACAAGCGGGCCTTCCCCATAGAGATTAGGTCTATGGGGAAAGCCCACATGCGGACCCGCATCAGAAATTGACATGCTGCGGTCTGGAAAGACGCGCCCCCATGTCAGTTTCCGTGGGTGTGCCGCAGACGCATAGTGGGCATGGGATTTGTATAAATCCCATCCACTTTGCTGTAATATCTGGTCACTGCGGATTGCAAGCAGCACACTTGCGCTGTGGCCAATCCGCAGTGAACACTCATCGTGTGCACATACCCTTAGAACTATAGACTTCAAAATTCATTATACTTTGCTGCCATCTAGTGGTTTTCCCTATAATTGCACCTCTGATATAAACCATTTTAGACTGAATTAGTCATTTCTCTACTCTGAGTTTAAGTTGTGCTTGTTGGCAGACTTCACCTACCCAGACAATAAATCACACTGATCCACAATATATTCAGTTATTAATTTGCGTTATTGTATTTCCCTCCCTGATTTAATCTGTCCACCATATTGACATATGGACTTTCATTCTCTTCACAATGAATTAACCTAAAACCCTCTTACCTTGCTGAGTGCAACTCATAATATGCTTCACGTTTAACCTTCTTTCTCATTATTGGGCTGAGCTTTGTAAGGTTAATCACAGTTTACTGTATTGTTGGAGATTTGTCATGTAATATATGATCTGGCCAGTAGAGTGCAGCGAAGAGGCTGGAGTTACAGCGCGGGGATTTGGCAGTTGTTAACAGTAGCTAGGGGAGTTGAAGGACTGAGTGAATCTACACATCATTGGAAAAAAGGTTTGGATAGAGCGGTGCGACCCTGGATCTGTTTTTCGTGACTCTGCGACGTGTTGTTCCACTTGAATATGAACCAACCCAGAGAGGACAACCAAGGACACGGCATCTTGGGCTAGGCCACATGAGGCTCTATCTCAAAGGACTTAGAGAAGCCTTGTGTTAGAGAGATGGGCACTCTCTAACAGATTCAAGTCAGCGTTTCTGATTATTCGGGACTCAACCCAGCAAGGACCCTTCTACTTCAGTCTGAGGACGTACTGGTAACATCTTACATCTAAATATATATGCACATATATAAATAGCCTTATAGAGGTTTAGTTAGGAGAAAAGGCCTCTTCTGTAAGAGACAATTAGAAAAAACCTGCTCCGAGTATGTGATTACTAAAGTACTGGAACAACACTGTCATTTTATGGATTTATGCATAGAAAGGGTTAATCAAGGGTTACTCGCATATATTTTTGTTTGCATATAGCTGCTAATTATGTTAATTGTATCAGTGAATACTCTTAGTCGGTAACTCCTGTCATTGTATTTGTTATTTATAGGCGGTTTACCTACCATCCTTTCCTTTGTTTTTTTTTATAAACTATTTAGAAAATTTCTGTTTTATATCTAATCTTTGTGCGTATCTGTTGATTGCTTCCGTACCCCTCGTCCTGTGGCCGTCCCTCGTTCACTTTTCAGCTTCTTCATAAACCCCTTATGCAGTCAAGGTTCAAGCGTCGCCAATCAACTTTGACAAAATCTGCCTCTAATAACAGACTGCTGTCAGACCGTGCTCTCCTGCCGAATCAACCAGATCCTTTTCTCCGGACTCTCTGGACCCTTAACCTGTTCACTGTGAGACCAAACTGCTTAACTAGCTCAGTTCCAAACTACCCTACATTCTGAATTGGTTAAAATGTCAGAAAAACTGAACCCGTACTGCCATCCTGGCGCACAAAATGGACAGAGAGGCATAATTTGTTTTAAGGGGGCAGCAAGGAGGCATTATTACTGGAATTTAGAGCAAAATACTTGTCATTTCATAGGTGTTACACTCACCAAGTGAGGTGGATTAGCAAAGCCGCAGGTCAATGTGGACATGCAGTGCCAGGGTGTAGGCGCAGCAGGCTGAAATACATGTGGTACTGTGAAGACTTGGACAACAGATTATGCTGGTTGGCAGACAAAAAAGGAGGAGGGCAGAAAGAGAGAAGAAGGCAGGTCTGAAACAGCACACGGATGTTGGTCGCAAGGTCCATAGCAGGTAGCAACATAATGTGAACATAAACTAATAGCAATAGATGAGTTAACCAGAGCTGGTGCAGGTTAAAGAATTCACAGCAGATTGTAATGTAGTGAAAACAATCTCAAAACAATTCAAGATGCTTATAGCAAACAATTGATAACTAGCAGCAGATGTAAGAAATATAAATAGATTCTAATGACCGTTTTTGAAGCTTGCAGCAATAGATGGGTTAAAGTGAGTAACTACAAATTATAGACATCACTCAAATCTGAGCAGAAGATGGAAGCAGTAGAAACAGGATAGTGGCAATCTCCAAACTGCTACTGAACACGTTACGGAGTCAAGTTAAAATTCCTTTTTGGTGATGATGTCACTAAGAAACACCTGGCCATATGCAAAACCCGATATGGAGCAGAGGCAGAAGCAGGAACTGACTTTACTGTAGGAGTGAATTTGTTGAGGGCCTGAGGATGTAGTAGGAAGATATTAAAGGTATTAGGGATTTTTAATGTAGAAGGTAGTTTTAGAAGGAAAGTGACTGGATTAATTTGCTGAACAATTTGGAATGGGCCAATGAACTTAGAGACAATTTTTGCAATGTCTTTAAACTAATATTTTCAGAGGAAAGCCAAATCTTATCTCCAGGAACAATGTTGGGAACAGGTCGATGCAGCCTATCAGCTCTCTTCTTTGTTTTAGCTGCAGCCAAATTGGATTGCACCTCAGTCCAGATGTCATGTATGTCCTGAGAGACGTTCACAGCTGAAAGTAGAGTTTTGGGTGCAATAAGCAGGCGGAGGTTCTCGACCATAAAGTGTAACAAAAGGAGAATTCCCAGAAGACTTTGAAACTGATTTGTTGTGGGCGAATTCAGACAAATGAAAGAAATTATGACAATTCTTTTCATGGGAGTTGTAGAACATTCGTAAATATTGTTCCATGGAATGATTGGGCTTCTCAGTTTATCACCCACAAAGTAAGGGTCATTGAAAGAGTCAAATAGATTTATAAATTATTGCATAGCACTGTTCAGAAATTCGTTTAACTCCTGGATGACCGGAAAGTAGGGAAGAATGAACCCAAGATAAGTCTTTCTGGTGGAAGGAAAAGAAATGGTAGCAATGATACGTTCAGGTTTAATTGTAAGTAAAATAGTAAGTAAATAGGAATAGTACATGTAAATAGCACAGAGTACTTAGTTAACACTCCTTTGATCAAAAAAGCGTGAAAGCCATCCCACTGCAACAAGGTGTACCCAATAAGGATGGTCCTATGCTGTCTCTAGTATTGAAACCTTACCTTGTGTCAGCCGACTTCAACATAGGTAAGGGCAGAGCTGCCCATGGGAAGCTATATAGATGAAATGCCTAGCTCAAAAAGGTGGGGGTCATGCCCCTGTTTGTACACAGTACAATGTCTGTAAAGCGCTCTGGAATTAATGGCGCTATATAAGTGAGTAAAATCAATAAAATAAACTATAGCAAAACTATATAAATGAGGTGGGTTGTATTTTGGTGATGAAGCCCAAAGTGGTGAAACGCGCGTCGAGGTGCGTTGTGCCCCCCACTCTGTCTCCCTTCCAAGTACAGGCACTAGCAGCATTATGTCCACAGGTAATTGCTGATTTTGTTATTTAACTTATTTAAAAGCACTAAATGCACTTTGTGCTATGTATTGTTTATACTACTACTTAGAGCGTTAATTATATATGATATCATGAAAGTATAATGTCTATAGACATCCACTGACCCTGACAGCTTTCTAACTCTAAAACACCATATGCATTTCATGTTATGTATAAAAGATCTGCTCACACTATTGTATGGTATAATTTATTTATGAGGTTATGGCATGTATTCATCTATATACTAAATAATATATGTAAATTTACTCTATTCAAATGACACATGTATGATACCTATGTCATGCATATTGCCATATTTGGTTATATCAGTCTAGTTTTGACATACTGGTACATATATGAATTTGTTGTGCCTGGTCATTTACTGGTCCATACAATTTAATCTTGTTATACTGAGTCTGATTATTTGGCCTAATAATTATGAGCTGGAATTCTTAATATTTATTTGTACTGGTTACTTTGGGAAAGGTCATGTCACAAATCATTAGGGGATTCGTGGCAGCTGTGGGTATGCTGGAATTTAAATGTAGTTTTTTTTCCTTTGGTCTAGCAAGAGTTAACGTCAGTCTCTTGTTGGCAGCTTTTTAGGCTGGTCAGCTGATGTTGGTTGGTAACCACTCCCACCTCCCTTTAAATAGTCACATGACCCATCAGCTAATCGTCGGTTATAGAGTTCATTTCTATGCAGACCGGTGCGGAGGTGTGGAACCTCTGTAGGAGTTCTGTACCCTGGGGCCGTTATTGGAGCTTTGCTGTAGTTTATAAGTTAAGTTGTTTTTTCTTGCTGCCAGTCCCTTGTTTGTCATCTTACCCTATGTTACATTACCAGTGGTGATAAGGCTAGCACACTTGTCGGCCTAGCTAGGGTAAGTTGAGGTAACAGTCAGGGATTAGGCACGTAATTGCGGCGGGGGGAAGGACCCACATAGGGTGTTAGAGAGCTTAAGGACAGACACAGGTTGGTGTCAGGAGGTGTCCCATCCCTCGCTCTCTACCGTTAGGGCCTTCCTCCCCCTATATCACCCCGTTGCATCCATGTGTCATGCCGTCCGCCGGACATCTCCTTGTCCAACCGTGACTGGTCATCTCTGGAGGTTTTATGGTCTCTATTGTTCTTCTCACAGATCACTCACTATGTATACATGTACTATTTATACTTTTGAATAAAGAATTTAATATATTATCTCAGTCACTCCCTCTTTGTCTTTCTCTATTTAGAGTTATTCTATATATGATTTTATATGATATTGCATGATGAGTTAGACATTTTGTTTTGGTTTTATAAGTTGCATTGTTAAGGGAGGCTATTAAATATTTGGTAGAGAATTGTGTAGGTTATTATTACCAACCATGCATAGTTTTTTTTAAATTTATTTAAGTGGTGAAAAAAAAATTCAGAAATTTTTAAGAAAAAAAGTTGCTTTTGTCGCCATTTTCCGAGACCCGTAACTTTAACATTTTTCAGGATCTGGGGTTGGGTGATGGCTTATTTTTGTGACCTAAGTTGACGGTTTTACTGATACAATTTGGGGTAGATACGATCGCCTCTTATTGCATTTTATTCCAATGATACGTAATTCTGACATTTTGATTCTTTTTCTTGTTACACTGTTTACCTATTGGATTAATTAATATATTATGATAGATCGTACTTTTACAAATATAATTATACCAAATATGAATATTTTTAATTTTTTAAAAATTATTTTATTTTTAATACAACAAAAGGGGGGTGATTTAAACTTTTTTTTTTTCGTTTTTAAAAACTTTTTTTTTTCACTTTTTACTGGATTTAACTTCAAGTCCCCTAAATTGCATCAGCACTTGAGGTCACTGTTGCCTCTTGGATAGACTCCATTTTAGACCTCATGGTGTTTTTGCAGTACTAGGTGAGAACTGACAGAAGGAAGATAGGCTTGAGGGATCCGCTGACATCCTTGTAGCTCGGAGTTCGTGGTGTTCTGGAAACTGGCCAAAGTACTTGAAAAGCATGTACTTTTCCCGTAATGTCTGTTGTGGAAAGAGAAATCCTTTGGGGGACGACTACAGTTGGATTCAGAGTCGGATTTTCCCCAAGCTATCTGCTGTGACGTGGAGAACCTCCTGCTAATAGACCAGCTAATCCACACTTCGTGTGGTAATTCCACCATCCACTCCTCGGCCTCTCAGCTAATAGCCGAACGGACAATCAGCCAGACTCATCAGCGACCAGTTTACTTTCGGTAAGTCCTGATCTCAGGACCCACAACAGTGATCTTGGTAGGAGCGTGCACGTGGACCTAAAAAGGGAGTTTGGTGCCAAACGTAGATTCTCAGGCAGAGATATTGTTTACTAGAAGAACTGTATGAACTTGAGTTAGATGCTCACAGAATTAGAGAGACTTACAGTGGGTACGGAAAGTATTCAGACCCCTTTCAATTTTTCACTCTTTGATTCATTGTAGCCATTTGGTAAATTCTAAAAAGTTCATTTTTTTTTCATTAAAGTACACTCTGCTCCCCATCTTGGCTGAAAAAAAAACAGAAATGTAGTGGTCACTGAGTTGTTCTGAAGCCACTCCTTTGTTATTTTAGCTGTGTGCTTAGGGTCATTGTCTTGTTGGAAGGTGAACCTTCGGCCAAGTCTCAGGTCCAGAGCACTCTGGAAGAGGTTTTCGTCCAGGATATCTCTGTACTTGGCTGCATTTATGTTTCCTTCAATTGCAACCAGTCGTCCTGTCCCTGCAGCTGAAAAACACCCCCAGAGCATGATGCTGCCACCACCATGTTTCACTGTTGGGAATGTATTGGGCATGTGATGAACAATGCCTGGTTTTCTCCATACATACCGCTTAGAATTATCACCAAAAAGTTCTATCTTCGTCTCATCAGACCATAGAATCTTATTTCTCATAGTCTGGGAGTCCTTCATGTGTTTTTGAGCAAACTCTATGCGGGCTTTCATATGTCTTGCACTGAGGAGAGGCTTCCATCGGGCCACTCTGCCATAAAGGCCCGACTGGTAGAGGGCTGCAGTGATAGTTGACTTTGTGGAACTTTCTCCCATCTCCCTAACTCCATCTCTGGAGCTCAGCCATTGTGATCTTGGGGTTCTTCTTTACCTCTCTCACCAAGGCTCTTCTCCCATGATTGTTCAGTTTGGCTGGATGGCCAGGTCTAGAAAGACTTCTGGTGGTCCCAAGCTTCTTCCATTTAAGGATTATGGAGGCCACTGTGCTCTTAGGAATCTTGAGTACTGCAGAAATTCTTTTGTAACCTTGGCCAGATCTGTGCCTTGCCACAATTCTGTCTCTGAGCTCCTTGGACAGTTCCTTTGAGCTCATGATTCTCATTTGGTCTGACATGCACTGTGAGCTGTGAGGTCTTATATAGACAGGTGTGTGCCTTTCCAAATCAATTCCTATCAGTTTAATTAAACACAGCTGGACTCCAATGAAGGAGTAAACCATCTCAAGGAGGATCACAAGGAAATGGACAGCATGTGACTTAAATATGAGTGTCTGAGCAAAGGGTCTGAATACTTATGACCATGTGATATTTCAGTTTTTCTTTTTTAATAAATTTGCAAACATTTCTACATTTCTGTTTTTTTTCAGTCAAGATGGGGTGCAGAGTGGACATTAATGAGAAAAAATATGAACTTTTTAGAATTTACCAAATGGCTGCAATGAAACAAAGGGTGAAAAATTTAAAGGGGCCTGAATACTTTCCGTACCCACTGTATATATATTTACTCTTAAAGGGGTTGTCCACTACTTTTACATTGATGCCCTATCCATGGGATAGGGCATCAATGTATGAATGGGAGGCGGATCTGCAGTACACCGCGGCGGCCACTACCACTTGACGGCTGAGCCCCGCAGGTGAGCACTTCCGGCCGCCGCCGGCACCGATAGCAGCTGATCGGCGGGGGTGCCGCTTGCGGGACCCCAGCCGATCATACATTGATGCTGTATCCTACTGATAGGGTATCAATGTAAAAGTAGTGGAAAACCCCTTTAACAGAACTCTCCCCTTGTAGAATCACCTGTGGGTGGGAGGAAAGGGTGAGTTAGAGAATTCTTACTTTTGTGAACTGCTGTGCTGCACCACTGCCCATTGCACTCATCTAATTGCAATGTTGTCTTTGGTTAACTCCTTAGCTACCGCATTAGGCGAAAGCATAGGTCAGGCAAATTATAGTGTATTTGATAGAATAATCTGGTCCTACAGGTTGTGCAGCACATGGGTCTTAGTTGACACTGTCTAGGTGTGTGTGAAACTTCACTGTGTTTTCTCTTGCCTTTCAGGAGAAACTCAGGCTCCATTGTCAGTAAAACAATAGTTCCCTGACAAATTGTCTGGTCGTGTTCTTTGTCCACAACCCGCTGTATCCTTGGGAGACCACCTCGGTACACGGTCTACAGATGCTTTTGGATGTGGGACACAAGAATCTAGAGTTTTTCTCTTGACTGCTGTTTAAAATGCAAATTCACTCAGGTGGGAAGGGAAATCAACTCAACAATGGAGAAAGGCAAAATCTCTACCAGCAAGTTTGTGTTTGATCTGACTGAATAGTTTGGCTTAGAAGATTGTCATGAGAGCAGCATTATTCAAGTACAATTCAGCAGATAGGGTACATAACTGGATGTCATAATGTCCTACAGAGTATATGCCTTTTCTGAGCCACAGCTTGGAATCAGTGGCTGAGTGGACGCGACCTGGTTCATCAAGCATTCTACGGAATTCAGTCCAAAAGGATGTTAAAGAATGCATTATAGGATCCTCCCAGTCCAGCCAAGGCCAAAGTATCTCCCAATGGCAATGAAAAAATATATGCCATTTTGGACAGATCAGAAAAAATTTGCCTCGAATGTCCATAGGATCTCCATCAAAATGGGCAGGGAGTGCATACATATGGGCTGAGATGTCTTGCACATCCTGGACAAGCTCCCTCTGGCTCATAGCAAATTTCAAAACCAGTCCATATATATCCTCCATATCCAATGGCAATGGTGTTGCTCCTGCACCTTTGGAATCCATGGTATGAGTATTCTCTTATGCTCAACTGGTGAGATTGATTAATGAAGTTGCAAGTCAGGGTGGACACACAGACTCAAGGCAGGCTGGAAGGCACGTAGAACAACAAGGACTTGGACAACAGGTTATGTTGGACCTCAGATAAATAAGTGAGGCTGTACACACCAGACGCCACAGATGGGTCAAATAGAGCAGATGCAGTTTATAGAATCCATGGCAGATTGTAACATAGTGAGAACAGTCTCAAAAACAGTTCATGATACTTGCAGCAAGATGACAAGCAGCAGATGCAAGTAATATAAATAGATTGTAGTAATAGTTTGTTAAGCTTGCAGCAATCGATGAGTTAACCTGAGGAGATGCAAATGATGGAAATCACAAAAGTCTGAGAAGAAGATGGAAATAGAAGTTACAGTATAGTGACAATCCCCGAACAACTATTGAACACGTTACGGAGTCAATACACAGACACAGCAGTGTGTTCAATTAGGTCATTGGAGGCCTTGGGAGATGATTTCACAGAGGAACTCTGGGACACTTGCAAGACCCAGAATGGAGCACAGCAGAGGGCAGCAGCCACAGGGGAAGGGAGCAGAGCTCGAACGCAAAGTCAGGTGCTTAACAAAAGGCTTTTTTCTTTCCATAATCACTTCAAGACTAGCAAGATAGTGATGTGTTCAAAGGCAAAAGGTTCATAAAAATACATCATATTAAAGGGTGTGTGGTGACACAGCATTTATTCTTAATTATGCCAGAAGTATTTTCCAGTAGGTCAAGAGACATAGGCCATTGTTAATATGAAAAAAAAGTTGAAGAAACCAGCTTCCAAAAGTGCAAATATTTATTGAAGCAAATCCACGCAGTTTAAAAATTTCCAAATTACATCGGGGAATCTCACATGGAAAAAACGCAACGCGTTTCGAACACAGAGCTGTGTTCTTTGTCAAAGCTGACATGCATATGACACTCTATAGTATTATATCCAATAACAACCAATCAGATCGATATGCTTGGTCACATGAGAGTGTGAATAGGGTGCATAATTAGTGTGAGCCAATCACATAAAATGGAAAAAACAATAAAACCATTATGGAGAGAAAGAACAAAAAAAGAGATAAAATTCATTTTAACATAGAATGTTACATGAAATAAATAAAATAAACTGACAAACATGAAGTAGAATCAATAATGAAACATGATTTCACGGCGTGCATTGAGTCCGTCTGGGAAGCGGGATCCAAGGTTGTAAATCCAGAATGCTTCTCTGGTGAGTAAACGGTGTCTGGAATCTCCTCCTCGATGTGCAGGTTTAACCCTCTCTATACCAATGACCTGTAGAGAACTGCACGATCTCTGGTGAAATTGAATAAAATGCCTAGAGGCATGTGAAATATTACGGTTGGTACTAGAAAGAGAAGATATATCAGTTATGTTAGCTGTAGGGACCTATTTGGTTTTCCATTAGGATCGTACTTTTTGGGGGCACCATTCAGTGTGGGGAAACAGGTACTGCTTTTTGCCATACTCTGCTTTTTCAGCCTTTTATGTGCTTTACTTGCCTTTACACATTTACCCTGTTATTTAACTAGTGCATTGCAGGGTCTAGGCATCATTGACCATCACAGATATTGCACTGAGCCTGTGCGCTCTGTATTTCTTCATTCATTGAATTATCATTTATAGTATTTGTTGTATCATTATATACGTGATTCTATTATAATGTATCAGCTGGCTCCTTAGACAGTGGTGTTTTTCCACTATTTTATGGTGTTTTATATGTTTGTTACTACATGTATATGTGTCAGGAAACATTTGTATTTAATAAATTGATATATTTTCATAGATTGATATTGCTATTGATCACTATTTATTTATTTTTTTCTTTATCATTTTGGTGATCACTATTAGTTAGCATCTCCTCTTTCCCAAAAATAATTTTCCACTTACTAGTCAATATGTGTCGATCTGGGATGCCCCGCAAATTCAAATCCAGAAATGAAATGGCAGAAATTTCAACCCTATGCGTAAATGTTAGATTGCAATGATTGACATCTAAATATTGCACAAAGTCGGGTATGGCAGACACATCGCCCGACCAAACGAACAGTAGGTCATCTATGTACCTCCCATACCAAACCAGGTGTTTGGTAAAAGGATTATCAGTACTGTAAAGATAACCTTCCTCCCAATAGGCCATAACTAGATTGGCTAATGATGGAGAGTGTTTAGCACCCATTGACACGCCTCTCTATTGTAAATAATATTGGCCATCAACAGAAAAATAATTACATGTCATAAGAAAATTGACCACTTGTATAATAAATGTACATAGGTCTTCCATATAATCACTATATTTTTTCAGATGATATGAGAGTGCTTCCACTGCAATTTCTCGGGGGATTGAGGTATATAATGCCGTTGCGTCACAAGCAATCCATGCAAAATCTTGTCTCCAAACTATATTAGAAAGTTGTCCCAATACATCTCCAGTATCTTTGAGAAAACCAGCTGTTCGTTGTGATAATGGTTGCAAAAGCGAGTCAACCCACTCACTTAATCGTTCAGTGACTGATCCTATGCCCGAGATGATGGGCCTCATAGGGGGTGGGCTGACTCCCTTATGTACTTTGGGCAATGCATGCATAATAGGGGTGATTGGAAAATCTACCAAAAGGTAATCTCTTTGGTTTTTAGATAATACACCCAACATATAACCGTCACTTACAATTTCATAGGTTTGTTTTTTAATATCTACAATCGGATCACACCTTAATTTACGATATGTGGATGAGTCCTCCAATAAAGATGCAACCTGGGATCTATATGTGTCAGTGTCCAGCACAACTACTAAGCCCCCCTTATCAGCCATACGTATAACAATATGTGGCATATTGTTAATATGAGCCTGAACCTTGACTCTTGAATTGATGTTTGTTGCAGCTTATTGTGCTGCTATCCTTGGAGGACAGGTACGCAGGAATACAGCTCTGATCGATTGACCATCACTGCACCCATAGAGACGTTCGGAGAAGCCAGATTGGGACAATAAGGTCACCTGGCCACGTACCTCAATGGACTGTCAGCTTCCTAAGCTTGTCGTTATCTCCTCTCTGTGGGTGCCCGCCTAAAGCGGGGTGCCACTGGTGGGGGTAGTCTGCACTGGAAGCCCCAAAGTCACAGTTGTTCTAATCACGGTGAGCCAGCAGAAGGGTGAGACTCTGTAATTTGCACCATCTTGGGTATTTGCTCTTTTTTATCATACAAAAGATACTTGAAGCGAGGATGAACGGTCTCCCCCGAATACTCCTGCTTATCAAACCCACAGATGTTGATAACACAAGTTCTGTATAAATCCAAGATCGCAGTCTCATTCCATCTCTGTCCCAGAAACAGGTGTTTGATAAGTACAAATCTGCAAACGTTCTTTAGTCCCAGCTATGCGAACATCTCTTGGAAATACATTTTTCTGTAACTTTTAATTCCTGATTTTCCTAACAGCATTATTCTTCATTTGCTCTCTGTGCTGCCTCTTATAATCCATGTTATGATTTTCCTTTGCTCCCTTTAGCAGCACATGGCCACTGTTACATGTGTTAGAAAAAACTGAACGGAACGAAAGATTACTTCCATTACTTTTAAAAGACGCCTTGGAGGGAAACAGCTTGACCGTTTTACTTACCTGCTTGAATATTGAAGGTAAATTTGACCAAATATATACCGGTGCTTCTCACAAAATTAGAATATCATCAAACAAGTTAATTTATTTCAGGTCTTCAATACAAAAAGTGAAACTCATATATTATATAGAGTCATTACAAACAGTGTGATCTATTTCAAGTGTTTATTTCTGTTAATGTTGATGATTATGGCTTACAGCCAATGAAAATACAAAAGTCATTATCTCAGTAAATTAGAATACTTTAGAACAACAGCTTGAAAAATTATTTTAAAATCCGAAATGTTGTCCTACTGAAATGTATGTTCAGTAAATGCCCTCAATACTTGGTCGGGGCTCCTTTTGCATCAATTACTGAATCAATGCTAGATCCTATCCCAATATGTAGCAGGTGTAATAATAATAATAATATTAGCAAATGCCTCCAATTAGAAAACGCAGTATAGTTTTTCTGATTCGCCATGTCTCTTTCTTCATGTGCAGGCATTGCAGGACCTTAGGTATCCATGGCTATGACCACTGATGTAGTGACAGTCAGTTAGCTAGTTGCTAGTGGTCGTAACCATGGATACCTAAGGTCCTGCAATGCCTACACATGAGGAAAGAGACACAGCGAATCAGAAATACTATTCTACATTTCTAATTGGAGGTATTTTCTAATATTATTATACCTACTACATATTAGGATAGGATCTTGGAGGTGGTAATACCCCTTTAATGTTATTGTGCCCTGTCCAATTTTCAATTATGTAAAAAAAACATACAATGGACTTTTTGCCTCCGGGGCTATGCCTGGTTAGGTAACAGTTACCTGCCATCCACTGTACACAGCTCCACGTTCACCCCATTAGTTCTGCCCATAAGGCATTGTGGGGAGTGAAAGTTGTGAAGGCTATCCTTGTTGTTTCAGAGCTGTGTGGGAAGGAGATCCTCTCTGCTCTGTCAGTCGCCGATCGTGTCAGAGGAATATCAAAAAAAGTTTCAGCAACGCGCTGGGACCCTGAGGAAACTGCTCGCAAACTTAGAGGACAAATTAAAGATCTGCGATCCCAGCTTCTCAATGATAACACCCTGGAGGAAAGTGCAGTCAGACAACTGGCGGAAACAGTTAAGGAGCTGCAGGTCAGTGACTATGCTACAACCCCTATTTATTATACCTAGAATCCCTATTATCACTACATACAGGCCTCGATAATCCTGCGTCTACTGCGGTGGCCTATTAGGTGAAGTTTAATGTCATGATTTCACAATTACTGAGACTGGATTGTCCAATGTTAGTTTAAAGGCGTTGCCCAGAATTTGAAAAACATGGCTGCTTTCCTTCATACATGGTGCCTCCCCTGACCATGACTTGTGTCAGGTATTTTTGAAAGAGAATAACCATGTTTTTCTAATACGGGACAACCCTATTACCCATGGGATAAAGGCACATGCATGTCTGTGCAGCTGAAAATAAAATCTGTCCAACTGATCGGCCAGTGCCTAGCTAGGAGCTGTTTCACATTTGCGCAATATTGTACAGCAGTTTCTGACATGTTGTTCTGCAGAGGATCCTACCCCTACCTTCTAAACTCCATACACATTTCTCAGCACTTTTGAAAACAGAAGCACGGCAAGAAGTCACAATTCAAAAACATCATGCTCGGAAATTTCCAACTTTGGAGTAAACTACAGGTCTTGAAAAATGGACCCCCTAAGGTTTTTCAATAATGTTAACTTCAGATCACTGAGACGTATAAAAAGGTCAATGTGGTATCCACCAGAATCAGTGAAAGACCTGATCTTAAGCCCGCCAAGCACATTACATGGCTGTCAGGCCAATCCATTGTTCGTCCTGGCAGCTATCTTGCCTGTCTTTCCAGCTTGCTTGGCCAAGTGCTCATGTGTTCTCTATGAGACAGCCGCTACCAGACATGTTTAGCGGTGGCTTATCTCAAGAAGAACAAAATGACTGACAATCCGAAATCGAAGTCTACAAGTATGCACCGAGTGCTATGAGGATTCTCTGGTGCCGGCAGTGGAAGCGGGCAGTCATGTGACCACAAGTATGGGATTTCCATACTTCTGATGATACTTGCGATCACACGGCCACCTGCTCCTGGTGACGGTGTAAGAGTGTGACCAGGTCAGTCAAGCGTTTCCCCTTTAATAAGAAAAAAGGTTATAACTCGTGTATAGGAAAATGTGTTTTATTATTCATAGAACCCTACGAGCACTAAGGTGCATAGGTAATGCACTGTAATGTAATGTGATTGTCACGATATAAGCAATGTTATACGTTTGGTTATGTGGATCTCTCAAATCTGTTTTGGTGAAGATATATTGTATTTGATAATGCAATACACATTAAATCATTAAGTATAGGGACAGTATAAGATTTAGCTTTAGATATAGATAGGTTTGGGTATAGTGCAGAAGTGGGCACAATAGTTCAGGAAGTAGACAGGGTTAGGATAAAAACAGTTAAAGTATTAGGGAACGGCCCCCAGTATGGGAGGGGCAGGAATAACAAAGAGTAGGGCACTTCCTGGTTAAGGCAGATAGAGACAGAGATACTTAGAGATTAGATTGGAAGGTAAGAGTATAGTGAGCAGAAGTTCAAGGCCAGAGAGCTTGAGAACATGGACTAATACCGACGGTGTGTGGGCAGCATGAGGGCATAAGCGCGGCCATGACAAAGCTTAGTGGACCTTCCTGGGATGTTCAAGGCCTACGGCCCTAACTATGCATGGAGAAACCTGACTTATTCTCTTCACACAAGGGAAGCCAGATGAAAATCCACAGATGAAAATGTGAGAGAAATCCAATTCACACAATGCACACGTCAGCAGGGACATTATTTGCCTGTAGGGTGCCAGGGTGTGGGAGAAGAGCAGCCCCTCGTCCATGAATACCGCCCTGTGCATCTTACACCTGCAATCACATAGGGTGACTGCAGACTTGTAGCCTAAGACAAAAACAACCCCTCTAACTTCCCCAAAAATCAATATACATTAGACTGTCAGCCGAACTCCTCATTATCGGCGGATTCGGACACTATTGTCTAATGCGTATTGCTTGGATTTATACTCTTTAAATGTGAAATGATTGTGGCTGAATTGTAAGAACGTAGCTGCTGTGTTCAGAGAGCAGACCAAAAGTCAAAAATCTGGTAATCAAAACAATGGCGGGCAATGCCTCAAAACTGCAAAGAAATAGACTTGTAAATAGACCAAAGGCCACATGCAGTTGCCCATATCTTGGGCATTATTTAGCATTATTACTGTAAGCCAAGATAAGAAGTGGATCCAAACCGCAGAAGAGATATCAATATTTTCATTATACTTTGTCTTTGTTCCTCTTCTGGTTTTGACTTAAAAATACTGATGTAAAATACTGACCTAAGCGTGAAAGTCTCAGCCTACTGAAGTGTGGTATTCTGCAGGCTAAAAATGACCCACCAAAACATTATGATATGGTCCAAAAAATCTTTACTCAAAGGACCCGATTACTCAAGCAGTTTTCACCATAACTCTGTTTAATTGTAGTTCTACATTGTTGTACAGTACTTTGCTAAACCTAGAGTAAGGGCAGCATGCACAGCTCGTATATACAGTCAGGGGCAGATATATCATTAGTTCAACCTGTGCAGCTGCACAGGGGACCAGGAGGTAAAGTGGCCCATTTTGAGCTATTGGACTGCAAAGGGCCCGTATATTGTTCTTGCACATGGGCCCTCCTGTGTCTGTGTCTGCCAGTGTCCAGAGTTGATGCCAGCTCCCACCAAACTTGAACAAGTGGTGGGGCCCACGGTGCCTGGGGGCCCACTCTGCCCAAGTTTCATTTGGTTATATCAGTAGTACATGTACGGCAGATTTGTGCACTACATGATGTACTCCATAGGCTGCCGGTGACCAATGTGTTATACAGCCAACACCTGAGTCTTAACTTTGGCAGTTTAGAAATGGGGGGAGGCTGTCCAATACCCATCTGATTCCCAGCAACATGATTGCAGGGAGCCAGTGGCATTTTCATGGCAGCGAAGAAGCCTATTATAAGCACCCATGTCTGCCTGCCTTACTTACACATAATTGTACAAGCAATATTACAGTACTGCAGTATATTATACAAGCGAACTAGTAATCTTCAAGTCCCATAGCTAAAAGAAAATGTAGAAAAAAAATGTAAAACGTTTGTTAAAAACTAAAACCAAAATATTAAAATTCATGTTACCCTTTTTCTGGAGCATAAATAAAAGCCTTTCATATAGTATAATGGCTCCATATAGTGCTCCATACAGTATAATGGCCCCACATAGTCCTCCATACAGTATAATGGCCCCACATAGTCCTCCATACAGTATTATGGCCCCACATAGTCCTCCATACAGTATTATGGCTCCACATAGTCCTCCATACAGTATTATGGCTCCACATAGTGCTCCATACAGTATAATAGCCACAAAAAGTGCTCCATACAGAATAATGAGCCCCATAGAATGCTCTATTCAGTATAATGGGCCCACATAGTGCTCCATAAAGTATAATAGCTCCAACTAGTGCTCCATATAGTATAATGGCCTCACATATTGCTCCATACAGTATAAAGACCTCACATAATACTTCATACAATGTAATGGGCTCCACATAGTGCTCCATACAATATAATGGCCCACCGTTGTGCTCCATACAGTATAGTGGCCTCACATAGTGCTCCATACTGTATACTGGACCCCATATAGTGCTCCAAACAGTATAATGGCTCCATGTAGTGCTACATACAGTATAATGGCCCCACATAGCGCTCCATACAGTATAGTTCGCCCCACATAGTCCTCCATAAAGTATAATAGGCCCCACATTAAAAAAAAAAATTAAAAAATGCTCACCGCTCGTTCCCCCGCTGCTCCAACTCTTGATGGTTTCTTCAGATCCTCTGCACATCTTGGCAGAGTGGCGCTGAGACGTCAGACGCAGAGGGGGAATGATGGGAGAGTGAGCTCCCTCCTCCATCATTGCTTTCAACTGTATAGTTGAAAGTGCGATGCCAGGTGAAAGTGCGATGTCGGGCGAGGGACCCGTCCCGCTGGCCAAATATACTCGGGGGACTGACCTGGCATCGTGGGCCATATCTACTCCCCCTGCGGGCCAGATTTGAACCGTGGGCCAGAGTTTGACATATGTGACATACGGAAAGAAATAGGTTAATATTCGATTGTATAGTACTACTGCACTAAAGAAGAACATTGAAAAAGGGGTTTGTAGGTCGTCTATGAATAATAATTCAAGAAGTCAAAGAAGATAAAGAGGTGCTGAAGCTGCATAGTCAGTGTGAATGTGAATTCATTGGTCTGTGATACACTGCAGAAACAGACGTTTTTTATCTTCACACACTGAAATTGCAAACCTCATCCGTCTGTTCCAGGCAGGGAAGCACTTTTTTTTAATAAGATTCACAGATCTCCAGAATCCAGAAATTTAAATTCAATTGTCTACCTGACAATGTGTGCGTGTTGGTGAAAATGTTTGTTTATTTTGCACACTACTTTTTTGCAGCATTACAATATTAGACCCGTACACGCCACCCAAATACAGTGGCCTGTTGAAGGTGCTAACTTTTGGGACGCTAAACTAACAAGCTTTTCTTGTTTGTTTTTTAATTACCGGAGGTGAAATATTTTTTTTAATCTTTTACATATACACTGTGTTCCAAATTATTATGCAAATAATATTTTCTCAGATTTTCCCAAATTACCTATATGAATTGCAGTCATTGTAATGTTCCAGTCAAATAACTATTAGAGTACAATTGAAAGGTTTTTGTACAAACTGCCTATGATAACAGTATATTTAAAAAAAAAATAAAATACTCAAACTGCACTCAAAATGCATGTTCCAAATTATTATGCACAGCAGAGTTTTCAACCTTTTCATTTTAATAAAGAACAAAAAAATGGTCATTTTTGAAATTATAAGCATTAGCAGGTTATTACAAACTGAAATCAAACAGTTTTCAACTCAAAACTTTATTCTAGGTGATGTAACATTTGCACATAGGACCCCTTGTTCGAAAGGAGCTTCTGAACTCTCTCATTCATTGAATTTGTCAGGTTTTGGATGGTTTCTGCTTCAATTGTTTTGCATGAGGACAGAATACCCTCCCAGAGCTGTTGCTTAGATGTGAACTGCCTCCCGCCATCATAGACACTCCTTTTGATGATGCTCCAGAGGTTCTCAATGGGGTTGAGGTCAGGGGAGCATGGGGGCCACACCATAAGTTTGTCCCCTTTTATGACCACAGCAGCCAGAGATGCAGATGTGTCATGTGCAGCATCTCCAGGCTGCTCCTCTCCAGGCGGCTCCTCTCCAGGCTGCTCCTCTCCAGGCTGCTCCTCTCCAGGCTGCTCCTCTCCAGGCTGCACACTATACTCTCTTGAGGGTAAATATACATCAAACGGCTCACAAAATTGGGCTAATTGTTGTACTACTTGTTGCTAACAAGCCGTTACTTTTTCACTTTGAAAACGGCTAGCTAGGGATACTTTTTGGTAAGCTTGATAAAGTCTTTGTCATTGTTTACTTGTTTTGAAAAATGAAAATCTATTGAAGATGCCAAAAAAGGGATATTTTTGCCCTATGTAATAAAGAGAAGCAAGCAGGCAAATTCCTTCTAAAATGGAAACGGTTTATTATAAATTGCTGTTCAATAGAGGACAAAAGGAAAATGGTAGCACCCCTTACATCTACAGCATGGTATATACTAGAAGATCTCAAAAATAACTTAGGTCCACTTCTTTTAACTTAAAATGGAGAAGAGAATGGTGAGGAGAACAATCAATGGGCCAGGACTTCTGGCATAGATAGAAATGCATTATAAATTATCCATGATTTCTTCAATGAGATATAAGACATACTGTCAACTAATTCATTTTTTTTTGGATGTACTCAATTATTCAATTATTAGTTACATTTTGAAAAATTCTAGCTTTTATTTTGATCTGTGAATAAAGATATATCTGTTATACCAATTAAATATGTGAATAGAGGCTTTATAGGCCCAGTCTGTGTACGGGCACCCTTACCTCTCTATGTAACAGATTTGATAGATGTTGTGTATTTGTGTCTTGAAAACTCAAATAAAAATGATGTTGGGAAAAAAAACAAAAAAAAGAGGGATAATTTTTTCACTATTAGTTGAGAAGCCATTACTTTTTCACTTTCAAAAGTGCTAAGAGCGCTGGTTTTGCTGTCTAAATAAAGGGATATTTTTGGATGCATTGTGAAAAGCTTCTGCTTCTTCATTTAGCAAGAAAAAAAAATCTTGAAAATTCCTAAACAGAGATCGCTTTTTCATATTGAGTGGTGCAAAAATGATGGCTTCTTTTGTTTTCACCACATGTGTATAAACACCAGCAAGGCATTAGTCTTCTACTACAAAGGGATAATTTTTGGACCATTTCTTCAATTTAAGTAGCCTAACAAGTCTGTTACTGCAGTGTGTTTTTATATAGGCTGTTATTTAACGGTGGTTACCATGCTTTGTCACCTAGCGAGGTATGTTGAGATCAATTTGGATATTAGAAAGGTTATGGTTGCATTAAAGTGGTTCATTATAGTCCTATGGGAACCTTGAGTGTTATACACACATTTCTAGGACAATTATAGGCTTTACAGTATTGAGATTTGGGACAAATTTATGCTTAGCAAATCTAATATTTTGGGCGAATTTGAATTTCAAACAATTCAATCATCTTTAGTTGATCTTGACATCTGGGGGTCCTGTTGGTGGACTTCATAGAAGACCGTAATTTTCACTATATACTGCAATACTATTGTATTGCAAATATTACAAAATATACTGGACCCAGCAGATGATATATGTCAATGTAGGGTATATACCATACTATACTAAGCGAAGTATGCCGTGCATGTGGAATGGCAGACCATTTGGAAGAAATGTGTGCCCAAAGAAGAAAACAACCCGAACTTATCGTCATAGAAGAAATTAGAAACAAGAAAATTGTAATAAAAAAAAACTTTACTTAGACAACCAGTGGTTATGTGGTGGCACTATACAGAAACGGGTGCGCACATACAAATAAAACAATGTATAAAAGATGTATATCACCCAATACGCAGATGTAAAAATACACAGAATAAATAGCAGTGTTCCGAACCAAAAATTAATATATGTCATAAAATCCCATAAGGATAATTGAGGTAGATAGTTGTGATAATCAGATGGAAAAACATAATATCCACATAATCTGAGGTAAATATCTATATATAGAGAGAATGTAAAAGATCTACTATGAGAGGGAAGGAGTAATAGATATAAATTTTATAAGGTAAATTCCCATAGTATCCAGCAGGTGGCGTAGTAATACTACAAAAGTAAATGCTTATGCTATAGATCAGGGGTCTCAAACTCGGCTGGGTATATGGGGCCGCACATGGAAAAAATTTGAATTTGGGGGGCCGCATTCTTTGTTCAATGTGTCATTTTTAGTGATACCATTTTTTTTGTATACACCGTCTGAACATTTTTGCTGTGTTTATTTTTTATTTTTTTTATAGCTTGGGTCGTTACGGATGTGGCGATAATAAATCTGCACTTTTTTGTGTTTACTTTAGTTTATGTATTTAGTTTATATATAAAACAGCATTTTTAGTGCCCAATATGTTTTCATGCTTTATTTTTATTTTTATTTTTTTGATTTTTACAATTTTGTTTCCCCCAATTGGCCACATACAGTAATATTGTCTTACAATTAGCACCATATATAGTAATAATGGCAAACATCTTGTAGTAATGTTCCTCATCCAAGTCCCCATCTTGTACTAATGTGCCCCATCCAGGTCCCCATCCTGTGGTTATGTGCCCCATCCAGGTCCCCATCTTGTGGCTATGTACCCCATCCAGGTCCCCATCCTGTGGCTATGTGCCCCATCCAGGTCCTCATCTTGTGGCTATGTACCTCATCCAGGTCCCCATCTTGTACTAATGTGCCCCATCCAGGTCCCCATCCTGTGGTTATGTGCCCCATCCAGGTCCCCATCTTGTGGCTATGTACCTCATCCAGGTCCCCATCTTGTGGCTATGTGCCCCATCCAGGTCCCCATCTTGTGGCTATGTGCCCCATCCAGGTCCCCATCTTGTGGCTATGTGCCCCATCCAGGTCCCCATCTTGTGGCTATGTGCCCCATCCAGGTCCCCATCTTGTGGCTATGTGCCCCATCCAGGTCCCCATCTTGTGGCTATGTGCCCCATCCAGGTCCCCATCTTGTGGCTATGTGCCCCATCCAGGTCCCCATCTTGTGGCTATGTGCCCCATCCTGGTCCCAATCTTGTGGCTATGTGCCCCATCCAGGTCCCCATCCTGTGGCAATGTGCCCCATCCAAGTCCCCATCTTGTGGCAATGTGCCCCATCCAGGTCCCCATCTTGTGGCTATGTGCCCCATCCAGGTCCCCATCTTGTGGCTATGTGCCCCATCCAGGTCCCCATCTTGTGGCTATGTGCCCCATCTAGGTCCCTATCTTGTGGCTATGTGCCCCATCCAGGTCCCCATCTTGTGGCTATGTGCCCCATCCAAGTCCCCATCTTGTGGCAATGTGCCCCATCCAGGTCCCCATCTTGTGGCTATGTGCCCCATCCAGGTCCCCATCTTGTGGCTATGTGCCCCATCCAGGTCCCCATCTTGTGGTTATGTGACCCATCCAGGTCCCCATCTTGTGGCTATGTGCCCCATCCAGGTCCCCATCTTGTGGCTATGTGCCCCATCCAGATCCCCATCTTGTGGCTATGTACCTCATCCAGGTCCCCATCTTGTACTAATGTGCCCCATCCAGGTCCCCATCCTGTGGTTATGTGCCCCATCCAGGTCCCCATCTTGTGGCTATGTACCTCATCCAGGTCCCCATCTTGTGGCTATGTGCCCCATCCAGGTCCCCATCTTGTGGCTATGTGCCCCATCCAGGTCCCCATCTTGTGGCTATGTGCCCCATCCAGGTCCCCATCTTGTGGTTATGTGCCCCATCCAGGTCCCCATCTTGTGGCTATGTGCCCCATCCAGATCCCCATCTTGTGGCTATGTGCCCCATCCAGATCCCCATCTTGTGGCTATGTGCCCCATCCAGGTCCCCATCTTGTGGCTATGTGCCCCATCCAGGTCCCCATCTTGTGGCTATGTGCCCCCTGTGCTGTTCTTCACACACATAAAATAGAAAAAAAAAGATGATTCTCACCTGTCCTCCTTTCCCTCGGCGTCCTTCCTGCAGATGTGGCCCGCAGGCACCACAGAGGCAGACCCCTTGACGATCCCGACCTGGTCCAGGAGGAGCCGCCGACAGCAGCGTTGCATTGCCGCACAGAGACCGGCTCTCTGCACAGCATTTCCAATGCCAGCCGCCAGCCAATCAGTATCCACTCAGTATCAGCAGATTCTTAACAATAATGTTCAAGAATCAGTGACAAAGTTGAAGTTATGCAGGGGATGGATCTTTCAGCAAGACAATGATCCAAAACACCGCTCCAAATCTACTCAGGCATTCATGCAGAGGAACAATTACAATGTTCTGGAATGGCCATCCCAGTCCCCAGACATGAATATCATTGAACATCTGTGGGATCATTTGAAGAGGGCTGTCCATGCTCGGCGACCATCAAACTTAACTGAACTGGAATTGTTTTGTAAAGAGGAATGGTCAAAAATACCTTCATCCAGGATCCAGGAAATCATTAAAAGCTACAGGAAGCGACTAGAGGCTGTTATTTTTGCAAAAAGAGGATCTACTAAATATTAATGTCACTTTTCTGGTGAGGTGCCCATACTTATGCACCTGTCAAATTTTGTTTGAATGCAGATTGTACATTTTCTTTTAGTACAATAAACCTCATTTCAAGGCAGAAACATTACTGTGTCCAACAGTTATTACATATATCAAACTGAAATAGCTGTTGCAAAAACACCAATTTTTATAAAACATTAAGCTTAAGATTAATAGGGGTGCCCAAACTTTTTCATATAACTGTATATATATATATATATATATATATATATATATATATATATATATATATATATATATATATATATATAGATGTGTCCGATGATCCAGATATCGGGATTTGTAGTGTCTGAAACGATAAACCATACAACACATAACGTATTTTAGAACAAAACTTACTGATTTACAACAAATCTGGTCTCACATATGTGTGGAAGCACGAAGACCTCCACCTACCCAACTTTTTTATATCCTCCTCGCCTATACCCAACGCATTAGCTTCTGTAGATGCCCCTATACGGAAGGAGTGCGTCCCAAACTGCGTCGCATCCTAGCCCACCTGCCTCAAGCATGCTTTGAAGATGGCTTTAAACTGATATAGTGTCAACAAAGAACCAGATTCATGAACCAAAAACTGCTCGCACTCTGGACGCCTAGATATGTACTCGCCAACAACCTGTACAGGGCAAAATGAGCCCCCTAAAGCCTTTATTGTGAGCCAGAACCCCTTTCCTTCTTTATCTGTCTTTGACCTTCGAACAAAGATCGTTAGACACCCGAGCTGTATGATAACATCACCCAACGCCAGACCACCGATAACCCATGCACTCGGGGCTACCAAAACATCGACCCATAATGCCGCGAAAAAGGCCAAAGAAAAAGCTGCCAAAAAAAGGCATGACTCGAACGAACTTTGAGTGACACCCCATAGGCTACTGATGATCCGAGTTAACAAAATAAACGACACTGGGCGCCTCGTATCCTGCGACTTCTTCTCCTTTTTCCAACCTTTTAAAATCTGTCTAACAATTAACTCATTTGTTACATCTCTAAAACCCCAAAGTTTTAACATAAAGGCTACACCTTCAATCTTTTTTGCGCGCTAGCGCCGGACAAACCCCTTGTTCTTCACACATTCAACATTGATAACGTAACTTCTAAATGAACCTGGTCACTTGCGGGAAAGCTGACCCCAGCCGAGATCAGCCACTCGTTCCATGCTGCTATATGACTCTGCCACATCGATCTATCTACTGAAGCCTCAACTAAGCGTGTCAGCTCAACTCTACGAAGATCCACAAGTGGTCTGGGCAGCTCAGCCCTGCTTCCTCTGCCCTTGGGTGCAGTTCCCTGAAACGATCCATCTGCAAACGAGACAAAGCATCTGCCACTTTATTGTCTACGTCCGAAACGTGTTGAGCTCTAAACAATATATTCAGCTGGAGACACCAAAGCAGTAAATGTCTGAGTAAAGCTAGTACTGGTAGCGAAGAAGATGATAAAGAACTAACCACATTGACAACTGATAAATTATCAGACCAAAAGCGAATTTGTCTGTTCTCCAAGGTGTTACCCCAAATCTCAATAGCCACAATAATGGGAAACAACTCTAACAAAGTCAAGTTATTTATAAAAGATAAATCATGCCACGTGAGTTGGCAGTCCGACCTACACCACTGCAATATCCATTCCAGAAAACACTTCAAAATAGTAGCATGAAATCGAGCATCCCATGGGCAGAGATATATCGACGAAGTAACGATCATTCAAACTACAACCCAAAATATGGTAACATGTGGGGTGAACCGGCAACAAGCAAAAGGCCAATTCTATGTCCGACTTGACTAACAACGCCCTTTTTCCGTAACTCCTTACCCACTGTACCGCAACGTCAAAAGAAGTATACGATACCGCTCCATCCTCTTCTGATGTCGCATCAGTAACCGAGTAACCCGGTGGAAACAACAAGTGCTGTATGAGGTGGAACTTTCCTGACTCTTTTTTGGGAACCAAACCTAGAGGAGACACTCTCTGGTTAGAGGGGCAACGAAAATGGGCCTGCCATGCGGGACACACTTTAACAACTTTTCTCTTGTTTCTTCCGGGTTTTCCAAAACTGACTTCAAGTTTTTGGAAAACATCCTGCTAGATGAATGTTGAAAGGGGATCTGGAAACCGGCCAAAAAAATTTCAAATAAAAGGTTTGCCTCCCCTTTCAGGAGGTACTGGTCTAGCCAATGCCACATCGCAGTGATGCGCACTGGCATTTTCTTCTGTACTGAGAGCTGCAACTTTTTCAGGCTGTATGACTCTTCTAAAGCAGTGTAGTGCCGAATGGGCCCCCCGCATACAGGGCACTCGTGCCTGAATTTGCATGTAGCGAAGAACCTACAGTGCCCCTCGTTGAATAGCCAACAGGCTCCTGTAGGGCGCTGGGCCGCTGCCGAAGCTTACAATGCTCCATGAAAGGAGGGGCGTGACTGCGGACGCTGTGCCAACATCAGCTGTATCCATATGTCGGTTGCCTTTGATGCCCAACCTATAGTCGGAGACAAAGACAACCAACGCCTAAACTCTTCATCATAGCGCCACAAAGCTGCACCTCCATGAAGCTTATAGGCGTTATGAATCGTATCTATGTAAACGAAAAGCTTGGCTCCTTTCTCAAGAAAGAGCTGAGCAAGAATAATATGGTGCTAACGTCTGACTGCCCAGGCGGAGTCAATTGCTCCTCTGTTGGACCCGTACTCGAAGGCCAGCCATCCCTTTGTTCCAATTTTGCTAAAAAACTTTTTAACATGTCAACAAAATTATAATTTTCATTCAATTGACTATAATCAACTGCCATGGGCCACGCCGCACTGTATGTCGACTCACCCCCAGCGGACGTCTTTGATGGTCCAGCTATTGCCCCGGGCTAAAGTGGTACTGAGGGTCTGTCCTGGGTTAAACCAGTGGGTCCTGAAACTTTTTCGTGGACGAACGTTGTCTTGCGTATTGCGTAGTTCCTGATGGGTGTCTTTCCGGTATTTTCGTGTTTGGCGCCTCCGCCTGTGACCTCCTTGCGGGGACGATTCTATTGTGGACTCGGAAGTAGATGGCACCTCAGAAGATGATAGAGAAGAAGTCTCTGCTCTTTTTCTTTGTGTCCATCTGCGGTGCTCTCTTCCATGTTTTCTGTGGCGATGGCGACGGTTCTTGACGCCACTGCTGCTTTTTACTACCTGTGGACAATAACGGAGAGCAAGAAGCCGGCCTGGTACTGGATTGTCTATCCCGCCTCCCGGATCTGCTTCTGCTCTCAAGGGATCTCTTCCCGCCCTCATCCTATATACCCTCCCTTTTCTCTCTCCAGCCAATTAACTTCCCCAGCTACTAAAATTCAAATCCTATCATCCCCATTAACCCTTTATTGACCTTCGCAGTCCCTAGCACCTTCATTAAACATTATGGTGCCTACAAATCATTGCATTGCCTTGTTGGACTAATGAACAGTTTTCAGGTGCTTTTCATAAGAACATTGTGGCTGAGATCATAAAATCTTTGACTTCTGCTTGGTCTGATGAGATCCCTTGGGGGGACATTGTTTCCAGACAAAGGCCACGTAGTTCTATCTCCATGGCAACCTGTTTCAGCCGGAAAGAAAATGACATACGAGTATTAGTTTAGTTCAGAATGCCGACCCACTGACTGCAGTTAAACAATCTCTATATATAAAAGCATCTGAGCTCGTCAGACTTCTACTTGGTAATTGTGTTCCCGCTACTTTTATTACCATGCATGTCAAACAATAACCTAAACATGACATTACGTGGAGCGTAGCGGTAAACTAATGGAAACATTGTTAAATTAACTTTAAAGGGGGGTTTCTAGAAATAGGAAAAATGGCAGCCTTCTTTCAGAAACAGTGCACACCTGTCTTTCGGTTGTCCCTAGTATTGCAGCTCAGCTGCTTTGACACTCTAAAATCCCTAGAGATGTGTATTTTTGAGCATTGCATTAAAGAGTGTCCAAGATATAAACAAATTGGTTTTCCCACTCACTCTGTAGACTTAAAAATAATCCCAGATTATGTAGAGTATGATCCTTACTAAAAGGGAATCTGTCAGCAGGTATTGTTATGTAATCTGAGGGCAGCATGAGGTAAGGGCAGAGACACGGATTTCAGTGATGTGACACTTATTAGGCTGTGTGCTGTTGTTTCAATACAATCAGTGTTTTATGTGTAAGGGAAGTGGAGAGACTCATACAAATAATGTAGTGTGAAGCCTTTATGGGTGGATTCTGCCATCTAGTGGCCAACGACAGTGGATATAGGAACCAAAGAACAGAAGATAGGTTGAATGAGAGGAAGACAAAAGCTGTTACACAGGGGGCATGTGATCTGCTGTGATGAAGCAGAAAAATAATAAAGCCAACAGGGGTCGGGGGAGGAACTCAGTCATTGCCCGGACTTGTAACAAGTCACCTGTGAAGCAAGGCCTGTTTCTGGCTTACAGCCAAACCCTGGAGGAGCGTGATCGGACACACATGGCCATTATTGTAAGTGAATAAACTGACGGGTGCAGAGCCTTTCCAGAGAATAAGACATTCTGATTACCTAGGTTAATGTCACAGAAAATCGATTGTGTGAGCGAAGGTCTGGTTAAATGAATGGAACCTTGATTGTGTAAGCAGAGGCCTGGTTAAAGGGACAGAACCTCGATCGTGCGAGTGGGAGGCTGTGTTTAAGCAACGGGACCTCAATCAAATGAGGATATGAGTTTTCTCTTAGGAATTGAAGACCACAGGAACAGGTCAGTGACAGAAGGAACTATCCGAGGCCTTCAGTGCAGTGACCACCATTAGAAGCTAAAGTGGCCAGATGAAGACTCCTATCAGGGGCGGACCTACCGCCCGTGCAGCCCGTTCATTGAACGGGGGCCCCGAGGGAGAGGGGGCCCCTCCAGCCTCCAGCAGGGCCCTGACTCCAGTATGGGGCCCGGCCGGTCGGAGCCCCGTTGGGGCCCCCCTCTTGTGCGTCTCCTCATGGGGCCCCCGGCCCCATGCTAAGCGCCGGAACATCTCAGTTCTGCTTTCCTCTGCGGCAGCGCCTTCATGAGTCCACTGACTTCCGGTCATGTGACGGCGCCGTATATAATAAGTACAGTGATAGTGTTGGTTACTGTACTTGTCATTTAGTGTTAAAATAAAGGATTTATTAAAAAAAAAATAATTGGCGTGGGGTTCCCCGTAATTTAATTTTAGTCTCTAGCGGAGGTTAAGCAGACGGCTGGGGCAGATGTTTGAATGAAAAAAAGTTGAAGAAACCAGCTTCCAAAAGTGCATATATTTATTGAAGCAAATCCACGCAGTTTAAAAATTTCCAAATTACATCGGGGAATCTCACATGGAAAAAACGCAACGCGATTCGAACACAGAGCTGTGTTCTTTGTCAAAGCTGACATGCATATGACACACTATAGTATTATATCCAATAACAACCAATCAGATCGATATGCTTGGTCACATGAGAGTGTGAATAGGGTGCATAATTAGTGTGAGCCAATCACATAAAATGGAAAAAACAATAAAACCATTATGGAGAGAAAGAACAAAAAAAGAGATAAAATTCATTTTAACATGGAATGTTACATGAAATAAATAAAATAAACTGACAGAAACATGAAGTAGAATCAATAATGAAACATGATTTCACGGCGTGCATTGAGTCCGTCTGGGAAGCGGGATCCAAGGTTGTAAATCCAGAATGCTTCTCTGGTGAGTAAACGGTGTCTGGAATCTCCTCCTCGAACTGCAATGATGAAAACACTCTATCTACAGAACTTACACACACATGGTCCAAACTTTCAGAAAGGGGTATCCTAAATGGACCCTGAGTAGAGCCAAACATATAATCAAACACAAGAGACACCAAAATTTGGGACCACGTATTGTTCATAATAATTCTAATAGACTAGTCCTGTCATTGCAGTATAGCCCTCAGTTTAATATAATCAAATCTATTTTTTTCAAACACATATCCATTTTGTATGAGGATGCAACTTTATCTAAAATTTTACAATCCAATTGCTCTGTAGTAGCAAGGAGAGGTGTCACTATTGGTAACATCATTTCACCGTCTTTTTTCTCCTCTAATAATTTAAAAAGTAATACTTGGCTAAATTACTCTGGTTTCTATAAGTGCGGCCAAAATAGATGTCGGACATGCAAATATACATCAGCTACTAAAGAATTTTTCAATTATAACCACACAGAAACTTTCAAAATCAAAGGACACATAAATTGTAACAGCACGAATGTGGTTTATATAATTCTATGCAAAATTTGTGATCTTATATATGTTGGTTGCACAACAAGAAATCTTAAAGTTCGCATTTCAGAACATTTAACTGATATACAGTTATATGAAAAAGTTTGGGCACCCCTATTAATCTTAAGCTTAATGTTTTCTAAAAAATGGTGTTTTTGCAACAGCTATTTCAGTTTGATATATGTAATAACTGTTGGACACAGTAATGTTTCTGCCTTGAAATGAGGTTTATTGTACTAACATAAAATGTGCAATCTGCATTCAAACAAAATTTGACAGGTGCATAAGTATGGGCACCCTTATCATTTTCTTGTTTTAAATACTCCTACCTACTTTTTACTGACTTACTAAAGCACTTTTTTGGGGTTTTGTAACCTCATTGAGCTTTGAATTTCATAGCCAGGTGTATGCAATCATGAGAAAAGCTACTTAAAGTGGCCACTTGCAAGTTGTTCTCCTGTTTGAATCTCCTCTGAAGATTGGCATCATGGGCTCCTCAAAACAACTGTCAAATGATCTGAAAATAAAGATTATTCAACATAGTTGTTCAGGGGAAGGATACAAAAAGCTGTCTCAGAGATTTAACCTGTTAGTTTCCACTGTGAGGAACATAGTAAGGAAATGGAAGAACACAGGGACAGTTCTTGTTAAGGCCAGAAGTGGCAGGCCAAGAAAAACATCAGAAAGGCAGAGAAGAAGAATGGTGAGATCAGTCAAGGACAATCCTCAGACCACCTCCAGAGAGCTGCAGCATCAACTTGCTGCAGATGGTGTCATTGTGCATCTTTCAACTATACAACGCACTTTGCACAAGGAGAAGCTGTATGGGAGAGTGATGCGAAAGAAGCCATTTCTGCAAGCTCGCCACAAACAGAGTTGGCTGAGGTATGTAAAAGCACATTTGGAGAAGCCAATTTCTTTTTGGAAGAAGGTCCTGTGGACTGATGAAACCAAGATTGAGTTGTTTGGTCATACAAAAAGGCATTATGCATGGCGGCAAAAAAACACAGCATTCCAAGAAAAACACTTGCTACCCACAGTAAAATTTGGTGGAGGTTCCATCATGCTTTGGGGCTATGTGGCCAATGCCGGCACCGGGAATCTTGTTAAAGTTGAGGGACGCATGGATTCCACTCAGTATCAGCAGATTCTTGACAATAATGTTCAAGGATCAGTGACAAAGTTGAAGTTACGCAGGGGGTGGATCTTTCAGCAAGACAATGATCCAAAACACCTCTCCAAATCTACTCAGGCATTCATGCAGAGGAACAATTACAATGTTCTGGAATGGCCATCCCAGTCCCCAGACCTGAATATCATTGAACATCTGTGGGATCATTTGAAGAGGGCTGTCCATGCTCGGCGACCATCAAACTTAACTGAACTGGAATTGTTTTGTAAAGAGGAATGGTCAAAAATACCTTCATCCAGGATCCAGGAAATCATTAAAAGCTACAGGAAGCGACTAGAGGCTGTTATTTTTGCAAAAGGAGGATCTACTAAATATTAATGTCACTTTTCTGGTGAGGTGCCCATACTTATGCACCTGTCAAATTTTGTTTGAATGCAGATTGCACATTTTCTGTTAGTACAATAAACCTCATTTCAAGGCAGAAACATTACTGTGTCCAACAGTTATTACATATATCAAACTGAAATAGCTGTTGCAAAAACACCGATTTTTATAAAACATTAAGCTTAAGATTAATAGGGGTGCCCAAACTTTTTCATATAACTGTATCTTCTCTTTCTAGTACCAACCGTAATATTTCACATGCCTCTAGGCATTTTATTCAATTTCACCAGAGATCGTGCAGTTCTCTACAGGTCATTGGTATAGAGAGGGTTAAACCTGCACTTCGAGGAGGAGATTCCAGACACCGTTTACTCACCAGAGAAGCATTCTGGATTTACAACCTTGGATCCCGCTTCCCAGACGGACTCAATGCACGCCGTGAAATCATGTTTCATTATTGATTCTACTTCATGTTTCTGTCAGTTTACTTTATTTATTTCATGTAACATTCTATGTTAAAATGAATTTTATCTCTTTTTTTTGTTCTTTCTCTCCATAATGGTTTTATTGTTTTTTCCATTTTATGTGATTGGCTCACACTAATTATGCACCCTATTCACACTCTCATGTCACCAAGCATATCGATCTGATTGGTTGTTATTGGATATAATACTATAGAGTGTCATATGCATGTCAGCTTTGACAAAGAACACAGCTCTGTGTTCGAAACGCGTTGCGTTTTTTCCATGTGAGATTCCCCGATGTAATTTGGAAATTTTTAAACTGCGTGGATTTGCTTCAATAAATATTTGCACTTTTGGAAGCTGGTTTCTTCAACTTTTTTTCATGCAAACACGTGAGGCCACACGTACCCGTGCTTCCTTCCAAAGCCTACACCAATCAGGTGAGCTGAATCTACTTTCCTCTTTTTGCAGATGTTTGAAGCCTGGGAAGGGAGTAATATCCACGGAGCTTCCCAGGCTACTAATATCAGCCCCCAGCTGAATACCTAGCCTTTACTAGCTATTAAAATGGGGGACCCGAAAAAAAAAATGACGTGGGGTCCCCCCTATTTTAATAGCTAGCATAGGCTAGGCAGACAGCTGGGGGCTGATATTAATAGCCCAGGAAGGGCGCCATGAATATTGGCCCCCTCACAGGCTAGAAACACCAGCCGTCAGCCGCCCCAGAAATGGCGCATCCATAGGATGTGCCAATTCTGGCACTTAGCCTCGCTCTTCCTACTGCCCTGTAGCGGTGGCAGTGGGGTAATAGGGCTGGGGTTGATGTCAGCTTATAATGCCCACTGACATCAAGCCCAGGTTAGTAATGGAGAGGTGTCTATAAGACACCCCCATTACTAACCCCATAGTCAAAGTTAAAAAAAAAAAAACAACACCCAGAATAAAATCCTTTAATTGAAATAAAGACACAAAACTTTAATGTTCTAAATTACACTCTACTTACCATATCGCCCATTCCAGCTGAAGCCAACGATCTCCTGCAATAAAAGTAAAATAATTAACCAACTTCATCCTTACCTTTCCATGGTTCCCAGGACGGCTCCAGCTCTGCTACATTGACATGACAGGCTGGATTGCAGCAGAACACTGCCATCCAGCTTGCCATGCCGCAGACACTGAGAAGCTCCTCAGTGAAGCTCCTCAGTGTCTCGCTGTGACGACATCCAGATGAGCTGAGTTCATGTCCAATGAACTCAGCTCACCTCATGCACGTCACTGACAGCGTGGGAGAATTCTCCTGCGCATGCGGTGCCGGCAAATGACGTCACCGCTTGAGCAGTCGAATTCTCCCACGCTGGGATCGCATTGAGATGGCAGGCTGGATGGTAGCAGAACGCTACAGAGACACTGTGGAGCGATCCAGCCTGTCATGTCAATGTAGCTGAGCTGAAGCCGTCCTGGGAACCATGGAAAGGTAAGGATGAGGTTGGTTTATTATTTTACTTTTACTGCAGGAGATCGTTGGCTTCAGCTGGAATGGGCGTGACGGTAAGTAGAGTTTAATTTAGAACATTAAAGTATTGTGTCTTTATTTCAATTAAAAGATTTTATTCTGGGTGTTGGTGTCTTTTTTCACTTTCACTATGGGGTTAGTAATGGGGGCATCTTATAGACGCCTCTCCATTACTAACCTGGGCTTGATGTCAGCTGGCATTATAAGCTGACATCAACCCCAGCCCTATTACCCCACTGCCACCGCTACAGGGCAGTGGGAAGAGCGAGGCTAAGTGCCAGAATTGGCACATCCTATGGATGCACCATTTCTGGGGCGGCTGACGGCTGGTGTTTCTAGCCTGTGAGGGGGCCAATATTCATGGCACCCTTCCTGGGCTATTAATATCAGCCCCCAGCTGTCTGCCTAGCCTTTGCTAGCTATTAAAATAGGGGGGACCCCACGTCGTTTGTTTGGGGGGTCCCCCATTTTAATAGCTAGTAAAGGCTAGGTATTCAGCTGGAGGCTGATATTAGTAGCCTGGGAAGCTCCGTGGGTATTAACCCCTTCCCAGGCTTCAAACATCTGCCCCAGCCGTCTGCTTAACCTCCGCTGGAGACTAGAATTACGGGGAACCCTACGGCAATTTTTTTTTTAAGAAATCTTTTATTTTAACACTAAATGACAAGTACAGTAACCAACACTATCACTGTACTTATTATATATGTGACTGACATGTTTCTATCTATCTAATCTATGTGTGATGCTCTATTCTTTCTGTTCTAAATTGTCGGGTACCGGTGTATGCCTCCTTTAAAGAGACGGGTGCATGAAAATCAGAGGGCACTAGTGTGTTCTGAGTGCCCTGCTGTGTTTTTCATGCACCCTCCTATATACCCTGCCTGTCTGCCTATATATTCTGCCTGCCTGACGTTTAATTGAGCACTGTTCCCATCGATTTGGGCAATTTTTGACCTTCTGCAGACCGCCGGGGGGGACCGCCAGAAAAATGCTCGAGTTTCCCATAGACTTACATTGGGCTCGTTGCGGAGTATTCCAATGTGCTCGACCCGAGCTTCGAGCACCCGAGCCTTTTAGTGCTCGCTCATCACTATTAAATATACATATTTTCACCCCACAGCTAGTACTTATGGGGTCACAGAAACTTATATCATCCTTTCTACTGGACATACATGCAATCTGGCTATAACCAATTTAGGTCACTTTGTGGGGGGTACTTTTGTACTTTTTTAACCCCAGGCTATTAGATTTTACACTATAGTTACCAAGAAAGGTTTCTACAATGCATGTCTACTACTGATAAGAGCCCGGGCTTCATGCCAACATCCTCAAGACCATCAATTACACAAATACTGCTGCTGGCTATATTCATGAATAGTACACGATTAACCCATGATTATTCTGCACGTTTTACAATTATTTTTACCTCCCTGATTTTGATTACTATTTTACAGGGATAGCTAAACTAAATGTGCCCAAACTCTGTCCATCCTTTATCCCTTTACACAGGCAAGTATGTGTTTTCAATAAGAAAAACGGAGTTAACCGCTGGCAATCTTGGATTGGCGTGTCTCCTTCGGAAACAAAAAAAAATGGACAAAACTTATACAATAGATGATTATATACTAGAATACAGATGTAATAAATAATAAATTAAAAATAAGGAAGTTAAATATTAAATTGTTAATAATCTTAAAAAGGAATGTAAAAAAAATGCCTCTGCAAAAAAAGTAGCAGCAAATGTGATTATTTAGAATAAAATACGTTTTTCCCCTTCTCCCATGACAGCACCACCTGAGAGAGGGTATCCGCCCACCAAGGACAGGAACCTACTGAATAAAAAGGCGGTACCTCTCCTCCGCATCATCAGTTTTGGTTCCTGTCCCTGATGGGAGCCTCACCAGGTGGTACCTCACGTACCTGGATTATGGACGGTGCGGCCTGGAGGCCGTGGAAGCAGCAGATGGTCCCTGTTCCCAGCCCGTCTGGCTGCTGCCCGGGTCTGCGTGTGGGGAGGAGGTGCTGTTTCTGGATTCCTCCCCGCGTGCGCCGGGGCCTGCGGCCGGGTCTGCGCCTCGCAAAGATGAACTGAGCGCGCCGGCCGGCAGGTCTTCTGGGCTGCGCACGTGGGGGTCGCGTCGCACCCTGTGATGGAGCGCGCCGGAAGTCCGGGCTGCGCACGCGCGGGGTGCTGACGCGCCCTATCACGGAGTGCGCCGGAAACCGGGTCTGCGCATGCGCGGGTGGGAAGCTGTCATCCCGCTGCAAGCGCGCCGGGTGCCGCTGGGCTGCGCACGCGCAGAGGCAGGTGGATCTGCGGGTAGCGCGCCAGCTGGCTAAAATTAAAAAAAAAAAAAAAAAGAGAGATGAGCACACTGCCGGAAAGGGAGGAGCCTAAAGGAGGTGGAGCCCTACTGCTTTTAAGGATGGGGAGCAATCAGGATGGCGGTGTCTGCATCCCCGCCATGATGGATGAGGAACCGCAGTCACCTGGGCAGCAGCTGTCACCGCCACAGGAAGTACAGCAGCAGCCACAGCCATCAAAGCAGCGCAAGCAGCTCAAACAAATGGAACGGGAATCTTCCCATCGACAAAGTCACAGCAGTGAGGGGCGTACGAGTTCCGACAAGACTGGTCAGAAAAGACTTCGTCAGTCCACCTCCGCCAGATGGGAGCCCTCATGTGAACGGCAACCACCGCCTCCGGTACCCTAGTCTGAACGGCAGTGTGGTGAGTGATCTTCGTGAAAGTCTCACCTTGAATAATGTGCTCTTCTCTCTCTCTCTTTTCCTCCTTCTTCTCCTTTTATTTCTTGGGGCAGGAGGCGAAGAAGTGTAGTGCTAAAAGTAAAAACAGGGAGTGTGCTTTATGCAAAATCGGTCTTCCCACCTCCTATGCCAAAAACCTATGCTCGGACTGTATTCAGAAAACCATTGCAGAGGAGTCCCCCAGGTTTTCTTTAGAATTAAAGGATCTAATCCAGACAGAGGTCAGAGAGTCCTTAAGAGGCTTAACCTCACTCAAAAAGAAGAAGCGAAAACTAGTTTCTTCAGAATCAGAGGAATCAGTGGAGTCCCGTTTTACGAGAGAACTGCCTTCCTCCTCTAATCACTCATCGTCATCGGAGTCTTCGGATGATGATGGGGGGGGCAGACCTTGTTTTTCGGTTGAGAATACCGAGAGACTAGTTAAAGCCGTCAGAGGGACTATGGGTATTACCGATACCAAAGTGCCCAGAACAGTCCAGGATGTTATGTTCAGGGGCTTAGACCAAAGGAGGAGACGCTCATTCCCGGTCAATGACAGGATTAAATCTCTGATAGAAAGGGAATGGAAGAAACCGGAGAGGAAGGGTCAGCTGCCGTCATCCTCCAAGCGGAGGTACCCCTTTGAGGATGAGGATGCGGCTAAATGGGACAAAACCCCTAAGATTGACGTGGCCATTTCAAAATCTTCAAAAAAAAAAAAAAAATCCACTCTGCCCTTTGAGGATTTAGGAGCCTTAAAAGACCCGCTGGATAAAAAAGCGGAGTCCTTCCTTAAGCAAACCTGGGAGTCGTCAGCAGGTGCCCTTAAACCGGCAGTAGCAGCGACCTGCACTGCTAGATCTATGATGATCTGGCTTCAACAATTGGAAGACCAGATCAGGGGGAATGTGTCCAGGGAGAAAATTCTATCAGACCTTCCTCTTGTGCAGGGAACGGCTGCATTCCTGGCAGATGCATCGGCAGATTCAGTTAGGCTGGCTGCCCGGTCTGCAAACCTCTCTAATGCAGCCCGTAGGGCGCTATGGCTCAAGAGCTGGCCAGAAGATGTGCAGTCAAAGTCTAAACTGTGCTCAATCCCTTGTGAGGGGGACTTCTTGTTCGGCAAAGGTCTAGATGACATCCTAGATAAAGCCGCAGACAAAAAACATGGATTTCCCACGGTGTCTGGTTCCCGATTTAACAGTTTCTTTCGGAAGAGAAAATACAGCCGCAGTAAAGCTCCCAGAGACCAAGGTAGCTGGAAAGACCGAAAGCCGTATAGCAGAGGCTTCATGTTTGGGGGTCCCTCCTCCGAGAATAAGAAAGCCCCTAAGTGACAGTTCCCCCCGGGTGGGAGGAAGATTGTCCCACTTCCTGCCTGCCTGGAAGGAAATTTCATCCAATTCTTGGATCTTAGGGATAATCAGGAGGGGGCTCACATTAGAGTTCAAAAGCAGGCCCAAGAACACTGTCAAAATATCAGCCCCAGAGGTTTAGCGGAACAGATAGCCTTACAGCAGGAAGTTCTCTCTCTGCTCATGAAAGGAGTTCTGGTGGAAACACCTGCACCCGAGCAAGGAAGAGGATTCTATTCGACTCTCTTCCTAATAAAGAAGCCGGACGGCTCCTTCAGGACCATTGCGAACTTAAAGAGACTGAACGACCATTTAATCTACAGGCCTTTCAAGATGGAAACAATAAAATCAGCCATAAAGATGTTATTTCCGGACTGTTTTATGTGCGTCCTCGATCTGAAGGACGCCTACTACCACGTCCCGATTTTGCCAGATCATCAACAGTTTCTAAGAGTAGCTGTACAATTCGGCAGGCACGTAAGGCATTTTCAGTTCGCAGCTCTTCCCTTTGGCATTTCCATGGCGCCGAGAGTCTTCACAAAAATCATTCTGGAGGTCACAGCGCACTTGAGGGAAAGAGACATTTTGGTCATCCCTTATCTGGACGACTTCTTAGTAGTGGGCAGATCAAGTCAACTCTGTGCTCTAGCCCTGGCGGACGTCATGGCCAGTCTAAGACGCCTAGGTTGGCTGTTGAATCTGGAGAAGTCAAGGCTGGAACCAAAGAGGGTTCAGTCTTTCCTGGGTCTCATTCTGGACTCAGAAAACCAAACCTGTCTTCTGCCAGAGGAAAAGAAACTGAAGATCAGATCCCTAACATCTCAGGTTGTCAGCAATCCGACCATGACCCTGAGGAGTGCAATGTCTCTGTTGGGTACAATGACGTCTTGCATCCCGGCGGTTCAGTGGGCCCAGCACCATTCCAGATGTCTTCAACAGGAGATTCTGGCAGCGGACAGGCGGCTCAAAGGTCGCCTGAATGGGAAAATATCTCTTCCAGATGTTGTGATCAACTCCCTGGACTGGTGGACATCTCCGGTCAACCTATCTTTGGGGGTTCCTTGGACCTTCCAGGTGTCGGATACAATTACAACAGACGCAAGTGTGGAAGGTTGGGGAGCTCACCTAAGGGATCGTTCTGTACAAGGCCTCTGGTCGGACAGCGAGACAAGTCTCTCTTCCAACATGAAAGAGCTGTTGGCAGCCAGAAACGCGCTAAAAGAATTCAGTTCTGTTCTTCAGGGTCCTCACGTCAGGATAATGTCAGACAACAGATCAACAGTCGCCTACATCAATCATCAGGGGGGTACCAGATCTCTCCCTCTGATGTTAATAGCGGATCAGATCTTCAGGTTTGCCGAGAGTCGGCTGGTTACGCTCTCGGCACTGCATATAAAAGGGGAAGAGAACATAAAGGCCGATTTCTTGAGTCGTCACATCTTGAAACAAGGAGAGTGGGAGTTGAATCCAGCCGTTTTTCAGCAGATTGTGGATCGGTGGGGACAGCCCCAGATAGATCTGTTTGCAAACAGACACAATCGGAAGACCGAAACCTTTTGCTCCCTGAATCCAAAAGAGGGGGCGTTTGCGGTGGACGCGCTGCAGATTCAGTGGGATTTCACTCTAGCTTATGCCTTTCCCCCTTTAGTACTGATCCCTACTATCCTGAGGAAGATCCGAGAGGAACGGGCGAGGGTTATATTGATCGCCCCGTTCTGGCCCAAGAGACCATGGTTCACTTGGATGAAGAGAATGTCCCAAGCAGATCCATGGGTTCTTCCGGACATCCCGGATCTCCTCAGGCAGGGCCCAGTCTGTCATCCCCAAAGAGCGGGCCTGCATTTGACGGCTTGGATTTTGAGAGGTCGCTATTGACGCAAAGGGGGGCACTGTATAATTATGACTTGGCAGCAAATAGATGGATCATTAGATTTATTAAAGCCTGTCATAGATCCAGACCTATTCCTGTTCCAAGAATGCCTCCTTGGGACCTTAATTTAGTTCTGGAAGCATTAACCAAACCTCCCTTCGAGCCCTTAGAGAAGGTTTCAGAAAAAATCTTAACTTTAAAGACTGCGCTATTGGTGGTCCTGACATCAGCTCGTAGAGTCAGTGACTTACACGCACTATCCGTTAACCATCCATTCACTCAAGTATGTATGGATAGAGTAATCTTAAGACCAGACCCGGCCTATCTTCCAAAGGTAGCCTCCAAGTTCCATAGGACGCAAGTAATCACTCTCCCTTCCTTCTATCCTAATCCTAGGGATTCTGAGGAACATAAGCTTCACACCTTAGATGTTAAGAGGGTGTTAGTCCAGTATTTGGAAGTGACAAAAGCCTGGAGAAAGAGTGACGCTTTATTTATATCCTTTCAGGGGGCTAGGAAAGGACTTAAGGTTACAAGAGGGACCATAGCTAGATGGGTCAGGGATACTATTACCTTAGCCTACTCTTCTAAGCAATCTGCCGGTTCCTGAGAACCTGAAGGCCCATTCCACCAGAGCGGTAGCTGCTTCCTGGGCTGAGAAGGCGGATGTGCCCATCGACATTATATGTAAGGCGGCAACTTGGTCATCCCCTGCTACATTTTACAAACATTACCGTCTTGACCTTTCCTCTTCTACTGATCTGTCCTTTGGTAGAAGGGTGTTGCAAGCGGTGATCCCTCCCTCTGGTATTTGATCTCTATAAATCTCTCAGGTGGTGCTGTCATGGGAGAAGGGGAAAAGATCCTAGTTACTTACCGGTAACGGGATTTTACAGAGCCCATGACAGCACCCTATTAATTCCCTCCCCTTTATCACTGTGGTGTGCACTTTTTTTAAGGTGTTTAGTACATATGTTGAGGTGGTGGTTATGTATTAACCTGTCTTCGGAGGCCCTCTCATGCTCTGAAACAAAACTGATGCGGAGGAGAGGTACCGCCTTTTTATTCAGTAGGTTCCTGTCCTTGGTGGGCGCATACCCTCTCTCAGGTGGTGCTGTCATGGGCTCTGTAAAATCCCGTTACCGGTAAGTAACTAGGATCTTTCTTATGCATACAAAACATTAAGATCTACACTTATTAGATATCCATGTGATTGTGAAACCCTTTAGAATTAATTCAACGGGTTATTTAATATGAATTTAGCTGAACTTGAACAGTAAACAGTGAACAAAATCAGTTTTTCTAAACCTGCACAATAAAAATAAAAAGTATATAAATTACATAGTAATGTACTTTGCAAAGAATATCCCTTCCATTTCTCCGAGATAAAACAAATCATACTGTTTCTGTAACCATAAATTAAAAAATAATTTCCAATCATTATGATCCGCTGCTACATGGCAGTGGGACATGTTGACAGCAGACTGGCTGATAATACAGTCGTTTCTTTATGAGCTTCAATTTCCCCGTACACTAAGGCGGCAGAACAGATTATTGTTGAAATAACTCACTTTTATCTCGGTCTCAGCCATGAAAAATATCTATAAAATGCAAGTAAAAAAGCCTTTCATCTATTTTCTCCCACACAGATGGTAAAGAAACAAAATTGGAAAGAAAAGCGAGAAGTATCACGACAACTTGGAGAAAAGAAAAGATGCCATCATGAGGTTAGAAGAAACAACTTGTCTTATATTCTAGACTTCTGGCTTGATTCTTAAACACTGGCATTATGCTCGCCAGTCTTAATGAAGTGCGTGCTACTTAAAGGGAATCTGTCAGTAGGATCAACCCTCCTATCTATATGGTCCATAGGAAGCTGAAGAAGATGATACCTTGATACCTGCAATGTCTTATTCCAGAGAAATCCACGTTTTTCTTATATGTAAATTAACTGTCTCAGGCTATGGGCCTGACACTGAAATCCCTGAGAATCGGCTTCCAGAGATTATTTTACTTGAAGGGGGAGTTACCAGTGTGAGACAAGTAACTAACACAGAACAGTGTAACTGAAATTTGTCTTCTTGCAAAAACATTTTTGGCTGCTCTCACAGTTCTCCTTAGTATTGTAACAATATTACAGCCCTGTCTGCCTGTGAGATGGAAGCTGAGAAGAACCTGCAGATGTGTCAGCTCTGCAGTGAGATGAGGAGCAGAGAGCGGCCATCACACATCACACTGGTAACTCCACCTTCATGTATAATAATCCCTGGAGGCATAGTTCTCTTCCAGGCAGAGTCCTCCCCAGAGCCTGGAAGAGGTCATTTATATAAAGTGATAAAAGATGATTATCCACAACAAGGCATCTGATATGAGACATACAGGTATCACTGTCCTCAGCCCTCTGTAACCTATAAGCTCATATTAATAGTTTACATAGGTCAAATGTGGTGATAGATCCCTTTAATGAATTAGGCGCAACTTTCAAGTACCATTCTCCTCTACCAGAAATATTACTCTAGTCATGGACTGGAGTACATTTCTGGTGTACTTAACTCCATTAAGGTGGCATAGAATTTGATTAATGTTTTGGGCGGGCTTCGATATGCCGCATCCCGACCATGCTCCAACTTCAAGTTGTGCAAACATTTTGCAACATTTCAAGGATTTTTATGCAAAAAAAAAAAAAAAAGTGGAAGTGGATTGATGAATTGGACCCTTAGTGTCTCAGATTAAATGCTTATCACTAGCATCCCAGCAAAGGATCTTAGAGCAGTTTAAGAATTTCCACCCAAAACTTAAATGAAAACATTGTTAAAGGGATTTTTAGAAGAAGGGCTACAAGAAGTGCCCAGTTTTTTCACACTACATAACTGCAATGAGGAGATTGAATGGAGCGGCCCCCTCTCACTCTTTTTTGGGGATGATGCAAAATGTAGTGCATTATTTTCAGCCAGTCTCATAAACTCGGGCAGAAGCGGCTGGGTGCAGGCTCGTGTGCTGCTTCATTCACATACCTTAGTACTGCTTGACTGTAATAGGGACCAGTCCTAGCAATCGTACATTTATAACCTGTCTGGGTTTACGTTTCTCAATCTGACAGTAGCACAAAATATGGACTAAGACCCTGATTCCAGCGATGTTTGAGTCACTGGACTTCTGGCTGTAGTTTCATCTGCCGCAGTTCTGCTAGTCCTCTTAGTAATGAGCTCTTTCTTACTCCTGCTATTGATTGACAGTTTTCACACTACACCATGCATGGGCACAAAGCTGCCCCGAGTGGGAGCAATGATAGCCAGAGCTCATCAATATATTATAGAGGACTACCTACCAGGAGCTCGTCAATGAGAGGACTATCTAAGCTGCAGCAGATAAGACAGTGATTTTATTAAAATTACAACAACAAGAAGCGCAGAAAGTGACACATCGCTGGAGTCAGGGTCTCTGCCCCTACATCAAGCTGCTCTCAGATGGGTCAGCAAAAACCTGCTGACAGATTCTGTCTTTTGTTATCGACTTTTTCTTTCGTGATCATTTCTCCAAGACAAAACCAGAATGATTCCTTGGTAGTTCTCCGTGTTAATCTAAGATGTTTCCCCCACTTACTATATATGCTACATGTTTTGCTTCTATAGTATATACCGTATATCCATGTGTTCCATCTCACAGACCCCCCACAAATGACATCTACTGAGCCCTTTCAATGTCATGTCTGAAGATCCTGAGTCTTCGCTTCTGTGTAGGTGTTCTGATATACACTAGTCAGTCATACACCTTCTTATAGATCTTTTTATATTTGGGTTTAGGAATGCCAGAACTGTCAGTGTTATCGCTCATCAGATATGTCACAACCTGTCACTGCTGATCCTTCTCCCCACCAGCGACTTGTTAACCTGATTTACCAGAGTAGACAACAACAACTTAATGAGAACTTTGAAGAAAATGGCAGAGGTAAAGGTACCGTGTGTCACATCTCGTCCATGACCTTCTCTGTGATGTCTGCTCCATGCGCCTCCATTCTGCTAGTGGCACCGGTGATGGGGGGAACATGGGAACTAGGATCTCTGGGCGGTGCAGACTCTGTCCTGCCAATGACTAGGGTGACTGAGACCCTGTAGTGCCATCGAGTCTGGCAGTATGGGTGTGTGTTGTCAGTTGGAGTGATCAGCTTCCATCTTGGCCAATTTGTTAGCACCACAGCCTATTAATACTCCTAGCGTCTTGCTGGAGGCTGCCAGATATCGTTCTATTTGACTGGTTTACACATACCTGATTTTCCACTCCTGAGTTGCAGTGGATTTTCTTCTTTCTGACCTTTCTGAGCTCGTCCACTGGCCATTTGCTTGCCTGATGTCTTTGGACCTTGTCTGGCCTCTTGGTTTTGTCCTGTCTAACTCTCCATTCCCGCAAGCCTGTACCACCAAATAGCAGCCTACCCTCTGGCCCTAGCTCAATCGTCTCTGCTCAATGGTTATAGGGTGGAGGTCAAGTCAAACCTTGGGAACTGGTAAATGAAGTGGCTAGTGCCAAGCCTGTTCGTGGTAGCCATTTTTATAGCTGCCAGGCGAATACGAACAGTGCCCCCATTATACTATGAAATGTTACTTTCAATACAATACTATCAGCTCGAGGCTTAGCCTGACCATGTCTATCGTCTGTTGCATGCCAGGACACCTCCAGTAAAGTATTATTATTTATCTACACATTTGGACACTCTAACAAACAGAAGCTATCGCTCGAATGGTCGATGGTGTGTATCTCATTAACTTGAATATTTTAATTTACAGAAGAGACACATGGGAGGTATGGTTGATTCACCCTATTACAATAGCACCCCCACACCAGAAAGTCACCCTTTTGTATCCCCCACCCCAAGGGTTACTGGTTAACAGGGGAACTGACTTGGAGACATGGCCTTACATGAGTGATATTAGTACCGAGTTTTGATAAATGTCAGTACTTTGCCTTATAGATATAAAACACTCATCCAAGAACTGTGACTTCACCCTGGATGAAAATGTAAAATACAATTCAAGAGATGCCTGCATCCAGGAAACAACATCTAATAAGGTAGGCCTCCGCTGGGCTGTAATGGGAAAGCTCCCGGTGACCATCTACATTACATAATTTAAAATATATCAAATCTTAATCCAAAAGTACTTGCTCTGGACAAGTAAGTAAACTTTTAAAGAACTATTAACATGTTATAGTGAAGGTCTAGGTCCTGTAAGCCCCACTGATCACTATAATTAAGGGACAGAGGTTCTCCTCGATGGTCTTTTAATGAGTCTGTATCCACTCTGCTCACACTCCGAGGATCAGCTGAGCCCTTCTGCCACTTAGTTTCAGCAATCACTTGGGGTGTAAGACCTGGACCCTACAGATCAAAACAGCTTTCAAGTAACTAGTTATTTTTTTAAGTTTAGTTACCCTTCGGGTATTGCAGCATTGTCCCATTCTCTTCAATGGGACAACAGTGCCACACCCAGCCCTTCCTTGGTTCTCAGATTTATGAGAACATATATTTTTTTGATGGTTTCAATTGTCAAATACCAAGAAATGAAAAAGCTTGTATCGGTCAGCAAATGAACATTTGTACAAAAAGTTCTTATTGTGAAGAAAACAGCAGATATACCTATGAAGTCACTGGTAACGTCTACATGTAGTAGAAGCAATGTGACCTATCATGACAATAGTCTAATGGACTAAACATTGTTTTGGCAGAGTTTACTATCAGACTGTCTGGGGATGGAGCTGGAATTCTTAATGGCGCAAGCAAGAAGGGAGTGGTTGAAGGAACAACACAGAGCCTTGATACATATGGAAATTATTGGATTGGAGCAAGACAAAGACAGCCAAGAGGTTTGTCAGGCATTTGGTTAGAGGCATTTTGAGAAATAGATATTTTCGTACAGTGCTTGTGAAAACAAGCACTTTTGCATTTTACTACTAATTACATTTTGTAGTCCTTCTTGAGATATTAAAACTTTACTTTTGTTTACAGCTAATTGCCTCGGAGACCGACCACCACTGCTGTCTACCTTGTAAGCACTGCACTGAAGCTGGCTGGGAATAGGAAGTAGCAGCACAGCCCAGCAATCCTGGCCATCATCAACGCAGTGCTTACAAACTAAGAAAGGCGCTTGTAAATGTGGCACCCCAGGTCTGGTCGCCACAGTGGCAGCGATGTTATGTCTGAGAGCAAGTGGGAGGTTCCCTGGTTGGGGACAATTAGCATGCAGCACCTCCTGCCTCAGTCCAGGGAGGGGAGAAACCTGCCCTTTATAAACTGGATCTGGGGTGGGGTTAGAGAGACCAGTTAGAGACTAGCTCCAGTGAAGTTGCAGATAGGGACAGGTCAGCAGCAGGCTGAGGAGTCCCTGTAGGCAGAGGAGGAACACAGGGCCAGGAGGGGAGCTAGCAGAGCTCGTCCTGCCTAGAGACTTACAAAGCCGGACACTGGAGTCCGAGGCTGTGAGGGTTATAAGCCCAGCAGCAGAAAACCACCACGCAGGGGACTTCAAGTCCTCTCGCCCAAGGAAGCCCGGAGGCTCAGCCACACGAGAGGGACCACTACTGCCCCGGAGGGGTGAGAAGTACGGAAGGCCCGAGTCGCCAGTCTTACGGGTGAGAACAACACGGTACACTCAGAGACGTGGGCTACCACTACACTACAGCAGGATAGCCAAGAAAGAGTGAAGTCAGCACGGTAGGCCTACAAACTCCCCCTGACCAGCGGGATTTCCCATTTGCTCTCAGACTGACCAGGCCTCCATTGTTAATCTGTATTCCGGACGGGTCCCTTAATACCACCAACAGTAAAGACCCTGAGTTGCATGACAGACTCCGTGTGGTTACTGCTGCTCCCGCGCACCATCACCACCAACATCCCTATTTACTGCCCTGAGGCTATACTCCTCCCGTGGGGAGTTATACTATCCTCTGCTGCACCCACAACATCAGCCTCAGCGGTCTGCCCTGCAGCGGCGGTTCACTCTAACCGCAATCCACGGGTGGCGTAGTCGGACATTCAGCATATAGACTGCCATTTGGTTTGACCGCCCTGGGCACGGACCGGATCGCCGCCACGGAGACTACAACCCCCAGCATCCACAAGAGGTCCGGTTCCGGGTATCCCCCCACACACACACGGCCCAGGGGGCGAGTCATAAGCACTGTACATATTCTACTGTCTAGCCGGTGGTGGTCAGTTTCCAAGGCAATGAGCTGTAAACAAGCTAAGACAAAAATGTTAATATTTCAAGAATGGCCAAAAATTATCCAGTATTATAACCTAATAGTAAAACCACAACACAGTGGTGGGCCACATTTATCAGAGATATTCTTCTCAAAAATGAATCTTCTAGAAGAGATTAAATGGTATGAGCTCTAAGCCTTTATGTAGTCCAAGTCTCAAGACAGGAAAATGTGTCTTGGATATGAAGTGAATGGAGGAAGACAACACAAGCGGTGGGAGTACAAACATATTCCATGTAACTGTTACCTATGTTGTGAGAAAGCACTTTACAACCCCCCTATGGGGTCCAGGTTCTACTTCTTAACCCAATCAAAAAGTAAAACAAAACATCATTGACCTTTGAGCTCCGAGATCCTGAGCTAGAGAAAGCCTCGTACCTTGTGTATAACATTTGCTGAAAATCACAATTGCTAACTTCTAGTACTTTTACTTTTCACAGATTAGCACAATGGAGCAAGAAGTTCAGCATTTACAAAAAGAGAAGTCTGTCATGGTTTTGCAATTAGAAGCTTTAAGAAGGGAAAGGAATGAGGCAGAAAAGGACTTGGATTTACTCTGTCACTTTTATAAGGAAGAAGCGCAAGCTCATAAACAACATATCTTACAGGTACAAGCCCATACACAACATATCTTACAGGTACGAGCCCACATATCTTACAGGTACAAGCTCATAAACAACATATCTTACAGGTACGAGCCCATACACAACATATCTTACAGGTACAAGCTCATAAACAACATATCTTACAGGTACAAGCCCATACACAACATATCTTACAGGTACGAGCCCATACACAACATATCTTACAGGTACGAGCCCATACACAACATATCTTACAGGTACAAGCTCATAAACAACATATCTTACAGGTACGAGCCCATACACAGCATATCTTACAGGTACGAGCCCATACACAACATATCTTACAGGTACGAGCCCATACACAACATATCTTACAGGTACGAGCCCATACAAAACATATCTTACAGGTACGAGCCCATACACAACATATCTTACAGGTACGAGCCCATACACAGCATATCTTACAGGTATGAGCCCATACACAACATATTTTACAGGTACAGACCTATAAACAACATATTTTGCAAGTAAAAGCCTACAGATATCTCCCAGTGTAACACCATACATGATGTATCTGACAGGTACAATACCACACACAACATATTTTACAGATCAAAGCACATAACCAGCATATTTCACAGGTAGAAACCAATAAACAGAATATTTTACAAGTGTAACTAATAACATACTGTATATTACAGGTACAAGCCCATAAATAAGCTATCTTGCAGGTACAAGTCCATAAACAACTTATCTTACAAGTACAAGTCCACAAACAACATGTCTTGCAGGTGTAGTCCCATAAACAACATATCTTACAGTAACAGGCCTATTAAAACATCTTATAGATACAACCAAGCCCATTAATGATATATCTGACAGATAAAAGCTCAATAAACTGTATATCTTACATGTACAAGTCCTTACAAGATATTTTACCGATAAAAGACCATACTCAACATATCTTACAGGGAAAGGCATAAAAACAACATATCAGGATTAACAGCTACACTGCTCAGTATTGCTGTACAATGTCCTTTTGCTGCTACTTGTGTGTGTGAGAGCAGGGTAGCCATGTCTGTCTTCTGTGGGAGATATCATAACAGTTACTCTCCTCCATAGATTTCTATGGGCAGTATATAACCTGATTCATCAGTGAAGTTGAAAAGCCATCTCCACTCTGTTTAGTATATGAACAGTTTAGCAAGGCGAGTTGGGCAGGTGGAAAAGAAAGGAACATGATGTGAGAAGAAAGTGTCAACAGTTGAATGCACAAAATTGGGACATTTAAGCCCTGCACTTGGACTACTCAGGAAAGCCTCCAAAACTGCCACCTTTGCGAAGGTTTAATATGAGTTCTAAGGTCTAAGGCAGGGGTCTCAAACTCAGCTGGGCATATGGGCAGCACACAGAAAAACATTTAATTTGGGGGGCCGCATTATTTGCATGACAAAGTGACATTTTTAGTGATACCATTTTATTTTCTATACACCTTTTGAACTGTTCCTCATATTGCAGACATGGTCCCCCATCCAGGTCCCCCATATTGCAGACATGGTCCCCCATATTGCAGATGACGCACCCCTGGGCCTTCGTCGCGCGGCATCGCGCGCACGGGAGCTTACCCGGAGCCGGATCTGCTGAGCGTTGTAGTCTCGTGGCGGTGACCCGGTCCGTGCCCAGGGAGTCAAACTGAGCGACGAGTCTATTAGCAGTAGATGTTGGATGACTACGCCACCCGTTGAATGCAGCTTTGGAGCTGCCGCTGCAAGGCAGACCGCTGAGGCCGGTGGAAGGATGGTGCAGCGGGGATGGTATAACCCCCAACGGGAGGGGTATGGCCTCAGGGCAGCCGACGTGGATGATGGGGGTAGCAGGAACCACTCAGAGACGATGCGTGTAGTTCAGGGTCTTTACTGGTGATAAAGATAGACCCTCCCGGAGTACTGGCTAGCGATCGGGGCCTGGTCAGTCCTTGAGCAGATGGGATCTCCCCTGGCCAGGCGGAGTTGTAGGCCTCCCAAACTGACTGTACTCTTCTGGCTACCTTGCTAGAGGCGGGTATAAGTAGCCCACGTCCCTGAGTGTACCGTGTGGTGCTCACCCGTATGGCCGGTGACTCGGGGCCTTCTAGTGGCGTCCGCTCCACGACGGCGGTGCTGGTCCCACGCGTGTGACCGTGCCTTCGGGTTTCTTGGCCAGAGGACCTGAAATCCCCTGCCGGGCGGTTTCTGCTGCTGGGTAAAGATTAGTCCCCACAGCCTCGGACTCCGGGTCCGGTGATAGCTTCTCAGTCAGGGCGAGCTCTGCAGCTGCCAGCCCCTGACTCTTTGTAGTACTGCTCCCACAGAGCTCCTGTTGTTTCTTCCTATGCTGCTTCTCTGTCTCTACTTCTTCTCTACTCTCTAACCCTGCCTCAGCCCTAGGTTTATATAGGGGAAGTTCTTCCCCTCCCAGGACTGGGCAGGAGGTGTGGCATGCACAGGATCCCTGACCAAGAGACCTCCCACCTGCTCTCAGACATAACATTGCCGTTACTGTGGAAACCAGACCCCTGGGGTGCCACACAGACATGGTCCCCCATATTGCAGACATGGTACTCCATCCTGGTCCTTATCTTGCAGACATGTCCCCCATCCAGGTCCCCCCCCCATACTGCGCACAGGGTCCCCGTCCCCCCATACTGTGCACAGGGTCCTCGTCCCCCCATACTGCGCACAGGGTCCTCGTCCCCCCATACTGCGCACAGGGTCCCCGTCCCCCCATACTTCGCTCAGGGTCCTCGTCCCCCCATACTGCGCACAGGGTCCCCATCCCCTTATACTGCGCTCAGGGTCCCCGTCCCCCCATACTTCGCTCAGGGTCCTCGTCCCCCCATACTGTGCACAGGGTCCCCGTCCCCTTATACTGCGCTCAGGGTCCCTGTCCCCCCATACTGCGCTCAGGGTCCCCATCCCCCCATACTGCGCTCAGGGTCCCCGTCCCCCCATACTGCGCTCAGGGTCCCCGTCCCCCCATACTGCGCTCAGGGTCCCCGTCCCCCCATACTGCGCTCAGGGTCCCCGTCCCCCCATACTGCGCTCAGGGTCCCCTTCCTCCCATACTGCGCACAGTGCCCCCCCCATACTGAGCACAGGTCCCCTGTGCTGTATTTCACATGACAGAGAAAAAAAAAAGATTCTCACCTGTCCTCCGTTCCCTCGGCGTCCTTTCTGCACCTGTGGCCCACAGGCATAGACCCCGTAACGATCGCGGCTCTCTCCAGCAGCCGCCGACATCAGCGCTGTAGTTCAGTGTATTGCCGCGCAGAGACCGGCTCTCTGCACAGCAATACCAGTGCCAGTCGCCGGCCTTTCAGAGGCCAGCAGCTGACATCTGCGCGTGTCAGTGACGTCATACGCCGCTGCGCTGGGACGCAGATGTCAGCTGCTGGCCTCTGATAGGCCGGCGGCTGACACTGGTATTGCTGTGCAGAGAGCCGGTCTCTGCGCGACAATACACTGCATTACAGCGCTGATGTCAGCGGCTGCTGCTGGAGAGAGCCGCGATCGTTACGGGGTCTATGTGCCTGCGGGCCGCAAGAAGCAGCCGGAGGGGCCGCATGCTGTCCGCGGGCCGCGTGTTTGAGACCCCTGGTCTAAGGGGTAACGTTTCTCCTTGTGGAGAGTGACACACCGGCTCTGGCATGCCAAAGTAAGGAGGCTTATTCGCCGTGCAATGCTCCTCTGGGAAATGTAATATGCAAATTGCCTCTTCAGAGAAAAAGAGAGGTGGCGCTATAGAGTTCAATTCTTCTTTTTCTCTGAAGAGGTAATTTGCATATGAGTTCTACAACTTTTACCGGCCGTAGCACCTGATTGTTGATCAAATCAGGGCAGCTGCCAAGTATACATATTGCCTACCTAAACATTATTACAGTCCACTTTATGACTGTTGCTTTTCTTCAGCAGGATAAGGCCCCTTGACCATATGGTAACAATTGTTTAGGAATGTTTTGAGGTCTATGACAGAGAATTCAAGGTGCTGATTTGTTTCCAAATTCCTCATATCTCAGTCCAATTGAGCATCTGCGACATGCACAGGAAAAAGGAGTCTGATCCAAGAAGGTTCCCACCCCACAAGGGATCTGCTGGTCATGTCTTGATGCCACCTTCAGTTGACTTTTGGCGTACATGCCTCAAGCAGCTCAAGGGGAACTTACACAATATTAGACAGGACTCAGGAAGTTTTAATGTCTAAATGTGCAAAATATTCTCTCCATATATCCGCTTGTAATATAGCCTTATCTGTCATGTGATCAGATATTCCATGCTTATCGGGGATTGCTGGAGGAACAGATGGATGCTCAGGAACATCGCTACAGAAAACTTCTAGAAGAAACTATCCAGGATGCCGTTCAACTTTCTGCTCGAAACCAAGAGCTTGAAATTGAGAACCAGCAACTCCAGAACAGTGAGCAAACCAACCGAAGCTTCATAGTTTCTAAAACCTCTCTGCGCATATGGGCATAACTGTACGTCCGCACTGGGGTGACCACATATGGAGCTGAGCTCCCTCCACATGTGGCTGACGCTGACTATTATTATTATTTATCATTATAGCACCATTTATTCCATGGCGCTTTACATGTGAAAAGGGGGTATACATAATAAAAAAAACAAGCAAGTACAATAATCTTGAACAAGTCACTGACTGGTACAGGAGGAGAGAGGACCCTGCCCGCAAGGGCTCACAATCTACAAGGGATGGGTGACTATATTAACCCTTTCACCCCCAAGCCTGTTTTCACTTTCCTGACCAGGCCAATTTTTTTAATTCTGACCAGTGTCCCTTCATGAGGTAATACCTCTGGAACGCTTCAACAGATCCCGGTGATTCTGAGTTTATTTTTTCGTGACATATTGTACTTCATGATAGTCGTAACATTTATTTGATATGACTTACGTTTATTTGTGAAAAAATCAGAAATTTGGCAAAAAATGTGAAAATTTTTGCAATTTTCAAACTTTTAATTTTTATGCCCTTAAACCAGAGAGATATGTCACACCAAATAGTTAATAAATAACATTTCCCACATGTCTACTTTACATCAGCACAATTTTGGAAACTTTTTTTGTTAGGAAGTTATGAGTGTTAAAAGTTGACCAGCGATTTCTCATTTTTACTACAAAATTTACAAACCATTTCTTTAGGGACCACATCACATTTGAAGTAACTTTGAGAGGTCTATATGACAGAAAATACCCCCAAAAATTCTAAAACTTCACCCCTCAAGGTGCTCAAAACCACATTCAAGAAGTATATTAACCCTTCAGGTGCTTCACAGAAATAAATGGAATGTGGAAAGAAAAGATAAACATAACTTTTTTTCACAAAAAGTTTACTTTAGAAACATTTTTTTTTACTTTCACAAGGGTAACACTAGACAACAGACCCCAAAATTTGTTGTGCAATTTCTCCTGAGCACACCAATACCCAATATGTGGGGGAAAAGCACTCTTTAGGTAAAAGGCAGAGCTCGGAATGTAAAATTTCCTGGCATAATTAGCAGATGATATGGTGCGTTTGGAGAGCCGCTGATGTGCCAAAACAGTGGAAACTCCCCACAAGTGACACCATTGTGGAAACTAGACCCCTCAAAGAACTTGTATAGATGTGTAGTGAGCCCCTTGAACCCCCAGGTTCTTAATAGGAGTTTATAATGTTGAGCCGTGAAAATTTTAAAAAATCACATTTTTCCCACACAAATGTTTTTTAGCCCCATATTTTGCATTTTCACAAGGGTAACAGGAGAAATTGCACCTTGACATTTGTTGTGCAATTTCTCCTGAGTACGCAGATACCCAATATGTGGAGGAAAACTACTGTTTGGGAGCACGGCAGGGCTTGGAAGGGAAGGCGCGCCATTGGTCTTTTTGAATGCAAAATTTGCTGGAATGATTAGCAGATGCCATGTCGCGTTTGGAGAGCCCCTGATGTGACTAAACAGTGGAAACCCCCCACAAGTGACACGGCACCATTTTGGAAACTAGACCCCTCAGTAAACATATCTAGGTGGTGAACACCTTGAAACCCCTGGTGCTTCACAGAAGTTTATAACATTCAGCCTTGAAAATAAAAAAAATCACATTTTTCCAGCATGAATATTTTTTAGCCCCAAATTTTGCATTTTTACAAGGGTAACAGGAGAAAATGAACACCCAATATTTGTTGTTCAATTTCTCCTGAGTACGCAGATACCCCATATGTGGTCAAAAACTACTTTTGAGGCATAGTGCAAGCTCAGAAAGGAAGAAGCGACATATTGGAGTTCAGATTTTGCTGGATTGGTTTGAGGGTGCCTGAACCCCCCATAAGTGACCCCATTTTACAAACTACACCTCTCAATGAATTCATTTAGGGGATCATATTGACCCTACAGGTTTGTCACAGCATTTTATACCATTTGGCAGTGAAAAAAATATTACATTTTTACCACCAAATTTTTGTTTTAGCCCCAGATTTTACATTTTCACACTGGGAAATGAGTACAAATGGCAACAAAATTTGTCCTCCAATTTCTGCTGAATGTAGAAATACCCCATATGTGACTGTGCAGTACTGCTTAGCCATACGGCGAAACTCGGGAGGGACGGAGCACTTTTTGCCTCTTGGAGCACAGATTTTCCTAGAATAGTTTGCGGACTCCATATACAGAGCCCCTGCGTGGTAGAAGAGAAAAATCCCCCTCAAGTGACCCCATTTTGGAAATTATACCTTATATACAGGTATAGTGACTATTTTGACTCCATGGGTGTTTTCCAGAAACAAGCAGTGGATGTTGCTAAGTGAAGATTGCAAACTGCCGTTGTTGTGACCAAAACGTTATAGTGACCAGTATGTTGTAGTGACCAGTATGTTATGGCCTGCTGTTGCTTCTGGAGACATGCACCAGTAAATTAGACGGGCTCTCATCGCCACAGGAATGGCAAACATGTGAACACTAACTGCAGTTTAGGTACACTTTGGAGCTCAGAAGGGAAGGGGACATTTGGATTTGGCAGCTGGATTTCTAAAAGAAGGGCAAGGTGCCATTTCGTTTTTCTAGAGCCTTTGTGATACCAGTAACGTGGAGGCACTCTATATTTCCATTAACAGATGATGGACCTGAGTGGGGACTTCCTTTTTTTGTGAATGGAGTTGAAGCTTTTATTGGGAACATTTTACATAACAATTGGGATCACATTTATCCTGTGCTCTACGCTGATCACTTATATAGGGGTTTCCATCTAAATGTACAAATGACGTGACTCCGATGAAACCCCCAAGGGATCCGTTCACTCTAATAAGGCAGCAGAGTTACTCTTGACTCCGTCTGGCATCTGTTCAGTGTCGTCCTTCTTTTCAGAAGTGCACAAAACTGTGTCCGATGGCACTTTTATGCACACCTAATAAAAAGACGGACACTGCTGGATTATAGGCTGTAGTGCCGGCGTCCCTGCCCTCTGCTAGGCAGGGACGCTGTTCCCCTCACCGCTCTGCTCCGTGCCCGGCGTCCCTCTCCCGCTCTGCTGGCAGCGCGCGCTCCTTCCCGGCCACTGTGCTTAGGGCGCGCGCGCGCACCCTCTCTCCCTCTTAAAGGGGCCGCGCACGCCGTCCTAAGGAGTCCCCGGAGGACTTTACCATATATAAGGCACCTCCTCCAAAATGGAGGTGCCCGAGCAATGTTGTTTGCACCTGTGTCTCACCTGTGCTTCAGCCCTCAGGTCCCGTTGCCAGTTACCTGCCAGTTACCTGCCAGATTCCTGCCTGATTACTTGCTACCTGCCTGCTAGTCTGAGGTCCGACGGTCTGCCTTACTAATCCTGTCAGTCTGTCTATGGACCAGCTTGCCCGCTCACCTGGGAGCGCACATCAGCTACCTGCCTGCTTGCCTGTGGTCCGACGGTCTGCCTTCCAACTCCTGTCAGTCTGTCTATGGACCAGCTTGCCCGCTCACCTGGGAGCGCACATCTGCTACCTGCCTGCTAGCCTACCTGGAGGCTCCGCCGTCACGTGCTGTGACCACCTGCCTGTCCAGTGACTCCTGCCCGCTCACCTGGGAGCGCTCATCTGCTACCAGTCTGCTTGCCTACCCGGAGGCTCTGCCGTCACGTGCTGTGACCACCCGCCTGTCCAGAGACTTCTGCCCGCTCACCTGGGAGCACTCATCTGTCGCCTGTCCGCTGGTCTTCCTGGAGGCTCCGCCGTCACATGCTGTGACCACCCGTTCATCCAGAGACTCTCGCCTGCTCACCTGGGAGCTCACGTCTATCTTCAGCCGCCACAGGTCGTACCAACCCTATACCTAGAGACTGCCCCGGTCACCTGCCGTGATCTCCAGCCCGTTCACTCAGAGACTGTCCCGTTCACTCAGACTGTCCCGTTCACCTGCTGAGACTTCCAGCCCGTCTTCCCTGGTCGCCACCCGCTCCTTTACAAGGACCGCCCCCTTGTATAGTAGCTCAGAGGTTCCGCCTCCCAGACCCGTTACATAGGCCAGACGGCGTCCACAGTGCCTCCATCTGCCTCATTATAGGGAATCTTCTGCCGGGGTTTCCGTCTGAATCACGCATTTCAGAGATTTACACAGAAACCCTGGCGTAAGCGCTCAGCGCAGAGCGCAGGATAAATGTGTGCCGAGCCTTTGGGATGCAGAATGAACAAATCAACAGAAGGTGAAGAATTAGTTTTATTTATTTTTTACGCTGTTCCTCGTGCGGTATAAGTGATTAGGCGACTTTATTCTTCATGTCAATGTGATTACAGTGATACCAGATTTATATCGGGTTTTTATGATTTGCAGCTGTCACACACTAAAAGATGCTTTTTATTGTAAAAACAAGTTTTTGCATCGCCATATTTTGATAGCTATAATTTTTCCATATTTCACCCTACAGTCATGTGACTCCTTGTTTTGACATTTTTATTGGTACCATTTTTGGGCAAATTACATTTTTTGATCGCTTTCTATTCCGTTTTTTGCAAAGCAGAATGAACAAAAACCAGCAATTCAGGAATTGTTATTTTGAGATTTTTTTATGCCACTCCGCATGTGGTAAAGTTGATATGGCAGCTTTATTCTTCGGGTCAGTACAGCGATACCACATTTATATCATTTTTTTATGTTTTGGCGCTTTTAAAAAATAATTATTTTTGCATCGCTTTATTCTGAGAGCTGTAACTTTTTTATTTTTCCGCTGCCAGAGCTGAATGGCAACTTGTTTTTTGCGGCACCAGATGACGTTTTCAGCGATACCATTTTTATTTACATTCGTTTTTTTGATCGAGTTTTATTCCACTTTTTGTATGATGATAAAGCATCGTTTTTTGCCTTGCTTTTAATTTTCTTTTTTTTATGGTGTTCACTGAAGGGGTTAAGATCAGCGTCTGACAGGCAGGAAGGAGGCATCTCAGCTCCTGCTCTCTCACCTAGCATCGATCGTGGGCGTTGCGGTGGGGTGTTAGCTCTGACATAGAGCTGACACCTGCACTTAATCGCAGCGGCGCTCAGCATGAGCCTGCGCGATCGCGGCGCCGTGTACACATGGCAGAAGCGCCTGTACAGCGCATGTCGGGAAGAGGTTAAATAAATGATGTCACAGCCAGTGCGAGCACATGCTGGATCCCATAGACGCCCCATGATGCCAGGTGCCCATGGATTTCTGTGACATCGCCACCCTCTTGGTTCTCCTCTGAAGCTTATCTATTTGTTGAGCTTCAAAGAAGACTGAGATTTACACTATAGTATTGCAGTATATCGTACAAGCAATCAGACAATAGCAGGTTCAAGTCCTCTAAGGGGTAAGGGGAATAACAAGTATTGCAGTATATAGTACAAGCAATCAGACAATAGCTGGTTCAAGTCCTCTAAGGGGTAAGGGGAATAACAAATTAAGTTGAAAAAAAAAAAAGTTTCAACCAATGTCAGAATAGCAATTTTTTTTGATTCCCTACACGTCCCTAAAAAAATACAATAAAAAGTGATCAAAAGCTGTACAGTATGTGCCCCAAAATGTTATCAAAGAAAATGTCAGTTTGCCCCGCATGAAGCCAAGGCCTTATCCAGCTCCGCTGGTGGACAAGTAAAAATGTTACAGAAAATTACGACTCAAAACAAATTCTTTTTTTTTACTTTTACAAACTTCAAAATTTTTTTCACCATGTGCATAAAAAAACTACGATATATAGATATACAGTACAGACCAAAAGTTTGGACACACCTTCTCATTTAAAGATTTTTCTGTATTTTCATGACTATGAAAATTGTACATTCACACTGAAGGCATCAAAACTATGAATTAACACATGTGGAATTATATACTTAACAAAAAAAGTGTGAAACAACTGAAAATATGTCTTATATTCTAGGTTCTTCAAAGTAGCCACCTTTTGCTTTGATGACTGCTTTGCACACTCTTGGCATTCTCTTGATGAGCTTCAAGAGGTAGTCACCAGAAATGGTTTTCACTTCACAGGTGTGCCCTGTCAGGTTTAATAAGTGGGATTTCTTGCCTTATAAATGGAGTTGGGACCATCAGTTGTGTTGTGCAGAAGTCTGGTGGATACACAGCTGATAGTCCTACTGAATAGACTGTTAGAATTTGTATTATGGCAAGAAAAAAGCAGCTAAGTAAAGAAAAACGAGTGGCCATCATTACTTTAAGAAATGAAGGTCAGTCAGTCCGAAAAATTGGGAAAACTTTGAAAGTGCAGTTGCAAAAACCATCAAGCGCTACAAAGAAACTGGCTCATATGAGGACCAACCCAGGAAAGGAAGACCAAGAATCACCTCTGCTTCTGAGGATAAGTTTATCCGAGTCACCAGCCTCAGCAATCGCAGGCTAACAGCAGCTCAGATTAGAAACCAGGTCAATGCCACACAGAGTTCTAGCAGCAGACACATCTCTTCATCAACTGTTAAGAGGAGACTTTGTGCAGCAGGCCTTCATGGTAAAATAGCTGCTAGGAAATCACTGCTAAGGACAGGCAACAAGCAGAAGAGTCTTGTTTAGGCTAAAGCACACAAGGAATGGACATTAGACCAGTGGAAATCTGTGCTTTGGTCTGATGAGTCCAAATTTGAGATCTTTTGTTCCAACCACCGTGTCTTTCTGCGACGCAGAAAAGGTGAATGGATGGACTCTACATGCCTGGTTCCCACCGTGAAGCATGGAGGAGGAGGTGTGATGGTGTGGGGGTGCTTTGCTGGTGACACTGTTGGGGATTTATTCAAAATTGAAGGCATACTGAACCAGCATGGCTACCACAGCATCTTGCAGCGACATGCTATTCCATCCGGTTTGCGTTTAGTTGGACCATCATTTATTTTTCAACAGGACAATGACCCCAAACACACCTCCAGGCTGTGTAAGGGCTATTTGACCAAGAAGGAGAGTGATGGGGTGCTACGCCAGATGACCTGGCCTCCACAGTCACCAGACCTGAACCCAATCGAGATGGTTTGGGGTGAGCTGGACCGCAGAGTGAAGGCAAAAAGGCCAACAAGTGCTAAACATCTCTGGGAACTCCTTCAAGATTGTTGGAAGACCATTTCCGGTGACTACCTCTTGAAGCTCATCAAGAGAATGCCAAGAGAGTGCAAAGCAGTCATCAAAGCAAAAGGTGGCTACTTTGAAGAACCTAGAATATAAGACCTATTTTCAGTTGTATCACACTTTTTTGTTAAGTATATAATTCCACATGTGCTAATTCATAGTTTTGATGCCTTCAGTGTGAATGTACAATTTTCATAGTCATGAAAATACAGAAAAACCTTTAAATGAGAAGGTGTGTCCAAACTTTTGGTCTGTACTGTATATCTATATCTATATCTATCTATATATATATATATATATATATATATATCTATATATATATATATATATTTACACAGTGATGTGAAAGTGTTTGCCTCCTTTCTGATTTCTTATTCTTTTGCAGGTTTGTCACTTAAATGTTTCAGATCACAAAACAAATTTAGATATTAGACAAAGAAAACACAAGGAACACAAAATGCAGTTTTTAAATTAAGCTCTTTATTATTAAGGGAAAAACAAATCCACACCTCAATTCAGGGCCCCAAAGAAAATAAAAACGATGTCACCTATCGCAATGGTGCTGTTCCAGGAATATAAGTGCTGCTACTGTTGGTTGTGTCATGTCACCTCTGTAGCCAATCAGTGACTGCTGGTCAGCAGTGTCTGATTGGGTGAAGTGGGCATGTGACACAACAATGTCACGTAACTCACTGGGAATAGCAGCGCAGATAGAACTGGAATGTCGCTGCCGCGGGAGGTGAGTATCCATTGTTTTCATTTTCTATGGGTCACTGAATTCATTAAGCAGGGGTTCTGTAGTAATGGACAGTCCCTTTAAACTTTAACATTGAGAGTCCATTTAAGGAAGTATGTGTTTATATATTGTAAGAAAAAACATGTATTCACGCATACCCCTATGTGTGCCTACAGTATCTACACCTGAACTTCCAAAAGCTCAGAAAGTCTGATAATCCAGGAACATGGTGGTCGCAATAATGACTAATGCTTATACTGGTATTTCATAAAAGGCTGATCATTATTGCAGTTAATTGTACCCTTAATATCCTATTTCAGGCTTAACAGCTCTGGAAAGAAATGACTTGAAGAAACCCTGAGTGACTACTCTATGTAGTATAAATGCATACAGAGAAATATCATTAAAGAAGAAGCATCACTCATCTGATAAAGGCAATCCGGTGCTGCTCCCTGGTATTTGTTTTTGTGCTGCAGCAATAACGCCTTTCCACCCACGTGACTGTACAGCGGTCCGGTACCAAACACCACTGAGGGCAGTGATTGCAGCAGTCACGTGGGTAGATCATGGGGACATTTACCTAAAACTTGCTTGATATGGATTGTACCCATTGCCGGTCCTGTGGCACTTCAAGGTTTGTTTCAACACCAAAAGGAAGCTATCCCATGTTGGCACGTGATTAGCGATGTACTTGACGGGAGCTGGATGTCAGTCTCATTCGGTTAGATAAGGTAGTCCCTGTTTGTCTAGCCCACTGCCTTGGATGAAAAGTAACCCCACACATGAATGTTCAAGGAAGCATTACTGTTGACGTGGCACAGGACTCATGGTAGCACTCAACTTTTCTTCGCAAGATAATCATTCTTCCAGATGTCCCGAACAGTCTGATGGGGTCTTCATTGGAGAAAATAACTTTCCTCCAGTCCTCTGGAATCCAATCCTTGTTCTTCCTGAAAAGTTATTTTCTCTGTTGAAGCCCCCATGAGAGTGTTTAGGAAATCTGGAGGAATGAATGCCCAGAGATGAAAGGCTGACTGCTCCCATGAGTCCTGTGTCATGCCAACAGTAAAGCATCCTGAGATCATTCATTTGTGGGCCTGCTTTTCATCCAAGGGTTCAAAATTCCATCAATGACAACATCTGAAAGTCGTTTGTATGTTCTCCTTGTCTTTGTGTGGGTTTACTCTGGGTTCTCTGGTTTTCTCCTACAATCCAAAGACATACTGATAGAGAATTTAGAATGTGAGCCCTGATGGGGACTGCGATGATGATGTCTGTAAAGTGCTGTGGAATTAATAGCGCTATATAAGTGAGCAAAATAAATAAATCCATTTCAGGGGGCTCACTCATAATTTTGCATAAGAACACTGCCCTGAATAAACATTGGGATCTCAACATCCTCCAAGAAAAACTTCTCCAACGTTACAGGAGCAATTTGGTGATGAATATGGATGTTCGGGTTCAGGCGAACTAGAATAAAAAGTTTGGTTCGGTATATGAACTTGACCCCGAACACGAACCCAATACAAGTCAATGTGGACCTGAACTTCTGTGCTTTAAAATGGCTGTAAAATGGTCACAGTAAGGGCTGAGGGGCTGCAAAAGGAAGCTCAATGGGGGTAAGAGCAGGATAAGTGCCCTGCAAACAAATTTGGATAGGTAAATGACTTAAAATAACAGATGGGCGTGAAGAGGAATGAATATTCATTCTCTTTAGGAGTGGGCACACTTGGTAGCTGCAGCTGCCGGCTACTACCTGTGCCCGCTGCTCCAGCTTCGCAACCCGCCCTACCACCCTCCACAGACGGGAGAACAGCTGAGCGGTGACGGGATGCGGGACTCAGCCCTCATAGCTTGACAGTCCCGCAGAAAACAGGACGGTTGGGAGCTATGAGGGATGTGCGTTAAACCGGCTAGGTCCAGAGCTGCTACGATATTTCAACCGTTATCGCACGCCACCAGGCCGGGCTTGAGCTTCACCGGCACCAACCACTCATGTATCTGTTGTTTGATCCCATGCGCATTGTGGGATTTGTACCCCAAACAGAGGAGTTTAAGAACAGCCTGCTGTTTTTTCCCCCTGGCTGTGCTGAAGTTGGTGGTGCGGGTCTTACTGTGACCGGATGAGAAGGTGGTGGAGAAAGCAGAGTAGGAAGAGGAGGAGGCGGCAACCTGGACAGAGAAACGTCCAGCAATCCTCGGTGGTGGTAGGACATGGACTAGAACTCCTTTTGCCTTTGTCCCAGCCGCCACTACATTTACCCAGTGATCCGTTAGGGAGATATAATGTCCGTGCCCGTGCTTACTGGTCCACGTATTGGTGGTTATGTGGACCTTGCCGCTAATGGCGTTGCACAGTACACACCTTATTTTGTTCACAACATGTGTGTGCAGGGCAGGGATGGCATGCCTGGAAAAGTAGTGGCGGCTGGGAAAAACGTACTGCAAGACAGCCACCGCCATCAGTTTTTTTAAACTATCCATCTCCACCAGCCTGAATGGCAGCATTTCAAAGGCCAGTAATTTGGAAATACTGTCATTCAGGACCATGGCTCGTGGGTGGGTTGAAGGGTATCTCCTCCGTCTCCTGAGGGTTTGAACACTTCCATGGGATGGTGTGGAGATGCACAGTGACACTGGTGGTGGTGCTGTCACATCCTCTCTTTGCGGAGAGGCAGGTGGCCCTGTTGAGCTGGAGGAAGAGGCCGAGACCGCAACAGAAGAGGGAGCAGGAGGAGACTCAGATCTGTTATGCTTTTTAAGATGTTTACTCCACTGCACCTCGTGCTTGGAATTCAGATGCCTCATCATGCAGGTGGTGCTCTGGTTCAGAAGATTTATGCCTCCCTTCAGGCTCTGACGGCACAGTTTGCAAACCACTTGTTGCTTGTCATCAGCAAATTCCTTGAAGAAATGCCATGCTAAAAAGCTCTTTTGAGCTGGCTTTCATGTGATTTAAGGGGCGCGGTGGACAGTATCATCCGTCATACTGGCTAGGGGCCATCCGCTGTGCCTTTGCACCCTGCTCCCTCTTTTGCTGCACTGCCAAGGCAGCATGACCACCTCCTCTTCCTCCGAACTGCGCACGTCACTAGGATGGCCTCCTCTCCATGTGGGGTCTAGGACCTCATCATCCCATGCATCATCTTCCACCCACTCCTCACCCCTGCCCTCCTTGCAGGTCTGCACACTGAAAAAGGACGCAGTAGTTGGCAACTGTGTTTCGCCATCCTCTGACATGTGCTGCGGTGGTCCACTGACCATGTGCTCTAGCCCTCCCACGTACTCCTCCTCCAACTTGACAAGTGGTTGGGCATGAGTGCACTCAATCTCTTCCACTTCAAAAATTATTTGTTTGGCCTACAAATGACAAAGCAACGGCTGCAGAGTGCTATAACTTTTTTTGTACCAAAAATGGCAAAAGCTCCTACTGCAGAGTAGAATTATTTTTTTGCTACACTACTCATATAGACACAGTGGAACAGTAAAATTATTTTTATGGCCTGCAAATGGCAAATAGACGGCTGCAGAGTAGATTTATTTTTAAGGGACGCTACTCGTACAGACACGGCTGCAGAGCACACAGAGGCTTTTTGGGACTGTATTCCCACAGGCGGGATTGTAGAGTACACACACAGCAGTTTAAAGGCACAGTACTCCCACAGGCGAGGTTGCTGAGTACACACAGGAGCTTTTTGCCACAATACTCACACAGGCAGGGGTGCAGAGTACACACAGTGGCTTATTGTCACAGTAGTCCCGCAGATATGGGTGCAGAGTACACACAGTGGTTTTTGGCACAGTACTCCCACTGAAACACGTTCAGAGTACACACAGCAGATTTTTGCAGAATGCGCAACCTAACATTGTCCCTCACTCCAGCTGCATCCTGTCCCTACACTAATCAGAGCAGAATGGCGGCGGCACTCATAATCTGGCATTTCTGCAATACTTGACATGGCTGTGATGGCTCCGGAAGTGTCTACAGCATAGAAGTGTGTTGATTGGCTGCGCTGCAGCCATACAACAAACTTTATTAGACGTCTGTAGCCAAACAAAACTCGGGCATCCTGTTAAAAGTCTGTGTTTGAAGTTCGGTACCGGACACTAGGACACTAATGTTAAAGTTCGGGTTCGCTCATCCCTAGTGATCAACAATGCTTTTTCCAACATGAGTGAAACCAAGTCACAGGCAAAAGTGATAACTAAGTGGCACTTGAACAAAATATTGAAAGTTTGGGCTCATGACCAGGACATTGGAGCAGGGGCGGACACTGACAGCTTGGGGCCCCTATACAAGAAATGTTTTTGGGCCCTCTTACTCTTATGATGACAAAACTACAGATTATATACCATATAGATATATCTTCTCATTGTGTGTATTGCCACCCCTTATTCCATAGTGTCCTCTCTTGTTATGTACAGCACCGTTCCTTACATATTGGATTCGCTTGTTATTTATAGCGTCTGTCTTTATCACATAGCGTACTCTTCTATTAAATATATAATGAAATGACTGCTGATGGAACATTGGAAAGCTTCATTTCTAATGGAGGAGGCTGATGAACTGGTCTTTTGGTCATCTGCTGCTCAATCAGCAGTCATTTTACATCTAACGAAAGAACACTCTATATAATAAAGAGAGGGCGCTGTGAATAACAAAAATCACAAGAATATGCTATGTAAGGGATGGTGCTATATATAAAAAGAGATGATACTATGTAATAATGGGACGGCACTGTACATAACAGAGAACATATATAATAAGATAATAAGAGATGGTGTTATAACTACAGAGGATGCTATGTAATAAGGGATGGAGTTATCTATATATATATAATCGTCTTATCCCGTCTGTCTTTCTGTCTGTCTGTCTAGGAAATCCTGCGTCGCTCATTGGTCCGGCAGCGGCCAATCAGCGACGCGGGATTTCAGAAAAAAGATGGCGGCCGTTAGCGGCTCATCTGCGGGACGGAGATGCAGCCGGGAGATGACCGGCGCGAGGCGCTCATCTCCCGGCCGGTAGCAGCAGAAGGACCTCGACCGCCGGCGCCGCTGACCTCCATGCGGAAGGGAGGACCGGGGAGCGGCACTGCGGGTCGGGATACTTCTGCTGCAAGCAGCCGCTCATCTCCCGGCTTCTCGCAGCGGAAGTAGCCGCACAGGCAGCGGCGCTGACATCCATGCGGCTAGGGTGTCAAGGGAGGACCGGGGAGCTGCGCTGCGGGTCGGGATACTTCTGCTGCGAGCAGCCGCTCATCTCCCGGCTTCTCGCAGCGGAAGTAGCCGCACAGGCAGCGGCGCTGACATCCATGCGGCTAGGGTGTCAAGGGAGGACCGGGGAGCGGCGCTGCGGGTCGGGATACTTCTGCTGCGAGCAGCCGCTCATCTCCCGGCTTCTCGCAGCGGAAGTAGCTGCACAGGCAGCGATGCTCCCCGGTCCTCACCAATACGATTCCGCTCCCCGGTCCTCACCAATACGATTCGCCGGAGACCGCGACCAATCAGTGATCTTGGCGCAAAAGTTAAACACCGCTGTGCTGATTGGTCGCGGCCGCTGCCCGCGACCAATCAGCGATCTTGGAGCCACATTTAAACACTGTGCTGATTGGTCGTGGACGCTGCCCGCGACCAATCAGCGATCTTGCCGACACATTTAAACACTGATGTGCTGATTGGTCGCGGACGCTGCCCGCGACCAATCAGCGATTTTGGCGCCACATTTAAACACTGATGTGCTGATTGGTCGCGGACGCTGCCCGCGACCAATCAGCGATTTTGGCGCCACATTTAAACACTGCTGTGCTGATTGGTCGTGGACGCTGCCCGCGACCAATCAGCGATCTTGCCGACACATTTAAACACTGCTGTGCTGATTGGTCGCGGACGCTGCCCGCGACCAATCAGCGATTTTGACGCCACATTTAAACACTGCTTTGCTGATTGGTCACGGTGGCCGGCCGCGACCAATCAGCGATATTGCCGCCAAATTTAAACACTGCTTTGCTGATTGGTCGCGGTGGCCGGCCGTGCCCAATCAGCGATTTTGGCGCCAGATTTAAACACCGCTCTGCTGATTGCATCTAAGTAGTCAGTGACTTCCACTAATTTGTCCCACATTTGTGTTACCATAGGGTAGAGGAAGACGGTACTGGCTATCTTATTGGGTATACTCATTTGTACTAAATGAGGTCTTCCTGATGGTCGTGGGGTGTTGTCTTTGGCACGTTTATAACGTTTATAGATGGTATGAAGAGGGATGGCTCTCATATCTACTTTACTATGGGGAATAAGATAAGTGGCTGGAGTTAGCCGGGCCAACGTACAAGTCCCCCCTACTCCGACTGGAAGCCATTTATATGCATTATTCCCACAGACCCAATATGTGGCTGATGGCAGATCCCATAAAGCAGAGTGCTGTAATACTAATTTATGTACCAAATCGATAAAAACTGTGTTATTTGATAACATACACCATGAAGGCATTTGTCCCAGGGGGCTACAATATCCAACATCCGGATTGCCACATGTTGGATCACTAGGCTTATATTCAGAAGATTCATTGCAAGGGATGTTATCAGATATTTTATAACATGTGTCATTGGTACCTTTTATAAACAGATTTGCATGTACCCATGAGTGATTATGAATGTATCTTTCCAACAATGACGGTTTAAAAGCATCTGCCATACTAGAGGTAGCATTAAACCTGATTTGTAGACCTTCAGTTGGTATGAAGCCTAAATTAGTCAAGGAGGACTTGTTTCTGGGCACCCATTTGTTTCCTTTAAGGGCAAGCGCAGGTTAACAGCCGCTCAGATTAGAGACCAGGTCAATGCCACACAGAGTTCTAGCAGCAGACACATCTGTTCAACAACTGTTAAGAGGAGACTTTGTGCAGCAGGCCTTCATGGTAAAATAGCTGCTAGGAAACCACTGCTAAGGGCAGGCAACAAGCAGAAGAGACTTGTTTGGGCTAAATAACACAAGGAATGGACATTAGACCAGTGGAAATCTGTGCTTTGGTCTGATGAGTCCAAATTTGAGATCTTTGGTTCCAACCACCGTGTCTTTGTGCGACGCAGAAAAGGTGAACGGATGGACTCTACATGCCTGGTTCCCACCGTGAAGCATGGAGGAGGAGGTGTGATGGTGTGAGGGTGCTTTGCTGGTGACACTGTTGGGGATTTATTCAAAATTGAAGGCATACTGAACCAGCATGGCTACCACAGCATCTTGCAGCGGCATGCTATTCCATCCGGTTTGCGTTTAGTTGGACCATCATTTATTTTTCAACAGGACAATGACCCCAAACACACCTCCAGGCTGTGTAAGGGCTATTTGACCAAGAAGGAGAGTGATGGGGTGCTACGCCAGATGACCTGGCCTCCACAGTCACGAGACCTGAACCCAATCGAGATGGTTTGGGGTGAGCTGGACCGCAGTGTGAAGGCAAAAGGGCCAACAAGTGCTAAGCATCTCTGGGAACTCCTTCAAGATTGTTGGAAGACCATTTCCGGTGACTACCTCTTGAAGCTCATCAAGAGAATGCCAAGAGTGTGCAAAGCAGTCATCAAAGCAAAAGGTGGCTACTTTGAAGAACCTAGAATATAAGACATATTTTCAGTTGTTTCACACTTTTTTGTTAAGTATATAATTCCACATGTGTTAATTCATAGTTTTGATGCCTTCAGTGGGAATGTACAATTTTCATAGTCATGAAAATACAGTATATATATAACAAGAAAGTGAACTATATACTAAGGGACTGCACTATATATTAGAAGAGAGTACACTATATACTATGGGACTGTGCTATGTGTTGGTGTGCTGCCTGATTTTATTCTCAGACAGCTGTCACACTGTCTCTGTATACTGGAGGTAGGGGCCTAAGCTGACCCTAAGCTGGGGCCCTGACTAATCCCTCAACCTGGAGGTACTGTTAAAGGTACAGAGGTCCAGGCCGCCAGCGTAACCCCTACCTCCTGAGGATCCCTGCACCTAAGTAATCTAGTCCTGAGAAGGACCCCGATCACAACAAAAGAGGACAAGTAATAATATGCCCACACACAGTACTTAGACGAACGAGACAGTACAAGGGAAAAACCAAAACCACCTTGCATACAAAGACTACACTACTACAACAGAGGGAACACGAACGGGAAAGGAGATAAATGATAAAGCGAGGAAGGGAAAATACACTCCAAATACACTTATCTCAGAAACTCCAAATACCACGATCCGCTCTGTAAGTCTGTATGAAAAGCTTTCACCGACACTTCCCAAACAGACCAGCAGGCATTTGAAGGAGACTCACTACAGCAGCATTGATTGCAGCTGGGCGAGGCTGGACCTCGTCTAGCACAGAGAGAAAGAGAATTAACTCCCTCACTGCCGAAAACACAAAGCACCAAAAAGTCAGCTGCGAGAAGTCAGGCTGTGTAATCGTGACGATCTTCGTGGCGACACACCCGTGACAGTACCCCCCCTTCTACGAGGGGCCTCCGGACCCTCAGGGCCAGGTTTATCCGGGTGAGTCGTGTGGAAGGCCCGAACTAATCGGTCTGCGTTAATATCCGACGCAGGAACCCACATCCTCTCCTCAGGACCATACCCTTTCCAATGAACCAGGTACTGAAGGGACCGGCGATTAAAACGTGAATCGATGACCCTTGATACCTGGAACTCCAAGTTACCATTGACCACCACTGGAGGGGGAGGTAAAGGTGACGGTACCACCGGCGCCACATACCTCTTAAGCAACGATCTGTGGAACACGTTGTGAATTTTAAACGTAGGGGGGAGGTCAAGACGGAATGCCACCGGATTAATAATAGAACTGATTCTGTACGGCCCGATGAACCTGGGACCCAGTTTCCAGGAGGGAACCTTAAGTTTAATATTCCTGGTAGACAACCATACCCGATCGTTCACACTTAGGTCCGGACCAGACACTCTCCTCCTATCAGCCATACGTTTGTATCGGTTCCCCATAGTATTCAGATTCTTCAGCACCCCTCTCCATACTGAAGCGAGTGATGAGGAAAATCGTTCCTCCTCAGGAACCCCCGAAGAGCCCCCCCTACTGAAAGTACAAAACTGGGGGTGAAAACCATATGCCCCAAAAAACGGGGACTTACCAGTGGACTCGCTCCGCCTATTATTGAGAGCAAACTCTGCCAGAGGTAAGAAAGAAGCACAGTCCTCCTGGTTCTCTGACACAAAACACCGGAGATATGTCTCCAAGCTCTGGTTCATACGTTCCGTCTGACCGTTGGTCTGAGGGTGAAAAGCCGATGAGAATGACAAATGCATCCCCCGCCGTGCACAAAACGCCTTCCAGAACTTGGACACAAACTGAGACCCCCGATCAGACACCACATCGGAGGGTACCCCGTGAAGCCTCACAATCTCCCCAATGAACACCTGCGCAAGAGTTTTAGCATTAGGGAGAGCCGGAAGAGCGATAAAATGTGCCATCTTGCTGAACCTGTCCACTACAACGAGTATGACCGTTTTACCCGAAGACGGAGGGAGGTCCGTAATAAAGTCCATAGACAGATGAGTCCAAGGACGCTCCGGGATCTTCAAAGGTAAGAGGGCCCCAGACGGACGGGTATGTGAGGTCTTAGAGCGCGCACAAACCCCACAGGACGCGACAAAAGTTACCACCTCCTTATGTAAGTTAGGCCACCAAAACCGACGCGAGAGAAGATCCACAGTTGCTTTACTCCCCGGGTGTCCTGCCAAAACTGAGTTATGGTGTGCCTCGATCACCTTTTGTCGCAACTGATCTGGAACAAACAGTCTCCCCGGAGGTCCAACAGGGGCGTCCCCCTGAGCCTCCAATACCTCCTCCTCCAGCTCAGAGCATACTGCCGAAACCACCACCCCCTCCTGAAGGATAGGAATCGGGTCGTCCGTATTCCCGGCCCCAGGGAAACTACGAGATAAGGCATCCGCCTTTACATTTTTTGACCCAGGACGATATGTAACGACAAAATTAAACCTGGTAAAAAACAATGACCACCTAGCTTGTCTGGGATTCAGACGTTTCGCGGACTCCAGATATAGCAGGTTCTTGTGATCGGTGATGACGGTGACCGGATGGACTGCCCCCTCCAAAAAATGGCGCCACTCCTCAAAAGCTAACTTAATGGCTAAGAGTTCCCTATTGCCGACATCGTAATTCCTCTCAGCGGACGACAATTTTTTAGAGAAAAAGGCGCACGGATGCCACTTACCAGGGGACGAACCTTGTGACAATACTGCTCCCACCCCTACCTCGGAAGCGTCTACCTCTACAATGAATGGCTGTGACGCATCAGGTTGAATGAGTATGGGTGCCGAGGCAAAACATTTTTTCAAGCAGGAGAATGCTTGACAAGCCTTGTCAGACCACCTAGAAAAATCCGTCCCCTTTTTAGTCATGTCTGTGAGAGGCTTAACCATGGACGAGAAATTACGAATGAACTTCCGGTAATAATTAGCAAACCCCAGGAAACGTTGTAGTGCCTTAAGATTCTCTGGCCGATCCCACTCAAGAACTGCCCGCACTTTCCCAGGGTCCATACGAAAACCGGACGCTGAAACCAGGAAGCCTAAAAACTGGAGTTCCTGTACGGCGAACACACACTTTTCCCATTTGGCATACAGTTTATTACCCCGCAAGATCTGTAACACCTGCCTAACGTGCTCCTGATGAGACACCAGATCCGGCGAGTAAATTAAGATATCATCCAGATATATGACAACAAACTGTCCCACCAGGCGGCGAAAAATGTCATTAACAAAGTGTTGGAACACCGCCGGGGCATTAGTCAGACCGAATGGCATGACAAGGTTCTCATAATGCCCCTCCGGAGTGTTAAACGCCGTCTTCCACTCATCCCCCTCCTTCATCCTAATCAGATTGTACGCCCCCCTGAGATCCAACTTAGAGAACCATTTGGCGCCCACGATCTGATTAAAGAGATCGGGAATAAGTGGGAGTGGATACGGATCTCGGACCGTAATCCGATTAAGTTCACGGAAATCCAGGCAAGGGCGTAGGCCTCCATCTTTCTTCTTAACAAAGAAGAACCCCGCAGCCACCGGTGAAGATGAAGGTCTAATATGCCCCTTAGCCAGACTTTCTGAAATATAATCCTTCATGGCCTGCCTCTCAGGACCAGAAAGGTTATACAACCTAGCTTTAGGTAACTTGGCCTCAGGGAGCAGTTTTACAGAACAGTCATACTCGCGATGAGGAGGTAGTTCCTGACACCCTTTCTCCGAGAATACATCCTCAAAGTCCGCCAGAAATGGAGGTAAGACCCAAGGAGTAACCGCACCGATGACCGTGTTCATGCAGTTTTTATTACAGAATTTACTCCATTGGCTTATCTCTCTGGTTTGCCAATTAATAACCGGGTTATGCTTAGTTAACCAAGGAAGGCCCAACACTATAGGAGTGGGAAGACCCTCCAACACGTAGCAAGACAACAGTTCTTTATGTATCGCCCCCACTTGAAGTTTTACGTCATGTACAGCTTGCAAAAAACTTCCCTGACCGAGAGGCCTGGCATCGATCGAGAATATGGGGATGGGTTTAGCCAACTCACTCAATCGCATACCTTGAACCCGGGCAAACCGAGCATCAACCAGATTAGCCCCGGCCCCACTATCCAGAAGAACAGATATCCTCTCAGTTCTCGTACCCACCACCACCTCCGCCGGTACGAGAAACTGAGACGAACCTAGGGACGAAATACCTACTCCCAGATTGCCGTCCACCACACAACCTGGGATCAACAGTTTTCCGACGACTCTTCACTCTGCAAGGGACGGGATGGACACCCCCCAATAAAATGTCCCTTTCTCCCGCAGAAGAAACACCTTCCTGTCTTATGGCGCACCACTGGTCCCCTCCCCCGAAATGATGTCCCTCCTAATTGCATAGGCTCCTCTGGACTGACCAGGGGAACCACCATATGAGGGGACCTTGTAGGAGGTGGAGTCATCACAGGGGGTCGAGTTATCCCGCACCTCTCCCGAAGCCATCTGTCAACGCGAATAGCCAGGGCCATAGCGGCTTCCAGTGACGCGGGAGAGTCATACTGTGCCAACACATCCTGTAATTTGTCGGATAAACCTTGACAAAACTGGCTCCTAAGAGCCGGGTCATTCCACTGGGTGTCCGTGGCCCACCTACGGAACTCCGAACAGAATTCCTCCGCCGGACGATCTCCCTGCTGGATCCTACGTAACTTAGACTCAGCAAGGGAGATCCGATCTGGGTCATCATATACGAGTCCCAGAGCAGCGAAAAACCTATCCACTGACTGGAGAGCCGGGGAGCCCGGGGGAAGAGAGAACGCCCAAGATTGTGGGTCCCCTTGTAGGAGCGAGATGACAATTCCCACCCTTTGTTCTTCACTCCCCGATGACCGAGGCCGCAGCCGAAAGTACAATTTGCATGCCTCCCGGAAAACAAAAAACTTGTCCCGCCCCCCAGTGAACCTGTCAGGGAGAGCTACTTTAGGTTCTGGTCCGGCTTGCTCCAGAGGATGCAAAACCTTGGACCTAACGTCCGCCAGCTCCATGGACAAACTCTGCAACTGCCGAGCTAGACCGGCTACTGGATCCATGGTAGCTGGAGAAAAACTAAGTGGGTCGGTGAAAATGTCACACTGTCTCTGTATATTGGAGGTAGGGGCCTAAGCTGACCCTAAGCTGGGGCCCTGACTAATCCCTCAACCTGGAGGTACTGTTAAAGGTACAGAGGTCCAGGCCGCCAGCGTAACCCCTACCTCCTGAGGATCCCTGCACCTAAGTAATCTAGTCCTGAGAAGGACCCCGATCACAACAAAAGAGGACAAGTAATAATATGCCCACACACAGTACTTAGACGAACGAGACAGTACAAGGGAAAAACCAAAACCACCTTGCATACAAAGACTACACTACTACAACAGAGGGAACACGAACGGGAAAGGAGATAAATGATAAAGCGAGGAAGGGAAAATACACTCCAAATACACTTATCTCAGAAACTCCAAATACCACGATCCGCTCTGTAAGTCTGTATGAAAAGCTTTCACCGACACTTCCCAAACAGACCAGCAGGCATTTGAAGGAGACTCACTACAGCAGCATTGATTGCAGCTGGGCGAGGCTGGACCTCGTCTAGCACAGAGAGAAAGAGAATTAACTCCCTCACTGCCGAAAACACAAAGCACCAAAAAGTCAGCTGCGAGAAGTCAGGCTGTGTAATCGTGACGATCTTCGTGGCGACACACCCGTGACAACAGCACACAGACCCACTGAGTGAGTCCTATTCTGATCCTCAAAATCGGATCAGAAATTGACATGCTCTGAGTTTCAATCCTATATAAGGCTAACACTACCTAGTACCGATTGTATTGGGGATACAAATGGATGTACAGGTGCATCTCGCTAAATTAGGATATCATCAAAAAGTTAATTTATTTCTGTTCTTCAATGCAAAAAGTGAAACTGATATATTATATAGAGTCATTACAAACAGAGTGATCTATTTAAAGTGTTTATTTCTGTTAATGTTGATGATTATGGCTTACAGCCAATGAAAACACAAAAGTCGTTATCTCAGTAAATTAAAATAATTAACAAAAAACACCCGCAAAGGCTTCCTAAGTGTTTAAAAAGGTCCCCTAATCTGTTTCAGTAGGCTCCACAATCATGGGGAAGACTGCTGACTTGACAGATGTCCAGAAGGCAGTCATTGACACACTCCACTAGGTCCCAGAGTTCCAATTTTCATTTGGAAATCAAGGTCCCAGAGTCTGGAGGAAGAGTGGAGAGGCCACAATCCAAGCTGCTTGAGGTCTAGTGTGAAATTTCCACAATCAGTGATGGTGTGGGGAGCCACGTCATCTGCTGGTGTAGGTCCACTGTGTTTTATCAAGACCAAAGTCAGCGCAGCTGTCTACCAGGACATTTTAGAGCACTTCATGCTTCCCTCTGCCGACAAGCTTTTTGGAGATGGAAATGTCATTCTCCAGCAGGACTTGGCACCTGTCCACACTGCCAAAAGTACCAATACCTGGTTTAAAAACAACAGTATCACTGTGCTTGATTGGCAGCAAACTCGCCTGACCTTAACCCCATAGAGAATCTATGGGGTACTGTCAAGAGGAAGATGAGAGACACCAGACCCAACAATGCAGACGAGCTGAAGGCTGCTATCAAAGCAACCTGGGCTTCCATAACACCTCAGCAGTGCCACAGGCTGATCGCCGCCATGCCACAGCAAATTGATGCAAAAGGAGCCCGACCAAGTATTGAGGGCATTTACTGAACATACATTTCAGTAGGCCAACATTTCAGATTTTAAAAACATTTTTCAAGCTGTTGTTATGAAGTATTCTAATTTACTGAGATAATGACTTTTGTGTTTTCATTGGTGGTAAGCCATAATCATCAACATTAACAGAAATAAACACTTAAAATTGATCACTCTGTTTGTAATGACTCCATATAATAGATCACTCTGTGTGTAATGATTCTATATAATATACGAGTTTCACTTTTTGTATTGAAGAACTGAAATAAATTAACTTTTTGATGATATTCTAATTTAGTGAGATGCACCTGTATGTAAAGTTTACATTGATAGTAAGCATGAAAATACCTCATATATGTTATAGATGTATTATCAGGTAATGAAAATAAAGGAGTTCAGCACAGACATTACAAAGAGCATATAAATGAATTGCACCAAAGACCATGGAATAAAACGACAAGTTTATTGAGTTATTTAAGAAAACAAAGAAGTTGAGTGATGAAAAGTAAATGGCCAATAGGTGGCACCACAGACAGGCAAGGCACTGATGTTAACATATAGTAAGAGTTAGCAGATGTAGTCAAATACAAATATCAAAAGGAGGACAGGTATGTGGCTATATGGGCAAAGTAAAATACTATGGATGAAATATCCAAGAGGAATGTATATCCTAATAGTAGCCCCTAGCTGATGATATAGTGACTAGTATACACAGAAACATTGTGATGAATAACACTAATCCTGCAGAGCGCATAAATAAAAATCAATCAGAAATACCTTAGTCTAATGCTGCAGTGGCACTACCCCAACGCGCGTTTCAGCCGGCATGCCTTCTCCCTCTGGTCCCCTTCCTGGGGTGCATGTGCCACATCCTGGTCCCCTTCCTGGGGTTAATATGCCCTGTTCTTTTACACATAAAAGAAAAAAACGATACTAGTCTAGTGTTGAGCGAACATGCTCGACACTGCTCGGTACTTGCCCGAGCATCACACTACTCGGGATGTTCGGCGAGCACCGAGCTTTTCCGGGTTACTCGGGCGGGAGCTCGGGTCTCCGCCCTGCATGTTTGGCGCTCTTTACAGAGCCGATGAACATGTAGGGATTGCCAGCCAGTCACTGTAATGCCGCAGCCATGTTGGTTGTGGGCATTACATTGATTGGCTGGCCGCACAGCGTCACCTCGAGTATTTAAAACCGGGCGCCACCATCTTGGACACAGACGGCTGGGATCAGACAGTGTAGGGACAGCGCTGCTGATTTAGGAAGAGATATATACTGCGAAATAGTTAGTGTAGGGTCTGTGAAGGCTGCCAGATCAAACAAATAGTCCTTCTCAGGACTAATATCCATCCCAGATATCAGGCAGGCAGGCAGGCTGAATAGGAGATGCAGTGGTTATACCCACAAACGCTGCATTACAGTCCTGTATGCTCCTGTTGCTGAAATTGCTGGACTTAGCGCCAGGTCTCGGGGGGCCAGGAAAAATCCTTTTTTTTTCATCTAAATCCTCTTTTTTTTTTTATTCCTCCTTCACACTGTACAAATACCCATCTTATTAACCTTTTGGTGTCACCTCCCCCCCTCCAAAAAAAAAAAAAGTGTGTCTGTGACCGTTCAGACACAAATATATTTTTTAAAAGAGTCTGGTGTAGGCCAGAGAAATAGAACTGTGGTTTTGCAGTTCCACGGGTCAAATCTCTGTATTATCCTGCTTTTGGCATTTTTTGCCGTAAAGAAATACAGTAATAGTGTCTCCTGATTGTTCAGACACAAATATATCTCTTTAAAAGAGTCTGGTATACACCAGTAAATTATAACTGTGGTTTTACCGTTCCACAGTAAAAAATCTCTATTATCCTGCTTTTGCCATTTTTTGCCGTAAAAAAAAAATTAATAGTGTCTCCCTGATTGTTCAGACACAAATATATTTGTTGAAAATAGTCTGGTGTAGGCCAGAGAAATAGAAGTGTGGTTTTGCAGTTTCACGGTTCAAACCTCTGTATTATCCACTTTTGGGCCATTTTTACCTAAAAAAAAAAACAGTTTGAGTGTGTCGCTCACTGTTCAGCCGCAAATATATATATTTAAAATTGTCTGGTATACCCCAGTAAACAATAACTGTGGTTTTGCCATTCCACGGTAAAAAGTCTCTATTATTCAGCTTTTGGTATTTTTTCCGCAAAGAAAAACGGTAATAGTTTCTCCCTGATTGTTCAGATTGTTTAAAAGAGTCGGGTGTAGGCCAGAGAAATAGAACTGTGGTTTTCCTCTTCCACGGTTCTAATCTACTTTTTATTACCCTTTTTCCATTGATAGTGCGAGTGTAAGCTATTTTACTTCCTTTACAATGGGCAAGGTGCGTGGCAAGGGACGTGGAACTGGACGTTCTGGTGATGGTGCGTGCAGAGGACGGGGCCGTGGTCAAGGTGAAAATGTGCCATAACCAACAGCCACATCTTCTCGCTCCCACTTCTTGACCGAATTACTAGGGAAGCACAGCACAACACCAGTATTGCAAACTGATCAGTGTGAACAGGTTATTAATTGGATAGCAGATAATACTTCCAGTTACCTGGGCACCACCACCTCCGGTCTGTCTTCCACACAGTCAAATCTTAGTAGCCGTGAGTCTCGACCGCATACTCCTCCTCACCCTGATGCTCCTTCCTCCCACCATGCAGAGTGTCGTCAGACAGCAACTGATCCCACACTTGGACACTCTGAAGAGCTGTTCACTGGTCCATTTCCAGATTTGTGCCCCTCGCCTGCTCCGCTTGAAGTGGTGGAAAAGGAGATCCCATGTAGCGATGCCCAAATATTTGAACAGCCACGGCCACAGGAAGTCTACGCTGGCAATTTGTCACAAGAGGTGGACGATGACGAGACACAATTGCCAGGAAGTGAGGAGGAGGATCGTGGTGCGCAAGTGGAAGAGGAGGAGGTGGTGGATGATCTAGTAACTGACCCAACGTGGCAGGAGGACATGCAGAGCGAGGCCAGCAGCACACAGGGTGAGGGAGGCAGAGTACCCCAACAGGCAGGAAGAAGCAGTGTGGTGGCCGCACACAGAAGGCAGGCAACAGTTCCCCATAACACCAACACGAGGAACGTTGCCAGTACATCCTGTAGGTCTTCCAGAGTCTGGAATTTTTTTAAAGACTCTGCTGATAACCCCAAAAAGGCCATTTGTACCACCTGCCATGCCAGCATCAGCAGGGGTGACAAAACTACCAGCCTGACCACCACCAGCATGATCAGGCACATGGCAGCAAAGCACCCGACTTTGTGGGGTGAACCACAGGGTCCACGACCAGTGTCAGCGGGTGTCACCACTGCTTCTTCCACTGTTGTGCGTGCAATAGAACCCCCTGTTGTGTGTGCAAGGCAATCCCCTGTCCATACTGCATGCAAAGATGCCCCCTCCTCTCAGTCTTCACTTGTTATGGCAGTTTCTCAAGAAACAGCATTCACGTCCCACCACAGCGTTCAATTGTCCATATCCCAGACCTTTGAACGAAAGCGGAAATTCGCAGCCAACACCCCACAGGCTACAGTCCTAAATTCGCACATTTCACGACTGCTTGCGTTGGAAATACTGCCTTTTAGGCTGGTGGAGACGGAATCCTTCTGCAACCTTATGGCGGTGGCCGTCCCTCGGTACTCTGTCCCCAGCCGACACTATTTTGCCCGGTGTGCCATCCCCGCACTACACAAGCACGTGTCCCAAAACATCTGCCGTGCCATCAGCAACACAGTTACTGGGAGAGTCCACCTGACAACGGACACGTGGACAAGTGCTTGTGGCCAGGAATGGTACATCTCCCTGACGGTACACTGGGTAAAATAGTGGAAGCTGGGACCCGGTCGGACCTTGGGACGGAACACATCCTCCCGACACTGAGGATTGCGGGCCCTATGTCAGTTAGAGTTCCCCCACAGTGTACAGCTCCTGCGCATCATCCTCCTCCTCCTCCTCCTCATGTTCAGCCTCCATCTCAGATATCACCACATCAGTTACAAGCTGGAAGCACTGCAGTACTGCCTCCGCCAAGCCGCAACAGGCTGTGCTGAAACTCATAAGCTTAGGTGAGAAACCTCACACTGCTTGGGAGTTGTTGACAGCTGTGAAAGAGCAGGCAGATCTGTGGCTGAGACTGCTGAACCTACATCCAGGCATGGTCGTGTGTGACAATGGCCGTAACCTGGTGGCGGCTCTGAGGCGAGGCGAGATCACACACGTACCATGCCTGGCTCATGTGCTTAACCTCGTGGTTCAGCGGTTTCTTAAATCGTACCCCGAGTTGCCAGATCTGCTCGTCAAAGTACGCCGCCTGTCAGCTCATTTTCGCAAGTCGGCTACAGCTTCTGCCGCCCTTGCTGCGTTGCAGCAGCGTTTGCAGCTTCCGTCACACCGACTGGTGTGTGATGTCCCCACACGTTGGAACTCTACCCTCCACATGTTGCAAAGGATTTGTGAGCAGAAGAGAGCAGTTGTGGAGTACCAGCTGCAACAAGGCCGTCGATATTCAGGTCAGACTCCACACATAAGTCCTCAGGAGTGGACCTGGATGTCTGACCTATGTACCATCTTGACAAACTTTGAGGAGTCCACCAAGATGGTGAGTGGCGATGACGCCATCATTAGCGTCAGCATTCCACTTGTCTGTCTTTTGCAACGCTCTCTGCAGAGAATTAAGAGGAGGCATTGCAGCCAGAGTATGATGAGATGTATCAAGAAGCCATAGCAGTCGATTACACACAGCCCAGCCTCATCTCATCCCAACGTGCATTGGGGGACAATGAGGGAGAGGAGGAGGAGGAAGAACAGGAGCTTGTATCATGCGCTGTAGACGGTATTACCTGTACAACTGTCATACCGTCGGTTCAGTGTGGGTGGCCTGAGGACAGGGGGGGGGAGGAGGAGGAGGAGAGCATGGTCAGTCGTCATCTTGGTGAGGACACGGAAGTCTTGCCCGTTACCAGTCTGGCACGCATGGCTGACTTTGTTACGCTGCCTTAACCGTGACCCTCGTGTTGTCAAAATGTTGGGTGACAGTCATTACTGGTTGGTGACACTTTTAGACCCCTGCTACAAGGAGAACTTTCACTCTCTTATTCCTGAGGTGGAGAGGTCTACAAAAATGGGGCAGTACCAGAAGGCCCTTGCTGCAGAACTGTTAAAAAAAATTCCCATCTGAACACGCTAGCGGCAGAGGTCAGAGTTCGTTGCCCAACCAAGGCGTACATGCGAGAGAGACGCAACTCCAATCCAGCAGAGGCAGGGGAACACTGTCAACGTTCTGGGACAGTTTTCTCAGACCCTCCCTTCAGACAGACCCTGAGGTGCGGGGTACTCTCACAAGGAGTGGAAAGTTTCAAAAGATGGTGGGGGAGTACCTTGCCGACCGTACCAGCGTCCTCCATGATTTCTCTGTGCCTTTTAATTATTGGGTATCCAAGCTGGACACTTGGAATGAACTTGCTCTCTACGCCTTGGAGGTCCAGGCCTGCCCTGCCGCTAGCGTGTTATCGGAGCGTGTTTTTAGTGCCGCTGGGGGAATTATAACTGATAAGCGCACTTGCCTGTCAACTGACAATGCTGACAAGCTGACCCTTATCAAAATGAACAAGGTCTGGATTGGGCCAGACTTCTCATCACCACCAAATGACAGCAGAGTAACATAAAGTCAAATGCACTGTGTTATTTCGGGAGGTGTATTCACATGCACTGCTTCACACCCACACATGGGTATACGCTTCATCATTTCGGCTGTTTTATGTTCTTCTCCTTATCCTCAGCCTCCACCACCACCACTATACCACCAGGGTGACCGTGGTCCATGTTGCCATTATTGAAAGTTCCTCTGTCATTATTTTTGGCAGCTTTTGCTTAGAAGGCATAAGCAAAGACTGTGGGAGACCCACTCCCCAATAATGGGAATAATATTTTTAAGATGCTGTAGTGTATGGCTCTTGTAAGGGGCATTAAAGCCATCTTGTTAAGCTACTGAGACCTCCACCACTTTTCCAAGGGGCATTAAAAGCGTCTTGTTAAGCTACTGCGACCTCCACATCTCTTCCGAGGGGCATTAAAAGCGTCTTGTTAAGCTACTGGGACCTCCACGTCTCTTCCAAGGGGCATTAAAACCATCTTGTTAAGCTACTGCGACCTCCACGTCTCTTCCGAGGGGCATGAAAACCGTCTTTTTAAGCCACTGTGACCTCCATCACTTTTCCAAGGGGCATTAAAACCGTCTTGTTAAGCTACTGGGACCTCCACGTCTCTTCCGAGGGGCATTAAAAGCGTCTTGTTAAACCACTCTGAACTCCACAGCTCTTCCAAGGGGCATTGAAATGTTGTTTTTAATTAATTCTAACCTCCACGACTCTTCGAACGGGCATTGCATTTCCTCCTAATTTTTGGCTGCTTTTGCTTGGAAGGCATAAGCAAAGACTATGGGAGACCCACTCCCCAATAATGGGAATAATGTTTGTAATATGCTGTACGTACTGCATGGCTCTTGTAAGGGGCATTGCAATTTCCTCCGTCCTAATTTTTGGCAGCTTTTGCTTGGAAGGCATAAGCAAAGACTATGGGAGACCCACTCCCCAATAATGGGAATAATGTTTTTAAGATGCTGTATTGTATGGCTCTTGTAAGAGGCATTAAAACCGTCTTGCTAAGCTACTGCGACCTCCACCACTTTTCCAAGCGGCATTCAAACCATCTTGTTAAGCTACTGTAACGTCCACCACTTTTCCAAGGGGCATTAAAACCGTCTTGTTAAGCTACTGCGACCTCCACGTCTCTTCCGAGGGGCATTAAAATCGTCTTGTTAAGCTACTGTGACCTCCACCACTTTTCCAAAGGGCATTCAAACCGTCTTGTTAAGCTACTGTGACCTCCACCACTTTTCCAAGGGGCATTAAAACCGTCTTGCTAAGCTACTGCGACCTCCACGACTCTTCCAACAGGCATTGCATTTCCTCCTAATTTTAGTCAGCTTTTGCTTTTCAATGCATAGGCGAACACTAAGGGAGACCCACTCCCCAATAATGGGTAGAAGGTTTTTAGTACGCTGTAATCCACGTCTGTTTCAAGGGGCATTGCAGTTCCTCATAATTTTTGGAAAGCCTTCCATTCACTGCTTAGGCCAACAGTGCACAGGAGACCCAGTTGCTATAAATGGAAAAAAATGGTTTAGTTAAGGCCCTCTGACCTCCATGTCACTTCCAAGGGGCATTGGAGTGCCTCTAAATTTTTGGTAGGCATTGCACTCACTGTATGCCCTATAACTGTGTAGCCGAACCGCTCCTTTTGGTACAGAAACATATCCTACAAGACATGTGTGGTTGACTGGCCTGATATTGATGTGAATGGTCCCTGTTCCTCCTGCTCTTTCTCCTTTGCAACCACCTCTTCCATCATTTATCACCTGAAGTTTTGTTTTAACGGGAGTCATAGAACTGGGATAGTAGCAGGAAAACATCCAGCAATCCTTGGTAGGATATGCGCCAAAACGCTGACCACCTCAGGCCTAGCCGCTACTACATACATGCGTTTGCATTCCAAGAAAACAAAGCAGATGCTAACTTCTATCATCATCATCATGCTCCTCACCTTGGCACTCTCAACTCCCCTGATGGAGAAGCCAGGGCCCACCGGAGGAGTCTGGTTCACTGGTGGGCTCGTCCAATGCTGCCCTAAAGCAGGCCAGGCTAAGAAAAGTGTGTGGGAAGGTGACAGGAGAAATAGGGGCGGCTGGGGACCGTTTATGGACACCAGGCCGCCGGGCGGCTGGGGACTGAGTATGGCTACCAGGCCGCCAAAGCAGCCATGAGGTAGTGGCAAGTTTCGGCCTCCTCCAAACTAAAAGGCCCCATTTCAAGTGCAAGCTAGCAGTATGGCATTGCAGCCTGGGGGTGGGTGGGTGGCAGGCTGCACACTTACGCTTGCTCCTCACCTTGGCACTCTCAACTCCCCTGATGGAGAAGCCAGGGCCCACCGGAGGAGTCTGGTTCACTGGTGGGCTCGTCCAATGCTGCCCTAAAGCAGGCCAGGCTAAGAAAAGTGTGGGGGAAGGTGACAGGAGAAATTGGGGCGTTTATGGACACCCGGCCGCCCCTAGGCGGCTGGGGACCGTGTGTGGACACCCGGCCGCGGGGCGGCTGGGGACCGAGTATGGACACCCGGCCGCCGGGCGGCTGGGGACTGAGTATGGATACCTCGCTGCCGAAGCAGCCATGAGGTAGTGACCAGCATCGGCCTCCTCCAAACTAAAAGGCCCCATTTCAAGTTAAAGCTAGCAGTATGGTATTGCAGCCTGCGGGTGGGTGGGTGGTTGGCTGCATATTTGCGCTTGCATTGCAAGGAATGGGGGAGGTACAATTGAACACTGCCCTGGGACAAGGACTTGCACGGGGATAGTTGCAAGTCTGCATCTTCTGATGCGGCAAGGATCACTTCTGATGGGCACACTTTTAGGCAGTGACCTGGGAGTCAGAGATGCTTCCAGGGGTCTTCCCCATGCTGTTCCCATGTCTTTTCAGCACTGTATGCATGTGTCACACAGCACATGGCCAGATAAGGTTGTAAAATGTTAAAATGACATTTCCCGGTGAATGCATTTGTCACGGTTGAAAGCAATACAAAAGTGCAAAAACGCATGAAAAATGCTACTTGTGAACATAGCCCAAGGTGTGGAGGAGTATTTTTGTTTTTGGTTATTTATTTTACCTTATACACAAGTCTTTAACCTGGAAAGGATGTTCCTTAACATATTTCACAGGAAAGCACTTTCAGTTTCGTTTTTGAACGTTTTATTGTGAGCTTATTAAAGTGGCTTAATACCTCTGACCACGTTGTTGACAGCAGTGACCTGGGGGTCAGAAATGCTTCCTGGGGCGATCCCCATGCTGCCCCCATGTCTTTTGAGCACTGTCACTATTGTTTTGGGCACTTTTTAGGCTTTGCACAGACTGCCGGGGGTGTCGCCGCAAAAATGCTCGGGTCTCCTATAGACTAACATTGGGCTCTTTGCTTGGGTCAAGCACCCGAGTATCACGGTGAACTCGGCCCGAGCATCGAGCACCCGAGCATTTTAGTGCTCGCTCAACACTAGATACTACTCAACTTCCCCCACTCTCCCACGCCACGCAGTCCTCTTCTATAGCCGGCACAGTAGCCGGTAGCTGACTTTGGCGTCTCCGACATGACGCATGAGGTCATTGCATTGTACTGCAATGCAGGGATCCAGCAGGTCCCCTGTGCCACAGTAAATTCCAGCTGAATGTGCGTCCTCAGAAGTACATGCAGCTGAAACAGCACTGGCGTTGGCAGGCCCTCCTACACCGCCGATGCAGCTGCACCAATGAAATGTCCGCCCCGGCGATCCGTCCACCTTTGCATTAGAGGACATTTGGAAAAAGTATATATTTTTGTACTTTATGTAGTTATAAGAAAAACATATTGGCATATTTTTTTTTTCTAATTAACCCATTTAAGTTTTCCTTTTTTTTTTTTTTTACAATGTGCAGAATCAATAATATTAGTACGAAGGCGCTTTTTAGTTAGTTTCCTTTCCATTAGGTTTTGGTTGCCATGAATATATTTAAAGGAAATGTGTCATTAAAAAAACATTTTTTAACAAATTGAAAAAATGTAAAGCATTAATATTTCAATCTTTAAAAAAATATTAACCTTTTTTTACTGGTATAAAATGTGAAAAAGAATTGTGAAACTTTTGATATTTTCCCATTTTAAACACTAGGGGGAACACCTGCTATAATTTGCCAGGGAAACCTAATGCACAGCTAGCTCAAATTACAACTGCAGTAAATGTGGGTGGGATCTGCTCACATGTCTGATGTCACTCCTCCCTTTTGGGCGCTTGCAAAAGGATAAAGGAGGATGAAGTTTAGGATTACAGTGCAGAGCCATTTTGTTACTGACTGCAAAATAATACTGACATGTAAGTAGTGTCACGAAGGACTGCCAGCAGCGCCGATTCTGTTAGCTGGTGATGCGCTGCTCTCTGTATCACGCACTGGGAGTGTATCATGGGCTGGGATTAGATACACAGACTATACGCACAGGGATTAGAAATATGTCACGAAAGTACATGTATGGGTATTAGTAACATAGTAACATAGGCTATGGGTTGAACTAGATGGACTTAGTCTTCCTTCAACCTTAAAAACTAACATGTTGATCCAGAAGGCAAAAAAAAAAACATGTGGCAAACACCAAGCTCCACATTGGGGAAAAAAATTCCTTCCCGACTCCATACGACAATCAGACTAGTTCCCTGGATCAACGCCCTATCAAGGAATCTAGTATATATAACCTGTAATATTATACCTTTCAAGAAAGGCATCCATGCCCTTCTTAAATTTTAATAGTGAATCACTCATTACAACATCATGCGGCAGAGAGTTCCATAGTCTCACTGCTCTTACAGTAAAGAATCCGCGTCTGTGATTATGATTAAACCTTCTTTCCTCCAGATGTAGAAGATGCCCCCTTGTCCCCGTCTCTGGCCTCAGAGTAAAAAGATCAGTAGAAAGGTCTTTGTACTGTCCCCTCATATACTTGTACATAGTAATAAGATCACCCCTAAGCCTGTAAATAACCCCAAGTGTAATAACCTGTCTTGGTATTGCAGACCCCCCAGTCCTCTAATAACCTTGGTCGCTCTTCACTGCACCCGCTCTAGTTCAGCTATGTCTTTCTTATACACCGGAGACCAGAACTGTACACAGTATTCTAAGTGTGGTTGCACTAATGACTTGTATAGAGGTAAAATTATGTTCTCCTCATGAGCATCTAAGCCTCTTTTAATGCATACCATTATTTTATTTGCCTTTGCAGCAGCTGCCTGACACTGGCCACTAAAAGTGAGCTTGTCGTCCAGCAATACACCCAGGTCTTTTTCAGTTACAGTTTTGCCCAGTGTTTTACAATTAAGCATATAATTATACATTTTATTTCCTCTGCCCAAGTGCATTACCTTACATTACCTTACATTTATCCCCATTAAAGCTCATTTGCCATTTATCAGCCCAAGCTTCTAGTTTACATAGATCCTCCTGTAATATAAAATTGTCCTCCTCTGTATTGATTACCCTGCAGAGTTTAGTGTCATCTGCAAATATTGAAATATTACTCTGTATGCCCCCTACAAGGTCATTAATAAATATGTTAAAAAGAAGGGGGCCCAATACTGACCCCTGTGGTACCCCACTGTTAACTGAGACCCAGTCTGAGTGTTTTCCATTAATAACCACCCTTTGTTTCCTATCACTGAGCCAATTCTTAACCCACATACATATATTTTCCCCTATCCCCATTGTTCTCATTTTATGTATCAACCTTTTGTGTGGAACCGTATCAAAAGCTTTTGAAAAGTCCATATACACAACATCCACTGCATTTCCTTGGTCCAGTCCAGAACTTGCCTCCTCATAAAAACTGATCAGATTAGTTTGACAGGAACGGTCCCTCGTAAACCCATGTTGATATTGGGTCATGAGGTTATTCTTCTTCAGATACTCTATTATTGCATCTCTTAGGAAACCCTCCAGGATTTTACCCACAGTAGAGGTTAAGCTTACCGGCCTATAATTTCCAAGTTCAGTTTTTGTCCCCTTTTTGAATATTGACACCACATTTGCTATACACCAGTCCTGTGGTACAGACCCTGTTATTATGGAATCTTTAAAGATTAAAAATAATGGTCTATCTATGACATTACTTAATTCCTGCAGTACTCGCGGGTGTATCCCATCCGGGCCCGGGGATTTGTCAACTTTAGTGATTTTTAGACGCCGCCGTACTTCCTGCTGGGTTAAGCAAGTGACATTTAATGGAGAATTTTTGTTATCACTAATCATGTTTTCTGTCATGTGATTTTCTTGTGTAAATACGGTTGAAAAAAAATCATTTAGCATATTGGCTTTTTCCTCATCCTCATCCACCATTTCACCCAGACTATTTTTAAGGGGGCCAACACTATCATTTTTTAGTTTTTTACGATTTATGTAGTTAAAGAATATTTTGGGGTTATTTTTACTTTCTCTGGCAATGATTCTCTCTGCCTCAATCTTTACTGCCTTGACTTGTTTTTTACATAATTTATTTAATTTTCTATATTTATTTAATGCCTCATCACTACCTACTTGCTTTAGTTCTCTAAATGCTTTCTTTTTGTCACTTATTGCGCCCCTTACAGCTCTATTTAGCCATAGTGGTTTCCTCCTATTTCTAGCATGTTTATTCCCAAAGGGTATATATTGTGCACAGGTCCTATTCAGGATGTTAATAAATGTCTCCCATTTGCTTTGTGTAGCTTTATGTCTCAGTATATCGTCCCAGTTTATTGCACTAAGATCATCTCTCAACCGTTGGAAATTAGCCTTCCTGAAGTTTAGTGTCCTTGTAACCCCTCTACTACACATCTTATTAAAGGTTACATGAAAATGTATTATTTTGTGATCACTATTACCCAAGTGACCCCCAACTCCTATATTTGATATGCGGTCTGGCCTATTGGTTAATATTAGGTCTAGCAGTGCCCCCCTTCTTGTTGGGTCCTGAACCAGTTGTGAAAGGTAATTGTCTCTCATAGTTGTCAAAAACCTATTACCTTTGCTTGAACTACATGTTTCTGTCCCCCAATGTATTTCAGGGTAGTTGAAGTCTCCCATAATAATGACTTCTCCTTGAGTCGCTGCTTCATCTATTTGCTTTACGAGGATATTCTCCGCTACTTCCATTATTTTTGGAGACTTATAACAAACCCCTATCAGTAATTTATTATTTTTTCCCCCTCCCCTTATCTCCACCCACAGGGACTCTACATTTTCATTAGATTCACATATATCCTCCCGCAAGACAGGTTTTAAGGATGATTTTACGTATAAACACACACCCCCCCCCCTCACTTGTTTGTACGGTCATTTCTGAACAGACTATAGCCCTGTAAATTAACTGCCCAGTCATGGCTCTCGTCCAGCCACGTCTCAGATATCCCTACCATGTCATAATTATTTTCCAACAAAATTAATTCTAATTCCTCCATTTTGTTGGTGAGGCTTCTGGCATTAGTATACATGCATTTTATGTATCTCTCTGTACCTCTATTCCTTCTTACTTTATTGACTGTTCTAACCCCACCCCCAAATTCTTTATTTGTGCCCAGGTCACTATCTGCACTATCTTCCCCACCTATAAAATGAATACCCTCCCACCCAATCCCTAGTTTAAACACTCCTCCAACCTTATAGCCATTTTCTCCCCCAGCACAGCTGCACCCTCCCCATTAAGGTGCAGCCGGTCCCTAGCGTAGAGTCTGTAGCCAACTGAGAAGTCTGCCCAGTTCTCCAGGAACCCAAATCCCTCCTTCTTACACCAGTTCTTGAGCCACTTATTTATCTCCCTAATCTCCCGTTGCCTCTCTGGCGTGGCACCGGTAGTATTTCAGGGAATACCACCTTGGAGGTCCTTGCTTTCAGCTTGCAGCCTAATTCCCTGAAATCATCTTTAAGGACCTTCCACCTACCTTTAACTTTGTCATTTGTGCCAATGTGCACCATGACCGCTGGGTCCTCACCAGCCCCTCCCAGTAATCTGTCAACCCGATCAGCGATGTGCCGGACTCGAGCGCCAGGTAGGCAGCACACTGTTCGGCATATACAGGTGCATCTCACTAAATTAGAATATCATCAAAAAGTTAATTTATTTCTGTTCTTCAATACAAAAAGTGAAAGTCATATATTATATAGAGTCATTACAAACAGAGTGATCTATTTCAAGTGTTTATTTGTCTAAGTGCCCACGATGCAGAAATGCTGCATATTTTTTACGATTCTCCCTGGCAGGAAAAACGCATGCGGATTTTTCATGCGTTTTTCCTGCCAGGTAGAAGCGTTTGTCAAGCGTTTTTGCATGCATTTCTGCATGCGGGTTATCAAGCACTTTTCCAAGCGATTTTAGCATCACTTGGAAAAGTGCTTGACAACTTGGTCACACTATATAAATCCATGCAACCGGCATGGATTTATATAGTGTGACCAAGTAATAGTTAAAAAAAAAAAAAAAAAAAAGGTAAAAAATAAAGATTATACTCCCCTTCCAATGGCCCCCGGTGTTTTCTCCGCTTCGTCCGGTCTGTTGTACGGCTCGCGGTGGTGTGAAAGGACCTTTCATGACGTCATTTAGTCATGTGACAGGTCATGCGACCGCTGACGTCAGTGGTCGCGTGAACTGTCACATGACTAAATGACGTCACCGCAGGGCCGTACAAGAGACCGGACGTAGAGTCTGGAGGAAGAGTGGAGAGGCCACAATCCAAGCTGCTTGAGGTCTAATATGAAGTTTCCACAATCAGTGATGGTTTGGGGGCCATGTCATCTGCTGGTATAGGTCCATTGTGTTTTATCAAGACCAAAGTCAGCGCAGCCGTCTAACCAGGAATTTTTAGAGCACTTCATGCTTCCCTCTGCCGACAAGCTTTTTGGAGATGGAAATTTCATTCTCCAGCAGGACTTGGCACCTGTCCACACTGCCAAAAGTACCAATACCTGGTTTAAAAACAACAGTATCACTGTGCTTGATTGGCAGCAAACTCGCCTGACCTTAACCCCACAGAGAATCTATGGGGTATTGTCAAGAGGAAGATGAGAGACACCAGACCCAACAATGCAGATGAGCTGAAGGCTTCTATCAAAGCAACCTGGGCTTCCATAACACCTCAGCAGTGCCACAGGCTGATCGCCTCCATGCCACGCCGCATTGATGCAGTAATTGATGCAAAAGGAGCCCCCACCAAGTATTGAGTGCATTTACTGAACATACATTTCAGTAGGCCAACATTTCAGATTTTAAAAACATTTTTCAAGCTATTGTTATAAAGTATTCTAATTTACTGAGATAATGACTTTTGTGTTTTCATTAGCTGTAAGCCATAATCATCAACATTAAGAGAAATAAATGTGTGTGTGTGAGTATTGTAGAAGTAGGCCTCATGCACATCCTTTATAAATTATGAAGGAGGGCATCATACACACCCTGGAAAAATTAAGAGCGAGGGCCGCCTGGTGACCCTCTATTAATTATGAGCGAGGGCCGCATGATGACCTTGTTGCTATGGCGGAGGAGGAGGACAAGAAAAAGAAGAAACCATGAACCGTATACCCTTTTTTGGGTGGGAAGGGGTGCATGGGAAAACAGAAAAAAAGGAACATTTGAAATGGCTTTATGTTCTGCTGTTGGCATCTGGTGGGTTTGAGAAGTCTGGGCCAATACAGGCCTTTTTTTTATAGCGTTCCCTTGTATCTCCTCCCTGGTTGACCATGACCTCTGCCGCCAGCATTGTCGAATGGAAATTTTTGTACTAATTATTCAACTAGGGCCTTCTGGTATTGCACCATTTTACTAGCCACCAGTCAGTAAGTTGGCACTTGCAAGTGCTGGTGCAGCACTGCTAGACCGGCAAAAGCTGTAGCTGATTAGCAGTAGGTGGGGGTTGTAGGAACTGGTGTAGGAGGTGAAGGAAACCCTGATGGAGCTAGGGCCTGCAATCCTCTGTTAGTAGCACATGTGCCGTACCATGGTCCGACTTGGTCCCGACCTCCACAAGGTTCACCCAGTGTGCCATCATGGAAATGTAGCATCCCTGGCCACAAGCACTTGTCCACAAGTTGGTCGTTAAGTGGACCTTCCCAGTAACTGCGTTGGTTAGGGCATCGGGGATGTTATGGGACACGTGTTGGTGTAAGGCAGGGACAGCACACCGTGAAAAATAGTGGTGGCTGGGGGGGACCGAGTACCAAGGGACGGCCGCTGCCATGAAGTTGCAGAAAGCTTCAGTGTCCAAAAGCCTACACATCAACATTTCCAGGGCAAGCAGTCTGGAAATGTGCCCGTTTAGTGTTTGGACCTGTGCGTGGGTGGCTGGGTATTTGCATTTGCATTCCAAGGCATGGAGTAGGGACATCTGAACGCTGTGGTAGGACAAAGAATTGGACGTGGTTGGTGATCATGCTTGCAAATGTGCAACGACAGGTGCAGGGCAGGAGGCATCTGCACCTGCATCCAGGGTAGGGAATTGGCAAGCACGTAACACATGGGAAGAGGCAATGGTGTTACCCAAAGACACTGATTGTGGACCCAGGCGTTTAGCCCACCTAGTCGGGTGCTTTGATGACATTTGCCTGAGCTTACTGGTGTTTGTCAGGATGGTAGTGGTAAGGCCCCTGCTGATCTTGGTATGGCACAGGTTGCAAATGACCGTTCTTTTATCGTCCACCCTTTCTTTAAAAAGGGGAGCACCTAACCCTTGTACTGGGAACTTGCCAAGTGTGGGAGCTCTGGGGAACAGTAGTCCGCCTTCTCTCTCTGGCCACCCCAATGCCTCCCCCTCAGCGCTGCTGTCCTCGCTCTTCATGGCACCTTCCTAGGTTGGGTCAGTGACTTTATCATCCACCACCTTGTCTTCCACTTCCGCACTCAGGTCCTCCTGACTTGTTGATTTAACATCACTTGTTGGCAACTGTGTCACATCATCATCTACCTCTTGAGACACTAATTGCCATTCCCCAATGTCATCTTCTTATGACTGTGGCTGCTCAAATATATGGGCATCACTACACACGATCTCCTCATGTCCCTTTTGAAACATGTAGGGCGAGAGGCTAGAATCAATAAATGGAAATGTAAAAAGCTCTGCGGAGTGTTTGAATGTGGGATCACTTGTCTCCTGTGGGACTCACCATGGTGGGTTGAAGGAGGATCAGGGTAAGGATTATGTGGTGCAGACTTTTGGCTAGTGAGACTGGACCATGTGGAAGACAGGGTGGTGCTGGGAAACTTACTGGAAGCATTATCTTCCATCCAACCTACCACCTGTTTGCACTGTTCTGGCTTCAAGAGTGCAAAGTGGGATAGGAAGCTAGGTCTCATGGATGAGCGTGTTTATTGTGCTCCCGCAGCTGACACAGTTTCACTTGGCCTACGGCCTCTGCGTGCACCGTCAGCAGCATGTCCCTTACCGCACACCTTGCGCATTTTAAATTATGTATATAATATATGCCTGCAAACTTTCCGGTAGTAATAGGGAAAAGAAAATATGTAGCCCTGAAAACTACTTTTGTTTTTAGGTTGCAGTATACCTGTAGAAGGACTGTAAGGCAATAACCCCTGCCTATAATCCAAAACTATCCCTCCTCAACCAGCTATCCCTACACTGAATGCAGGTAACAGCAGTTTTACTAGAGAAAGGACAGTATGTAGCCCTGAAAAGGACTTTTGTTTTAATGGTGCAGCAGCAGTATACAAGTACTGCAATAACAATTAAACACTGCCTATATGTCTGCTGTAATCTAAGCTCTCTCCCCTAAATCAACTCTCCCTGAACTGCTTCCAAAGGAGAGGGTGCCGAGCATCGAGTCACAGGGTCATATATGAGATGCGATGCGGCCAGCCAATCCCAGTAGCCAACATTGCTACGGCATTACCGATGGCAGGCCATCCCCACATGTTTATTGGCTGTCTGACAGTCATGAAACATGCGGGAATTCGAGCATGGCATGCAAGCACCCGCGATACTCGGTCGAGTAACGAGCGTACCCGAGCACCCCGATGCTCAATCGAGTATTGAGCAGTGGCGAGCATGCTCGCTCATCACTAATTATAATATGACCGCTATATTTACACGTGGTCAAAATTGTTGGTACCCCTCTTTTAATGAAAGGAAAACCCACAATGGTCACAGAAATAACTTGAATCTGACAAAAGTAATAATAAATTAAAAATCTATGAAAATGAACAAATGAAAGTCAGACATTGCTTTTCAACCCTACTTCCACAGAATTTAAAAAAAAAATTAAACTTGTGAAATAGGCCTGGACAGAAATGATGGTACCCCTGAAAATAAAAATGGACATGTTAAATCAAGTTGTGTCCACTAATTAGCATCACAGGTGTTTACAATCTTGTAATCAGTCAGTGGGCCTGTATATAGGGCTACAAATATTCACTGTGCTGTTTGGTGACATGGTGTGTGCCACACTCAACATGGACCAGTGGAAACAAAGGAAAAAGTTGTCTCAGGAGATTAGAAAGAAAATTATAGACAAGCATGTTAAAAGTAAAGGTTATAAGACCATCTCCAAGCAGCTTGATGTTCCTGTGACTACAGTTGCACATATTATTCAGAAATTTAAGATTCATGGAACTATAGCCAACCTCCCTGAACGTGGCAGCAGGAGGAAAATTGATGACAAATCAAGAGACGGATAATACGAATGGTAACAAAAGAGCCCAGGATAACTTCTAAAGAGATTAAAGGTGAACTTCAAGCTCAAGGAACATCAGTGTCAGATCGCACCATCCGTCGTTGTTTGATCTAAAGTGGACTTCATGGGAGACGGCCAAGGAGAACACCATTGTTGAAAAAAAAAATCATAAAAAAGCCAGACTGGAATTTGCCAAACTACATGTTGACAAGCCACAAAGCTTCTGGGAGAATGTCCTATGGACAGATGAGACAAAAATCGAAGTTTTTGGCAAGGCACATCAGTTCTATGTTCACAGATGGAAAAATGCATATTAAGAAAAGAACACTGTCCCTACTGTGAAACATGGAGGAGGCTCTGTTATGTTCTGGGGCTGCTTTGCTGCATCTGGCACAGGGTGTCTTGAATCTGAGCAGGGTACAATAAAATCTCAAGACTATCAAAGGATTCTAGAGAGAAATGTGCTGCCCAGTGTCAGAAAGCTTGGTCTCAGTCGCAGGTCTTGGGTCTTGCAACAGGATAATGACCCAAAACACACAGCTAAAACACCTAAGAATGGCTAAGAGGAAAACATTGGACTATTCTGAAGTGGCCTTCTATGAGCCCAGACCTAAATCCTATTGAGCATCTTTGGAAAGAGCTGAAACATGCCATCTGGAAAAGGCAACCTTCACACACGAGACAACTGGGGCAATTTGCTCATGAGGAGTGGGTCAAAATACCTGTGGAGAGGTGTAGAAGTCTCATTGAGTTACAGAAATCGTTTGATTGCAGTGATTGCCTCAAAGGTTGTTCAACAAAATATTAAGTTAAGAGTACCATCATTTCTGTCCAGGCCTATTTCGTGAGTTTAGTTTTTTTTTTTAAATTCTGTAGAAGCAGGGTTGAAAAGCAATGTCTGACTTTCATTTCTTCATTTTCAAAGATTTTTATTATCACTTTTGTCAGATTCAAGTTATTTCTGTGACCATTGTGGGTTTTTCTTTCATTAAACGAGGGGTAACAACAATTTTGACCACGTGTGTAATAGACACTGTACAAAAAAACAATAAGACCACTGCATAATGCCTAATACATTAATTTACTAAATATAAAACAAACAAAAAAAACACGTTTTCAAAAAGGACCGGTATTACCACCATACAGTGACCATATAGTGGTAGATATCAGTTCTGCAGAACATAACAGTAATTACAGTACAGATATATACAATATAGTGACTTACAGGTGATATTCTTTCTGATTGGTGTCGGTCACTTTTCTTGTCTTTTCCATCTGGTCCAGACCAACATGATGACAGCTTCCATCCAGGACTCGTCTGCAGTGTTAATAACAAAGAAACATTTAACTTCTCAGATTTCCAGCACCGTCACCAATCTCTACAAAGTCTTCATTTTACTGTAACCCCAATGCTGTGTCGCTGTTGTCGTAGGTGCCCCTAGTACTTCACTTGGTGTTTGGTATAAAAACAAGGCTCCTCTTATTGCCCCCCATGATAATATCCACCACTGTGCCCTTTACAAAGTAAAACGCCTTCTACAAAATACAAATATAAATTACAGTGAACAAACTAACAATGACAGACTGGTAAAGAGAGGAGAGGGCCCAGCCCTTGTGGGGTTCCAGTCTACAGTGTGATGGGGAAGGAGACAGTAGGTTGGGGGGTTGCGGAAGCACCGGTGGAGTTTAAGGTGGGTTATTGCAGGCTGTAAGTTTTCTTGGAGAGATACATTTCCATGTTCCATCTAAAAGTTCCGAATGTGGTGGATAATCAGACTTGTTGGGGCACAGAGTTCCAGAGGAATGGGGATACTGGGGAGAAGTTTTGGAGGTGATTGGGTGAGGAACGTATAAGTGTGGAGGAGAGAAGGAGGTCTTGGGAGAATACATGTTGGAAAATATCAGATTAGTTCGGAGATATAGGGAGGAGACAGAACATGAGTGGATTTGTAGGTCAATGTCAGTAGTTTGAACTAGATATGTTGGGGAATTGGGAGCCAATAAAGGGCTTTGCAGAGGATTAGCGAGGAGAGTTGTGGATTACTAGGGCAGCAGAGCTAAGGACAGACTGGAGAAGTGTGAGAGTATTAGGAGGGAGACCACAGAGGAGGATATTGCAGTAGTCGAGGTGGGAGATGATAAGGGCATGTGCTAACATTTTAGTAAATTCTGTGTTGAGGAAAAGACGGATTCTGGAAATATTTTTGAGTTTGAGACGGCAGGAGGTGGCAAGAGCTTGGATGTGCAGTTTGAAGGACACGGCAGAGTATATATATATATATATATATATATATATACTAGCTATTGAACCCGTTCTACGCCCAGGTGGCGAGCATTTTTATTGGTATATGGTCCCCCATCCTGTTATGTGCTGTCCCCATCCTGAGCCCCCATCCTGTTATGTGCTGTCCCCATCCTGGTATTTGTGATGTCCCCATCCTGGTATTTGTGCTACCCAATCCTGTTCCCCCATCCTGTTATGTGCTGCCCCCATCCTATCCTGGTATGCATGGCACCCGTCATCCCTATCCTGGTATGTATGGTACCCCTCATCCCCAATCCTGGCATGTATTGCACTCCTCATCCCCAATCCTGGTATGTATGGCACTCCTCATCCCCAATCCTGGTATGCATGGCACCCCTTATCCCAATCCTAGTATGCATGGCACCCCTTATCCCAATCCCTCATCCTGGTATGCATGGCCCCCTCATCTCCAATCCTGGTATGCATTGTACCCCCTCATCCCAATCCTGGTATGCATGGCACCCCATCCCTCATCCTGGTATGCATGGCTCCCTCATCCCCAGTCCTGGTATATATGGCCCCCTCAGCCTTATCCTGGTATGCATGGGCCCCTCACCCCCATCCTGGTATGGATGGCACTCCTCATCCCCAAATCCTGGTATGCATGGCACCCCATCCCTCATTCTCGTATGTATGGTACCCCTCATCCCTATCCTGGTATGCATGCTCCTCTTATTGCCCCCCATGATAATATCCACCACTGTGCCCTTTACAAAGTAAAACGCCTTCTACAAAATACAAATATAAATTACAGTGAACAAACTAACAATGACAGACTGGTAAAGAGAGGAGAGGGCCCAGCCCTTGTGGGGTTCCAGTCTACAGTGTGATGGGGAAGGAGACAGTAGGTTGGGGGGTTGCGGAAGCACCGGTGGAGTTTAAGGTGGGTTATTGCAGGCTGTAAGTTTTCTTGGAGAGATACATTTCCATGTTCCATCTAAAAGTTCCGAATGTGGTGGATAATCAGACTTGTTGGGGCACAGAGTTCCAGAGGAATGGGGATACTGGGGAGAAGTTTTGGAGGTGATTGGGTGAGGAACGTATAAGTGTGGAGGAGAGAAGGAGGTCTTGGGAGAATACATGTTGGAAAATATCAGATTAGTTCGGAGATATAGGGAGGAGACAGAACATGAGTGGATTTGTAGGTCAATGTCAGTAGTTTGAACTAGATATGTTGGGGAATTGGGAGCCAATAAAGGGCTTTGCAGAGGATTAGCGAGGAGAGTTGTGGATTACTAGGGCAGCAGAGCTAAGGACAGACTGGAGAAGTGTGAGAGTATTAGGAGGGAGACCACAGAGGAGGATATTGCAGTAGTCGAGGTGGGAGATGATAAGGGCATGTGCTAACATTTTAGTAAATTCTGTGTTGAGGAAAAGACGGATTCTGGAAATATTTTTGAGTTTGAGACGGCAGGAGGTGGCAAGAGCTTGGATGTGCAGTTTGAAGGACACGGCAGAGTATATATATATATATATATATATACTAGCTATTGAACCCGTTCTACGCCCAGGTGGCGAGCATTTTTATTGGTATATGGTCCCCCATCCTGTTATGTGCTGTCCCCATCCTGAGCCCCCATCCTGTTATGTGCTGTCCCCATCCTGGTATTTGTGATGTCCCCATCCTGGTATTTGTGCTACCCAATCCTGTTCCCCCATCCTGTTATGTGCTGCCCCCATCCTATCCTGGTATGCATGGCACCCGTCATCCCTATCCTGGTATGTATGGTACCCCTCATCCCCAATCCTGGCATGTATTGCACTCCTCATCCCCAATCCTGGTATGTATTGCACTCCTCATCCCCAATCCTGGTATGTATGGCACTCCTCATCCCCAATCCTGGTATGCATGGCACCCCTTATCCCAATCCTGGTATGCATGGCACCCCTTATCCCAATCCCTCATCCTGGTATGCATGGCCCCCTCATCTCCAATCCTGGTATGCATTGTACCCCCTCATCCCAATCCTGGTATGCATGGCACCCCATCCCTCATCCTGGTATGCATGGCTCCCTCATCCCCAGTCCTGGTATATATGGCCCCCTCAGCCTTATCCTGGTATGCATGGGCCCCTCACCCCCATCCTGGTATGGATGGCACTCCTCATCCCCAAATCCTGGTATGCATGGCACCCCATCCCTCATTCTCGTATGTATGGTACCCCTCATCCCTATCCTGGTATGCATGCTCCTCTTATTGCCCCCCATGATAATATCCACCACTGTGCCCTTTACAAAGTAAAACGCCTTCTACAAAATACAAATATAAATTACAGTGAACAAACTAACAATGACAGACTGGTAAAGAGAGGAGAGGGCCCAGCCCTTGTGGGGTTCCAGTCTACAGTGTGATGGGGAAGGAGACAGTAGGTTGGGGGGTTGCGGAAGCACCGGTGGAGTTTAAGGTGGGTTATTGCAGGCTGTAAGTTTTCTTGGAGAGATACATTTCCATGTTCCATCTAAAAGTTCCGAATGTGGTGGATAATCAGACTTGTTGGGGCACAGAGTTCCAGAGGAATGGGGATACTGGGGAGAAGTTTTGGAGGTGATTGGGTGAGGAACGTATAAGTGTGGAGGAGAGAAGGAGGTCTTGGGAGAATACATGTTGGAAAATATCAGATTAGTTCGGAGATATAGGGAGGAGACAGAACATGAGTGGATTTGTAGGTCAATGTCAGTAGTTTGAACTAGATATGTTGGGGAATTGGGAGCCAATAAAGGGCTTTGCAGAGGATTAGCGAGGAGAGTTGTGGATTACTAGGGCAGCAGAGCTAAGGACAGACTGGAGAAGTGTGAGAGTATTAGGAGGGAGACCACAGAGGAGGATATTGCAGTAGTCGAGGTGGGAGATGATAAGGGCATGTGCTAACATTTTAGTAAATTCTGTGTTGAGGAAAAGACGGATTCTGGAAATATTTTTGAGTTTGAGACGGCAGGAGGTGGCAAGAGCTTGGATGTGCAGTTTGAAGGACACGGCAGAGTATATATATATATATATATATATACTAGCTATTGAACCCGTTCTACGCCCAGGTGGCGAGCATTTTTATTGGTATATGGTCCCCCATCCTGTTATGTGCTGTCCCCATCCTGAGCCCCCATCCTGTTATGTGCTGTCCCCATCCTGGTATTTGTGATGTCCCCATCCTGGTATTTGTGCTACCCAATCCTGTTCCCCCATCCTGTTATGTGCTGCCCCCATCCTATCCTGGTATGCATGGCACCCGTCATCCCTATCCTGGTATGTATGGTACCCCTCATCCCCAATCCTGGCATGTATTGCACTCCTCATCCCCAATCCTGGTATGTATTGCACTCCTCATCCCCAATCCTGGTATGTATGGCACTCCTCATCCCCAATCCTGGTATGCATGGCACCCCTTATCCCAATCCTGGTATGCATGGCACCCCTTATCCCAATCCCTCATCCTGGTATGCATGGCCCCCTCATCTCCAATCCTGGTATGCATTGTACCCCCTCATCCCAATCCTGGTATGCATGGCACCCCATCCCTCATCCTGGTATGCATGGCTCCCTCATCCCCAGTCCTGGTATATATGGCCCCCTCAGCCTTATCCTGGTATGCATGGGCCCCTCACCCCCATCCTGGTATGGATGGCACTCCTCATCCCCAAATCCTGGTATGCATGGCACCCCATCCCTCATTCTCGTATGTATGGTACCCCTCATCCCTATCCTGGTATGCATGCTCCTCTTATTGCCCCCCATGATAATATCCACCACTGTGCCCTTTACAAAGTAAAACGCCTTCTACAAAATACAAATATAAATTACAGTGAACAAACTAACAATGACAGACTGGTAAAGAGAGGAGAGGGCCCAGCCCTTGTGGGGTTCCAGTCTACAGTGTGATGGGGAAGGAGACAGTAGGTTGGGGGGTTGCGGAAGCACCGGTGGAGTTTAAGGTGGGTTATTGCAGGCTGTAAGTTTTCTTGGAGAGATACATTTCCATGTTCCATCTAAAAGTTCCGAATGTGGTGGATAATCAGACTTGTTGGGGCACAGAGTTCCAGAGGAATGGGGATACTGGGGAGAAGTTTTGGAGGTGATTGGGTGAGGAACGTATAAGTGTGGAGGAGAGAAGGAGGTCTTGGGAGAATACATGTTGGAAAATATCAGATTAGTTCGGAGATATAGGGAGGAGACAGAACATGAGTGGATTTGTAGGTCAATGTCAGTAGTTTGAACTAGATATGTTGGGGAATTGGGAGCCAATAAAGGGCTTTGCAGAGGATTAGCGAGGAGAGTTGTGGATTACTAGGGCAGCAGAGCTAAGGACAGACTGGAGAAGTGTGAGAGTATTAGGAGGGAGACCACAGAGGAGGATATTGCAGTAGTCGAGGTGGGAGATGATAAGGGCATGTGCTAACATTTTAGTAAATTCTGTGTTGAGGAAAAGACGGATTCTGGAAATATTTTTGAGTTTGAGACGGCAGGAGGTGGCAAGAGCTTGGATGTGCAGTTTGAAGGACACGGCAGAGTATATATATATATATATATATATATACTAGCTATTGAACCCGTTCTACGCCCAGGTGGCGAGCATTTTTATTGGTATATGGTCCCCCATCCTGTTATGTGCTGTCCCCATCCTGAGCCCCCATCCTGTTATGTGCTGTCCCCATCCTGGTATTTGTGATGTCCCCATCCTGGTATTTGTGCTACCCAATCCTGTTCCCCCATCCTGTTATGTGCTGCCCCCATCCTATCCTGGTATGCATGGCACCCGTCATCCCTATCCTGGTATGTATGGTACCCCTCATCCCCAATCCTGGCATGTATTGCACTCCTCATCCCCAATCCTGGTATGTATGGCACTCCTCATCCCCAATCCTGGTATGCATGGCACCCCTTATCCCAATCCTGGTATGCATGGCACCCCTTATCCCAATCCCTCATCCTGGTATGCATGGCCCCCTCATCTCCAATCCTGGTATGCATTGTACCCCCTCATCCCAATCCTGGTATGCATGGCACCCCATCCCTCATCCTGGTATGCATGGCTCCCTCATCCCCAGTCCTGGTATATATGGCCCCCTCAGCCTTATCCTGGTATGCATGGGCCCCTCACCCCCATCCTGGTATGGATGGCACTCCTCATCCCCAAATCCTGGTATGCATGGCACCCCATCCCTCATTCTCGTATGTATGGTACCCCTCATCCCTATCCTGGTATGCATGCTCCTCTTATTGCCCCCCATGATAATATCCACCACTGTGCCCTTTACAAAGTAAAACGCCTTCTACAAAATACAAATATAAATTACAGTGAACAAACTAACAATGACAGACTGGTAAAGAGAGGAGAGGGCCCAGCCCTTGTGGGGTTCCAGTCTACAGTGTGATGGGGAAGGAGACAGTAGGTTGGGGGGTTGCGGAAGCACCGGTGGAGTTTAAGGTGGGTTATTGCAGGCTGTAAGTTTTCTTGGAGAGATACATTTCCATGTTCCATCTAAAAGTTCCGAATGTGGTGGATAATCAGACTTGTTGGGGCACAGAGTTCCAGAGGAATGGGGATACTGGGGAGAAGTTTTGGAGGTGATTGGGTGAGGAACGTATAAGTGTGGAGGAGAGAAGGAGGTCTTGGGAGAATACATGTTGGAAAATATCAGATTAGTTCGGAGATATAGGGAGGAGACAGAACATGAGTGGATTTGTAGGTCAATGTCAGTAGTTTGAACTAGATATGTTGGGGAATTGGGAGCCAATAAAGGGCTTTGCAGAGGATTAGCGAGGAGAGTTGTGGATTACTAGGGCAGCAGAGCTAAGGACAGACTGGAGAAGTGTGAGAGTATTAGGAGGGAGACCACAGAGGAGGATATTGCAGTAGTCGAGGTGGGAGATGATAAGGGCATGTGCTAACATTTTAGTAAATTCTGTGTTGAGGAAAAGACGGATTCTGGAAATATTTTTGAGTTTGAGACGGCAGGAGGTGGCAAGAGCTTGGATGTGCAGTTTGAAGGACACGGCAGAGTATATATATATATATATATATATATATATATATACTAGCTATTGAACCCGTTCTACGCCCAGGTGGCGAGCATTTTTATTGGTATATGGTCCCCCATCCTGTTATGTGCTGTCCCCATCCTGAGCCCCCATCCTGTTATGTGCTGTCCCCATCCTGGTATTTGTGATGTCCCCATCCTGGTATTTGTGCTACCCAATCCTGTTCCCCCATCCTGTTATGTGCTGCCCCCATCCTATCCTGGTATGCATGGCACCCGTCATCCCTATCCTGGTATGTATGGTACCCCTCATCCCCAATCCTGGCATGTATTGCACTCCTCATCCCCAATCCTGGTATGTATGGCACTCCTCATCCCCAATCCTGGTATGCATGGCACCCCTTATCCCAATCCTGGTATGCATGGCACCCCTTATCCCAATCCCTCATCCTGGTATGCATGGCCCCCTCATCTCCAATCCTGGTATGCATTGTACCCCCTCATCCCAATCCTGGTATGCATGGCACCCCATCCCTCATCCTGGTATGCATGGCTCCCTCATCCCCAGTCCTGGTATATATGGCCCCCTCAGCCTTATCCTGGTATGCATGGGCCCCTCACCCCCATCCTGGTATGGATGGCACTCCTCATCCCCAAATCCTGGTATGCATGGCACCCCATCCCTCATTCTCGTATGTATGGTACCCCTCATCCCTATCCTGGTATGCATGCTCCTCTTATTGCCCCCCATGATAATATCCACCACTGTGCCCTTTACAAAGTAAAACGCCTTCTACAAAATACAAATATAAATTACAGTGAACAAACTAACAATGACAGACTGGTAAAGAGAGGAGAGGGCCCAGCCCTTGTGGGGTTCCAGTCTACAGTGTGATGGGGAAGGAGACAGTAGGTTGGGGGGTTGCGGAAGCACCGGTGGAGTTTAAGGTGGGTTATTGCAGGCTGTAAGTTTTCTTGGAGAGATACATTTCCATGTTCCATCTAAAAGTTCCGAATGTGGTGGATAATCAGACTTGTTGGGGCACAGAGTTCCAGAGGAATGGGGATACTGGGGAGAAGTTTTGGAGGTGATTGGGTGAGGAACGTATAAGTGTGGAGGAGAGAAGGAGGTCTTGGGAGAATACATGTTGGAAAATATCAGATTAGTTCGGAGATATAGGGAGGAGACAGAACATGAGTGGATTTGTAGGTCAATGTCAGTAGTTTGAACTAGATATGTTGGGGAATTGGGAGCCAATAAAGGGCTTTGCAGAGGATTAGCGAGGAGAGTTGTGGATTACTAGGGCAGCAGAGCTAAGGACAGACTGGAGAAGTGTGAGAGTATTAGGAGGGAGACCACAGAGGAGGATATTGCAGTAGTCGAGGTGGGAGATGATAAGGGCATGTGCTAACATTTTAGTAAATTCTGTGTTGAGGAAAAGACGGATTCTGGAAATATTTTTGAGTTTGAGACGGCAGGAGGTGGCAAGAGCTTGGATGTGCAGTTTGAAGGACACGGCAGAGTATATATATATATATATATATACTAGCTATTGAACCCGTTCTACGCCCAGGTGGCGAGCATTTTTATTGGTATATGGTCCCCCATCCTGTTATGTGCTGTCCCCATCCTGAGCCCCCATCCTGTTATGTGCTGTCCCCATCCTGGTATTTGTGATGTCCCCATCCTGGTATTTGTGCTACCCAATCCTGTTCCCCCATCCTGTTATGTGCTGCCCCCATCCTATCCTGGTATGCATGGCACCCGTCATCCCTATCCTGGTATGTATGGTACCCCTCATCCCCAATCCTGGCATGTATTGCACTCCTCATCCCCAATCCTGGTATGTATGGCACTCCTCATCCCCAATCCTGGTATGCATGGCACCCCTTATCCCAATCCTGGTATGCATGGCACCCCTTATCCCAATCCCTCATCCTGGTATGCATGGCCCCCTCATCTCCAATCCTGGTATGCATTGTACCCCCTCATCCCAATCCTGGTATGCATGGCACCCCATCCCTCATCCTGGTATGCATGGCTCCCTCATCCCCAGTCCTGGTATATATGGCCCCCTCAGCCTTATCCTGGTATGCATGGGCCCCTCACCCCCATCCTGGTATGGATGGCACTCCTCATCCCCAAATCCTGGTATGCATGGCACCCCATCCCTCATTCTCGTATGTATGGTACCCCTCATCCCTATCCTGGTATGCATGCTCCTCTTATTGCCCCCCATGATAATATCCACCACTGTGCCCTTTACAAAGTAAAACGCCTTCTACAAAATACAAATATAAATTACAGTGAACAAACTAACAATGACAGACTGGTAAAGAGAGGAGAGGGCCCAGCCCTTGTGGGGTTCCAGTCTACAGTGTGATGGGGAAGGAGACAGTAGGTTGGGGGGTTGCGGAAGCACCGGTGGAGTTTAAGGTGGGTTATTGCAGGCTGTAAGTTTTCTTGGAGAGATACATTTCCATGTTCCATCTAAAAGTTCCGAATGTGGTGGATAATCAGACTTGTTGGGGCACAGAGTTCCAGAGGAATGGGGATACTGGGGAGAAGTTTTGGAGGTGATTGGGTGAGGAACGTATAAGTGTGGAGGAGAGAAGGAGGTCTTGGGAGAATACATGTTGGAAAATATCAGATTAGTTCGGAGATATAGGGAGGAGACAGAACATGAGTGGATTTGTAGGTCAATGTCAGTAGTTTGAACTAGATATGTTGGGGAATTGGGAGCCAATAAAGGGCTTTGCAGAGGATTAGCGAGGAGAGTTGTGGATTACTAGGGCAGCAGAGCTAAGGACAGACTGGAGAAGTGTGAGAGTATTAGGAGGGAGACCACAGAGGAGGATATTGCAGTAGTCGAGGTGGGAGATGATAAGGGCATGTGCTAACATTTTAGTAAATTCTGTGTTGAGGAAAAGACGGATTCTGGAAATATTTTTGAGTTTGAGACGGCAGGAGGTGGCAAGAGCTTGGATGTGCAGTTTGAAGGACACGGCAGAGTATATATATATATATATATACTAGCTATTGAACCCGTTCTACGCCCAGGTGGCGAGCATTTTTATTGGTATATGGTCCCCCATCCTGTTATGTGCTGTCCCCATCCTGAGCCCCCATCCTGTTATGTGCTGTCCCCATCCTGGTATTTGTGCTACCCAATCCTGTTCCCCCATCCTGTTATGTGCTGCCCCCATCCTATCCTGGTATGCATGGCACCCGTCATCCCTATCCTGGTATGTATGGTACCCCTCATCCCCAATCCTGGCATGTATTGCACTCCTCATCCCCAATCCTGGTATGTATGGCACTCCTCATCCCCAATCCTGGTATGCATGGCACCCCTTATCCCAATCCTGGTATGCATGGCACCCCTTATCCCAATCCCTCATCCTGGTATGCATGGCCCCCTCATCTCCAATCCTGGTATGCATTGTACCCCCTCATCCCAATCCTGGTATGCATGGCACCCCATCCCTCATCCTGGTATGCATGGCTCCCTCATCCCCAGTCCTGGTATATATGGCCCCCTCAGCCTTATCCTGGTATGCATGGGCCCCTCACCCCCATCCTGGTATGGATGGCACTCCTCATCCCCAAATCCTGGTATGCATGGCACCCCATCCCTCATTCTCGTATGTATGGTACCCCTCATCCCTATCCTGGTATGCATGGTACCCCATCCCTCATCCCTATCTTAGTATGTATGGTACCGTCATCCCTATCTTGGTATGCATGGTACCCCCTCATTCCCTATCTTGGTATGCATGGTACCCCCTCATTCCCTATTCTGGCATGCATGGTACCACTTCATCCCTATCCTGGTATGCATGGTACCCCCTTCATCCCTATCCTGGTATCATTGTACCCCCTTATCCCCAATCCTGATATGCTTGACACCCCTCTTCCCAAATCCTGGTATGCATGACCCCCCATCCCTCATCCTGGTATGTATGGTACCCCTCATCCATATCCTGGTATGCATGGTACCCCCTCATCCCCAATCCTGGTATGCATGGCTCCCTCATCCCCAATCCTGGCCCCCTCAGCCTTATCCTGGTATGCATGGGCCCCTCACCCCCATCCTGGTATGCATGGCACTCCTCATCCCCCAATCCTAGTATGCATGGCACCCCATCCCTCATTCTCGTATGTATGGTACCCCTCATCCCTATCCTGGTATGCATGGTACCCCATCCCTCATCCCTATCTTAGGGATGACGGTACCATACATACTAAGATAGGGATGAGGGATGGGGTACCATGCATACCAGGATAGGGATGAGGGGGTACCATACATACCAAGATAGGGATGACGGTACCATACATACTATCTTGGTATGTATGGTACCCCCTCATCCCTATCCTGGTATGCATGGTACACCCTCATTCCCTATCCTGGTATCATTGTACCCCCTCATCCCCAATCCTGATATGCTTGACACCCCTCTTCCCCAATCCTGGTATGCATGACCCCCTCATCCGTATCCTGGTATGCATGGCACCCGTCATCCCTATCCTGGTATGTATGGTACCCCTCATCCCCAATCCTGGCATGTATTGTACTCCTCATCCCCAATCCTGGTATGTATGGCACTCCTCATCCCCAATCCTGGTATGCATGGCACCCCTTATCCCAATCCTGGTATGCATGGCACCCCTTATCCCAATCCCTCATCCTGGTATGCATGGCCCCCTCATCTCCAATCCTGGTATGCATTGTACCCCCTCATCCCAATCCTGGTATGCATGGCACCCCATCCCTCATCCTGGTATGCATGGCTCCCTCATCCCCAGTCCTGGTATATATGGCCCCCTCAGCCTTATCCTGGTATGCATGGGCCCCTCACCCCCATCCTGGTATGGATGGCACTCCTCATCCCCAAATCCTGGTATGCATGGCACCCCTTATCCCAATCCTGGTATGCATGGCACCCCTTATCCCAATCCCTCATCCTGGTATGCATGGTACACCCTCATCCCCAATCCTGATATGCTTGACACCCCTCTTCCCCAATCCTGGTATGCATGACCCCCTCATCCGTATCCTGGTATGCATGGCACCCCATCCCTCATCCCGGTATGCATGCTACCCCTCATCTATATCCTGATATGCATGGTACTGCCTCATCCCTATCCTGGTATGCATGGCCCCCCCTCATCCCTATCCTGGAATGCATGGCTGGTCAGGAAGCACACTTTTGGCAAAACATTCTTACAGGTAACTGATCTGGAGTTGATCAGCTCGCAGTCAGGACACACAGACCCATAAAGACAAGAAAAATGTAATCAAAGCAGCACTCACCATTGGTATGGGAAAAAGCGGCACTTTATTACAATCATCACAAGAGGTGAGGAAACATGAGGGGGTAACCAAGCAACAGCAGTTTTGTGTAAACTATAGTGGAAAGAAGCGTAGTTTATGCGAAACAGCTGTCGCTTGGCTGTTATATGGTTTCTTTGTCATGAAGAAGTATGTTAACTTCGAAACGTGTTGACAATAAAAAACAGCATACCCTTTCCTGTGTATACCTGGAATTGATATTCCACCCACCAGAAGCGCGGAACATCCACAATTTCCCTTCTTCAGCGGACCCATGGATCTGCAGTAGTGGATCATATGCTCTTTAACTTTTATATCTTTTTAAAAAAATTTTTTTAAACAAGATAAGACCCTATTGCGCTTCTCACTTCCTAGTTTTTCAAACACCTGAATATTATTATTATTAATAATAATGTATATAGCGCCATTGATTCCATGGTGCTGTACATAAGGGGTTACATACCAAATACAGATATCACTTACAGTAAAGAACTAACAATGTCGAGTAAGGTCTCTTTCCGAGATGTTGGGAAGGGAGGTTATGGGGGCAGGGCAATGGTGTGGAAAACAAATGGGTTGTGGTGGTCAGACAGTAAAGACTTGCAGTGTTTGGTCAATCTTGTTTTTGATGTGTGTGTCAAACTCCTCAGCAGAGATGACAGAGGTCGGAGGGGGCAGTGGAGGCCGGAGGAGAGAGTTAAAAGTGTTGAATAGCTGTTTGGGGTTGTAGGATAGGGAAGATATGAAGGTTGTGAAGTAGGCCTGTTTAGTAGAGGTGAGTGCTGATTTGAATGCGAGTGTTGCTTGTTTGAATGCAGTGAAGTCATCTTGAGTATGCGTTTTCTTCCAACGCCGCTCCGCAACCCTGGACATTTTTCGTAGCTGTTTAGTGAGGTTGTTGTGCCAGGGTTGCCTGTTGGCTCGTGCTCTGCCATGCATAAGAGGGGCGACCGAGTCAATAGCTGATGCGAGAGTGGCATTGTAGAAAGCAGTGGCGCTGTGTGTGTCATGAAGTAAAGATATGGATGTCAGTGGTAGAACAGAATCAGAGTGTGTGGGTGTCTAGATGTGCAAGGTTTCTGCGGGAGTGTGCCAATTGCTGGACATGGGTGACAGGTGAGGTGGACAGGGATGAGAAAGTGAGTAGATGGTGGTCAGATAGGGGTAGTGGGGAGGTTGTGAGGTTAGATAGGGAGCAGAGTCAGGTAAAGATGAGGTCTAGTGTGTGTCAGTCTGTGTGGGTGGCAGAGGAGGACCGCTGAGTCCAAAGGATGAAGTAAGCGACAGGAGTTTGGATGCTGCTAACTGGCGAGTGTCAGTGGGGATGTTGAAATCGCCCATGATGAATATCTTACAGCAGAATTTGTGCTGAGCTTTATAGTTCGACTAAGGCTATGTGCCCACGATGCAGAAATGAAGCAGAAAATTTCTGCAGCATTTCTGCATCTCCCTGGCAGAAAAAACACATGCAGATTGTGCATGCGTTTTTCCTGCAGAATACATGCGGATTCACATGCGTTAACGCATGTGTTTCCGCATGCGGACTGACAAGCACTTTCCAAGCGATTTTAGCATCACTTGGAAAGTGCTTGTCAACTTGGTCACACTATATAAATCCATGCAAAAGGCATGGATTTATATAGTGTGACCGTAAAAATAAAAAAATAAAGCTATACTTACCTCCGATCCCCCGCCGCGTGTGCTGTCGCGCTCGTCCTGGCTTCTTCCGGGTTGCCGGCATCTCACGAGACAGCCTGCGGTCACATGACCGCGACGTCATCTCAGGTCCTGGAAGGAGAAGCGCTGCCGGCAAACAGAGAGAAGCCACCGGACAGGTGAATATAAACTTTATTATTTTATTCTTTTTTTTACAGGTACAATGGTACCCAGGTCTGGATGAGAGTCTCCTCTCCTCCAGAACTGGGTACCATCCGCACATAGAGACGCATAAAATCCGCGTGTACAAATGTACAGACACGGATTCTATGCGTCTCAATGCAAGTCAATGGCAGCGCTTCCGCAAAATTAATGAACATGCTGCGGATTTATTTGCGCTGCAGAAACGCTGCGGAAAAATCCGCATGTGCATTGACATTGCGGAATGCCATTGGGGACCATGGGTGCGGATTACCATGCGTTTTTGATGCGTTTCCGCTGCGGAAATTCCGCAGCATAAACACATGAAAAACGCATCATGTGCATGCAGCCAATTACTACAGTTCTATTAGTTACCAGACCTAGCCCTCAAGGAGGAGAGCCTGCCTTGCCAGAAACCAAGAAGTAAGGAGACTGCATAGCTCTGAGCAGCACAAGAGACAACTTGAGAATACCCATTTAATAGCCTAATGCACCATGCATTTTCAAGAGGAAAATAGTAGCTCCAATTATAAGTCAATAGGACCAGTTAAAAAATGTATGCATTATGGTAAAAATTTAACCCATGATACCAGAAAGTGCTGACATGTTTTTTTTACAAGGATTTTGGAGCACATTAAAGAAAAAACTGTTTATTCCAAGTGTAGTTGAAGTGTTTTTTTTTATGTGGATTTTGGAGCAGAATCCACTTGACCATCAGGAAGCAAAGGTCTCCTGAAGAAGAGTATATGAAGCATGAAATTGATGGCACCCAGTCCCAAGATCATGAAAGCCTGGTTAGAGCTTGATCTGACCTGTCCTCTCATTATATGGACATAAGCTCACGATGGTGTAGAAGACGACTAACCACAGCCACAAATCAGCTAACACTATTGCACTTTTCATGCATCTATTGCATTGAGCACATCCAAAGAAAACGTAGTATGGCTTCAGACAATTCCTGGAAAAAAGGGATAGCCTTTTAGATTTATTATTTCTGATCCACAATACCACCCTCAGCCCTGCACCATTATGTAATAGATTATATGACACACAAAATGTTTAGGCCAAAAGTAGAAAAAGAAAAATACATTTTATTCTGTGTTACAAAAGCATGTTCACCATAGATAATGATTTCATTAGGATTTCTACTAGAATTAAAAAGCAAAAATGCATTGATTAAATGTTGAAGCTCACCATTCAATATCCTAACAAGCAAATGACAAAACTAACGCAAGAACTTCTGTTGCTCGTCCATGAAAGAAGAGTACAAAGCCGGTATGGTGACAGAGGAGGGTTTGTAAGGATACATGTATTCACTAGTCCACACGCCAGCTGTCTACAAACTACAATTCACAACATTCCTTCAGCTGTCAGGACATGCTGGGAGTTGTAGTTTCACCACAGCTGGAGTGCCATAGGTTGCTTGGCAAAGCCGGGTGTAAGGAGCTCTATGGATACGTTCTGAACAGAATTAAAGGTTTCCCAGTAAACTTTAGAAGCTTTTTTGTACCACTTCCATGCAAATCTCTAATGTGAAGAAGTGTTGGTGAAAAAGCTTGAAGCTGAAGACATATGGCTCTTTTCTGGAAGAAAACCCTGTTTTCCTGATTTGCATATACAATCAAAAAGGCATCAAAGGACCCCAAATAAACTCAACTAATAGAAACTGGCTTAAGGGAGAAGAGAATCATTCAATCTGACCATCATAATACACTGGGGTCATCCAAGGGTTGTTCTCAAGTTCTTAAATAGATAAAATGGCAAAGTGCTTGTGAAAAACTAGCATCGCTGAAACTTATTTCTCATTAAGGAACTTTCTATTGCCTAAATCTGTCTAAATGTAAATACTGTCTTCCTTGGTTTCCAGCACCACTCCAGTCGTCTTCTCAGTCACGTGATAGAAATTCCAACTACCCGGATCACACTGGGGTGTATATGAGCCGGAAGTCTCTCTTACAATGTAATGTAATGATGTTATGATGCCCCATAGACTTACACTGTAGTCACGTAAGTGAGAAGAGGATTGGAGCGGAGCCTGAGACCTGGGAAGATGGTAACTATTTTATTGCACTTATATTACACATTTAGACAGGTTTAGGGACTAAAAAAAAAATTCTTAGGAGTGCTTCTTTAAAATCTCTCGCTGTTTTTGAATTTTAATTTGCCTTTTAATTTCATTTTATGAGTGTGGGCCGGTCTCCTAGGCAAGGATCACAGTGCTTACAAGTTCTTTACTATTGAGCTTGTAATCACTGCTTTGAAGCTGCCAAGATCACTGAATCTGGCCTACTTCAATAACCCTGCGCTCCACCAATGCTGCAGAGACAAAGTTGTCTCTGCTGGGAGCATCAGCGAGGAGCGATCCTTAACTTTAAAGTTCGGTGTTCAGTAGTGTTGAGCGAGTATGTTCTGTTAACCCTTTCGCCGAGTATGCTCGGGCCGAGCTCCGAGTATTTACAGCTGCTCGGTGATATGGTTGAATCGCTATTTCTTACACATTCCTCACATGTAATAAAGCTGTCAAACAGTCGCAAATCATGCAAACGGGAGCGATTCAACCAGATCACCGAGCAGCTGTAAATACTCAGAGCTCAGCCCGAGCATACTCGGAACAGAACATACTCGCTCAACCCTAGTGTTCATACCGGACAGTTGCTGTCCGATGCTGAACGCGGACTTCTCCCGGATGTGCGTTTTAATGTTCGGAGTTGCGGTGAAGTCCGGAAGGAGAGAGATAGAACCATTGTATTACATAAATACAATTATGTAACAGAAAACACATACTAAAAGGATTAGTTGGCAAATTCAATGCTACGGTTTTCTTTATTACTACCCATGCTGGAAGTAACCTCTACCTATTGTTTCCGTTTGACTCCACTTTAAGTTTTTTGGAGTTTATGGGTAACATATCCTACTTTATGCCAATACAGTGGGATAAGTCAGCCTTCCATTGGAGGCATACCTCTGCTGCAGGCTCAAAGGAAAATGTGAACAGAGCTGTAAAATGATAAAAATGCAGCTGGCTGTTACTACTGGAGGGCGCTTTCTAAAGTCTCATCCATAGCCATCCATAGGCAGTTTGTTTTGTTCCTCTACACATTTGTGAGTGGTCTGCTCCTGTATTCCTACACTTCTACCCTTTATATAAATTCTACTGTACTGGTATCTGTGGTCACAGAAGGATGCTATGTATACATATGGCTACATGGGGACGTGTCACACGACACTGACATTGCAACACTGGATGTGATGATTTTCTATGGTGCAGCGTTGTGATCCGAGACATGCTGTCACTACAACACAAAGTCACATAGGTCTCCAAATGTGGTGGATGTTTTGTGACTGCTTGCAAATAGCACACAAAACACTTGCCACAGACTTCAATGCAAGTCGCACACATCTTGGCTGTTTTATAGCCAAAAATTGGAGTGCTAAAGTAGTGGCACGACAGCAGGGTGCACAAATGTTTTTGGTAGCACAAATTGTTAGAGGACTTCGCTTGTGTGACACGTCACCATGTAATCCCAGTTTAAGGAGACTTCTGAGCTCACATAAATCCCAACCTTTCATCCTGAGAGTACATTGTTGTGTCCCTGACTTTGATGCGGGCTCACACGCTGAGCCCGCATCTTTCCCCGCCCATGATGACCAAACAAGTGCATGGAGCGAGGCAGCGCTGAATGGCCGGGGGTATGTATAACGTATACATAGCATCTGGTCCCGAGTCTCTTATCGCCGAATCTCCACAGCGCACAGCGCACGCACTGGGGGGGATTCATAAGTCTGCAGTCACACATAAGTGATGCAGACTTATCACTTTTGACCAGACAACCATTTTAAAGCAACCCTCCACCCTGGCACTGAATTGTGATTATATATTTGTCATTTATAGTCTTCTACTTGGTGCCCTCTTTCCCCCCATGGCCTCCTTGGCTGAATCTAGAAGTATTTTCCTTTTGTATCCAAGATTACTGCTGCAGTGGCACGGTGGTTAAACTGGGTGTCCGGGCTTATCACAAAAGTCTTCAGTCACCCTATGTGACTGCAAACCTGTGAATCCTCAATTAACGCACAGCGTGCACCATGAGGGTTCTCCAATGCTGCAAGACTGAGTGGTCATGTGACTAAGTATGAAATATGCATACTCCCGGACACATTATGACTAGACTTGTGTGGCCTTGCTCTTGAATTGAGAGAGAAAGTGTACGTCTAGTCGAAATGTGTCTGAAAATATGCATATTGCATGCTTGTAGTCACATGACCGGTCCGTCTCGCGGCCGGCAGTGTTGACTGTGCATGATGTGAGGATTCATAAGTTTGCAACCACAAATGCGCAGCTAGAACTACAGACTTGTGAAAAGCCTAGTCAGCTCCTTTAGGTCTGAATCATGCCTTCACAGCACATGAAAGGCAGGGAAATGCCGTGTGCTCCCCATGCCTCAGCAGTGACCATCTTGGATGCAGGATTGAAACACTGGTCTCAATGGAGAAGGCAGTGGGAGGCAGAGGGCATCAGGTAGGGAGACTGTACATGACACGTTTAGTCCCCTTCAGTGGCAGGGTGGACAGTCACTTTAAATGGGTCTCAAACGAAAAGTCTGCTGAATGGTTACAGCATGCAATGCACACAGTCACAATTTCCTGGTATTCTCCAAGTGTGTGGGCAATTAATATACTTGTCTCATTTGGCTTCTCCCAATTCTCATCTATTGAGAGAAGCCTGGAGAGACTGGTCAGCATGTGACCGCTCGCCCACCCACATGGCAATGAGGAAATCATGACAGTGTGCACAGTCACGATTCACCAGTCTGCAGTTACTGAGACAGGACAACCTAACATGCAATGTTTTCAGCTAATCCTTGTACCCAATCCTTTAAAATTGTTATTCTTTGAATATATGTCATGTTTTAGCTAACAAAAATGCTTCATGTGCTGCACCAATAACTGAACCCTTACAAAATCTTAAGAAATCTGATTAATAAAAAACCCTGCATCTGTGAATCCAGTCCTAAAGGTGTTTCAACACATCACAGTATTGATGATCTGCCTTGGTATAGAATCTGTGGCGGTCAGACTCTCTGCATCACTGCCAACCAGCTCTTTACCTACAGCCCCCTTTAAACAGCCGATTAGGATGGAGGAGAGAGTTAGACCCCCAAAGATGTGATATTGATGGCCTTTCCTAGAAAACCTCTGTCGCCCCCCCCCCCCATAATTCTCCAAGAATATACTGAACAAATGAAATGTGCCACATTATCTCTTAGAATTTCATGTGATGCCATAGAACAAATAGACAGCAAAGCCAATGAGAAGAACGGCTATGAAGAATGGGGGAGTCAGCCAGAGCTGGAACAGCAGGTAAGATAACAGTCCATTAACTAGCATGGAGAAGGAAATGATGAACAGTCTGGTGAGGTTACTGCTGTGCTTCATTACGGCCGACATAATCAAGCCATTGAGCGCCTGGCTTATGATGATAACCAAAACCCAAATGGAGAACCCATCTAGAAAACCACCGCTGTGACTTCCCGTAAAGTGAAGCAGAAAGTTGACAATTATACCAAACGAATATAAGAAAATGTTCTGTAGGTTTAATGGTATTTTCTGAGTCTTTAGCGTCACCTCGGTGTAAACTGCAGACAGTCCAGAAATCAGGCAGTAGACCACCATGAGGAGGAGACCTGGTAGACTGACATAGAGGTGAGGGTCGGTGGATTGTTCCTCTAGATCTTGAATGCCACCATAGCTGTAAACCACACCCGCTGCTGTCAGTAAGGACAGGGCCAGCCACTTTCTGATGGACAGATGCTGACGTAGGAAGATGCTGTACATTACAGCAGTACTGACAATCTTTAAGTTACTCAAGACTTGGAAACTGCTGGGGTCCATGAAGTGCTGCATGTGAACCACCAAATTATTATTAGTGCCGTACAGGACTGCAGGCAAAGCATAAGGAATGGCCAGTCGCCATGGGACTGGTAACTGCATGGACCTGCGATCCCAGACCAGAAGCATCACCCCAGATATCATCAGCTTGGATAATTCAATTAGAAGGACTACCGAAGATGAACTGAAGGGAATCTGTCCTCCAACTCGGCACAAGGATATCAGTGGAGCATGAGAGCCGTAAATGACCACAGAGACCACTAGCATTAGTCCCCAGAGCGCCCCCCTGAGCATCTCACCAACAGAGGAATGCAAAGACTCCTCCGGTCCCATATTATTAATAACAAACATCCCTGCTGTACTATGTAACAGGCTGGTATATACTATGCAAAGGCAGGTATACAGATGTTTCCAGAATTGGCATCACAACTCATTTATTTATGTACAAATTAAAATGTGTTTGTGCAATTTATGATACAGAAATAAATGCTTGGAGCAAACAAGACATGTAAGGTTATATCTGAGCTAAAAAAAAAAAAGCCATTTGTATGTTTTTTTATATGTGCAATCTGACCCCCAAAAATAAAAATGAGTATTATGGTAATAACCTATGCCAGGCAACCAGCTCAACTGTGCCAATACATGGTGAGATATTTTGGTACTAATATTTCATACAAAATACAATTTGCATTAAATATAGAGAAGGAAAATGAAAGCACCTAGAGCAGCATGGTAAATGTGCGGAGCGCACCCCTGCCACCTACTGCAGAGCCAGTGCAGACAGTTGCACACGTTGCGGCAGTATGCAATTACCAAGTAGCCAGTATTGTGAAGAGTTCCAGTAAAGCACTTAAAGCATTGAAGGAGAGGATATTGGAGTATCAGCACTTTCTTTCCAGTCTAATCCGGTCCTTTTCTTAATGAACTAAGGTAGTCCTTGATAGTCTTCTCCACGTTGGGTACTGCGTAGGCTTGGGCAGCATAGATTCCTGTGCAAGTTCCTACCACAAAACCGAGGAAAGCAGAAGCCCTGAGTTTGGAAACGATATACCCAGCGAGGAATCCCTTGAGAAATGGAGAGCTGAGAAGAGTGCCTTCCTATAAAAGACAAGGACAAGTGTAAATGAAACTATGGTAGACTGCTGAACCTATGCCGAGCCATTCTATAATAATCACAGGGACGGATCACTCCATTAGTGAGAAACATTAGCAATCAAATGTGGCAGAATAGATCCATGTAATCCACGTATAAGGGGTTTTCCCATCCTTTTAGACGATCGCATTTTGCTAGGATATGCCATACCAGTATGATCAGTGGGGTCAGGCCTGTGCATATTGTATCACTATAATAATAATTTTTATATAGCTTCATTGCAGATGTAACATTACCAAGCACAGAACAGTCCATATAATTCACAGATGAGGCAAAATAGGAAAATGCGAAAGTACCCAAAAGTGACCCCTTAGTATGCCTAATGGGCAGGTGGCATAAGAAAGTGCATGTTGACTGTTCTTAGTGGTCTCCCATAATAGCAACTGCGAGGTACTGCACAGGACATGTTCTACCCCTGGGCATGCACGCTCCAAATGGACTTTCGGGAAAGGGGCAGCCGTGCGGCAGAGGGAGCAAACTCTGGACCTCTAGTAGAGGACATGGAACCACGAGAGGGGTAAAGACAAAGAACAGCGGGACCTATTCATTTAACCCCTCCCTTCAAGAAAGCCACTCATGTAAAATGAGAGAACCCAAGCATCATATACAGGGGTTGACTGTGAAATATGGGCATAGTGTTAAAGCACTGACATCACACGGACAGCGTTACAGTAAGTCTCAAGCCACTGGTTAGCTGCACCAGGTGGGCAGGAGTTTATCGAAACTGGAAAACCCCTTTAATCTTGATTAATAAACTGTACAATGTTTTTGGTCATCTTTGATGGCATTACCGTCTGCTTAGCTTGTAGAATAGAGTTTGGGATCCCATGGACGATAAAGTGAAGACATAGCCTAGCAATGTGCTATCCCTTCATAAAATGGGATTATCCTTTAATGTGAAATGGACTGATGCAATCTCCCTGATTTAGCCTTCACTCTCTTATATGCCGGTAATACAGTCATGAATGGGTGCAAACCTTCTCATCTCTTGTCTGAAGAGAGATTGGCAGTAAGTCCCACATGAAAAACAAAATAAAATGGATGTGATGGAGTGGGCAGCAGTGAAAGTTTCGCTCCCAGGCAGAGATCAGATTTTACCACTTTCCGCCCAAACCAGGTATATAAACTAATAATGTAAACCACGTGCTGACATCTACATTTCCATAAGTCATTTATGGAGCTGATGGCAGCAAGAAGTGAGAATATCTAGGAGGTCCTGTCCTTTGTAGGACAGATCACGTGATCACATATTACCTGAGATACTCCAGCCTTTACTTCGTTCTCCAGTTTACGTTGCAGGCCTTCTAGCTGATCTTTGAGAAACACAAGGTCCTTTAGTTTTGGGGAACCCTAGAAACACAAGGGAATAGTTGAATGCAAGCACAAACTTTTATTACCAAGACCACTGTGAATTCCCACAACTACCCCAGGGGTTATAATTCCTTTAGGATTATCAGCGGTTTTGCAAAGCTGCCTACTACTTGATGCCACCTTTGGGTTGGCGTACTTACTCAGCTATTAGGTGAGTGTGCAACTTGAGCCAGGATCGAGGAGCATTTTGCTTGTTAAATCTACCCCATTGTTCTTTTTCATTCCTTGTAGGTTCCTATTGCTCACGCCTCAGAAATCCCCTTAGCGGAAAGTCTGCAGCACTGAATGTACATAAAGTAATAAGGACTAGTTTGCTTGGTGGTCGGGTGGCTGCCAGCCTGTTTACACTGCTCGAATATGCCAACTGTGGCTGTGTCATATGGCACGCGGCCAAAGTTCGATATACATCATTGGCACAACCTAGAGCAGTACAAGTGAATGGGTCGTATTGCAGTTCTCTTGGGCTGAAATGTGACCCCATTCATTTATATTGTGCTGCGATGTAGTAGCGGCACAGTGAACATTGGCGGCGTGACAGGTCGCTGCTAAAGTCACTGTGTAGCCCAAGCCTATTGGGAAAGGAACATTCCTAAATATGCTCGTTCACCATAATGGTGCAGTATCAATGCACCTATACCAATAATTACATCTGATACAATGTAATGAAAGGTAATTAAAGGGGTTGTTTTATTCATTCATACAGGGGGGGCTCCACACATTGACGAGCACACTTGTACATCATCTCTCCCTGCATGCAACAGGGCCATTTCCCGAGATAAACGGGGATCCATTTATGGCAGGATTTTGCCCAACCATTTCACAAGAGTATAAATGAAAGCACATATCCCAAGCGTGAAAATCTGAAGTTATTCCAGGGTGATACCAGCATGAACCAATCGATGTATATCTAACATGTACATCACTCTCCCATTATACTTATCCAGTAAGAATCACTTCTTTACGGCTACCAGTAATATCTAAAAAATAAAATCATTGTCCATCCTCTCATGACACATGGCCTGTTTTCTGGCAGCCTGCTCTGTAGGCAGAATACAGCATGCTGCACATGGTAGCCTGTACTCTGCTGATGGTACCGCAGGGCAATCAGCCCTACTTCTGTACAATGTGAGCAATTCTAATATACGTACCTGGGGTGATTGCGCTGTATGCACTCCTGTAATAAGTGTAGGCTTCAGTTTCCATCTATTATGGTGAGCCTACTAAACGCAGGCATCGGAAGAAATCTCCACTAAAACCTGCTCTGCTATAGAAACCGTGTTTGCCAAGTGACAGCTTCCACTCCATATGGGTTAGACGGTGGAGAACACGTCAAAGTTTTACATTTTCAGAGCCACAATATTATCTGAGATCATTTAAGCCTAGATTGGGGGGATGCAGTCAATAGCAAAGTGGATACATTTACGGCAGATTAGTAAATCCCCGTCAACCAGATTATCCCTGTGAAAATACAAAGAAGAGAAGCAGATGGGGAAATCAAATTGTGCTACATCACATCATTGGAGATTTAATTAAAAGTCCGGCTCCGTACTCACTGGCAGCCAGCAGTGCGCTGGTTACCAAGCAGCTGCTCCAATACAAGTCCATTTATCATATCTAACTAGAAATGGGAATAAATGTAGTACTTGTGCTTTTCTTTTAATATTATAACATGAACCTGTCACTACAAAAAAACGCTAGGGCAGCATGGTGGCTCAGTGGTTAGTATTCCAGCCTTGCGGCACTGGGGTCCCGGGTTCAAATCCCACCAAGGAAATATCTGCAAGGAGTCTATGTTCTCCACATGTTTGCGAGCGTTTCCTCCGGGTTCTCCTGTTACCTCCCACACTCCAAAGATATACTGATAGGGGATATAGATTGTGGACTAAAAAAAGATAATTAGCTCATATCACCTGATACTCACAAAATTAAAAATCACAACCTGTCCCTAGGAGGGGAACAACTGGACGCGTTTCGAGGACACAGCCCCTTATTCGTCAGTACTGCTAGGGACATGTTGTGATTTTTAATTTTGGAATAAAAGGATTTATGGCATACCTTCTTTATATAATATAGATTGTGAGCCCCAATGGGGACAGTGATAATGTCTGTAAAGCGCTGTGGAATTAATGGCGCTATAAAAGTGAGTAAAATAAATATTAGCAGTGTTCAGCTAAGTGCAAGCGCCGAATAACCTGCAGATTAACCCTATATCTGCAGGTTAATAGTGTTTTTTGGTGACAAATGCCCTTTAAAAAAAGTGTTACTGTGCTGAGCTAATCTTATAAGATTATCTCAGCAAAAGGAACATTTTTAAAAAAAAAAACAAAAAAAACATCCAATTGTGGAACTTATTAGGCTATGTTCACACTTTACATTTTTACTGAGTTTTTCTATGCAAATTAAAAGCAGCTTATTACAGTACCAGGGAGAAGCGATCGTTCATGGCAGCGGGAGGCCTTACTAGAATCCCTTGCAGGCATTCCAGCAACATCCGGATTTCAAAGCCCGATACCATGGTGCCTTATCCTCTGGCGTACAGGGGATGATGGCCGCGGAACTGCGAGAAGGGAAGGTAGCGGACCCCAGGTGCACCGCGGGACTGGATGGGAAATCCCTGGGGCTGACAGGAGTAGTCAACGTAGGGATAGTCCAAGAGGAACGGAGAGTAATGCTGAAAAAGTACTGTGCTAAGGAAACATACTGTGTTAAGGAAAGAAGGAATAAGGAGTGTTGTGCCCGATACTACATGTTACAATCTGATGAATTTGGACTGTCCAGTAAACTTCTGTTAGTTGAAACAAACTGTGTGTCCACCGAGTCATGTGCTGCGGCTCCAGAAGATGGAGGCTTGGGAGCAGCGGAGGTCTGCGGCCTACAAATGTATGTGATGCCCCCCACACCTGACAGCACACTGGGACGTGATTTTCCTGTAGAGTACAGGGGTGTGGTGGAGCAGCAGCTCGGTCATGGCTACCCCCCTTGGTCACTTTACACATCGCTGGTGCAGGCAATCCCTGAGCTCAGTGGCTCGTGCCATCTCCATCAGCAAAGCCACTGCGATGTGCAGCCAAATAACAGAAGCGGCGGGGAGCTAGCGCTGGGCTTGAGCAGTGTGACTACTGTCTGTGTTTTTTGGGTTTTTTCATATACAAGAATCCAATTGTTTGGCGACCACTTTCTTGAAAGCAGCAGATCTGATGCTCAAAAATTCTATGACTCCCTGCATCCATTGAAGGCATAGGGTTAAAGAGATCTGTGCACATATTGCAGAACTAACCTACTTATATATGTATGAGAAGAAGTTTTCAGTTTCAGAAATCACTGCAAAAGATCTGCCTTGTAGGAACATGGCCAAAACAATCTCTAGGAAACATTAGGCTGCATTCAAAAACAGTGGCTAATGAAACCGTCGCCACAGCAGCTGTGAAAGGATCTTTACGCAATCACTTCATTTTGCAGAAAAGAGTTTCTCGTGCTAACCTGCGTCTGTTATGGCTGCTACGTGTGAGAGCAGCTTTATCATCGCTCACTGCTTCTTATACCTGCAAACACAACAATCACAAAGTCTGTGTATTAAGTCAAAAAGTGGTTCAGACTGCGCTGATTGTATAACGTGTGGATTTATCAATGAAAGGCCACAAATAAGGAAATTAGAGCTAAAATCTAGAGCTTTACATAATAAATCTGCCCAATCGTAGCAGAATATGAGCTGCAGTTTACAGGCCCTTTAAAGGGAACCTGTCACTAGATTCATGCTGCCCCTGTATACACAGGGCGAGTCCTGTTAATAACCGGAGCAGAGCGGGGACAAGCCGGATCGGAATGCAATGGACTAGTCAGGTCTCTCAGCTTTTCACACTATGTTTTCTGTAAAACACCAGAACATTTCCAAGTAAAACATACCTGTCAAGCTAGGTGAGGGGAGGACCAAGTGTACAACGATGGGAAAGGGGGGGGGGGGGCAACAACTAGGGAAAGGGAGAGTGGAGACCCATAGGCAGATCTAAAAACACCCTGACTCCCCTACCGTCCCTAAATAGGTTCCGCACCTATCGCCGAGCAGGAAACCTAATCCCTGACTGACCCTAGAGCTAGGCCCTAGGTATGGAGGGGAAGGGGAGAGCACTAGTCAGCCCCCACTGCAACTAAAGACAAACAAGGAAAACAGACAAGGGGATACACTTAGCTTGGGAAGACACGAGAGAGAACACAACAATAATCCACCAAGAAACTCATCGACTGCTAATACTCCAGGCGTGAGCAGGGGAAAATAGTACTATCACCGGCGACTCTCTGGAGACACTGAGGGATTTTATATAACAAGCAAGGGTGTGTCAATTAATAGCAGAAGGTGGATATGACTGCTGGGTCCTAGCGAGAGAAGGATACCACTACACTACAGAGATGAAAGAATCAAGAAGGTATCTGCAAAGTCAAGCGCAGTGACTTTCTACAGCCGGATCCAGAAAGGCTGTCAAACCTGATGCACCCATGACAATACCTGGATTCAATTGCACAGGCCGCTCAGTTTCATGCTACACATGGTTTGGGCAACATGATACTGTAGTGATAGATTCGCTTTAACCTCAACGTGAAATCACATACATATGTCGAGGATGTGGTGCCTTACCGCATTCCGTCATACACGTATGTGATTGCGTTAAAGGGAACCTGTTACCAGTTTTTGTCTTATAACCCTGCCCACTGCTCATCACCTTTAAAACCATGTAAATTGGATTCCTACAACCCCTTTATACCCTCAAAGTTGCCGCTGCATACCTGTAAAAACGTGCATTATTTATGTCCCGCGCTGTATGCAAATTATGTGGTTTGGTCTGATGGGCGAAACCAGATCATGCTCCGCAGTTCCCCGGTTCCTACAAATCACTACCTCTTCTATCTGGACGTCTCCAACGTCACCCACATGGTTCTCAAAGTCTAAGGCCAGCAGCACAAAGTCATGTAATGAGCAGGCTTTACTTGTACATCACCGGCTCCCTGGCTGCCCCAATATGGCAGAATGAGCCGAATCTGCACAAGTCTCTGATTCCACTATGCAGGAACAAAGCTTCCAGCACTGTATGGATGACGTAGGACACTTCATCCACTTCCATGCAGATATTAGAGTGGCATTTAAAGGGACTGGAAAGAAAAAGTAGCTAAGGGCACCGCAAAATGCATATGGGAAGTAAATTCAGAAAAAACTAGAAAAGTACAGTAGTATGCATAGACAAGTTGGCATTACCTAATGAATTTTGTGTTTATTAACTACATAAAAACACTTACAAATAATTAAAAACATTTAAAACCAGAGGGTTACAATTCTAATAAAGGTATGCAAAATAGTAGCAATCACCTTTCCTCATCTGCTCCACAAAATATTCATAGGGACTGTACATGAACAGTGCTACAATGATGAACAGAAATATCTAGCAACTCATCTATGATTTTGCTGTGATCTAACAGTTATTGAATAAACCCAAGAAAAAAAAATAATGAATATGTTTTTGTATAACAGACCAAGGTGAAGGTGTGTTCATGTATCAGCTTTAGAGACAATAATAAATCAGAGCAAACAACTTGTGCTCAATGGATGACGATATCTCTAAAGAAATACTAATAGAAGACAGATCTGTTGCCTTGTACCAATATAAAAACCTTAATCAAGTGAACAAAGGTCGCAGTGCAGTCCTAATGGATGGAGGAAAAATAAAGATGAGGAAGAGCCCCACGCGTATCGCCACCTGCCTAGTGGCTTCCTCAGGGGTAGAGGGGCTCTGGTTGTCGCCAGCAGGTTGTGACCTGCCTGATTGTTCCAGTGTTTGCTGGGTGATCCAGAAGTCACATCTCCATGTAAGTCTATGAGAGGCAGAGCAAGAATCTCAGAGAGTTACACTGAGAGCTTGTGACTGTTACCTCTGACTTCCGGACAGTCAGAAGTAGCGGTCAAAAGATGGCGACGCGGGACTGGAGCGATACAGGGAAGAGCTGGTAAGTATAGTAATAGTAAGGAACTTAGATTAGTAGCACCACTCCAGCGCTGAAATAAAAAAAAAAAAAAATGCTGGAGTGGTGCTTTAAAAGTTGAATAGCACATGATTGATTTGCACACTGGTTTGCATGAGCCCTAAGGGTTAGTTCACATTTATCCAGTGCTCTCAGGAGAGCACTTAAATTGGGGTTTCTGTCAAAACCCCAAATAACATGATTCAGCAAGTCCCCGATGGAACCACTCACTATAATGAGGCAGATAGGAGTCACTTTGCACTCTCTTGCCTTTGTCGTATCACTTTCCTTTTTTGTGCTAAAAAGATGTGTAGTGATTGACAGCGTGTTCGTGCGCACCTAAAATGACACTACCTAAACAGAGGCCAGACAGAGTCCAAAGTGACTCCATTGGCCTTATTAGGCCACGTTCCCATGTTCAGTATTTTACATCAGTATTGTAAGCCAAAACCAGGAGTGGGTGATAAATTCAGAAGTGGTGACGTGTTTCTATTATACTTTTCTTCTGACTGTTCCACTCCTGATTCCTGATTTTGGCTTACAAATACTGATGTAAAATACTGACCAAATACTGAACTTGTGAACATGGCCTTATGACAGTGGTTCTGTCAGGCATTTAGTCTTAATTATGTTTTTCAGGGGATTTAGATAAACTCCAAGGTAAGTGCTCAGTATAGAGCACAGGATAAATGTGAAAAAAAATGTTATGTACCCAAAAATGCTACCAATAAAATCTTCAAATCAACTCCCATTCAGGTCCGTGGAAAAATAGGAGATACTGGTAAAACAAAGGCTATGGAATAGCGCGGTGGATCAGTGGTTAGCACTGTTGATTTGTAGCTCTGGGGTCCTGGGTTCAAATCCCATCAAGGACAAGATATGGAGGGAGTTTGTATGGGTTTCCTCCCATACTCCAAGGACATAATCATAGGGTATTTTAGACTGGGAGCCCCAATGAGGACAGTGATGACAATATCGGTAAACTGTGTAATATGATGGCACTATATAACTAAGCTTAAATAGCAACATGGCTATGAAATCTCATAGCTTTACCTGGTACTGTAAAATGCTGCTTTGTTTCCGTTTGCATGACAAAATGTAATTCACCCCAAACATGCATAGACCGATGTGCCATTGAATTTTCACTAAAAACCTCTGTAGTTGGATGAGCATCGTCCAAATGTAAAAGTGGTATCTGGAGATCAATGAAGAATTAAACCGTTCATTTTGTTGTCAGGTCTACACTGACACGTTACACATTTTTGCGGGGTTTTTTCCGTGCAGATTTGTCACAAAACCTGAAGGGATTTGTCAGTTCTTTCAGTGTGTTCTTCACCCACTGACTTCAATGAAGTCAGTCAAAAACGCTGGTCTAAAAAAGATTGCGGATTTGCTGCTTTGTAGCGTTTTTAGACAGCAGTGAATGCTATAGAGATAGATAATAACTAGGGATTAGTGCAAGTGCTCTTGTGACATGTAACCCATTTGGCCTCAGTGTCAATTGGGCGTTGAGCGCATTCATTCTCCTGCACTGTTTACAGGTGGATTAAACATATTATGGCTGTGTGGTTATTTGATTTTGCATCAGCTTATTTCTCCCTTTGTGACACTCCCATACAGTCACACCTTGGAGCATTATTTACACACAACCCATTTACTTTCTTTTCTTTTTATACATAGTATTTATTCTATGCATCACACAACCATCCATTACTTAAATGTTACTTATATTCTGTGTGTGTACCTTTCTATCTTCTATTTACAACCAATGTGGTGGTATGATTCAGAGGTCTTCAGGGATATATGGATGGTATTTTGTTGTAAATTTTAGTTACCATTGACAACAATGGTTTTATATTGTGCCCTGGGTCTCTTTCTTGCATCCTAAATGTTCCCCTATTTTCTCTTTTTCAATAGTTTTAATATGCATATCCCTTTGAATTGATGTACCAATAAAGGATTTTTACATTAATCATTGGAGAAGAGAGCGACACCTAGGCAGACATCTAATTGCACACCTCCCACATATTATAAAATTTCACCGTGGAGCATATTGGACAGCTTTTTAGGATTAAATTAATGAAAAAAAAAAATACAGCCAAGGTAAAGCAGAGAGCTGATATTATCAGACTGGGAAGTCCCATGGTTATTAGGCCCTTCCCCTAAAAATACCAGCCAGAGCCGGCCCATCACATTAGACGCACCAATTTTGACTCTCCTGAATTGCCCTGATGCGGTGGCAATCAGGGTAATGGTGATTGGGGTTGATGTCAGCTGTGTTTTTGGACAATTCACAGTTGACATCAAGCCCTGGTGTAAGTAATGGAGAAGTGTCTATCAGACACCCCCCCCATTACTAACCCAGCAAGTAAAAAGAAAACACACACAAAAAAATCTTTTAAATAAATACTACCCCACACTTTCTCTGGTTCAACATTTTATATATAAAAAAAAATTCCAACCCAAGTTAGACGTAGTCCACAAATGGAAACCTAAAAAACATACAGAAAAATAAACCAAGGCACTGTCCCTCGTCCGCTAATTTATTAGAAAAAAAATTTGCACGCAGGTCCGACGTCGTCCAGCAATTTCCACGTAGTTCCTCGAATCCATCGTCCAAAGTCCCGATTGCCACCGCACCCGGGTAATAGGGGAGAGCCAAGGCGAAGTGCCAGAATATCATGTGGTGCGCCACTTCAGGGGCAGCTGTGGGCTGGGAAGGTCCCAATAACTTTGGACCTTCCCAACCTGATAATATCAGCTCTCTGCTTTACCTCTGCTGGTTACAAAAAAGAGGGGAACCCCACGTCATTTTTTTCATTTATTTAATCATAAGAAGCTATAAAAAGCTTCACAGGGTGCAATTTTATTATATATTGGGGGTTGTGCAATTATATGTCCGATCTATAATCCAACTCTATAGCATTCATTGCTGTCCAAAACTCTATAAAAATGCAGTTAAAAATGTGCGTTGTTCCTGTCAAAAGATGCAGAAATGGCGCAGAAATTTCTGCATCAAAATACTCAACGTGTGCACATACCCATAAATTTGCTTTGCTGACTTTGATCAGACACCAAGATCAAAATCAGACAAGTCTCCGACCAATCGCAGACATGTGCATAGCCCCCACAACATATGTACCAGTGCTATCTATGTAACCACGGATAGCACTCCTTCGAAAAAAATCGGCAATGTGCATGAGCCCTAATTGTACTGATGGTGGCCCAGTGGTTATCACTGCAGCGCTGGAGTCTAGTTCCACCAATGACAACATCAGCAAGGAGTTTGTATGTTCTCCCTGTGTTTGCGTAGATTCCCTTCAGGTAATCCAGTTTTCTCCCAAAGACATCTTCATAGGGAGTTTAGATTGTGAGCCCCAATGAGGACAGTGATGACAATGTCTGTAAAGCGCTGTGGAATTAAAAAAGCTATAAGTGAGTAAAATAAATAACAAACCTGAAGAATCAAGTTGCCAGCTCATTTTTTACTGTACAATGAAAACCGTAAAACAAAAACCCCAAAAAATAAGGGCGGAGGTTTTATTTTCACCATTTCAACTCACTTGGATGTTCCATTCCCATTTTTCATGTGGGAAAGGGATTTTCCAATTTCAATACACCACCAGTGGCCCGACAGCAGTTTGTTTAAAAAAAAAAAAACAACAAAATTGTTCTTTACTCACCTTCCCTGGGTCCAGCACTGAATCTCTGCCACTGCTCCCAGCATATTAGCATCAACCGCTGTGAGCTCAGCGGTTCTGAGAGTCTCGGTTGTCAACTCAAGCAGAGCTGCTGAGCTCGCTGATTATAACGGGAACAATAAACCTACAGGGCAAGGAACAGCCAGGTAGCACATCTCAAGGCATAATTAACAGACAAAGAAGGAAAGATACCAGCCAGAAACAAAAGTGTGTGTATGTATGCAGACTTATGAAATAGGTAAAAAGGCAAATAATCAATAAAAATGAGAGGGGGGCACAAACATGACTGACATGGAATATTGTATATACAAGATGCAAACATAAGGAGAATGGCTGTGACACTATGAAAATACTATCCCGGAAGAAGCCTTAGCGAAACGCACGTCGGGTGTCGTTCCATACACATGGGTATAAGTATTTTTTTGGTGACTAGCTTAACTCAACATTTTTTTTTTTTTCTGGCCGAATATTGTTACCTGTGACTACTCAATTACTTATATCCTATTCTATGACCCATTCCGGACTGTCACAGCCCAGGTAGTATTTTTATTAGTTATTTCTTACCTATTCCATATATATATATATATATATATATATATATATATATATATATATATATATATATATATATATATTATACTTGTGTCTTCCCTTCTTTGTCTAGACACCAGGAGCAGTAAGGAAGACTTAACACTGGACCTGGGGAGGGCAAGTAAAGTTAGTAGTTTTTTTAAAACAAACTGCAGCGGGGGACAGAGGTATCCTGACACCCCCGAGATTCAGTCACCTTCCAACATAAACGACAGAGCCCGCCGGCACAGGGTGGCCGCCATGCTGCACCTCAGCTCCGAGTCCCCGGGGCCACACAGGGCTCTGCAGAGTATGGCAGCATCTGCACAGGAGTCTTCATGTACAGTGTCAGTCAGAGGTCCCTGAGGCTGCTCTGTCTGCAGTAATGGCGTCCTTGCAAAGACCAAACACCAGGACAATCCCCAGGTGCACACACTATCTGCGCACAAGCCGCTCTTCCCGCACTCACCTTGTCATCCGCCATCTTGTCCGGGCAGCGCAAGCGCACTGACGTCCACACTGCCCCCGAATCGATGTTCTCTGAGGTCTCTTGCGCGTGGTGCAATCTATTCCTCCACGATCGGTTGCTTTTACTGGGGATTGAATAAGCGCTGTGTTCTGTGTACTGTGAGGAAAGGAGACTGCCTGGACCCGGTGACCGCCTGTAGTAGGAACTGCCGGGACCCGGTGACCGCCTGTAGTAGGGGCTGCCTGGACCCGGTGACCGCCTGTAGTAGGGACTGGAGGGACCCGGTGACCCCCTGTAGTAGGAACTGCCGGGACCCGGTGACCGCCTGTAGTAGGGGCTGCCTGGACCCGGTGACCGCCTGTAGTAGGAACTGCCGGGAACCGGTGACCGCCTGTAGTAGGAACTGCCGGGAACCGGTGACCGCCTGTAGTAGGAACTGCCGGGAACCGGTAACCGCCTGTAGTAGGGACTGGAGGGACCCGGTGACCGCCTGTAGTAGGGACTGCTGGGAACCGGTGACCGCCTGTAGTAGGAACTGCCGGGACCCGGTGACCGCCTGTAGTAGGGACTGCCGGGACCCGGTGAACGCCTGTAGTAGGGGCTGCCTGGACCCGGTGACCGCCTGTAGTAGGGACTGCCGGGACCCGGTGACCGCCTGTAGTAGGGACTGCCGGGACCCGGTGACCGCCTGTAGTAGGGACTGCCGGGAACCGGTGACCGCCTGTAGTAGGAACTGCCGGGAACCGGTGACCGCCTGTAGTAGGGACTGGAGGGACCCGGTGACCGCCTGTAGTAGGAACTGCCGGGACCCGGTGACCGCCTGTAGTAGGGGCTGCCTGGACCCGGTGACCGCCTGTAGTAGGGACTGGAGGGACCCGGTGACCCCCTGTAGTAGGAACTGCCGGGACCCGGTGACCGCCTGTAGTAGGGACTGCTGGGAACCGGTGACCGCCTGTAGTAGGAACTGCCGGGACCCGGTGACCGCCTGTAGTAGGGACTGCCGGGACCCGGTGACCGCCTGTAGTAGGGGCTGCCTGGACCCGGTGACCCCCTGTAGTAGGGACTGCCGGGACCCGGTGACCGCCTGTAGTAGGGACTGCCGGGACCCGGTGACCGCCTGTAGTAGGGACTGCCGGGAACCGGTGACCGCCTGTAGTAGGGACTGCCGGGACCCGGTGACCGCCTGTAGTAGGAACTGCCGGGACCCGGTGACCGCCTGTAGTAGGGGCTGCCTGGACCCGGTGACCGCCTGTAGTAGGGACTGCCGGGACCCGGTGACCGCCTGTAGTAGGGACTGCCGGGACCCGGTGACCGCCTGTAGTAGGGACTGCCGGGACCCGGTGACCGCCTGTAGTAGGAACTGCCGGGAACCGGTGACCGCCTGTAGTAGGGACTGGAGGGACCCGGTGACCGCCTGTAGTAGGAACTGCCGGGACCCGGTGACCGCCTGTAGTAGGGGCTGCCTGGACCCGGTGACCGCCTGTAGTAGGGACTGGAGGGACCCGGTGACCCCCTGTAGTAGGAACTGCCGGGACCCGGTGACCGCCTGTAGTAGGGGCTGCCTGGACCCGGTGACCGCCTGTAGTAGGGACTGCTGGGACCCGGTGACCGCCTGTAGTAGGAACTGCCGGGACCCGGTAACCGCCTGTAGTAGGGACTGCCGGTGACCGCCTGTAGTAGGGGCTGCCTGGACCCGGTGACCCCCTGTAGTAGGGACTGCCGGGACCCGGTGATCGCCTGTAGTAGGGACTGCCGGGACCCGGTGACCGCCTGTAGTAGGGACTGCAGGGACCCGGTGACCGCCTGTAGTAGGAACTGCCGGGAACCGGTGACCGCCTGTAGTAGGGACTGGAGGGACCCGGTGACCGCCTGTAGTAGGAACTGCCGGGAACCGGTGACCGCCTGTAGTAGGGACTGCCGGGACCCGGTGACCGCCTGTAGTAGGGGTTGCCGAGATGCGGTGACCGCCTGTAGTAGGGACTGCCGGGACCCGGTGACCGCCTGTAGTAGGAACTGCCGGGACCCGGTGACCCCCTGTAGTAGGAACTGCCGGGACCCGGTGACCGCCTGTAGTAGGAACTGCCGGGACCCGGTGACCGCCTGTAGTAGGAACTGCCGGGACCCGGTGACCCCCTGTAGTAGGAACTGCCGGGACCCGGTGACCGCCTGTAGTAGGAACTGCCGGGACCCGGTGACCCCCTGTAGTAGGGGTTGCCGAGATGCGGTGACCGCCTGTAGTAGGGACTGCCGGGACCCGGTGACCGCCTGTAGTAGGAACTGCCGGGACCCGGTGACCGCCTGTAGTAGGAACTGCCGGGACCCGGTGACCCCCTGTAGTAGGAACTGCCGGGACCCGGTGACCGCCTGTAGTAGGAACTGCCGGGACCCGGTGACCGCCTGTAGTAGGGACTGGAGGGACCCGGTGACCGCCTGTAGTAGGGACTGCCGGGACCCGGTGACCGCCTGTAGTAGGGACTGCCGGGACACGGTGACCGCCTGTAGTAGGGACTGCCGGGACCCGGTGACCGCCTGTTGTAGGGACTGCCGGGACCCGGTGACCGCCTGTAGTAGGGACTGCCGGGACCCGGTGACCCCCTGTAGTAGGGGTTGCCGAGATGCGGTGACCGCCTGTAGTAGGGACTGCCGGGACCCGGTGACCGCCTGTAGTAGGAACTGCCGGGACCCGGTGACCGCCTGTAGTAGGGACTGGAGGGACCCTGTGACCGCCTGTAGTAGGGACTGGAGGGACCCGGTGACCGCCTGTAGTAGGGACTGGAGGGACCCGGTGACCCCCTGTAGTAGGAACTGCCGGGACCCGGTGACCGCCTGTAGTAGGGGCTGCCTGGACCCGGTGACCGCCTGTAGTAGGGACTGCTGGGACCCGGTGACCGCCTGTAGTAGGAACTGCCGGGACCCGGTAACCGCCTGTAGTAGGGACTGCCGGGACCCGGTGACCGCCTGTAGTAGGGGCTGCCTGGACCCGGTGACCCCCTGTAGTAGGGACTGCCGGGACCCGGTGATCGCCTGTAGTAGGGACTGCCGGGACCCGGTGACCGCCTGTAGTAGGGACTGCCGGGACCCGGTGACCGCCTGTAGTAGGAACTGCCGGGAACCGGTGACCGCCTGTAGTAGGGACTGGAGGGACCCGGTGACCGCCTGTAGTAGGAACTGCCGGGAACCGGTGACCGCCTGTAGTAGGGACTGCCGGGACCCGGTGACCGCCTGTAGTAGGGGTTGCCGAGATGCGGTGACCGCCTGTAGTAGGGACTGCCGGGACCCGGTGACCGCCTGTAGTAGGAACTGCCGGGACCCGGTGACCGCCTGTAGTAGGAACTGCCGGGACCCGGTGACCGCCTGTAGTAGGAACTGCCGGGACCCGGTGACCCCCTGTAGTAGGAACTGCCGGGACCCGGTGACCGCCTGTAGTAGGAACTGCCGGGACCCGGTGACCCCCTGTAGTAGGGGTTGCCGAGATGCGGTGACCGCCTGTAGTAGGGACTGCCGGGACCCGGTGACCGCCTGTAGTAGGAACTGCCGGGACCCGGTGACCGCCTGTAGTAGGAACTGCCGGGACCCGGTGACCCCCTGTAGTAGGAACTGCCGGGACCCGGTGACCGCCTGTAGTAGGGACTGCCGGGACCCGGTGACCGCCTGTAGTAGGAACTGCCGGGACCCGGTGACCGCCTGTAGTAGGGACTGCCGGGACCCGGTGACCACCTGTAGTAGGGACTGCCGGGACCCGGTGACCGCCTGTAGTAGGGACTGCCGGGACCCGGTGACCGCCTGTAGTAGGGACTGCCGGGACCCGGTGACCGCCTGTAGTAGGGACTGCCGGGACCCGGTGACCCCCTGTAGTAGGGGTTGCCGAGATGCGGTGACCGCCTGTAGTAGGGACTGCCGGGACCCGGTGACCCCCTGTAGTAGGGGTTGCCGAGATGCGGTGACCGCCTGTAGTAGGGACTGCCGGGACCCGGTGACCGCCTGTAGTAGGAACTGCCGGGACCCGGTGACCGCCTGTAGTAGGAACTGCCGGGACCCGGTGACCGCCTGTAGTAGGAACTGCCGGGACCCGGTGACCCCCTGTAGTAGGAACTGCCGGGACCCGGTGACCGCCTGTAGTAGGGACTGCCGGGACCCGGTGACCGCCTGTAGTAGGGACTGCCGGGACCCGGTGACCGCCTGTAGTAGGGACTGCCGGGACCCGGTGACCGCCTGTAGTAGGGACTGCCGGGACCCGGTGACCGCCTGTAGTAGGGACTGCCGGGACCCGGTGACCGCCTGTAGTAGGGACTGCCGGGACCCGGTGACCGCCTGTAGTAGGGACTGCCGGGACCCGGTGACCGCCTGTAGTAGGAACTGCCGGGACCCGGTGACCGCCTGTAGTAGGGACTGCCGGGACCCGGTGACCGCCTGTAGTAGGGACTGGAGGGACCCGGTGACCGCCTGTAGTAGGGACTGGAGGGACCCGGTGACCGCCTGTAGTAGGGACTGCCGGGACCCGGTGACCGCCTGTAGTAGGGACTGCCGGGACCCGGTGACCGCCTGTAGTAGGGACTGCCGGGACCCGGTGACCGCCTGTAGTAGGGACTGCCGGGACCGGGTGACCGCCTGTAGTAGGGACTGCCGGGACCCGGTGATCGCCTGTAGTAGGGACTGCCGGGACCCGGTGATCGCCTGTAGTAGGGACTGGAGGGACCCGGTGACCGCCTGTAGTAGGGACTGGAGGGACCCGGTGACCGCCTGTAGTAGGGACTGCCGGGACCCGGTGACCGCCTGTAGTAGGGACTGGAGGAACCCGGTGACCGCCTGTAGTAGGAACTTCCGGGACCCGGTGACCGCCTGTAGTAGGGACTGCCGGGACCCGGTGATCGCCTGTAGTAGGGACTGCCGGGACCCGGTGACCGCCTGTAGTAGGGACTGGAGGGACCGGTGACCGCCTGTAGTAGGGACTGCCGGGACCCGGTGACCGCCTGTAGTAGGGACTGGAGGGACCCGGTGACCGCCTGTAGTAGGGACTGCCGTTACCCGGTGACCGCCTGTAGTAGGGGCTGCCGGGACCCGGTGACCGCCTGTAGTAGGGGCTGCCGGGACCCGGTGACCGCCTGTAGTAGGGGCTGCCGGGACCCGGTGACCCCCTGTAGTAGGGGCTGCCGGGACCCGGTGATCGCCTGTAGTAGGGGCTGCCGGGACCCGGTGATCGCCTGTAGTAGGGACTGCCGTTACCCGGTGACCGCATGTAGTAGGGACTGCCGTTACCTGGTGACCGCCTGTAGTAGGGGCTGCCGGGACCCGGTGACCCCCTGTAGTAGGGGCTGCCGGGACCCGGTGACCCCCTGTAGTAGGGGCTGCCGGGACCCGGTGACCCCCTGTAGTAGGGGCTGCCGGGACCCGGTGACCCCCTGTAGTAGGGGCAGCCGGGACCCGGTGACCCCCTGTAGTAGGGGCAGCCGGGACCCGGTGACCCCCTGTAGTAGGGGCTGCCGGGACCCGGTGACCCCCTGTAGTAGGGGCTGCCGGGACCCGGTGACCCCCTGTAGTAGGGGCTGCCTGGACCCGGTGACCCCCTGTAGTAGGGGCAGCCGGGACCCGGTGACCCCTGTAATAGGGGCTGCCGGGACCCGGTGACCCCCTGTAGTAGGGGCTGCCGGGACCCGGTGACCCCCTGTAGTAGGGGCTGCCGGTGACCGCCTGTAGTAGGGACTGCCGGGACCCGGTGACCGCCTGTAGTAGGGGCTACCTGGACCCGGTGACCGCCTGTAGTAGGGGCTGCCTGGACCCGGTGACCGCCTGTAGGAGGGACTCGGTGACCGCCTGTAGTAGGGGCTGCCTGGACCCGTTGACCCCCTGTAGTAGGGACCCGGTGACCACCTGTAGTAGGGGCTGCCGGGACCCGGTGACCGCCTGTAGTAGGGGCTGCCTGGACCCGGTGACCGCCTGTAGTAGGAACTGCCGGGACCCGGTGACTCCCTGTAGTAGGGACCTGGTGACCACCTGTAGTAGGGGCTGCCGGAACCCGGTGACCCCCTGTAGTAGGGGCTGCCGGGACCCGGTGACCCCCTGTAGTAGGGGCTGCCTGGACCCGGTGACCCCCTGTAGTAGGGGCAGCCAGGACCCGGTGACCCCTGTAGTAGGGGCTGCCGGGACCCGGTGACCCCCTGTAGTAGGGGCTGCCGGGACCCGGTGACCCCCTGTAGTAGGGGCTGCCGGTGACCGCCTGTAGTAGGGACTGCCGGGACCCGGTGACCGCCTGTAGTAGGGGCTACCTGGACCCGGTGACCGCCTGTAGTAGGGGCTGCCTGGACCCGGTGACCGCCTGTAGTAAGGGCTGCCTGGACCCGGTGACCGCCTGTAGGAGGGACTCGGTGACCGCCTGTAGTAGGGGCTGCCTGGACCCGTTGACCCCCTGTAGTAGGGACCCGGTGACCACCTGTAGTAGGGGCTGCCGGGACCCGGTGACCGCCTGTAGTAGGGGCTGCCTGGACCCGGTGACCGCCTGTAGTAGGAACTGCCGGGACCCGGTGACTCCCTGTAGTAGGGACCTGGTGACCACCTGTAGTAGGGGCTGCCGGAACCCGGTGACCGCCTGTAGTAGGGGTTGCGGGGATCCGGTGACGCCCTGTAGTAGGGGCTGCCGGGACCCGGTGACCGCCTGTATGCGATTTTCATAGTTTATATTGAGAGAAACAGATGAAAATTTAGTCATAGTCGTCATGTGGCCACAAATATGCAAATGACATGCTTGCAGTCATATGACCGCCCATTTGCACTGGGAATACAGGGGACTCATATACACATTGCACACTGGGATGATTCGGTAATATGCAGCAGAAATTTGGGGAACTTTTTTTCTGCCAAGGGCCATTTGGGTACTTACACCATCCTTCGGGGGTTGTACAAGTCACGCGCGTCAGCAGTCAGAAGTGAACACTGTGTGCGGGTGCTCACAGAGCAAGAAGAAGTTGAAAGGCTGGCGGCCTCAAAATACAGCTGCCGGCTCAAGGGCTGCAGTTCCCCGGGGCCAGATAAAAGGTCGTCGAGGACAATAAGCGGTCTGAGGTACACCACCCCTGGTCTAGAGCCTGGAAAACCTCTTTAGTATAGGTTCCAATATACTTTCTAGCTGCTAGGATTTGCCATGACTTACTGACCATCGGGCGCTGATAGATGGGTTCCCACTATTACCAGGCACTTTTTATCTGTTATACAGAGAACTACTGGTAACACGGGACAGTGATACAGAGCTCCATACCAGGATGAAATGGCACTATGCCTGGTAACATTTTGAGCACTAGTATCATTAGATCCTATGGGGGTGAATGTCTTCATAAACAGTGCAAACTAATATTTAAAAACATAAAAATGAACCCCATTTACATCTTACTCTTCAATCTCTCCTCCATGTCGAGCGCAACCATTAAGCTGCAGAAGACCACTCTCCCCAGCACTGGTATTTATTAAAGAGAGAGAAATGATCAGTGATTGACGATTATTGCTGACTATCTTTGTTGGAATTTTTTTGCCTTTAGGGGTTCAAATTAGTTCGTTTATTGTGGATATTTAGACTTAAGTAATATCTTTGATTGACATGTGATGAATCTGGAAGCCATGACACCAGGAGCAGAGGGTGCAGTCGCCCTGGGCCTCACGCTCAGAGGGGCCCACCTGGAGCTATGCTACCCTTAACTGTATCTGTGTGCTTAGCATGCCGTTACAGTTAATCCCCACGATAGACCTGTACTACTGCTCTCTGTTATGCAGGTCGCTTTAAGCCTGCGATCTACAGAACGGCTGAGGACAAGCCATGAGTCGGGGTAGTCAAAGGTCCAGAGCTCATCATAAACAGAATGGTAAGACAAAGGTGTAGTCAGGTCCCCATCCGAAGGAAGAATTCAAGGAAGATAGCGGATTAAGACAAAGGGCTAGGTAAACGGAGGGTCAAAGGCAATGTGTAATGCACACGCCCGGGCTGAGCGGCGTGTGCGTGTGATTCCACTGGACCGTGCCGGAGAGTGAATGCCTGGAGGGGCGTAACTAGGTATTCACCCGATCCGACCAGGGTCGCACGACGGCATACGACGCCAGTGCACCAAGGAGGAACCGAGCAGAGGGACCAGGTGCTACTGCAGGACAGACCCCGGACACGGCTGTTGACCCACACAGGGGAATACAGGAACAGACAGGTTAGGCTGGCACACAGACTGGTGGTTATAGGCAGGCACGACTGGTATGCGGGCAGGCGGGTATGCAGGCAGGGGGGTACAGACAAGCACGGCTAGAGTGCAGACAGGGAGGCACTAGCAGGTAGGAACACAGGCGGGATAGGACCCAGTACACACTGGGACTCAGGAACAGAACCACAGATGTGGCGGACAAACACAGCAGAGTAAGGCCGCCCAGAGTGGTGAGCGAGAGCAGGGGAAGACGAGACCGCCTAGAGCGGTAAGCGAGAGTAGAGCAGTACGAGGCCGCCTGGAGCGGTGAGCGAGAGTAGAGCAGGACGAGGCCGCCTGGAGCGGTGAGCAAGAGTAGAGCAGGACGAGGCCGCCTGGAGCGGTGAGCAAAGGGTCAGAGCTGAGCGAGACTGCCGGAGCAGTGAGCAAAGGGTCAGAGCGGAGCGAGACTGCCGGAGCAGTGAGCAAAGGGTCAGAGCGGAGCGAGACTGCCGGAGCAGTGAGCAAAGGTTTAGAGCGGAGCGAGACTGCCGGAGCAGTGAGCAAAGGGTCAGAGCAGAGCAAGACTGCCGGAGCAGTGAGCAAAGGGTCATAGCGGAGCAAGACTGCCGGAGCGGTGAGCAAAGGCAGAGCAGGCTAGAACCGCCGGAGCGGTGAGCAAGGCAGAGCAGGGGGGACAGGGCTCTGTACACACGGAACAGGCAGGAAGGGAAAGGCAGAACCAGATACCCACAGGGTACTTGCAGTGAAGTAGCGAGTGGACCACTAACTCACAAACAGAAGTACAGTGACAACGAGCAGGAGTTAGGTACGAGTACAGACTCTGCAGAAAAAGGAAAGGTACGGACATAGAGAAACACAGGAAACAGGCTAGAAGAGTATACAGACAAGAACAGACACCGTAGCAAGATACAGGAGCGGGTCTAGGTATGCAGCCCCTAGAAGGCGGGAGGAACAGGCTAGGAGCGTGTTCAGACAGGACAGACAAGATACAGGAGCGGGTCTAGGTATGCGGCCCCTAGAAGGCGGAACGAACAGGCATGGAGCGTGTTCAGACAGGCCTGGAAATACAGCCTCCAGGAAGGGCAGGCAAGCAAACACAGAAGGGGACCTGGCACATTCAGAGTGAAAGAGCACACTGAATGAAACACAATGCTCAGGCAGGGTTTCTTGGGAGGAGCTGGGTTAAATACCAGGTGACAGACAGCAATAGGCTGAGGACGCATCAGGGGTGTGTCCGCAGCAGGTACAAGAAACAGGAAGTGATCAGGCGCCGCCCTTAAGCAGCAGAAACAGAGGCAAGCAGACAGCATGGAGGGAAGCCAGGCTAGCAGACTGGACTGAAGATCAAGTGCGCGCTCTTGCACAGTGGGAGATGGACCACTATGCAAGGACGCCGCCAGGTATGTTACACAATGTCCATGGTCAGGCAGAAAAAGATTAGAAACAGCACTGGTAAACAAGGCACACACCACTGAAGTAAGTCTTTGACTGGCAATAACCAGTTACTGACAGCCAGCTAAATAGCCAGGTAATCACCCAGAATGGAAGACACCTGCCTCAGATTGGACAGCTGAGCTGTCACTCACAATACTGACAGCTTAGCATGACTGTGATCCTATAGGGTTGCAGAGCTATCACTGCATTCAGCACACAGTGAGTAATGGAATTATGACACCTTTGAATAATTTCCCCTCACTGTGCTCACTGCACAAAAATATGCCCCCCACACTGTCCCTCCCATGGTATATTGCCTAAACACTGGTCTCTTCTTTACATACTGGGACCCCTCTTCACATTGTCCTCTCACTTTGTCCCCCTTATACTGCCCAGTCTCTATACTGTGCCCCTTCCTCGGCATACTGTCTCCTCCATACTGTGCCCTCACACTGCCCCCCCCCATGCTACCCCCTCTCTATGCTACCCAGTCCCTATACTGTGACCCCTCATACTTTTCTCCCCCCATTTTGTCTTCTCAAACTATTTCCTCAATACTGTCCCCTCATACTTTTCTCCCACCATACTATCCCTTCACACATTTCTTCCCTTACTGTCTTCTCACACATTTTCCCCCAACCCATACAGTCTCATCACGCATTTCCCCCTCCTTATACAATTCCTCTGCTGCCCATACTGTCTTCTCACCGATTCCCCACACTGTCTCCTCCTACTTTTCCCCTCCATGCTCTCCTTTCTGTCTCCTCCCAGTCCTCCCTCCCATACTGTCTTCTCACACACTTACCCTCCCTGTTCCCCATACTGTCTGCTCAAACATTCCCTATGCTGTCTCCTCAAACACTCTGCACTTTCCCCACCGCTCCACATATTATCTCCTCACACATTCCCCTCTTACTCCCCCACTCTCAATACTATTTCAGCACAGATCCTTCACCTGCTCTCCAATCTGCTTGTCTGCTCATACCTTCCACCTGCTCCCTATACTGTCTCCTTGCACATTCACCCCTCTCCATACTGTCTGACACATTCCCTCTTGCTCTCCATGCTATCTCCTCACACATTAACCACCACTCCCCATACTGTCTCTTCACACATTCCCCCCTTACCGCAGTGCTTCCTAAGCTGTCTTCTCACACATTCCCCTTTTACCACCCACTCCCCATACTGTTCCCCCCCACTCCCCTCTTACATTTCTCTCCTCACTCCCCTTACTGTTTCCTCACGCAGCGCCCCTCTCTCTACTCTTTCTCTTAACACATTTCTGCTAGTCTCCCCATACGGTCTCCTCATGCATTTTCCCTCTCTTCCCATACTGTCTCATCACACTTTCCCCCCCACTCCCTATACTGTCTCCTCACACATTCCTCCCACTCACCTATTCACCCCACTTCCCATAATATCTTCTCACATATTCTCCCTCGCTCCCAATCCTTTCTCCTCACACATTTCACTCCTTCCCCCCACTCCCTATACCATCTCATCACACATTCCCCCCTCTAAACACTGTCTCCCCACCCTCCTCATACTTCCCTTCACACATTACCAGCCCTCCCCATACTGTTTCCTCGCACATTTCCACCTTCCCCGCCATTCCCCATACTTTCTCCTCACATATTTTCCTCTTACCTGCTGCTCCCCATACTGTTTCCACACACATCCTCCACCCACTGTCCATTCTGTTTCCTTATGTATTCCATCCTTACCATGCTCTCCATACTGGCTCCTCACACATTACACCTGTCCCGATACTGTCTCCACACACATTCCTCCTGCTCCCCATACTGTCTCTTTACTCATTCCCCACCACTTCCCATTCAGTCTCTTCACACATTCACTCCTTTCCCCACTGCTCCTCAAACTGTCTCCTCACAAGTTCCCTTCTTTCCCCTCCACTCCCCAAACTGTTTCCACACACTTTCTCCCTGCTCACCATACTGTCTCCTCATACATTTTGTTCCTCACTCCCCATACTGTTTCCTCACACATTCCTCCTCCTCATACTCTCTCCTCAAACTTCTCCTCCCCCCACTCTATACTGTCCCCTCACAAGATTTCCCATTACTATAAATCTTCAGTATCTTAAGCTCCATTGTGGCACTTACCATACCGACGTTCACCGCCTATGTGGCGCAGGAGAGTCATGTCAGCAGCATGATCAGAATGGAGTCTCTATTACTAATCAAACAATGCCTGGAGGAAATCAAGATTTACAACTACCTAATTTTCCAATAATATAAGATTTGAGATTAATAATATTGCAAGATAAGATTTATAGCTGTGCAAAGAATTCAACATCTTACAGTTCCAGCAAAGTGGATTGGATTTATAGAAATGTCATGTCATATGTGTTTTTTTTAACGCTGTATAAATTAAAGTGCGAAGCAGGTTTAATCTGCATCAATCCAAAATCTACATTGATTTATTTTATGAGTACGCTGAGTTTAATGTGCAGATTTTCCCACAGAATTGCATTAGATGCAGAAAATAGGTAAAAGAACACATGAAATCCGCACATGATTATATTAATAAAGTTTTGTCAAAACCAAATAACAGGTAGTATAAAAAACACGATATACCTAAAAGAGACAAAAACCGCAGTCAAAATCGCAATAAAAACTTGATTATCCTAATTTACATAAAAGGTGCAGAAAATCTGGAACATAATAGACTCCCCAAATACTCATCATGGGAACTTAGCCTAACACAAATACCATCAGACCATAACCAAATATTAAAAGCATATACAGTGTTGATAATACCACCACACTGATCTTAATCAAAACCACTAGGACTGATACGATATTACCACCACACAGTGACCATAAAATGGTAATATAAGTGCTATACCAGTTCACTGCGGACAATATATGTGTATACTGTATAGATTCGTAAAGATTCTCACAAATAATGTTCTTGATTGTATTAATCTTCTCTTTTTCTTTTCCATTTGGCCCAGACCTCCTTGACCCACTTCTTCCATCTATAACACGTTTCTAAAAAATGTCATCTTTGACTTTCTGGTCTACCAGCACCATCCTCACATTCCTCCACCTCTACACAAACCATACCATGCTATAACCAGTGCCCTAGACAGTAATAATGCTTCCTCTGTGCCCTGCACAGTAATAGTACCCTGCTACTGTGCCCCACACAATAACAGTGCCCCCTCTGTGCACCTACACGCTAATAATGTTCCCTCTGTACTTCCTTGTAGTAGTAATGCTCCTCTGTGCCTCCTTACAGTTATAGTGCACCTTATAAAAAGTGTCCCTCTCTGCCTCCTTATAATAAAAATATTAATGTGCCTTCTTATAATAATAATTCCCCTTGACGTTATAGCAAAAAAAGTGGTAAGAGAGGTTAAAACATAACCTTTAATAAATATATGGGTAAAAAAGATATACAAAAAGTCACTAGGACCTAAAATCAAGTAAGTGCCTGCTTGTGGTAGTAAATTAAAACTACCAAAAATGAATATATACTTGTTGCAAACAGGAATTATATGGCATGTGGGCTATTACTTCCCACACGATAAAATGGGTGGGACCAAGCGGACATATCATATGGTACCCATCCTCACTCCAGCCAGGAGGAGTGTCCATACCAAAACAACACGGGACGTAGCTCCGGCTACATACCACATGCGGCGAAGTATATTTCAACGACGCTACATAGTCCCCAGGTGGTCAATGACTAAAAAATCGCCACAAGTTAAATAAAGTCAGCAGGCATGAAGCATTAGTATAATGAGCACACATCCTACCCAAAAAAAAGAAGTACCACCAATGGAGGGAATATAAGAGGCAAGAAAAGAGACAAAGGCAGGGACCACAACTGTAATAAAAAAGATATAGAGAGCAAGGTCTGTCCGTCCCTAGTAAGGTACTACCAAAAAGCAGTCCCTACCTACCAGTGGAGGTTGACACCCTAAAAACCTGAGCAGTTGGCGCCCCCCCCACACGTGGCCTTGTAAACTATCCCTTTGGACCTGCATTTTATCGTGTGGGAAGTAATAGCCCACATGATGTGATCACTCCCCTTAGTGCATCACCTGGTTTGTGCGCGTCTCATGACGCGTGCACTGGATGTGACGCTTGCGTGTCACGGCCGGCACCTGCGTTCCACATACCGGATGTGAGGTTGCCGGAACCGCAAGTGACGCGTCCGCGTGATTAGGGAACGCGGGCAGATACAAATAGGATGACGATTTCATCTGGAAGTTGCGCCGCCTCTGTGATAGGCTTCGCGACGGACACCGAGAATCACATTGAGTGAGATGACACCCCTTCTCTCCTGATGAGTTACTGAGGTGATGAAACGCGTTGGAGTGGTGTTCCATATGTGATTGGTGACTGAAGAGGTGTTGATGCCCCACCGCAGTGAGCTGTCTTAAGCAAGAGGCGTGAACTGACACTGTGTACGGTGAGGTTGTTCCAATATTATTCCTGTGTGAACTCTCACAACAAATCACTGATTGTCTGACATGGTTCATGTATGCTGAGGCTTTTTAGGGACAGGTCCGCTGTTATCTGCCGTTGTCTTGTTCAGGATACAGGTGGGCTATATCTAGGTATTATGCCATATAATTCCTGTTTGCAACAAGTATATATTCATTTTTGGTAGTTTTAATTTACTACCACAGGCAGGCACTTACTTGATTTTAGGTCATAGTGACTTTTTGTATATCTTTTTTACCCAAATATTTATTAAAGGTTATGTTTTAACCTCTCTTACCACTTTTTTTGCTATAACATACTTTGATCGAGTGGTTATCTATTACTATAAACCCCTCTGCTACTTTTGTTAATTCCCCTTGACCCTTTATAAGAATAATGACCCAGAACTCCTAATAATATAAACACAACCTATGATTTTTTTATAACTATAATGCTTCCTGTGCGTCCCATACAATGAATGTGATCCCAAAGTGTGCGTCCTTATAATAATTCCATACCCTCATCGAGCCTCATTATATCACGGCACATAGAGCGCAGTCACAGAAGGGCATACCTCTCAAATTTTTAAGACATGTCAAGGAATACGTTTTGTGGCGCCTACACATGTAACGGGTCTGGGAGGCGGAACCTCTGAGCAACTATACAAGGGGGCGGTCCTTGTAAGGAAGCGGGTGGCTCCCAGGGAAGACGGGCAGGTAATCACGGCAAGTGACAGGGACAGTCTCTGGGTAGAAGGGCAGGTAGTCACGGCAAGTGACAGGGACAGTCTCTGGGTAGAAGGGCAGGTAGTCACGGCAAGTGACAGGGACAGTCTCTGGGTAGAAGGACGGGTACTCAGGGCAAGTGACAGGGACAGTCTCTGGACAGGCAGGTGGTCACGGCTAGTGACGGCGGAGCCTCCAGGTAGGCTAGCAGGCAGGTAGCAGGTGAGCGCTCCTAGGTGAGCAGGTGAGAGCCTCTGGACAGGCAGGTGGTCACGGCAAGTGACGGCGGAGCCTCCAGGTAGGCTAGCAGGCAGGTAGCAGATGAGCACTCCCAGGTGAGCAGACAGGAGACTCTGGACAGGCAGGTGGTCACGGCAAGTGACGGCGGAGCCTCCAGGTAGGCTAGCAGGCAGGTAGCAGACGAGCGCTCCCAGGTGAGTGGGCAGGCTGGTCCATAGACAGACTGACAGGTGTCGGAAGGCAGACCGTCGGACCGCAGGCTTGCAAGCAGGTAAACGGATATCTGGCAGGTATCAAGCAGGAATCTGGCAGGTAACAGGCAGGAATCTGGCAGGTGACTGGCAGGTAACAGGCAGGAATCTGTCAGGTGACTGGCAGGTAACAGGCAGGAATCTGGCAGGTGACTGGCTGAAGCAGAGTGAAGGCTTTGCAACAACATTGCTCGGGCACCTCCATTTTGGAGGAGGTGCCTTATATATGGTGAAGTCCTCCGGCCATTGGCCGGGGACTCCTTAGGATGCCGCGCGCGGCCCCTTTAAGAGAGGGGGAGCGCGCGCGCCCTAAGCACCGTGGCCGGGAAGCAGCGCGCGCTGCCAGCAGAGCGGGAGGAAGACGCCGGGCACAGAGCGGAGAGGTGAGGGGAACAGCGTCCCTGCCTAGCAGGAGGCAGGGACGCCGACGCTACAGTACCCCCCCCTTTAGGCCCCCCCTTTTTTAGGCCAGAGACAAATTTATCAAGGATGAGAGGGGCATGGATGTTCTCCCGGGGCTCCCACGTTCTCTCCTCAGGACCAAACCCCTTCCAATCTACCAGAAAAAAGGTTTTTCCTCTTACCCTTTTGGTGGCCAGAATGTTCTCTACCTCAAACTCGTTCTCAGCGGAAACCGGAGCAGGAGGCGTACCTGTAGACTTGGAAAAAGAGTTAAGTACCACGGGTTTGAGGAGAGATACATGGAAGGAGTTAGGGATCCGTAAGTTGGCCGGGAGTTTTAATTTATAGGCCACTGGGTTGATCTGTTTGATAACTTCCAGTGGGCTGATGAACCGAGGCCCTAACTTGTAGGAGGGAATCTTGAGCCGGACATATTTGGACGAGAGCCAGACTTTATCTCCAGGACGGAATTGTGGAGGATCCAGGCGTTTCTTGTCAGCGTGTTTTTTCATCCGTTCGGACGACTGAAGGAGTGCGGATCGGGTACTCTCCCAAATGGAGGAGAATTCGCGAACGAGAGATTCCGCAGCCGGATTGTCCACCGAGGTGGAGACGGGAAATGGGATCCGAGGATGCTGACCGAAGACTACAAAAAACGGGGATTTGGAGGAATATTCGCTCTCGTGATTATTGTAAGAGAACTCGGCCCATGGTAGGAGATCCACCCAGTCCGAATGGTGGGCATTAACGAAGTGCCGGAGGTAACTGGTCAGGTTCTGATTGATCCGCTCCACTTGACCATTGGACTGTGGATGGTAAGCGGAGGAGAAGTCCAGAGTGACGTCAAGCAACTTACAAGTGGCTCTCCAGAAGCGTGAGGTGAACTGAACCCCACGATCTGACACGATGTGGAGGGGCAGGCCATGGAGACGGAAGATGTGGCGGATAAAGTCTTTAGCCAGTTCGGGTGCAGACGGGAGACCCGGCAGTGGAATGAAGTGCGCCATCTTGGAGAAGCGATCAGCGACCACCCAAATGACCGTACAACCGGCAGAGACAGGAAGATCCGTTATAAAGTCCATAGCAATATGCTGCCATGGGGCAGCAGGTACTGGAAGAGGAAGAAGGCGACCGGCAGGCAGGTGTCTCGGAACTTTGTTGCGGGCGCAGGACACACAGGCAGAAACAAAGTCTATTACATCCTTGTGCAGGGTAGGCCACCAGTAATGCCGGATAATGAGCTGGAGGGTCTTTTTCTGACCGGCGTGGCCAGCTAGCTTAGACGAATGACCCCAGTGTAGGACCTTCTTCCGATCAGGTACAGTTACAAACGTCTTACCGGGAGGGAGACGATTTAGATTCACGGGAGCCACTTGCATTACTCTGGCGGGATCAATGATGTGCTTAGGTTCCTCCTCTAGATCAGACACCAGGAAGGATCGGGACAAGGCGTCAGCTTTGATGTTTTTGTCTGCCGGGCGAAAATGAAGAACAAAATCAAAGCGGGCAAAAAACAAGGACCACCGGGCTTGGCGCGGGTTAAGTCTCTGGGCGCTCTGAAGGTAAGCCAAGTTCTTGTGGTCCGTGTAAATTATTACCGGGTGAAGAGCCCCCTCGAGCAGGTAACGCCACTCCTCCAGTGCCAGCTTAATGGCTAACAATTCACGGTCTCCAATAGAATAGTTGCGCTCAGAAGAGGAGAAGAGTTTGGAGAAAAAACCGCAGGTTACCATTCTCCCGGAAGATGACTTTTGGGTAAGTACCGCCCCGGCTCCGGAGGAGGAAGCGTCAACTTCTAGGAAGAATTGTTTGTTGCCGTCCGGACGATGCAACACCGGGGCGGAGGAGAAGGCCTGTTTTAAGGAAAGAAAGGCCTCCTCAGCTTCGGGCGGCCATCTTCTGGGATTAGTACCCTTACGGGTGAGCGCAGAGATAGGGGAAGTCCGGGAAGAGAAGTGCGGTATGAAGAGGCGGTAATAGTTGGCGAAGCCCAGGAACCGCTGAATAGCCTTCAACCCCTCTGGTCGGGGCCACTTCTGGATGGCAGACAGTTTCTCAGGATCCATTTGTAGGCCGGTCTGAGAGATTATGTAGCCCAGAAATGGAAGAGAGGTCTGCTCAAAGATGCACTTCTCATATTTAGCGTAGAGGTGGTTCTGCCTGAGCCTGAGCAGGACCTGACGAACATCCCTCCGGTGAGTAGGAAGGTCCGGAGAGAAGACCAAGATGTCGTCCAGGTACACCACCACGCAGGAGTAGAGAAGGTCACGGAAGATGTCAATGACCAACTCTTGAAAGACGGCAGGAGCGTTACAGAGACCGAAGGGCATTACAAGGTACTCATAGTGGCTGTCCCGGGTGTTGAATGCCGTCTTCCACTCATCCCCCTGACGGATACGGACCAGGTTATACGCCCCACGGAGATCCAGTTTGGTGAAGATTCTAGCCCCCCTCAGGCGGTCAAATAATTCAGGAATGAGCGGGAGGGGGTATTTATTCTTCACTGTAATCTGGTTAAGGCCTCTATAATCTATACATGGACGGAGTGAGCCGTCCTTCTTTTTGACGAAGAAGAAGCCTGCTCCCGCCGGGGAGGTAGATTTCCGGATAAATCCCCGGGCCAGATTCTCCTCAATATATTCAGACATGGACCCGGTCTCCACTGCGGACAAAGGGTAGATACGCCCACGGGGAGGAGTAGAGCCGGGAATCAGGTCGATTGGACAATCGTATGGTCTATGAGGGGGTAATGTCTCTGCTTCTTTTTTATTGAAGACATCCGCATAAGACCAATAGGGAACCGGTAGACCGGGTAGACTGACTGGGGTAGGAGAAGGACGAGCAGGATGAACGGGAACTAGACAAGTCCTATGGCAGTCCTGTCCCCAGTGAAGGACTTCTCCGGTCTGCCAGTCAAGCACGGGTGCATGTTTCTGGAGCCAAGGTAGGCCTAACAAGAGTGCGTGAGAGAGTCCAGGCAGAACATGAAAGGAGATGCTCTCAGAATGCAGCATTCCCACCTACAGAGTTATGGATTCGGTGATGAGTTGGATGGGATGTGGTAAGAGGCCCCCATCCACGGCGGCGACAGATAAAGGTACGGCCAGAGGTTTGGTGGGAATGCGGTATTTCTCTACCAGAGACTGAGAAATGAGATTTCCAGCAGCTCCTGAGTCAAGTTGAGCCAATTCGAAATAGCGGTTCTCTCCGCAGGTGATAGAGACTGACAGCATCAGAGATGGAGAGGGTTTACTTTTGTCTAGGGCGACCTCTCTGAGCGATCCTAGACACAGGCGTTTCCCGACCTCTCTGGGCAGGAATGGATCCGGTGCTCCTTACTGCCACAGTAGAAGCAGCTCCCCTCGGCACGGCGTAAGTCTTGACGGGTTTTGACCATCTTGATCTGGTCGACCTGCATAGGCTCAGGTGAGTGTGCCTGGGGAGTAACGGAGGGAGTGACGGGTTTCTGGAAGGTGGGGGCTAGACGTGGAAACCTCCTCTCATGGGTAACCTCTCTGGCGCGCTCCTGGAATCGGATGTCAATCCGGGTGGCAAGTGTTATTAAGTCGTCGAGAGTGGTAGGAATGTCCCGACCGGCGAGTTCATACGGCCGGACAGACCCTCCCAGAAGACAGACACCAGAGCGTCGTTATCCCAGGCCAGCTCCGAAGCAAGGGTACAGAACCGTATGGCATATTGGCCCACGGTGAGATCTCCTTGACAGAGGCGTAGCAGAGACGATGTGGATGAGGTCTTCCGTCCGGGTTCGTCGAAGACTTTCCGGAAAGCCGTGAGAAAGGCTGGCAGGTCAGACACCAGGGGATCTCCTCTCTCCCACAGAGGATTTAGCCAAGCCAGAGCCTCCCCCGTGAGGTGGGACATGATAAAGGCTACTTTGGACCGGTCGGAGATAAACTGGTGGGACAAGAGTTCAAAGTGCAGGGTGCACTGGTTTATGAAGCCCCGAGCTTGAGCGGAGTCACCTCCGAAACGAGGAGGTGCAGAAAACCGGGGTCCGGGACAGGATACCATGGTATTGGTGGGCAGCGGCGCTGCCGGGTTGCGAGTCATGACACTAGCGGTGGTTGCAGGTGGAGCAGACAGAGTGTCCAGGCGAGAGTTGACACTCCGCAGGTGACTCAGGATGGACTTCTGTTGGGACCTCTGACGGGACAGTTCATGACATAGGTCCGAGAGTGAGGGAGCTTGGGTGCCACCGGATTCCATGGCCTGAGCAAACTGTAACGGATCTGGGAGGCGGAACCTCTGAGCAACTATACAAGGGGGCGGTCCTTGTAAGGAAGCGGGTGGCTCCCAGGGAAGACGGGCAGGTAATCACGGCAAGTGACAGGGACAGTCTCTGGGTAGAAGGGCAGGTAGTCACGGCAAGTGACAGGGACAGTCTCTGGGTAGAAGGGCAGGTAGTCACGGCAAGTGACAGGGACAGTCTCTGGGTAGAAGGACGGGTACTCACGGCAAGTGACAGGGACAGTCTCTGGACAGGCAGGTGGTCACGGCTAGTGACGGCAGAGCCTCCAGGTAGGCTAGCAGGCAGGTAGCAGGTGAGCGCTCCTAGGTGAGCAGGCGAGAGTCTCTGGACAGGCAGGTGGTCATGGCAAGTGACGGCGGAGCCACCAGGTAGGCTAGCAGGCAGGTAGCAGATGAGCGCTCCCAGGTGAGCAGACAGGAGTCTCTGGACAGGCAGGTGGTCACGGCAAGTGACGGCGGAGCCTCCAGGTAGGCTAGCAGGCAGGTAGCAGATGAGCGCTCCCAGGTGAGCAGACAAGAGTCTCTGGACAGGCAGGTGGTCACGGCAAGTGACGGCGGAGCCTCCAGGTAGGCTAGCAGGCAGGTAGCAGACCAGCGCTCCCAGGTGAGCGGGCAGGCTGGTCCATAGACAGACTGACAGGTGTCGGAAGGCAGACCGTCGGACCGCAGGCTTGCAAGCAGGTAAACGGATATCTGGCAGGTATCAAGCGGGAATCTGGCAGGTGACTGGCAGGTAACAGGCAGGAATTTGGCAGGTGACTGGCAGGTAACAGGCAGGAATCTGTCAGGTGACTGGCAGGTAACAGGCAGGAATCTGGCAGGCGACTGGCAGGTAACTGGAAACAGGACCTGAGGGCTGAAGCAGAGTGAAGGCTTTGCAACAACATTGCTCGGGCACCTCCATTTTGGAGGAGGTGCCTTATATATGGTGAAGTCCTCCGGCCATTGGCCGGGGACTCCTTAGGACGGCGCGCGCGGCCCCTTTAAGAGAGGGGGAGCGCGCGCCCTAAGCACCGTGGCCGGGAAGCAGCGCGCGCTGCCAGCAGAGCGGGAGGAAGACGCCGGTCACAGAGCGGAGAGGTGAGGGGAACAGCGTCCCTGCCTAGCAGGAGGCAGGGACGCCGACGCTACACCACAGTTATTTTGCCACCACTGAAGCCCCTTAGTGTACTTGCCGATTATGATACATACCCCTTACATGGTCCCCTATAGATTATCATGCCCCACAAATTGGCCCCACACAGTGTGATGTTCCCACATTCTTCTACCTACATAGTGTAATGATTCCACAAACCGCACACAGCAAGATGGTCTCCACAGTTCCCCACACAGTAAGATGGTCTCCACAGTACCCCATATAGTATGATGGTCTCCACAGCCCCCACACAGTATGGTAGGCTCTCCACTGTATTATTGTGCCCCACAGACTACCTGCAGTATGATGGTCCTCCCACACAGTAAGATGGTCTACACCACCCATGTCAAACTCTGGTCCGTGGGCCCCCCTCCCCCCTTGACATTGCACCTTCAACTCTACCCGAGCAGTAGGGGACCGGGGTAGATGTATTCATTTTTTTTTATGTGGGGCCCATTATACTGTATGGAGGACTATGTGTGACCATTATTCTGTATGGAGGACTATGTGGTACCCATTATTCTGTATGGAGGACTATGTGGGGCCCATTATTCTGTATGGAGGACTATGTGGAGCCATTCTTCTGTAAGGAATGATAAGGAAAAACGTCATCATTTGTAGAAATGTTTTTAATAAATATCAAGGTTGGCCCACGACTTTATCCAAGCTTTTAATTTTGGCTCCCTGTGTATTTGATTTAGATATCCCTGTTCTACACAGTATGGTGATCTCCCCCTCCCCCCCGACACACAGTATAATTCTCCCCCACACAAATTATGATTCCCCCCACAGCCTCCCCCACACAGTACGATGATCCACCACTCAATACTGATAGTCCCCCCCACTGTTACCCACACCCAGTATAATGGGCCCACCACAGCATCCCCTCACACACTATGATGGTCCTCCCACAGCACCCCCTGCAGTCCCACACACAATATGATGGTCAACCTCATATACAGTATGATGGGCCCCCAAAACAGTATGATGGTATCCCCACAGCCCCCCTATACAGTATGATGGTCCCCCCACAGCCCACAAAAAAAATCTTATACTCATATTCAAGCTCCCATCCAATGCAGCCACCTTCCCCTCTTTGATAGTTACTTCCTTGCAGTGGACGTGACCAGCGCAATGCATTGATATCATCTCGCCGACCAACCTTCATTGCATGGCACCAGCCTCCAGCAGTCTGCAGGCCGGAAGTAGCTTGTGTCCAGCTGCAGTAAGTCACAGAGCTCCTTCACAGCTGTTAACAGTGCCAGTGTCCTGAGGACACCAATACTGTTAACCATGTGATCACTTCATTGTTTTTAATGTGGCATATAGTATCTATTAGGAACAGTAGAGGTCATTACATGGGAGGGTGATGGGCCATTTTGTAAGGCATATAACTCCTTCCTGTTTGACGAGACAAACTGTTATGAATATGATCCATTAAAACTGTCCAATTAACTAAAGCATGGAGGTCATTACTTCAGGTTGACAGCACACACACCTATAGTGCCAGACTGGACGGCACTTGAAGAGGAAGTCAGAGATCAGCTGCAGCCCGGACTTCCTCTTCATGTTCAATCCGTACCAACTACCAAGGCGGGGACAGTGACACCAGCTCTGATTGAGCGCCAGGATCACGTGTCATTCCACCACACCAGAGCTCTGTGGTGGAACAGCACCAGCATGGAAGGAGAGTATAGTTTTTCTTATTAGGACCAAAACATTTAATTCAAGAAGGGGTTGTCCTAGTAGTGGACAATCCCTTTAAGTATCTATATGCATAAATCAATTGAGTGCTTGCTGGGACTTGCTGTACTACACATTGCAATATATGTGTCACATACAGTGGGGAAAAAAGTATTTAGTCAGCCACCAATTGTGCAAGTTCTCCCACTTAAAAAGATGAGAGAGGCCTGTAATTGACATCATAGTTAGACCTCAACTATGAGAGACAAAATGAGGAAACAAATCCTGAAAGTCACATTGTCTGAATTTGAAAGAATTTTTTTTAAAATTTTGGTGGAAAATAAGTATTTGGTCAATTACAAACAAGTAAGATTTCTGGCTCTCACAGACCTGTAACATCTTCTTTAAGAGGCTCCTCTGTCCTCCACTCATTACCTGTAGCACTGACACCTGTTTGAACTTGTTATCAGTATAAAAGACACCTGTCCGCAACCTCAAACAGTCACACTCCAAACTCCACTATGGTGAAGACCAAAGAGGTGTGGAAGGACACCAGAAACAAAATTGTAGCCCTGCACCAGGCTGGGAAGAATGAATCTGCAATAGGCAAGCAGCTTGGTGTGAAGAAATCAACTGTGGGAGCAATAATTAGAAAATGGAAGATATACAAGTCCACTGATAATCTCCCTTGATCTGAGGCTCCACACAAGATCCCACCCCGTGGGGTCAAAATGATCTCAAGAACAGTGAGCAAAAATCCCAGAACCACACGGGGGGGTCTAGTGAATTACCTGCAGAGAGCTGGGACCAAAGTTACACAGGCTACCATCAGCAACACACTATGCCGCCAGGGACTCAAATCCTGCAGTGCAAGACATGTCCCCCTGCTTAAGCCATTACATGTCCGGGCCCGTCTAAAGTTTGCTAGAGAGCATTTGGATGATCCAGAAGAGTACTGGGAGAATGTCATATGGTCAGATGAAACCAAAGTAGAACTGTTTGGTAGAAACACAACTCCTCGTGTTTGGAGGAGAAAGAATGCTGAGTTGCATCCAAAGAACACCATACCTACTGTGAAGCATGGGGGTGGCAACATCATGCTTTGGGACTGTTTCTTTGCCAAGAGATCAGGACGACAGATCTGTGTACACGAAAGAATGAATGGGGCCATGTATCATGAGATTTTGAGTGCAAATCTCCTTCCATCAGCAAGGGCATTGAAGATGAAACGTGGCTGGGTCTTTCAGCATGACAATGATCCCAAGCACACTGCCAGGGCAATGAAGGAGTTACTTCATAAGAAGCATTTCAAGGTCCTGGAGTGGCCTAGCCAGTCTCCAGATCTAAACCCTATAGAAAACCTTTGGAGGGAGCTGAAAGTCTGTGTTGCCCAACGACAGCCCCAAAACATCACTGCTCTAGAGGAGATCTGCATGGAGGAATGGGCCAACATACCAGCAACAGTATGTGCCAACCTTGCGAAAACTTACAGAAAACGTTTGACCTCTGTCATTGCTAACAAAGAATATATAACAAAGTACTGAGATTAACTTTTGTAATTGACCAAATACTTATTTTCCACCAAAATATGAAAAAAATTTCTTTCCAAATCAGACAATATGATTTTCAGGATTTGTTTTCTCATTTTGTCTCTCATAGTTGAGGTCTACCTATGATGTCAATTACAGGCCTCTCTCATCTTTTTAAATGGGAGAACTTGCACGATTGGTGGCTGACTAAATACTTTTTTCCTCACTGTATACTCTGGGACCTGCTCTTCCTACATCTGCTTCTGTAGTATTCATTTTTTGGGTGGCTCTGGTGGTGAAGGAGACATTGGGACCAGAAGCTATAGGCAGCAGACTCTTTTCAACTACTGAGAATGCATTTGCTAAGACCTGAAGTGCCATCCAGTCTGGCACTAGGGGTGTGTGTTCTGTCCACCTGGAGTAATCACCTCTATGCTTTGGTTAATTGGACAGTACCATAGCCTACTAAAGTTCCCAGCTTACTGCTGGTAGCTGCAAGATATAGTTAATTTTTGTTCTGGTTTTATCTGCAGTATCTTTGCTCCTGTTTTTTCTATTGTGTTTCTGTTCTGACCATAGCCAGAAACCAGTCACGTCCCTGGAAGAAGCGAGACGAAACGCACGTCGGGGTGAGAGGACTCTGCGGTCATCAGTACATGCATAGTGTTCAGGTAAAAACCTTGTTAGATCTTTACTCTAGTATGCACACCCTTATGATTAGACATTAGTTTCCTTAGAATCCTGACAGCGTAAGGAACTGGTTTACAATGGGCTATGTGCAATACTATAGGTAGTATAAATATAAGGTCACTATGGATATGGTGCTATAATATTGGAATCTTGTCACCTCTGATACTGATAGGCTATATACACTGCTCAAAAAAATAAAGGGAACACTTAAACTCCAAGTAAATCAAACTTCTGTGAAATCAAACTGTCCACTTAGGAAGCAACACTGATTGACAATCAATTTCACATGCTGTTGTGCAAATGGAATAGACAATAGATGGAAATTATTGGCAATTATCAAGACACCCTCAATAAAGGAGTGGTTCTGCAGGTGGGGACCACAGACCACATCTCAGTACCAATGCTTTCTGGCTGCTGTTTTGGTCACTTTTGAATGTTGGCTGTGCTTTCACACTCGTGGTAGCATGAGACAAACTCTACAACCCACAGAAGTTGCTCAGGTAGTGCAGCTCATCCAGGATGGCACATCAATGCAAGCTGTGGCAAGAAGGTTTGCTGTATCTGTCAGTGTAGTGTCCAGAGGCTGGAGGCGCTACCAGGAGACAGACCAGTACACCAGGAGACGTGGAGGGGGCTGTAGGAGGGCAACAACCCAGCAGCGGGACTGCTACCTCCGCCTTTGTGCAAGGAGAAACAGGAGGAGCACTGCCAGAGCCCTGCAAAATGACCTCCAGCAGGCCACAAATGTGCATGTTTGTGCAGAAACGGTTAGAAACCGACTCCATGAGGGTGGTATGAGGGCCCGACGTCCACAGATGGGGGTTGTGCTCACAGCCCAACACCGTGCAGGATGCTTGGCATTTGCCACAGAACACCAGGATTGGCAAAGTCGCCACTGGCGCCCTGTGCTCTTCACAGATGAAAGCAGGTCCACACTGAGCACAAGTGACAGACGTGATAGTCTGGAGACGCCGTGGAGAGCGATCTGCTGCCTGCAACATTCTTCAGCATGACCGGTTTGGCAGTGGATCAGTAATGGTGTGGGGTGGCATTTCTTTGGAGGGCCGCACAGCCCTCCATGTGCTCGCCAGAGGTAGCCTGACTGCCATTAGGTACCGAGATGAGATCCTCAGACCCCTTGTGAGACCATATGCTGGTGCAGTTGGCCCTGGGTTCCTCCTAATGCAGGACAATGCCAGACCTCATGTGGCTGGAGTGTGTCAGCAGTTCCTGCAAGATGAAGGCATTGAAGCTATGGACTGGCCCGCCCCTTCCCCAGACCTGAATCCGATTGAGCACATCTGGGACATCATGTCTCGCTCCATCCACCAACGTCACGTTGCACCACAGACTGTCCAGGAGTTGGCGGATGCTTTAGTCCAGGTCTGGGAGGAGATCTCACAGGAGACCATTCGCAACCTCATCAGGAGCATGCCCAGGCATTGTAGGGAGGTCATACAGGCACGTGGAGGCCACACACAATACTGAGCCTCATTTTGACTTGTTTTAAGGACATTACATCAAAGTTGGATCAGCCTGTAGTGTGTTTTTCCACTTTAATTTTGGGGGTGACTTCAAATCCAGGCCTCCATTGGTTAATAAATTTGATTTCCATTGATGATTTTTGTGTGATTTTGTTGTCAGCACCTTCAATTGTGTACAGAACAAAGTATTCAATGAGAATATTTCATTCATTCAGATCTAGGATGTGTTATATGAGTGTTCCCTTTATTTTTTGAGCAGTGTACATTGTATGATATAACAGTAATACCTAACATTAGGTGGACAGTGTTCCCTAACTATCTGTATATCTTTAAAAATAACACTTTCTTGAATTCCCATTGATGCTATCATTTTTTGCTGTATCCATGATGACGCTTTATGTATGCCTTATGTAGTTTTTTTATAGAGACTAATATTATTATTCTAGATGTAATCACAGTGCCCTCTAGAGGCATTTTCTGTTTTCAGTATCTTTATCTAAATAATGGATTTGATTCTTATCTACTGTATATATGAGTAGAATTTTGAATAAAGGTTGTATTCTTTTACTTTATTGTATGGAACTCTTCTTTTTTCTGGGATTTCTATTCTACCCTGGGAAAGGTTAACTAGAATGTGTGACGTCTGAAATATACACTTTCACATAACCCGGGCCTTTTTATGCCCTTGTGCAAATCTTATGGAGGAACTCAAATAAATAACTTTAACAAGTTTATTTCAAAATTGCAAGGTAAGATATGAAAAATGCACATTATTGAAATTATAAAGTATATTTAAAAGTAAGGCCTGGGTTATGCATTCTAGGGTTAATCCAGACTTATAAGGCCCAAGCTACTGCAGCACTTCACTTGACCTATTCTGATACACAAGTTAACCTAGCTGACTGATTTTCAGGTGAACATAAAGTTTTCTTTTCATTTAAGGAAATCTTTCACTTCTATTTCAGGCTCCATCCACATTTGTCTGGTTTTGAGACCCAGCGTGTGGGTCTCATCATTTCCCTGTTGCAGACCCCCAGACTTGGGCTTTATCCTTGCCCCTGGATGATGCTAAACTGTTGATTTTTTGTTGAGGCTTTGGGGCCCCTATAAGATGACCCTGACTAAGTAGCTTTTGCAGAAAGTAAATTAACAGTCCTCTACCAGGGACAATGTACTACTAAGGATTATTGCACTGAGTTTTGACATTGGGCCACTGACTCACAGTGGCATGGCCAGGCCCTTCACCATCGGTTCTGACCAAATCAAGGACATATTGGTACAGTTCCATTCTTCTGACTCCCCTGATTCAGCCACATCCGTGGCAATCTGTCTGGATAAGAAGTTGGGCGAAGCCGACAGGAGCGCACTGCTGACTCTGCATCTGCATACAAGACTGTTATCCTTACTGAAGAACCAATGCAGATTGGGGTGACTCAATCCCATTAACAACAAGGGATCAAGCTACAAAGACAGGCTCTTGGCAAAAACTGTGGAGACAACTGTCTAGGTGCACAGGTATTTACCTATCTTTCTGCAAAATTTTTGCTCCATATTTGTTTATCTTATCTAGAAAAATCTGTGTGGGTTAAGACCTTTATTAATTGAAGTTCCACAGCAAATTTTTTGATGCTGAGGTGGTGAGGGATCTTGTTTTGCCACTGCTAAAATTATGTTTTCCTACGAATGTCACTGCTATTGATACCCTTCTCTCCCAGGGTATGGGGAAACATATCACATGGATGTGTCTCTGCTTTACTCTTTGAATCTATGTAGTTTTTTTTTGTTCTTGAAAACCTTCCCGCGAGTGTGGCCCTGGGCATGGCGTGGTTACATAAATATAATCCCGTTATTGACTGGCACCAGGGTGATATTGTACACTGGAGACCTGAATGCCAGGGCCGATGTATGTCTTCATGTGTGAATTTGTCTAAAGCCAAACCCAGATCTATTTTCTGTGTCTGAATCTGAAAAATGAACCCCACACAGAGATTATGATGGCCAATTGATCTGATACCAAACTTATGTCTCCCCAAGGGTAAAATATACACTACTCAAAAAAATAAAGGGAACACTCAAATAACACATCCTAGATCTGAATGAATGAAAGATTCTCATTGAATACTTTGTTCTGTACAAAGTTGAATGTGCTGACAACAAAATCACACAAAAATCATCAATGGAAATCAAATTTATTAACCAATGGAGGCCTGGAATTGGAGTCATCCCCAAAATTAAAATGGAAACACACACTACAGGCTGATCCAACTTTAATGTAATGTCCTTAAAACAAGTCAAAATGAGGCTCAGTATTGTGTGTGGCCTCCACGTGCCTGTATGACCTCCCTACAACGCCTGGGCATGCTCCTGATGAGGCTCAGTATTGTGTGTGGCCTCCACGTGCCTGTATGACCTCCCTACAATGCCTGGGCATGCTCCTGATGAGGTTGCGGATGGTCTCCTGTGGGATCTCCTCCCAGACCTGGACTAAAGCATCCACCAACTCCTGGACAGTCTGTGGTGCAACGTGACGTTGGTGGATGAAGCGAGACATGATGTCCCAGATGTGCTCAATCGGATTCAGGTCTGGGGAACGGGTGGGCCAGTCCATAGCTTCAATGCCTTCATCTTGCAGAAACTGCTGACACACTACAGCCACATGAGGTCTGGCATTGTCCTGCATTAGGAGGAACCCAGGGCCAACCGCACCAGCATATGGTCTCACAAGGGGTCTGAGGATCTTATCTCGGTACCTAATGGCAGTCAGGCTATCTCTGGCGAGCACATGCAGGGCTGTGCGGCCCTTTAAAGAAATGCCACCCCACACCATTACTGACCCACTGCCAAACAGGTCATGCTGAAGGATGTTGCAGGCAGCAGATCGCTCTCCACGGCGTCTCCAGACTCTGTCACGTCTGTCACATGTGCTCAGTGTGAACCTGCTTTCATCTGTAAAGAGCACAGGGCACCAGTGGCGACTTTGCCAATCCTGGTGTTCTGTGGCAAATGCCAAGCGTCCTGCACTGTGTTGGGCTGTGAGCACAACCCTCATCTGTGGACTTCGGGCCCTCATACCACTCTCATGGAGTCGGTTTCTAACCGTTTGTGCAGACACATGCACATTTGTGGCCTGCTGGAGGTCATTTTGCAGGGCTCTGGCAGGGCTCCTCCTGTTCCTCCTTTCACAAAGGCGGAGGTAGCGGTCCTGCTGCTGGGTTGTTGCCCTCCTACGGCCCCCTCCACATCTCCTGGTGTACTGACCTGTCTCCTGGTAGCGCCTCCAGCCTCTGGACACTACGCTGACAGACACAGGAAACCTTCTTGCCACAGCTCGCATTGATGTGCCATCCTGGATGAGCTGCACTACCTGAGCAACTTCTGTGGGTTGTACAGTCCGTCTCATGCTACCACGAGTGTGAAAGCACAACCAACATTCAAAAGTGACCAAAACATCAGCCAGAAAGCATTGGTACTGATATGTGGTCTGTGGTCCCCACCTGCAGAAACACTCCTTTATTGAGTGTGTCTTTATAGTTGCCAATAATTTCCATCTATTGTCTATTCCATTTGACCAACAGCATGTGAAATTGATTGTCAATCAGTGTTGCTTCCTAAGTGGACAGTTTGATTTCACAGAAGTTTGATTCACTTGGAGTTATATTCTGTTGTTTAAGTGTTCCCTTTATTTTTTTGAGCAATGTATAATCTTTCTGATCCAGGACGTCAAGCTATGAAAATTATATAGCAGACAGTTTGTGAAAAAGGGATCAGCAGATTGTCTATGTCACCAGTAGGCAGTAATTTCTTTTTTTGTTGGTAAAAAAGATGGTGGTCTCAAACCATGTATTAACTATCAAGAAAATAATAAGATCACTGTAAAGAATCAGTATCCCCTGCCTCTCCTCCATGGTCTCTATAACCAGTTCTTGGTTCACCAAGATTGATCTCAGGGGTGCGTATACACCCCGTGCAGAATTATTAGGCAAATGAGTATTTTGATCACATGATACTTTTTATACATGTTGTCCTACTCCAAGCTGCATAGGCTTGAGAGCCAACTACCAATTAAGTAAATCTGGTGATGTGCATCTCTGTAATGAGGAGGGGTGTTGACTAATGACATCAACACCCTATATAAGGTGTGCTTAATTATTAGGCAACTTCCTTTCCTTTGGCAAAATGGGTCAAAAGAGAGATTTGACGGGCTCTGAAAAGTCCAAAATTGTGAGATGTCTTGCAGAGGGATGCAGCAGTCTTGAAATTTCCAAACTTTTGAAGCGTGATCACCGAACAATCAAGCGGTTCATGGCAAATAGCCAACAGGGTTGCAAGAAGCGTGTTGGCCAAAAAAGGCGCAAAATAACTGCCCATGAATTGAGGAAAATCAAGCGTGAAGCTGCCAAGATGCCATTCGCCACCAGTTTTGCCATATTTCAGAGCTGCAACGTTACTGGAGTATCAAAAAGCACAAGGTGTGCGATACTCAGGGACATAACCAAGGTAAGGAAGGCTGAAAAACGACCACCTTTGAACAAGAAACATAAGATAAAACGTCAAGAATGGGTCAAGAAATATCTTAAGACTGATTTTTCAAAGGTTTTATGGACTGATGAAATGAGCGTGACTCTTGATGGGCCAGATGGATGGGCCAGAGGCTGGATCAGTAAAGGGCAGAGAGCTCCACTCCGACTCAGACGCCAGCAAGGTGGAGGTGGGGTACTGGTATGGGCTGGTATCATCAAAGATGAACTTGTGGGATCTTTTAGGGTTGAGGATGGAGTGAAGCTCAACTACCAGACCTACTGCCAGTTTCTGGAAGACAACTTCTTCAAGCAGTGGTAAGTAAGAAGTCTGTATCGTTCACAGCGTGGCTGGCCAGTAAAGGTCTAAAAGAAGAAAAAATAATGACATGGCTGCCTTGTTCACCTGATCTGAACCCCATAGAGAACCTGTGGTCCATCATAAAATGTGAGATCTACAGGGAGGGAAAACAGTACACCTCTCGGAACAGTATCTGGGAGGCTGTGGTGACTGCTGCACGCAATGTTGATCGAAAACAGATCAAGCAACTGACAGAATCTATGAATGGAAGGCTGTTGAGTGTCATCATAAAGAAAGGTGGCTATATTGATCACTAATTTTTTGGTTTTTGTTTTTGCGTGTCAGAAATGTTTATTTCTAAATTTTGTGCACTGATATTGGTTTACCTGGTGAAAATAAACAAATGAGATGGGAATATATTTGGTTTTTATTAAGTTGCCTAATAATTCTGCACAGTAATAGTTACCTGCATAAACAGATATCCTCCTAAGATAGCCAAATCTAAAAAAAAAAACACTCCAACTTCCAAAAATATTAAGCTTGGATATTTATGAGTCTTTTCGGTTGATTGAGAACATAGTTGTTGATCAATAATAAAAATAATCCTCTAAAATACAACTTGCCCAATAATTCTGCACACAGTGTAGATGAGTGGAAGATGGCATTTAACACACCTAATAGTCTCTATGAATGTCTTGTGATGCCTTTAGGTATAAGTAATGCGCCAGCTGTTTTTCAAAATTTTGTTAAAAAACATTTTCAGAGATATAAATGGTGTCTGGATGACATCTTGGTTTATTCACCTGATATTAAGCCACACATTCTACATGTACGTACTGTACTCCAAAGACTAAGAAACAATTCCTTATTTGCTAAACTTGAAAAATGTGTTTCTCTGATGTTTGAAGAAAACTTCCTGGGGCATATCTTGTCCGCTAAAGGTTTCCCCATGGACCCCTCTAAGGTCCAACCTATTAAGGAGTGGGTGTAAGCCAATTGTCTGAAGGCCTCAGCGTTTTCTTGGGTTTGCCAACTACTATAGCAAATTGATTAAAAATGTTTCCAAGATTACCAAACTACTGACTGACTTGACTAAGTAGGGGCAGAAGTGATTAATTGGGAGCCTGAGTCTATCTGACTTTACTGAGCTAAAAAGGTGCATACAAAAGGTCATTTATCAAAATGGTTGATGGTGGTTTCCTCTCCTCATGTCTGTTCATCTTTGGTCCAGGTTTTGTGCACATAACGCTCATCTTTTCCACTTCGCCAGTGTTTGATTCCCTCTTGCTTCATCTGCTTATTGTTTTCTTCATTGATTTATTATTTAGCCATGATCGTTTATGCTTTTGGGCAGTTGTGTTTAGGTATCGCACTTGCACTTTATTATATGACTTTTCATCATGACACACTTATGACTTACCGTAAATCGTGTATTTTGTTTTCTTTGTGGGTATTTGATCTGTGCATATTCCCTTGGCACAACTTATTTTGTCTGCTCTACTACATTCATTGGCAGTTAGAGGTTTTCGGATTTTAACCTTATTGTGATCCTTTTTGAATGCAATGGTTGCCTTTTTTTAAAGGGAGCCGGTCACGTCATTTCAAGCATCTAAACTGTTCCCAGTGCGTTGTTAGTGTTGCAATGTGCATCACTAACATGTTATTTTCATTAAAATCAGCAGTCTAATCATGTCCCAAAAGCACTTTATAGGGTAATAGGGTGTGCTGAAATTTCGTTCAGTCATGGACATCACTGCCCACTCAACTTGATTGATTGTCCTGGAAGCGCCGATGTCACTTGAAACTGTTGTAAAATCCCACGCTTGCACAGTGCGGAGCAGTGTTTCCCAAACTCCAGTCCTCACGGACACCACAGGTTATGTTTTCAGGATCTCCTTAGTATTACACAGGTGATGGAAGTATCATCAAGGCATCAGGAATTCTCTCACCTGTGCAATACTATGGAAATCCTGAAAACATGACCTGTGGGGTCCGTGAGGACTGGAGTTTGGGAAACACTGGTGTGGAGCATGAAGCCGCTCTTGCGCAGTGTTGAGATCGGGCAGCCGCACTTGCGCAGCTTCTGGCTTGGAGTCGCACTCGCGCCCGGTTTAGCATGGAGCCACGCTTGCGCAGTGTCGATAGGGGAGCCGCGCATGCGTTGTGACGAGCGGCTCTCCACTTGACACCACCGCTCCACTTTACACACTGCGCCAGTGCGACTCCGAGCCACACAGGGCGCAAGTGCAGCTCCAAGCCACACACTGTGCAAGTGCAGCTGCCCGATCTCAACACTGCGCAAGCACGGATTCACGCTCCACACTGCGCAAGCTCGGATTCATGCTCCACACTGTGCAAGCTCGGATTCACGTTCCACACTGCGCAGGCGCGTATTCACGTTCCACACTTTTCAGGCGCGGATTCACGTTCCACACTGTGCGAGCTCGGATTCACGTTCCACACTGTGCAAGCTCGGATTCACGTTCCACACTGCGCAGGCGCGTATTCACGTTCCACACTGCGCAGGCGCGGATTCACGCTCCACACTGCGCAAGCACAGCTTCACGCTCCACACTGCGCAAGTACAGCTTCACGCTCCACACTGCGCAAGCACAGCATCACCCTCCACACTGCGCAAGCACAGCATCACCCTCCACACTGCGCAAGCACAGCTTCATGCGCCACACTGCGCAAGCCCAGCTTCACGCGCCACACTGCGCAAGCCTAGCTTCACGCGCCACACTGCGCAAGCACAGCTTCACGCGCCACACTGCGCAAGCACAGCTTCACGCGCCACACTGCGCAAGCCCAGCTTCACACTCCACACTCTTCAAGCACAGCTTCACGCTCCACACTGCGCAAGTACAGCTTCACGCTCCACACTGCGCAAGCACAGCATCACCCTCCACACTGCGCAAGCACAGCATCACCCTCCACACTGCGCAAGCACAGCTTCATGCGCCACACTGCGCAAGCCCAGCTTCCCGCGCCACACTGCGCAAGCCCAGCTTCACGCGCCACACTGCGCAAGCACAGCTTCACGCGCCACACTGCGCAAGCACAGCTTCACGCGCCACACTGCGCAAGCCCAGCTTCACACTCCACACTCTTCAAGCACAGCTTCACGCTCCACACTGCACAAGCGCAGCTTCACGCTCCACACTGCGCAAGCGCAGCTTCATGCTCCACACTGCGCAACCGCTGATTCACGCTCTACACTGCGCAAGCGCTGATTCACGCTCTACACTGCGCAAGCACAGCGTCACGCTCCACACTGCGCAAGCACAGCGTCACGCTCCACACTGCGCAAGCCCAGCTTCACACTCCACACTGCGCAAGCACAGCTTCACGCTCCACACTCTTCAAACACAGCTTCACGCTCCACACTGCATAAGCGCAGCTTCACGCTCCACACTGCACAAGCGCAGCTTCACGCTCCACCCTGCGCAAGCTCAGCTTCACGCTCCACACTGCACAAGCACAGCTTCATGCTCCACACTGCGCAAGCGCGGATTCACGCTCTACACTGCGCAAGCACTGATTCACGCTCTACACTGCGCAAGCACAGCTTCACGTTCCACACTGCACAAGCACAGCTTCACGTTCCACGCTGCGCAAGCACAGCTTCACGTTCCACGCTGCACAAGCATAGCTTCACGCTCCACAGTGCGCAAGCACAGCTTCACGTTCCACACATCACAAGCACAGCTTCACGTTCCACACTGCACAAGCACAGCTTCACGCTCCACACTGCGCAAGCACAGGTTCACGCTCCACACTGCACAAGCACAGCGTCACGCGCCACACTGCGCAAGCACAGCTTCACGCGCCACACTGCGCAAGCCCAGCTTCACACTCCACACTCTTCAAGCACAGCTTCACGCTCCACACTGCGCAAGCGCAGCTTCACGCTCCACACTGCGCAACCGCTGATTCACGCTCTACACTGCGCAACCGCTGATTCACGCTCTACACTGCGCAAGCGCTGATTCACGCTCTACACTGCGCAAGCACAGCGTCACGCTCCACACTGCGCAAGCACAGCGTCACGCTCCACACCGCGCAAGCCCAGCTTCACACTCCACACTGCGCAAGCACAGCTTCACGCTCCACACTCTTCAAACACAGCTTCACGCTCCACACTGCATAAGCACAGCTTCACGCTCCACACTGCACAAGCGCAGCTTCACGCTCCACCCTGCGCAAGCACAGCTTCACGCTCCACACTGCACAAGCACAGCTTCATGCTCCACACTGCGCAAGCGCGGATTCACGCTCTACACTGCGCAAGCACTGATTCACGCTCTACACTGCGCAAGCACAGCTTCACGTTCCACACTGCACAAGCACAGCTTCACGTTCCACGCTGCGCAAGCACAGCTTCACGTTCCACGCTGCACAAGCATAGCTTCACGCTCCACAGTGCGCAAGCACAGCTTCACGTTCCACACATCACAAGCACAGCTTCACGTTCCACACTGCGCAAGCACAGCTTCACGCTCCACACTGCGCAAGCACAGGTTCACGCTCCACACTGCGCAAGCACAGGTTCACGCTCCACACTGCGCAAGCACAGCTTCACGCGCCACACTGCGCAAGCACAGCTTCACGCGCCGCACTGCGCAAGCCCAGCTTCACACTCCACACTCTTCAACCACAGCTTCACGCTCCACACTGCGCAAGCGCAGCTTCACGCTCCACACTGCGCAAGCGCAGCTTCATGCTCTACACTGCGCAACCGCTGATTCACGCTCTACACTGCGCAAGCGCTGATTCATGCTCTACACTGCTCAAGCACAGCGTCACGCTCCACACTGCGCAAGCACAGCGTCACGCTCCACACCGCGCAAGCCCAGCTTCACGCTCCACACTGCGCAAGCACAGCTTCACGCTCCACACTCTTCAAACACAGCTTCACGCTCCACACTGCATAAGCGCAGCTTCACGCTCCACACTGCACAAGCGCAGCTTCACGCTCCACACTGCGCAAGCGCAGCTTCACGCTCCACCCTGCGCAAGCACAGCTTCACGCTCCACACTGCACAAGCACAGCTTCATGCTCCACACTGCACAAGCGAGGATTCACGCTCTACACTGCGCAAGCACTGATTCACGCTCTACATTGCGCAAGCACAGCTTCACGTTCCACACTGCACAAGCACAGCTTCACGCTCCACACTGCGCAAGCACAGCTGCACGTTCCACGCTGCACAAGCATAGCTTCACGCTCCACAGTGCGCAAGCACAGCTTCACGCTCCACAGTGCGCAAGCACAGCTTCACGTTCCACACATCACAAGCACAGCTTCACGTTCCACACTGCACAAGCACAGCTTCACGCTCCACACTGCGCAAGCACAGGTTCACGCTCCACACTGCGCAAGCTCAGCTTCACGCTCCACACTGCACAAGCACAGCTTCACGCTCCACACTGCGCAAGCACAGCTTCACGCTCCACACTGCGCAAGCACAGCTTCACGCTCCACACTGCGCAAGCACAGCTTCACGCTCCACACTGCGCAATCACAGCTTCACGCTCCACACTGTGCAAGCACAGCTTCACGCTCCACACTGCGCAATCACAGCTTCACGCTCCACACTGTGCAAGCACAGCTTCACGCTCCACACTGTGCAAGCACAGCTTCACGCTCCACCCTGCGCAAGCGCGGATTCACGCTCTACACTGCGAAGCACAGCGTTACGCTCCACACTGTGCAAGCACAGCTTCACGCTCCACACTGCGCAAGCACAGCTTCACGCTCCACACTGCGCAAGCACAGCTTCACGCTCCACATTGCGCAATCACAGCTTCACGCTCCACATTGCGCAAGCACAGCTTCACGCTCCACACTGTGCAATCACAGCTTCACGCTCCACATTGCGCAATCACAGCTTCACGCTCCACACTGCGCAATCACAGCTTCACGCTCCACATTGCGCAATCACAGCTTCACGCTCCACATTGCGCAAGCACAGCTTCACGCTCCACACTGTGCAAGCACAGCTTCACGCTCCACACTGTGCAAGCACAGCTTCACGCTCCACCCTGCGCAAGCACGGATTCACGCTCTACACTGCGAAGCACAGCGTTACGCTCCACACTGCGCAAGCACAGCTTCACGCTCCACACTGCGCAAGCACAGCTTCACGCTCCACACTGCGCAAGCACAGCTTCACGCTCCACATTGCGCAATCACAGCTTCACGCTCCACATTGCGCAAGCACAGCTTCACGCTCCACACTGTGCAATCACAGCTTCACGCTCCACATTGCGCAATCACAGCTTCACGCTCCACACTGCGCAATCACAGCTTCACGCTCCACATTGCGCAATCACAGCTTCACGCTCCACATTGCGCAAGCACAGCTTCACGCTCCACACTGCGCAAGCACAGCTTCACGCTCCACACTGCGCAAGCACAGCTTCACGCTCCACACTGCGCAAGCACAGCTTCACGCTCCACATTGCGCAATCACAGCTTCACGCTCCACATTGCGCAAGCACAGCTTCACGCTCCACACTGTGCAATCACAGCTTCACGTTCCACATTGCGCAATCACAGCTTCACGCTCCACACTGCGCAAGCACAGCTTCACGCTCCACACTGTGCAATCACAGCTTCACGCTCCACATTGCGCAATCACATCTTCACGCTCCACACTGCGCAATCACAGCTTCACGCTCCACATTGCGCAAGCACAGCTTCACGCTCCACACTGCGCAAGCACAGCTTCACGCTCCACACTGCGCAAGCACAGCTTCACGCTCCACACTGCGCAAGCACAGCTTCACGCTCCACACTGCGCAAGCACAGCTTCACGCTCCACACTGCACAAGCACAGCTTCACGCTCCACACTGCACAAGCACAGCTTCACGCTCCACACTGCGCAAGCGTGGGATTTTACAACGGTTTCAAATGACGTTGGCGCTTCCAAGACAATCAATCAAATTGAGTGGGCAGTGATGTCCATGACTGAATGAAAATTAAGTACACCCCTATGACTAAATGAGCAGGTACAATATAAGCATATAAAGTGCTTTTTGGGACATGATTAGACTGCCGATTTTAATAAAAATAACATGTTAGTGATGCACATTGCAACACTAACAGCGCACTGGGAACAGTTTAGATGCTTGAAATTACGTGACCGGTTCCCTTAAATGTGTCTTTTTGTTCTGTGTCTGGTTGATAATAAACTTTACAAATATATATTTTTTGATAAATCACCTTATTCATGCACCTTTTTTGCTGCTATAGTATATTTAAAATTGCATATGGGTCGGACTTGACAATTAGCACAGTGCAGATCATTTTTTGCCTTTTACATTTACTGAGCTAAGGGAACTTTTTTTGTCTGACCCGATATTGGTTCAGCCCCGTCTAGAGCATCCTTATATTGTGGACACCTATGAGGTTGGGATTGCAGTGGTGCTATCAGGTTAAGTGGTTAATTTTTTACTGTGATCTATACATCATTTCCCTTATTTACATTATGTTTCTCTGGGAGTTGTGCTAACTTTAAATCGCACCTGTCAGAGGGATTGTGATCAGTAAACTTCATGCGCTGTCAGGTAGGCAACATTACACTGTTTAAAATTATACCTTGGTTGATGAAATCCATCCTGTGGTTCTTGTGTAATCTTTACTTTCAGTTTGGAGATAATCATATGCTCGTGCTCCATGGTAGCCTGTGGGTGGCCTGTGGGGGGTGCGCTATCTGGTGCTCTGCTTACATATTCATCTGTATGCTCTTATGACAGCTCACTGATCGTTCACTGACCTATTTTACATACTGAATCTAGTAGTGCAGGGCTAGGTAAAATAGGAAGCAGGTCAGTGAAGGCACAGTGAGCTGTCGTAAAAGCATACAGATGAATATGTAATCAGAGCACCAGATAGAGCGCCCCCCACAGGCTGCCCCGGAGCATAAGCATATCATTATCTCCAAACTGAAAGTAAAGATTACACAAGAACCACAGGACTGATTTCATCAACCAAGGTATCATTTTAATCAGTGTAATGTCGCCCACCTGACAGTTTATATAGTTTATTGAGCACAATCCTGCTGACAGGTGCGCTTTAAGAGCCACGAGCCACCTCTTGAGGACCACTTATGAGGATCTGGGTCCTGAGACTCACCCATCTACTGTGAGCTACAGAGTGGCTATTTGAGATATCAGTCAGACCCAACCCCCCCCCCCCCCCACTGATGTCTATCACATGTTAGGTAGTACTTATCAATGATTTATTTTTTTAAATGAGAGAAAAATATTTAGATTTGAGAGTCCTCAGTGGTTGATACCTTTTAATGGCTAACTGAAAAGATGGTAACAAATTGCAAGCTTTCAAGACTACTCAGGTCTCTTCATCAGGCTAGTATACCACAAAATCTGAAGAGTCACATATTTATACACAATAAGACACAAAAATAATGCAATAGATAAGACAGGTGATGAAAAGCAGAGTTATTATGGAAGAGATAAACAGTTCTGGCTATAAATATTTTAGCAGTTAATAGATAAGGAGTGTGAAGGTTTTATTGTCCTGTGACTAGGTCCAGTGTTATGATGGCCTCACAAGTCTGAGGGGCACATTCCTTAGTTGATGTAGAATGACACTGGTGAGGCCATCATAACACTGGACCTAGTCACAGGACAATAAAACCTACACACTCCTTATCTATTAGCTTCTAAAATATTTATAGCCAGAACTGTTTATCTCTTCCATAATAACTCTGCTTTTCATCACCTGTATTAACTATTGCATTATTTTTGTGTCTTATTTTGTATAAATATGTGACTCTTCAGATTTTGTGGTATACTATGCCTGATGAAGAGACCTGAGTAGGCTCGAAAGCTTGCAATTTGTTACCATCTTTTCAGTTAGCCATTAAAAGGTGTAACATACCTGGCGGCGTCCTTGCATAGTGGTCCATCTCTCACTGTCAGACTATCACTCTGGCATTCCTCCATGCTGTCTGCTTGCCTCTGTTTCTTCTGCTTAAGGGCGGCGCCCGATCACTTCCTGCTTCTTGTAGCTGCTGCGGGCACACCCCTTGTGCGTCCTCAGCCTATTGCTGTCACCTGGTATTTAACCCAGCTCTTTCCTGGAATCCTTGCCTGAGCATTGTGTACTGTCAGTTGGCTTCTGGTCGCTGACGTGCCAGGTCCTGTCCATGTTTCCTGCCTTGCGGTATCAGTTCCCGTGTCTGAACTGAGTCCTATCTGTGTTCTCTTGCCTGCTGCCTTTCCTGGAGGCTGTATTTCCAGGCCCGTGTGAACACGCTCTTTGCCTGTTCATCTTGCCCTCTGGGGGCCGCATACCCAGACTCGCTCCTGTATCTCGCTTCAGTAACAGTTCCTGTCTGAACTGTCTCCTAACCTGCTTCCTGTTTTTCTCTGTGTCCGTACCTTCCCTTTCTTCTGCTTTGTCTGAACAAGCACTTGGCTTTATCTTGGCTCGTTCCTGTATTTGTCGCAGTAACAGTTCCTGTCTGAACTGTCTCCTAACCTGTCTCCTGTTTTTCTCTATGTCCGTACCTTCCCTTTTTCTGCAGAGTCTGAACCTGCACCTAACTCCTTCTCGTTGTCGCTGTACTTCTGTTTGTGAGTTTAGAGTTCACTCGCTACTTCATTGCAAGTATCGATTGTGTATCTGGTTCTGCCTTTCCCTTCCTGTCTGTTCCGTGTGAACAGAGCCCTGTCCCTTGTGCTGCTTTACTCACCGCTCTTGCGGTTTCCGCTTTGCTCTGCCTTGCTCATCGCTCTTGCGGTTTCCGCTCTGCTCTGCCTTGCTCACCGCTCTTGCGGTTTCCGCTCTGCTCTGCCTTGCTCACCGCTCTTGCGGTTTCCGCTCTGCTCTGCCTTGCTCACCGCTCTTGCGATTTCCGCTCTGCTCTGCCTTGCTCACCGCTCTTGCGGTTTCCGCTCTGCTCTGCCTTGCTCACCGCTCTTGCAGTTTCCACTCTGCTCTGCCTTGCTCACCGCTCTTGCGGTTTCCGCTCTGCTCTGCCTTGCTCACCGCTCTTGCGGTTTCCGCTCTGCTCTGCCTTGCTCACCGCTCTTGCGGTTTCCGCTCTGCTCTGCCTTGCTCACCGCTCTTGCGGTTTCCACTCTGCTCTGCCTTGCTCACCGCTCTTGCGGTTTCCGCTCTGCTCTGCCTTGCTCACCGCTCCGGCAGTCTCGCTCTGCTCTGACCCTTTGCTCGCTGCTCCGGCAGTCTCGTCCTGCTCTGACCCTTTGCTCGCTGCTTCGGCAGTCTTGTTCTGCTCCTCTCTCGCTCACCGCTCCAGGCGACCTTGTCCTGCTCTTCTCTCGCTCACCGCTCCAGGTGGTCTCGTCTTGTTCTGCTCTTGCTCGCCGCTCTGGGCGGCCTCACTCTGCTGTGTTTGTCCACCGCATCTGCGGTTCTGTTCCTGAGTCCCAGTCTGTACTGGGTCCTATCCACTCGGTGCTCCAACCTGTCGTACCTGCCAGTACCTCCCTGCCTGCATACCAGTCGTGCTTACCAGCATCCGCCAGCCTGCATACCAGCCGTGTCTGCCTATACCCAGCAGTCTGTGTGCCAGCCTAACCTACCTGTTCCTGTATTCCCCTGTGTGGGTCATCAGCCGTGTCCGGGGTCTGTCCTGGAGTAGCACCTGGTCCCTCTGCTCGGTTCCTTCTTGGTGCACTGGCATCGTATGCCGTCGTGCGACACTGGTCGGATCGGGTGGATACTTAGTTACGCCCCTCCAGGCATTCACTCTCTGGCACAGTCCAGTGGAATCACTACATATACACGCAAACGCCACTCAGCCCGGGCGTGTGCATTACCGCATGCTCAGGCCATGGTTCCCGTTGAGCCCCACGGCCTTCGCTCTCTGACACGTTTTCCAGCGAATACGTGGTTTAGAAGAAATGTTTTTGTTTTTTTTTTGCTACCAGCTGAGTTTCAGGCGAATTACGCACCCGTCCAGATGGATCTATCAGCACTCGTTCCTGCCGATCCGCCACGGTATTATGGGGATCCAAGACAGAGTCGTGCATTTGTGAAGCAATGCATGCTACACTTCAAGTTCTACCCTCTTTGTTTTCCCACCGATCGGGCTAAGGTGGGATTCATGATGTCTTTCCTAGCGGGTGATGCCTTGATATGGATCACCCCCCTATGGGACGCACAGGATCCTATTGTCCTGGACATAATGGCCTTCCTGGTGGCCTTTCTAATGGTCTTTGATGACCCTAATCCAGAGGCTCCTGCTGAAGCTTCACTTCCCAATAACTCGGAGCAGCCCCGTTGGGTAATGTGTGTGGGTAGCGCACTAGTCCTCCTGCCCGAAGAGACTTCTGCCCACCTAGAATCCACACAGGATGACTACGCTCTCCGGAATACTTCTCCCAACCTCAAGAGGCAGTCCAGATGTGCTAGGCGTGGAGGCAAGCCGTCACGCCAGGGTCTGTCCTCCCAAAGACCTCCTGATCCCAACCTTGAAGTCCCTGCTGAAGCTTCACTTCCCAGTATCCCGGAGCAGCCACGACGGGTAATGTGCGTGGGTAGCGCACCAGTTCTCCTGCCCGAAGAGACTTCTGCCCACCTAGAATCCACACAGGAGGACTTCCTGCACCCGGTATCTGATGCGTCACCCACTTTAACCGGTGAGCCTGTCCAAGGGTACTCTGAAGCAGTGATTACCTCCGAGTCTGTGCATCTCTACTACCTGGCGGAGGACCCCCTGTTGCCTCCTGAATCCTCCGGGATACCACCTGATGACAAATGGAGAGAGACTTCCCTACACCTGGTACCCGATACTTCGTCCGCTCCGTCCTGTGAGCCTGACAATGGGTACCTCAAAGCGGTAGTTAACCCCGAGTCTCTAAACCCCTCCGACCAGACAGAGGACCTCCAGTTGTCTCCAGAACTTTTCGGGGTGCTACCTGGTAGCGAATGGACAGAGTCTTCCCTATACTCTGTACCTGATACCTCGCCCGCTTCTTCCAGTGAGTTCGACCTAGTGTACTCCGAAGCAGAGGTTATTCCTGAGTCTCTACACCCCTCCGACCAGGCGGAGGACCTCCAGTTGTCTCCTGAACCCTTCGGGGTGCTACCTGATAGCGAATGGACAGAGACTCTCCTATACTCGGTACCTGATACCTCGCCCGCTTCTTCCAGTGAGTCCGACCTAGTGTACTCCGAAGCAGAGGTTACCCCCGAGTCTCTGCACCCCTCCAACCCGGCGGAGGACTTCCAGTTGTCTCCTGAACCCTCTGGGATGCTACCTGATAAGTGGAGAGAGACTTCCTTGTGTGCTGTTCCTGGTACTCCACCCGTTTCGTCTGTTGCTGAGGATGGCTGGATAGGAGGTAGCATCCTAGCTACCCAGATGAGACCAGTTTTGTCTCTTCCTGTGGACAGTAGAAGTAATCTCCTTGAAGAGAAGGATTGGCCCTCAAATTCCCTGCGGAAGATTCTGGCAGGACTGAAGAAGAGGGGGCGTAAGGGGTGGGGGTACTGTAACATACCTGGTGGCATCCTTGCATAGTGGTCCATCTCCCACTGTGCAAGAGCGCGCACTTGATTTCCAGTCCAGACTATCACTCTGGCTTTCCTCCATGCTGTCTACTTGCCTCTGTTTCTTCTGCTTAAGGGCGGCGCCCGATCACTTCCTGCTTCTTGTAGCTGCTGCGGTCACACCCCTTGTGCGTCCTCAGCCTATTGCTGTCTGTCACCTGGTATTTAACCCAGCTCTTTCCTGGAACCCTTGCCTGAGCATTGTGTTCTGTCAGTTGGCTTCTGGTCGCTGACGTGCCATGTCCTGTCTGTTTCCTGCCTTGCGGTATCAGTTCCCGTGTCTGAACTGAGTCCTGTCTGTGTTCTCTTGCCTGCTGCCTTTCCTGGAGGCTGTATTTCCAGGCCCATGTGAACACGCTCTTTGCCTGTTCATCTTGCCCTCTGGGGGCCGCATACCCAGACTCGCTCCTGTATCTCGCTTCAGTAACAGTTCCTGTCTGAACTGTCTCCTAACCTGCTTCCTGTTTTTCTCTGTGTCCATACCTTCCCTTTCTTCTTCTTTGTCTGAACCAGCACTTGGCTTTACCTTGGCTCGTTCCTGTATTTGTCGCAGTAACAGTTCCTGTCTGAACTGTCTCCTAACCTGTCTCCTGTTTTTCTCTATGTCCGTACCTTCCCTTTTTCTGCAGAGTCTGAACCTGCACCTAACTCCTTCTCGTTGTCGCTGTACTTCTGTTTGTGAGTTTAGAGTTCACTCGCTACTTCATTGCAAGTATCGATTGTGTATCTGGTTCTGCCTTTCCCTTCCTGTCTGTTCCGTGTGAACAGAGCCCTGTCCCTTGTGCTGCTTTACTCACCGCTCTTTCGGTCTCTGCTCTGCCCTGCTCACCACTCTTGCGGTTTCCGCTCTGCTCTGCCTTGCTCACCGCTCTTGCGGTTTCCGCTCTGCTCTGCCTTGCTCACCGCTCTTGCGGTTTCTGCTCTGCTCTGCCTTGCTCACCGCTCTTGCGGTTTCCGCTCTGCTCTGCCTTGCTCACAGCTCTTGCGGTTTCCGCTCTGCTCTGCCTTGCTCACCGCTCTTGTGGTTTCCGCTCTGCTCTGCCTTGCTCACCGCTCTTGCGGTTTCCGCTCTGCTCTGCCTTGCTCACCGCTCCGGCAGTCTCGCTCTGCTCTGACCCTTTGCTCACTGCTCCGGCAGTCTCGCTCTGCTCTGACCCTTTGCTCGCTGCTCCGGCAGTCTCGCTCTGCTCTGACCCTTTGCTCGCTGCTCCGGCAGTCTCGCTCTGCTCTGACCCTTTGCTCGCTGCTCCGGCAGTCTCGTCCTGCTCTGACCCTTTGCTCGCTGCTTCGGCAGTCTCGTCCTGCTCCTCTCTCGCTCACCGCTCCAGGCGGCCTTGTCCTGCTCTTCTCTCGCTCACCGCTCCACGCGGTCTCGTCTTGTTCTGCTCTTGCTCGCCGATCTGGGCGGCCTCACTCTGCTGTGTTTGTCCACCGCATCTGCGGTTCTGTTCCTGAGTCCCAGTCTGTACTGGGTCCTATCCACTCGGTGCTCCAACCTGTCGTACCTGCCAGTACCTCCCTGCCTGCATACCAGTGGTGCTTACCAGCATCCGCCAGCCTGCATACCAGCCGTGTCTGCCTATACCCAGCAGTCTGTGTGCCAGCCTAACCTACCTGTTCCTGTATTCCCCTGTGTGGGTCAACAGCCGTGTCCGGGGTCTGTCCTGGAGTAGCACCTGGTCCCTCTGCTCGGTTCCTCCTTGGTGCACTGGCGTCGTATGCCGTCGTGCGACCCTGGTCGGATCGGGTGAATACCTAGTTACGCCCCTCCAGGCATTCACTCTCCGGCACGGTCCAGTGGAATCACACGCACACGCCGCTCAGCCCGGGCGTGTGCATTACAAAAGGTATCAACCACTGAGGACTCTCAAATCTAAATATTTTTCTATCTACACGGTACAAGAATATATATATTTTCCCTATTTTAAATGATAAGTACTCTTAAAAAACAATCCTTAAAAAGGGTATTAAAAACATTAATTAATTAATTTTTAAGTACAGTAATTATTTTGGTGACCCAACAACCAAAATGTTATGGCTGGTAAACAACCACTTGTACAGAATGATGAAGGCTTTCTGGTGATTGAGGGTTCCGATAGCCTATATTTCCAGCATACGCGGTGAGTTTACACTGGAGCAAGCAGCCTGGTGGAATATATTACCACAGTCATGGTTTTTCCTATCTCCTGCACGGCTGCACAGTCATTCCATCAGTCAGCTCCAGCTTTTAGTGCTAGCCGCCTTGGTCACCCTGGGGATCCTGCAGGTGAGACTTCAGGCTTCTAAATATAGAGCATTTCCCATGGAAGGACGTCCCTATTTCCGACATAGGGAAGGGGGTTGATTATTAGGATTTGTATGACTTACTCTATAAGATATAGCATGGACTGTAAATATTTGATGCTTTCCTCTCTACAGGAGAGACAGCGCAGCTGGAGTGTTGCAGGTTGAAGCATTGTGTCCTACAGCCCTGGAGCATCATTCATCAGCACTGGACAGCTCCACCTCCAATGCTACATCCACTAGGATCTGCCTCCTGCCTCTCCTCCCAGGCTTCCCATTGCATTCCTGCTTCCCTCTGCCAGCACACTGCCTGCTGTTCACACATCACACAAATGGGTGCTGACTTTTCGGCTCTCTTCGCTGGCTGATCTGGGAAGGAGCGCCCACATGACATCTCACTTTCAGGCTTGATCATCGACATCACATTCATTGGGTTATTGTGGAGGTCACACACCCTCAGCCCGTTGTGTCCGAATCCTTGGATCACAAAAGATGTTGGGGAAGGATTACATGCTCGCTATCATTATTGTAAATTATGATGGTAAGTCAATGACTGTTACGGGGCATAAGAGCTAAGTACAGAGGTGCCTGGCTGTATCTCTGCAGGCTTTCATGATGGCTTCCTGGACCATCATCAGGTAAGCTGTAAGTAACCGCCATACAACATGCATAGAACTTACTGTACCGCACACATTTATTGTTCTATACCGTTATTATACTTTCTCGGTTCCTATGTGACATACTTTTTCACTCTTTATGTAGCACAGGTTATATCAAATATGTATTGGTTGTCATCCATTTCATCCATTTCTCTATTCAGAGATTGTAACAGTGTTTTACCAAAGCTGTGATGAAGTTTACAATGTATGTGTACATCAAATATAGCAGCACATAAAAGGCCCATATCTCTAAAACCTAAAAACTTGGATACAGTAAGATTTTTGGTGACTGTCTTAATGTGGTTGCAGTACATTAGGGGTCTCAGTGGGACCCCATTCACCTGCAATGTAGCAGCAGCACATAGAGAGCTCTGCCTGCACAATCTGTGCTGCTGCCAAAGCCACCGTGTAGTCCTAGCCTTCCCCATAACTATTGGGTAGAACAGGGGCGTGATAACAGACACGTATGTGTAGATGTGATGTCACCACTGCTGCTTACCAACCGATACTAAAAGGTCTTTGTCACCAGAGAGCAGCAGAGACCCTGATTCCAGTGATGTGTCACTTACTGGGCTGCTTGCTGTAGTTTGATAAAATCACTGTTTTGTCAGCAGGAGATTATCACTAGGGCAGGGGTGGGCAAATAATTTTCCCAAGGGGCCACATGAGTTGCTGTGATTGTTGTGGAGGGCCAAACTAACTGGTTCTGCTTATTATTATTGTTCTATATTAATTTTCCTCATTGAATATTGAACAGAATTAAGTCTGCTGATTCGCTGCTACTGTTAATACATGTTAGGATAGGGCTTATTGTAACCTGTGTTCTTACCTGTACCAGGTAATCAAAACCATGTCATTTACTGCTTTTTATGAAGTTTATTTAAGCACCACTCCAGCGTTTGTTTGTATTTTTCAGCACCGGAGTGGCGTTTTAAATTTAAGCCCCCTGTCCCCCCGGTCATATACTCACCTTCCGGCAACTACACCGGACCTGCAGCGCCATCTTTTGACAGTAGCTTATGACTGGCCAGAAGTCAGAAGCTACGTCACAAGAGCTCAATAGAAGACTGACAGCCAGAACAAGGTTCTCATAGACTTGTATTGAAAAGTGAGTATCAGACAAGAGGCAAGGGACTTACTTTTAAAGCACCACTCCAGCGGTGCAGTAAAAAAAATGCTGGAGTAGTTCTTTTAAATCAGTAAATCACACTGCTCCATTCAGCCCTTGTATTTTGAGCAACAGCTGCCTATACAGTATGATGATCCACAGCCCTAAAGACAGTATGATGTCCCCACATAGTACGATGTTTCCACACAACACTTCAAACAGTATAATGTCCCCACAAAATACCCCTACACAGTATGATTTCCCCACACACCTTCACTAAACAGTATTATGTCCCCACAGCCCCCCATGCAGAATATTACTACACAGCTCCCTTACACAGTATTATGTCCCCACACAGCCACTTACACAGTATTATGTCCCGACACAGCCACTTACACAGTATTATGTCCTCACACTGCCCCTTTACACAGTATTATTCCCCTGCACAATTTTCTTGCACAATATTATGTCCCCACACAACCTTTTCATTCAGAATGATGTCCCCACACAGCCCCCTTACACTGTATTCTTTTACCACACAGCCCCTTCATTCAGAATGATGTCCCCTCACAGCCCCCTTACACTGTATTATTTCCCCACACAGCCTCTTCATTAAGGATGATATCCCCACACTGCCCCTTTACACAGTATTATGTCCTCACACTGCCCCTTTACACAGTATTATTCCCCTACACAGTTTTCTTGCACAATATTATGTCCCCACACAACCTTTTCATTCAGAATGATGTCCCCACACAGCCCCCTTACACTGTATTCTTTAAGCACACAGCCCCTTCATTCAGAATGATGTCCCGACACAGCCCCCTTACACTGTATTATTTCCCCACACAGCCTCTTCATTAAGGATGATGTCCCCACACAGCCCCCTTACACTGTATTATTTCCCCACACAGCCTCTTCATTCAGAATGATGTCCCCACACAGCCCCCTTACACTGTATTCTTTTACCACACAGCCCCTTCATTCAGAATGATGTCCCCTCACAGCCCCCTTACACTGTATTATTTCCCCACACAGCCGCTTCATTAAGGATGATGTCCCCACACAGCCCCCTTACACTGTATTCTTTTACCACACAGCCCCTTCATTCAGAATGATGTCCCCTCACAGCCCCCTTACACTGTATTATTTCCCCACACAGCCTCTTCATTAAGGATGATATCCCCACACTGCCCCTTTACACAGTATTATGTCCTCACACTGCCCCTTTACACAGTATTATTCCCCTACACAGTTTTCTTGCACAATATTATGTCCCCACACAACCTTTTCATTCAGAATGATGTCCCCACACAGCCCCCTTACACTGTATTCTTTAAGCACACAGCCCCTTCATTCAGAATGATGTCCCGACACAGCCCCCTTACACTGTATTATTTCCCCACACAGCCTCTTCATTAAGGATGATGTCCCCACACAGCCCCCTCACACAGTATTATGTCAACCCTCACCTCACCCCGCAGAGTGATGTACTTAACACAACTGCTCTTCTAACCTCATTGCCCCGCAGCTCTGATCTGCACTGTGTACTGAGGCACTGCTGGCATGGTGTAGTGACGTCATCTCTGCTGCTCTCTCAGACACACAGGCTCAATGATGAAACATGGAGCTGATGGCTTCTTGTTCCATCATTGTATTCACCAGTATCTACATCCTGAAGATGTAGACAACAGTGAAAGTGATATGCGGGTCGGAGGATGGCCTCGTAATGCGGTACACCACTGCATAAAGTCCTTTGGCTGTCCCGGTCCGCAGGCCCAACCAGAACAGTCAAAGGGCTGCATGTGCCCAGGTCTGCACTAGAGGATTAGTAAACCTGCTTCCATGTAGTCCTCCATATTAAACAGCTCTGTATAACCCAGCCCGACCACTGATTTATGCCTATGCACAGTGTACGCAGAGAGCTGCCAATCAGTGGTGTGGGCGGGATTATACAGAGCTTAGCTGTCAGAAAACTTGTATGTCTGCCGCAAATAAAACTGATTTTATCAAAACTGCACCAAGCAGCCCAGTACGTGACACAATGATGCAATCAGGGTCTCTTCCCCTACATCATGCTGCTCTCAGATGGAACTGCAAAAACCAGATTCCCTGGTGAGTGGCTGAAAACCCCTTTAAAGCTGTCCCGATTAAGATAATAGTAAAGTGAGATTAACATTCCTTTCTTTTATGGACTAACAGTGAAAAGACAAGTTAGGTAATTGCATTGTGATTTCAAAATAAAATTACATCTGGACGCTACTGATCAAAATTTTACAACTTTTCTCAGGGATGTCATAAAAATCATTCTTCGGATAATTAGATGAATGGAGATTGGGTAGAATTATTTGCATATCACTAATGTAATGTAATTACTGTATTTATTACTTTGGCTCACTATTCTAGCGCCTGCATGATCCACAGTGCTGAGCGGAGCGATGAATGCAGTGCTGAGCGGAGCGATGAATGCAGTGCTGAGCCGGCTGATGAATGCAGTGCTGAGCGGACTGATGAATGCAGTGCTGAGCGGAGCGATGAATGCAGTGCTGAACGGACTGATGAATGCAGTGCTGAACGGAGTGATGAATGCAGTGCTGAGCGGAGCGATGAATGCAGTGCTGAGCCGGCTGATGAATGCAGTGCTGAACGGAGTGATGAATGCAGTGCTGAGCGGAGCGATGAATGCAGTGCTGAGCCGGCTGATGAATGCAGTGCTGAGCGGACTGATGAATGCAGTGCTGAGCGGAGCGATGAATGCAGTGCTGAACGGAGTGATGAATGCAGTGCTGAGTGGACTGATGAATGCAGTGCTGAACGGACTGATGAATGCAGTGCTGAGCGGACTGATGAATGCAGTGCTGAGTGGACTGATGAATGCAGTGCTGAGTGGACTGATGAATGCAGTGCTGAGCGGAGCGATGAATGCAGTGCTGAGCGGAGCGATGAATGCAGTGCTGAGCGGAGCGATGAATGCAGTGCTGAGCGGAGTGATGAATGCAGTGCTGAATGGAGTGATGAATGCAGTGCTGAGCGGAGTGATGAATGCAGTGCTGAACGGAGCGATGAATGCAGTGCTGAGCCAGCTGATGAATGCAGTGCTGAACGGAGTGATGAATGCAGTGCTGAGCGGAGTGATGAATGCAGTGCTGAGCGGACTGATGAATGCAGTGCTGAACGGAGTGATGAATGCAGTGCTGAGCGGAGTGATGAATGCAGTGCTGAACGGACTGATGAATGCAGTGCTGAACGGAGTGATGAATGCAGTGCTGAGCGGAGTGATGAATGCAGTGCTGAATGGAGCGATGAATGCAGTGCTGAGCCAGCTGATGAATGCAGTGCTGAACGGAGTGATGAATGCAGTGCTGAGCGGAGCGATGAATGCAGTGCTGAGCCGGCTGATGAATGCAGTGCTGAGCGGACTGATGAATGCAGTGCTGAGCGGAGCGATGAATGCAGTGCTGAACGGAGTGATGAATGCAGTGCTGAGTGGACTGATGAATGCAGTGCTGAACGGACTGATGAATGCAGTGCTGAGCGGACTGATGAATGCAGTGCTGAGTGGACTGATGAATGCAGTGCTGAGTGGACTGATGAATGCAGTGCTGAGCGGAGCGATGAATGCAGTGCTGAGCGGAGCGATGAATGCAGTGCTGAGCGGAGTGATGCATGCAGTGCTGAACGGAGTGATGAATGCAGTGCTGAGCGGAGTGATGAATGCAGTGCTGAACGGACTGATGAATGCAGTGCTGAACGGAGTGATGAATGCAGTGCTGAGCGGAGCGATGAATGCAGTGCTGAGCCGGCTGATGAATGCAGTGCTGAACGGAGTGATGAATGCAGTGCTGAGCGGAGCGATGAATGCAGTGCTGAGCCGGCTGATGAATGCAGTGCTGAGCGGACTGATGAATGCAGTGCTGAGCGGAGCGATGAATGCAGTGCTGAACGGAGTGATGAATGCAGTGCTGAGTGGACTGATGAATGCAGTGCTGAACGGACTGATGAATGCAGTGCTGAGCGGACTGATGAATGCAGTGCTGAGTGGACTGATGAATGCAGTGCTGAGTGGACTGATGAATGCAGTGCTGAGCGGAGCGATGAATGCAGTGCTGAGCGGAGCGATGAATGCAGTGCTGAGCGGAGTGATGAATGCAGTGCTGAATGGAGTGATGAATGCAGTGCTGAGCGGAGTGATGAATGCAGTGCTGAACGGAGCGATGAATGCAGTGCTGAGCCAGCTGATGAATGCAGTGCTGAACGGAGTGATGAATGCAGTGCTGAGCGGAGTGATGAATGCAGTGCTGAGCAGACTGATGAATGCAGTGCTGAACGGAGTGATGAATGCAGTGCTGAGCGGAGTGATGAATGCAGTGCTGAACGGACTGATGAATGCAGTGCTGAGCCAGCTGATGAATGCAGTGCTGAACGGAGTGATGAATGCAGTGCTGAGCGGAGTGATGAATGCAGTGCTGAATGGAGCGATGAATGCAGTGCTGAGCCAGCTGATGAATGCAGTGCTGAACGGAGCGATGAATGCAGTGCTGAGCGGAGCGATGAATGCAGTGCTGAGCCGGCTGATGAATGCAGTGCTGAGCGGACTGATGAATGCAGTGCTGAGCGGAGCGATGAATGCAGTGCTGAGCGGAGCGATGAATGCAGTGCTGAACGGAGTGATGAATGCAGTGCTGAGTGGACTGATGAATGCAGTGCTGAACGGACTGATGAATGCAGTGCTGAGCGGACTGATGAATGCAGTGCTGAGTGGACTGATGAATGCAGTGCTGAGTGGACTGATGAATGCAGTGCTGAGCGGAGCGATGAATGCAGTGCTGAGCGGAGCGATGAATGCAGTGCTGAGCGGAGTGATGCATGCAGTGCTGAACGGAGTGATGAATGCAGTGCTGAGCGGAGTGATGAATGCAGTGCTGAGCCAGCTGATGAATGCAGTGTTGAACGGAGTGATGAATGCAGTGCTGAGCGGAGTGATGAATGCAGTGCTGAGCGGACTGATGAATGCAGTGCTGAGCGGAGTGATGAATGCAGTGCTGAGCGGAGTGATGAATGCAGTGCTGAACGGACTGATGAATGCAGTGCTGAGCCAGCTGATGAATGCAGTGCTGAATGGAGTGATGAATGCAGTGCTGAGCGGAGTGATGAATGCAGTGCTGAACGGAGCGATGAATGCAGTGCTGAGCCAGCTGATGAATGCAGTGCTGAGCGGACTGATGAATGCAGTGCTGAGTGAAGTGATGAATGCAGTGCTGAGCGGACTGATGAATGCAGTGCTGAACGGAGTGATGAATGCAGTGCTGAGCGGACTGATGAATGCAGTGCTGAACGGACTGATGAATGCAGTGCTGAACGGACTGATGAATGCAGTGCTGAACGGACTGATGAATGCAGTGCTGAACGGAGCGATGAATGCAGTGCTGAACGGACTGATGAATGCAGTGCTGAACGGAGCGATGAATGCAGTGCTGAATGGAGTGATGAATGCAGTGCTGAACGGACTGATGAATGCAGTGCTGAACGGACTGATGAATGCAGTGCTGAACGGAGCGATGAATGCAGTGCTGAGCGGAGCGATGAATGCAGTGCTGAACGGAGCGATGAATGCAGTGCTGAGCGGAGCGATGAATGCAGTGCTGAACGGACTGATGAATGCAGTGCTGAACGGACTGATGAATGCAGTGCTGAACGGAGCGATGAATGCAGTGCTGAGCGGAGCGATGAATGCAGTGCTGAACGGAGCGATGAATGCAGTGCTGAGCGGAGCGATGAATGCAGTGCTGAACGGAGCGATGAATGCAGTGCTGAGCGGAGCGATGAATGCAGTGCTGAACGGACTGATGAATGCAGTGCTGAACGGACTGATGAATGCAGTGCTGAACGGAGCGATGAATGCAGTGCTGAACGGAGCGATGAATGCAGTGCTGAGCGGAGCGATGAATGCAGTGCTGAGCGGACTGATGAATGCAGTGCTGAACGGAGCGATGAATGCAGTGCTGAACGGAGCGATGAATGCAGTGCTGAGCGGAACGATGAATGCAGTGCTGAGCGGACTGATGAATGCAGTGCTGAACGGACTGATGAATGCAGTGCTGAACGGAGCGATGAATGCAGTGCTGAGCGGAGCGATGAATGCAGTGCTGAACGGAGCGATGAATGCAGTGCTGAGCGGAGCGATGAATGCAGTGCTGAGCAGAGTGATGAATGCAGTGCTGAACGGAGCGATGAATGCAGTGCTGAACGGACTGATGAATGCAGTGCTGAACGGAGTGATGAATGCAGTGCTGAACGGAGTGATGAATGCAGTGCTGAACGGAGTGATGAATGCAGTGCTGAACGGACTGATGAATGCCGTGCTGAGCGGAGCGATGAATGCAGTGCTGAGCGGAGCGATGAATGCAGTGCTGAACGGAGCGATGAATGCAGTGCTGAGTGGAGTGATGAATGCAGTGCTGAACGGACTGATGAATGCAGTGCTGAACGGACTGATGAATGCAGTGCTGAACGGACTGATGAATGCAGTGCTGAACGGACTGATGAATGCAGTGCTGAATGTTAGCTTTGACGCCTGTCCACTAATGGGGATCACACCCTATTTTCTCTATAAAACACGGTCTCTCTCGGATCATTTTCGTAGGAAGCCATTTGTCCTATCAGTTTGAGTTGTGAGAGTAAATTGGATTACCTAAAGGAAAAAAAAAGAATATGGCACAGAAGTGTGCGGCAGACGTCATCCAGTGCTGTGTGCTCCTCTGCATGCTAATACATCTTCACAGACTCCTAGTGTTCAGGACAAATTAGTGTGGCTTTAACATCTGGACTATTGGATGGCAGATAAGAAGCTTAGCGCTTTGTATGTAATGCCATTTTGGCATGCACACTGGGCTCTTATCTTTCTGGAAAATCTCTATTCCCTTACAAAGATATATTCGATAATTTAGCTCAACTATCAGCCTTCATACGTGGCTATGAGAGGATGGAAAGTTTTTAATGGTGCAACTATATTCCCCAGAATAGTGATTTTCCCATCCATATCTGTTTCTTTACCATGTCATGAGAACAAGGTGGAATAGAGCTCTGTAAGAAAACGATATACTGTATATGTGTGTGCAAACCTCCTGACTCAGCCCTGACTCATTATGGAGTGTAGACATGTTTCATAAAGACCCACATGGCAGCATGTAAGGTCCAATATGGCATGTTGACCGTCATTAATCTACTATGTTACAGTTGTTCAGTACTCGGCAGCGACGGCTACTCATTAGATGTACGCTGATGTGCAGTACTCGGTGGTGGCCACTACACTGTGTATAGAAGCTGATGTGCCGTACTCGGTGGTGGTCACTACACTGTGTATAGAAGCTGATGTGCAGTACTCAGCAGAGGCCACTACATTGTGTATAGAAGCTGATGTGCAGTACTCAGTGGTGGCCACTACATTGTGTATAGAAGCTGATGTGCCGTACTCGGTGGTGGTCACCTCATTGTGTATAGAAGCTGATGTGCAGTACTCAGTGGTGGCCACTACACTGTGTATAGAAGCTGATGTGCCGTACTCGGTGGTGGTCACCTCATTGTGTATAGAAGCTGATGCGCAGTACTCAGCAGAGGCCACTTCACTGTGTGTAGAAGCTGATGTGCAGTACTCGGTGGTGGCCACTATACTGTGGATAGAAGCTGATGTGCAGTACTCGGTGGTGGCCACTATACTGTGGATAGAAGCTGATGTGCAGTACTCGGTGGTGGTCACTACACTGTGTATAGAAGCTGATGTGCAGTACTCAGCAAAGGCCACTACACTGTGTGTAGAACCTGATGTGCAGTACTCGGTGGTGGCCACTATACTGTGGATAGAAGCTGATGTGCAGTACTCGGTGGTGGCCACTATACTGTGGATACAAGCTGATGTGCAGTACTCGGTGGTGGTCACTACACTGTGTATAGAAGCTGATGTGCAGTACTCGGTGCTGGTCACTACATTGTTTATAGAAGCTGATGTGCAGTACTCGGTGGTGGTCACTACATTGTGTATAGAAGCTGATGTGCAGTACTCGGTGGTGGCCACTACACTGTGTGTAGAAGCTGATGTTGAGTACTCAGCAGTGGTCACTACACTGTGTATAGAAGCTGATGTGCAGTACATGGTGGTGGCCACTATACTGTGGATAGAAGCTGATGTGCAGGACTCGGTGGTGGTCACTACATTATGTATAGAAGCTGATGTGCAGTACTCAGTGGTGGCCACTACACTGTGTGTAGAAGCTGATGTGCAGTACTCGGTGGTGGTCACTACACTGTGTAAAGAAGCTGATGTGCAGTACTCAGCAGAGGCCACTACACTGTGTGTAGAAGCTGATGTGCAGTACTCGGTGGTGGCCACTATACTGTGCATAGAACCTGATGTGCAGTACTCTGTGGTGGTCACTACACTGTGTATAGAGGCTGATGTGCCGTACTCGGTGGTGGTCACCTCATTGTGTATAGAAGCTGATGCGCAGTACTCAGCAGAGGCCACTACACTGTGTGTAGAAGCTGATGTGCAGAACTCGGTGGTGGCCACTACACTGTGTATAGAAGCTGATTTGCAGTACTCAGCAGAGGTCACTACACAGTGGATAGAAGCTGAGATGCAGTACTCGATGGTGGCCACTATACTGTGGATAGAAGCTGATGGGCAGTACTCGGTGGTGGTCACTATATTGTGTATAGAAGCTGATGTGCAGTACTCGGTGGTGGCCACTACACTGTGTAAAGAAGCTGATGTGCAGTACTGAGCAGAGGCCACTACACTGTGTGTAGAAGCTGATGTGCAGTACTCGGTGGTGGCCACTATACTGTGCATAGAAGCTGATGTGCAGCACTCTGTGGTGGTCACTACACTGTGTATAGAAGCTGATGTGCAGTACTCAGCAGAGGCCACTACACTGTGTGTAGAAGCTGATGTGCAGTACTCGGTGGTGGTCACTACATTGTGTGTAGAAGCTGATGTGCAGTACTCGGTGGTGGCCAATACACTGTGAGTAGAAGCTGATGTGCAGTACTCGGTGGTGGTCACTACATTGTGGATAGAAGCTGATGTGCAGTACTCGGTGGTGGCCACTACATTGTGTATAGAAGCTGATGTGCAGTACTCGGTGGTGGCCACTATACTGTGGATAGAAGCTGATGTACAGTACTCGGTGGTGGCCACTACATTGTGGATAGAAGCTGATGTGCAGTACTCAGTGGTGGTCACTACATTGTGTATAGAAGCTGACGTGCAGTACTCGTTGGTGGCCACTACACTGTGTATAGAAGCTGATTTGCAGTACTCAGCAGAGGTCACTACACTGTGGATAGAAGCTGAGATGCAGTACTCGATGGTGGCCACTATACTGTGGATAGAAGCTAATGTGCAGTACTCGGTGGTGGTCACTACATTGTGTATAGAAGCTGATGTGCAGTACACGGTGGTGGTCACTACACTGTGGATAGAAGCTGAGATGCAGTACTCGATGGTGGCCACTATACTGTGGATAGAAGCTGATGTGCAGTACTCGGTGGTGGTCGCTACATTGTGTATAGAAGCTGATGTGCAGTACTCAGTGGTTGTCACTACATTGTGTATAGAAGCTGATGTGCAGTACTCGGTGGTGGCCACTACACTGTGTGTAGAAGCTGATGTGCAGTACTCGGTGGTGGCCACTACACTGTGTGTAGAAGCTGATGTGCAGTACTCAGCAGTGGTCACTACACTATGTATAGAAGCTGATGTGCAGTACACGGTGGTGGTCACTACACTGTGGATGGAAGCTGAGATGCAGTACTCGGTGGTGGCCACTATACTGTGTATAGAAGCTGATGTGCAGTACTCGGTGGTGGCCACTATACTGTGGATAGAAGCTGATGTCCAGTACTCCGTGGTGGTCACTACACTGTGTATAGAAGCTGATGAGCAGTACTCGGTGGCGGTCATTACATTGTGTATAGAAGCTGATGTGCAGTACTCGGTGGTGGCCACTGCACTGTGTATAGAAGCTGATGTGCAGTACTCAGCAGTGGCCACTACTCTGTGTATAGAAGCTGATGTGCAGTACACGGTGGTGGTCACTACACTGTATATAGAAACAGTTGTGCAAAACACGGTGGTGGTCACTACACTGTGGATAGAAGCTAAGATGCAGTACTCGATGGTGGCCACTACATTGTGTATAGAAGCTGATGTGCAGTACTCGGTGGTGGTCACTACATTGTGTATAGAAGCTGATGTGCAGTACTCGGTGGTGGTCACTACATTGTGCATAGAAGCTGATGTGCAGTACTCGGTGGTGGTCACTACATTGTGTATAGAAGCTGATGTGCAGTACTCGATGGTGGCCACTACACTGTGTATAGAAGCTGATGTGCAGTACTCGGTTGTGGCCACTATACTGTGGATAGAAGCTGAAGTGCAGTACTCGGTGGTGGTCACTACACTGTGTATAGAAGCTGATGAGCAGTACTCGATGGCGGTCATTACATTCTGTATAGAAGCTGATGTGCAGTACTCGGTGGTGGCCACTACACTATGTGCAGAAGCTGATGTGCAGAACACGGTGGTGGTCACTACACTGTGGATAGAAGCTAAGATGCAGTACTCGATGGTGGCCACTATACTGTGGATAGAAACTAATGTGCAGTACTCGGTGGTGGTCACTACATTGTGTATAGAAGCTGATGTGCAGTACTCGGTGGTGGTCACTACATTTTGTATAGAAGCTGATGTGCAGTACTCGGTGGTGGCCACTACAATGTGTGTAGTAGCTGATGTGCAGTACTCAGTGGTGGTCACTATACTGTGTATAGAAGCTGAAGTGCAGTACTCGGTGGTGGCCACTACATTGTGTGTAGAAGCTGATGTGCAGTACTCGGTGGTGGTCACTACATTGTGTATAGAAGCTGATGTGCAGTACTCGGTGGTGGTCACTACATTGTGCATAGAAGCTGATGGGCAGTACTCGGTGGGGGTCACTACATTGTGTATAGAAGCTGATGTGCAGTACTCGATGGTGGCCACTACACTGTGTATAGAAGCTGATGTGCAGTACTCGGTTGTGGCCACTATACTGTGGATAGAAGCTGAAGTGCAGTACTCGGTGGTGGTCACTACACTGTGTATAGAAGCTGATGAGCAGTACTCGATGGCGGTCATTACATTCTGTATAGAAGCTGATGTGCAGTACTCGGTGGTGGCCACTACACTATGTGCAGAAGCTGATGTGCAGTACTCGGTGGTGGTCACTACACTGTGTATAGAAGCTGATGTGCAGTACTCAGCAGAGGCCACTACACTGTGTGTAGAAGCTGATGTGCAGTACTCGGTGGTGGTCACTACATTGTGTAGAGAAGCTGATGTGCAGTACTCGGTGGTGGCCACTACACTGTGTATAGAGGCTGATGTGCCGTACTCTGTGGTGGTCACCTCATTGTGTATAGAAGCTGATGCGCAGTACTCAGCAGAGGCCACTACACTGTGTGTAGAAGCTGATGTGCAGTACTCGGTGGTGGCCACTACACTGTGTATAGAAGCTGATGTGCAGTACTCAGCAGAGGTCACTACACAGTGGATAGAAGCTGAGATGCAGTACTCGATGGTTGCCACTATACTGTGGATAGAAGCTGATGTGCAGTACTTCGTGGTGGTCACTACACTGTGTATAGAAGCTGATGAGCAGTACTCGGTGGTGGTCATTACATTGTGTATAGAAGCTGATGTGCAGTACTCGGTGGTGGTCACTACAGTGTATATAGAAACTGTTGTGCAGAACACGGTGGTGGTCACTACACTGTGGATAGAAGCTAAGATGCAGTACTCGATGGTGGCCACTATACTGTTGATAGAAACTAATGTGCAGTACTCGGTGGTGGTCACTACATTGTGTATAGAAGCTGATGTGCAGTTCTCGGTGGTGGTCACTACATTTTGTATAGAAGCTGATGTGCAGTACTCGGTGGTGGCCACTACAATGTGTGTAGTAGCTGATGTGCAGCACTCAGTGGTGGTCACTATACTGTGTATAGAAGCTGAAGTGCAGTACTCGGTGGTGGCCACTACATTGTGTATAGAAGCTGATGTGCAGTACTCGGTGGTGGTCACTACATTGTGTATAGAAGCTGATGTGCAGTACTCGGTGGTTGTCACTATATTGTGCATAGAAGCTGATGTGCAGTACTCGGTGGTGGTCACTACATTGTGTATAGAAGCTGATGTGCAGTACTCGATGGTGGCCACTACACTGTGTATAGAAGCTGATGTGCAGTACTCGGTTGTGGCCACTATACTGTGGATAGAAGCTGAAGTGCAGTACTCGGTGGTGGTCACTACACTGTGTATAGAAGCTGATGAGCAGTACTCGATGGCGGTCATTACATTCTGTATAGAAGCTGATGTGCAGTACTCGGTGGTGGCCACTACACTATGTGCAGAAGCTGATGTGCAGAACACGGTGGTGGTTACTACACTGTGGATAGAAGCTAAGATGCAGTACTCGATGGTGGCCACTATACTGTGGATAGAAACTAATGTGCAGTACTCGGTGGTGGTCACTACATTGTGTATAGAAGCTGATGTGCAGTACTCGGTGGTGGTCACTACATTTTTTATAGAAGCTGATGTGCAGTACTCGGTGGTGGCCACTACAATGTGTGTAGTAGCTGATGTGCAGTACTCAGTGGTGGTCACTATACTGTGTATAGAAGCTGAAGTGCAGTACTCGGTGGTGGCCACTACATTGTGTATAGAAGCTGATGTGCAGCACTCAGTGGTGGTCACTACACTGTGTAAAGAAGCTGATGTGCAGTACTCGGTTGTGGCCACTATACTGTGGATAGAAGCTGAAGTGCAGTACTCGGTGGTGGTCACTACACTGTGTATAGAAGCTGATGAGCAGTACTCGATGGCGGTCATTACATTCTGTATACAAGCTGATGTGCAGTACTCGGTGGTGGCCACTACACTATGTGCAGAAGCTAATGTGCAGAACACGGTGGTGGTCACTACACTGTGGATAGAAGCTAAGATGCAGTACTCGATGGTGGCCACTATACTGTGGATAGAAACTAATGTGCAGTACTCGGTGGTGGTCACTACATTGTGTATAGAAGCTGATGTGCAGTACTCGGTGGTGGTCACTACATTTTGTATAGAAGCTGATGTGCAGTACTCGGTGGTGGCCACTACAATGTGTGTAGTAGCTGATGTGCAGTACTCAGTGGTGGTCACTATACTGTGTATAGAAGCTGAAGTGCAGTACTCGGTGGTGGCCACTACATTGTGTGTAGAAGCTGATGTGCAGTACTCGGTGGTGGTCACTACATTGTGTATAGAAGCTGATGTGCAGTACTTGGTGGTGGTCACTACATTGTGCAGAGAAGCTGATGGGCAGTACTCGGTGGGGGTCACTACATTGTGTATAGAAGCTGATGTGCAGTACTCGATGGTGGCCACTACACTGTGTATAGAAGCTGATGTGCAGTACTCGGTTGTGGCCACTATACTGTGGATAGAAGCTGAAGTGCAGTACTCGGTGGTGGTCACTACACTGTGTATAGAAGCTGATGAGCAGTACTCGATGGCGGTCATTACATTCTGTATAGAAGCTGATGTGCAGTACTCGGTGGTGGCCACTACACTATGTGCAGAAGCTGATGTGCAGTACTCGGTGGTGGTCACTACACTGTGTAAAGAAGCTGATGTGCAGTACTCAGCAGAGGCCACTACACTGTGTGTAGAAGCTGATGTGCAGTACTCGGTGGTGGCCACTATACTGTGCATAGAAGCTGATGTGCAGTACTCTGTGGTGGTCACTACACTGTGTATAGAAGCTGATGTGCAGTACTCAGCAGAGGCCACTACACTGTGTGTAGAAGCTGATGTGCAGTACTCGGTGGTGGTCACTACATTGTGTAGAGAAGCTGATGTGCAGTACTCGGTGATGGCCACTACACTGTGTATAGAGGCTGATGTGCCGTACTCTGTGGTGGTCACCTCATTGTGTATAGAAGCTGATGCGCAGTACTCAGCAGAGGCCACTACACTGTGTGTAGAAGCTGATGTGCAGAACTCGGTGGTGGCCACTACACTGTGTATAGAAGCTGATGTGCAGTACTCAGCAGAGGTCACTACACAGTGGATAGAAGCTGAGATGCAGTACTCGATGGTGGCCACTATACTGTGGATAGAAGCTGATGTGCAGTACTTCGTGGTGGTCACTACACTGTGTATAGAAGCTGATGAGCAGTACTCGGTGGTGGTCATTACATTGTGTATAGAAGCTGATGTGCAGTACTCGGTGGTGGTCACTACAGTGTATATAGAAACTGTTGTGCAGAACACGGTGGTGGTCACTACACTGTGGATAGAAGCTAAGATGCAGTACTCGATGGTGGCCACTATACTGTTGATAGAAACTAATGTGCAGTACTCGGTGGTGGTCACTACATTGTGTATAGAAGCTGATGTGCAGTACTCGGTGGTGGTCACTACATTTTGTATAGAAGCTGATGTGCAGTACTCGGTGGTGGCCACTACAATGTGTGTAGTAGCTGATGTGCAGCACTCAGTGGTGGTCACTATACTGTGTATAGAAGCTGAAGTGCAGTACTCGGTGGTGGCCACTACATTGTGTATAGAAGCTGATGTGCAGTACTCGGTGGTGGTCACTACATTGTGTATAGAAGCTGATGTGCAGTACTCGGTGGTGGTCACTATATTGTGCATAGAAGCTGATGTGCAGTACTCGGTGGTGGTCACTACATTGTGTATAGAAGCTGATGTGCAGTTCTCGATGGTGGCCACTACACTGTGTATAGAAGCTGATGTGCAGTGCTCGGTTGTGGCCACTATACTGTGGATAGAAGCTGAAGTGCAGTACTCGGTGGTGGTCACTACACTGTGTATAGAAGCTGATGAGCAGTACTCGATGGCGGTCATTACATTCTGTATAGAAGCTGATGTGCAGTACTCGGTGGTGGCCACTACACTATGTGCAGAAGCTGATGTGCAGAACACGGTGGTGGTCACTACACTGTGGATAGAAGCTAAGATGCAGTACTCGATGGTGGCCACTATACTGTGGATAGAAGCTAATGTGCAGTACTCGGTGGTGGTCACTACATTGTGTATAGAAGCTGATGTGCAGTACTCGGTGGTGGTCACTACATTTTTTATAGAAGCTGATGTGCAGTACTCGGTGGTGGCCACTACAATGTGTGTAGTAGCTGATGTGCAATACTCAGTGGTGGTCACTATACTGTGTATAGAAGCTGATGTGCAGTACTCGGTAGTGGCCACTATACTGTGCATAGAAGCTGATGTGCAGTACTCTGTGGTGGTCACTACACTGTGTGTAGAAGCTGATGTGCAGTACTCGGTGGTGGTCACTACATTGTGTAGAGAAGCTGATGTGCAGTACTCGGTGGTGGCCACTACACTGTTTATAGAGGCTGATGTGCCGTACTCGGTGGTGGCCACCTCATTGTGTATAGAAGCTGATGCGCAGTACTCAGCAGAGGCCACTACACTGTGTGTAGAAGCTGATGTGCAGAACTCGGTGGTGGCCACTACTCTGTGTATAGAAGCTGATGTGCAGTACTCGGTGGCGGTCATTACATTGTGTATAAAAGCTGATGAGCAGTACTTGGTGGTGGCCACTACATTGTGTATAGAAGCTGATGTGCAGTACTCGGTGGTGGTCACTACATTGTGTATAGAAGCTGATGTGCAGTACTCGGTGGTGGTCACTACATTGTGCATAGAAGCTGATGTGCAGTACTCAGTCGTGGTCACTACATTGTGTATAGAAGCTGATGTGCAGTACTCGATGGTGGCTACTACACTGTGTATAGAAGCTGATGTGCAGTACTCGGTTGTGGCCACTGTACTGTGGATAGAAGCTGAAGTGCAGTACTCGGTGGTGGTCACTACACTGTGTATAGAAGCTGATGAGCAGTACTCGATGGTGGTCATTACATTCTGTATAGAAGCTGATGTGCAGTACTCGGTGGTGGTCACTACACTGCGTATAGAAGCTGATGTGCAGTACTCAGCAGAGGCCACTACACTGTGTGTAGAAGCTGATGTGCAGTACTCGGTGGTGGTCACTACATTGTGTATAGAAGCTGATGTGCAGTACTCGGTGGTGGTCACTACATTGTGTATAGAAGCTGATGTGCAGTACTCGGTGGTGGCCACTACACTGTGTGTAGAAGCTGATGTTCAGTACTCAGCAGTGGTCACTACACTGTGTATAGAAGCTGATGTGCAGTACATGGTGGTGGTCACTACAGTGGATAGAAGCTGAGATGCAGTACTCGATGGTGGCCACTATACTGTGGATAGAAGCTGATGTGCAGTACTCGGTGGTGGTCACTACATTGTGTATAGAAGCTGATGTGCAGTACTCAGTGGTGGCCACTACACTGTGTGTAGAAGCTGATGTGCAGTACTCGGTGGTGGTCACTACACTGTGTAAAGAAGCTGATGTGCAGTACTCAGCAGAGGCCACTACACTGTGTGTAGAAGCTGATGTGCAGTACTCGGTGGTGGCCACTAAACTGGGCATAGAAGCTGATGTGCAGTACTCTATGGTGGTCACTACACTGTGTATAGAAGCTGATGTGCAGTGCTCAGCAGAGGCCACTACACTGTGTGTAGAAGCTGATGTGCAGTACTCGGTAGTGGTCACTACATTGTGTAGAGAAGCTGATGTGCAGTACCCGGTGGTGGCCACTACACTGTGTATAGAGGCTGATGTGCCGTACTCGGTGGTGGTCACCTCATTGTGTATAGAAGCTGATGAGCAGTACTCAGCAGAGGCCACTACACTGTGTGTAGAAGCTGATGTGCAGAACTCGGTGGTGGCCACTACACTTTGTATAGAAGCTGATGTGCAGTACTCAGCAGAGGTCACTACACAGTGGATAGAAGCTGAGATGCAGTACTCGATGGTGGCCACTATACTGTGGATAGAAGCTGATGTGCAGTACTCGGTGGTGGTCAATACATTGTGTATAGAAGCTAATGTGCAGTACTCGGTGGTGGCCACTACACTGTGTAAAGAAGCTGATGTGCAGTACTGAGCAGAGGCCACTACACTGTGTGTAGAAGCTGATGTGCAGTACTCTGTGGTGGCCACTATACTGTGCATAGAAGCTGATGTGCAGCACTCTGTGGTGGTCATTACACTGTGTATAGAAGCTGATGTGCAGTACTCAGCAGAGGCCACAGCACTGTGTGTAGAAGCTGATGTGCAGTACTCGGTGGTGGCCACTACACTGTATGTAGAGGCTGATGTGCAGTACTCGGTGGTGGCCACTACATTGTGTGTAGAAGCTGATGTGCAGTACTCGGTGGTGGCCAATACACTGTGAGTAGAAGCTGATGTGCAGTACTCGGTGGTGGTCACTACATTGTGTATAGAAGCTGATGTGCAGTACTCGGTGGTGGCCACTACTTTGTGTATAGAAGCTGATGTGCAGTACTCGGTGGTGGCCACTATACTGTGGATAAAAGCTGATGTGCAGTACTCGGTGGTGGCCACTACATTGTGTATAGAAGCTGATGTGCAGTACTCGGTGGTGGTCACTACATTGTGTATAGAAGCTGACGTGCAGTACTCGGTGGTGGTCACTACATTGTGTATAGAAGCTGATGTGCAGTACACGGTGGTGGTCACTACACTGTGGATAGAAGCTGAGATGCAGTACTCGGTGGTGGCCACTATACTGTGGATATAAGCTGATGTGCAGTACTCGGTGGTGGTCGCTACATTGTGTATAGAAGCTGATGTGCAGTACTCAGTGGTTGTCACTACATTGTGTATAGAAGCTGATGTGCAGTACTCGGTGGTGGCCACTACACTGTGTGTAGAAGCTGATGTGCAGTACTCGGTGGTGGCCACTACACTGTGTGTAGAAGCTGATGTGCAGTACTCAGCAGTGGTCACTACACTATGTATAGAAGCTGATGTGCAGTACACGGTGGTGGTCACTACACTGTGGATGGAAGCTGAGATGCAGTACTCGGTGGTGGCCACTATACTGTGTATAGAAGCTGATGTGCAGTACTCGGTGGTGGTCACTACATTGTGTATAGAAGCTGATGTGCAGTACTCGGTGGTGGCCACTATACTGTGGATAGAAGCTGATGTCCAGTACTCGGTGGTGGTCACTACACTGTGTATAGAAGCTGATGAGCAGTACTCGGTGGCGGTCATTACATTGTGTATAGAAGCTGATGTGCAGTACTCGGTGGTGGCCACTGCACTGTGTGTAGAAGCTGATGTGCAGTACTCGGTGGTGGCCACTACACTGTGTGTAGAAGCTGATGTGCAGTACTCGGTGGTGGTCACTACACTGTGGATAGAAGCTAAGATGCAGTACTCGATGGTGGCCACTATATTGTGGATAGAAATTAATGTGCAGTACTCGGTGGTGGTCACTACGTTGTGTATAGAAGCTGATGTGCAGTACTCGGTGGTGGTCGCTCCATTTTGTATAGAAGCTGATGTGCAGTACTCGGTGGACGCCACTACAATGTGTGTAGTAGCTGATGTGCAGTACTCAGTGGTGGTCACTATACTGTGTATAGATGCTGATGTGCAGTATTCGGTGGTGGTCACTACATTGTGTATAGATGCTGATGTGCAGTACTCGGTGGTGGTCACTACATTGTGCATAGAAGCTGATGTGCAGTACTCGATGGTGGTCACTACATTGTGTATAGAAGCTGATGTGCAGTACTCGATGGGGGCCACTACACTGTGTATAGAAGCTGATGTGCAGTACTCGGTTGTGGCCACTATACTGTGGATAGAAGCTGAAGTGCAGTACTCGGTGGTGGTCACTACTCTGTGTATAGAAGCTGATGAGCAGTACTCGATGGCGGTCATTACATTCTGTATAGAAGCTGATGTGCAGTACTCGGTGGTGGCCACTACACTATGTGTAGAAGCTGATGTGCAGTACTCGGTGGTGGTCACTACACTGTGTATTGAAGCTGATGTGCAGTACTCAGCAGAGGCCACTACACTGTGTGTAGAAGCTGATGTGCAGTACTCGGTGGTGGTCACTACATTGTGTATAGAAGCTGATGTGCAGTACTCGGTGGTGGTCACTACATTGTGTATAGAAGCTGATGTGCAGTACTCGGTGGTGGCCACTACACTTTGTGTAGAAGCTGATGTTCAGTACTCAGCAGTGGTCACTACACTGTGTATAGAAGCTGATGTGCAGTACATGGTGGTGGTCACTACACTGTGGATAGAAGCTGAGATGCAGTACTCGATGGTGGCCACTATACTGTGGATAGAAGCTGATGTGCAGTACTCGGTGGTGGTCACTTCATTGTGTGTAGAAGCTGATGTGCAGTACTCAGTGGTGGCCACTACACTGTGTGTAAAAGCTGATGTGCAGTACTCGGTGGTGGTCACTACACTGTGTAAAGAAGCTGATGTGCAGTACTCAGCAGAGGCCACTACACTGTGTGTAGAAGCTGATGTGCAGTACTCGGTGGTGGGCACTATACTGTGCATAGAAGATGATGTGCTGTACTCTGTGGTGGTCACTACACTGTGTATGGAAGCTGATGTGCAGTACTCAGCAGAGGCCACTACACTGTGTGTAGAAGCTGATGTGCAGTACTCGGTGGTGGTCACTACATTGTGTAGAGAAGCTGATGTGCAGTACTCGGTGGTGGCCACTACACTGTGTATAGAGGCTGATGTGCCGTACTCGGTGGTGGTCACCTCATTGTGTATAGAAGCTGATGCGCAGTACTCAGCAGAGGCCACTACACTGTGTGTAGAAGCTGATGTGCAGAACTCGGTGGTGGCCACTACACTGTGTATAGAAGCTGATGTGCAGTACTCAGCAGAGGTCACTACATTGTGGATAGAAGCTGAGATGCAGTACTCGATGGTGGCCACTATACTGTGGATAGAAGCTGATGTGCAGTACTCGGTGGTGGTCACTACATTGTGTATAGAAGCTGATGTGCCGTAGTCGGTGGTGGCCACTACACTGTGTAAAGAAGCTGATGTGCAGTACTGAACAGAGGCCACTACACTGTGTGTAGAAGCTGATGTGCAGTACTCGGTGGTGGCCACTATACTGTGCATAGAAGCTGATGTGCAGCACTCTGTGGTGGTCACTACACTGTGTATAGAAGCTGATGTGCAGTACTCAGCAGAGGCCACTACACTGTGTGTAGAAGCTGATGTGCAGTACTCGGTGGTGGTCACTACATTGTGTAGAGAAGCTGATGTGCAGTACTCGGTGGTGGCCACTACACTGTGTGTAGAAGCTGATGTGCAGTACTCGGTGGTGGCCACTACATTGTGTGTAGAAGCTGATGTGCAGTACTCGGTGGTGGCCAATACACTGTGAGTAGAAGCTGATGTGCAGTACTCGGTGGTGGTCACTACATTGTGGATAGAAACTGATGTGCAGTACTCGGTGGTGGCCACTACATTGTGTATAGAAGCTGATGTGCAGTACTCGGTGGTGGCCACTATACTGTGGATAGAAGCTGATGTGCAGTACTCGGTGGAGGCCAGTACATTGTGTGTAGAAGCTGATGTGCAGTACTCGGTGGTGGTCACTACATTGTGTTTAGAAGCTGACGTGCAGTACTCGGTGGTGGTCACTACATTGTGTATAGAAGCTGATGTGCAGTACACGGTGGTGGTCACTACACTGTGGATAGAAGCTGAGATGCAGTACTCGGTGGTGGCCACTATACTGTGGATAGAAGCTGATGTGCAGTACTCGGTGGTGGTCACTACATTATGTATAGAAGCTGATGTGCAGTACTCAATGGTGGTCACTACATTGTGTATAGAAGTTGATGTGCAGTACTCGGTGGTGGCCACTATACTGTGGATAGAAGCTGATGTTCAGTACTCGGTGGTGGTCACTACATTGTGTATAGAAGCTGATGTGCAGTACTTAGTGGTGGCCACTACACTGTGTGTAGAAGCTGATGTGCAGTACTCGGTGGTGGTCACTACATTGTATATAGAAGCTGATGTGCAGTACTCGGTGGTGGCCACTACACTGTGTAAAGAAGCTGATGTGCAGTACTGAGCAGAGGCCACTACACTGTGTGTAGAAGCTGATGTGCAGTACTCGGTGGTGGCCACTATACTGTGCATAGAAGCTGATGTGCAGCACTCTGTGGTGGTCACTACACTGTGTTTAGAAGCTGATGTGCAGTACTCAGCAGAGGCCACTACACTGTGTGTAGAAGCTGATGTGCAGTACTCGGTGGTGGTCACTACATTGTGTAGAGAAGCTGATGTTCAGTACTCTGTGGTGGCCACTACACTGTGTGTAGAAGCTGATGTGCAGTACTCGGTGGTGGCCACTACATTGTGTGTAGAAGCTGATGTGCAGTACTCGGTGGTGGCCAATACACTCTGAGTAGAAGCTGATGTGCAGTACTCGGTGGTGGTCACTACATTGTGGATAGAAGCTGATGTGCAGTACTCGGTGGTGGCCACTACATTTTGTATAGAAGCTGATGTGCAATACTCGGTGGTGGCCACTATACTGTGGATAGAAGCTGATGTGCAGTACTCGGTGGAGGCCACTACATTGTGTATAGAAGCTGATGTGCAGTACTCGGTGGTGGTCACTACATTGTGTATAGAAGCTGACGTGCAGTACTCGGTGGTGATCACTACATTGTGTATAGAAGCTGATGTGCAGTACACGGTGGTGGTCACTACACTGTGGATAGAAGCTGAGATGCAGTACTCGGTGGTGGCCACTATACTGTGGATAGAAGCTGATGTGCAGTACTCGGTGGTGGTCACTACATTGTGTATAGAAGCTGATGTGCAGTACTCAATGGTGGTCACTACATTGTGGATAGAAGCTGAGATGCAGTACTCGGTGGTGGCCACTATACTGTGGATAGAAGCTGATGTGCAGTACTCGGTGGTGGTCACTACATTGTGTATAGAAGTTGATGTGCAGTACTCGGTGGTGGCCACTATACTGTGGATAGAAGCTGATGTGCAGTACTCGGTGGTGGTCACTACATTGTGTATAGAAGCTGATGTGCAGTACTCGGTGGTGGCCACTACACTGTGTGTAGAAGCTGATGTTCAGTTCTCAGCAGTGGTCACTACACTGTGTATAGAAGCTGATGTGCAGTACATGGTGGTGGTCACTACATTGTGTATAGAAGCTGATGTGCAGTACTCGGTGGTGGCCACTATACTGTGCATAGAAGCTGATGTGCAGTACTCTGTGGTGGTCACTGCACTGTGTGTAGAAGCTGATGTGCAGTACTCGGTGGTGGTCACTACATTGTGTAGAGAAGCTGATGTGCAGTACTCGGTGGTGGCCACTACACTGTGTGTAGAAGCTGATGTGCAGTACTCGGTGGTGGCCACTGCACTGTGTGTAGAAGCTGATGAGCAGTACTCAGCAGTGGTCACTACACTGTGTATAGAAACTGATGAGCAGTACTCGGTGGCGGTCATTACATTGTGTATAGAAGCTGATGTGCAGTACTCGGTGGTGGCTACTACACTGTGTGTAGAAGCTGATGTGCAGTACTCGGTGGTGGCCACTACACTGTGTATAGAAGCTGATGTGCAGTACTCAGCAAAGGCCACTGCACTGTGTGTAGAAGCTGATGTGCAGTACTCAGTGGTGGCCACTATACTGTGGATAGAAGCTGATGTGCAGTACTCGGTGGTGGTCACTACACTGTGTATAGAAGCTGATGTGCAGTACTCGGTGGTGTTCACTACATTGTGTATAGAAGCTGATGTGCAGTACTCAGCAGAGGCCACTACACTGTTTGTAGAAGCTGATGTGCAGTACTCGGTGGTGGTCACTACATTGTGTAGAGAAGCTGATGTGCTGTACTAGATGGTGGCCACTACACTGTGTGTAGAAGCTGATGTGCTGTACTAGATGGTGGCCACTACACTGTGTGTAGAAGCTGATGTGCAGTACTCAGCAGTGGTCACTACACTGTGTATAGAAGCTGATGTGCAGTTCTCGGTGGTGGTCACTACATTGTGTATAGAAGCTGATGAGCAGTACTCGGTGGCGGTCATTACATTGTGTATAGAAGCTGATGTGCAGTACTCAGCAGTGGCCACTATACTGTGGATAGAAGCTGATGTGCAGTACTCGGTGGTGGCCACTATACTGTGGATTGAGTCTGATGTGCTGTACTCGGTGGCGGTCATTACATTGTGTAAAGAAGCTGATGTGCAGTACTCGGTGGTGGACACTACACTGTGTGTAGAAGCTGATGTGCAGTACTCTGTGGTGGCCACTACACTGTGTATAGAAGCTGATGTGCAGTACTCAGCAGCGGCCACTACACTGTGTGTAGAAGCTGATGTGCAGTACTCGGTGGTGGCCACTATACTGTGGATAGAAGCTGATGTTCAGTACTCAGCAGAGGCCACTACACTGTGTGTAGAAGCTGATGTGCAGAACTCAATAGTGGCCAATACACTGTGTGTAGAAGCTGATGTGCAGTACTCAGTGGTGGCCTCTACACTGTGTGTAGAAGCTGATGTGCAATACTCAGTGGTGGCCACTACACTGTGTGTAGAAGCTGATGTGCAGTACTCGGTGGTGCTTACTACATTGTGGATAGAAGCTGATGTGCAGTAATCGGTGGTGGCCACTACATTATGTATAGAAACTGATGTGCAGTACTCGGTGGTGGTCACTACATTGTGTATAGAAGCTGATGTGCAGTTGTCGGTGGTAGTCACTACATTGTATATAGAAGCTGATGTGCAGTACTCAGTGGTGGCCACTACACTGTATGTAGAAGTTGATGTGCAGTACTCGGTTGTGGCCACTACACTATATGTAGAAGCTGATGTGCAGTACTCAGCGGTGGCCACTACACTGTATGTAGAAGCTGATGTGCAGTACTCAGCGGTGGCCACTACACTGTGTATAGAAGCTGATGTGCAGTACACGGTGGTGGTCACTACACTGTGGATAGAAGCTGAGATGCAGTACTCGGTGGTGGCCACTATACTGTGGATAGAAGCGGATGTGCAGTACTCGGTGGTGGTCACTACATTGTGTATATAAGCTTATGTGCAGTACTCAGCAGAGTCCACTACACTGTGTGTAGAAGCTGATATGCCGAACTCGGTGTTGACCACTACACTGTGTGTAGAAGCTGATGTGCAGTACTCGGTGGTGGTCACTACATTGTGTATAGAAGCTGATGTGCAGTACTCGGTGGTGGTCACTACACTGTGTGTAGAAGCTGATGTGCAGTACTCGGTGGTGGTCACTACATTGTGGATAGAAGCTGATGTGCAGTACTTAGTGGTAGCCACTACATTGTGTATAGAAGCTGATGTGCAGTACTCGGTGGTGGCCACTATACTGTGGATAGAAGCTGATGTGCAGTACTCGGTGGTGGTCACTACATTGTGTATAGATGCTGATGTGCAGTACTCGGTGGTGGTCACTACATTGTGTATAGAAGCTGATGTGCAGTACACGGTGGTGGTCACTACACTGTGGATAGAAGCTGAGATGCAGTACTCGGTGGTGGCCACTATACTGTGGATAGAAGCTGATGTGCAGTACTCGGTGGTGGTCACTACATTGTGTATAGAAGCTGATGTGCTGTAATCAGTGGTGGCCACTACACTGTGTGTAGAAGCTGATGTGCAGTACTCGGTGGTGGCCACTACACTGTGTGTAGAAGCTGATGTGCAGTACTCAGCAGTGGTCACTACACTATGTATAGAAGCTGATGTGCAGTACACGGTGGTGGTCACTACACTGTGGATAGAAGCTGAGATGCAGTACTCGGTGGTGGCCACTATACTGTGGATAGAAGCTGATGTGCAGTACTCGGTGGCGGTCATTACATTGTGTATAGAAGCTGATGTGCAGTACTCGGTGGTGGCCACTGCACTGTGTGTAGAAGCTGATGTGCAGTACTCGGTGGTGGCCACTACACTGTGTGTAGAAGCTGATGTGCAGTACTCAGCAGTGGCCACTACTCTGTGTATAGAAGCTGATGTGCAGGACACGGTGGTGGTCACTACACTGTATATAGAAGCTGTTGTGCAGTACACGGTGGTGGTCACTACACTGTGGATAGAAGCTAAGATGCAGTACTCGATGGTGGCCACTATACTGTGGATAGAAACTAATGTGCAGTACTCGGTGGTGGTCACTACGTTGTGTATAGAAGTTGACGTGCAGTACTCGGTGGTGGTCACTACGTTGTGTATAGAAGCTGATGTGCAGTACTCGGTGGTGGTCACAACATTGTGTATAGAAGCTGATGTGCAGTACTCGGTGGTGGCCACTACACTGTGTGTAGAAGCTGATGTGCAGTACTCGGTGGTGGCCACTACACTGTGTGTAGAAGCTGATGTGCAGTACTCAGCAGTGGTCACTACACTATGTATAGAAGCTGATGTGCAGTACACGGTGGTGGTCACTACACTGTGGATAGAAGCTGAGATGCAGTACTCGGTGGAGGCCACTATACTGTGGATAGAAGCTGATGTGCAGTACTCGGTGGTGGTCACTACATTGTGTATAGAAGCTGATGTGCAGTACTCGGTGGTGGTCACTACATTGTGTATAGAAGCTGATGTGCAGTACTCAGCAGAGGCCACTACACTGTTTGTAGAAGCTGATGTGCAGTACTCGGTGGTGGTCACTACATTGTGTAGAGAAGCTGATGTGCTGTACTAGATGGTGGCCACTACACTGTGTGTAGAAGCTGATGTGCTGTACTAGATGGTGGCCACTACACTGTGTGTAGAAGCTGATGTGCAGTACTCAGCAGTGGTCACTACACTGTGTATAGAAGCTGATGTGCAGTTCTCGGTGGTGGTCACTACATTGTGTATAGAAGCTGATGAGCAGTACTCGGTGGCGGTCATTACATTGTGTATAGAAGCTGATGTGCAGTATTCAGCAGTGGCCACTATACTGTGGATAGAAGCTGATGTGCAGTACTCGGTGGTGGCCACTATACTGTGGATTGAATCTGATGTGCTGTACTCGGTGGCGGTCATTACATTGTGTAAAGAAGCTGATGTGCAGTACTCGGTGGTGGACACTACACTGTGTGTAGAAGCTGATGTGCAGTACTCTGTGGTGGCCACTACACTGTGTATAGAAGCTGATGTGCAGTACTCAGCAGCGGCCACTACACTGTGTGTAGAAGCTGATGTGCAGTACTCGGTGGTGGCCACTATACTGTGGATAGAAGCTGATGTTCAGTACTCAGCAGAGGCCACTACACTGTGTGTAGAAGCTGATGTGCAGAACTCAATAGTGGCCAATACACTGTGTGTAGAAGCTGATGTGCAGTACTCAGTGGTGGCCTCTACACTGTGTGTAGAAGCTGATGTGCAGTACTCAGTGGTGGCCACTACACTGTGTGTAGAAGCTGATGTGCAGTACTCGGTGGTGCTTACTACATTGTGGATAGAAGCTGATGTGCAGTAATCGGTGGTGGCCACTACATTATGTATAGAAACTGATGTGCAGTACTCGGTGGTGGTCACTACATTGTGTATAGAAGCTGATGTGCAGTTGTCGGTGGTAGTCACTACATTGTATATAGAAGCTGATGTGCAGTACTCAGTGGTGGCCACTACACTGTATGTAGAAGTTGATGTGCAGTACTCGGTTGTGGCCACTACACTATATGTAGAAGCTGATGTGCAGTACTCAGCGGTGGCCACTACACTGTATGTAGAAGCTGATGTGCAGTACTCAGCGGTGGCCACTACACTGTGTATAGAAGCTGATGTGCAGTACACGGTGGTGGTCACTACACTGTGGATAGAAGCTGAGATGCAGTACTTGGTGGTGGCCACTATACTGTGGATAGAAGCGGATGTGCAGTACTCGGTGGTGGTCACTACATTGTTTATAGAAGCTTATGTGCAGTACTCAGCAGAGTCCACTACACTGTGTGTAGAAGCTGATATGCCGAACTCGGTGTTGACCACTACACTGTGTGTAGAAGCTGATGTGCAGTACTCGGTGGTGGTCACTACATTGTGTATAGAAGCTGATGTGCAGTACTCGGTGGTGGTCACTACATTGTGTATAGAAGCTTATGTGCAGTACTCAGCAGAGGCCACTACACTGTGTGTAGAAGCTGATGTGCAGAACTCTGTGTTGGCCATTACACTGTGTGTAGAAGCTGACTTTCAGAACTCGGTGGTGGCCACTACACTGTGTGTAGAAGCTGATGTGCAGTACTCGGTGGTGGCCACTACACTGTGAGTAGAAGCTGATGTGCAGTACTCGGTGGTGGTCACTACATTGTGGATAGAAGCTGATTTGCAGTACTTGGTGGTAGCCACTACATTGTGTATAGAAGCTGATGTGCAGTACTCGGTGGTGGCCACTATACTGTGGATAGAAGCTGATGTGCAGTACTCGGTGGTGGTCACTACATTGTGTATAGATGCTGATGTGCAGTACTCGGTGGTGGTCACTACATTGTGTATAGAAGCTGATGTGCAGTACACGGTGGTGGTCACTACACTGTGGATAGAAGCTGAGATGCAGTACTCGGTGGTGGCCACTATACTGTGGATAGAAGCTGATGTGCAGTACTCGGTGGTGGTCACTACATTGTGTATAGAAGCTGATGTGCTGTAATCAGTGGTGGCCACTACACTGTGTGTAGAAGCTGATGTGCAGTACTCGGTGGTGGCCACTACACTGTGTGTAGAAGCTGATGTGCAGTACTCAGCAGTGGTCACTACACTATGTATAGAAGCTGATGTGCAGTACACGGTGGTGGTCACTACACTGTGGATAGAAGCTGAGATGCAGTACTCGGTGGTGGCCACTATACTGTGGATAGAAGCTGATGTGCAGTACTCGGTGGTGGTCACTACATTGTGTATAGAAGCTGATGTGCAGTACTCGGTGGTGGCCACTATACTGTGGATAGAAGCTGATGTCAAGTACTCGGTGGTGGTCACTACACTGTGTATAGAAGCTGATGAACAGTACTCGGTGGCGGTCATTACATTGTGTATAGAAGCTGATGTGCAGTACTCGGTGGTGGCCACTGCACTGTGTGTAGAAGCTGATGTGCAGTACTCGGTGGTGGCCACTACACTGTGTGTAGAAGCTGATGTGCAGTACTCAGCAGTGGCCACTACTCTGTGTATAGAAGCTGATGTGCAGGACACGGTGGTGGTCACTACACTGTATATAGAAGCTGTTGTGCAGTACACGGTGGTGGTCACTACACTGTGGATAGAAGCTAAGATGCAGTACTCGATGGTGGCCACTATACTGTGGATAGAAACTAATGTGCAGTACTCGGTGGTGGTCACTACGTTGTGTATAGAAGTTGACGTGCAGTACTCGGTGGTGGTCACTACGTTGTGTATAGAAGCTGATGTGCAGTACTCGGTGGTGGTCACTACATTGTGTATAGAAGCTGATGTGCAGTACTCGGTGGTGGCCACTACACTGTGTGTAGAAGCTGATGTGCAGTACTCGGTGGTGGCCACTACACTGTGTGTAGAAGCTGATGTGCAGTACTCAGCAGTGGTCACTACACTATGTATAGAAGCTGATGTGCAGTACACGGTGGTGGTCACTACACTGTGGATAGAAGCTGAGATGCAGTACTCGGTGGTGGCCACTATACTGTGGATAGAAGCTGATGTGCAGTACTCGGTGGTGGTCACTACATTGTGTATAGAAGCTGATGTGCAGTACTCGGTGGTGGCCACTATATTGTGGATAGAAGCTGATGTCGAGTACTCGGTGGTGGTCACTACACTGTGTATAGAAGCTGATGAACAGTACTCGGTGGCGGTCATTACATTGTGTTTAGAAGCTGATGTGCAGTACTCGGTGGTGGCCACTGCACTGTGTGTAGAAGCTGATGTGCAGTACTCGGTGGTGGCCACTACACGGTGTGTAGAAGCTGATGTGCAGTACTCAGCAGTGGCCACTACTCTGTGTATAGAAGCTGATGTGCAGGACACGGTGGTGGTCACTACACTGTATATAGAAGCTGTTGTGCAGTACACGGTGGTGGTCACTACACTGTGGATAGAAGCTAAGATGCAGTACTCGATGGTGGCTACTATACTGTGGATAGAAACTAATGTGCAGTACTCGGTGGTGGTCACTACGTTGTGTATAGAAGCTGACGTGCAGTACCCGGTGGTGGTCACTACGTTGTGTATAGAAGCTGATGTGCAGTACTCGGTGGTGGTCACTACGTTGTGTATAGAAGCTGATGTGCAGTACTCGGTGGTGGCCACTACACTGTGTGTCGTAGCTGATGTGCAGTACTCAGTGGTGGTCACTATACTGTGTTTAGAAGCTGAAGTGCAGTACTCGGTGGGGGCCACTACATTGTGTATAGAAGCTGATGTGCAGTACTCGGTGGTGGTCACTACATTGTGTTTAGAAGCTGATGTGCAGTACTCGGTGGTGGTCACTACATTGTGTATAGAAGCTCATCTGCAGTACTCGATGGTGGCCAGTGCACTGCGTATAGAAGCTGATGTGCAGTACTCGGTGGTGGCCATTATACTGTGGATAGAAGCTGAAGTGCAGTACTCGGTGGTGGTCACTACACTGTGTACAGAAGCTGAAGAGCAGTACTCGATGGCGGTCATTACATTCTGTATAGAAGCTGATGTGCAGTACTCGGTGGTGGCCACTACACTATCTGTAGAAGCTGATGTGCAGTACTCAGCAGTGGCCACTACACTGTTTATAGAAGCTGATGTGCAGTACACGGTGGTGGTCACTACACTGTGTATAGAAGCTGATGTGCAGTACACAGTGGTGGTCACTACATTGTGTATAGAAGCTGATGTGCAGTACTCAATGGTGGTCACTACATTGTGTATAGAAGTTGATGTGCAGTACTCGGTGGTGGCCACTACACTGTGTGTAGAAGCTGATGTGCAGTACTCGGTGGTGGTCACTACACTGTGTATAGAAGCTGATGAGCAGTACTCGGTGGCGGTCATTACATTGTGTATAGAAGCTGATGTGCAGTACTCGGTGGTGGCCACTACACTGTGTGTAGAAGCTGATGTGCAGTTCTCGGTGGTGGCCACTACACTGTGTGTAGAAGCTGATGTGCAGTACTCAGCAGTGGTCACTACACTATGTATAGAAGCTGATGTGCAGTACACGGTGGTGGTCACTACACTGTGGATAGAAGCTGAGATACAGTACTCGGTGGTGGCCACTATACTGTGTATAGAAGCTGATGTGCAGTACTCGGTTGTGGTCACTACATTGTGTATAGAAGCTGATGTGCAGTACTCGGTGGTGGCCACTATACTGTGGATAAAAGCTGATGTCCAGTACTCGGTGGAGTCCACTACACTGTGTGTAGAAGCTGATGTGCAGTACTCAGCAGTGGCCACTACTCTGTGTATAGAAGCTGATGTGCAGTACACGGTGGTTGTCACTACACTGTATATAGAAGCTGATGTGCAGTACTCGGTGGTGTTCACTACACTGTGTATAGAAGCTGATGAGCAGTACTCGGTGGCGGTCATTACATTGTGTATAGAAGCTGATGTGCAGTACTCGGTGGAGGCCACTGCACTGTGTGTAGAAGCTGATGTGCAGTACTCGGTGGTAGCCACTACACTGTGTGTAGAAGCTGATGTGCAGTTCTCAGCAGTGGCCACTACTCTGTGTATAGAAGCTGATGTGCAGTACACGATGGTGGTCACTACACTGTGGATAGAAGCTAAGATGCAGTACTCAATGGTGGCCACTATACTGTGGATAGAAGCTAATGTGCAGTACTCGGTGGCGGTCATTACATTCTGTATAGAAGCTGATGTGCAGTGCTCGGTGGTGGCCACTACACTATGTGTAGAAGCTGATGTGCAGTACTCAGCTGTGGCCACTACACTGTTTATAGAAGCTGATGTGCAGTACACGGTGGTGGTCACTACACTGTGTATAGAAGCTGATGTGCAGTACACAGTGGTGGTCACTACACTGTGGATAGAAGCTGAGATGCAGTACTCAGTGGTGGCCATTATACTGTGGATAGAAGCTGATGTGCAGTACTCGGTGGTGGTCACTAAATTGTGTATAGAAGCTGATGTGCAGTACTCAATGGTGGTCACTACATTGTGTATAGAAGCTGATGTGCAGTACTCGGTGGTGGTCACTACACTGTGTATAGAAGCTGATGAGCAGTACTCGGTGGCGGTCATTACATTGTGTATAGAAGCTGATGTGCAGTACTCGGTGGTGGCCACTACACTGTGTGTAGAAGCTGATGTGCAGTACTCGGTGGTGGCCACTACACTGTGTGTAGAAGCTGATGTGCAGTACTCAGCAGTGGCCACTACTCTGTGTATAGAAGCTGATGTGCAGTACACGGTGGTGGTCACTACACTGTATATAGAAGCTGTTGTGCAGTACACGGTGGTGGTCACTACACTGTGGATAGAAGCTAAGATGCTGTACTCGATAATGGCCACTATACTGTGGATAGAAGCTGATGTGCAGTACTCGGTGGTGGTCAGTACGTCATGTATAGAAGCTGATGCAGTACTCGGTGGTGGTCACTACATTGTGTAGAAGCTGATGTGCGGTATTCAGTGGTGGTCACTATACTGTGAATAGAAGCTGATGTGCAGTACTTGGTGATGGTCACTACACTGTGTATAGAAGCTGATTTGCAGTACTCGGTGGCTGTCATTACACTGTGTGTAGAAGCTGATGTGCAGTACTCAGCAGTGGCCACTACACTGTGTATAGAAGCTGATGTGCAGTACACGGTGGTGGTCACTACACTGTGTATAGAAGCTGATGTGCAGTACGCGGTGGTGGTCACTACACTGTGGATAGAAGCTGAGATGCAGTACTCGGTGGTGGCCACTATACTGTGGATAGAAGCTGATGGGCAGTACTCGGTGGTGGTCACTACTAGTGTTGATCCACCCCCGTAGTGTTCGAGTTCGGTTCGTCGAACACCCGTATGTTCGCCGAACTGTTCGTCAAACACCTTCGAACACCGTTAAAACCAATGGCAGGCAAACTAAAACACATAGAAACACATAGAAAACACCTTCAAAGGTGTCCAAAAGCTGACAAACTGCTCAGAAGACACAACTAACACATGGAAAAGTGACAAGTACATATAGTCATGCGAAAAGAAAAGAGGTGGAGGAGTAAAAGGAGGGGGAGACATAGATATAGGCATGTCATGCCCTTCTAAAACCAAAAAAGTGCGAAGCCGATACGGCCAGTCTGTTCCTGCCTGTGCGACCTCCGTGTCGCCGGGTTTGTTCCAGAGCTGCGGTGGACCCTGACGGCCAGCCCCCCTCTCCCAATACTGGTGCCTGTCCTCTGGTGGGTCGAGTGAGCCCCCCTGTGGTGGAGGCAGGTCTAAGCTTTTTAATTTAAATTGTCTCTCTAATTTGAATGAATACACTTTAAATCCTTTTACAACGATCTATTAGAGGGCAAGTCTCATGCCAGCAGCCGCTTAATTCCAGCCCCAGTAGCGTCCACTAAAGCTGCTGCAGTTAAAAAGCTTTTATAAGGATCGAGCTCGGCGGTCCACCACAAGGCGTCCTACCGCCAGTCCCAGCCCCTATGCCTTGGGGTGCCTCCCGATGCTCTTCACTGAGTATCCCGGGGGCCCGAAGCATTTCCTTTGAAAAAATTAAGTGTCCGAACTACAGGTGGTGTAGCTTGCTTAACAGCTGGGATAATCCGCTGACTAGCAGACACTGCTACTAGGCACAAAGTATTTCCTGGGCTAGATGCAGTTAAAAATTTGTAATTAGATACTCTCGTTGGATGCTGAGAAAGCATTCCATAGAGTCTCCTGGCACGCCATATATTATTCTTTTAAAAAGCTTGGGGTAGGGGTCTAGGGGACCCTTTTATAGCCAAAATCACGGCCCTGTATCGCAATACATCACCTAGGCTGAAGATAAATGGAACTGTAGCACCCCGAGGGCTCGGTTGCTACACAGGTATTGCACCTCGCCCAGAGGTGTGATATCTCACTCTCAGGTAAGGATGGAGTGTGGATCAGGACCCCGACACCTGCATGCATTACACCACATTGCCGTGGGGCAGGGCGACCAATATGCCCCTGAGATGGGCACGACAGTCCCTGTCCCTGGCTGGAGTGGGGGGAGGGAACACTGAGGAAGGGGAACCCTGTAGTGCAGGAGCAGGGAGGAAGCAGTTCCTGGGTGCATTGAGAAGGGAGTATAAAAGGTGGGCACCATCTTAGTTCCGTGCAGAGAAGTCTGAGCAGAAGTGACAGGGAGCAGGGGCTCTGCATGAGCTCTGCTCCGGAGGCTGGCCTAGTAACAGAAGCCCAGGCCTGGAAGAGGGAGAAGGAAGGAAGAGGAGCGGAGAAGGCTCCAGGAACGAGGAACGAAGGGATCCCAGGGGTGCGGACGGGCGAGTCGCCACCGCACGCCCGAGTCCACCTGCGTGGAGGGGTCAGGCCAAAGGGGGAGACCGGTCCCCGAAACTAGTGGAGGCGGGAAACGACCCCCAGCTATAAACCGGAGGCTGTGACATTTTATGTGGCGCAGCCCCTCACTACACCCGCTAGGAAGGCACCACATAGGGTCAGGGAAACTGGCGCCAAGTTTACCAAGAGGAGGCCCGAGGCAGCCGGACAGAAGCGTTGGTAAGAAAGGCCAAACAAAGGACACACAAAGGGGGTCCTGTGAAGCGCTCCAAAGTTATCTGGGAGTTGTCTGAGCCCCTCACCTGGTGAGCACAGTACGACGTGGGCAGCTGTTACCTGCAGAAGTGGTCTGGATAATAAGAACTGTGAGTAAAGGCCCTGGACTGCATCACTGACTCCGTGTCGTTACTGCTGCTGCCCTGCACCATTACCCCCATACTCCGCATACACTGCCCTGAGGCTCCCGTGGGGAGTTATACTACGCTCTGCTGCACCAACAACACCAGCCTCAGCGGTCTGCCCTGCAGCGGCGGTTCACTCTGACCGGAATCCACGGGTGGCGTAGTCGGACATTTAAACATCAAAACCACATAAATAGTTCCGCCACTGGTTTGACCGCCCTGAGCCACGGAACCGGGTCGCTGCCACGGAGACTACAACCCCCAGCATCCACCAAAAAGGGTCCGGCTCCGGGTGTCCCAAGGCCCAGGGGGCGCGTCAGAACATTTTCATCACCTTTCATAATCACCAATGGGACAAGGCAGGGATGTCCTCTGTCCCCTCTCTTATACATCCTAGTGACGGAGCACCTGCTCTCATTAATTCGCCATAACCCTAATATTAGGTGGATTGAGGTGGGAGGCACCGAGTACAAGTGCTCTGCATTTGCTGATGATGTCCTAGTATATATCACTCAATCACATATATCCATCCCTGCTGTTATGGCTGAAATAGATCACTTTGTTACATGGTCAAATTTTAAAATCAATGCAGCGAAGTCTGAGGCCCTCGATGTCTCCCTCCCCAAATCCATACAGGATTCCATCCAGTCCAACTTACCCTTTGCCTGGCCCTCACAGGGTATCAAATACTTAGGAATTCCTATTCATAGAGACCTCTCCCGTCTATGTTATCTTAATTTTGGGCCCTTTATTGAACAACTCCATACAGACCAGGGTTGGCAAGTTAGAACAGTAAGATTCACTACGTGAACCACTGGTGTTTTGTGGAAAAGCACATGTACACTGTGTTCCAAATTATTATGCAAAAAGTGTTTAGGAGTGATAAGGGAAGAATTTGTTTGTTTGTCAGTTAAACTCATTGATGGTGATGTGTGTCAGGGCTCTTTATATCACTGTAAGCAATTGCAGACACCTGTGCTAATTAGTTTGGCAGGTGTGTCCAATGAAAGGCAAGACTACTTAAGAAGGCTCTCTCACATTATTAAGCAGCCTACATTTTCTGCCAAAATGGGAAAGAAAAAGGATGTTTCGGCTGCTGAGAAGCAACAAATTGTGGAGTGTTTAGGTCAAGGCATGACTACAATCAACATTGCCAAGACACTTCATCCTGATCATCGCACAATCAAGAAGTATGTAGCTGATTCACAGTACACACGTGTGCGTGCTGATAAGGGCAAATTGAGGACTCTTTCCTACAGGCAATTACGTCAGGTTAAAAGATCAGCGGCAAAAAAGCCTTGTCATAGCAGCAGACAAGTTTTTGAAGCTGCTGGTGCCTCCAACGTCCCCCGAACAACAAGATGCAGAGTCCTTCAGAGGTTTGCAGCTGTGCGTAAGCCGTCCTGTCGACCTCCTCTATCCACTGCACAAAAGCAGAAACGGCTCCAGTGGGCCAAACAATACATGAAGACTGACTTCAAAACTGTTTTGTTCGCCGATGAGTGCCGTGCAACGCTCGATGGTCCAGATGGATGGAGTGGAGGATGGCTGGTTGATGGACACCCCACGCAAACACGGCTACGGTGCCAACAAGGAGGAGGTGGAGTAATGTTTTGGGCTGAAATCATGGGGAGAGAGATTGTCGGCCCCTTTAGGATCCCTGAAGGGATAAAGATGAACTCCATAATGTATGTGGAGTTTCTCAAACAGCACTTCCTGCCATGGTTCAAGAAGAAGAACCGTGTATTCCACAGCAAGATCATTTTCATGCATGATAATGCACCGTCTCATGCTGCACATAACACATCTGCATCTCTGGCTGATATGGGCATAAAAGGGGACAAACTTATGGTGTGACCCCCATGCTCCCCTGACCTCAACCCCATTGAGAACCTCTGGAGCATCATCAAAAGGAGTGTCTATGATGGCGGGAGGCAGTTCACATCTAAGCAACAGCTCTGGGAGGGTATTCTGTTCTCATGCAAAACAATTGAAGCAGAAACCATCCAAAAACTGACAAATTCAATGGACGAGACAGTTCAGAAGCTCCTTTCGAACAAGGGGTCCTATGTGTTAATGTAACATCACCTAGAATAAAGTTTTGAGTTGAAAACTGTTTGATTTCAGTTTGTAATAACCTGCTAATGCTTATAATTTCAAAAATGACCATTTTTTGTTCTTTATTAAAATGAAAAGGTTGATCGAAGAGTGTGGGGGATCTAAGAGTGTGGCAACCCAGTAGTCAGGATTACTTCGAATTCTGACAATCTGAGGGTCATGTTGCAGGTAGTGCAGCAAGAAGGCACTCATGTGTCTTGCGCATCTAGGAGCCCCAAAATTATTTTACGGGCTAGATGCAGCTAAAAATTATTATTAATTTGAAATCTGGTGGAGCTTAGTATAGATGGCCTAATAGAATCAGTACTGCACACTGCTACAAAGCCCAAATTATTTTCCAGCCAAGATACAGATAAACATGATTAGTAATTTTAAAGCTTAAAACGGTTGGTGAGGTGATTTTAACCAATCATCAAGCTTTTACTCTCCCCAGGATCACACAGGGGTAGAAAAGTCGTTTCGGATCCATAATTTGTTCATCTTTATGAACGTGAGTCTGTCTACATTATCAGTGGAGAGCCGCGTGCGCTTATCTGTCAGCACACCACCAGCAGCGCTGAACACACGTTCAGACAGAACGCTGGCTGCGGGGCATGACAAGATCTCCAAGGCGTAAGTGGCGAGCTCCGACCATTTATCCAGATTGGAAGCCCAAAAAGAGCAAGGGTCCAGTGGCACAGTCATGGCTTCAATGTTTACTTGGAGATACTCCTGTACCATCCTCTCTAGGCGTTGACTATGTGTCAGACTTCTTGTCTCCTGTGGCCTTGCAAAGGATGGGCTAAAAAAGTGGTGAAATGATTCCGCAAAATTGATGTTACCAGCAGATATTGTGTTTCTGTTACGGTTTGGGTGCTGAACACTCGACGGTCCCACGGTTGGCAAGTTGGAACTGTGAGATTCACTACGTGCACCACTGGTGTTTTGTGGAAAAGCACATGTAAGATTCTGCAACTGTCTCTGCTGATACTTCTGCATGCGTGCATCCCTTTCTATGGCAGGAATAATGTCTGCAAATTTACTTTTGTACCGGGATCTAACAGTGTGGCAACCCAGTAGTCAGGATTATTTCTAATTCTCACAATTCGAGGGTCATGTTGCAGGTAGTGCAGCAAGAAGGCACTCATGTGTCTTGCGCATCCAGGAGCACCAAGTCCCTGTTGTGTTGGTGGCGAGGTAACAATCATGCTTCCTTCCTCTGTCCTCTCCCCCCAACCTCGCATGACAGAAATGTGATCAAGGTCTCCCTCATCTGATGAGTCTTCCATCAGTTCGTCCTCCACTTCTTCCTGGGCTCCTGCACCTTCCTCACTAGTTTGGCTGCTACCATGTGCCCTGGTAAAACCATCTCCCCCACCCTCACATGCCTGCCGCCTTGGTGCTGCCGACCGTCTGGATCTTGCAGATGTTAGCCCTTCCGCATACAACTCCTCCTCCTCTACTTCCTCCACCTCCTCTTGTGCCACCACCTGACTCCGAATTCTGTTTAACATGTGCTCCAGCATGTAAATCACCGGAATAGTCATGCTGATAATGGCATCGTCAGCACTAAACATCTTCGTCGCCATTTCAAAACTGTGCAGAAGGGTGCATAGGTCCCTGATCTGAGACCACTCCTCCAGCGTGATTTGCCCCACCTCTGGATCTCGTTGGCCCAGGCTATACGTCAGAACGTATTGCACCAGGGCTTGTCGGTGCTGCCACAGTCGCTGCAACATGTGCAGAGTTGAATTCCACCGGGTAGGCACATCGCATTTTAGCGGGTGAAGTGGCAGGCCCAACGACTTCTGTAGAGATGTAAGTCGCTGAGCTGCGGGATGCGAACGGCGGAAGTGGGCACACAGTGACCGTGCCCTCTGCAGAAGGCCATCTAGTCCGGGATAGTGGGCTAAAAATTGCTGGACAACCAGGTTCAACACGTGAGCCATACAAGGCACGTGTGTGACATTGCCCCGGCGAAGGGCCGCACCCAGGTTTGCAGCATTTTCGCACACTGCCTTCCCTGGTTTCAGGTCCAGTGGAGACAACCATTCATGAAACTGGTTCTCCAGAGCTGACCACAACTCCTCAGCTGTGTGACTCACATTTCCCAGACATTTCAAAGTAAAAACCGCCTGATGACATTGAGCCCTGCTGCCAGCATAGTAAGGAGGTGTGCAGGATCCCTTCTGCGCAGTTAGAAAGCTTGTGGCATGACCAGACAGGCTTTGGGTGCAGGTGGAGGACCGAGAGGAGGTTGAGGAGGCAGAAGCAGTGGAGGAACTTTGAGATAAGATAAAGAGGATTGACGCACAACTCGTGGGGACGGCAAGACTTGGACAGCAGCCCCTTGTCCTGCTATCACCATAGTTACCCAGTGCCCAGTCAGCGACATGTAACGCCCCTGTCCATGCCTACTCGTCCAAGTGTCTGTGGTGAAATGCACCCTGTCACACACAGAGTTTCTCAAAGAAGCGGTGATGTTGTGTGCGACATGCTGGTGGAGCGCAGGCACACCTTTCTTTGAGAAGTAGTGCCGACTGGGCATCTGGTACTGGGGCACTGCGACGGACATAAGGTCTCGAAAATCCTCTGTGTCCACCAGGCGGAAAGGCAGCATTTCTGTAGCCAAGAGCTTGCAGATGGTGAAATTCAACCTCTTAGCTTTCTCATGACTAGGAGGAAATGGTCTTTTACTTGTCCACATCTGAGGGACCGAGGGCTGGCTGTTGTGCTTAGACGGGGTTGAGAAGGGTGTCCCCGGCAAACTGCCGGTCTGTGAGGAAGATGCAGACGGACATGTTAGGTTGCCTTGATCCAAAGGTGGTGCTATCGATGTCGGACAGCGCTGAACACCAGCTGGTGTTACCACCTCCAAAGAAAATGATGACATGCCAATCACGCTGTCTGTTGCGGGTAAAGAGGTGGCAGGTCTGCATCCCAAAACAGGTGTGACTGCTGTCTCCCCAGTCACAGAGGATGAAGAGGCCGCGGATGCACAAGATGTGGCAGACGGTGGTTGGCCTGGCCGGCTAGGCCGCATTGTAGCACAGTGAGTTTCCCACTGCAACTTATGCTTCATGTCCATGTGCCGGTTCATGCATGAAGTACTTAAACTATGTATTTTTTGGCCTCTACTTAGCTTTTGCTGACAAATGTTATAGATAACACGAGTTGGGTCATCTTTATCGATCTGAAAAAATGCCCAGGCTATGCAAGGCTTAGCACCCATGCGACCTGAAGAGCCACCGCGACTTGTGGTCAGAGGCAGAGTTGAGTTTGAGGATGCAGTTGTTGACGTGCTTCCAGTACTACGTCTCTGTCCAGGAAGGCGCAACCTGACCTCGTCGTCACTAGCATCCTCCTCCACCTCCTCTGCTGACCTCATCTCTTGGCTGACTATGGGTTGACAGTAAGTGGGATCTCCAACCTCATCATCATCACCCTGTGTGTTATCACACCCGTCGTCCTCAGAGCCAACCTGTTCCTGCCCTGACAAAAAACTAAAGTTGTCGCTCCAATCAGGTATTTGAGTCTCATCATCGTCTTCCTCATTGTCTCCACCAACAGGAGTTACAGTTTGGGAACGAGGGTCTACATTATGGTCAGAACCTTCTGCGTCTGGTCCTGGATCCGACTCATAAAGATTCTGGGCATCAGTGCAGATCATTTCCTCGTCTGGATTCACAGAAGCTCTGGAGCCGACTTCTGATTCCCAGGTTATAGTATGAGTAAACAGCTCTGCAGACTCAACCATCTGTTCTACCCCATACTCAGACGGGCAGCTGGAGACTTGGGAGGTGTGAGGAAGCAAGTGCGATTGGGGTGACACCTCTGAGGACTGGAGTATTTGTGATGTTGAAGTTGAGGTGGAGGAGAGCCCATTTAAAGGAGCACTTGATATCCGTTGAAGCACCTGCTGTTTTTGTGCCTCATCTGGAATTTGTAGCGATTGGCGCGGCTGTAAGAAAGGGATCTTATCACATTGTCCGCTAAAAGAAGTAGACATTTTAGTTTGGCTGGAAGATGGTCTTTCTTCTGCAGATGTTACTGTTGCTTTAACACCTACTCCACGGACACAACCTTTTTTCCCCTTCCCAACACGCCTATTCCCCTTTCCACCAGCAGCAGGCCTTTTTCCACTCATTTTGGTGGTTAACTAATTCACAACTCTGGAGTTGTTTGCACAAAAAAACAATGGATGGGAACCGAGCAGAGCTGAGTGGCCAAACTGTGGTATTAGGCCAAAACTATTGTCTGGGTTAGATGCAGAAAAAAATTATGTTCAGTTTGCAACCTGATGGAGGTCAGTATAGATGGACTAATAGACCAAGTCCCACACACTGCTAGAAGCCCAAATATTTTTTCAGAGCTAGATGCAGAAAAAAATATTTTTAATTTGCACCCTGGTGGAGGTCAGTATAGATGGACTAATAGAATGATGCTATGCCCAAAAGCTTTTACTTCACTAGGTGCAGTAAAAAAAATTGTATTCTATACACAGGTGGTATATCTTGCAACACAGATAGGCTACTCCACTGACTAACACACTCTGCAATAGGCCAAAAAGGATTAGCTTTGCTAGATTTACCCAAATGCTGTGAAAAAAACTTGCACAGCACTGGCACAGACCTGCCTGGCAAAAAGTGATAGGAAATGATGTAACCTAGTCCTCAAAAGGGCTGCAATTACAATTAGTCTTTACTCCCACAATCTATCTATTTAAGAGCACAGACCTGCCTGATAAAAGTCATAGGAAATGCTGTAACCTAGTCCTTAAAAGGACTGCAATCACAACTATTCCCTACGCCCAAGCTATCTGTAGATTTGTGCGAAAATTGGCTTGAAATTAACAAAGTATAGCGCACACAGCAACAGCGGTGCCGTCTAACACGCAGCTGCAGCAGTGAGAAAATGGTGGCGACGGGGAAAATGGTTGGGTCTTATAGGGCAAGGACATGTGACATACACTGCCAATGACACATGCCCTTGCTTGTGTGAAAAAAAGCACTTCGCTGCGTGTGTGCGCTGCTGATAGGCTGACAGATTGCACCTCCCCACTGTAAATGCGGGAAAGAGAAAAAAAAATGGAGATCTTCATTATTCCTGCAGAGATCCATCCCCTGCCCCTCCCCCCGCCCCGCTGTACACTCAAACTGCGTATTAACATTAATTTTCAGCATTACTGAGAAAAAATCCAGTTATGATTTTGGTGCACGAACAGTTATCGAACATAACCTCGAACAGCCGAATTTTTTTCAAATCGTTCGTGTTCGCCGAACGGCTCGAACACCGCCCAAAACAGCTCGAATTTGAGATTGGCGAACAGTTCGAGTCGAAAACCGCTCATCTCTAGTCACTACATTGTGTATAGAAGCTGATGTGCAGTACTCGGTGGTGGCCACTACACTATGTGTAGAAGCTAATGTGCAGTACTCGGTGGTGGCCACTACACTGGGTGTAGAAGCTGATGTGCAGTACACTGTGGTGGTCACTACATTGTGGATAGAAGCTAATGTGCAGTACTCGGTGGTGGCCACTATACTGTGGATAGAAGCTAATGTGCAGTACACGGTGGTAGTCACTACATTGTGGATAGAAGCTGATGTGCAGTACTCGGTTGTGGCCACTATACTGTGGATAGAAGCTGATGTCAAGTACTCGGTGGTGGTCACTACACTGTGTATAGAAGCTGATGAACAGTACTCGGTGGCGGTCATTACATTGTGTATAGAAGCTGATGTGTGTAGAAGCTGATGTGCAGTACTCGGTTGTGGCCACTACAATGTGTGTAGAAGCTGATGTGCAGTACTCATTGATGGTCACTGCATTGTGGATAGAAGCTGATGTGCAGTACTCGGTGGTGGCCACTACATTGTGGATAGAAGCTGATGTGCAATACTCGGTGGTGGTCACTACACTGTGTATCAAAGCTGATGTGCAGTACTTTGTGGTTGCCACTACACTCTGTATAGAAGCTGATGTGCAGTACTCGGTGGTGGCCACTGCACTGTGGATAGAAGTTGATGTGCAGTTCTCGCCGGTGGTTACTACATTGTGTATAGAAGCTGATGTGCAGTACTTTGTGGTTGCCACTACACTCTGTATAGAAGCTGATGTGCAGTACTCGGTGGTGGCATCTTCACTGTGTATAGAAGCTGATGTGCAGTACTTGGTGGTGGTCACTACATTGTGTATAGAAGCTGATGTGCAGTACTTGGTGGTGGTCACTACACTGTGGATAGAAGCTGATGTGCAGTACTCGGTGGTGGTCACTACATTATGTATAGAAGCTGATGTGCAGTGCTCGGTGGTGGTCACTACATTTTGTATAGAAGTTGATGTGCAGTACTCGGTGGTGGCCACTACACTGTGGATAGACGCTGAGGTGCAGTACTCAGTGGTGGTCACTACATTGTGTATAGAAGCTGATGTGCAGTACTCGGTGGTGGTCACTACATTGTGTATAGAAGTTGATGTGCAGTACTCGGTGGTGGTTACTATATTTTGTATAGAAGCTGATGTGCAGTACTCGGTGGTGGTCACTACACTGTGGATAGACGCTGAGGTGCAGTACTCAGTGGTGGTCACTACATTGTGTATAGAAGCTGATGTGCAGTACTCGGTGGTGGTCACTACATTGTGTATAGAAGTTGATGGGCAGTACTCGGTGGTGGTTACTATATTTTGTATAGAAGTTGATGTGCAGTACTCGGTGGTGGTCACTACATTGTGTATAGAAGTTGATGTGCAGTACTCGGTGGTGGTTACTATATTTTGTATAGAAGCTGATGTGCAGTACTCGGTGGTGGTCACTACATTGTGTATAGAAGTTGATGTGCAGTACTCGGTGGTGGTCACTACATTGTGTATAGAAGTTGATGTGTACACATTTATCATTTGACATGACAACACTACGGAAAATCTTTTTGACTTTTTAAATAAGTCCATACACAATTTTTAGGGCTTCTTGAATTTAATAAAACAGCCAAAAACTATAAAATGAATTGCCAACTTCCTGTCCCTTTCTACGCTCAGATATGGCAGCATAAGGAATCTGTCTGGCCCTCATTAAAGCAATTTTGTTTTGAACTTACATAACCAGAATGGAGAATATTATGTCAGCTACCACTTTCCATTACGTGGTCTATACTTGAGGATCTCAGTGTTGCAGTTTATAGGCTTTAAATAAAAAAAAAGCAGCACTGGAGGGGATCAGTAAATCAGCAGAGTGGATAAAGGAGCATTAAATGTTCATCAAATCAACAGCCTCCGATGTCTGCCCAGCAGCAGAGATTAGCTTCAGCGACGTCTGCTAGGCAGAGAAGCCTGAGCTGTATGGTGGATTTGTCTGGGGATAGAGTATGTCTTGTCCTGACTATACCGCAGACAGGATGCCCACTTGGCCCTCATATAAGAGGCTGATCTGTATGTGTAGGTTACTTCTTTTTCACACAGCCGTGAGTTTTGATCTTCTGTCCAGTTGATACATCTCGCACTAATGATATGAATGGACGCTGCTCATGACGTAGTTGTCTCGCAGCTTTCTCCGACTCCTCCTGGTTAATCTGCTCAGTCATGCAGCATTATCGGTCCAGGGAAAGTATGGTGGCATAACTATCTACTGCAGGGTCTATGAAGTCTGTTTCTGTGCCAGCCTTATTGGCGTTGCTGAATTATTATTATTATTATGTGTTTATTAGCATGCGGTACTCTTAGTAAGATCACACTTGCATTAAAGGGAACCTGTCACCCTGAAAACACAAGGATTATATTTCCAATAGTGAGGAGTATGGCACTTCAGCATTAAATGCAAAACAAGCCTAGACTAAAATAGAGTCCAAAATACAAAGTGATCCATGATAAAAGATAGATTTTATTACAATTAAAATAAAATAAAGCAGAATGTCCACCAGGGGACGCAGTAGTGACCATAAATACACATTACAAGTACAAAAATGGTGGTTAATAGACCCCTAAAGGGTAGATAAGGTAAAGCTGAAAAATAGTGCATATGTCAAATACAAATAGACCTAATATAGATCATGCTGGGTAATTAGGATCAGTGTCCATGTGGAGAAAAAGTAAGGTGCATAGAGGCAAAAAGGTACGTAGGTGCCTGGGAATGGCAAATGCCTAGAGGTGTAATGAAAGAGTAATATAGCAGCAATACCTGTATATAAAATGGTAGTCCTGAGAGTGAAAGTGGTCATCACCCGCGTCCTCTAACCCCGACGCACGTTTCGCCGCCAGCTTCTTCCGGGTGCGTGTCAATAAACCATGTTATGGAGCAGGGGGAGTTGAGCAGATTGATATGTAGTTTTGTGAGAAAATATTTTTAATCCTTTAAACCTCTGCTCTTTCTGGGATTTTCAGTCCAGTGGGCGGTCCTATCAGTGACTGACAGCTGTCTTTGTATTAGTGTACATATGGAGTTAGCTGTCAGTCCCTGATAGGATGATTAAAACTCAGGTTATACTGAATCTTTACTCACAAAACTCCTGCTCTCTTACATGATGCCTGCAGATCGGACTGCATTTTCATTGTGAAAGATTCCCTTGACCAATTATCTATTTTTTATAGCAAAGATGCACAATCCATAGCACTATGCTTGCTGTCAAAAATACTGGAAACCTTACAGATCCAAATAAAGGGTTCATTAGTGTAGTGGAAAACAGATCCGTCATAGTGTATTGGGACAGGAGCCATGATGCTTGTATGATCGGAGCCTTTTTTTCTCATGGTGTATGTACAGTGGAGTATAATGACAGTAGTGTGCTACACTTTAAGTTATTCATGTACTTAGAGGGGCTGTCCAGGACTTTATATTGATGGCCTATCGTTCGTATAGGTCAACAATTTCAGATTGGTGGGGGTGCAACACCCGGCACCTCCAGCTATTAGATGTTCCAGCATCGCCCAGCAGTGATCAGTTGCAGAGCAGAACTACACAGCTCCTTTAATTGTATAGTAGGTGACACCGGTTACAGAACATCCCCCCTATTCGAGTGAATAGGAGTAGACCTGCAGTACTCTGTTGAGGCCACTATACCATTAACGGAGCAGTTACTAAATATGATACAAATACATCATTCTTCTTTCCATTTATCATCAATTATATAACATTTCTTTCTGCACTACAGCAAATTTCTGTTCTGTGTTTATTAGAAAAACATGAATTATTATTATTATTATTATTATTATTATTTATTTTTAGAATACCATTGATTCCATGGTGCTGTACATAAGGGGTTTCATACAAAATACAGATATCACTTACTGTAAATGAACTAACAATGACAGACTGGCACAGAGGGAAGAGGACCCTGCCCTTGCTGGCTTACAGTCTCCAGGATAATGGAGAAGGAGACAGTAGGTTAGGGGATGTACATTAATACATGATAATAGTGTTACTACATATTACATTGATGTGTCTAGGATTTAGTTATGTTAAAATCAACCTGTCATGTCCCAAAACACTATTAATCTGCAGATATGGGGTTAATCTGCTGTTAATAGTGTTCTAAAGCTGTGCTTCTGCCGTACTGAGAGTCGCCAGGAGGAAATTAACTTTATTCACGCATGCCGTTGCACTGACTGACAGCCTGCTCAGCGCTGATTCACTGAGGAGCTGGCTGTCAGTCAGTGTTGGCGTGTGATTACACTATGTACTGAGCGGCAACTGAAGCCGTGACGACCTCGCTTCTATGACTGAAAGCCGACAGCTCATTTCCTCCCGGCAGCCGGGCTTTCAGTGTTGTTGACGCGCCCCCTGGGACATATTCCTTTTTGAGGGGAATACCCGGCACCGGATCAGATGGGGGGGGTTGTAGTCTCCGAGCGGCTGTGACCCGGTCCCGTGCCCAGGGCGTCAAGCTCAGGGTTATGTGGCAGTCTTTACTGATGTTATTAAAGTTCGTTGTGTCGACTACGCCACCCGTTGTGATGCGGTCACTGTGGCCGCCGCTGCAGCAGGGTCCGCTGAGGCTGATGGTGGATGCGCAGCTTGGTGGGATAACCCCCAGCGGGAGGGGTATAGCCTCAGAGGGGACAGGCGCAGAGGATGGGGGTTGTGGTGGTGCGGTGCAGCCGGTAATGAAGACAGACTCGGGTAGTGCAGTTAAGGGTCTTTACTTACTGCAGATGTTCCTGGTCACTCTAGCTCCAAGTGACCTCCCGAGCCGTGCTGCGTCCACCAGGTCCTGGATCCGGCCAACCCCCAAACAAGTCCGGAGCGTGGCCCTGAGCTCTCCCTCTGTCCTTCCTTCAGCCGTCCCCACCAGTGATTCACCTAAATCCAGCTCCCTCGGGCCTTCTGTTGGGCAACCTTCGGCCTCAGGTTCCCTGACCCTCCATGTGGTGTGCCTTCAGGGTGAATGTAGTGGGTGACCGTGACAGACTCTGCCCACGGTCTCCGGTCTCTGGCTGGGGAATGTCTTTACCCCCACCAGCTTGGGTTCCGGTACCCTTCTGCTGACTCCTCACCCGGTGTTCTTATTTGGGTTCTTGGGTCCCTTCTTTGTCCCCCTCTGGGTCTCCTTCTTTACTCCACTCTCTCTCCAGGGCTGTTGTTTCTTTCTCTCTCTCTTTCTGCAGGCTTGTCCTCTGCATCTGACTTACTCTCTGCGTCTGACCCTGATCCTAGTTGGTGCCCACCTTATATACACCCTCTATGTGTGAGCTCAGGTGACCAGCACCCAATGAGCTCCTACCACTACCCAGACTGCTCCCCCTATCTGCCCCTACACTACATGGGATGTTCCTCCCCCCTCCCACTCCAGCCAGGAACAGGCTCGGTCGCACCTGCACATTTCTAAGTGGGAGTGCCGTCGGCCTGCTCCTCTGGAATGGGATGTATGTAGTGCATGCAGTCTATCTGAGCTCAGTTCCACACTCCTTCCTTACCCGGGAGTGGAATATCACACCTCTGGGTTGAGGTGCAATACCCCTGTAGCAGCCGAATCCTCAGGGTGCTACATTCCCCCCTGGTAAATCACAGCACGTCCTCGGGCTGCAAAGACAAAAACACCAAAACATACAAATTTTTATAAACATATAAAACATTATATAAAACAGTAGATATATTTATATAAATAACATTCTCGTCGTCTCTTTCTTTCTTCCTCCTCTGGTCACCGTGCAACTCGTGACCAGGTAAAGTGCGACAGTCTTTTGAAAAGCAGTTCCTTATAAAACCAGTAGGGGGCGCCTTAGGACGCGCAACTATTTACAGGAGAATTTGGCCGTTCTCAGTCCCCGGCCAGGTAAGGGAAAGGGATGGCTGCTCACAGTCCTCAGCCTGTAGGATAAAGGGGTTAACGGGTAAACAGTTCACTGGTCCCAACGGGGACTATTTTAGCTCTAACGGTTCACTGTGCCCCGACGGGCAACTATATACAGTCTCTACTCCCGTCCTCAACGACGGCTCCCTCCTGCTTTTTCTTGATATGGTGTTGCTTCAGACCCGTCCGGGTCCTCTGGCTCCTCCTCTCCGTACCGCAACTCCTCCTCCGTCAAGCGGTGTACGTGGAGGGCGTAAGGTCCTTTGGCACACTTGTGCCGGGTGAAAGTGACTTCGTCTCCGACGTAGAGGTCACGGCCTTTGTGACCTTCCGGCAGGTGGGACTCGACGTCTCTGCGAGTCACAAAAACGTCATCGCGGTTGTTACGGTCCCGAATAAAGCCCCACCCATGCTGCGGGTTGAACTTTATCACTGTCCCGATGGTGCGGGGACAATGCGCTGCACGGGGGTTCCTCCTAGTCCGGCTCTTCTGCTCCGCGCTCCGGATTTGGGCCTGTTGTTCTCTGACCCGCCTCTCCTCCCGTTCTCTCTTAAACTCTGCTAGCTGCTGACGACAACACTCAGTACGCTCAGCGGCGACTGCCCGAGTTTCTCCGGTGAACCCCATCAAATCTTCTCCCGTGGGGTCCCACACGAATTGGGCTTCTTCTAAAGGAGGCGAGACCCGAGTCACGGGCTTCGGAGCCGGGATCAGGGGCTCACACAAGGGCCCTAGTCTTTGTTGCCGCTCCAGCTCATGGTATCCTTCGGGCCAGATGAAGGGTCGCCCGTCCGGCCATGTGAGCTGGCTGAGGAGGTCCTCCCCCAGGTGTGGCACCCTTGGTATTGCGGGCGCGGGCGCGGTGGTGGTGGCGCCCGGGTTGCCCAGGCCTTGCGGCCAGGCCTGGGGCACCTGGAAGGTGAAGGGCACCGTAAGGACGGCGGCGCCCTGGGTTACCTGGCCTTGCGACCAGGCCGGAGGCTCCGCGGAGGTAGATGGCTCTGCTTTGGATGCGGCGCCCGGAAACGCTAGGCCCTGTGACCAGGCCGGAGGCTCTTCTTCCTGCGCCACGCTCCGGGTCACGACGCGTGACGTCACTGGGGTCGCGACGGCGGCTTCCGGTCGGGGCCTAGTCGGTGGCGATGTCATGGCGGTCTCGGGTACGGCAGGGGGACTTTCGGGCTCTGCGACGGGGAGCTGGGGCAGGTGGGTGGTCTTCTGGTATGGGGTATAGGCGTCCCCCTTACCTGCTGCCATACGTCTCGCTCCCTCTTCTGCGCCGTCTCCGGCCTTGGGTCCTCCCGCGTCATCCGCAGAGGTAGTCGGTGTCTTCTTCCAAGGGAGCGGGTTCCGTGAACGGATTCCAGCTTGCTGGGCCATCTCCCGGCCCCACTCCGCCAGGATCTCCCTCTGCACTCGGGCCATCCTTCCCGCGAGGCCCTCCAGGGCACTCCGCGCGCACTCCCGATCTCGGGGAAGCTGCGCCAGGATCTCCGCTAAGCCTAGCGGGGTTGTTGACTCCAGCAGGCTCCTGACCATCGGGTCGGTGCTGCTCTGCTCTGCTTCCGGCAGGCTCCTGGCCAGCGGGCCGGTGCTGCTCTGCTCTCCTCCTTCTTCCTTTTGCAGGCTCCTGGCCAGCGGGCCGGTGCTGCTCTGCTGCCGCTCCATTCCCGGGTCTACTCTTCCTCTTCTCGACTCCGGGTGCTCTCGCTCTGGACACCTTGCCTCCGGGTGCGCTCGTTCTAGACTGCTCCAAGCGACACCCATCTTTGCTCTTTTCTTTCGTCCCCTCCCACTTCGAGGGCGGTCCCGGGGCAACTCGGTGACTGTCAGCTCCAGGGGTAGTTCTTTCACGCTGACAGACACCTCCAGCATCACAGTCTCTGTTGGTGGGGGCGGTTTCCACTTTTGGCGCCATTTTCTGTCCCGGCCCACGATGGGAGGCGGCCTCCTGCCCTCCTTTGGCACGCCCATAATGGCGTCCGCTGCTCTTCCAAGGCGGGAAATCTGCGGTTTTGGCGGGAAGCGTCGCCCAGTGGCGGGAAACTCTGCAGATGGCGGGAACAAGCTGGAAATGGCGGACAATCGGCGGGAAACGACTGGTGATGGAGTCCGATGGCGTGGACCCTCCGGAACCGGCAGGAGTCTTCTTTCTGAGGTAAACTTGCACTTTTCTTCAGGCACGCAGTACCCGGGTGTTGCGGGCACGTAATCCTGCCGACTACGCCAAAGTTGACGCGCCCCCTGGGACATATTCCTTTTTGAGGGGAATACCCGGCACCGGATCAGATGGGGGGGGTTGTAGTCTCCGAGCGGCTGTGACCCGGTCCCGTGCCCAGGGCGTCAAGCTCAGGGTTATGTGGCAGTCTTTACTGATGTTATTAAAGTTCGTTGTGTCGACTACGCCACCCGTTGTGATGCGGTCACTGTGGCCGCCGCTGCAGCAGGGTCCGCTGAGGCTGATGGTGGATGCGCAGCTTGGTGGGATAACCCCCAGCGGGAGGGGTATAGCCTCAGAGGGGACAGGCGCAGAGGATGGGGGTTGTGGTGGTGCGGTGCAGCCGGTAATGAAGACAGACTCGGGTAGTGCAGTTAAGGGTCTTTACTTACTGCAGATGTTCCTGGTCACTCTAGCTCCAAGTGACCTCCCGAGCCGTGCTGCGTCCACCAGGTCCTGGATCCGGCCAACCCCCAAACAAGTCCGGAGCGTGGCCCTGAGCTCTCCCTCTGTCCTTCCTTCAGCCGTCCCCACCAGTGATTCACCTAAATCCAGCTCCCTCGGGCCTTCTGTTGGGCAACCTTCGGCCTCAGGTTCCCTGACCCTCCATGTGGTGTGCCTTCAGGGTGAATGTAGTGGGTGACCGTGACAGACTCTGCCCACGGTCTCCGGTCTCTGGCTGGGGAATGTCTTTACCCCCACCAGCTTGGGTTCCGGTACCCTTCTGCTGACTCCTCACCCGGTGTTCTTATTTGGGTTCTTGGGTCCCTTCTTTGTCCCCCTCTGGGTCTCCTTCTTTACTCCACTCTCTCTCCAGGGCTGTTGTTTCTTTCTCTCTCTCTTTCTGCAGGCTTGTCCTCTGCATCTGACTTACTCTCTGCGTCTGACCCTGATCCTAGTTGGTGCCCACCTTATATACACCCTCTATGTGTGAGCTCAGGTGACCAGCACCCAATGAGCTCCTACCACTACCCAGACTGCTCCCCCTATCTGCCCCTACACTACATGGGATGTTCCTCCCCCCTCCCACTCCAGCCAGGAACAGGCTCGGTCGCACCTGCACATTTCTAAGTGGGAGTGCCGTCGGCCTGCTCCTCTGGAATGGGATGTATGTAGTGCATGCAGTCTATCTGAGCTCAGTTCCACACTCCTTCCTTACCCGGGAGTGGAATATCACACCTCTGGGTTGAGGTGCAATACCCCTGTAGCAGCCGAATCCTCAGGGTGCTACATTGTGACCACACAGCGTTAGAACGTTATTAAGTCTATAGGCAGGTGGAGGGGCTGAGGAATCACAGACAGGGACGAGAAGACCCCATGTACAGTTCGGCCCCTGTGCACCAAAATCTAATTAGTAGAAAACTTCAAATGGTGATTAACGAAGAACAAAGCGGATTTCTTCATCAAAGGTATCAATTTAATCAGTATTACAGCGCCAACACAGCCATGTATTCACTTTACATTACAACATTGTGCTGATTGGTTCTTTTTCAGTTATGCCAATCCTTGGGATGGAGGATAATTTGCTGATTTCTGGGGGTCCAACTTCTGAGACTCCCAGAGATCCTAATATTGGGCCTCTGAAATCCCTAGATGGGGCAGCCCCATCTTGAGTGGAGCAGAAGTACACATGCTTGGCCCCTGCTCCCTTCATTGTCAATGACACGGCCCAGAAACAAGCCAAGTACAGTGCTCGGCTTTCTCCAGCAGTTTCATAGACAATGGATGGAGCAGAGGTCGAGCATGTGCGCGTCTGCTCCATTCAAGATGGGGATGCAAAGCTTGAGGGGGAGAGAGGAGCCCTAATCTCAAGATCGCGGGGGAGAGAGGAGCCCTAGCGGTTTAACATCAGTGATGAACAAGTTATCCCTAACCAGTAGATGCAGGATAACTTTTTTTTTTTTGAGGAATTAACCCTTTAAGGAGCTCACTGGTACTGTTGCAAGGCAATAATGAGATATTTTTGTATCTTCCAAGTAATTAAATGTGTCATTTCACGTGGGAGTGTTCTAGAAGAAATGTAATAATTTCATTACTAAAGGACATGGTTTACCTTTATTGAATCTCAGCATGCCATCATCTTTCAGTGTGTTTTCGCTGTAGTCACACTTTTAGAAATGTAACACTTCTTTTGACTATTCTAAATGAGTCATGTTAGAACTTAGAAGGCTGATGTTAATCCGTTCAGAATCAGTAAGGGGAAAACAAAAGTTTAATTATCATGAGTTGTTGATGCAGAGAAAGGCATAAAAATCCTCTGTGATACCATGAGAAACAGTCAGGAATAATCATCCATCTCAGATCATCTAATGTTGAAGTTAAAGTTTTGTTTTTTTCTTTAAGGCCTCGTGCACACATTGAGTATTTGGTCAGTTTTTTACATCAGTAATTGTCAGCCCAAACTAGGAGTGGGTGATAAATCCAGAAGTGGTGACGTGTTTCTATTATACTTTTCCTCTGATTGTTCCTCTTCTGGTTTTGGCTGACAAATACCGATGTAAAAAACTCACCAAATACTCAACGTGTGAACGTGACCTAATGGTCATAAAGCAGGGGTGGCAATAAAATAGCAAAATAAGTTATACGTACCTGGAAAATACTCTGCTGGTCTGGTTGCTGCTGTCAGTCTTTTTGTTCTTCAGTAATGACCTGCGATCATGCACACATGGGCGCTGCTGCCAGTCTTTGACCACAACCAGCACATGTCACTGGGGCTATTTTACACTTTAACGTCCTTTTGTTTTAGGACATTTACGTTTTATTTTCTTCTCAGCTTTATGGCCATTTTAAAAAAATATCTAAATTATATAGATATATGACTCCAATATTGTGACGTAGATAAACATAATTCAAACCATTGTAAACCATCATAACATTGTGTAGTTCCACAGATTTTGATGGTCAAATCTTGAAATCTTCATTTATTTCATCATAAAGATCCCACCCCTCCCTCTTTCCATTATCACAGGACAGGGTTAAAGTGATCAAACGGTAACTACGTTGTTTTCTTGTCTTGCCTCTACATATAAATTACACGTCAGTCCTACTAAGCCAGTAAGAACCTATCTTACACCCATGTTTCGCTGTACAGACTGATGCCCACAACTGGACACCATATTGCAGAGTATTTATTCCTGTTGGCAGCGGATTAATCTCTGTACAGTCCAGCTGTTCAACAGTGAACATATATTTATTCAGGAAAAAAGATAACACAGCTTACAACTGGTATTTCTTATAACTTAGGATCTTAGCATCTTGTCTGTCAGCTTGCAAAGTGAAAGTAAAGAATGTGCTCCAGCTACACACACAGTGAGCAGGAACTTCCTGGTTTTTGTTTTTTTTAGGCATTGTTACTCTTACTGTAGATACTGCTATCACTGACAACAGCACTTTAGGTATTGTTACTCTTACTGTAGGTACTGTTATCACTTACAACAGCACTTTAGGTATTGTTACTCTTACTGTAGGTACTGTTATCACTTACAACAGCACTCTTTAGGTATTGTTACTCTTACTGTAGGTACTGTTATCACTTACAACAGCACTTTAGGCATTGTTACTCTCACTGTAGATACTGCTATCACTGACAACAGCACTTTAGGTATTGTTACTCTTACTGTAGGTACTGTTATCACTTACAACAGCACTTTAGGTATTGTTACTCTTACTGTAGGTACTGTTATCACTTACAACAGCACTCTTTAGGTATTGTTACTCTTACTGTAGGTACTGTTATCACTTACAACAGCACTTTAGGTATTGTTAAGCCCCCGTCTCACATAGCGATATCGCTAGCGATATCGCTGCTGAGTCACGGTTTTGGTGACTCACCAGTGACCTCACCAGCGATGTCGCTGTGTGTGACACTTTGCAACGATCAGGCCCCTGCTGTGAGGTCGCTGATCGCTGCAAAGTGTCCTGGACCATTTTTTGGTCGTTGGCCTCCCGCTGGCCAGCACACATCGCTGTGTGTGACCAGCGGGACCAACGATCTGGCTGGTAACTGTGGTAAACAGCGGGTTACTAGGGGCACGCGCGCACTTAGTAACCCGCTGTTTACCATGGATACCACTCTGCTACGGTGCTCGGAGGCTCCCGCGCACCATAGCAGAGTGGTATCCATGGTAAACAGCGGGTTACTAGAGGCACACGCGCACTTAGTAACCCGATTTTTACCATAGTTACCAGCCTGCTCCTGCTTGCAGCAGGCTGGTAACGGGAGCAGGACATCGTGGAACGATTCTTTCCACGATATCGCTGCTCCCCTGATCGCTGGTGAGCCTGCCTGTTTGACAGCTCACCAGCGATGTATTAGCGATGCAGCAACGATCCCTGACAGGTCGTATCGTTGTCGGGATCGCTGCTGCATCGCTTAGTGTGACGGGGCCTTTACTCTTACTGTAGGTACTGTTATCACTTACAACAGCACTTTAGGTATTGTTACTCTTACTGTAGGTACTGCTATCACTGACAACAGCACTTTAGGTATTGTTACTCTTACTGTAGGTACTGCTATCACTGACAACAGCACTTTAGGTATTGTTACTCTTACTGTAGGTACTGTTATCACTTACAACAGCACTTTAGGTATTGTTACTCTTACTGTAGGTACTGTTATCACTGACAACAGCACTTTAGGTATTGTTACTCTTACTGTAGGTACTGTTATCACTTACAACAGCACTTTAGGTATTGTTACTCTTATTATAGGTACTGTTATCACTTACAACAGCACTTTAGGCATTGTTACTCTTACTGTAGATACTGCTATCACTGACAACAGCACTTTAGGTATTGTTACTCTTACTGTAGGTACTGCTATCACTGACAACAGCACTTTAGGTATTGTTACTCTTACTGTAGGTACTGCTATCACTGACAACAGCACTTTAGGTATTGTTACTCTTACTGTAGGTACTGTTATCACTTACAACAGCACTTTAGGTATTGTTACTCTTATTATAGGTACTGTTATCACTTACAACAGCACTTTAGGCATTGTTACTCTTACTGTAGATACTACTATCACTGACAACAGCACTTTAGGCATTGTTACTCTTACTGTAGGTACTTCTATCACTGACAACAGCACTTTAGGCATTGCTACTCTTACTGTAGGTACTGTTATCACTGACAACAGCACTTTAGGTATTGTTACTCTTACTGTAGGTACTGTTATCACTTACAACAGCACTTTAGGTATTGTTACTCTTATTATAGGTACTGTTATCACTTACAACAGCACTTTAGGCATTGTTACTCTTACTGTAGATACTGCTATCACTGACAACAGCACTTTAGGCATTGTTACTCTTACTGTAGATACTGCTATCACTGACAACAGCACTTTAGGTATTGTTACTCTTACTGTAGGTACTGTTATCACTTACAACAGCACTTTAGGTATTGTTACTCTTACTGTAGGTACTGTTATCACTTACAACAGCACTTTAGGTATTGTTAAGCCCCCGTCTCACATAGCGATATCGCTGCTGAGTCACGGTTTTGGTGACTCACCAGCGACCTCACCAGCGATGTCGCTGTGTGTGACACTTTGCAACGATCAGGCCCCTGCTGTGAGGTCGCTGATCGCTGCAAAGTGTCCTGGACCATTTTTTGGTCGTTGGCCTCCCGCTGGCCAGCACACATCGCTGTGTGTGACCAGCGGGACCAACGATCTGGCTGGTAACTGTGGTAAACAGCGGGTTACTAGGGGCACGCGTGCACTTAGTAACCCGCTGTTTACCATGGATACCACTCTGCTACGGTGCTCGGAGGCTCCCGCGCACTGTAGCAGAGTGGTATCCATGGTAAACAGCGGGTTACTAGGGGCACACGCGCACTTAGTAACCCGATGTTTACCATAGTTACCAGCCTGCTCCTGCTTGCAGCAGGCTGGTAACGGGAGCAGGACATCGTGGAACGATTCTTTCCACGATATCGCTGCTCCCCTGATCGCTGGTGAGCCTGCCTGTTTGACAGCTCACCAGCGCTGTATTAGCGATGCAGCAACGATCCCTGACAGGTCGTATCGTTGTCGGGATCGCTGCTGCATCGCTTAGTGTGACGGGGCCTTTACTCTTACTGTAGGTACTGTTATCACTTACAACAGCACTTTAGGTATTGTTACTCTTACTGTAGGTACTGCTATCACTGACAACAGCACTTTAGGTATTGTTACTCTTACTGTAGGTACTGCTATCACTGACAACAGCACTTTAGGTATTGTTACTCTTACTGTAGGTACTGTTATCACTTACAACAGCACTTTAGGTATTGTTACTCTTATTATAGGTACTGTTATCACTTACAACAGCACTTTAGGCATTGTTACTCTTACTGTAGATACTGCTATCACTGACAACAGCACTTTAGGTATTGTTACTCTTACTGTAGGTACTGTTATCACTGACAACAGCACTTTAGGTATTGTTACTCTTACTGTAGGTACTGCTATCACTGACAACAGCACTTTAGGTATTGTTACTCTTACTGTAGGTACTGTTATCACTGACAACAGCACTTTAGGTATTGTTACTCTTACTGTAGGTACTGTTATCACTTACAACAGCACTTTAGGTATTGTTACTCTTATTATAGGTACTGTTATCACTTACAACAGCACTTTAGGCATTGTTACTCTTACTGTAGATACTACTATCACTGACAACAGCACTTTAGGCATTGTTACTCTTACTGTAGGTACTTCTATCACTGACAACAGCACTTTAGGCATTGCTACTCTTACTGTAGGTACTGTTATCACTGACAACAGCACTTTAGGTATTGTTACTCTTACTGTAGGTACTGTTATCACTTACAACAGCACTTTAGGCATTGTTACTCTTACTGTAGATACTGCTATCACTGACAACAGCACTTTAGGCATTGTTACTCTTACTGTAGGTACTTCTATCACTGACAACAGCACTTTAGGCATTGCTACTCTTACTGTAGGTACTGTTATCACTGACAACAGCACTTTAGGTATTGTTACTCTTACTGTAGGTACTGTTATCACTTACAACAGCACTTTAGGTATTGTTACTCTTATTATAGGTACTGTTATCACTTACAACAGCACTTTAGGCATTGTTACTCTTACTGTAGATACTGCTATCACTGACAACAGCACTTTAGGCATTGTTACTCTTACTGTAGGTACTGATATCACTTATATCAGCACTTTAGGCATTGTTACTCTTACTGTAGGTACTAATATCACTGACAACAGCACTTTAGGTATTGTTACTCTTACTGTAGGTACTAATATCACTGACAACAGCACTTTAGGTATTGTTACTCTTACTGTAGGTACTGTTATAACTTACAACAGTACTTTAGGTATTGTTACTCTTATTATAGGTACTGTTATCACTTTACAACAGCACTTTAGGCATTGTTACTCTTACTGTAGATACTGCTATCACTGACAACAGCACTTTAGGTATTGTTACTCTTACTGTAGGTACTGTTATCACTTACAACAGCACTTTAGGTATTGTTACTCTTATTATAGGTACTGTTATCACTTACAACAGCACTTTAGGCATTGTTACTCTTACTGTAGATACTGCTATCACTGACAACAGCACTTTAGGCATTGTTACTCTTACTGTAGGTACTTCTATCACTGACAACAGCACTTTAGGTATTGTTACTCTTACTGTATGTACTGATATCACTTATATCAGCACTTTAGGCATTGTTACTCTTACTGTAGGTACTAATATCACTGACAACAGCACTTTAGGTATTGTTACTGTTACTGTAGGTACTTCTATCACTGACAACAGCACTTTAGGCATTGTTACTCTTACTGTAGGTACTAATATCACTGACAACAGCACTTTAGGTATTGTTACTCTTACTGTAGGTACTGTTATCACTTACAACAGCACTTTAGGTATTGTTACTCTTATTATAGGTACTGTTATCACTTTACAACAGCACTTTAGGCATTGTTACTCTTACTGTAGATACTGTTATCACTGACAACAGCACTTTAGGCATTGTTACTCTTACTGTAGGTACTGTTATCACTTACAACAGCACTTTAGGTATTGTTACTCTTACTGTAGGCACTGTTATCACTTACAACAGCACTTTAGGTATTGTTACTCTTACTGTAGATACTGCTATCACTGACAACAGCACTTTAAGCATTGTTACTCTTACTGTAGATACTGTTATCACTTACAACAGCACTTTAGGTATTGTTACTCTTACTGTAGGCACTGTTATCACTTACAACAGCACTTTAGGTATTGTTACTCTTACTGTAGATACTGCTATCACTGACAACAGCACTTTAAGCATTGTTACTCTTACTGTAGGTACTGTTATCACTTACAACAGCACTTTAGGCATTGTTACTCTTACTGTTGGTACTGCTATCACTGACAACAGCACTTTAGGCATTGCTACTCTTACTGTAGATACTGCTATCACTGACAACAGCACTTTAGGCATTGCTACTCTTACTGTAGGTACTGATATCACTTATATCAGCATTTTAGGCATTGTTACTCTTACTGTAGGTATCAATATCACTGACAACAGCACTTTAGGCATTGTTACTCTTACTGTAGGTACTAATATCACTGACAACAGCACTTTAGGCATTGTTGCTCTTACTGTAGATACTGCTATCACTGACAACAGCACTTTAGGTATTGTTAATCTTACTGTAGGTACTGTTATCACTTACAACAGCACTTTAGGTATTGTTACTCTTACTGTAGGTACTGCTATCACTGACAACAGCACTTTAGGCATTGCTACTCTTACTGTAGGAACTGATATCCGTTACAACAGCACTCTTTAGGTATTGTTAATCTTACTGTAGGTATTGTTATCACTTACAACAGCACTTTAGGTATTGTTACTCTTACTGTAAGTACTGCTATTACTGACCACAGCACTTTAGGCATTGCTACTCTTACTGTAGGAACTGATATCAGTTACAACAGCACTTTAGGCATTGTTACTCTTACTGTAGGTACTGCTATAACTGACAACAGCACTTTAGGCATTGCTACTCTTACTGTAGGAACTGATATCAGTTACAACAGCACTTTAGGCATTGTTACTCTTACTCTAGGTACTGCTATAACTGACAACAGCACTTTAGGCATTGTTACTCTTACTGTAGGTACTAATATCACTGACAACAGCACTTTAGGCAGTGTTACTCTTACTGTAGGTACTTCTATCACTGACAACAGCACTGTAGGTATTGTTGCTCTTACTGTAGATACAGCTATCACTGACAACAGCACTGTAGGTATTGTTGCTCTTACTGTAGATACTGCTATCACTGACAACAGCACTGTAGGTATTGTTGCTCTTACTGTAGATACTGCTATCACTGACAACAGCACTGTAGGTATTGTTGCTCTTACTGTAGGTACTGTTATCACTTACATCAGCACTTTAGGCATTGTTATTCTTACTGTAGGTACTGCTATAACTGACAACAGCACTTTAGGTATTGTTACTCTTACTGTAGGTACTAATATCACTGACAACAGCACTTTAGGCATTGCTACTCTAACTGTAGGTACTTCTATCACTGACAACAGCACTGTAGGTATTGTTGCTCTTACTGTAGGTACTGTTATCACTTACATCAGCACTTTAGGCATAGTTACTCTTACTGTAGGTACTAATATCACTGACAACAGCACTTTAGGTATTGTTACTCTTAAGCCCCCGTCTCACATAGCGAGATCGCTGCTGTGTCACGGTTTTGGTGACGCAACAGCGACCTCACCAGCGATGTTGCTATGTGTGACACTTTGCAGCGATCAGGCCCCTGCTGTGAGGTCGCTGATCGCTGCAAAGTGTCCTGGACCATTTTTTTGTCGTTGCTCTCCCGCTGGTCAGCACACATCGCTGTATGTGACCAGCGGGAGCAGCGATCAGGCTGGTAACTATGGTAAACATCGGGTTACTAGGGGCACACGCGCACCTAGTAACCCGTTGTTTATCATGGTTACGAGCCTGCTAAAGTGAGCGGTAACCTCCCGCTCACTGTAGCAGAGTGGTAACCATGATAAACAACGGGTTACTAGGAACGCGTGTGCCCCTAGTAACCCGATGTTTACCATAGTTACCAGCCTGCTCCTGCTTCAGCAGGCTGGTAACCGGAGCAGGACATCGTGGAAATATTCTTTCCACGATGTCGCTGCTCCCCTGATCGTTGGTGAGCCTGCCTGTTTGACAGCTCACCAGCGACCACATAGCGACGCAGCAACGATCCCTGACACGTCGTATCGTTGTCGGGAACGTTGCAGCGTCGCTAAGTGTGACGGGGCCTTTACTGTAGGTACTTCTATCACTGACAACAGCACTTTAGGTATTGTTACTCTTACTGTAGGTACTTCTATCACTGACAACAGCACTTTAGGTATTGTTACTCTTACTGTAGGTACTTCTATCACTGACAACAGCACTTTAGGTATTGTTACTCTTACTGTAGGTACTTCTATCACTGACAACAGCACTTTAGGCATTGTTACTCTCACTGTAGATACTGCTATCACTGACAACAGCACTTTAGGGATTGTTACTCTCATATGGGTAGTGTTATCATCGACAACAGAATCCATGCTATCTCTGAAGTATAAATTGCCTTACCCATAAGCTTTTGTATTGTCTCTTTACCCCCTATTTCTTTCTATTTTTGGCATTTATTATGCTTTTTCTATCAATGCTACATAAGCTATGTCTGATTTTCCGTTGCTGCTGCAGGGGAGATTTAGTTGTCCTTCTGTTCATGATATATTGAGAGTTCTTATATTTTGTATCTTTGCTATTTAATTATGGTTCAATGTTTCAGTTTGTTTTTCTATCCACAATTGAAACTTGCTTTATAGAAAACTACTCAAAATGATTTATTTTCCACCAGTGACAGCAACAAGAACGGTGGGACAACGTATCCAGCCAACATCATACTTGATATATATGAAGTCAATGGGCATTATGGTACAAATAGTGGGCGCTTTATGTAACCTTAGTGAGGTGATGACTACTTGCACCAAAAAGTATAATAAACTAGTATAATAAGGTCCTGTCCATAGTAAAAGATGCCTCATTTGGCAGATGACTAATGGGATATAGACAACATAAAGACGACATTTTGCAACAATGCCCCAATTTATGGTGGAGCTTCGATTTCTGTTTTTCCTTATACTATAACATCCAGGCAATCAGTGGTTAACCTGGTTTTGCAGGAAGATCTGGTTTTCCCGGCACAGCTGAAAAGCTCTTTGACTCGCCAATCAGCTTACCCCAGCGAATGTGTGGGCAAACAATCAAGTCCGCTGCCAATCTACCAAACAGGGCGTATTTTACACATAATCCTCCAGATAAGAACCTTTATTTTCTCGATTAAATCCTCCTTGCTGTCAGCAACACAGAACAGATTTCTACTTTAAAGCTAAAATATGTTTGTGTTTTGTTTTTTTTACTTTTTTGCCCACGAGCCAGCATCAAACTATCCTTACTAGAAGCAGAATAGAAAGGAAATATTAATTCATAGGAAAGAACTTTGAGACTTGACAAGTCAGGGATGCTTATTTTTTAAGCTGAACATATGGAAAAAGATCATTAAGTAATCAATATGTAATGATGGAAAGATGCTTTTGATGCCTACAAGCTTTGAGATACTGCTGATTCATCAGCCATCAGGGATCCGATCCCCTGACACAGAGCCACGTCTTGTGGAACATAGATATTCAGATGTAGCTGTTATATTCTAACCAGGGGTGTACATACCATTGGCGCAACCTGTGCAGCCGCCCAGGGGCCTAAGAGGTAAGGGGGCCGCTTCTACCTCCAGAGCAGGTGCAATCATGCATTATGATGAGCTATTGGACTGCAATGTACCCATACAGTGTTCTTGCACAGGGGCCTTTTCTGTCTGTGTCCGCCACTGGTTCTAGCTGTCAAACTCTGACAGCAGCATTTAAATAGCGCGATTGCTGTTGCGTGCGCTCACAGTTGCGCTCCCCCGTCACATGATTCTGTGGAATTGATGGATTACCATAAGAGATGGGGGCTAGTTGAAAGCCCACCTCACTGCCATCTTGGTACTCCTCTGGAGAGGAGCTTAAAAGGAGACTGCAAAATGAAAGGGGTTGTCCACTACTAGGACAACTCCTTCTTGAACTAAATGTTTGGCCCCAATAAAATAAAAAAAAACTATACTCCCCTCCGGTCCTGACACCATTCCAGCGGTGTCTGTAATCACGACCCCGAAACCGTGATGCAGTGGAATCACATGATGCCCGGCGCCAAATCAGTGCTGGCGTAACAGTCCGCACCTCCTGTTTAAATGAACATGAAGAGGAAGTCCGGGATCAGCTGCCGACCTGACTTCCTATTCATGTTTAGTTCTTATGAAGGAGGGGACAGTGACGCCAGCGCTGATTGTATGCCGGTGTCATGTGTCACAAAAACTGCACAGCAGCCCTGGGACCGCTAGTGCTGACACTGCTGCTGGAATGGCGCCAGCACAGGAGGAAAGTATAGGTTTTTTTATTTTATTGGGGCCAAACATTTAGTTCAAGAAGGGATTGTCCTAGTAGTGGACAACCCCTTTAAGCAATAAGGTAAAAAAATCAAGAAAAGTAAAAACTATTTTTTAAAAAAAATCAAAGTTTAAGTCACCCTTTTTTAATATAAATAAATATAATTAACATTTGGTATCACAGTGTCCCACAAAGACCGGTCTATGAAAGCAGAAAATTATTTAAACACTAATAACAAAAAAAACAAACAATACTCCAGATTTACAGTTTTTCAGTCACCACAGTTCACCCAAAAAATACAATAAGTCATCGATATGTCGTACAGTTCCTTCGATGCAAAAATACTCAAAGAAAATAGTGACACGAAAATAATTATTTTTTTTTTTTTTTTTTTTACAAATTTCTGAATTTTTTCTCACTACTGGAATCTAAAGAAATCCTAAAAAACATATCCCAAAAGACAATGTGTTGCATTGTACTTGCAATTTCACACCGCATCATTTTTCCTGCTTTTCAGTATGTGATGCGCTGTAAAATGAATAGTGTTTTTCAAAAGTATAGCTTGTCCTGCAATAAATAAGCCCTGATGTTCCTGAGCTGATGGAACAATTTAATATTGAGTACAATGTGAATGGAGACTCTTTATTGATTCATCCAAAAAAAAGTATGAAAGCTGTGCTACTGCACAATTGCAGCAAATATGCTTCAGTGCCTGTAGGGCATTCTGTGCTCTTGAAGGAAAGGAATTTAGACTTTATTCTCGAGAAACTTAACTACGAGGATCAAGGATGGTCAATATGTGGTGATCTGAAAATTCTCTCTTTGATCCTTGGCAAGTAAGGAGGATGCACGAAGTACCCATGCTTTTTATGTGAATAGGACTGTAATGCAGGTGCCGGAGTGCAACGCACAGAGACACAAGGCGAGAACAGTCAAAGATTAATATAAACAGTTTATATATATATATACAGTACAGACCAAAAGTTTGGACACACCTTCTCATTTAAAGATTTTTCTGTATTTTCATGACTTTGAAAATGGTACATTCACACTGAAGGCATCAAAACTATGAATTAACACATGTGGAATTATATACTTAACAAAAAAGTGTGAAACAACTGAAAATATGTCTTATATTCTAGGTTCTTCAAATTAGCCACCTTTTGCTTTGATGACTGCTTGGCACACTCTTGGCATTCTCTTGATGAGCTTCAAGAGGTAGTCACCGGAAATGGTCTTCCAACAATCTTGAAGGAGTTCCCAGAGATGCTTAGCACTTGTTGGCCCTTTTTCCTTCACTCTGCGGTCCAGCTCACCCCAAACCATCTTGATTGGGTTCAGGTCTGGTGACTGTGGAGGCCAGGTCATCTGGCGTAGCACCCCATCACTCTGTATCTTGGTCAAATAGCTCTTACACAGCCTGGAGGTGTGTTTGGGGTCATTGTCCTGTTGAAAAATAAATGACGGTCCAACTAAACGCAAACCGGATGGAACAGCATACCGCTGCAAGATGCTGTGGTAGCCATGCTGGTTCAGTATGCTTTCAATTTTGAATAAATCCCCAACAGTGTCACCAGCAAAGCACCCCCACACCATCACACCTCCTCCTCCATGCTTCACGGTGGGAACCAGGCATGTAGAGTCCATCCGTTCACCTTTTCTGCGTCGCACAAAGACACGGTGGTTGGAACCAAAGATCTGAAATTTGGACTCATCAGACCAAAGCACAGATTTCCACTGGTCTAATGTCCATTCCTTGTGTTCTTTAGCCCAAACAAGTCTCTTCTGCTTGTTGCCTGTCCTTAGCAGTGGTTTCCTAGCAGATATTTTACCATGAAGGCCTGCTGCACAAAGTCTCCTCTTAACAGTTGTTGAAGAGATGTGTCTGCTGCTAGAACTCTGTGTGGCATTGACCTGGTGTCTAATCTGAGCTGCTGTTAACCTGCGATTTCTGAGGCTGGTGACTCGGATAAACTTATGCTCAGAAGCAGAGGTGACTCTTGGTCTTCCTTTCCTGGGGCGGTCCTCATATGAGACAGTTTCTTTGTAGCGCTTGATGGTTTTTACAACTGCGCTTGGGGACACTTTCAAAGTTTTCCCAATTTTTCGCACTGACTGACCTTCATTTCTTAAAGTAATGATGGCCACTCGTTTTTCTTTACTTAGCTGCTTTTCTCTTGCCATAATACAAATTCTAACAGTCTATTCAGTAGGACTATCAGCTGTGTATCCACCAGACTTCTGCACAACACAACTGATGGTCCCAACCCCATTTATAAGGCAAGAAATCCCACTTATTAAACCTGACAGGGCACACCTGTGAAGTGAAAACCATTTCCGGTGACTACCTCTTGAAGCTCATCAAGAGAATGCCAAGAGTGTGCAAAGCAGTCATCAAAGCAAAAGGTGGCTACTTTGAAGAACCTAGAATATAAGACATATTTTCAGTTGTTTCACACTTTTTTGTTAAGTATATAATTCCACATGTGTTAATTCATAGTTTTGATGCCTTCAGTGTGAATGAACAATTTTCATAGTCATGAAAATACAGAAAAATCTTTAAATGAGAAGGTGTGTCCAAACTTTTGGTCTGTACTGTATATAACAGGCATTCTGAACAAGGGATTGGCAACAAGGGTAATGAACAGTAATTTGAAATATTAGCAAGATACGAAGTCTCTCAAAGTAATGAGGTGCCCTCAGTCATGGGAGACACCACGTGAGTTCTTTAACTCTGCATATGGCCCTAGCGGGGGTCACCGGTTATTCCCGCTAGGCCGAAAGTCTTTTCCGGACAAATTCAATTAGATCACGTTGAGCTCCTTTAACCCCAACAGTTCCCCTCCCTACCTGAGTACCTAAGCCCAATTGGCCCCGATACCGTGAGTGAACAGTAGAAGTGACGGCCCTGTTCACGTATGCAGCTCCTCTGCTTTCACTGGCGTGACTTTCCTGGCTCAGCAGTCTCTCAACTCCTCTCTTCTTTGCTGTTGGAGGCAATCTCTCAAGCCTTGGGTAGGGGGGTCCAGACCTCGTCTGTCGGCGGGCGATGTCGGGTTCCGCGAACTCACTCAGCACCGCAAGCAGGCTCCGAGTCTCCTCAGCAGGCACAGCACTCGGGTCACATCTGTGAGGGATCTGGAGCTCTTCCACCGGCGCCCGGCTCTGGCACATCAAAGGCCTCTGGCTTAGGTCTGCCACACGGGGCTTCTCAGCACGCAGAGAACGCGTCTCCTCCTCTCTGCTGCTTGGCGCCAAAAACTCCTCAGGCTTGGCACGCTGGCCTCTTATCTCCAGGAACTCCTTCCTGGAAGTCACCTGATCGGGTCCAGCATCTAAATCTGCTCTCTCTTCAACTTCTCTTGCATATCTTGGTTCCGCTTGACTGTGTCTGGCCAGCAGATGGCAGTCTCTCTCCATCTTTGAAGCACCATATAAGAGTTCTCTTAAAGGCTCTCTCGCCTCTGCTACATTCCTCCCTCCTTTTTGTCCGCCAGTCCTCGGGCGAGTGGATTTCTTGCAGAATTGATGTCTCTTTCCAGGCAGTGCAAGTTCAGACAGGAGTTGAGCACACTCCTGCATTTTCTATTGGATCTGAGACCAGATAAACTCTTCTTGAGTTTACCGGTTAGGAGGAATTCCGGCATTAGCCCGCTCAGTTTTGCGGGGCTCCTCCAGCGGAGGTGACTCCAGGATATCCGATGAATCAACCACTGAGGATTGCAAGTCACTTCTCGACTCATTCTGGGTTCCACTCGGGGTTGGCATCGACGGTTCTGACGGGCCCAACTGCATTGTGGCCCATCCTTCTTCATCCCCCAAGGTTCCTGTATGTGGCACTCCAGCCAATTCGTTTGAGGGCCCAACCTCGTTACAGTCTTCTGCTTCAGAGGAGCAAGGTCGCAGCATATTGCGGTGCAACACCCTGGGTGTCGCGGCTTCATGCCCTTCGGGCCTAACCTCGTAGACTGGGTTGTCTGGGTGAACCTTCTTCACCACCCGATATGGTATCGCCTCCCAACGATGGTCCAGTTTACTCCCAAATCGTTTGACCTTTACCAGTACACGGTCTCCTGGCTGGAGTGATCCACCTGAGGTCGGGGGCCGATCTGCATGCTCGACTTCCTGAAACTTCTGAGCAACCAATCTTCTCACTGTGTGGAGCCGGCGCTGGTGTTCTCGAATCCAGGTACTTGGGCTACTGCCCGGGCCGGAGTCTTCTGAGTCTAGCTCCAGTTCAGTAATTTCTCGCCCACTTCTTCCAAACAGCAACATGTAAGGGGTGTAGCCAGTAGTCGCATGAACTCGATTATTATACACCCACACCAGCTCGGACACAAATTCGGGCCACTTCATCTTTTTGTCCGCTTCCAGCTTTCGCAACATTTGCAACAGGGTTCGGTTGAAGCGCTCACATGCGCCATTCCCTTGAGGGTGATAGGGCGTTGTTCGTGATTGGTCGATCCCATAGATGCGGTATAGTTCATCCATCACTCGTCCTTGGAAGCAGGCCCCCTGGTCAGAATGTATCCCCTTCGGGCACCCATAAATCCGGATGAAATCCTGACAGATGGCCTTAGCTGTGGCTTCTGCTGTCTGGTCTTTGGTAGACGTCACTACTGCGAACTTGGTGAAGTGATCAGTCATGACTAAACAGTGTCCATAACCATTCTATGAAGTTCCTATCATCAGGTAGTCAATCATCAGGACTTCCAAGGGGGCAGAAGTTCGGATGGTCTGAATGGGAGCTCTTTGTTCCGGGGGCTTGTTCAACTCGCTCTGGCGACATGTTCGGCAGACCCCCTCGACTTCTTGCCGCAGTTGAGGCCAATACACCAGCCGTTGCAACCACCGAAAGGTCTTCTCTACGCCGAAGTGAGCACCTCTTCTATGAGCTTCCTGGGCTAGCTGCGTTACCAGCGCTCCTGGAACTACTACCTGCCAGGTAACATCAAACTCTCAAGGTAGCTGGATTCTTTGGCATAGCAAGCCATCCTTCAGGAAGAGCCTCTCCCACTGGCCTAGGATTTGTACGGTAGTTGGAAGTGAAGCGGCTCTGGCTTCCTGGTCGGGTCTTTGACCAAGGGCGACCCATTCTCTCAGCTTTGCCAGCTCTGGGTCGGATTGTTGCAGATATATCCACTCGTCTCTTGAGCGGCCCAGAATTTGAGTGGGCCTCGGCTCCTCTCTGGTCTCCTGGGCGTCAACCACGGCAGCGGCGAACTGGCTGAAATCCGGAATCTCGTCGCCTTCGTGCTCATCTCTGTCCCTCTTCGGCCCTGTCTGAGTGACCCGGGACAGGGCATCTGCATGAGTGTTCAGGGCCTTGGACCGATAGGCGATTTTATACAGGCATTTGGACATCCTTGCGACCCACCGCTGCTCTAACGCACCCAGTTTGGTGTTCTCCAAGTGGGCCAAAGGGTTGTTATCTGTCCGCACTTGCACTTCTGACCCTGACCAGTACTCAGCAAATTTCTCAGTCATGGCCCACACCAGTGCCAGTAGCTCCAGCTTAAACGAACTGTAGTTGTCCGGATTCTTCTCCGTATCTCGGAGCGACCTGCTGGCATACGAGATCACCCGCTCTTTTCCTCCTTGAACTTGAGCTAGCACTGCTCCTAGTCCATGCAAGCTTCCATCAGTGTACAACATAAAAGGCTGCGAAAAGTCAGCATAGGCCAGAATTGGGGCATCCGTTAGCGCCATTTTCAATGCTCGGAATGCCTCTTCTTGGCGTGGTCCCCACTGAATGGGCTACCGCTTGGCTCCCCCAGCTGTTCCTCTCAGCAATTCATTGAGCGGGATCGCAATCTTAGCGAAGTCTTTAATGAATCTGCGGTAGTATCCAGCGAGCCCCAGAAATGCCCTCAGTTCTTTTAGATTGGCGGGTGTTGGCCACTTCCGCACGGCAGCTACTTTCTCCGCAGTGGGGTGCACTGGACACAGTGTGCCCCAGATATTCAATTTGTCGCTTGAAGAGACGACACTTACGAGGCTTAATTTTCAGGCCGTGCCTTTGAAGCCGTTCTAACACTTGTTCCAGTTGGCGGAGATGATCTTCAAACATAGCAGAATAGATAATTATATCGTCCAGATATATTAAAGTGGCTTCAAAGTTGAGGTCCCCCAAGCATCTCTCCATCAGTCTTTGGAAGGTTCCCGGCGCATTTGTTAGCCCAAACGGCATCCGATTGAACTCAAACAGGCCCATAGGGAGAAAAAAAGCTGTCTTCGGACGATCCTTCTCAGCTACTGGGACCTGCCAATAGCCACTGGCCAGGTCGAGGGAAGAGAAGAACTTGGCACTTCCTAGCGCAGATAGAGACTCTTCAATTCGGGGGAGTGGATAGGAGTCCCGTACTGTACAGGCATTTAGCTTCCGATAGTCTACACAGAATCTCAGGGTACCATCCTTCTTCCGGACCAGCACGATAAGAGCCGCCCAAGGACTCTGACTTTCGCGGATCACGCCGTTCCGCAACATGTGGGCCAACAGCTCTTTCACCTCCTGGTACATTTGAGGCGGGATCTGCCGATATCTCTCTCGGATGGGAGCAATATTTCCGGTGGGTATTTCGTGCTGAATGTCCCGAGTGCACCCGAAATCGTCTTCATGTTGTGCAAACACTCCCTGATATCGCTGTAGAAGTTGTTCGATCTGCCTTACTTGTCCAGCAGAAAACTAAGTAAGATTAGCCTCCATTTTCTCCAAGAGGTGGCGCCCAGCCAAGGGTTCTCTTCCATTCTCCTGGCTGTTGAGGGACACCTCCAGGGTCCATGGCTCTCCTTCCACAGGTGCCAGCCCTATAGCGTCAGCTCTGGTAAGGGCCTCTGGCATTATACACACTCGCGCCACCTCTTGTCGGGGCAACAACTGTAAACTCGTGCCACTTAGATTGATGCAACGCACGGGCACTCGACCCTGCCGCACGGTGGCCAGGGTTCGAGCAACCAGGAGTCCAGAGGGCGCTTCCTCTCCCTCCATTGGTTCAATTTGAATGTCCACGCCTTCTAAGGACACATGTGCCGGCATCGGTAACGTGAGTACAGTCTGTCCCACTGGCAGTGTCATTGTGGCTTTGGGTGGTATCGATACCTTACCAAGGTACTGAGAGGTAGCGGGCAATTTTTGAATTTGACTGACCTGCACGAGATGCTGGAATACTCTCTTGTTAGCTGGGTCTCGAGTGGCGTGGATCCAGTTGTTTTTGTCACAGCCCTCAGCCAGGAACTGTCCGACCTCCTTCAGCACATTCATGCACAGGGTTACAATGGGCCCATCGCCTCCGGGCCCTGTGGTCAGTACGATCCCTTACCGACCGAGGTCCTTTCCACATGCCCAGACAGACATCCATACTACCCCCGCTACTGGGATAGGTAGTTGATTAGCCGCCACCAGTTTGACAGTGGGTTCCAGCCAGGAACGAGCAACTTCAGGAAAGTGACTTTGGAAATACGTCTCAGGCATAGTGGTCACTTGAGACCCGGTATCCATTAGACAGCGGATCCGCTGCCCATTAAATTCAGCCCAGATAATGGGCCTCTCGGAGACCATGTCTTCAGAGCTCCCTCTTCCACTCTCTGAAGCTCGAGACCCCACGGTATGCTCCACAACCGTGGGGCATTTTAGTTTAACGGCTGCCCCCTCCTCCTCCATTCTCGGTTTGGACAGTCTTTGGAGATATGCCCCCTACCTCCGCAGGTCCAACACTCTGGTCCTCGTTCTACCAATAGGTCAGGTACATGCCGTGCTGGGGCCTGGTAGGAACGTCTTTCTCGCTCTGGTCTCCGTCCGCGTTGGGCGGTACGGTCCATCGGCAAGGGGGCAGCAGGGGTCTTTCTGATAGCATTCAACTCACCCCGAATATCTCGAATTTCCTGGCGTATTTCCCGTACCCAATCAGGCTCTTTGTTGGTGAATCCAGGCACAATTGCCTCATGACTTGTAACTGTGGCTTTGAGAACAGGAACTTCTTTCTCCAGGACTCTAGCTTCAGCCCCTACCTCCAGGAAGCCCAGATCAGGGCTGAACCGCAGCCGCTCCTTCAAGATCTGCCTCAGGGAAGGGTCTTTCAAACCAGCAATCAGTTGGTCACGCAACACTTCATCTAATGGTCCCAGTCCTCGGTTCCCGTCTCTAGCCTTCTTAGTGATATGGGCTGTCACTTCCTGCAATGCATTAACATACTGATTTATGGTCTCATTTTCCCTTGGACCCGCTGAAACAACCGTAGGCGCAAGTGTCCCAGATCTGTGGTGTCACCGTGCAATCCTCTAGAATTTTTATCACTTTGTCCACGGTGTCACGGTCCCCAGGTGGGCGGTATATCACAGTCTGCCGGGCCTCTCCATCAAGGGTTAGGAGGGCCAGTTCCGCCTGGGCCATGGGATCGAGGGGATACATACGTAGCATACTTCTCAGTCTTTCTACCCAGTCCCACAGTGACATGCCATCCCCCGTGAACTTGGGAAGATGGCTGAGCATAGCCCCCAGGGGTATATGGCTCCGGCCGGACCCAGTCACAAGCTGCTCCGCCATCTCTGCGTCTGAATGTTGCTTCCTGCCGACTACGCCAAATGTAATGCAGGTGCCGGAATGCAACGCACAGAGACACAAGGCGAGAACAGTCAAAGATGAATATAAACAGTTTATATATATATATATATATACAGTACAGACCAAAAGTTTGGACACACCTTCTCATTTAAAGATTTTTCTGTATTTTCATGACTATGAAAATTGTACATTCACACTGAAGGCATCAAAACTATGAATTAACACATGTGGAATTATATACTTAACAAAAAAGTGTGAAACAACTGAAAATATGTCTTATATTCTGGTTCTTCAAATTAGCCACCTTTTGCTTTGATGACTGCTTTGCACACTCTTGGCATTCTCTTCATGAGCTTCAAGAGCTAGTCACCGGAAATGGTTTTCACTTCACAGGTGTACCCTGTCAGGTTTAATAAGTGGGATTTATTGCCTTATAAATGGGGTTGGGACCATCAGTTGTGTTGTCCAGAAGTCAGGTGGATACACAGCTGATAGTCCTACTGAATAGACTGTTAGAATTTGTATTATGGCAAGAAAAAAGCAGCTAAGTAAAGAAAAACGAGTGGCCATCATTACTTTAAGAAATGAAGGTCAGTCAGTCCGAAAAATTGGGCAAACTTTAAAAGTGTCCCGAAGCGCTGCGAAGAAACTGTCTCAAATGAGGACCGCCCCAGGAAAGGAAGACCAATAGTCACCTCTGCTTCTGAGGATAAGTTTATCCGAGTCACCAGCCTCAGAAATTGCAGGTTAACAGCAGCTCAGATTAGAGACCAGGTCAATGCCACACAGAGTTCTAGCAGCAGACAAATCTCTACAACAGCTGTTAAGAGGAGACTTTGTGCAGCAGGCCTTCATGGTAAAATATTAGCTAGGAAACCACTGCTAAGGACAGGCAACAAGCAGAAGAGACTTGTTTGGGCTAAAGAACACAAGGAATGGACATTAGACCAGTGGAAATCTGTGCTTTGGTCTGATGAGTCCAAATTTGAGATCTTTGGTTCCAACCACTGTGTCTTTGTGCGACGCAGAAAAGGTGAACGGATGGACTCTATATACCTGGTTCCCACTGTGAAGCATGGAGGAGGAGGTGTGATGTGTGGGGGTGCTTTGCTGGTGACACTGTTGGGGATTTATTCAAAATTGAAGGCATACTGAACCAGCATGTCTTCCACAGCATCTTGCAGCAGCATGCTATTCCATCCGGTTTGCGTTTAGTTGGACCATCATTTATTTTTCAACAGGACAATGACCCCAAACACACCTCCAGGCTGTGTAAGGGCTATTTGACCAAGAAGGAGAGTGATGGGGTGCTACGCCAGATGACCTGGCCTCCACAGTCACCAGACCTGAACCCAATCGAGATGGTTTGGGGTGAGCTGGACCGCAGAGTGAAGGCAAAAGGGCCAACAAGTGCTAAGCATCTCTGGGAACTCCTTCAAGATTGTTGGAAGACCATTTTCGGTTACTATCTCTTGAAGTTCATCAAGAGAATGCCAAGAGTGTGCCAAGCAGTCATCAAAGCAAAAGGTGGCTAATTTGAAGAACCTAGAATATAAGACATATTTTCAGTTGTTTCACACTTTTTTGTTGAGTATATAATTCCACATGTGTTAATTCATAGTTTTGATGCCTTCAGTGTGAATGGACAGTTTTAATAGTCATGAAAATACAGAAAAATCTTTAAATGACAAGGTGTGTCCAAACTTTTGGTCTGTACTGTATATATATATATATATATATATATATATATATATATATATATATATAATATATTTTACAGGTATTCTGAATAAGGGATTGGCAACAAGGGTAATGAACAGTAATTTGAAATATTAGCAAGATACGAAGTCTCTCAAAGTAATGTGGTGCCCTCAGTCATGGGAGACACCACGTGAGTTCTTTAACTCTGCATATGGCCCTAGCGGGGGTCACCGGTTATTCCCGCTAGGTCGAAAGTCTTTTCCGGACAAATTCAATTAGATCACGTTGAGCTCCTTTAACCCCAACAGTTCCCCTCCCAACCTGAGTACCTAAACCCAATTGGCCCCGGTACCGTGAGTGAACAGTAGAAGTGACGGCCCTGTTCACGTATGCAGCTCCTCTGCTTTCACTGGCGTGACTTTCCTGGTTCAGCAGTCTCAACTCCTCTCTTCTTTGCTGTTGGAGGCAATCTCTCAAGCCTTGGGTACTTTTAAGTACCTGCGCACCAAGTTTCAGGGACTGTCCTAAGCAAAACTGAAGGAAGTCATTTATGTGGGTTTGGATATTCGGAAACTCAGGAAAGATGATGGGTTCGAAACAAAAATGAAAGCTGCTGAGAAAAGGCTTCTGATTCTTTTAAAGAAGTCTTGAAGAAATTTCTGGGTAACAACAAAGATCCAAAATTTAAGTCCATAGTGGAGAACATTCTGAAACGTTTCAAAGCCTTGGGTTGTCTGCTGAATTTGAAGTTACATTTTTTACATTCCCATTTGGACTACTTTCTGAAAACCTTTGGTGGTGTTAGCAAAGAGCGAGGAGAAAGATTTCATCAGGATATCAAGGAGATGGAAAGATGATACCAAGGTAGATAGAACGTGAACATGATGGGGGACTACTGCTCGATGCTTCACAGAGAAGATCCGCAGGCCTTCTATAAGAGAAAAGGTATCGAGATGCTTTGAAGAGAAAAGGAAAAGGTACAATAATTAATTTCCAAAGTTGAAGAATGAATGTTCAATATATTTTTATATATAATAATGTGTACATTTTTGGCTACAATAAAAATAATTCTTGTTCATCTCGCTTGTACGCAATTTCATGCGCATTTTGTGCAAAATCCATATGTGATGGATAAAAAGAAGTGTTTTTTGAAATCAGGACATAAGAAAACATAAGAATCAGTCATTGTATTTGAAACAATTTTCATAAACCCAAATTTTGCATACCTGTGTTATTTTTACAGTTCACAGTGAATGCAGCTGATGTCTTCATATCAGAATTATGGGCTGCAGGCATATATCACTTATTATCATAATGATTTTTACAATGTGTCTGTAAAAAATATTTTCTGTCCGTGATTTTGATAAGCTGTCCAAAAAAACTGAAAAGTCACTTGGCAGCCCTGGTGAGCACCCTTTGCCCTCATTATTTCTTGGTACACTAGCACACAGTTTTTGAAGGAACTCAGCAGAGAAGGTGATCCAAACATCTTGGAGCACTAACCACAGATCTGAGGATATTTGCTTGTGCAAATCCTTCCGTTTCTTCATGTAATCCTAGACAGACTTGATGATGAGATCAGGGCTCTGTGGGGGCCAAACCATCACTTCCAAGACTCCTTGATCTTCTTTATGATGAAGATAATTATAATTCTTAATAACATATGCTGTATATTTGGAGTTGTTTTCTTCTTGCATAATAAATTTGGAGCCAATCAGACTGCATGATGGTATTACATGATGGGTAAATATCTGCCTATATTTGTCAGCATTGAGTATACTAGGAACTGGTCAATGTGGAAGACCATAGATGTCCAGCAGATGAGACACTTTTTGCTTACTTTCCTTCAAAATTGGAAGATGTGAAGCAGTGCCATCAGCTAAGAATTGGCAGTAACCAGTTGTACCCAACCACACCCATCCACTGTTTGGAGAAGTCTGGCCAGAAGTGGTCTTAATAGAAGAATTGCAGCAAAAAAACATACCTTCTGCATGGAGACTCCCCGGCGCCTGGGCAGTAGAGCACAACAGTACTCTGCTTAGCCGAACCGCACCTGGAGGAAACAAAGCAAGCTCCCTGTGAGCCGCACTTTGCGCATGCGCCAGAAGGTGGGGAGAAAAAGTGCACGTCACAGGGCCTTATGACGTGCTGTTAGGGTGTGAAATATGATAAACGTGGACATACGCGGGGATTTAGTGGAATATCAAACAGATGGGCGGAGAAAGCTTGGAGTCCAGGGGACGCCAAACCTGTGAAAAACCAAGAAGATAAAACTACATTTCTCTGCATTCAAAGCTCTACTATGGGCCATACAGGTATGTATAGATTTACTTTTCTATCACCTGTATGGCCATAGTAGAGGTCTGATAACTCCAAAGTGGTGACAGATTCCCTTTAACTATATTTTTGAAAGCATTTTTAGTTTGCAGCAGTTTTCTATACTTGCTTCATGTATCTCATATTTATCTATATTTCTCATGTACAGTATCTATCGATCATCAATCTGTCCGTCTCTGTCTATTTAACTCATATCTATAGAAACAAATATAGCAGCACACTGTAAGATCTAAGATGTATGTAAACATTTAAATTTATAACTTTAGAATGCATTATTGCTGTATAGAATATACTTATAAAATAAAGGTACTTAGCGCACAAATAGGCCAACTTATGTGAGCCCACCAACCACGGCAAGGTGACCTTTCTTTAATGGGACCCTAAAACTAATATTTATCAAACATGCCTCTCCTGGGCTAAACGCTTACAAATTTAAAGGGCAGGTAGGATCCAGCACTAATTAAAACCAGCCTTAGGCTGATGGGTGGAGTGCTCAGCCAAAATGGAGGCTGTCACCAACTCCAACAGTATACTACAAAAAACTGACCAGCATTTCTGGAATAAAGAAAGTGAGAACAGGTGCAATCTTTCTTTGTTTCTTTCTTTCTTTTTTCCTTTCTTTCTTTCTTTCCCCTTATAAGTTTAGCTCGGATATCTCGGATCTGACATACCACTGCTGCACTTGTTCAGTAATCACAGATCAGCCTCTGCTTTGCACGGCAGGCCTGTGCAGTGTGATCCTGACATGACGTGCCTTTGTAGCTAGGAGACGGTTTTCCAATTTTCTAATAGGGTTTAAGCTGCAGCGTGTCAACATGATTGAGTTTACAAGGGAAAGCAGGCTAACCTTTGTGTATTTTTAGCTTCCTTCTATAGATGAACAGATACAGTGACAATTCTCGGAGGAGCGTACTAGGTGGTGTACTTGACTTATCAATATCTTGGTGTGAGCCGTCCTTGTTTTCGTTTAGATCCTGAATCTTCTGTAAACCAGGCAGCACACTGTGACTGAGGAGAAATAATTTGAATTTGAGATCAGCCTTATGTAGCCAATTTGTTTTTCTACTATAGGGAATTTCCAAAAAATCTACTAAACTGCTGAAACATAGTTTGTGTTCTTCTATTCTGATTTTATGTTCATGTTCTATTGCCCTTCTGCCTGAGGATTTCTGTCTTCTGTCTCCCCTATCCTCTACTCTCTAGAGACCTTGTGGACATCATTCTCCATTATAGTACAGAATTGCATACTCTCCAACCAGGGCCGGCCTAAAAGAGGTTTTCCACCTATTCAAAGGATAGGTGCTAAGTGTCTGATCTCAGGGATCTCACTAACTGGCCACCTCCTCATCATGAGTGTCCCGTGTCCTTCATTTGAATAGACAAGCAGCCAGGTATCTTCACGACTACTATAAAAGGCTGCGGGGCTGTCAGAGGTTGTCAGGTATAGCGCTCGGCTATCTCCATCTGTCACAAATACATAGTGAACTGGCAGCGCACATGCTCGACTGCACATCAACCTGCAGCGAGAGACTGCTGTCTTTGTGACTGAACCCCCTGTCAGTCACAGACATGGGTCAATTCTGGGAAAAACCCCTTTAGGGTGTGCAATCCTCCGCATCACTTGCTTCTGATGAATAGGGCGATATAGATCTGACGCGCCCCCTGGGCCGAGGGGCACCCGGAACCGGGCTTCTGGGGGTTGTAGTATCCGTGGCGGTGACCCGGTCCCGTGGCTCAGGGTGGTCAGGCCAATGGCGGTAATTTTGTGGGGGTTCTAGGTTAATTGTCCGACTACGCCACCCGTAGATTGCGGTCAGCGCGGACCGCCGCTGCAAGGCAGACCGCTGGGGCTGATGGTGTATGCAGCTGAGGTAGTGTGACTCCCCACGGGAAGAGTGCAGCCCCAGGGCAGTAAGAGTGAATGATGAGAGTGATGGTGCGAGCGTCCCAACACTAGTAGTGCTGGCGCGGCGATGAAGCACAGAGACGTGGGGTTGCAGTTCAAATTCTTTAATCACAGTTCTTTATATCCTTAGTCATTCCGCCGGCAATGACTGCGCAAGCCGTGCTGCGTCCACCAGGCAGGGGGCTCGGTCAACCCCCAGGTAATTCCGGAGTGTGGCACAGGACTCCCTTCTATTCCTTTCTCTGGCCGTGTCCCACCAGTGACACTACTTTTGTCCAGCAGCCTCGGGCCTTTTCTTGGGAGGCTGGATGTCCACTTCCCTGACTCTATGTGGTGTGCCTTTCTAGTAGGTGTAGCGAGGGGTCACACCAAGATGTGATCACGACCGCCGGTCCTTGGCTGAGGATTAGTCACCTCCACCAACTTGGGATCCGGTACCCTGTTCTGCCAACCCATCACCCGCAATCTCCTGGGCCTTTGGGGTTCCTTCTGCCCTCGTGTCTCCGGGCCTCTCTGGGTGTTCTGTTCCTTTCTTCCTTTCCTTTCAGTTTCTGTCCTCTCTGCCGGCTCTGTCCTTCACTCCAGGCTTTCCTCGTGGAGCTGGGCCCAGACTGAGCCACAGCTCCCTGTCAGCCCTCTCTGGCTGAACTCCTCCTCTCACTCCTCTCCTCTGACTGTCTGACTGAACTTCTAAGATGGTGTCCACCTATATACCTCCCTCACTGTGTACGAGCCCAGGTGACTTGCAACCAATGGGCTCCTGCCTATGCCCAGAGACCGTCCCCTCCTGCTCCTACATCACTGGGTTTTCCTCCCCACTCCAGCCAGGGACATGGTCTGTCGTGCCTGCATTACTGTCTAGTGGGAGCACCGTTGAGCTGTCCCTTGGAAATGGGGTGTGTGTGATGCATGCAGCTAACTGAGTCCCGGTCCACACTCCATCCTTACCCGGGAGTGGAATATCACACCTCTGGCAGAGGTGCAATACCCCTGTAGCGGCCGAACCCTTGGGGCTCTACAGATCCCCTGGCACTGGAGGTTTATACTAAGAAATTGTATATCACTGTTATGATATTCCTTTACTGTTCTGTAGTCACTATATGTTGCTTTTATTGAAGCACTGTATGGTTGTCTTTACTTTGTTTAAAGGGAAACTGTCAGCAGATTTTTATACCCCAAACTAATATCATCTATGTTAGGTCGCTGCAATGCTGAATAAATCCATACCTTGGTTTTAGCAATCTGTTTCTGTTTCAAAGAAATCCTTTGTCTAATTTTTATGCTAAGGAGCCGCAAGTGCAAGGGGATTGGCCTTCACTTATAGCTCTTCCACCTCTCTTCATTTTCCCTGCCCTTCGCCGGCCCCCCTGTTAGTGACTGACAGGACACTCTTCTCTCAGTGACCTGTTCTACCACCTGAGATCTCACGCAAGCACCGTCAGACCTGGAGCAATGCATACGCAGTGAGGTCCGGGAAAAAAAATTGTTTTCATTATTTACCAAAGAGTTTACCTTCAATCCCAATAAAAACCCTTCTGTAATGTTGCTAAAAAATGAACTAGAGCTATCTGCAAAGTTATTACATTTATTAGTATTCATGTACAAGTCTCTTACTGCGTTTGTTAGTGTATAACACAAGGGGCTGGCATTAAAAGAGACAGTGCTGAAATATCCGAGGTAGTGATCATGATCGTAGCACTATTATCAACATGATAAATGGTTAAAATTGAAAAGTGTTAGTAAAAAAAAAACAACTTTGCAGTTTACTTCATATTAAAAACACATCCATTCTGCAGCTGTGAAGCCGGGCCGGATCACTGGATCCAGACATCTTCAGTGACACTGTGCAGTAAGCACAGTAAAGCTAGGTTCACACTAGGCATTTTTTCAGCGTTTTTTAATGCTTTTTTATGCAAATTTTCAGCTTCGTTTTACAGTACCAACAAAGTCTATTCGATTTTAGCAATCTCATGCAAAAAGCTTGTTTTTTTTTGTCCTCAGTATTTTGTGGTTTGCATGTTTTTTTGCACAATACAGTATGTCACTTCTTTCTGCGTTTTTTCAGTATTTTTCACAATGGGTAGAGCAAAAAAACGCTGAAAAAAACTCAGGTATCAGCATTTGTGGCTTTTTTTGTGAAAAAAAGCAAGTACAGCAGTATTTGAAACCCATTTATTTTTGTGATTTTTCCCAAGTTTACCGTTAGTAAACATTGGCCAACCAAGGTGTGAAATTGAACAATGCCTGAGCAACTGAAGGGCTGACCAAAGTGTGAAAGTAAACATTGTCCTATATAAACTCAATGCTCTGCCAATGTCTTAGGTAAACTATTCCTGGCCAATTCTTCTCCCCCTACTGCTACATTTGTAATGTGTAATTTTTCATGAACATATGTCTTGCATTGGTGACCTGTGTTCATGTTTCTGTGGTGAAAGCAAAGCTGAACTTTGAGATCCTGAAAAACGCACCAAAAACTGCCGCCAAAAAATGCACCAAAACCGCGCTTTTGACGCTGCTTCTTTCCTGCCAAGAGAGCAGGTTTTTTGCTGCAGGAAAAAAACTCACCAAAACGCCCTGTGTGAACATACCTTAAGAGCAAGTTTGACAATGCTGCTGGTCCGAACTGGTAGTCAGTCAGTGTGCTCTGCCCCTGGAAAGCAGGAAGGCAGTGGAGCAGTGCACTCTTGAAGACTGATGATGAGCACAACCCTTTATCATTACCATTGCATATAACTTTATCCCATGTTATGACAAATCCATCAGGGTACAGAATTGTAATGTTTCCTGATCAGGGTACGGTACAGTGGAGACAGGATAGGCAGGGAAGGCTACCAGTACTGGTGTGCATGAGCAGTGCTACTTACAGATAAGCATAGACTTCTGACGCGCTGGGCTGAACTTGTAATGCACTGAACTGCTGGGTCCTCATAGCTGTCGTGGCGTTGGGCATGGTTTATGGCCACTCTCTACTTTGGCTAATAGTTGATGAGTCCTGATGAGAGAAATCCCCATCGATTACTTGGAATTTTCTAGCACAATATTTGAAAACTAGCAGCCCGAGTTCCGAAACAAATCAGCTTCGGAAGCTAGAAAAGTGTGCTCTACATAATAAAAACTAACTCAAATTACCCATGTCTATTAACTTTCAGCCTTTTTACACGATAAATAACAAAGTTGTCATAATTAATAAATTAGTAAATGGCATTACGGAAAACAAAAATAAAATTTAGAAGGTTACAGAGACGTTCGCCAATACAAAAAGTGAATTGCCCAGGGCAGATTGAGTGGAAATCTCTCTGTATGCCATATCACCTTCAGCTGATCCTGTTAAAATCTCTGCCTCAAGAACATTTCTATTCAATGATGTTACAACTAATCGTGCACCATTGCAGAGTCCTCGTTTTATATTCAAATTTCTCAACAACATAATGATGCTGCCCACCTTAAGTCTAAGGCAATGACTTGGCATGCCTGATGGGGTTAAGCTATTTAAAAATTCAATAGGAAAATGTTCCCTTTCATCGTCGTCATCCACAACGTCAGCTGATGTTTTTGTCGGACTCACCTCAACATTAAGCTCTTTATGTAGCAAGATGGGATTCCCTAAAGCAGACAAGCCATTTATGTATCTCAGCCACAAGTTGAAGATTTAAGCTGCTGCTTTATGTCTGGTGCACTTTTGACTGCTCATTATAGGTGTTGTCCACCTTTGGCAACTCTCTTTTTTTTCAGAAGTGGTGACGTGTTTCTATTATACTTTTCCTCTGACTGTTCCACTCCTGGTTTTGGCTTACAAATACTGACCAAATACTGAACGTGTGAACATGGCCTTATACAGAGGCTATAGGAAGCAAGCAGTGCAAAATGTTTAATGAAACCCAATTCCATAAATGGTTTTTAGCCCCAGATACATGCAAGTAAGTAAAAAAAGATTGTTCCCAAAGGTAGACAACCCCTTTATGTAGATTTTCTAGTAGATAACTATTTTGTGCCATTACCATACTCGTATGACATTATCAATTGAAGTTCTCTTGTATGTGCTTTTTAAGATAATCTCTGGAGTGATCAAACCCTTGAAGCTGATTCTGACCTTCCTCCGGGATGGAGGACAATCCGGGACTCTTCTGGCACTTATTACTGGCATGTGCCAACGGGGACCACTCAGTGGCAGCACCCAGTGTACAATTCAGGAATACCCAACACCTTAGGCACTATTCAGGAAAAGGTATGTTGTCACGTGTATAAAGTATTACCATTTAGTTAGACATTTAATATCTGGTGAGTAAAATGTCTTTACAGAAAACAATATTCACATTATTGATCCCTTGTCATTCCCATTCTGACGTTGATTGTTCTCCCACCTATCTCTATATCTGGCTGCAGCAATGATGTGTCTATGAAAGGACATGTGACTGCTCCATTCAATCACTGGCGTTAACAGGTCACTGCAGAGCCAGTGATTGGCTGCAGCGCTCATATGTCCTGTCTGGTAGAATTCACAGCATCCATTCTCTATTTGGCAATGGCAATTGGTATCCAATATGTGTGGTAGAAGGCTTGAAGTAATCTAGTCTGCTTCCACACTACTGATCCGTTCTCAGACCCATGTCATATCATACTTTAGCGATCTACTGCTCTGACTATCCTGGAACTTTGTTCTTATTTCAGAAAGTTCAGAGAATGTCAATTACTAATGATTCTGCTCAGCCTGGAACAGCTTCTGCCCCAGACAGGCGGTAAGATCTCCATATATTGTCATTTTGCTCTTCTAGTGTAATTTTTAACACTTAATTAACAGGGTGTTTCCACCAAACACTTGAAACAATTAATATGTTAGTGAATCAGAAATTGGAAATCTTCGTTTTTATTCTTGCTGAAATATAGACATCTTCCTGATTCCTGGCAAGATCCCTTTTTGTCAAAGTGATGACAGGAGGGGCATCAATTTTGGTTGTGACCTATAAATTAGCCTTTCAGGAACCGATGGTAAAATGACATAATATCAGTCTGTTCAATCAATGACAAAGTGAAGGTTTTACCATGGCTTTCTTGTTTCTGAGAAACTAATTCTTAAGTGACAAAATGCCAATGTCTCTGCAGGTCCTCTATAGAGAAGGAAATCCTGTCTCAGGGTTGTGTGCACTAAATTCATGAATACCTGTTTTTGAATGAATCTTTTATTTCCAGGCCTTCTCTTCATTGGCATGATGAAGATTTATTTCGCAATATCAATGAACCAGGTAGTAAGGTAATAATTATGAAAAATATTTGACTCATATAGGCGAAAGTCTCACATATGTAGCACTCCGTCCTAATATCCTTCCATCCAGAACCTAATATATGCACCCTCTTTCACCATCCCAATATCCTTCCATCCAGAACCTAATATATCCACCCTCTTTCACCGTCCCAATATCCTTCCATCCAGAACCTAATATATGCACCCTCTTTCACCATCCCAATATCCTTCCATCCAGAACCTAATATATGCACCCTCTTTCACCGTCCCAATATCCTTCCATCCAGAACCTAATATATGCACCCTCTTTCACCGTCCCAATATCCTTCCATCCAGAACCTAATATATGCACCCTCTTTCACCGTCCCAATATCCTTCCATCCAGAACCTAATATATGCACCCTCTTTCACCGTCCCAATATCCTTCCATCCAGAACCTAATATATGGACCCTCTTTCACCATCCCAATATCCTTCCATCCAGAACCTAATATATGCACCCTCTTTCACCATCCCAATATCCTTCCATCCAGAACCTAATATATGCACCCTCTTTCACCGTCCCAATATCCTTCCATCCATAACCTAATATATGCACCCTCTTTCACCGTCCCAATATCCTTCCATCCGGAACCTAATATATGCACCCTCTTTCACCGTCCCAATATCCTTCCATCCAGAACCTAATATATGCACCCTCTTTCACCCTCCCAATATCCTTCCATCCAGAACCTAATATATGCACCCTCTTTCACCGTCCCAATATCCTTCCATCCAGAACCTAATATATGCACCCTCTTTCACCGTCCCAATATCCTTCCATCCAGAACCTAATATATGGACCCTCTTTCACCATCCCAATATCCTTCCATCCAGAACCTAATATATGCACCCTCTTTCACCATCCCAATATCCTTCCATCCAGAACCTAATATATGCACCCTCTTTCACCATCCCAATATCCTTCCATCCATAACCTAATATATGCACCCTCTTTCACCGTCCCAATATCCTTCCATCCGGAACCTAATATATGCACCCTCTTTCACCGTCCCAATATCCTTCCATCCAGAACCTAATATATGGACCCTCTTTCACCATCCCAATATCCTTCCATCCAGAACCTAATATATGCACCCTCTTTCACCGTCCCAATATCCTTCCATCCAGAACCTAATATATGCACCCTCTTTCACCGTCCCAATATCCTTCCATCCAGAACCTAATATATGCACCCTCTTTCACCGTCCCAATATCCTTCCATCCAGAACCTAATATATGCACCCTCTTTCACCATCCCAATATCCTTCCATCCAGAACCTAATATATCCACCCTATTTCACCATCCCAATATCCTTCCATCCAGAACCTAATATATGCACCCTCTTTCACTGTCCCAATATCCTTCCATCCAGAACCTAATATATGCACCCTCTTTCACCATCCCAATATCCTTCCATCCAGAACCTAATATATGCACCCTCTTTCACCATCCCAATATCCTTCCATCCAGAACCTAATATATCCACCCTCTTTCACCGTCCCAATATCCTTCCATCCAGAACCTAATATATCCACCCTCTTTCCTGCACCTTGTACCCTTATACATTGTTTCTGTAAATAACAATTCTAGGTAAAATATTCCATATGATAGGAAATGACTTACTGATTGCTGTGGGTCCGACAGCTGGAACCCCAAGATCCTGAGAACAGGGCTTTGGATACCAAGAACGGTATGGAGCAGATCGCATGCTTGACCTTTGCTCCACTCATTGTCTATGAGACCAGTGTCAGACTGAAGAACATCGGGCCCACCAGAGGATTTGATTCTGAGGGCCCACCTTTCTCCCCCACTCAAGAGCCCCATAGCAGCTGCAAGGTTTGCACTATGAACTCACCTGAAGGAGAAGCCAGGGCCCACCGGAGGACTCTCCAGTTTTCTGGTGGGCCAGTCCAACCCTATATGAGACTGATGGAAATAGCAAAGCACTGTAATTGGCAATTCCATAGACAATGGATGGAGCAGAGGCAGAGCATGCACACCTACGTTATATTCAAGATGGAGTATTGCAGGTTCCGGGATCCAGAGCCCCGTTCTCACAATTGGCAGGTGCCAACTGCTGGATGCGAGATAATTTTTTATTCCAATAATAACCCTTCAAGAATCCAGATCATAGTCCTAAAAAGTATTTAAATATAAGTAGGGTTGAACTAGGTAATGGTTTAATAACAATAGAAATTCTAGTCTACAGCAGAATGGGACTAAAAAGTCTACTAAAGATGGTTGTACAGTTTAGAAACTGTTCTTGATACAAGTCTATGTAACATGGGGTAATGGGAAACAAGGTTCTCTTCCACCCTTAGTCACAGGTCCTGACAGCAACACTTTGTGTTTCCTGACTTAGGTCTGTCATTGTAGCAGCTGTGTGTGAAGGGGGCCGGTTGAGTGCTCATCTCAGCAGCTATACCAGCCCCCTGTTCTGTCTATTCATTTGATGTGACAGAGAAGGGGGCTACTTCAATAGACTCTTCATACACAGTGTCAGGCTGGTGGGTGTGGACCCACTGCGTCACGGGCTGGGCTTACCCGGGAGGGGCATGACTAAGTTACTATCTGGTTTTCGCTAGAGCCTCTTGTGGTGAGGTTAGGCTTGGCTGCAGGTATTTGGCAGGCATCACTCCAGGGCAGTGCCCGGGACTGCCGCAGCAGTCATGGGCATGCTCGGACTGGCCCACAGGAGAACAGAAGAATCCTCCGGTGAGCCACCACCCTCTGATATGAGCAGTACTTGGCACAATACACTTGACTCACTATGTACAAAGGTAGGATCTTATTTAATTCTACCCATTTTATTGCTATAGAAATTTGTGAATGAGGGAAAAGTCATATTAGCATGCAGCTGAAAAGTGGGCCCCTGGACTTGATGTTACTGGTGGGCCCTTGGCGCCCCAGTCCGGACCTGGTCAGAGGCTTGGGTTCACAGTACAGGAGGGCAAAGACAAAAGCGTGGTCAGACGGTCCGAGGTCAGGGCAGGTAGCACAGGATCAGTAAATGGAGCCGAGGGCAGGAGCAGGGAGGTCAGACAGGACGGGTAAACGGAACAAAATGGAACACATGAACGGGTGCTAAGCACATAGTAACCAACGTTCAGGGGGGAGTGGTAGGTGGAGCCGCCTAATAAATGCCCTTCTAGCAGGAGATCAGCCAGGGAACCTAATCTGTGCAGGACCTAGCAGGGTTAAATTCCTGCAGAGAACGGCCATGCCTCCTAAGGCTAAGTAAATGCTACAGGTAGTGCAGCATGAGGCAAACTAGCTGATGGGGGAAGAAACCGCATGGTAAGTGGAGGTGTGCTGGGGAAGCATGCGAGTTACCGCCGTGACACACAGCTCTGATAGTGTGCAGATAATGGAGACTTTCTCATATGTCAAGCATAGGGCTGGAAAAGGAGCTTTTGGTACAAAAGTACATTAGTAAGTTCTATAGAATTGCACACCTAAAGATAGTTTTGCAAGTGAAAAACCCACTTAATGGGCAGAGAGATGATGAATGCAATTGGGGATTTACTATGGATGCAAAACTCTGGACTCGTATGTGATCTGATGAAATACTTAATTTAATTTAAAATAATCCCTGGAGGCAGATTCTCAGGGAGATCAGTGTCCCGCCCATAGATCCTAACAGCTCATTTACATGTTAAGAAAAATGTGGATTTCTCTGAAATAAGACATAGGATCACAGATACCAAGGTGTCATTTTATTCAGCTTCCTATGACCCATATGCCAATATAGAAGGCTTAGGAGGTTGATCCTACTGACAAATTCCTTTAAAGGGAACCTGTCACGTCCTAGTTGCTATGTACACTGCCCCCATTGCTTTGTTAGTGATGCAATGTGTATCACTAACAAGCTGTTTTCATTAAAATCAGTGGTAGTATAATGATGTTATAACGTTTTATATACTTTGTCTTACCTGCTCGTATTCAGTTATCGAGGTATGATCCTCGTATTCAGTCAGGGCTGGCGCTGCCCACTTTGAATTTTGCTCCCGGAGAGCGCTAATATTAGTGGGGTGCTTGCGCAGATTTATATACCCATTATATTACCACCAATTTTAATGAAAAAAGCGTGTTAGTGATGCACATTGCATTACTAACAACGCTATGGGGGCAGCGTACATAGTAGACAGGACATGACAGGTTCCCTTTAAGACTAAACAGCCATCTAGTTGGGAGTTTATATTTTTATCTGTGTTTGTTTTTTATCATTTTGTTTTATAATTTTTAACATAAATTTATGGCCCATGGTACGTATATTCCTCAGCTAATTGTTGGGGGCTACAGCTTGTGGCGAACATCTGATTGTTTGGTTGACTTAATTTCCTAAAAGAGTCAACAATACCCCTCTCATAATGCATCAGGGATGATTAGGCCTATACTGCGATTATGGAAAAAAGAAAAAGCGGTCTATGGAGCTCTGAATTGATCACTGAGAGACAGTATTTAGGGCTAAAAACATTTAATACGCCCTCTCCACAACGCGTTTCGATAGCCAAACTATCTTCATCAGGTGGTACCTAAAAGAGTCAACAATACACCTCTCATAATGCATCAGGGATGATCAGGCCTATACTGCGATTATTACACAGACGCTTTCGGTGCCCTGTCTGATACACTTGACCTCTTCATTTTGAGAAGGTTTTTTTTTTTCCTTTTTCTCAATTTTGTCCTGTAGGGACAGCAATGTAAAGACTTTTTTTGTACAACCAAGGGGCAAGAACTATATAAAAGGAGATATATATATATATATATATATATATATATATATATATATATATATATATATATATATATATATATATGTAGCACCCTGAGGATTCGGCTGCTACAGGAGTATTGCACCTCAACCCAGAGGTGTGATATTCCACTCCCGGGTAAGGATGGAGTGTGGAACTGAGCTCGGTAGGCTGCATGCACTACACACATCCCATTTCCGAGGAGCAGACCGACGGTACTCCCACTTAGAAATGTGCAGGTACGACCGAGTCTGTTCCTGGCTGGAGTGGGAGGGGGGTGGTACATCCCATGTAGTGTAGGGGCAGATAGGGGGAGCAGCCTGGGTAAAGATAGGAGCTCATTGGGTGCTGGTCACCTGAGCTCACACATAGAGGGTGTATATAAGGTGGGCACCAACTAAGATCAGGGTCAGATGCAGAGGATCAGATGCAGAGTGGATCAGCTGCAGAGAACAAGTCAGGAGAGGAGAGAAAAAAGACCAAGACCCAGAGTGAGAGAGGAGAAAAGAGAGAGACCCAGAGCACAGAAGAGAAGGACTCTGAGATCCCAACTAAAAGCACCGGGTGAAGAGTCGGCATCAGGGTACCGGAACCCAAGCTGGTGGGGTAAAGACATTCCCCAGCCAGAGACCGGAGACCGTGGGCAGCGTTTGCCACGGTCACCCATCACATCCACCCCGAAGGCACACCACATGAAGGGTCAGGGAACCCAGGGCCAAGGGTGTCCCAACAGAAGGCCCGAGGGAGCTGGACCTAGGTGGATTACTGGTGGGGACGGCCAGAGAACGGGACAGAAAGAGAGCTCAGGGCCACGCTCCGGACTTGTTTGGGGGTTGGCTGGATCCAGGACCTGGTGGACGCAGCACGGCTCGGGTGGTCACTAGCAGCTGGAGTGACCAGTACAACATCTGCAGTAAGTAAACACCCTTAACTGCACAACCCGACTCTGTCTTCACTGCCGTCTGCACTACACCACCACAACCCCCATCCTCTGCGCCTGTCCCCTCTGAGGCTATACCCCTCCCGTTGGGGGTTATCCCACCAAGCTGCGCACCCACCATCAGCCTCAGCGGACCCTGCTGCAGCGGCGGCCACAGTGACCGCATCACAACGGGTGGCGTAGTCGACACAAAAGAACTCTTAATAACATCTGTAGGACTGCCACATAACACTGAGCTTGACGCCCTGGGCACGGGGCCGGGTCACAGCCGCTCGGAGACTACAACCCCCCATCTGATCCGGTGCCGGGTATTCCCCTCAAAAAGGAATATGTCCCAGGGGGCGCGTCAACTTTGGCGTAGTCGGCAGGATTACGTGCCCGCAACACCCGGGTACTGCGTGCCTGAAGAAAAGTGCAAGTTTACCTCAGAAAGAAGTCTCCCGCCGGTTCCGGAGGGTCCACGCCATCGGACTCCATCACCAGTCGTTTCCCGCCGATTGTCCGCCATTTCCAACTTGTTCCCGCCATCTGCAGAGTTTCCCGCCACTGGGCGACGCTTCCCGCCAAAACCGCAGATTTCCCGCCTTGGAAGAGCAGCGGACGCCATTATGGGCGTGCCAAAGGAGGGCAAGAGGCCACCTCCCATCATGGGCCAGGACAGAAAATGGCGCCAAAAGTGGAAACCGCCCCCACCAACAGAGACTGTGATGCTGGAGGTGTCTGTCAGCGTGAAAGAACTCCACCTGGAGCTGACAGTCACCGAGTTGCCCCGGGACCGCCCTCGAAGTGGGAGGAGACGAAAGAAGAGAACAAAGATGGGTGCCGCTTGGAGCAGTCTGGAGCGAGCGCACCCGGAGGCAGGAAGCCTGGAGAAGAGTAGCAGAGAAGCTCACCCGGAGATGTCCAGAGAGCAGAGCAGCACCGGCCCGCTGGCCAGGAGCCTGCTGGAAGAAGAGCAGAGCAGCACCGACCCGTTGGTCAGGAGCCTGCTGGACACCACGACCCCACTAGGCCTAGTGGAGGTCCTTGCACAGCTCCCCCGAGACCGGGAGTGTGCACAGACTGCCCTGGAGGGCCTCGCACGGAGGATGGCCCGGGTACAGCGCGAGATATTGGCGGAATGGAGCCGGGAGATGGCCCAGCAAGCTGAAACCAAGACGCAAGCTGAAACCAACACCCGGAGCACGCCAGCCGAGATGAGGAAGGAGACCGCCTCTGAGGATGGCGCGGGAGGACCCAAGGCCGGAGACGGCGCCGAGGAGGGAGCCGAACGCATGGAGGCAGGTAAAGGGGACGCCTATACCCCAAGCCGTGACACCGCTTACCTGCCCCAGCTCCCCGTCGCAGAGCCCGAAAGTCCCCCTGCTGTGCCCGAAAACGCCATGTCACCGACGCAGACTAGGCCCCAACCGGAAGCCGCCGCCGCGACCCCTGTGACGTCACACGCCTCGACCCCGAGCGTGACCAAGCGGGAAGTACCACCAGCCTGGTCGCAGGGCCTAGAATTCCCGGGCGCCGCATCACCAACAGCGCCCCCTACCTCCGCGGAGCCTCCGGCCTGGCCGCAAGGCCAGGTAGCCCAGGGCGCCGCCGTCCTAACGGTGCCCTTCACCTTCCAGGTGCCCCAGGCCTGGCCGCAAGGCCTGGGCAACCCGGGCGCCACCACCACCGCGCCCGCACCCGTAAAACCAAGGGTGCCGCGTCTGGGAGAGGACTTGTTTGCCCAGCACACGTGGCCGGACGGGCAGCCTTTCATCTGGCCCCAGAAGTATTATGAACTGGAGCACCAGAGGAGGGTTGGGGCCATGTGTGCACCCCTGATTCCGGCTCCGAAGCCCGTAATAAGGATCTCGCCCCCGCTAGCGGAAGCACAGTTTGAGTGGGACCCCACCGGAGAAGATCTAATGGGGTTCACCCAGGAAACCAGGGCAGCTGCAGCGGAGCGTGCTGAGTGCTGCCGCCAACAGCTTGAGGAGTTTGCGAGGGAGCGGAGAGAGAGGCGGGTCCGGGAACAGCAAGCTCAAGTAAGGAGCGCGGAGCAGAAGAGCCGGACCAGGAGGGACCCCCGTGCAGCGCACTGTCCCCGCACCATCGGGACAGTGATCAAGTTCAACCAGCAGCATGGGTGGGGCTTCATCAGAGACAACAACACCCCCGGCGACGTCTTTGTCACGCGCAGAGACGTGGAGTCCCATCTGTCGGAGGGGCACAGAGGTCGTGACCTCTACATCGGAGACGAGGTCACCTTCACCCGGCACAAGTGTGCCAAAGGACCTTACGCCCTCCACGTACACCGCCTGACGGAGGAGGAGTTGCGGTGCGAGGAGGAGGAGCAAGAGGACCCGGACGGGTCTGAAGTTACCACCAGCAAAAAGCAAAGAGCAGGAGGAAGACGCCGTTGAGTGCGGCAGAGCAGAAGCTGTAGATAGTTACCCAATCGGGGTATAAAGAAACTGAAACTGTTGATACTTATATATAGTCCCCGTTGGGACCAGCTGAGTGAACTGTTTACCCGTTAACCCCTTAATCCCACAGGCTGAGGACTGTGAGCAGCCATTCCCTTCCCTCTACCTGGCCGAGGACTGAGAGCGGCCATATTCCCTGTATATAGTTGCGCGTCCTAAAGCGCCCCCTACCGGTTTTATAGGAAAACCAGTTTTTCTAAGAGACTGTCGCACTTTTCCCGGACACACGTTGCACAGTGTCCGGAGGAGGAACCTGAAACAAGAGACTACGAGAATGTTTATATGAAAAGTTTTATATATATAATGTTTTATATGTTTTATTATGTTTATATGAAAATTTTGTATGTTTTGGTGTTTTTGTCTTTACAGCCCGAGGACGTGCTGTGATTTACCAGGGGGGAATGTAGCACCCTGAGGATTCGGCTGCTACAGGAGTATTGCACCTCAACCCAGAGGTGTGATATTCCACTCCCGGGTAAGGATGGAGTGTGGAACTGAGCTCGGTAGGCTGCATGCACTACACACATCCCATTTCCGAGGAGCAGACCGACGGTACTCCCACTTAGAAATGTGCAGGTACGACCGAGTCTGTTCCTGGCTGGAGTGGGAGGGGGGTGGTACATCCCATGTAGTGTAGGGGCAGATAGGGGGAGCAGCCTGGGTAAAGATAGGAGCTCATTGGGTGCTGGTCACCTGAGCTCACACATAGAGGGTGTATATAAGGTGGGCACCAACTAAGATCAGGGTCAGATGCAGAGGATCAGATGCAGAGTGGATCAGCTGCAGAGAACAAGTCAGGAGAGGAGAGAAGAAAGACCAAGACCCAGAGTGAGAGAGGAGAAAAGAGAGAGACCCAGAGCACAGAAGAGAAGGACTCTGAGATCCCAACTAAAAGCACCGGGTGAAGAGTCGGCATCAGGGTACCGGAACCCAAGCTGGTGGGGTAAAGACATTCCCCAGCCAGAGACCGGAGACCGTGGGCAGCGTTTGCCACGGTCACCCATCACATCCACCCCGAAGGCACACCACATGAAGGGTCAGGGAACCCAGGGCCAAGGGTGTCCCAACAGAAGGCCCGAGGGAGCTGGACCTAGGTGGATTACTGGTGGGGACGGCCAGAGAACGGGACAGAAAGAGAGCTCAGGGCCACGCTCCGGACTTGTTTGGGGGTTGGCTGGATCCAGGACCTGGTGGACGCAGCACGGCTCGGGTGGTCACTAGCAGCTGGAGTGACCAGTACAACATCTGCAGTAAGTAAACACCCTTAACTGCACAACCCGACTCTGTCTTCACTGCCGTCTGCACTACACCACCACAACCCCCATCCTCTGCGCCTGTCCCCTCTGAGGCTATACCCCTCCCGTTGGGGGTTATCCCACCAAGCTGCGCACCCACCATCAGCCTCAGCGGACCCTGCTGCAGCGGCGGCCACAGTGACCGCATCACAACGGGTGGCGTAGTCGACACAAAAGAACTCTTAATAACATCTGTAGGACTGCCACATAACACTGAGCTTGACGCCCTGGGCACGGGGCCGGGTCACAGCCGCTCGGAGACTACAACCCCCCATCTGATCCGGTGCCGGGTATTCCCCTCAAAAAGGAATATGTCCCAGGGGGCGCGTCATATATATATACACATATATACAATGGGGAAAAAAGTATTTAGTCAGCCACCAATTGTGCAAGTTCTCCCACTTAAATGAGAGAGGCCTGTAATTGACATCGGTAGACCTCAACTATGAGAGACAAAATGAGAAAAATCCTGAAAGTCACATTGTCTGATTTGGGAAGAATTTTTTTTCAAATTTTGGTGGAAAATAAGTATTTGGTCAATTACAAACAAGTAAGATTTCTGGCTGTCACAGAGATGTACCTTCTTCTTTAAGAGGCTCCTCTGTCATCCACTCATTACCTGTAGCACTGGCACCTGTTTGAACTTGTTATCAGTATAAAAGACACCTGTCCGCAACCTCAAACAGTCACACTCCAAACTCCACTATGGTGAAGACCAAAGAGGTGTGGAAGGACACCAGAAACAAAATTGTAGCCCTGCACCAGGCTGGGAAGACTGAATCTGCAATAGGCAAGCAGCTTGGTGTGAAGAAATCAACTGTGGGAGCAATAATTAGAAAATGGAAGACATACAAGACCACTGATAATCTCCCTCGATCTGGGGCTCCACACAAGATCTCACCCCATGGGGTCAAAATGATCTCAAGAATGGTGAGCAAAAATCCCAGAACCACATAGGGAGACCTAGTAAATGACCTGCAGAGAGCTGGGACCAACGTTACACAGGCTACCATCAGTAACACACTACGCCGCCAGGGACTCAGATCCTGCAGTGCCAGACGTGTCCCCCTGCTTAAGCCATTACATGTCCGGGCCCGTCTGAAGTTTGCTAGAGAGCATTTGGATGATCCAGAAGAGTATAGGGAGAATGTCATATGATCAGATGAAACAAAAGTAGAACTGTTTGGTAGAAACACAACTCGGCGTGTTTGGAGGAGAGAGAATGCTGAGTTGCATCCAAAGAACACCATACCTACTGTGAAGCATGGGGGTGGCAACATTATGCTTTGCAGCTGTTTCTCTGCCAAGGGACCAGGACGACTGATCTGTGTACATGAAAGAATGAATGGGGCCATGTATCGTGAGATTTTGAGTGCAAATCTCCTTCCATCAGCAAGGGCATTGAAGATGAAATGTGGCTGGGTCTTTCAGCATGACAATGATCCCAAGAACACCGCCAGGGCAACAAAGGAGTGGCTTTGTAAGAAGCATTTCAAGGTCCTGGAGTGGCCTAGCCAGTCTCCAGATCTAAACTCTATAGAAAACCTTTGAAGGGAGTTGAAAGTCCGTGTTGCCCAACGACAGCCCCAAAACATCACTGCTCTAGAGGAGATCTGAATGGAGGAATGGGCCAACATACCAGCAACAGTGTGTGCCAACCTTGTGAAGACTTACAGAAAACGTTTGACCTCAGTCATTGCCAACAAAGGATATATAACAAAGTATTGAGATGTACGTTTGTAATTGACCAAATACTTATTTTCCACCAAAATTTAAAAAAAAATTCTTTCCAAATCAGACAATGTGATTTTCAGGATTTGTTTCCTCATTTTGTCTCTCATAGTTGAGGTCTAACTATGATGTTAATTACAGGCCTCTCTCATCTTTTTAAGTGGGAGAATTTGCACAATTGGGGCTGACTAAATATTTTTTTCCCCACATATATATATATAAACTGATATAGACTGTGTATAGCAATATATTAGTAAATCTTACTCTATTAATATATAATACCTTAAAAATATATTTTGTTCTTTCAGAGTTTTGCAGTTCACTGCCTCGGATGGGTGGAAATTCCCGAAGAAGATCTGGCTCCTGGGAAGAGCAGTATTACAGTTAATAACTGCATTCAGCAGCTTGCCCACACTAAGACTGATAGCAGTGACTTGTCATCCAGTGAGGTGAGTGGCCATTATACACATATATACTATCTGTCATATTGATGATCTCCTTTCTGTAGTTGAGGGGCACGTACTTTGGGGAGGGACAGCCATCCTCCTCTTTGGAGCAATTAGGTGATTGATATCTCTAGATCTCAACATAATTGTAATTAACATTAAAGAGGACCTCACACTTGGCATTAATATGTCATTTTTTACTGGTGTAAATGCCGCTGTTCTTCTGAATCTGGAGTTATTTTTTGTTCTTCCTCCTCTCCATTCTTGAGATATGACCCCCTTTTACTTTTTGCTCCCTGTATCTAAATCTAGTCTTGTTTCCAAAGGGACATGGTCCTGAGATACATGCCCACAAAGAAGAGTTAATGATCACGCTCCCTTGATACGGGGCCGTATCTTGGGAACAAAGAGACACAGTAAAAAAAAAACACAGGATTCAAGAGAACAGCGGCATTTACGCCATCGAAAATTACATACCGTATTTTTTGGACTATAAGACGCACAGATCCATAAGACACACCTAGGTTTTAGAGGAGGAAAATAGAAAAAAAATCTCATCCTGGTATATATGCCTCCCACCCATGCTGATATATATATGATCCTCATCCAGGTATATATGATCCCCATCCAGGTATATATGGCCCCCAATCCAGGTATATAAAGCCCCAATCCTGGTATAAATGGCCCCCAATCCAGGTATACATGGCCCCCAATCAAGGTATACATGATCCCCAATGCAGGTATACTTGGTCCCCAATGCAGGTATACATGGCACACCATCCAGCTATACATGGCCCCCATCCTAATCCTGGTATGCCTGGCCCCCTCATCCACATCCTGGTATACATGGCCCCTTCATCCCCATCCTGGTATACATGGCCCCTTCATCCCCATCCTGGTATACATGGCCCCTTCATCCCCATCCTGGTATACATGGCCCCCTCATCCCCATCCTGGTATACATGGCCCCCTCATCCCTATCCTGGTATACATGGCCCCCTCATCCCCATCCTGGTATGCATGGCCCCCTCATCCCCATCCTGGTATGCATGGCCCCCACATTTCAATCCTGGTATACATGGCCCCCTGATCCCCATCCTGGTATTCATGGCCCCCTCATCCCTATCCTGGTATACATGGCCCCCTCATCCTTATCCTGGTATACATGGCTCCCTCATCCCGATCCTAGTATGCATGGCCCCTCATCCTCATCCTGGTATGCATGGCCCCCAACACACTGCATACATAAAAAATAAACAATTCTCACCTTCCTGCCCTCTGCTCCAGCGCTGTGTCCTGTTCAGATGCCAGCAGCTGATCTCACCATGTAAGCATCGCATGACATCACTGCCATGCGCTCCCACACGCCACTATCAGCTGCCGGAATATTCACCGCTCTCCACGCCGGGGGTATGGGCATGGGGAGCAGTGAATATTCATTTTCTTTAATAGCGGGCACAGCGTTAGCTGCAGCAGCCTGCTACTGCCTCTGTGACCCGCTCCTCCATCGCTGCTCTCTCAGTTGCAGCCACAGCAGGTATATCCAGACTATAAGACACACCTACTATTTTCTCCAAAATTTTGGAGGAAAAAAGTGCGTCTTATAGTCCGAAAAATACAGTATGTATGGCAAGTGTCAGGTCCTCTTTATAGAGAACCTACAGTAAAAATTTGACTATACGGAACCACTGTATAGTCAATCATATCTGGTGCTCTCCTCATAAACTATCCTGCCACTGTTCTTGCCTTCTGGACCACAATCGCATCCACAGTCTCAGGCTTTCCTATGCATTACAAGTCTAGATGGACACAGTGCTGACAGAATTGGTGCTGGTGATCATGGGGCAGTGTACCAAGAAGAGGTGTATCTTAGACTTCCTAATTGTCTGTCTCTTCAGAGAGGAAGAGGAGCAGAACTCTAGCGCCACCTACAGGAAGTAGCAATCCTAGACGTCAGTAGTGACCCTTTAACGAGCCTTATCACATGATTTAGGAATATAAGCCAGAACCGGAAACTCAATTTGTAGACACTGTGTTTTGGGGTACTGCCCCTCATCAGTGCAAAGTGTGAGTTCTGGTTTGGCTGGATGAGAGGCTTCAGACCGGTATCTAAGAGATAGATTAGATTAGGCTACCTAAGAACACTCTTCACAGGGAAATCTGAGATTGTGGTGGCCATTGTGTGCAAATGGGGGGCCAGAATACACAAACAACAGTAAGATCAGTCATGTTTATTACAATTTTCATTTTGGTGTAGAGGATAGCTTTAAGCCACCAGGAGCTGAACAGACTGATATATAGTTATGTGGGAAAATATTCATTAGAACTTGTATTTTATTCATTTCATTCCCAGCTTTTTTATTATGCTTAGGAGTCCAGTGGGCGGTCCTACTAAGTGACTGACAGCTAGTGGGCCGTCCTTAGTGATCGACAGCTATTTCTGCATTCACAGTCAAGCAAGAAAGACTGTCAAGAAAACTATAAATGCTTTGTGTTTGACACCTGTGATGAAAAATTTGGCACAGGTGCTTCATAAATTTGGCATTTGATCCAAATGGCATATTTTTATATATTTACACCATAAAATTGGTGTAAATACATTAACAAATATGTTGCGGCCCTACCTACTGTGGGTTATGCAGAAGGCATCATTGGCTGTGGGTAGTGCATGTTGGTGTAAGATATTAAAAACCATCCATGATACAAGCTCAGGAATAGTTAGGTGATATTCCATGCTAGTTTTACTAAAATGCCCCTTATATACTGGATGCATTGTGTGTACGTGCGTATAGATGTTTGCCTCCAGTAGACATCTGACATCTTTAGGGTATGTTCACACTGCATCTTTTTCTAGCACTTAAAAACGTCTGTTTTTCAAGCAGAAGACTCTTCAGGAATCTTTCCTTTTCTCTGCAGTTTTGTAAACTGAAAGTGTCTTTTGTAAGTGTATTTTTTTGGCGCTGTTGCCTGAACCTTTTCTTTCCACCAACCTTTTTTGTACATTCTTTTTGCTTTTCTCCAATGTTTTTTGCACTCCATTAAGAATTAAACGGGTTGTCCCACAAACCAAATACTGACAATGAGGCCTTGGCCTTAGGCCATGGACCCACTATCAGTATTCGGTTAGTATTTTTCTCAGGGGTGAGGAACAATCAGAGAAAAGGTATAATAGAAACAACTCACCAATTCTGCATTTATCACCCACTCCTGGTTTTGGCTCCCACTCCTGAGAAAAAATACTGACCAAATACTGATAGTGGGGCCGTGGCCTTAAGGATATTGTAGAACACAGTGCCATTGTGGGATGGTAGGCATTCTTGACGACATCCAATGTCCGGCCACATATTTTCGTGCTATAGAGCCTCAGTCAGGAATAATCTATCTACAGTCCTTGGTATTGTTCAGAGTCAATAAATAGTAGACAAGTCTTAGGGTCCTCCAGTGATGGGGATTTCCATGCAGTTGTGGAGGAACTGAACCACTTGGACGCAGTATCCCCTAATTTCCAGGCAGTCCGACAGAAGGTTAAAAGGGTTCTTGGGCCCCTGTGACATTTAAGGCCCTCATCCAGGAATTCAAGTTGTACCGTATGTATTCTGGATGTTGTGTAATATGTACGGTGAAGAATATATAATTGTGTGGCTCCTTCAGTATAGGTAGGAGAAACATCTTTAGGGGCTTCCAAGGCTCCCAGTTCTCATCGCTTATAGATCCTACATCTGATTCCCCCTTATTTCTTGTCAATAGGGATGAGCGGACCAGTGGAAGTTCTGGTTCTGGTACCCAACCCGAACTTTATTCCAAAGTTCGGTTCGGGTACCAGAACTGTACCCAAACTTGAACCAGAACCGGAGCCCCATTCAAAAAATAGGGACCTGAACTTTTGATTTGGAAGATCTAGCTCTCTCTGCAATGGACTTCCCTTGGAGCTCCGAACATTGCAACGAACTACCGGGGAAAGTCCGTGTTTGGCATTTAGCACCGGACACTAACTGTCCGGTACGAATGCCGAACTTTTACGTCTGGGTTCGCTCATCTCTATGCGTCAGGTTATGTAGTGGTTCCGTGCTTCCTGCCAGAAAAACGGCATGTAAATGCCCAGATTCAGGTGGATGCAGTAGCACCTGGGACTATGGGAAGTCTAGCAGGACAGGGGCTGCACCAAGGAACAAGGGCTGAAGGCATGTCGTAATTGTAGGTAGCAAAAAAGGTAATTGTTTGGAAGGTTTAGCTCTTCTTTTAGCGTCTGGAAATGTTTAAGGTCCCCAGCCGGTGGCTTTTTTTTCCTGAAACAGCCATTATGTTTGTTTTCATGACGACACTGGAGTCTTTCTCCTGTATCTTCTAATGAAGCCACCTCAAGAATGAGCAGGTCACTTCTTTTAATTGCTCCAGGGTTTCCAATCTATGAAGCAGTTACAAAGTGACATAAGCCAGAACATGTGCACAGCATTATCGTTTTTACATTACTGTGTGTTATGTACATTTTTTTCTGTGGTTTTTCAGACTCTAACAGACGTCGTGTGCACATATCTTAACGCCGCCGGCTTATTCCTGAAGTGCCTTCGCATAGGAACTTCTAAGCAGGTCCGCCGGGAACTTAAAGATGTTGTGTGCACAAACCCCAAAACAGATTCAGGAAAATAAAAACTCATACAAAACCTCCCTAAAAAACAGCATTTCCTGAAGCGGTTTCTGCTTTTTGAATTCAGTATGAACATAGCGTGAGTTTTTTTGCTCAGTTTTCAGACAGAAACCCCAACTTTTGAGGAGTTTTCAGTTTTTGAGGAGGATTTTAGAGAGTTTACACTCCAAAAACTTAGCAAAAAGACTCAGCGTGTCCATAGCCTTAGGATATGTGCACGCAGAGTTTTATTAAGGAGTTTTTTGAGCATATTCTCTCCAAAGTACGGAACAAAAACGGCGTCACAAATTCTTGGAAAATGCTTCCAATTCATTTCTGTGAGAAAACCACTTTGAAAAACGACTTGCTATGCATAGGTTCAGGCTTTTGTTACTTCGTTTAACCGCTTCATGATTCGGAAACCATGGAGCAGTTTCCTACTTGGGTTTCCTACTTGGAATACGCTCTGCACTTAACAATAAAAGTCAATGGGAAACCCCTGAAGAATGACTGGATTTTTTTTGGATCGTTTTACCGTTGTTTTTGCTAAAAAAAAATACTGCTAGTGTTTTTTTCAATATTCAATTAAATAGAAAAACGTCCAGAAAATGACAGTAAAAGACATTACAAAAACCAATTGGAAAACCCTCCAAAATAATGCCAAAATACGCTCAGAAAATGACTGAAAAAGTACACAAAGAACGCTTCAGGAAAAAATCTCCAGAGTTAACTGAAGTGGCTTCTGCTTGCAAAACTTGTCGGGTTACTCGGAGTTTAAAAGTTGTTGTGTGCTCATAACCACTGAGCGGAAATTCCCCACATCCTCCTCAAAAACGCAAAACTCCTCAAAAACTTGTAGGTTCTGCTCGGAATACCCAGAAAAAAAGCTCTGTGTGCACATAGCCCAAAACAGGAACATTTGCTGAAGTGGCTTCTGCTTGACAACGGAACAGCCAGAGTATACTTGGGTTGTCCACACTGTAAGAAATGTCTACTGCATTACTGTAGAGTCTATGTTATCACTAGTATTTAGTAGAGCATGCTTGAATGTCAGATCTAAACCATATTTCCATTTCTGATTTCTGCATTATTTTCATTACTTTTATTTATATTTTAGGGACAAAATATGGTTATGATTTTAAAGAAAGATACAATGAGCTTGGTGGATCCATTAGATCACAGTTTAATACACTCTCAACCCATCATCAACATACGAGTATGGGGTGTTGGCTGCAATAATGGAAGGTATATAAGCTATTATTGTTCATTATCCGATGCTCTGCAGTATACAATACATGGAACAGAAATATTCATTATTCATAGTTGTTTAAGGAATGACTAATGTTGAGTTTTCATCCATATAAAGTATAATGATTTACCCCGTAAATACAGTGACATCCCTATAATATGGTGGCCTATGGATGTACTCAAGTCTAGAAAAACGAAGAATGAATCAAATTAGTACAATTATATTTTATACATTTTTCTATAATCATCTGATAATCCAGAATATTTCATATTCAAGCGTATATTTTCCACATCACTCTAGTATAGACTACTTGGTATAAATTATTTTTCCACTGTGCAATGAGCTTAGACATTTTACAACCACTGTCCCATCCAGATCTTATGGGCGATTTCTAACAAGCATTCACTTGATTGGAACCGAGCTGCAATACCACGTACAACCTATATACAAAAATGGCGCTGTTTCTGAAACCAAAAATATCACTTTTTTTTTCTCATCTTGTACACCCCTTTAAGATCTTAAAGGGAACGTGCCATGACAAAAATGCGATTTGCCTAAAGCCATAGCGCCCAATTCATCAAAGTTTTCACCCCCAAATGGGTGGAGCTGGGGCGGGTGCTCAGTCTTTGCCAATGCTCCCGGTGTCCGGTGTTGACTGCGGTGCCGATGTTACATCAACAGCTCGGCAGCCAATCAGTGAGCTCAGCAGCTCTGACAATGTACATGGAACCCTCCACCCCAGAGCCACTGACCTCACTGATTGGCTGTCGCTCTGCTGATGTGACATCACTGCCATAGCCAATATCGGACACCGGGGGCAGCACCAGCCACTCAGCTGCTGGACCTGGGGATGAGGAGTAAAGCCACATTGCTTTGTAGTATTAAAAATCTGCAGCCGGGGACAAATACAGTTTTCTGAAAGGGGACATCCCCTTTAATAAATTCATTTTTAAAAGCTCTCCCATGCTTTGCTTGAGGAGGACTCGACACTGGACAATTGGCAATGTCTGGGTAGTATTTAGTTGTAGCTCAGTTTAATGCTAAAATATTGGAAATGTTTGCTTCTGTATTGAAGGAGCCCTGCACAAGGCATCAATAATAATATATCTGTCCTGTATCTTCCTGCTAAAACTAGGTCAAGGGCAACTGATGCAATCCTTTAGATGCCACATTAAAAATACCAATATTATACATGGCACAAGGTTACAGAGCTATCGTATGTCATTTACAGTGCTGGTGTCCTCTTATATGTAACAGGAGCCGACAGGCCCTCTATGACAGCAGTACTCAGAAGCAACTGCAACCTTGAGTTAACTTTTTCCTTGTGTACTTAAAGGGAATCTGTCACTAGGTTTTTGCTATCCCATCTGAGAGCCGCATGATGTAGGGGCAGAAACCCTGATTCCAGCGATGTGTCACTTACTGAACTGCTTTCTGCAAATTTGATAAGATTCGATTTTTCTCTGCTGCAAATCTGCCAGGTCTTTGAATTCTGAGCTCTGCATAACCCCGCCGACACCACTAATTGGCAGCTTTCTGTGTACACTGTGCATAGGCAGAAATCTGTCAATCCGTGGTGAGGGTGGGGTTTTAAAGAGATTATGAATATGAAGGACTACATTGCAGCAGGTTTACTAGTTCTAGGACTACATGGCAGCAGGTTTACTAGTTCTAGGACTACATGGCAGCAGGTTTACTAGTTCTAGGACTCCATGGCAGCAGGTTTACTAGTTCTAGGACTCCATGGCAGCAGGTTTACTAGTTCTAGGACTACATGACAGTAGGTTTACTAGTTCTAGGACTCCATGGCAGCAGGTTTACTAGTTCTAGGACTCCATGGCAGCAGGTTTACTAGTTCTAGGACTACGTGGCAGCAGGTTTACTAGTTCTAGGACTCCATGGCAGCAGGTTTACTAGTTCTAGGACTCCATGGCAGCAGGTTTACTAGTTCTAGGATTACATGGCAGCAGGTTTACTAGTTCTAGGATTACATGGCAGCAGGTTTACTAGTTCTAGGACTCCATGGCAGCAGGTTTACTAGTTCTAGGACTCCATGGCAGCAGGTTTACTAGTTCTAGGACTCCATGGCAGCAGGTTTACTAGTTCTAGGACTCCATGGCAGCAGGATTACTAGTTCTAGGACTCCATGGCAGCAGGTTTACTAGTTCTAGGACTCCATGGCAGCAGGTTTACTAGTTCTAGGACTCCATTGCAGCAGGTTTACTAGTTCTAGGACTCCATGGCAGCAGGTTTACTAGTTCTAGGACTACATGACAGCAGGTTTACTAGTTCTAGGACTACATGGCAGCAGGTTTACTAGTTCTAGGACTACATGACAGCAGGTTTACTAGTTCTAGGACTCCATGGCAGCAGGTTTACTAGTTCTAGGACTACATGACAGCAGGTTTACTAGTTCTAGGACTACATGGCAGCAGGTTTACTAGTTCTAGGATTACATGGCAGCTGGTTTACTAGTTCTAGGATTACATGGCAGCAGGATTACTGGTTCGAGGACTACATGGCAGCAGGTTTACTAGTTCTAGGACTACATGGCAGCAGGTTTACTAGTTCTAGTATTACATGACAGCTGGTTTACTAGTTCTAGGATTACATGGCAGCAGGATTACTGGTTCGAGGACTACATGGCAGCAGGTTTACTAGTTCTAGGATTACATGGCAGCAGGTTTACTAGTTCTAGGATTACATGGCAGCAGGATTACTAGTTCTAGGATTACATGGCAGCCGGATTACTAGTTCTAGGACCCCATGGCAGCAGGTTTACTGGTTCTAGGACTCCATGGCAGCAGGTTTACTAGTTCTAGGATTACATGGCAGCAGGTTTACTAGTTCTAGGATTACATGGCAGCAGGATTACTAGTTCTAGGACTACATGGCAGCAGGATTACTGGTTCTAGGACTACATGGCAGCAGGATTACTAGTTCTAGGATTACATGGCAGCAGGTTTACTAGTTCTAGGACTACATGGCAGCAGGTTTACTAGTTCTAGGACTACATGACAGCAGGTTTACTAGTTCTAGGACTACATGGCAGCAGGTTTACTAGTTCTAGGATTACATGGCAGCTGGTTTACTAGTTCTAGGATTACATGGCAGCAGGATTACTAGTTCTAGGACTACATGGCAGCAGGATTACTGGTTCTAGGACTACATGGCAGCAGGATTACTAGTTCTAGGATTACATGGCAGCAGGTTTACTAGTTCTAGGACTCCATGGCAGCAGGTTTACTAGTTCTAGGACTACATGACAGCAGGTTTACTAGTTCTAGGACTACATGGCAGCAGGTTTACTAGTTCTAGGATTACATGGCAGCTGGTTTACTAGTTCTAGGATTACATGGCAGCAGGATTACTGGTTCGAGGACTACATGGCAGCAGGTTTACTAGTTCTAGGATTACATGGCAGCAGGTTTACTAGTTCTAGGATTACATGGCAGCAGGATTACTAGTTCTAGGATTACATGGCAGCCGGATTACTAGTTCTAGGACCCCATGGCAGCAGGTTTACTGGTTCTAGGACTCCATGGCAGCAGGTTTACTAGTTCTAGGATTACATGGCAGCAGGTTTACTAGTTCTAGGACTACATGGCAGCAGGTTTACTAGTTCTAGGACTACATGACAGCAGGTTTACTAGTTCTAGGACTACATGGCAGCAGGTTTACTAGTTCTAGGATTACATGGCAGCTGGTTTACTAGTTCTAGGATTACATGGCAGCAGGATTACTAGTTCTAGGACTACATGGCAGCAGGATTACTGGTTCTAGGACTACATGGCAGCAGGATTACTAGTTCTAGGATTACATGGCAGCAGGTTTACTAGTTCTAGGACTCCATGGCAGCAGGTTTACTAGTTCTAGGACTACATGACAGCAGCTTTACTAGTTCTAGGACTACATGGCAGCAGGTTTACTAGTTCTAGGATTACATGGCAGCTGGTTTACTAGTTCTAGGATTACATGGCAGCAGGATTACTGGTTCGAGGACTACATGGCAGCAGGTTTACTAGTTCTAGGATTACATGGCAGCAGGTTTACTAGTTCTAGGATTACATGGCAGCAGGATTACTAGTTCTAGGATTACATGGCAGCCGGATTACTAGTTCTAGGACCCCATGGCAGCAGGTTTACTGGTTCTAGGACTCCATGGCAGCAGGTTTACTAGTTCTAGGATTACATGGCAGCAGGTTTACTAGTTCTAGGATTACATGGCAGCAGGATTACTAGTTCTAGGACTACATGGCAGCAGGATTACTGGTTCTAGGACTACATAGCAGCAGGATTACTAGTTCTAGGATTACATGGCAGCAGGTTTACTAGTTCTAGGACTACATGGCAGCAGGTTTACGAGTTCTAGGACTACATGACAGTAGGTTTACTAGTTCTAGGACTACATAGCAGCAGGTTTACTAGTTCTAGGATTACATGGCAGCAGGTTTACTAGTTCTAGGACTCCATGGCAGCAGGTTTACTAGTTCTAGGACTCCATGGCAGCAGGTTTACTAGTTCTAGGATTACATGGCAGCAGGTTTACTAGTTCTAGGACCCCATGGCCGCAGGTTTACGAGTTCTAGGACTACATGACAGTAGGTTTACTAGTTCTAGGACTACATAGCAGCAGGTTTACTAGTTCTAGGATTACATGGCAGCAGGTTTACTAGTTCTAGGACTCCATGGCAGCAGGTTTACTAGTTCTAGGACTCCATGGCAGCAGGTTTACTAGTTCTAGGATTACATGGCAGCAGGTTTACTAGCTCTAGGATTACATGGCAGCAGGTTTACTAGTTCTAGGATTACATGGCAGCAGGTTTACTAGTTCTAGGATTACATGGCAGCAGGTTTACTAGTTCTAGGATTACATGGCAGCAGGATTACTGGTTCTAGGACTACATGGCAGCAGGTTTACTAGTTCTAGGATTACATGGCAGCAGGTTTACTAGTTCTAGGATTACATGGCAGCAGGATTACTAGTTCTAGGATTACATGGCAGCAGGTTTACTAGTTCTAGGATTACATGGCAGCAGGTTTACTAGTTCTAGGATTACATGGCAGCAGGATTACTGGTTCTAGGACTACATGGCAGCAGGTTTACTAGTTCTAGGATTACATGGCAGCAGGTTTACTAGTTCTAGGATTACATGGCAGCAGGTTTACTAGTTCTAGGATTACATGGCAGCAGGTTTACTAGTTCTAGGATTACATGGCAGCAGGTTTACTAGTTCTAGGATTACATGGCAGCAGGATTACTGGTTCTAGGACTACATGGCAGCAGGTTTACTAGTTCTAGGACTCCATGGCAGCAGGTTTACTAGTTCTAGGATTACATGGCAGCAGGTTTACTAGCTCTAGGATTACATGGCAGCAGGATTACTAGTTCTAGGATTACATGGCAGCAGGATTACTAGTTCTAGGATTACATGGCAGCAGGTTTACTGGTTCTAGGACTCCATGGCAGCAGGTTTACTAGTTCTAAGATTACATGGCAGCAGGTTTACTAGTTCTAGGATTACATGGCAGCAGGTTTACTAGTTCTAGGATTGCATGGCAGCAGGTTTACTAGTTCTAGGACTACATGGCAGCAGGATTACTGGTTCTAGGACTACGTCAGCAGGTTTACTAGTTCTAAGATTACATGGCAGCAGGTTTACTAGTTCTAGGACTACATGGCAGCAGGATTACTGGTTCTAGGATTACATGGCAGCAGGTTTACTAGTTCTAGGACTACATGGCAGCAGGATTACTAGTTCTAGGACTACATGGCCGCAGGTTTACTAGTTCTAGGACTACATGACAGTAGGTTTACTAGTTCTAGGACTACATAGCAGCAGGTTTACTAGTTCTAGGATTACATGGCAGCAGGTTTACTAGTTCTAGGACTACATGGCAGCAAGTTTACTAGTTCTAGGACTCCATGGCAGCAGGTTTACTAGTTCTAGGATTACATGGCAGCAGGTTTACTTGTTCTAGGATTACATGGCAGCAGGTTTACTAGTTCTAGGATTACATGGCAGCAGGTTTACTAGTTCTAGGATTACATGGCAGCAGGATTACTGATTCTAGGACTACATGGCAGCAGGATTACTGGTTCTAGGACTACTTCAGCAGGTTTACTAGTTCTAGGATTACATGGCAGCAGGTTTACTAGTTCTAGGACTACATGGCAGCAGGATTACTAGTTCTAGGACTACATGGCCGCAGGTTTACTAGTTCTAGGACTACATGACAGTAGGTTTACTAGTTCTAGGACTACATAGCAGCAGGTTTACTAGTTCTAGGATTACATGGCAGCAGGTTTACTAGTTCCAGGACTACATGGCAGCAAGTTTACTAGTTCTAGGACTCCATGGCAGCAGGTTTACTAGTTCTAGGATTACATGGCAGCAGGTTTACTAGTTCTAGGACTACATGGCAGCAGGTTTACTGGTTCTAGGACTCCATGGCAGCAGGTTTACTAGTTCTAGGATTACATGGCAGCAGGTTTACTAGTTCTAGGATTGCATGGCAGCAGGTTTACTAGTTCTAGGACTACATGGCAGCAGGATTACTGGTTCTAGGACTACGTCAGCAGGTTTACTAGTTCTAGGATTACATGGCAGCAGGTTTACTGGTTCTAGGACTACATGGCAGCAGGATTACTGGTTCTAGGATTACATGGCAGCTGGTTTACTAGTTCTAGGACTACATGGCAGCAGGATTACTAGTTCTAGGACTACATGGCCACAGGTTTACTAGTTCTAGGACTACATGACAGTAGGTTTACTAGTTCTAGGACTACATAGCAGCAGGTTTACTAGTTCTAGGATTACATGGCAGCAGGTTTACTAGTTCTAGGACTACATGGCAGCAAGTTTACTAGTTCTAGGACTCCATGGCAGCAGGTTTACTAGTTCTAGGATTACATGGCAGCAGGTTTACTAGTTCTAGGATTACATGGCAGCAGGTTTACTAGTTCTAGGATTACATGGCAGCAGGATTACTGATTCTAGGATTTCATGGCAGCAGGTTTACTAGTTCTAGGACTACATGGCAGCAGGATTACTAGTTCTAGGACTCCATGGCAGCAGGTTTACTAGTTCTAGGACTCCATGGCAGCAGGTTTACTAGTTCTAGGACTCCATGGCAGCAGGTTTACTAGTTCTGGGACTACATGGCAGCAGGATTACTGATTCTAGGATTTCATGGCAGCAGGTTTACTAGTTCTAGGACTACATGGCAGCAGGATTACTAGTTCTAGGACTACATGGCAGCAGGTTTACTAGTTCTAGGACTACATGGCAGCAGGTTTACTAGTTCTAGGACTCCATGGCAGCAGGTTTACTAGTTCTGGGACTACATGGCAGCAGGATTACTGATTCTAGGATTTCATGGCAGCAGGTTTACTAGTTCTAGGACTACATGGCAGCAGGATTACTAGTTCTAGGACTACATGGCAGCAGGTTTACTAGTTCTAGGACTACGTGGCAGCAGGTTTACTAGTTCTAGGATTACATGGCAGCAGGTTTACTAGTTCTAGGACTACATGGCAGCAGGTTTACTAGTTCTAGGATTACATGGCAGCAGGTTTACTAGTTCTAGGATTACATGGCAGCAGGATTACTAGTTCTAAGATTACATGGCAGCAGGATTACTAGTTCTAGGACTCCATGGCAGCAGGTTTACTGGTTCTAGGACTCCATGGCAGCAGGTTTACTAGTTCTAGGATTACATGGCATCAGGTTTACTAGTTCTAGGATTACATGGCAGCAGGATTACTAGTTCTAGGATTACATGGCAGCAAGATTACTAGTTCTAGGATTACATGGCAGCAAGATTACTAGTTCTAGGACTCCATGGCAGCAGGTTTCCTGGTTCTAGGACTCCATGGCAGCAGGTTTACTAGTTCTAGGATTACATGGCAGCAGGTTTACTAGTTCTAGGATTACATGGCAGCAGGTTTACTAGTTCTAGGACTACATGGCAGCTGGATTACTGGTTTTAGGACTACATGGCAGCAGGTTTACTAGTTCTAGGATTACATGGCAGCAGGATTACTAGTTCTAGGATTACATGGCAGCAGGATTACTAGTTCTAGGATTACATGGCAGCAAGATTACTAGTTCTAGGACTCCATGGCAGCAGGTTTCCTGGTTCTAGGACTCCATGGCAGCAGGTTTACTAGTTCTAGGATTACATGGCAGCAGGTTTACTAGTTCTAGGATTACATGGCAGCAGGTTTACTAGTTCTAGGACTACATGGCAGCTGGATTACTGGTTTTAGGACTACATGGCAGCAGGTTTACTAGTTCTAGGATTACATGGCAGCAGGTTTACTAGTTCTAGGACTACATGACAGTAGGTTTACTAGTTATAGGACTACATGGCAGAAGGTTTACTAGTTCGATAGTGATAATATCTTGATGATGAAACAGTGATTTTATGAAAACTACAGCAAGCAGCCCAGTAAGTGACATATCACTGGAATCAGGGTCTCTGACTCTACATTATGCTGCTCTCCAATTAGGTGTCAAAAACCTGGTGACACATTCCTCTTAGCTATCCTCTCTGCTGACATGTCTTTGAAATAACAAGCTTAGAACATTTGTTTTAGATGTCTGCACTGTACCATTCCTCCTGGTGTCTAACTAGTGGTAACAGTGTGCTGGTACATACCCTACAAAAAAAAAAATCTTCCCAAATTGTGTTTAATGTAAAGTGCATGCATTTCCTAAAAACACGTTGATGAAACTGGCAGGTTCTATTGAAAAGGTCCACCATACATAATATACAGGTCCCCTATACATAATATACAGAGGAAGTGATCGTTTTCAGGCATTTATTATCTTGACCAACAATCAGCTAATGTTTAATACGTTTATAAAAGCGGCTTTTCTTTCTTTTTCTTTTGCCTTGTCTTCTTCCTTGAATCATGAAGGGACAGGTAAGCCACTACTTTTCTAGCATCATCCTTCATTGAATTGTGTACTTTTCACAATGCGATCCTATAATAGCCATAGTTGTTCATGTTAAGTAAATTTATTTTATTCCGCTTTACACAATTTGCTGTTTATGAAGGTGAAAAAGTAGAAAGCTGTAGAAAGTGTGGCCTGTGATGTGGTAGTCACACAATCTGGTGCGGCCATGTATTCAGCCCTTGCGCACCTGAAAGAGACATAAATTTAAAGGGGTGGTCCAAAATCCAACTTAATTTTCATCCTAAATCCCAATCTATTTAATGCCATAATCTATACGATTTTCTAATATACTTGAATTAAAAATTCCCTATCCCACCCTAACTTGACTTTTTAGCGCTTTTCTTTTTTTTTTTACTACTTCCTTTTTGATGATGTTTCGTTTGAGAATCCCCATTTCATGCTGGGATACTCAATCAAAGCGTCATCAGGATAAGAGGCTACAGCTCCTGTCCCCTCCCTAAAACGAAGCGTCATCTGTGATCTATGTTCCCGGGTCTGGGCTAGTCCCTGTGCGATGTGCACAAAGACAGCACGCTCTCTCACCAGCTCAGATCAATAGTAAAGAGCCGGCAACAGAGCGCACTGTTAGGCTATGTGCCCACGATGCAGAAATGCTCAGGATTTTTGCCTGTGCGTTTCTGCATCTCCCTGGCAGAAAATAACACATGTGGATTGTACATACGGATTGTACATACGGATTGTACATGCGTTTTTCCTGCCAGGGACATGCGGATGTGAAGCGTTCTTCACATGCATTTCCGCATGCGGGTGTCAAGCGCTTTCCAAGCGATTTTAGCATCACCTGGAAAGTGCTTGTCAACTTGGTCACACTATATAAATCCATGCAACCGGCATGGATTTATATAGTGTGACCGAAAGAATGGTAAAAAATAAAAAAAATAAATCTATACTTACCTTCCGATGGACCCCAGAGTCTTGCTTCACTCGGTGCTGACTGCTGGCAGATCGCGGTACACTGAAGGACCTGCCGACGTCAGCGTCGCGTGACCCGTCACATGACTATGACGTCAGCGCAGGTCCTACAGTCCATCGCGATTTGCCGGCATGAGAGGAGGAGCGCAGCGGGGGCCGCCGGAAGGCAAGTATCATATTTAGTTTTTATTTTATTCTTTTTTTCACAGTTTCTATGGTACCCGGGTCCGGAGGAGAGTCCGCACATTGGAACGCGTGGATTGCGCATCTACATATACAGTGATGCGTAATCCATGCGTTCTAATGCAAGTCAATGGCGGCGAAAACGCAGCACTTCTGCAAAATAATTGGTAGTGCTGCTTTTTTTTCCGCAATGATAATCCGCAGCGGAAATTTCCGCAGCATGTGCACAGCACATGCGGATTATCATTGGGGAACATGGCAGGCCTTCTACCATGCGTTTTTTAAGCGTTTCTGCAGAGGAATCGCCGCTGCGGACACGCTTAAAAAACGCATCGTGGGTACACAGCCTTAGAAAAGGTCCGTTATCAGCATCAGTTTTATTTAGAGTTTTATTTATTGAATATGTCATTGTAAATTTGGATTTCTCACCCCACGTAATAATGGCTTTGTGATCTAACTCCGTGTGTGACAGTAATGGAACACACAGATAAACTGATGGTCTGCACTGCTGCCAAGGTTTCTATATCCATGGAAAGTTCATTCTTTTTTCAGTTTCTCTCATGAGTCATCAGTGGGAGCCACATAAAGAACAAAACTAGTTGTACCCAAGGGCAGCTGCGATGAGCTCATTGGTGACACATGCTGGAGAAGAGCTCTGAGCGAGGGCAGCCGGCCCTCCTATACAAGTCTCTTGGCTTTCTACATGTATTCATCAGCCATCTTCCCTCTATTCCCTTGTAATTAACAAGCAGAAGTTAGAAGATCTGGGAGCTGTTCCTTAGAAATTGGGCAATCTAACAGAATGGAAAAAATATTGCTGTAAATGCATATAACAATAGATATAGTGTGTGTTGCCAGAATTAACTGGGGCAGTTAAAGGGCTTTTATGGCACTATTTTATTTTTTCTTATAGGTATAAGAACTTGCAGGCATGCAGTTGCTAACTACCTGCCTGCTCTCCCTGATGCCAATCTCTGCCGACTCTGAGTGGTCACAGTTCACTCCTGACGGCGATTCTGCAGCTTCAGTGACGTCAGGTCGACAGAGCAGCTGCTTCTCTTCTGCTCTGTTGATGGGACGTGACTGCCATTGTCATGCTGATTGACAGATGGGTCCCTGCCGCCTATCTACAGGGATCCGGTTGTTAATCATCATGACATTGGCAGTGATGCCCCTTCGACAGAGCATTAAAGTCCCACCAGGGACTTTGTATTGATGACTTATGACTAATACAGGCAAAAGAGACTTCCTGTTTCTACATAGAGCTTAGAAGGATTCAGCTAGTCAGTTTTATACACATGATGTCATAGACCTTGATTTGGAAACCTATATGGAAAGTTTTAGGAGAAACTCAAAATGTTTCACATGTTTGCCAGTTTTGATTAAATATGGGAGTCGATCGATCAGAGCCAAGAGCACACAACTAGTTTCTGTCTGTGTACCAGGCTTGTCTGCTCTCAGATGCCACAAGTCTTTATTACAACCACAGAGATAAGGAAAAGGGGCATGGCTTTACATTACCTAAGAGAGAAACTATGTAAGTTGGGTATAACAAAGTCGTAAATTATGGCAACTACAGCAGAAGTCCTTGAACCTATTCTACCCAGCTTTCTATGCCTTCTGTAACAAAGAAAACTTAACACAAAGACACCTCTTTATTAGATACAATGCCCTGTGTTATTGCTTTTATGAATAACACTTATAAAGCTAATGCTAAAATACAAAATTATCAGTGATATATGAATTGTCTAAATAATAATCAGAGCAAAGTATAAATATTAACCGTAACAACCTAATGGAAAAGAGAAGAATTAGCTGGGTAGAAGAGCAAAATGAGCAATTGTAAGTACACAGGTTGTCTACTACTTGGACTACCCATTCTTAATCTAAATCAGGGGTCTCAAACACGCGGCCCGCAGGCACATAGACCCCGTAACGATCGTGCCTCTCTCCAGCAGCCGCCGACATCAGCGCTGTAATGTAGTGTATTGCTGCGCAGAGACCGGCTCTCTGCACAGCAATACCAGTGTCAGCCGCCGGCCTCTCAGAGGCCAGCAGCTGACATCTGCGTCCCAGCGCAGCGGCGTATGACGTCACTGACACGCGCAGATGTCAGCTGCTGGCCTCTGATAGGCCGGCGGCTGACACTGGTATTGCTGTGCAGAGAGCCGGTTTCTGTGCGGCAATACACTGAACTGAAGCGCAGCTGCCGGCAGCTCCTGGACCGGGCCGCGATCGGGGTCTATGGTGCCTGCGGGCCACAGGTGCAGAAAGGACGCAGAGGGAACGGAGGACAGGTGAGAATTTTTTTTTTCTCTGTCATGTGAAATACAGCACAGGGGATCTGTGCGCAGTATGGGGGGGGACGGGGACCCTGTGCTCAGTATGGGGGGGGGGCGGGGACCCTGTGCGCAGTATGGGGGGGGACGGGGACCCTGTACTCAGAATGGGGGGGGACGGGGACCCTGTGCGCAGTATGGGGGGGGGACGGGGACCCTGTGCGCAGTATGGGGGGGGACGGGGACCCTGTGCGCAGTATGGGGGGGGCACCCTGTGCGCAGTATGGGGGGGGACGGGGACCCTGTTCGCAGTATGGGGAGGACATGTCTGCAATATGAGGGACCTGGATGGGAGACCATGTCTGCAATATGAGGGATCTGGATGGGAGACCATGTCTGCAATATGAGGGATCTGGATGGGAGACCATGTCTGCAAGATGAGTACCAGTTCAAAAGGTGTATAGAAAATAAAATGGTATCACTAAAAATGTCACTTTGTCATGCAAATAATGCGGCCCCCCAAATTAAATGTTTTTCCGTGTGCGGCCCATATGCCCAGCTGAGTTTGAGACCCCTGATCTAAATGATTGGCCCTGATAAAATGAAAAAGCCTATATTCCCCTCCTGTGTCGGCGCTGTTCCCGTGGTGTCGGCACTCGCTCTCCCCAGGGCTCCCATGCTGTTGTTGTGACACGTGATGCCGGTGCTGATTGTCACTTCGGACAGATTGAACATGGAGAGGAAGTCCAGGCTGCAGCTGATCTCTCACTTCCTCTTTATGTTCAATTCTACAGGAGCTGGGGACATTGATGTCAGCGCTGATTGGGCAGTGGGGTCACGTGTTACAACAACAGCACGGCAGCCCCGGGGAGAGCGAGTGCCGGCACTGCTCAGGAGGCGAGTATAAGCTTTTTTATTTTATCGGGGAAAAGCGTGGGGGATAAGGAGTTGTCCAAGTAGTGGATGAAAACTTTGATGGGAGAGATTCTTTAAGGTAATTTTCATGGCAAGGTATGACTTTGTCATTTTTTGCAAATCATCTGATCACACTTTATAACAATCTAGAGTAAATGCAAATTGCGACTTGGAAAACTGAAGCAGTAAACTTTGTGAAAACTAAAATTTGTCTCAGTTTCAAAACTTGTGGCCATGACTGTATATCAACTAGTCTAGAGCAATGAAGGAGTTAATGACTGTATCTGTGAGGGTCACTGAGAGAAAAAAAAGGTTAAAGGGATTGTCCGGTCTTGTAATAAAAGTCTGCAGTCTCTCTAATTTTAGAATTAGAAAGCTGAATAAAAAGTTATAGCCCAGATTATCCGTATAATAAATGAAGCTCACTGTGTGAATAACCTGTAGGCTTTTATCAGGGCTGGGAAAGGAAAACAGTACATATATGCGGCTGTATATATGGCACCAGGGGTGGATTAAGAGTAGCAAGGGCCCCGGGCAGTTTAGAAGGCGCGGGCCCCCCCCCCACCTGATTTATCACGTGACATGTCACATGATCCCCTGTGATAGATCATGTGATAGTTCACGGGAAATTAATTTGGCACAATATTAATTGTGCTGCCTCATCTGAGAGCAGCACAATATTGGGGCAGATACCCTGATTCCAGCGATGTGTCACTTTTTCAGCTGCTTGTTGTCATTTTGAGAAAATCACCGTTTTATCTGCTGCAGATCTAGCAGCTCTCTGAATGCTGCGCTCTGTATAGCCCCACCCACACCACTGATTGGCAGCTTTCTGCCCATGTTCAGTGTACACAGAAATCTACTGATCAGTGATGGGGGTGGGGTCCTACAGAACTTACTAGTCATCTAGTGATAATTACCTTCTGACAAATCAATGATTTTATCAAAACAACACTAAGCAGCCCAGTAAGTGACACATTACTGGAATCAGTGCCTCTAACCCTACATTATGCTGCTCTCAGATTAGGTGGCAAAAACCTGATGACAGATTCCCTTTAAAGGAGCTGTAAACACAAAAAAGTTTGTATTAAAAAAAATACAAGCCATTTGTGAAATTAACTTTTTTTTCATTGTTAATTCACATTAGACTGTATCTTCAACACTTTTGTCAGCAGGTCTTATTACAGACTCTGAATAGGGCAGCTCTCTCCCTCTCCCTCAGCAGAAAGTCACAGCATGGTGAAAAAACGGGATCTTTTATGATTTTCTCATAATAAATAAAAAAGGACATGCAAGTCCTCCAAACTATTTTCCGTTTCTCTATAGGCGAGGTCCTAAATCTTTCTTGTTCTTTAGTTGATCACATGTCAAAAATGCAAAGCATTTACTATGAACTCGCCTAAAAAAATATACACTTGGAGAGTAATATCATCATCTGCATGTAAATATTACTTGACTCTAAGGGCTCGCTCACACTGTCGTATAACACGGCCGAATGCTATGTGATGTTTTATCGGATAGGACTCGGCCCTATGTTATACTATGGGACAGTGCGATTATTGGCATGAGAAAATAATCTCATTCGATATTCGGACCATGTGCACCCATACAAGTCTATGGGTCCACGTAAACCATTGGACTGCACTCGGATGTCATCCAAGTGCAGTCCGATGAACACTCACAGAGACTATGGAGAAGATGGAGAAATTAAGTTCTCCATCTTCTCCATATCTGTGCTGCGAGAGAATCGGATCACACTCAGTTGAAGCTCTGACAGAGTTTGAGCCGAGTGTCATTAGCATAATTGGCCCTATTCTGTTGCATGAGATAATATATGGCTTAGTGAGTGGACCCTAAAACTGAATAGTAGTGACGGACAGGCACCTCACAAGCGGGATCCATGTAGCTCTCAGATGTCATGTAGGTAGGGCTTCATTCCATGGGGTAGGGCTTAATTTCAAGGTATATAAAAAAAATGGACTTCAAATAAAAATTAAATGAACACAAAAAGCACTAATTGAATTATTTTTTTCGTATTTATGTTTGCAGCCCCTTTAAAAACCCTTTGAGGACCAAGGCACATATATGTCCCATAGTTTTAAACTGGAAAAAAATTTGATTGAATAAAATTTAAGGTCCTCGAAGGTTTAAGAAGGTCATAAATTCATATGAATACTTGCTCATACAATTGCACATGCCAAAAGATGAAGAAGAACAGAATCAAAAATATGACATTAAGTGGAGCACTTACAGGTATTCAAGGTGAAAGAGACCAGCAAAGGCATCGTCTCGAATGACAGTAAATGAGTTAGAATTCAGCAAGCTGAAAATGAAGACAGCAGGTTAGAAGCGAACCAGACTTTATGGTGCTCAGAATTAGTCAAGCAGAATTTATTGACTTCTCTTGCAAAGCACTGAGACTACCGCTGTGTATAGATGGCGCCGTGCGGCCTTCCGCTGTGTATAGATGGCGCCGTGCGGCCTCCCGCTGTGTATAGATGGCGCCGTATAGATGGCTACGTGCAGCCTCCTGCTGAGTATACGTGTATAGATGGCTACGTGCGGCCTCCTGCTGAGTATAGATGCCGCACGGCGCTCCCCCCAGAGACAGCAGGAGGCCGCACAGCGCCATCTATACTCAGCGGGAAGCCGCACGTAGTCATCTATACACAGCAGGAGGCCGCACGGCAACATCTATACTCAGCGGGGGGCCGCACGTAGCCATCTATACACAGCTGGGGGGCGCACGTAGCCATCTATACACAGCGGGGGGCTGCACGACGCCGTCTATACACAGCGGGGGGCCGCACGTAGCCATCTATACACAGCGGGGGGCCGCACGTAGCCATCTATACACAGCGGGGGGCCGCACATAGCCATCTATACACAGCGGGAGGCCGCACGGCGCCCCCCCCAGAGACATCAGGAAGCCGCACGGCGCCAACTATACTCAGCAGGAGGCCGCATGCAGTCATGCACACACACAAACATATACAGACACGCATAAACACATTTGAAACACAAAAATACATACAAACAGACATCACACAATGACATCTGCCCACACACACACACACACACACACACAAACAGACAGACATCACACACACCTGCCCACACACACACACACCTGCCCACACATCTGTGTGTGTGTATGTATAATGTGTGTGTATGTATAGTGTGTGTGTGTGTGTATGTGTGTATAATTTGTGTGTGTGTATTTTTTTTTTAAAGTTAAAAACAAGTAAAATGCATGTGGCATCAATATCAAGACTCCAGATATAAGGGCCTATTCACACTGAATTTTGCAATGCATTCATCTCCTCTTTCCAGGCTTCTATCTAAATCCCTGAAAAATGTCATTCAGATGGGCCTTGACATAGCCATTGATTTGAACAAAGGCAAACCGAGGCTAAAGTCTGAATCTTTAGGCTCCATTTGCTCTGCTTTCAGATGTCTTATTTCAGACAGCACAATCCTGAATTTCAGGGATTCAGTTGTAAGCCTTGTGTAAAGACTTGAATGCAGCGCTGAATGTAGTGTGAATAGGTCCTTACATCCTACACCACCTCAGGGGATTGTTGTTATGGAGTATTGCCCCTGGTTGGCCGCAGTTATGACCACCACCAGGGCTCGCGGTCACCCACCCTAGCTTTGGTATTCTGGGGAGCTGTATAATGAATATCTGAGAAGAGCCCTAGAGAAGCAAGAACATTGGACAACCAAGAGGTGGTGGCCTCAAGTCAGGTGTAGTGTTCAACAGGGCAAGACTTTCTAACCTGCCCACACACACACACACACACATCTGCCCACACACACACACACACACACACACACACACACCTGCCCACACACACACCTGCCCACACACACACCTGCCCACACACACACACACACCTGCCCACACACACACACACACCTGCCCACACACACACACACACACACACACCTGCCCACACACACACCTGCCCACACACACACCTGCCCACACACACACACACACCTGCCCACACACACACACCTGCCCACACAGACACACACACACACACCTGCCCACACACACACACACACACCTGCCCACACACACACACCTGCCCACACACACACACCTGCCCACACACACACACCTGCCCACACAGACACACACACACACCTGCCCACACACACACACACACCTGCCCACACACACACACACACACCTGCCCACACACACACACCTGCCCACACAGACACACACACACCTGCCCACCCAGACACACACACACACCTGCCCACCCAGACACACACACACACCTGCCCACCCAGACACACACACACACCTGCCCACCCAGACACACACACACACACCTGCCCACACAGACACACACACACACACCTGCCCACACAGACACACACACACACCTGCCCACACAGACACACACACACACATACACACACACATACATACATACACACTCACCATCCCCCGGCTCCATTCCTCCTGCCTGCTCTCTCTCTTTTCCGGTGCAGCACTGCAGGCCGGGGCGCACTGCGTGACGTCAGAACTAGGAGACACGGCAGCGCACAGGGCCGTGTCTCCTAGCAGTGACGCGGCCGGGCCAGCACAGGGAAGTTAACTGCTGCAGTGCTGGCCCGGCCGATGAAGAACTAGCGGCGGCCGCTACTGGGGGAGCGGTCCGGGCCCCCCCCCTCCCGCCACTGCTACCGGTATGTGCCGCGGCGGCCCGCACATATAATGAGGGCAATCCGGCATTAGACACCTCGCCCGGAGCCGCGGGCCCCCTGCAGGCTCGGGGCCCCGGACGGTCGCCCGGATTGCCCTTATTATAATCCGCCTATGTATGGCACACTGCGCTATATAGAGTATATGTCACATAGGGCACACACTGCAGCTGTATATAGGGCACACACTGCGCTATATAGAGTATATGGCACATAGGGCACACACTGCGGCTGTATATATGGCACACACTGCACTATATAGAGTACATTGCACATAGGGCACACACTGCGGCTGTATATATGGCACACACTGCGCTATATAGAGTATATGGCACATAGGGCACACACTGCGGCTGTATATATGGCACACACTGCACTATATAGAGTACATTGCACATAGGGCACACACTGCGGCTGTATATATGGCACACACTGCGCTATATAGAGTATATGGCACATAGGGCACACACTGCGGCTGTATATATGGCACACACTGCACTATATAGAGTACATTGCACATAGGGCACACACTGCAGCTGTATATATGGCACACTGCGCTATATAGAGTATATGGCACATAAGGCACACATTGCGGCTGTATATATGGCACACCCTGCGCTATATAAAGTATATGGCACATAGGGTACACACTGCGGCGGTATATATGGCACACATTGCGTTATATAGAGTATATGGCACATAGGGCACACACTGCGGCTGTATATATGGCACACACTGCGCTATATAGAGTATATGGCACATAGGGCACACATTGCGGCTGTATATATGGCACACATTGCGCTATATAAAGTATATGGCACATAGGGCACACACTGCGGCGGTATATATGGCACACCCTGCGCTATATAAAGTATATGGCACATAGGGCACATACTGCGGCTGTATATATGGCACACATTGCGCTATATAAAGTATATGGCACATAGGGCACACACTGCGGCGGTATATATGGCACACATTGCGCTATATAGAGTATATGGCACATAGGGCACACACTGCGGCTGTATATATGGCACACTGCGCTATATAGAGTATATGGCACATAGGGCACACACTGCAGCTGTATATATGGCACACACTGCGCTATATAGAGTACATAGCACATAGGGCACACACTGCAGCTGTATATATGGCACACTGCGCTATATAGAGTATATGGCACATAGGGCACACACTGCGCTATATAGAGTATATGGGACATAGGGCACACACTACGCCTGTATATATGGCAAACTGCGCTATATAGAGTATATGGCACATAGGGCACACACTGCAGCTGTATATATGGCACACACTGCGCTATATAGAGTACATGGCACATAGGGCACACACTGCGGCTGTATATATGGCACACACTGCGCTATATAGAGTATATGGCACATCGGGCACATACTGCGGCTGTATATATGGCACACACTGCGCTATATAGAGTACATGGCACATAGGGCACACCTTGCGGCGGTATATATGGCACACTGCGCTATATAGAGTATATGGCACATAGGGAACACATTGCGGCTGTATATCTGGCACACATTGCGCTATATAGAGTATATGGCACATAGGGCACACACTGCGACTGTATATATAGCACATAGGGCACACACTGCGGCTGTATATATGGCACACATTGTGCTATATAAAGTATATGGCACATAGGGCACACACTGCAGCTGTATATATGGCACACACTGCGCTATATAGAGTATATGGCACATAGGGCACACACTGCGGCTGTATATATGGCACACACTACGCTATATAGAGTATATGGCATATAGGGCACACACTGCAGCTGTATATATGGCACACACTGCGCTATATAGAGTATATGTCACATAGGGCACACACTGCAGCTGTATATAGGGCACACACTGCGGCTGTATATATGGCACACTGCGCTATATAGAGTATATGGCACATAGGGCACACACTGCGGCTGTATATATGGCACACTGCGCTATATAGAGTATATGGCACATAGGGCACACACTGCGGCTGTATATATGGCACACACTGCGCTATATAGAGTATATGGCACATAGGGCACACACTGTGGCTGTATATATGGCACACACTGTGCTATATAGAGTATATGGCACATAGGGCACACACTGTGGCTGTATATATGGCACATAGGGCACACACTGCGGCTGTATATATGGCACACACTGCGCTATATAGAGTATATGTCACATAGGGCACACACTGCAGCTTTATATAGGGCACACACTGCGCTATATAGAGTATATGGCACATAGGGCACACACTGCGGCTGTATATATGGCACACACTGCGCTATATAGAGTATATGGCACATAGGGCACACACTGTGGCTGTATATATGGCACACACTGTGCTATATAGAGTATATGGCACATAGGGCACACACTGTGGCTGTATATATGGCACATAGGGCACACACTGCGGCTGTATATATGGCACACACTGCGCTATATAGAGTATATGTCACATAGGGCACACACTGCAGCTTTATATAGGGCACACACTGCGCTATATAGAGTATATGGCACATAGGGCACACACTGCGGCTGTATATATGGCACACATTGCATTATATAGAGTATATGGCACATAGGGCACACACTGCGGCTGTATATATGGCACACTGCGCTATATAGAGTATATGGCACATAGGGCACACACTGCAGCTGTATATATGGCACACACTGCGCTATATAGAGTACATAGCACATAGGGCACACACTGCAGCTGTATATATGGCACACTGCGCTATATAGAGTATATGGCACATAGGGCACACACTGCAGCTGTATATATGGCACACTGCGCTATATAGAGTATATGGCACATACTGCGGCTGTATATATGGCACACACTGCGCTATATAGAGTACATGGCACATAGGGCACACACTGCGGCTGTATATATGGCACACACTGCGCTATATAGAGTATATGGCACATAGGGCACACACTGCGACTGTATATATAGCACATAGGGCACACACTGCGGCTGTATATATGGCACACACTGCGCTATATAGAGTATATGGCACATAGGGCACACACTGCGGCTGTATATATGGCACACACTGCGCTATATAGAGTATATGGCACATAGGGCACACACTGCGGCTGTATATATGGCATACTGCGCTATATAGAGTATATGGCACATAGGGCACACACTGCGGCTGTATATATGGCACACACTGCGCTATATAGAGTATATGGCACATAGGGCACACACTGCGGCTGTATATATGGCACACACTGCGCTATATAGAATACATGGCACATAGGGCACACACTGCGGCGGTATATATGGCACACACTGCGCTATATAGAGTATATGGCACATAGGGCACACACTGCGGCTGTATATATGGCACACATTGCATTATATAGAGTATATGGCACATAGGGCACACACTGCGGCTGTATATATGGCACACACTGCGCTATATAGAGTATATGGCACATAGGGCACACACTGCGGCTGTATATATGGCACACTGCGCTATATAGAGTATATGGCACATAGGGCACACACTGCGGCTGTATATATGGCACACACTGCGCTATATAGAGTATATGGCACATAGGGCACACACTGCGGCTGTATATATGGCACACTGCGCTATATAGAGTATATGGCACATAGGGCACACACTGCGGCTGTATATATGGCACACACTGCGCTATATAGAGTATATGGCACATAGGGCACACACTGTGGCTGTATATATGGCACACACTGTGCTATATAGAGTATATGGCACATAGGGCACACACTGTGGCTGTATATATGGCACATAGGGCACACACTGCGGCTGTATATATGGCACACACTGCGCTATATAGAGTATATGTCACATAGGGCACACACTGCAGCTTTATATAGGGCACACACTGCGCTATATAGAGTATATGGCACATAGGGCACACACTGCGGCTGTATATATGGCACACTGCGCTATATAGAGTATATGGCACACACTGCAGCTGTATATATGGCACACACTGCGCTATATAGAGTATATGGCACATAGGGCACACACTGCGGCTGTATATATGGCACACACTGCGCTATATAAAGTATATGGCACATAGGGCACACACTGCGGCTGTATATATTGCACACACTGCGCTATATAGAGTATATGGCACATAGGGCACACACTGCAGGTGTATATATGGCACACACTGCGCTATATAGAGTATATGTCACATAGGGCACACACTGCGGCTGTATATATGGCACACACTGCGCTATATAGAGTATATGGCACATAGGGCACACACTGCGACTGTATATATGGCACACACTGCGCTATATAGAGTATATGTCACATAGGGCACACACTGCAGCTGTATATACTGCACACACTGCGCTATATAGAGTATATGGCACATAGGGCACACACTGCGGCTGTATATATGGCACACTGCGCTATATAGAGTATATGGCACATAGGGCACACACTGCGGCTGTATATATGGCACACACTGCGCTATATAGAGTACATAGCACATAGGGCACACACTGCGGCTGTATATATGGCACACACTGCGCTATATAGAGTATATGGCACATAGGGCACACACTGCGCTATATAGAGTACATGGCACATAGGGCACACACTGCGGCTGTATATATGGCAAACACTGCGCTATATAGAGTATATGGCACATACTGCGGCTGTATATATGGCACACACTGCGCTATATAGAGTATATGGCACATAGGGCACACACTGCGGCTGTATATATGGCACACACTGCGCTATATAGAGTACATGGCACATAGGGCACACACTGCGGCTGTATATATGGCACACACTGCGCTATATAGAGTATATGGCACATAGGGCACACACTGCGGCTGTATATATGGCACACACTGCGCTATATAGAGTATATGGCACATAGGGCACACACTGCGCTATATAGAGTACATGGCACATAGGGCACACACTGCGGCTGTATATATGGCACACACTGCGCTATATAGAGTATATGGCACATAGGGCACACACTGCGGCTGTATATATAGCACACTGCGCTATATAGAGTATATGGCACATAGGGCACATACTGCGGCTGTATATATGGCACACACTGCGCTATATAGAGTATATGGCACATAGGGCACACACTGCGGCTGTATATAGGGCACACACTGCGCTATATAGAGTACATGGCACATAGGGCACACACTGCGGCTGTATATATGGCAAACACTGCGCTATATAGAGTATATGGCACATAGGGCACATACTGCGGCTGTATATATGGCACACACTGCGCTATATAGAGTATATGGCACATAGGGCACACACTGCGGCTGTATATATGGCACACACTGCGCTATATAGAGTACATGGCACATAGGGCACACACTGCGGCTGTATATATGGCACACACTGCGCTATATAGAGTATATGGCACATAGGGCACACACTGCGGCTGTATATATAGCACACTGCGCTATATAGAGTATATGGCACATAGGGCACATACTGCGGCTGTATATATGGCACAAACTGCGCTATATAGAGTATATGGCACATAGGGCACACACTGCGGCTGTATATAGGGCACACACTGCGCTATATAGAGTACATGGCACATAGGGCACACACTGCGGCTGTATATATGGCAAACACTGCGCTATATAGAGTACATGGCACATAGGGCACACACTGCGGCTGTATATATGGCACACACTGCGCTATATAGAGTATATGGCACATAGGGCACAAACTGCGGCTGTATGTAGGGCACACTGCGATATATAGAGTATATGGCACATAATGCACACATTGCGGCTGTATATATGGCACACATTGCGCTATATAGAGTATATGGCACATAGGGAACACACTGCGGCTGTATATATGGCACACACTGTGCTATATAGAGTATATAGCACATAGGGCACACACTGCGGCTGTATATATGGCACACACTGCGCTATATTGAATACATGGCACATAGGGCACACACTGCGGCGGTATATATGGCACACACTGCGCTATATAGAGTATATGGCACATAGGGCACACACTGCGGCTGTATGTATGGCACACTCTGCGCTATATAGAGTATATGGCACATAGGGCACACACTGCGGCTGTATATATGGCACACTCTGCGCTATATAGAGTATATGGCACATAGGGCACACACTGCGCTATATAGAGTATATGGCAGATAGGGCACACACTGCGGCTGTATATATGGCACACACTGCGCTGTATAGAGTATATGGCACATAGGGCACACACTGCGGCTGTATATATGGCACACACTGCGCTGTATAGAGTATATGTCACATAGGGCACACACTGCGGCTGTATATATGGCACACACTACACTATATAGAGTACATGGCACATAGGGCACACACTGCAGCTGTATATAGGGCACACACTGCGCTATATAGAGTATATGTCACATAGGGCACACACTGCAGCTGTATATAGGGCACACACTGCGCTATATAGAGTATATGGCACATAGGGCACACACTGCGGCTGTATATATGGCACACTGCGCTATATAGAGTATATGGCACATAGGGCACACACTGCGGCTGTATATATGGCACACTGCGCTATATAGAGTATATGTCACATAGGGCACACACTGCAGCTGTATTTAGGGCACACACTGCGCTATATAGAGTATATGGCACATAGGGCACACACTGCGCCTGTATATATGGCACACTGCGCTATATAGAGTATATGGCACATAGGGCACACACTGCAGCTATATATATGGCACACACTGCGCTATATAGAGTACATGGCACATAGAGCACACACTGCGGCTGTATATATGGCACACATTGCGCTATATAGAGTATATGGCACATAGGGCACACACTGCAGCTGTATATATGGCACACACTGCGCTATATAGAGTACATGGCACATAGGGCACACACTGCGGCTGTATATATGGCACACACTGCGCTATATAGAGTATATGGCACATAGGGCACATACTGCGGCTGTATATATGGCACACACTGCGGTATATAGAGTACATGGCACATAGGGCACACCTTGCGGCGGTATATATGGCACACTGCGCTATATAGAGTATATGGCACATAGGGAACACATTGCGGCTGTATATCTGGCACACATTGCGCTATATAGAGTATATGGCACATAGGGCACACACTGCGACTGTATATATGGCACACATTGTGCTATATAAAGTATATGGCACATAGGGCACACACTGCAGCTGTATATATGGCACACACTGCGCTATATATAGTATATGGCACATAGGGCACACACTGCGGCTGTATATATGGCACACACTACGCTATATAGAGTATATGGCATATAGGGCACACACTGCAGCTGTATATATGGCAGACACTGCGCTATATAGCGTATATGTCACATAGGGCACACACTGCAGCTGTATATAGGGCACACACTGCGCTATATAGAGTATATGGCACATAGGGCACACACTGCGGCTGTATATATGGCACACTGCGCTATATAGAGTATATGGCACATAGGGCACACACTGCGGCTGTATATATGGCACACTGCGCTATATAGAGTATATGGCACATAGGGCACACACTGCAGCTGTATATATGGCACACATTGCGCTATATAGAGTATATGGCACATAGGGCACACACTGCGGCTGTATATATGGCACACACTGCGCTATATAGAGTACATGGCACATAGGGCACACACTGCGGCTGTATATATGGCACACACTGCGCTATATAGAGTATATGGCACATAGGGCACATACTGCGGCTATATATATGGCACACACTGCGCTATATAGAGTACATGGCACATAGGGCACACCTTGCAGCGGTATATATGGCACACTGCGCTATATAGAGTATATGGCACATAGGGAACACATTGCGGCTGTATATCTGGCACACATTGCGCTATATAGAGTATATGGCACATAGGGAACACACTGCGACTGTATATATAGCACATAGGGCACACACTGCGGCTGCATATATGGCACACATTGCGCTATATAAAGTATATGGCACATAGGGCACACACTGCGACTGTATATATAGCACACACTGCGCTATATAGATTATATGGCACATAGGGCACACACTGCGGCTGTATATATGGCACACACTGCGCTATATAGAGTATATGGCACATAGGGCACACACTGCGGCTGTATATATGGCACACTGCGCTATATAGAGTATATGGCACATAGGGCACACACTGCGGCTGTATATATGGCACACTGCGCTATATAGAGTATATGGCACATAGGGCACACACTGCGGCTGTATATATGGCACACACTGCGCTATATAGAGTATATGGCACATAGGGCACACACTGCGGCTGTATATATGGCACACACTGCGCTATATAGAGTATATGGCACATAGGGCACACACTGCGGCTGTATATATGGCACACACTGCGCTATATAGAGTATATGGCACATAGGGCACACACTGCGGCAGTATATATGGCACACACTGCGCTATATAGAGTATATGGCACATAGGGCACACACTGCGGCAGTATATATGGCACACTGCGCTATATAGAGTATATGGCACATAGGGCACACACTGCGGCTGTATATATGGCACACATTGCGCTATATAGAGTATATGGCACATAGGGCACACACTGCAGCTGTATATATGGCACACACTGCGCTATATAGAGTATATGGCACATAGGGCACACACTGCGGCTATACATATGGCACACACTGCGCTATATAGAGTATATGGCACATAGGGCACACACTGCGGCTGTATATATGGCAAACACTGCGCTATATAGAGTATATGGCACATAGGGCACATCCTGCGGCTGTATATATGGCACAGACTGCGCTATATAGAGTATATGGCACATACGGCACACACTGCGGCTGTATATATGGCACACACTGCGCTATATAGAGTACATGGCACATAGGGCACACACTGCGGCTGTATATAGGGCACACACTGCGCTATATAGAGTATATGGCACATAGGGCACAAACTGCGGCTGTATATAGGGCACACTGCGATATATAGAGTATATGGCACATAAGGCACACACAGCGGCTGTATATATGGCACACATTGCGCTATATAGAGTATATGGCACATAGGGCACACACTGCGGCTGTATATATGGCACACATTGCGCTATATAAAGTATATGGCACATAGGGCACACAATTCGGCTGTATATATGGCACACACTGCGCTATGTAGAGTATATGGCACATAGGGCACACACTGCGACTGTATATATAGCACATAGGGCACACACTGTGGCTGTATATATGGCACACATTGCGCTATATAAAGTATATGGCACATAGGGCACACATTGCGGCTGTATATATGGCACATACTGCGCTATATAAAGTATATGGCACATAGGGCACACACTGCGACTGTATATATAGCACATAGGGCACACACTGCGGCTGTATATATGGCACACACTGCGCTATAAAGAGTATATGGCACATAGAGCACACACTACGGCTGTATATATGGTACACACTGCGCTATATAGAGTATATGACACATAGGGCACACACTGCGGCTGTATATATGGCACACATTGCGCTATAAAGAGTATATGGCACATAGGGCACACACTGCGGCTGTATATATGGCACACACTGCGACTGTATATATAGCACATAGGGCACACACTGCGGCTGTATATATGGCACACATTGCGCTATATAAAGTATATGGCACATAGGGCACACACTGCGGCTGCATATATAGCACATAGGGCACACACTGCGGCTGTATATATGGCATACATTGCGCTATATAGAGTATATGGCACATAGGGCACACACTGCGGCTGTATATATGGTACACTCTGCGCTATATAGAGTATATGGCACATAGGGCACACACTGCGGCTGTACATATGGCACACACTGCGCTATATAGAGTATATGGCACATAGGGCACACACTGCGACTGTATATATAGCACATAGGGCACTCACTGCGGCTGTATATATGGCACACTGCGCTATATAGAGTACATGGCACATAGGGCACACACTGCGGCTGTATATATGGCACACACTGCGCTATATAGAGTATATGGCACATAGGGCACACACTGCGGCTGTATATATGGCAAACACTGCGCTATATAGAGTATATGGCACATAGGGCACATACTGCGGCTGTATATATGGCACACACTGCGCTATATAGAGTATATGGCACATAGGGCACACACTGCGGCTGTATATATGGCACACACTGCGCTATATAGAGTACATGGCACATAGGGCACACACTGCGGCTGTATATATGGCACACACTGCGCTATATAGAGTATATGGCACATAGGGCACACACTGCGCTATATAGAGTACATGGCACATAGGGCACACACTGCGGCTGTATATATGGCAAACACTGCGCTATATAGAGTATATGGCACATAGGGCACATACTGCGGCTGTATATATGGCACACACTGCGCTATATAGAGTATATGGCACATAGGGCACACACTGCGGCTGTATATATGGCACACACAGCGCTATATAGAGTACATGGCACATAGGGCACACACTGCGGCTGTATATATGGCACACACTGCGCTATATAGAGTATATGGCACATAGGGCACACACTGCGGCTGTATATATAGCACACTGCGCTATATAGAGTATATGGCACATAGGGCACATACTGCGGCTGTATATATGGCACACACTGCGCTATATAGAGTATATGGCACATAGGGCACATACTGCGGCTGTATATATGGCACACACTGCGCTATATAGAGTATATGGCACATAGGGCACACACTGCGGCTGTATATATGGCACACACTGCGCTATATAGAGTATATGGCACATAGGGCACACACTGCGGCTGTATATATGGCACACACTGCGCTATATAGAGTACATGGCACATAGGGCACACACTGCGGCTGTATATAGGGCACACACTGCGCTATATAGAGTACATGGCACATAGGGCACACACTGCGGCTGTATATATGGCAAACACTGCGCTATATAGAGTATATGGCACATAGGGCACATACTGCGGCTGTATATATGGCACACACTGCGCTATATAGAGTATATGGCACATAGGGCACAAACTGCGGCTGTATGTAGGGCACACTGCGATATATAGAGTATATGGCACATAATGCACACATTGCGGCTGTATATATGGCACACATTGCGCTATATAGAGTATATGGCACATAGGGCACACACTGCGGCTGTATATATGGCACACACTGCGCTATATTGAATACATGGCACATAAGGCACACACTGCGGCTGTATATATGGCACACATTGCGCTATATAGAGTATATGGCACATAGGGCACACACTGCGGCTGTATATATGGCACACATTGCGCTATATAAAGTATATGGCACATAGGGCACACAATTCGGCTGTATAAATGGCACACACTGCGCTATGTAGAGTATATGGCACATAGGGCACACACTGCGACTGTATATATAGCACATAGGGCACACACTGTGGCTGTATATATGGCACACATTGCGCTATATAAAGTATATGGCACATAGGGCACACATTGCGGCTGTATATATGGCACACACTGCGCTATGTAGAGTATATGGCACATAGGGCACACACTGCGACTGTATATATAGCACATAGGGCACACACTGTGGCTGTATATATGGCACACATTGCGCTATATAAAGTATATGGCACATAGGGCACACATTGCGGCTGTATATATGGCACATACTGCGCTATATAAAGTATATGGCACATAGGGCACACACTGCGACTGTATATATAGCACATAGGGCACACACTGCGGCTGTATATATGGCACACACTGCGCTATAAAGAGTATATGGCACATAGAGCACACACTACGGCTGTATATATGGTACACACTGCGCTATATAGAGTAGATGGCACATAAGGCACACACTGCGCTATATAGAGTATATGACACATAGGGCACACACTGCGGCTGTATATATGGCGCACACTGCGCTATATAGAGTATATGACACATAGGGCACACACTGCGGCTGTATATATGGCACACATTGCGCTATAAAGAGTATATGGCACATAGGGCACACACTGCGGCTGTATATATGGCACACACTGCGACTGTATATATAGCACATAGGGCACACACTGCGGCTGTATATATGGCACACTGCGCTATATAGAGTATATGGCACATAGGGAACACATTGCGGCTGTATATCTGGCACACATTGCGCTATATAGAGTATATGGCACATAGGGCACACACTGCGACTGTATATATAGCACATAGGGCACACACTGCGGCTGCATATATGGCACACATTGCGCTATATAAAGTATATGGCACATAGGGCACACACTGCGACTGTATATATAGCACACACTGCGCTATATAGATTATATGGCACATAGGGCACACACTGCGGCTGTATATATGGCACACACTGCGCTATATAGAGTATATGGCACATAGGGCACACACTGCGGCTGTATATATGGCACACTGCGCTATATAGAGTATATGGCACATAGGGCACACACTGCGGCTGTATATATGGCACACTGCGCTATATAGAGTATATGGCACATAGGGCACACACTGCGGCTGTATATATGGCACACTGCGCTATATAGAGTATATGGCACATAGGGCACACACTGCGGCTGTATATATGGCACACACTGCGCTATATAGAGTATATGGCACATAGGGCACACACTGCGGCTGTATATATGGCACACTGCGCTATATAGAGTATATGGCACATAGGGCACACACTGCGGCTGTATATATGGCACACACTGCGCTATATAGAGTATATGGCACATAGGGCACACACTGCGGCAGTATATATGGCACACACTGCGCTATATAGAGTATATGGCACATAGGGCACACACTGCGGCAGTATATATGGCACACTGCGCTATATAGAGTATATGGCACATAGGGCACACACTGCGGCTGTATATATGGCACACATTGCGCTATATAGAGTATATGGCACATAGGGCACACACTGCAGCTGTATATATGGCACACCCTGCGCTATATAGAGTATATGGCACATAGGGCACACACTGCGGCTATATATATGGCACACACTGCGCTATATAGAGTACATGGCACATAGGGCACACACTGCGGCTGTATATATGGCAAACACTGCGCTATATAGAGTATATGGCACATAGGGCACATCCTGCGGCTGTATATATGGCACAGACTGCGCTATATAGAGTATATGGCACATAGGGCACACACTGCGGCTGTATATATGGCACACACTGCGCTATATAGAGTACATGGCACATAGGGCACACACTGCGGCTGTATATATGGCACACACTGCGCTATATAGAGTATATGGCACATAGGGCACAAACTGCGGCTGTATATAGGGCACACTGCGATATATAGAGTATATGGCACATAAGGCACACACAGCGGCTGTATATATGGCACACATTGCGCTATATAGAGTATATGGCACATAGGGCACACACTGCGGCTGTATATATGGCACACATTGCGCTATATAAAGTATATGGCACATAGGGCACACAATTCGGCTGTATATATGGCACACACTGCGGCTGTATATATGGCACACACTGCGCTATATAGAGTATATGGCACATAGGGCACACACTGCGGCTGTATATATGGCACACTGCGCTATATAGAGTATATGGCACATAGGGCACACACTGCGGCTGTATATATGGCACACTGCGCTATATAGAGTATATGGCACATAGGGCACACACTGCGGCTGTATATATGGCACACTGCGCTATATAGAGTATATGGCACATAGGGCACACACTGCGGCTGTATATATGGCACACACTGCGCTATATAGAGTATATGGCACATAGGGCACACACTGCGGCTGTATATATGGCACACTGCGCTATATAGAGTATATGGCACATAGGGCACACACTGCGGCTGTATATATGGCACACACTGCGCTATATAGAGTATATGGCACATAGGGCACACACTGCGGCAGTATATATGGCACACACTGCGCTATATAGAGTATATGGCACATAGGGCACACACTGCGGCAGTATATATGGCACACTGCGCTATATAGAGTATATGGCACATAGGGCACACACTGCGGCTGTATATATGGCACACATTGCGCTATATAGAGTATATGGCACATAGGGCACACACTGCAGCTGTATATATGGCACACACTGCGCTATATAGAGTATATGGCACATAGGGCACACACTGCGGCTATATATATGGCACACACTGCGCTATATAGAGTACATGGCACATAGGGCACACACTGCGGCTGTATATATGGCAAACACTGCGCTATATAGAGTATATGGCACATAGGGCACATCCTGCGGCTGTATATATGGCACAGACTGCGCTATATAGAGTATATGGCACATAGGGCACACACTGCGGCTGTATATATGGCACACACTGCGCTATATAGAGTACATGGCACATAGGGCACACACTGCGGCTGTATATATGGCACACACTGCGCTATATAGAGTATATGGCACATAGGGCACAAACTGCGGCTGTATATAGGGCACACTGCGATATATAGAGTATATGGCACATAAGGCACACACAGCGGCTGTATATATGGCACACATTGCGCTATATAGAGTATATGGCACATAGGGCACACACTGCGGCTGTATATATGGCACACATTGCGCTATATAAAGTATATGGCACATAGGGCACACACTGCGGCTGTATATATGGCACACACTGCGCTATGTAGAGTATATGGCACATAGGGCACACACTGCGACTGTATATATAGCACATAGGGCACACACTGTGGCTGTATATATGGCACACATTGCGCTATATAAAGTATATGGCACATAGGGCACACATTGCGGCTGTATATATGGCACACACTGCGCTATGTAGAGTATATGGCACATAGGGCACACACTGCGACTGTATATATAGCACATAGGGCACACACTGTGGCTGTATATATGGCACACATTGCGCTATATAAAGTATATGGCACATAGGGCACACATTGCGGCTGTATATATGGCACATACTGCGCTATATAAAGTATATGGCACATAGGGCACACACTGCGACTGTATATATAGCACATAGGGCACACACTGCGGCTGTATATATGGCACACACTGCGCTATAAAGAGTATATGGCACATAGAGCACACACTACGGCTGTATATATGGTACACACTGCGCTATATAGAGTATATGACACATAGGGCACACACTGCGGCTGTATATATAGCACATAGGGCACACACTGCGCTATATAGAGTATATGACACATAGGGCACACACTGCGGCTGTATATATGGCACACATTGCGCAATAAAGAGTATATGGCACATAGGGCACACACTGCGGCTGTATATATGGCACACACTGCGACTGTATATATAGCACATAGGGCACACACTGCGGCTGTATATATGGCACATACTGCGCTATATAGAGTATATGGTACATAGGGCACACACTGCGACTGTATATATAGCACATAGGGCACACACTGCGGCTGTATATATGGCACACAGTGCGCTATATAGAGTATTTGGCACATAGGGCACACACTGCGGCTGTATATATGGCACACATTGCGCTATATAAAGTATATGGCACATAGGGCACACACTGCGGCTGCATATATAGCACATAGGGCACACACTGCGGCTGTATATATGGCACACATTGCGCTATATAGAGTATATGGCACATAGGGCACACACTGCGGCTGTATATATGGCACACATTGCGCTATATAGAGTATATGGCACATAAGGCACACACTGCGACTGTATATATAGCACATAGGGCACACACTGCGGCTGTATATATGGCACACTGCTCTATATAGAGTATATGGCACATAGGTCACACACTGCGGCTGTATATATGGCACACATTGCGCTATATAGAGTATATGGCACATAGGGCACACACTGCGGCTGTACATATGGCACACACTGCGCTATATAGAGTATATGGCACATAGGGCACACACTGCGACTGTATATATAGCACATAGGGCACACACTGCGGCTGTATATATGGCACACTGCGCTATATAGAGTATATGGCACATAGGGCACACACTGCGGCTGTATATATGGCATACTGCGCTATATAGAGTATATGGCACATAGGGCACACACTGCGGCTGTATATATGGCACACACTGCGCTATATAGAGTATATGGCACATAGGGCACACACTGCGGCTGTATATATGGCACACTGCGCTATATAGAGTATATGACACAAAGGGCACACACTGCAGCTGTATATATGGCACACATTGCACTATATAGAGTATATGGCACATAGGTCACGCACTGCGGCGGTATATATGGCACACTGCGCTATATAGAGTATATGGCACATAGGGCACACACTGCGGCTGTATATATGGCACAAACTGCGCTATATAGAGTATATGGCACATAGGGCACACACTGCGGCTGTATATATGGCACACACTGCGCTATATAGAGTATATGGCACATAGGGCACACACTGCGGCTGTATATATGGCACACACTGCGCTATATAGAGTATATGCCACATAGGGCACACACTGCGGCTGTATATATGGCACACACTGCGCTATATAAAGTATATGGCACATAGGGCACACACTGCAGCTGTATATATGGCACACACTGCGCTATCTAAAGTATATGGCACATTGGGCACACACTGCGGCTGTATATATGGCACACACTGCGCTATATAGAGTATATGGCACATAGGACACACACTGCGCTATATAGAGTATATGGCGCAAAGGGCACACACTGCGCTATATAATGTATATGGCACATAGGGCACACATTGCGGCTGTATATATGGCATACATTGCGCTATATAATGTATATGGCACATAGGGCACCCACTGCGGCTGTATATATGGCACACTGCGCTATATAGAGTATATGGCACATAGGGCACACACTGCGCTATATAGAGTATATGGCACATAGGGCACACACTGCGGCTGTATATATGGCACACATTGCGCTATATAGAGTATATGGCACATAGGGCACCCACTGCGGCTGTATATATGGCACACTGCGCTATATAGAGTATATGGCACATAGGGCACACACTGCGCTATATAGAGTATATGGCACATAGGGCACACACTGCGGCTGTATATATGGCACACTGCTCTATATAGAGTATATGGCACACACTGCGGCTGTATATATGGCACACTGCGCTATATAGAGTACATGGCACATAGGGCACACACTGCGGCGGTATATATGGCACACACTGCGCTTTACAGAGTATATGGCACATAGGGCACACACTGCGCTATATAGGGTATATGGCACATAGGGCACACAGTGCGGCTGTATATATGGCACTCTGCTCTATATAGAGTTTATGGCACATAGGGCACACACTGCGGCTGTATATATGGCACACATTGCGCTATATAGAGTATATGGCACATAGGGCACACACTGCGGCTGTATATATGGCACACATTGCGCTATATAGAGTATATGGCACATAGGGCACACACTGCGGCTGTATATTTGGCACACATTGCACTATATAGAGTATATGGCACAAAGGGCACACACTGCGGCTGTATATATGGCACACACTGCGGCTGTATATATGGCACACACTGCGCTATGTAGACTACATGGCACATAGGGCACACCTTGCGGCGGTATATATGGCACTCTGCGCTATATAGAGTATATGGCACATAGGGCAAACATTGCGGCTGTATATATGGCACACATTGCGCTATATAGAGTATATGGCACATAGGGCACACACTGCGGCTGTATATATGGCACACACTGCGCTATATAGAGTATATGGCACATAGGGCACACACTGCGGCTGTATATATGGCACACTGCGCTATATAGAGTATTTGGCACATAGGGCACACACTGCGACTGTATATATAGCACATAGGGCACACACTGCGGCTGTATATATGGCACACACTGCGCTATATAGAGTATATGGCACATAGGGCACACACTGCGACTGTATATATAGCACATAGGGCACACACTGCAGCTGTATATATGGCACACATTGCGCTATATAGAGTATATGGCACATAGGGCACACACTGCGGCTGTATATATGGCACACACTGCGCTATATAGAGTATATGGCACATAGGGCACACACTGCGGCTGTATATATGGCACACTGCGCTATATAGAGTATATGGCACATAGGGCACACACTGCGGCTGTATATATGGCACACACTGCGCTATATAGAGTATATGGCACATAGGGCACACACTGCGGCTGTATATATGGCACACACTGCGCTATATAGAGTATATGGCACAAAGGACACACACTGCGGCTGTATATATGGCACACTGCGCTATATAGAGTATATGGCACATAGGGCACACACTGCGCTATATAGAGTATATGGCACATAGGGCACACACTGCGCTATATAGAGTATATGGCACATAGGGCACACACTGCAGCTGTATATATGGCACACACTGCGCTATATAGAGTATATGGCACATAGGGCACACACTGCGGCTGTATATATGGCACACACTGCGCTATATAGAGTATATGGCACATAGGGCTCACACTGCGGCTGTATATACGGCACACTGCGCTATATAGAGTATATGCCACATAGGGCACACACTGCGGCTGTATATATGGCACACTGCGCTATATAAAGTATATGGCACATAGGGCACACACTGCGGCTGTATATATGGCACACACTGCGCTATATAAAGTATATGGCACATAGGGCACACACTGCAGCTGTATATATGGCACACACTGCGCTATATAGAGTATATGGCACATAGGGCACACACTGCAGCTGTATATATGGCACACACTGCGCTATATAAAGTATATGGCACATAGGGCACACACTGCAGCTGTATATATGGCACACACTGCGCTATATAGAGTATATGGCACATAGGGCACACACTGCGGCTGTATATATGGCACACTGCGCTATATAGAGTATATGGCACATAGGGCACACACTGCGCTATATAGAGTATATGGCACAAAGGGCGCACACTGCGCTATATAAAGTATATGGCACACATTGCGGCTGTATATATGGCACACTGCGCTATATAGAGTATATGGCACATAGGGCACACACTGCGGCTGTATATATGGCACACTGCGCTATATAGAGTATATGGCACATAGGGCACACACTGCGGCTGTATATATGGCATACTGCGCTATATAGAGTATATGACACATAGGGCACAAACTGCGGCTGTATATATGGCACACTGCGCTATATAGAGTATATGGCACATAGGGCACACACTGCGGCTGTATATATGGCACACACTGAGCTATATAGAGTATAGGGCACATAGGTCACACACTGCGGCTGTATATATGGCACACTGCGCTATATAGAGTATATGGCACAAATGGCACACACTGCGCTATATAATGTATATGGCACATAGGGCACACACTGCGGCTGTATATATGGCATACATTGCGCTATATAATGTATATGGCACATAGGGCACACACTGCGGCTGTATATATGGCACACATTGCGCTATATAGAGTGTATGGCACATAGGGCACACACTGCGGTGGTATATATGGCACTCTGCGCTATATAGAGTATATGGCACATAGGGCACACACTGCGGCTGTATATATGGCATACATTGCGCTATATAAAGTATATGGCACATAGGGCACACACTGCGGCCGTATATATGGCACACATTGCGCTATATAGAGTATATGGCACATAGGGCACACACTGCGACTGTATATATAGCACATAGGGCACACACTGCGGCTGTATATATGGCACACACTGCGCTATATAGAGTATATGGCACATAGGGCACACACTGCGGCTGTATATATGGCACACGCTGCGCTATATAGAGTATTTGGCACATAGGGCACACACTGCTGCTGTATATATGGCACACACTGCGCTATATAGAGTATATGGCACATAGGGCACACACTGCGGCTGTATATATGGCACACACTGCGCTATATAGAGTATATGGCACAAAGATCACACACTGCGGCTGTATATATGGCACACTGCGCTATATAGAGTATATGGCACATAGGGCACACACTGCGCTATATAGAGTATATGGCACATAGGGCACACACTGCGGCTGTATATATGGCACACACTGCGCTATATAGAGTATATGGCACATAGGGCACACACTGCGGCTGTATATATGGCACACACTGCGCTATATAGAGTATATGGCACATAGGGCACACACTGCGACTGTATATATGGCACACTGCGCTATATAGAGTATATGCCACATAGGGCACACACTGCGGCTGTATATATGGCACACTGCGCTATATAAAGTATATGGCACATAGGGCATACACTGCAGCTGTATATATGGCACACACTGCGCAATATAAAGTATATGGCACATAGGGCACACACTGCAGCTGTATATATGGCACACACTGCGCTATATAGAGTATATGGCACATAAGGCACACATTGCGGCTGTATATATGGCACACTCTGCGCTATATAGAGTATATGGCACATAGGGCACACACTGCGGCTGTATATGTGGCACACATTGCGCTATATAAAGTATATGGCACATAGGGCACACACTGCGCTATATAGAGTATATGGCACAAAGGGCGCATACTGCGCTATATAAAGTATATGGCACACATTGCGGCTGTATATATGGCACACACTGCGCTATATAGAGTATATGGCACATACGGCACACACTGCGGCTGTATATATGGCACACACTGAGCTATATAGAGTATATGGCACATAGGGCACACACTGCGGCTGTATATATGGCACACATTGCGCTATATAAAGTATATGGCACATAGGGCACACACTGCGGCGGTATATATGGCACACCCTACGCTATATAAAGTATATGGAACATAGGGCACATCCTGCGGCTGTATATATGGCACACTGCGCTATATAGAGTATATGGCACATAGGGCACACACTGCGGCTGTATATATGGCACACACTGCGCTATATAGAGTATATGGCACATAGGGCACACACTGCGGCTGTATATATGGCACACACTGCGCTCTATAGAGTATATGGCACATAGGGCACACACAGCGGCTGTATATATGGCACACACTGCGCTATATAGAGTATATGGCACAAAGGGCACACACTGCGGCTGTATATATGGCACACACTGCGCTATATAAAGTATATGGCACATAGGGCACACACTGCGGATGCATATATGGCACACACTGCGCTATATAGAGTATATGGCACATAGGGCACACATTGCGGCTGTATATATGGCACATTGCGCTATATAAAGTATATGGCACATAGGGCACACATTGAGCTATATAGAGTATTTGGCACATAGGGCACACACTGCGGCGGTATATATGGCACACCCTACGCTATATAAAGCAAATGGCACATAGGGCACATATTGCGGCTGTATATATGGCACATTGCGCTATATAAAGTATATGGCACATAGGGCACACATTGCGCTATATAGAGTATTTGGCACATAGGGCACACACTGCGGCGGTATATACGGCACACCCTACGCTATATAAAGTATATGGCACATAGGGCACACACTGCGGCTGTATATATGGCATACATTGCGCTATATAGAGTATTTGGCACATAGGGCACACACTGCGGCTGCATATATGGCACACTGCGCTATATAGAGTATATGGCACATAGGGCACACACTGCAGCTGTATATATGGCACACACTGCGCTATATAGAGTACATGGCACATAGGGCACACACTGCGGCTGTATATATGGCACACACTGCGCTATATAGAGTATATGGCACATAGGGCACATACTGCGGCTATATATATGGCACACACTGCGCTATGTAGAGTACATGGCACATAGGGCACACCTTGCAGCGGTATATATGGCACACTGCGCTATATAGAGTATATGGCACATAGGGCACACACTGCGACTGTATATATAGCACATAGGGCACACACTGCGGCTGCATATATGGCACACATTGCGCTATATAAAGTATATGGCACATAGGGCACACACTGCGACTGTATATATGGCACACATTGCGCTATATAAAGTATATGGCACATAGGGCACACACTGCAGCTGTATATATGGCACACACTGAGCTATATAGAGTATATGGCACATAGGTCACACACTGCGGCTGTATATATGGCACACTGTGCTATATAGAGTATATGGCACAAATGGCACACACTGCGCTATATAATGTATATGGCACATAGGGAACACACTGCGGCTGTATATATGGCACACATTGCGCTATATAGAGTATATGGCACATAGGGCACACACTGCGGCGGTATATATGGCACACCCTACGCTATATAAAGTATATGGCACATAGGGCACATCCTGCGGCTGTATATATGGCACACTGCGCTATATAGAGTATATGGCACATAGGGCACATCCTGCGGCTGTATATATGGCACACTGTGCTATATAGAGTATATGGCACAAATGGCACACACTGCGCTATATAATGTATATGGCACATAGGGAACACACTGCGGCTGTATATATGGCACACATTGCGCTATATAGAGTATATGGCACATAGGGCACACACTGCGGCGGTATATATGGCACACCCTACGCTATATAAAGTATATGGCACATAGGGCACATCCTGCGGCTGTATATATGGCACACTGCGCTATATAGAGTATATGACACAAAGGGCACACACTGCGCTGTATAATGTATATGGCACATAGGGCACACACTGCGGCTGCATATATGGCACACACTGCGCTATATAGAGTATATGGCACATAGGGCACACATTGCGGCTGTATATATGGCACATTGCGCTATATAAAGTATATGGCACATAGGGCACACATTGCGCTATATAGAGTATTTGGCACATAGGGCACACACTGCGGCGGTATATATGGCACACCCTACGCTATATAAAGTAAATGGCACATAGGGCACATATTGCGGCTGTATATATGGCACACACTGCGCTATATAAAGTATATGGCACATAGGGCACACACTGCGGATGCATATATGGCACACACTGCGCTATATAGAGTATATGGCACATAGGGCACACATTGCGGCTGTATATATGGCACATTGCGCTATATAAAGTATATGGCACATAGGGCACACATTGCGCTATATAGAGTATTTGGCACATAGGGCACACACTGCGGCGGTATATATGGCACACCCTACGCTATATAAAGCAAATGGCACATAGGGCACATATTGCGGCTGTATATATGGCACATTGCGCTATATAAAGTATATGGCACATAGGGCACACATTGCGCTATATAGAGTATTTGGCACATAGGGCACACACTGCGGCGGTATATATGGCACACCCTACGCTAAATAAAGTATATGGCACATAGGGCACACACTGCGGCTGTATATATGGCATACATTGCGCTATATAGAGTATTTGGCACATAGGGCACACACTGCGGCTGTATATATGGCATACATTGCGCTATATAAAGTATATGGCACATAGGGCACACACTGCGGCTGTAGATATGACATACATTGCGCTATATAAAGTATATGGCACATAGGGCACACACTGCGGCTGTATATATGGCATACATTGCACTATATAGAGTATATGGCACATAGGGCACACACTGCGGCTGTATATATGGCACACACTGCGCTATATAGAGTATATGGCACATACGGCACACACTGCGGCTGTATATATGGCACACTGCACTATATAGAGTATATGGCACATAGGGCACACACTGCGGCTGTATATATGGCACACTGCGCTATATAGAGTATATGGCACATAGGGCACACACTGCGGCTGTATATATGGCACACTGCGCTATATAGAGTATATGGCACATAGGGCACACATTGCGCTATATAGATTATATGGCACATAGGGCACACACTGCGGCTGTATATATGGCACACTGCGCTATATAGAGTATATGGCACATAGGGCACACACTGCGGCTGTATATATGGCACACTGCGCTATATAGAGTATATGGCACATAGGGCACACACTGCGGCTGTATATATGGCACACATTGCGCTATATAGAGTATATGGCACATAGGGCACACACTGCAGCTGTATATATGGCACACTGCGCTATATAGAGTATATGGCACATAAGGCACACATTGCGGCTGTATATATGGCACACCTTGCGCTATATAAAGTATATGGCACATAGGGCACACACTGCGGCTGTATATATGGCACACACTGAGCTATATAGAGTATATGGCACATAGGTCACACACTGCGGCTGTATATATGGCACACTGTGCTATATAGAGTATATGGCACAAATGGCACACACTGCGCTATATAATGTATATGGCACATAGGGAACACACTGCGGCTGTATATATGGCACACATTGCGCTATATAGAGTATATGGCACATAGGGCACACACTGCGGCGGTATATATGGCACACCCTACGCTATATAAAGTATATGGCACATAGGGCACATCCTGCGGCTGTATATATGGCACACCCTACGCTATATAGAGTATATGACACAAAGGGCACACACTGCGCTGTATAATGTATATGGCACATAGGGCACACACTGCGGCTGCATATATGGCACACCCTACGCTATATAAAGTATATGGAACATAGGGCACATCCTGCGGCTGTATATATGGCACACTGCGCTATATAGAGTATATGGCACATAGGGCACACACTGCGGCTGTATATATGGCACACACTGCGCTATATAGAGTATATGGCACATAGGGCACACACTGCGGCTGTATATATGGCACACACTGCGCTCTATAGAGTATATGGCACATAGGGCACACACAGCGGCTGTATATATGGCACACACTGCGCTATATAGAGTATATGGCACAAAGGGCACACACTGCGGCTGTATATATGGCACACACTGCGCTATATAAAGTATATGGCACATAGGGCACACACTGCGGATGCATATATGGCACACACTGCGCTATATAGAGTATATGGCACATAGGGCACACATTGCGGCTGTATATATGGCACATTGCGCTATATAAAGTATATGGCACATAGGGCACACATTGCGCTATATAGAGTATTTGGCACATAGGGCACACACTGCGGCGGTATATATGGCACACCCTACGCTATATAAAGCAAATGGCACATAGGGCACATATTGCGGCTGTATATATGGCACATTGCGCTATATAAAGTATATGGCACATAGGGCACACATTGCGCTATATAGAGTATTTGGCACATAGGGCACACACTGCGGCGGTATATACGGCACACCCTACGCTATATAAAGTATATGGCACATAGGGCACACACTGCGGCTGTATATATGGCATACATTGCGCTATATAGAGTATTTGGCACATAGGGCACACACTGCGGCTGCATATATGGCACACTGCGCTATATAGAGTATATGGCACATAGGGCACACACTGCAGCTGTATATATGGCACACACTGCGCTATATAGAGTACATGGCACATAGGGCACACACTGCGGCTGTATATATGGCACACACTGCGCTATATAGAGTATATGGCACATAGGGCACATACTGCGGCTATATATATGGCACACACTGCGCTATATAGAGTACATGGCACATAGGGCACACCTTGCAGCGGTATATATGGCACACTGCGCTATATAGAGTATATGGCACATAGGGAACACATTGCGGCTGTATATCTGGCACACATTGCGCTATATAGAGTATATGGCACATAGGGCACACACTGCGACTGTATATATAGCACATAGGGCACACACTGCGGCTGCATATATGGCACACATTGCGCTATATAAAGTATATGGCACATAGGGCACACACTGCGACTGTATATATGGCACACATTGCGCTATATAAAGTATATGGCACATAGGGCACACACTGCAGCTGTATATATGGCACACACTGAGCTATATAGAGTATATGGCACATAGGTCACACACTGCGGCTGTATATATGGCACACTGTGCTATATAGAGTATATGGCACAAATGGCACACACTGCGCTATATAATGTATATGGCACATAGGGAACACACTGCGGCTGTATATATGGCACACATTGCGCTATATAGAGTATATGGCACATAGGGCACACACTGCGGCGGTATATATGGCACACCCTACGCTATATAAAGTATATGGCACATAGGGCACATCCTGCGGCTGTATATATGGCACACTGCGCTATATAGAGTATATGACACAAAGGGCACACACTGCGCTGTATAATGTATATGGCACATAGGGCACACACTGCGGCTGCATATATGGCACACACTGCGCTATATAGAGTATATGGCACATAGGGCACACATTGCGGCTGTATATATGGCACATTGCGCTATATAAAGTATATGGCACATAGGGCACACATTGCGCTATATAGAGTATTTGGCACATAGGGCACACACTGCGGCGGTATATATGGCACACCCTACGCTATATAAAGTAAATGGCACATAGGGCACATATTGCGGCTGTATATATGGCACACACTGCGCTATATAAAGTATATGGCACATAGGGCACACACTGCGGATGCATATATGGCACACACTGCGCTATATAGAGTATATGGCACATAGGGCACACATTGCGGCTGTATATATGGCACATTGCGCTATATAAAGTATATGGCACATAGGGCACACATTGCGCTATATAGAGTATTTGGCACATAGGGCACACACTGCGGCGGTATATATGGCACACCCTACGCTATATAAAGCAAATGGCACATAGGGCACATATTGCGGCTGTATATATGGCACATTGCGCTATATAAAGTATATGGCACATAGGGCACACATTGCGCTATATAGAGTATTTGGCACATAGGGCACACACTGCGGCGGTATATATGGCACACCCTACGCTAAATAAAGTATATGGCACATAGGGCACACACTGCGGCTGTATATATGGCATACATTGCGCTATATAGAGTATTTGGCACATAGGGCACACACTGCGGCTGTATATATGGCATACATTGCGCTATATAAAGTATATGGCACATAGGGCACACACTGCGGCTGTATATATGACATACATTGCGCTATATAAAGTATATGGCACATAGGGCACACACTGCGGCTGTATATATGGCATACATTGCACTATATAGAGTATATGGCACATAGGGCACACACTGCGGCTGTATATATGGCACACTGCGCTATATAGAGTATATGGCACATAGGGCACACACTGCGGCTGTATATATGGCACACTGCGCTATATAGAGTATATGGCACATAGGGCACACACTGCGGCTGTATATATGGCACACTGCGCTATATAGAGTATATGGCACATAGGGCACACATTGCGCTATATAGATTATATGGCACATAGGGCACACACTGCGGCTGTATATATGGCACACTGCGCTATATAGAGTATATGGCACATAGGGCACACACTGCGGCTGTATATATGGCACACTGCGCTATATAGAGTATATGGCACATAGGGCACACACTGCGGCTGTATATATGGCACACATTGCGCTATATAGAGTATATGGCACATAGGGCACACACTGCAGCTGTATATAGGGCACACTGCGCTATATAGAGTATATGGCACATAAGGCACACATTGCGGCTGTATATATGGCACACCTTGCGCTATATAAAGTATATGGCACATAGGGCACACACTGCGGCTGTATATATGGCACACACTGAGCTATATAGAGTATATGGCACATAGGTCACACACTGCGGCTGTATATATGGCACACTGTGCTATATAGAGTATATGGCACAAATGGCACACACTGCGCTATATAATGTATATGGCACATAGGGAACACACTGCGGCTGTATATATGGCACACATTGCGCTATATAGAGTATATGGCACATAGGGCACACACTGCGGCGGTATATATGGCACACCCTACGCTATATAAAGTATATGGCACATAGGGCACATCCTGCGGCTGTATATATGGCACACTGCGCTATATAGAGTATATGACACAAAGGGCACACACTGCGCTGTATAATGTATATGGCACATAGGGCACACACTGCGGCTGCATATATGGCACACACTGCGCTATATAGAGTATATGGCACATAGGGCACACATTGCGGCTGTATATATGGCACATTGCGCTATATAAAGTATATGGCACATAGGGCACACATTGCGCTATATAGAGTATTTGGCACATAGGGCACACACTGCGGCGGTATATATGGCACACCCTACGCTATATAAAGTAAATGGCACATAGGGCACATATTGCGGCTGTATATATGGCACACATTGCGCTATATAAAGTATATGGCACATAGGGCACACACTGCGGCTGTATATATGGCATACATTGCGCTATATAGAGTATTTGGCACATAGGGCACACACTGCGGCTGTATATATGGCATACATTGCGCTATTTAAAGTATATGGCACATAGGGCACACACTGCGGCTGTATATATGGCATACATTGCGCTATATAAAGTATATGGCACATCGGGCACACACTGCGGCTGTATATATGGCATACATTGCACTATATAGAGTATATGGCACATAGGGCACACACTGCGGCTGTATATATGGCACACTGCGCTATATAGAGTATATGGCACATAGGGCACACACTGCGGCTGTATATATGGCACACTGCGCTATATAGAGTATATGGCACATAGGGCACACACTGCGGCTGTATATATGGCACACCCTGCGCTATATAGAGTATATGGCACATAGGGCACACATTGCGCTATATAGAGTATATGGCACATAGGGCACACACTGCGGCTGTATATATGGCACACTGCGCTATATAGAGTATATGGCACATAGGGCACACACTGCGGCTGTATATATGGCACACTGCGCTATATAGAGTATATGGCACATAGGGCACACACTGCGGCTGTATATATGGCACACTGCGCTATACAGAGTATATGGCACATAGGGCACACACTGCGGCTGTATATATGGCACACACTGCGCTATATAAAGTCTATAGCACATAGGGCACACACTGCAGCTGTATATATGGCACACACTGCGCTATATAGAGTATATGGCACATAGGGCACACACTGCGGCTGTATATATGACACACATTGCGCTATATAGAGTATATGGCACATAGGGCACACACTGCAGCTGTATATATGGCACACTGCGCTATATAGAGTATATGGCACATAAGGCACACATTGCGGCTGTATATATGGCACACCTTGCGCTATATAAAGTATATGGCACATAGGGCACACACTGCGGCTGTATATATGGCACACACTGAGCTATATAGAGTATATGGCACATAGGTCACACACTGCGGCTGTATATATGGCACACTGTGCTATATAGAGTATATGGCACAAATGGCACACACTGCGCTATATAATGTATATGGCACATAGGGAACACACTGCGGCTGTATATATGGCACACATTGCGCTATATAGAGTATATGGCACATAGGGCACACACTGCGGCGGTATATATGGCACACCCTACGCTATATAAAGTATATGGCACATAGGGCACATCCTGCGGCTGTATATATGGCACACTGCGCTATATAGAGTATATGGCACATAGGGCACACACTGCGCTATATAGAGTATATGACACAAAGGGCACACACTGCGCTGTATAATGTATATGGCACATAGGGAACACACTGCGGCTGTATATATGGCACACATTGCGCTATATAGAGTATATGGCACATAGGTCACACACTGCGGCTGTATATATGGCACACTGTGCTATATAGAGTATATGGCACAAATGGCACACACTGCGCTATATAATGTATATGGCACATAGGGAACACACTGCGGCTGTATATATGGCACACATTGCGCTATATAGAGTATATGGCACATAGGGCACACACTGCGGCGGTATATATGGCACACCCTACGCTATATAAAGTATATGGCACATAGGGCACATCCTGCGGCTGTATATATGGCACACTGCGCTATATAGAGTATATGGCACATAGGGCACACACTGCGCTATATAGAGTATATGGCACATAGGGCACACACTGCGCTATATAGAGTATATGGCACATACGGCACACACTGCAGCTGTATATATGGCACACTGCGCTATATAGAGTATTTGGCACATAGGGCACACACTGCGGCTGCATATATGGCACACACTGCGCTATATAGAGTATATGGCACATAGCGCACACATTGCGGCTGTATATATGGCACATTGCGCTATATAAAGTATAGGGCACACATTGCGCTATATAGAGTATTTGGCACATAGGGCACACACTGCGCCGGTATATATGGCACACCCTACGCTATATAAAGTATATGGCACATAGGGCACATATTGCGGCTGTATATATGGCACATATTGCGCTATATAAAGTATATGGCACATAGGGCACACATTGCGCTATATAGAGTATTTGGCACATAGGGCACACACTGCGGCTGTATATATGGCATACATTGCGCTATATAAAGTATATGGCACATAGGGCACACACTGCGGCTGTATATATGGCATACATTGCGCTATATAAAGTATATGGCACATAGGGCACACACTGCGGCTGTATATATGGCAAACATTGCGCTATATAGAGTATATGGCATATAGGGCACACATTGCGGCTGTATATATGGCATACTGCGCTATATAAAGTATATGGCACATAGGGCACACACTGCAGATGTATATATGGCACACACTGCGCTATATAAAGTATATGGCACATAGGGCACACACTGCGGCTGTATATATGGCACACACTGCGCTATATAGAGTATATGGCACATAGGGCACACACTGCAGCTGTATATATGGCACACATTGCGCTATATAGAGTATATGGCACATAGGGCACACACTGCGGCTTTATATATGGCACACATTGCGCTATATAGAGTATATGGCACATAGGGCACACACTGCGGCTGTATATATGGCACACTGCGCTATATAGAGTATATGGCACATAGGGCACACACTGCGGCTGTATATATGGCACACATTGCGCTATATAGAGTATATGGCACATAGGGCACACACTGCAGCTGTATATATGGCACACTGCGCTATATAGAGTATATGGCACATAAGGCACACATTGCGGCTGTATATATGGCACACCTTGCGCTATATAAAGTATATGGCACATAGGGCACACACTGCGGCTGTATATATGGCACACACTGAGCTATATAGAGTATATGGCACATAGGTCACACACTGCGGCTGTATATATGGCACACTGTGCTATATAGAGTATATGGCACAAATGGCACACACTGCGCTATATAATGTATATGGCACATAGGGAACACACTGCGGCTGTATATATGGCACACATTGCGCTATATAGAGTATATGGCACATAGGGCACACACTGCGGCGGTATATATGGCACACCCTACGCTATATAAAGTATATGGCACATAGGGCACATCCTGCGGCTGTATATATGGCACACTGCGCTATATAGAGTATATGGCACATAGGGCACATCCTGCGGCTGTATATATGGCACACTGTGCTATATAGAGTATATGGCACAAATGGCACACACTGCGCTATATAATGTATATGGCACATAGGGAACACACTGCGGCTGTATATATGGCACACATTGCGCTATATAGAGTATATGGCACATAGGGCACACACTGCGGCGGTATATATGGCACACCCTACGCTATATAAAGTATATGGCACATAGGGCACATCCTGCGGCTGTATATATGGCACACTGCGCTATATAGAGTATATGACACAAAAGGCACACACTGCGCTGTATAATGTATATGGCACATAGGGCACACACTGCGGCTGCATATATGGCACACACTGCGCTATATAGAGTATATGGCACATAGGGCACACATTGCGGCTGTATATATGGCACATTGCGCTATATAAAGTATATGGCACATAGGGCACACATTGCGCTATATAAAGTAAATGGCACATAGGGCACATATTGCGGCTGTATATATGGCACACATTGCGCTATATAAAGTATATGGCACATAGGGCACACACTGCGGCTGTATATATGGCATACATTGCGCTATATAGAGTATTTGGCACATAGGGCACACACTGCGGCTGTATATATGGCATACATTGCGCTATTTAAAGTATATGGCACATAGGGCACACACTGCGGCTGTATATATGGCATACATTGCGCTATATAAAGTATATGGCACATCGGGCACACACTGCGGCTGTATATATGGCATACATTGCACTATATAGAGTATATGGCACATAGGGCACACACTGCGGCTGTATATATGGCACACTGCGCTATATAGAGTATATGGCACATAGGGCACACACTGCGGCTGTATATATGGCACACTGCGCTATATAGAGTATATGGCACATAGGGCACACACTGCGGCTGTATATATGGCACACCCTGCGCTATATAGAGTATATGGCACATAGGGCACACATTGCGCTATATAGAGTATATGGCACATAGGGCACACACTGCGGCTGTATATATGGCACACTGCGCTATATAGAGTATATGGCACATAGGGCACACACTGCGGCTGTATATATGGCACACTGCGCTATATAGAGTATATGGCACATAGGGCACACACTGCGGCTGTATATATGGCACACTGCGCTATACAGAGTATATGGCACATAGGGCACACACTGCAGCTGTATATATGGCACACATTGCGCTATATAGAGTATATGGCACATAGGGCACACACTGCAGCTGTATATATGGCACACACTGCGCTATATAGAGTATATGGCACATAGGGCACACACTGCGGCTGTATATATGACACACATTGCGCTATATAGAGTATATGGCACATAGGGCACACACTGCAGCTGTATATATGGCACACTGCGCTATATAGAGTATATGGCACATAAGGCACACATTGCGGCTGTATATATGGCACACCTTGCGCTATATAAAGTATATGGCACATAGGTCACACACTGCGGCTGTATATATGGCACACTGTGCTATATAGAGTATATGGCACAAATGGCACACACTGCGCTATATAATGTATATGGCACATAGGGAACACACTGCGGCTGTATATATGGCACACATTGCGCTATATAGAGTATATGGCACATAGGGCACACACTGCGGCGGTATATATGGCACACCCTACGCTATATAAAGTATATGGCACATAGGGCACATCCTGCGGCTGTATATATGGCACACTGCGCTATATAGAGTATATGGCACATAGGGCACACACTGCGCTATATAGAGTATATGACACAAAGGGCACACACTGCGCTGTATAATGTATATGGCACATAGGGCACACACTGCGGCTGCATATATGGCACACACTGCGCTATATAGAGTATATGGCACATAGCGCACACATTGCGGCTGTATATATGGCACATTGCGCTATATAAAGTATAGGGCACACATTGCGCTATATAGAGTATTTGGCACATAGGGCACACACTGCGCCGGTATATATGGCACACCCTACGCTATATAAAGTATATGGCACATAGGGCACATATTGCGGCTGTATATATGGCACATATTGCGCTATATAAAGTATATGGCACATAGGGCACACATTGCGCTATATAGAGTATTTGGCACATAGGGCACACACTGCGGCTGTATATATGGCATACATTGCGCTATATAAATTATATGGCACATAGGGCACACACTGCGGCTGTATATATGGCATACATTGCGCTATATAAAGTATATGGCACATAGGGCACACACTGCGGCTGTATATATGGCAAACATTGCGCTATATAGAGTATATGGCATATAGGGCACACATTGCGGCTGTATATATGGCATACTGCGCTATATAAAGTATATGGCACATAGGGCACACACTGCAGATGTATATATGGCACACATTGCGCTATATAGAGTATATGGCACATAGGGCACACACTGCGGCTGTATATATGGCACACATTGCGCTATATAGAGTATATGGCACATAGGGCACACACTGCGGCTGTATATATGACACACACTGCACTACATAGAGTATATGGCACATAGGGCACACACTGCAGCTGTATATATGGCACACATTGCGCTATATAGAGTATATGGCACATAGGGCACACACTGCGGCTGTATATATGGCACACATTGCGCTATATAGAGTATATGGCACATAGGGCACACACTGCAGCTGTATATATGGCACACACTGCGCTATATAGAGTATATGGCACATAGAGCAAACACTGCGGCTGTATATATGGCACACATTGCGCTATATAGAGTATATGGCACATACGGCACACACTGCAGCTGAATATATGGCACACTGCGCTATATAGAGTATATGGCACATAAGGCAGACATTGCGGCTGTATATATGGCACACATTGCGCTATATAGAGTATATGGCACATACGGCACACACTGCGCTATATAAAGTATATGGCACATAGGGCACACACTGCGGCTGTATATATGGCACACTGCGCTATATAGAGTATATGGCACATACGGCACACACTGCAGCTGTATATATGGCACACTGCGCTATATAGAGTATTTGGCACATAGGGCACACACTGCGGCTGTATATATGGCACACATTGCGCTATATAGAGTATATGGCACATACGGCACACACTGCGGCTGTATATATGGCACACATTGCGCTATATAGAGTATATGGCATATAGGGCACACATTGCAGCTGTATATATGGCACACTGCGCTATATAGAGTATATGGCACATAAGGCACACATTGCGGCTGTATATATGGCACACATTGCGCTATATAAAGTATATGGCACAAAGGGCACACACTGCGGCTGTATATATGGCACACATTGCGCTATATAAAGTATATGGCACATAGGGCACACATTGCGGCTGTATATATGGCACACATTGCGCTATATAAAGTATATGGCACATAGGGCACACACTGCGGCGGTATATATGGCACACCCTGCACTATATAAAGTATATGGCACATAGGGCACATACTGCGGCTGTATATATGGCACATATAGCGCTATATAAAGTATATGGCACATAGGGCACACATTGCGCTATATAGAGTATTTGGCACATAGGGCACACACTGCGGCTGTATATATGGCATACATTGCGCTATATAAAGTATATGGCATATAGGGCACACACTGCGGCTGTATATATGGCATACATTGCGCTATATAAAGTATATGGCACATAGGGCACACACTGCGGCTGTATATATGGCATACTGCGCTATATAGAGTATATGGCACATAGGGCACACACTGCGGCTGTATATTTGGCACACTGCGCTATATAGAGTATATGGCACATAGGGCACACACTGCAGCTGTATATATGGCACACATTGCGCTATATAGAGTATATGGCACATAGGGCACACACTGCAGCTGTATATATGGCACACATTGCGCTATATAGAGTATATGGCACATAGGGCACACACTGCAGCTGTATATATGGCACACACTGCGCTATATAGAGTATATGGCACATAGGGCACACACTGCGGCTGTATATATGGCACACTGCGCTATATAGAGTACATGGCACATAGGGCACACACTGCGGCTGTATATATGGCACACATTGCGCTATATAGAGTATATGGCACATACGGCACACACTGCAGCTGTATATATGGCACACTGCGCTATATAGAGTATATGGCACATAAGGCAGACATTGCGGCTGTATATATGGCACACATTGCGCTATATAGAGTATATGGCACATACGGCACACACTGCAGCTGTATATATGGCACACTGCGCTATATAGAGTATATGGCACATACGGCACACACTGCAGCTGTATATATGGCACACTGCGCTATATAAATATTTGGCACATAGGGCACACACTGCGGCTGTATATATGGCACACATTGCGCTATATAGAGTATATGGCACATACGGCACACACTGCAGCTGTATATATGGCACACTGCGCTATATAGAGTATATGGCACATAAGGCACACATTGCGGCTGTATATATGGCACACCCTGCGCTATATAAAGTATATGGCACATAGGGCACACACTGCGGCGGTATATATGGCACACATTGCGTTATATAGAGTATGTGGCACATAGGGCACACACTGCGGCTGTATATATGGCATACACTGTGCTATATAGAGTATATGGCACATAGGGCACACATTGCGGCAGTATATATGGCACACATTGCGCTATATAAAGTATATGGCACATAGGGCACACACTGCGGCTGTATATATGGCACACATTGCGCTATATAGAGTATTTGGCACATAGTGCACACACTGCGGCTGTATATATGGCACATAGGGCACACATTGCGCTATATAAAGTATATGGCACATAGGGCACACACTGTGGCTGTATATATGGCACACATTGCGCTATATAGAGTATATGGCACATAGGGCACACACTGCAGCTGTATATATGGCACACTGCGCTATATAGAGTATATGGCACATAGGGCACACACTGCGCTATATAGGGTATATGGCACATAGGGCACACACTGCGGCTGTATATATCGCACACTGCTCTATATAGAGTATATCGCACACACTGAGGCTGTATATATGGCACATAGGGCACACACTGCGGCTGTATATATGGCACACATTGCGCTATATAGAGTATATGGCACATAGGGCACACACTGCAGCTGTATATATGGCACACTGCGCTATATAGAGTATATGGCACATAGGGCACACACTGCGCTATATAGAGTATATGACACAAAGGGCACACACTGCGCTGTATAATGTATATGGCACATAGGTCATACACTGCGGCTGCATATATGGCACACACTGCGCTATATAGAGTATATGGCACATAGGGCACACACTGCGCCGGTATATATGGCACACCCTACGCTATATAAAGTATATGGCACATAGGGCACATATTGCGGCTGTATATATGGCACATATAGCGCTATATAAAGTATATGGCACATAGGGCACATATTGCGGCTGTATATATGGCACATATAGCGCTATATAAAGTATATGGCACATAGGGCACACATTGCGCTATATAGAGTATTTGGCACATAGGGCACACACTGCGGCTGTATATATGGCATACATTGCGCTATATAAAGTATATGGCATATAGGGCACACACTGCGGCTGTATATATGGCACACATTGCGCTATATAGAGTATATGGCACATAGGGCACACACTGCGGCTGTATATATGGCATACATTGCGCTATATAAAGTATATGGCATATAGGGCACACACTGCGGCTGTATATATGGCATACATTGCGCTATATAAAGTATATGGCACATAGGGCACACACTGCGGCTGTATATATGGCATACTGCGCTATATAGAGTATATGGCACATAGGGCACACACTGCGGCTGTATATTTGGCACACTGCGCTATATAGAGTATATGGCACATAGGGCACACACTGCAGCTGTATATATGGCACACATTGCGCTATATAGAGTATATGGCACATAGGGCACACACTGCAGCTGTATATATGGCACACACTGCGCTATATAGAGTATATGGCACATAGGGCACACACTGCGGCTGTATATATGGCACACATTGCGCTATATAGAGTATATGGCACATACGGCACACACTGCAGCTGTATATATGGCACACTGCGCTATATAGAGTATATGGCACATAAGGCAGACATTGCGGCTGTATATATGGCACACATTGCGCTATATAGAGTATATGGCACATACGGCACACACTGCAGCTGTATATATGGCACACTGCGCTATATAGAGTATATGGCACATACGGCACACACTGCAGCTGTATATATGGCACACTGCGCTATATAGAGTATTTGGCACATAGGGCACACACTGCGGCTGTATATATGGCACACATTGCGCTATATAGAGTATATGGCACATACGGCACACACTGCGGCTGTATATATGGCACACACTGCGCTATATAGAGTATATGGCACATAAGGCACACATTGCGGCTGTATATATGGCACACCCTGCGCTATATAAAGTATATGGCACAAAGGGCACACACTGCGGCGGTATATATGGCACACATTGCGTTATATAGAGTATGTGGCACATAGGGCACACACTGCGGCTGTATATATGGCATACACTGTGCTATATAGAGTATATGGCACATAGGGCACACATTGCGGCTGTATATATGGCACACATTGCGCTGTATAAAGTATATGGCACATAGGGCACACACTGTGGCTGTATATATGGCACACACTGCGCTATATAGAGTATATGGCACATAGGGCAAACATTGCGGCTGTATATATGGCACACATTGCGCTATATAAAGTATATGGCACATAGGGCACACACTGCGGCGGTATATATGGCACACCCTGCGCTATATAAAGTATATGGCACATAGGGCACATACTGCGGCTGTATATATGGCACACATTGCGCTATATAGAGTATATGGCACATACGGCACACACTGCAGCTGTATATATGGCATACACTGCGCTATATAGAGTATATGGCACATAGGGCACACACTGCGGCTGTATATATGGCGCACACTGCGCTATATAAAGTATATGGCACATAGGGCACACACTGCAGCTGTATATATGGCACACACTGCGCTATATAGAGTATATGGCACATAGGGCACACACTGCGGCTGTATATATGGCATACATTGCGCTATATAAAGTATATGGCACATATGGCACACACTGCGGCTGTATATATGGCACACATTGCGCTATATAGAGTATTTGGCACATAGTGCACACACTGCGGTTGTATATATGGCACACTGCGCTATATAGAGTATATGACACATAGGGCACACACTGCGCTACATAGGGTATATGGCACATAGGGCACATACTGCGGCTGTATATATGGTACACATTGCGCTATATAAAGTATATGGCACATAGGGCACACACTGCGGCTGTATATATGGCACACATTGCGCTATATAGAGTATATGGCACATAGGGCACACACTGCAGCTGTATATATGGCACACTGCGCTATATAGAGTATATGGCACATAGGGCACACACTGCGCTATATAGGGTATATGGCACATAGGGCACACATTGCGACTGTATATATTGCACACATTGCGCTATATAGAGTATATCGCACACACTGCGGCTGTGTATATGGCACACATTGCGCTATATAGAGTATATGGTACATAGGGCACACACTGCAGCTGTATATGTGGCACACTGCGCTATATAGAGTATATGGCACATAGGGCACACACTGCGCTATATAGAGTATATGGCACATAGGGCACACACTGCGGCTGTATATATGGCACACATTGCGCTATATAGACTATATGGCACATAGGGCACACATTGCGCTATATAGAGTATATGGCACATAGGGCACACACTACGCTATATAGAGTATATGGCACATAGGGCACACACTGCGGCTGTATATATGGCACACTGCGCTATATAGAGTATATAGCACATAGGGCACACACTGCGGCTGTATATATGGCACACATTGCGCTATATAGAGTATATGGCACATAGGGCACACACTGCGGCTGTATATATGGCACACTGCGCTATATAGAGTATATGGCACATAGGGCGCACATTGCGCTATATAGAGTATATGGCATATAGGGCACACACTGCGGCTGTATATATGGCACACTGCGCTATATAGAGTATATGGCACATAGGGCACACACTGCGGCTGTATATATGGCACACATTGCGCTATATAGAGTATATGGCACATAGGGCACACACTGCGGCTGTATATATGGCACACTGCGCTATATAGAGTATATGGCACATATGGCACACACTGCGCTATATAGAGTATATGGCACATAGGGCACACACTGCGGCTGTATATATGGCACACTGCGCTATATAGAGTATATGGCACATATGGCACACACTGCGCTATATAGAGTATATGGCACATAGGGCACATACTGCGGCTGTATATATGGCACTCTGCGCTTTATAGAGTATATGGCACACACTGCGGCTGTATATATGGCACACTGCGCTATATAGATTATATGGCACATAGGGCACACACTGCGCTATATAGGGTATATGGCACATAGGGCACACACTGCGGCTGTATATATGGCACACTGCTCTATATAGAGTATATGGCACACACAGCGGCTGTATATATGGCACACTGCTCTATATAGAGTATATGGCACACACTGCGGCTGTATATATGGCACACTGCGCTATATAGAGTATATGGCACATAGGGCACACACTGCGCTATATAGAGTATATGGCACATGGGGCACATACTGCGGCTGTATATATGGCACACATTGCGCTATATAGAGTTTATGGCATATAGGGCACACACTGCGGCTGTATATATAGCACACTGCGCTATATAGAGTATATGGCACATAGGGCACACACTGCGCTATATAGAGTATATGGCACATAGGGCACACACTGCGGCTGTATATATGGCACACATTGCGCTATATAGAGTATATGGCATATAGGGCACACACTGCGGCTGTATATATGGCACACTGCGCTATATAGAGTATATGGCACACACTGCGCTATATAGAGTATATGGCACATAGGGCACAAACTGCGGCTGTATATATGGCACACATTGCGCTATATAAAGTATAGGGCACACACTGCGGCTGTATATATGGCACACATTGCGCTATGTAAAGTATATGGCACATAGGGCACACACTGCGGCTGTATATATGGCACACATTGCACTATATAGAGTATATGGCACATAGGGCACACACTGCGGCTGTATATATGGCACACATTGCGCTATATAGAGTATATGGCACATAGGGCACACATTGCGCTATATAGAGTATATGGCACATATGGCACACTGCGCTATATAGAGTATATGGCACATAGGGAACACACTGCAGCTGTATATATGGCACACACTGCGCTATATAGAGTATATGGCACATAGGGCACACACTGCGGCTGTATATATGGCACACATTGCGCTATATAGAGTATATGGCACATAGGGCACACACTGCGGCTGTATATATGGCACACTGCGCTATATAGAGTATATGGCACATAGGGCACACACTGCGCTATATAGGGTATATGGCACATAGGGCACACACTGCGGCTGTATATATGGCACACTGCTCTATATAGAGTATATGGCACACACTGCGGCTGTATATATGGCACACTGCGCTATATAGAGTACATGGCACATAGGGCACACACTGCGGCGGTATATATGGCACACACAGCGCTATATAGAGTATATGGCACATAGGGCGCACAGTGCGGCTGTATATATGGCACTCTGCGCTATATAGAGTATATGGCACACACTGCGGCTGTATATATGGCACACTGCACTATGTAGAGTATATGGCACATAGGGCACACACTGCGCAATATAGAGTATATGGCACATAGGGCACATACTGCGGCTGTATATATGGCACACATTGCGCTATATAGAGTATATGGAATATAGGGCACACACTGCGGCTGTATATATGGCACACATTGCGCTATATAGAGTATATGGCACATAGGGCACACTGCGGCTGTATATATGGCACACATTGCGCTATATAGAGTATATGGCACACATTGCGCTATATAGAGTATATGGCACATAGGGCACACACTGCGCTATATAGAGTATATGGCACACATTGCGCTATATAGAGTATATGGCACATAGGGCACACACTGCGGCTGTATATATGGCACACTGAGCTATATAGAGTATATGCCACATAGGGCACACACTGCGCTATATAGGGTATATGGCACATAGGGCACACACTGCGGCTGTATATATGGCACACTGCTCTATATAGAGTATATGGCACACACTGCGACTGTATATATGGCACACTGCGCTATATAGAGTATATGGCACATAGGGCACACACTGCGCTATATAGTGTATATGGCACATAGGGCACACACTGCGGCTGTATATATGGCACACATTGCACTATATAGAGTATATGGCACATAGGGCACACACGGCGGCTGTATATATGGCACACTGCGCTATATAGAGTATATGGCAAATAGGGCACACACTGCGCTATATAGAGTATATGGCACATAGGGCACACACTGCGCTATATAGGGTATATGGCACATAGGGCACACTGCGGCTCTATATATGGCACACACTGCTCTATATACAGTATATGGCACACACTGCGACTGTATATATGGCACACTGCGCTATATAGAGTATAGGGCACACACTGCGCTATATAGAGTATATGGCACATAGGGCACATACTGCGGCTGTTTATATGGCACACATTGCGCTATATAGAGTATATGGCATATAGGGCACACACTGCGGCTTTATATATGGCACACTGCGCTATATAGAGTATATGGCACATAGGGCACACACTGCGCTATATAGAGTATATGGCACATATGGCACACACTGCGCTATATAGAGTATATGGCACATATGGCACACACTGCGCTATATAGAGTATATGGCACATATGGCACACACTGCGCTATATAGAGTATATGGCACATAGGGCACACACTGCGGCTGTATATATGGCACACATTGCACTATATAGAGTATATGGGACATAGGGCACACACGGCGGCTGTATATATGGCAGACATTGCGCTATATAGAGTATATGGCACACACTGCGGCTGTATATATGGCACACTGCGCTATATAGAGTATATGGCACATAGGGCACACACTGCGCTATATAGAGTATATGGCACATAGGGCACACACTGCGCTATATAGGGTATATGGCACATAGGGCACACACTGCGGCTGTATATATGGCACACTGCTCTATATAGAGTATATGGCACACACTGCGGCTGTATATATGGCACACTGCGCTATATAGAGTATATGGCACATAGGGCACACACTGCGGCTGTATATATGGCACACATTGCGCTATATAGAGTATATGGCATATAGGGCACACTCTGCGGCTGTATATATGGCACACTGCGCTATATAGAGTATATGGCACATAGGGCACACACTGCGCTATATAGAGTATATGGCACATAGGGCACACATTGCGCTATATAGAGTATATGGCATATAGGGCACACTCTGCGGCTGTATATATGGCACACTGCGCTATATAGAGTATATGGCACATATGACACACACTGCGCTATATAGAGTATATGGCAAATAGGACACACACTGCGGCTGTATACATGGCACACTGCGCTATATAGAGTATATGGCACATAGGGCACACAGTGCGGCTGTATATATGGCATACTGCGCTATATAGAGTATATGGCACATAGGGCACACACTACGCTATATAGAGTATATGGCAAATAGGACACACACTGCGGCTGTATACATGGCACACTGCGCTATATAGAGTATATGGCACATAGAGCACACACTGCGGCTGTATATATGGCACACTGCGCTATATAGAGTATATGGCACATAGGGCACACACTACGCTATATAGAGTATATGGCACATAGGGCACACACTGCGGCTGTATATATGGCACACTGCGCTATATAGAGTATATGGCACATAGGGCACACACTGCGCTATATAGGGTATATGGCACATAGGGCACACACTGCGGCTGTATATATGGCACTCTGCGCTATATAGAGTATATGGCACATAGGGCACACACTGCTGCTGTATATATGGCACACACTGCGCTATATAGAGTATATGGCACATAGGGCACACACTGCGGCTGTATATATGGCACACACTGCGCTATATAGACTATATGTCACATAGGTCACACACTGCGCTATATAATGTATATGGCACATAGGGCACACACTGCGGCTGTATATATGGCACACATTGCGCTATATAAAGTATATGGCACATAGGGCACACAGTGCGGCGGTATATATGGCACACCCTGCGCTATATAAAGTATAGGGCACATACTGCGGCTGTATATATGGCACACATTGCGCTATATAGTTTATATGGCACAAAGGGCACACATTGCGCTATATAGAGTATTTGGCAGATAGGGCACACACTGCGGCTGTATATATGGCACACATTGCGCTATATAAAGTATATGGCACATAGGGCACACACTGCGGCTGTATATATGGCACACACTGCGCTATATAGAGTATATGGCACATAGGGCACACACTGCGCCTGTATATATGGCACACATTGCGCTATATAGTTTATATGGCACAAAGGGCACACATTGCGCTATATAGAGTATTTGGCAGATAGGGCACACACTGCGGCTGTATATATGGCACACATTGCGCTATATAAAGTATATGGCACATAGGGCACATACTGCGGCTGTATATATGGCACACATTGCGCTATATAGAGTATATGGCACATAGGGCACACACTGCGCCTGTATATATGGCACACACTGCGCTATATAGAGTATATGGCACATAGGGCACACACTGCGGCTGTATATATGGCACACACTGCGCTATATAGAGTATTTGGCACATAGGGCACACACTGCGGCTGTATATATGGCATACATTGCGCTATATAGAGTATATGGGACATAGGGCACACACTGCGGCTGTATATATGGCATACATTGCGCTATATAGAGTATATGGCACATAGGACAACACTGCGGCTGTATATATGGCACACATTGCGCTATATAGAGTATTTGGCACATAGGGCACACACTGCGGCTGTATATATGGCACACATTGCGCTATATAAAGTATATAGCACATAGGGCACACACTGCGGCTGTATATATGGCACACTATGCGCTATATAGAGTATTTGGCACATAGGGCACACACTGCGGCTGTATATATGGCATACTGCGCTATATAGAGTATATGGCACATAGGGCACACACTGCGGCTGTATATATGGCACACTGCGCTATATAGAGTATATGGCACATAGGGCACAAACTACGGCTGTATATATGGCACACATTGCGCTATATAGAGTATATAGCACATAGGGCACACACTGCGGCTGTATATATGGCATACATTGCGCTATATAAAGTATATGGCACATAGGGCACACACTGCGCTATATAGAGTATATGGCACATAGGGCACACACTGCGCTATATAGAGTATATGGCACATAGGGCACACACTGCGCCTGTATATATGCACACATTTCGCTATATAGAGTATATGGCACATAGGGCACACACTGCGGCTGTATATATGGCACACACTGCGCTATATAGAGTATATGGCACATAGGGCACACACTGCGGCTGTATATTTGGCACACATTGCGCTATATAGTTTATATGGCACAAAGGGCACACATTGCGCTATACAGAGTATTTGGCACATAGGGCACACACTGCGGCTGTATATATGGCATACATTGCGCTATATAAAGTATATGGCACATAGCGCACACACTGCAGCTGTATATATGGCATACATTGCGCTATATAGAGTATTTGGCACATAGGGCACACACTGCGGCTGTATATATGGCATACATTGCGCTATATAGAGTATATGGCACATAGGGCACACACTGCGCTATATAGAGTATATGGCACATAGGGCACACACTGCGCTATATAGAGTATATGGCACATAGGGCACACACTGTGGCTGTATATATGGCGCACACTGCGCTATATAGAGTATATGGCACATAGGGCACACACTGCGACTGTATATATAGCACATGGGGCACACACTGCGACTGTATATATAGCACATAGGGCACACACTGCGCTATATAGAGTATATGGCACACATTGCGCTATATAGAGTATATGGCACATAGGGCACACACTGCGGCTGTATATATGGCACACATTGCGCTATATAAAGTATATGGCACATAGGGCACACACTGCGACTGTATATATAGCACATGGGGCACACACTGCGACTGTATATATAGCACATAGGGCACACACTGCGCTATATAGAGTATATGGCACACATTGCGCTATATAGAGTATATGGCACATAGGGCACACACTGCGGCTGTATATATGGCACACATTGCGCTATATAAAGTATATGGCACATAGGGCACACACTGCGGCTGTATATATGGCACACATTGCGCTATATAGAGTATTTGGCACATAGGGCACACACTGCGGCTGTATATATGGCATACTGCGCTATATAGAGTATATGGCACATAGGGCACACACTGCGGCTGTATATATGGCACACTGCGCTATATAGAGTATATGGCACATAGGGCACAAACTGCGGCTGTACATATGGCACACATTGCGCTATATAGAGTATATGGCACATAGGGCACACACTGCGGCTGTATATATGGCATACATTGCACTATATAGAGTATATGGCACATAGGGCACACACTGCGGCTGTATATATGGCATACATTGCGCTATATAGAGTATTTGGCACATAGGGCACACACTGCGGCTGTATATATGGCATACATTGCGCTATATAAAGAATATGGCACATAGGGCACACACTGCGGCTGTATATATGGCACACATTGCGCTATATAGAGTATTTGGCACATAGGGCACACACTGCGGCTGTATATATGGCATACATTGCGCTATATAAAGTATATGGCACATAGGGCACACACTGCGGCTGTATATATGGCATACATTGCGCTATATAGAGTATTTGGCACATAGGGCACACACTGCGGCTGTATATATGGCACACATTGTGCTATATAGAGTATTTGGCACATAGGGCACACACTGCAGCTGTATATATGGCATACATTGCGCTATATAAAGTATATGGCACATAGGGCACACACTGCGCTATATAGAGTATATGGCACATAGGGCACACACTGCGCCTGTATATATGCACACATTTCGCTATATAGAGTATATGGCACATAGGGCACACAATGCGGCTGTATATATGGCACACACTGCGCTATATAGAGTATATGGCACATAGGGCACACACTGCGGCTGTATATATGGCACACACTGCGCTATATAGAGTATATGGCACATAGGGCACACACTGCGGCTGTATATATGGCACATAGGGCACACACTGCGGCTGTATATAGGTCACATTGGGCACGCACTGCACTATATAAAGTATATGGCACATAGAGCACACACTGCGGCTGTATATAGGGCATATTGGGCACACACTGCGCTATATAGAGTATATGGCACATAGGGCACACACTGCGCTTTATACAGTATATGGCATATAGGGCACACACTGCAGCTGTATATATGGCACATTGGGCACACATTGCGGCTGTATATAGGGCACATTGGGCACACACTGCGCTGTATACAGTATATGCACATAGGGCACACACTGCGGCTGTATATATGGCACACACTGCGCTATATAGAGTAGATGGCACATTGGGCACACACTGCGGCGGTATATATGGCACACATTGCGCTATATAGAGTATATGGCACACATTGTGCTATATAGAGTATATGGCACATAGGGCACACACTGCGGCTGTATATATGGCACACACTGCGCTATATAGAGTACATGGCACATAGGGCACACACTGCGGCTGTATATATGGCATACATTGCGCTAAATAGAGTACATGGCACATAGGGCACACACTGCGGCTGTATATATGGCACAAAGGGCACACACTGCGCTATATAGAGTATATGGCACGTAGGGCACACACTGCGGCTGTATATATGGCACACTGCTCTATATAGAGTATATGGCACACACTGCGGCTGTATATATGGCACACTGCGCTATATAGAGTATATGGCACATAGGGCACACACTGCGCTATATAGGGTATATGGCACATGGGGCACACACTGCGGCTGTATATATGGCACACTGCTCTATATAGAGTATATGGCACACACTGCGGCTTTATATATGGCACACTGCGCTATATAGAGTATATGGCACATAGGGCACACACTGCGGCGGTATATATGGCACACACTGCGCTATATAGAGTATATGGCACATAGGGCACACAGTGCGGCTGTATATATGGCACTCTGCGCTATATAGAGTATATGGCACATAGGGCACACACTGCGGCTGTATATATGGCACACACTGCGCTATATAGACTATATGTCACGTAGGTCACACACTGCGGCTGTATATATGACACACTGCGCTATATAGAGTATATGGCACAAAGGGCACACACTGCGCTATATAATGTATATGGCACATAGGGTACACACTGCGGCTGTATATATGGCACACATTGCGCTATATAGTTTATATGGCACAAAGGGCACACATTGCGCTATATAGAGTATTTGGCACATAGGGCACACACTGCGGCTGTATATATGGCATACATTGCGCTATATAAAGTATATGGCACATAGGGCACACACTGCGGCTGTATATATGGCACACTGCGCTATATAGAGTATTTGGCACATAGGGCACACACTGCGGCTGTATATATGGCACACTGCGCTATATAGAGTATTTGGCACATAGGGCACACACTGCGGTTGTATATATGGCATACATTGCGCTATATAGAGTATATGGCACATAGGGCACACACTGCGGCTGTATATATGGCATACTGCGCTATATAGAGTATATGGCACATAGGGCACACACTGCGGCTGTATATATGGCACACTGCGCTATATAGAGTATATGGCACATAGGGCACAAACTGCGGCTGTATATATGGCACACATTGCGCTATATAGAGTATATGGCACATAGGGCACACACTGCGCTATATAGAGTATATGGCACATAGGGCACACACTGCGGCTGTATATATGGCATACATTGCACTATATAGAGTATCTGGCACATAGGGCACACACTGCGGCTGTATATATGGCAGACATTACGCTATATAGAGTATATGGCACATAGGGCACACACTGCGCTATATAAAGTATATGGCACATAGGGCACACACTGCGGCTGTATATATGGCACATAGGGCATACACTGCGGCTGTATATAGGGCACATTGGGCACACACTGCGCTATATACAGTATATGGCACATTGGGCACACACTGCGGCTGTATATATGGCACACTGCTCTATATAGAGTATATGGCACATAGGGCACATACTGCGGCTGTATATATGGCACACTGCTCTATATAGAGTATATGGCACATAGGGCACACACTGCAGCTGTATATATGGCACATTGGGCACACATTGCGGCTGTATATAGGGCACATTGGGCACACACTGCGCTATATACAGTATATGGCACATTGGGCACACACTGCGGCTGTATATATGGCACACACTGCGATATATAGAGTAGATGGCACATAGGGCACACACTGCGGCTGTATATATGGCACACACTGCGCTATATAGAGTACATGGCACATAGGGCACACCTTGCGGCAGTATATATGGCACACATTGCGTCATATAGAGTATATGGCACATAGGGCTCACATTGCGGCTGTATATATGGCACACATGGCGCTATATAGAGTACATGGCACATAGGGCACACACTGTGGCAGTATATATGGCACACATTGCGCTATATAGAGTATATGGCACATAGGGCACACACTGTGGCTGTATATATGGCACACACTGCGATATATAGAGTAGATGGCACATAGGGCACACACTGCGGCTGTATATATGGCACACACTGCGCTATATAGAGTACATGGCACATAGGGCACACCTTGCGGCAGTATATATGGCACACATTGCGTCATATAGAGTATATGGCACATAGGGCTCACATTGCGGCTGTATATATGGCACACATGGCGCTATATAGAGTACATGGCACATAGGGCACACACTGTGGCAGTATATATGGCACACATTGCGCTATATAGAGTATATGGCACATAGGGCACACACTGCGGCTGTATATACGGCACACTGCGCTATATAGAGTATATGGCACATAGGGCTCACAGTGCGGCTGTATATATGGCACACCCTGCGCTATATAGAGTATATGGCACATAGGGCACACACTGCGGCTGTATATATGGCACACACTGCGCTATATAGAGTATATGGCACATAGGGCACACACTGCGGCTGTATATATGGCACACATTGCGCTATATAGAGTATATGGCACATAGGGCACACACTGCAGCTGTATATATGGCACACATTGCGCTGTATAGAGTATATGGCACATAGGGCACACACTGCAGCTGTATATATGGCACACATTGCGCTATATAGAGTATATGGCACATAGGGCACACACTGCGGCTGTATTTATGGCACACACTGCGCTATATAGAGTACATGGCACATAGGGCACACACTGCGGCTGTATATATGGCACACATTGCACTATATAGAGTATATGGCACATAGGGCACACACTGCGGCTGTATATATGGCGCACATTGCGCTATATAAAGTATATGGCACATAGGGCACACACTACGGCTGTATATATGGCACACACTGCGCTATGTAGAGTAGATGGCACATAGGACACACACTGCGGCTGTATATATGGCACACACTGCGCTATATAGAGTACATGGCACATAGGGCACACCTTGCGGCTGTATATATGGCACACATTGCGTCATATAGAGTATATGGCACATAGGGCACACACTGCGGCTGTATATATGGCATACACTGCGCTATATAGAGTATATGGCACATAGGGCACACACTGTGGCTGTATATATGGCACACATTGCGCTATATAGAGTATATGGCACATAGGGCACACAATGCGGCTGTATATATGGCATACATTGCGCTAAATAGAGTACATGGCACATAGGGCACACACTGCGGCTGTATATATGGCACAAAGGGCACACACTGCGGCTGTATATATGGCACACACTGCGCTATATAGAGTATATGGCACGTAGGGCACACACTGCGGCTGTATATATGGCACACTGCTCTATATAGAGTATATGGCACACACTGCGGCTGTATATATGGCACACTGCGCTATATAGAGTATATGGCACATAGGGCACACACTGCGCTATATAGGGTATATGGCACATGGGGCACACACTGCGGCTGTATATATGGCACACTGCTCTATATAGAGTATATGGCACACACTGCGGCTTTATATATGGCACACTGCGCTATATAGAGTATATGGCACATAGGGCACACACTGCGGCGGTATATATGGCACACACTGCGCTATATAGAGTATATGGCACATAGGGCACACAGTGCGGCTGTATATATGGCACTCTGCGCTATATAGAGTATATGGCACATAGGGCACACACTGCGGCTGTATATATGGCACACACTGCGCTATATAGACTATATGTCACGTAGGTCACACACTGCGGCTGTATATATGGCACACTGCGCTATATAGAGTATATGGCACAAAGGGCACACACTGCGCTATATAATGTATATGGCACATAGGGTACACACTGCGGCTGTATATATGGCACACATTGCGCTATATAAAGTATATGGCACATAGGGCACACACTGCGGCGGTATATATGGCACACCCTGCGCTATATAAAGTATATGGCACATAGGGCACATACTTCGGCTGTATATATGGCACACATTGCGCTATATAGTTTATATGGCACAAAGGGCACACATTGCGCTATATAGAGTATTTGGCACATAGGGCACACACTGCGGCTGTATATATGGCATACATTGCGCTATATAAAGTATATGGCACATAGGGCACACACTGCGGCTGTATATATGGCACACTGCGCTATATAGAGTATTTGGCACATAGGGCACACACTGCGGCTGTATATATGGCACACTGCGCTATATAGAGTATTTGGCACATAGGGCACACACTGCGGTTGTATATATGGCATACATTGCGCTATATAGAGTATATGGCACATAGTGCACACACTGCGGCTGTATATATGGCATACATTGTGCTATATAGAGTATATGGCACATAGGGCACACACTGCGGCTGTATATATGGCACACATTGCGCTATATAGAGTACATGGCACATAGGGCACACACTGCGGCTGTATATATGGCACACATTGCGCTATATAAAGTATATGGCACATAGGGCACACACTGCAGCTGTATATATGGCATACATTGCGCTATATAGAGTATTTGGCACATAGGGCACACACTGCGGCTGTATATATGGCATACATTGCGCTATATAAAGTATATGGCACATAGGGCACACACTGCGGCTGTATATATGGCACACATTGCGCTATATAGAGTATATGGCACATAGGGCACACACTGCGGCTGTTTATATGGCACACACTGCGCTGTATAGAGTATATGGCACATAGGGCACACACTGCGGCTGTATATATGGCACACATTGCGCTATATAGAGTATTTGGCACATAGGGCACACACTGCGGCTGTATATATGGCATACTGCGCTATATAGAGTATATGGCACATAGGGCACACACTGCGGCTGTATATATGGCACACTGCGCTATATAGAGTATATGGCACATAGGGCACAAACTGCGGCTGTATATATGGCACACATTGCGCTATATAGAGTATATGGCACATAGGGCACACACTGCGCTATATAGAGTATATGGCACATAGGGCACACACTGCGGCTGTATATATGGCATACATTGCACTATATAGAGTATCTGGCACATAGGGCACACACTGCGGCTGTATATATGGCAGACATTGCGCTATATAGAGTATATGGCACATAGGGCACACACTGCGCTATATAAAGTATATGGCACATAGGGCACACACTGCGGCTGTATATATGGCACATAGGGCATACACTGCGGCTGTATATAGGGCACATTGGGCACACACTGCGCTATATACAGTATATGGCACATTGGGCACACACTGCGGCTGTATATATGGCACACTGCTCTATATAGAGTATATGGCACATAGGGCACATACTGCGGCTGTATATATGGCACACTGCTCTATATAGAGTATATGGCACATAGGGCACACACTGCAGCTGTATATATGGCACATTGGGCACACATTGCGGCTGTATATAGGGCACATTGGGCACACACTGCGCTATATACAGTATATGGCACATTGGGCACACACTGCGGCTGTATATATGGCACACACTGCGATATATAGAGTAGATGGCACATAGGGCACACACTGCGGCTGTATATATGGCACACACTGCGCTATATAGAGTACATGGCACATAGGGCACACCTTGCGGCAGTATATATGGCACACATTGCGTCATATAGAGTATATGGCACATAGGGCTCACATTGCGGCTGTATATATGGCACACATGGCGCTATATAGAGTACATGGCACATAGGACAGACACTGTGGCAGTATATATGGCACACATTGCGCTATATAGAGTATATGGCACATAGGGCACACACTGTGGCTGTATATACGGCACACTGCGCTATATAGAGTATATGGCACATAGGGCTCACAGTGCGGCTGTATATATGGCACACCCTGCGCTATATAGAGTATATGGCACATAGGGCACACACTGCAGCTGTATATATGGCACACATTGCGCTGTATAGAGTATATGGCACATAGGGCACACACTGCAGCTGTATATATGGCACACATTGCGCTATATAGAGTATATGGCACATAGGGCACACACTGCGGCTGTATATATGGCACACACTGCACTATATAGAGTACATGGCACATAGGGCACACACTGCGGCTGTATATATGGCACACACTGCGCTATATAGAGTATATGGCACATAGGGCACACACTGCGGCTGTATATATGGCACACATTGCGCTATATAGAGTATATGGCACATAGGGCACACACTGCAGCTGTATATATGGCACACATTGCGCTGTATAGAGTATATGGCACATAGGGCACACACTGCAGCTGTATATATGGCACACATTGCGCTATATAGAGTATATGGCACATAGGGCACACACTGCGGCTGTATATATGGCACACACTGCGCTATATAGAGTACATGGCACATAGGGCACACACTGCGGCTGTATATATGGCACACATTGCACTATATAGAGTATATGGCACATAGGGCACACACTGCGGCTGTATATATGGCGCACATTGCGCTATATAAAGTATATGGCACATAGGGCACACACTACGGCTGTATATATGGAACACATTGCGCTATATAGAGTAGATGGCACATAGGACACACACTGCGGCTGTATATATGGCACACACTGCGCTATATAGAGTACATGGCACATAGGGCACACCTTGCGGCTGTATATATGGCACACATTGCGTCATATAGAGTATATGGCACATAGGGCACACACTGCGGCTGTATATATGGCATACACTGCGCTATATAGAGTATATGGCACATAGGGCACACACTGTGGCTGTATATATGGCACACATTGCGCTATATAGAGTATATGGCACATAGGGCACACACTGCGGCTGTATATATGGCACACACTGCGCTTTATAGAGTACATGGCACATAGGGCACACACTCCGGCTGTATATATGGCACACTGCGCTATATAAAGTATATGGCACATAGGGCACACACTGTGGCTGTATATATGGCACACACTGCGCTTTATAGAGTACATGGCACATAGGGCACACACTTCAGCTGTATATATGGCACACATTGCGCTATATAGAGTACATGGCACATAGGGCACACACTGCGGCTGTATATATGGCACACACTGCGCTTTATAGAGTACATGGCACATAGGGCACACACTGCGGCTGTATATATGGCACACTGCGCTATATAAAGTATATGGCACATAGGGCACACACTGCGCTATATAGAGTATATGGCACATAGGGCACACACTGCGGCTGTATATATGGCACATAGGGCACACACTGCACTATATAAAGTATATGGCACATAGAGCACACACTGCGGCTGTATATAGGGCATATTGGGCACACACTGCGCTATATAGAGTATATGGCACATAGCGCACACACTGCGCTTTATACAGTATATGGCATATAGGGCACACACTGCAGCTGTATATATGGCACGTTGGGCACACATTGCGGCTGTATATAGGGCACATTGGGCACACACTGCGCTGTATACAGTATATGGCACATAGGGCACACACTGCGGCTGTATATATGGCACACACTGCGCTATATAGAGTAGATGGCACATTGGGCACACACTGCGCTATATACAGTATATGGCACATAGCGCACACACTGCGCTTTATACAGTATATGGCATATAGGGCACACACTGCAGCTGTATATATGGCACGTTGGGCACACATTGCGGCTGTATATAGGGCACATTGGGCACACACTGCACTGTATACAGTATATGGCACATAGGGCACACACTGCGGCTGTATATATGGCACACACTGCGCTATATAGAGTAGATGGCACATTGGGCACACACTGCGGCGGTATATATGGCACACATTGCGCTATATAGAGTATATGGCACACATTGCGCTATATAGAGTATATGGCACATAGCGCACACACTGCGGCTGTCTATATGGCACACACTGCGCTATATAGAGTACATGGCACATAGAGCACACCTTGCGGCGGTATATATGGCACACATTGCGTCATATAGAGTATATGGCACATAGGGCACACATTGCGCTATATAGAGTATATGGCACATAGGGCACACACTGCGGCTGTATATATGGCACACATTGCGCTATATAGAGTACAGGGCACATAGGGCACACACTGCGGCTGTATATATGGCACACACTGCGCTATATAGAGTATATGGCACATAGGGCACACACTGCTGCTGTATATATGGCACACACTGCGCTATATAGAGTATATGGCACATAGGGCACACACTGCAGCTGTATATATGGCACACATTGCGCTATATAGAGTATATGGCACATAGGGCACAAACTGCGGCTGTATATATGGCATACATTGCGCTATATAGAGTATATGGCACATAGGGCACACACTGCAGCTGTATATACTTCACACACTGCGCTATATAGAGTATATGGCACATAGGGCACACACTGCGGCTGTATATATGGCACACTGCGCTATATAAAGTATATGGCACATAGGGCACACACTGCGGCGGTATATATGGCACACATTGCGCTATATAGAGTATATAGCACATAGGTCACACACTGCGGCTGTATATATGGCACACTGTGCTATATAGAGTATATGGCACATAGGGCACACACTGCGGCTGTATATAGGTCACATTATATAGTGCAGTGCGTGCCCAAAGTATATGGCACATAGAGCACACACTGCGGCTGTATATAGGGCATATTGGGCACACACTGCGCTATATAGAGTATATGGCACATAGGGCACACACTGCGCTATATACAGTATATGGCACATAGGGCACACACTGCGCTTTATACAGTATATGGCACATAGGGCACACACTGCGCTTTATACAGTATATGGCATATAGGGCGCACACTGCAGCTGTATATATGGCACGTTGGGCACACATTGCGGCTGTATATAGGGCACATTGGGCACACACTGCGCTGTATACAGTATATGGCACATAGGGCACACACTGCGGCTGTATATATGGCACACACTGCGCTATATAGAGTAGATGGCACATTGGGCACACACTGCGGCGGTATATATGGCACACATTGCGCTATATAGAGTGTATGGCACACATTGCGCTATATAGAGTATATGGCACATAGGGCACACACTGCGGCTGTATATATGGCACACATTGCGCTATATAGAGTACAGGGCACATAGGGCACACACTGCGGCTGTATATATGGCACACACTGTGCTGTATAGAGTACATGGCACATAGGGCACACACTGTGGCTGTATATATGGCACACACTGTGCTATATAGAGTATATGGCACATAGGGCACACACTGCGGCTGTATATATGGCACATAGGGCACACACTGCAGCTGTATATATGGCACACATTGCGCTATATAGAGTATATGGCACATAGGGCACAAACTGCGGCTGTATATATGGCATACATTGCGCTATATAGAGTATATGGCACATAGGGCACACACTGCGGCTGTATATATGGCACACATTGCGCTACATAGAGTATATGGCACATAGGGCACACACTGCGGCTGTATATATGGCACACATTGCGCTATATAAAGTATATGGCACATAGGGCACACACTGCGGCGGTATATATGGCACACATTGCGCTATATAGAGTATATGGCACACACTGCGCTATATAGAGTATATGGCACATAGGGCACACACTGCGGCTGTATATATGTCACACATTGCACTATATAAAGTATATGGCACATAGGGCACACACTGCGGCTGTATATATGGCACACACTGCGCTATATAGAGTATATGGCACATAGGGCACACACTGCGCTATATAAAGTATATGGCACATAGGGCACACACTGCGCTTTATACAGTATATGGCATATAGGGCACACACTGCGCTATATACAGTATATGGCACATAGGGCACACACTGCGCTTTATACAGTATATGGCATATAGGGCACACACTGCAGCTGTATGTATGGCACGTTGGGCACACATTGCGGCTGTATATAGGGCACATTGGGCACACACTGCGCTGTATACAGTAGATGGCACATAGGGCACACACTGCGGCTATATATATGGCAAATAGGGCACACACTGCGGCTGTATATATGGCACACACTGCGCTATATAGAGTACATGGCACATAGGGCACACACTGCGGCTGTATATATGGCACACATTGCGCTATATTGAGTATATGGCACATAGGGCACAAACTGCGGCTGTATATATGGCACACTGCGCTATATAGAGTACATGGCACATAGGGCACACACTGCGACTGTATATATGGCACACACTGTGCTGTATAGAGTACATGGCACATAGGGCACACACTGTGGCTGTATATATGGCACACACTGTGCTATATAAAGTATATGGCACATAGGGCACACACTGCGGCTGTATATATGGCACATAGGGCACACACTGCGGCTGTATATATGGCACACTGCGCTATATAGAGTATATGGCACATAGGGCACACACTGCGGCTGTATATATGGCACACACTGCGCTATATAGAGTATATGGCACATAGGGCACACACTGCGGCTGTATATATGGCACACACTGCGCTATATAGAGTATATGGCACATAGGGCACACACTGCGGCTGTATATATGGCACACACTGCGCTATATAGAGTATATGGCACATAGGGCACACAATGCAGCTGTATATATGGCACACATTGCGCTATATAGAGTATATGGCACATAGGGCACAAACTGCGGCTGTATATATGGCACACATTGCGCTATATAGAGTATATGGCACATAGGGCACACACTGCGGCGGTATATATGGCACACATTGCGCTATATAGAGTATATGGCACACATTGCGCTATATAGAGTATATGGCACATAGGGCACACACTGCGGCTGTATATATGGCACACTGCGCTATATAGAGTATATGGCACATAGGGCACACACTGCCGCTGTATATATGGCACACACTGCGCTATATAGAGTATATGGCAGATAGGGCACACACTGCGGCTGTATATATGGCACACACTGCGCTATATAAAGTATATGGCACATAGGGCACACACTGCGGCTGTATATATGGCAGACACTGCGCTATATAGAGTATATGGCACATAGGACATACACTGCGGCTGTATATATGGCACACTGCGCTACATAGAGTATATGGCACAAAGGGCACACACTGCGGCTGTATATATGGCACACATTGCACTATATAGAGTATATGGCAGATAGGGCACACACTGCGGCTGTATATATGGCACACACTGCGCTATATAAAGTATATGGCACATAGGGCACACACTGCGGCTGTATATATGGCACACACTGCGCTATATAGAGTATATGGCACATAGGGCACACACTGCGGCTGTATATATGGCTCATTGCGCTATATAAAGTATATGGCACATAGGGCACACACTGCGCTTTATACAGTATATGGCATATAGGGCACACACTGCGCTATATACAGTATATGGCACATAGGGCACACACTGCGCTTTATACAGTATATGGCATATAGGGCACACACTGCAGCTGTATATATGGCACGTTGGGCACACATTGCGGCTGTATATAGGGCACATTGGGCACACACTGCGCTGTATACAGTATATGGGACATAGGGCTCACACTGCGGCTGTATATATGGCACACACTGCGCTATATAGAGTATATGGCACACATTGCGCTATATAGAGTATATGGCACATAGGGCACACACTGCGGCTGTATATATGGCACACACTGCGCTATATAGAGTACATGGCACATAGGGCACACCTTGCGGCGGTATGTATGGCACACATTGCGTCATATAGAGTATATGGCACATAGGGCACACACTGCGGCTGTATATATGGCACACATTGCGCTATATAGAGTACATGGCACATAGGGCACACACTGCGGCTGTATATATGGCACACACTGCTGTATAGAGTACATGGCACATAGGGCACACACTGTGGCTGTATATATGGCACACACTGTGCTATATAGAGTATATGGCACATAGGGCACACACTGCGGCTGTATATATGGCACATAGGGCACACACTGCGGCTGTATATATGGCACACACTGCGCTATATAGAGTACATGGCACATAGGGCACACACTGCGGCTGTATATATGGCACACACTGCGCTATATAGAGTATATGGCACATAGGGCACACACTGCAGCTGTATATATGGCACACATTGCGCTATATAGAGTATATGGCACATAGGGCACACACTGCGGCTGTATATATGGCACACTGCGCTATATAAAGTATATGGCACATAGGGCACACACTGCGGCGGTATATATGGCACACATTGCGCTATATAGAGTATATGGCACACATTGCGCTATATAGAGTATATGGCACACACTGCGGCTGTATATATGGCACACTGCGCTATATAGAGTATATGGCACATAGGGCACACACTGCCGCTGTATATATGGCACACATTGCACTATATAGAGTATATGGCAGATAGGGCACACACTGCGGCTGTATATATGGCACACACTGCGCTATATAAAGTATATGGCACATAGGGCACATACTGCGGCTGTATATATGGCACACACTGCGCTATATAGAGTATATGGCACATACGGCACACACTGCGGCTGTATATATGTGGCACCCCAGGGGTCTGGTTTCCACAGTAACAAGCAATGTTATGTCTGAGAGCAGGTGGGAGGTCTCTTGGCCAGGGATCCTGTGCATGCCACACCTCCTGCCCAGTCTTGGGAGGGGAAGACCTTCCCCTATATAAACCCGGGGCTGAAGCAGGGTTAGTCAGTCAAGGAGAGTAGAGACAAGAAACAGTCACAGGAAGAAACAGCAGAAGCTCAGTGGGAGCAATACTACTACAAGTCAGGGGCTGGCAGCTGCAGAGCTCGCCCTGACTGAGAAGCTTTCTTACCGGACCCGGCGTCCGAGGCTGTGGGGACTAACTCTTACCCAGCAGCAGAAGCCGACCGGCAGGGGATTTCAGGTCCTCAGGCCCAGAAACCCGAAGGCACGGTCACACGCGTGGGACCAGCGCCGCCATCGTGGAGCGGAAGCCATTAGAAGGCCCCGAGTCACCGGCCATACGGGTGAGCACCACACGGTACACTCAGGGACGTGGGCTACTTATATCCGCTTCTAGCAAGGTAGCCAGAAGAGTACAGTCAGTTTGGGAGGCCTACAACTCCGCCTGGCCAGGGGAGATCCCATCTGCTCAAGGACTGACCAGGCCCCGTTCGCTAGCAAGTACTCCGGGAGGGTCTATCGTTGTTACCAGTAAAGACCCTGAATTACACCGCACCGTCTGAGTGGTTCCTGCTACCCTCATATTCCACGTCGGCTGCCCTGAGGCCATACCCCTCCCGTTGGGGGTTATACTATCACGCTGCACAATTCTACACCGGCCTCAGCGGTCTGCCCTGCAGCGGCAGCTCCATAGCTGCAAATCAACGGGTGGCGTAGTCGACACTCAAATAACATCTATCAAGACTGCCACACACTGAGTTGACTCCCTGGGCACGGACCGGGTCCCCGCCACTCGGAGACTACAACCCTCATCTGATCCGGTTCCGGGTAAGCCCCCGTGCGCGAGACGCTGCGCGACACAGCAGGCCCAGGGGCGCGTCAACTTTGGCGTAGTCGGCAGGATTTCGTGCCCGCAACCACCGGGTACTGCGTGCCTGAAAAAGAGACTTTTAAAACTTACCATCCGTGAAGTTTTCCCGCCATCGGTGAAGATTCCCGCCATCCGGCGCCATTTTCAGCCTTCTTCCCGCCATCTGTGAAGATTCCCGCCATCCGGCGCCATCTTCAGCCTTCTTCCCGCCATCCGTGGAGTTTTCCCGCCGTTGGACGCCATCTTGAGGACGCCGCGCGGGAAGAAGAGGGGCGTGGACTCCGAAAGCGCGCGAGAACTGAAGCCCCGCCTCACGTCCGGACGTTGCGTAAGGTCATGGAAGGAGCCCAGCAGACGCCGACGTCACCGGAGCGCGACGGAAGGTCCTCAACCCTGACGATCTACTGCGGAGCCGCGGCCTACGGAACAGGATCATCGCAAGGTAGGCCACGGTCCACTAGGGGGGAGGAAGATGTCGGATACGGAGGAGAGCTTCATTGCCTCAACCCCCGCCAGCGCCACCGCTGCTGCAGTTATGCCCTTCACCATGCCCTATATCCCGGGAGCAGCTTGGCTACCCCAGTACTCAGGGGAGTCACATACCCTGCATGACTTTAGAGAAAAGCTGGATAGCCTCTTCCAGGTGTACCCCCTCACAGAAGAGCAAAAAGTGAGCATCCTGGTGGCCCAACTAACCGGGGCAGCCAAAAGGGAAGTAAAATCCTGGCCACCTGGGAGGAAGACTGTCGCAGGGATACTAACCCGGCTGAAGGATACCTTTGATACCCGCACCTCAGCCGAGATTAAGCTTAGATTCTACGGGTGCAAGCAGCGAGCGCATGAGAGTATAAGGGACTATGCACTAAACCTACAAGAGGCCCTGAGGGCCATTAAGCAGACCGACCCTGATGGAGTGGGAAACGAGGACAGGCTGTTGACCGAACAATTTATAGAGGGACTATATTGTAATGCCCACCGAACCCAGTTGCGGGCAATGGCCTTACAGGATCCCCATCTGGGCTTTGCACAGTTCAAGGACAGAGCCATCCGGGTGCTCCGAGAACCGGCACCGGGTGGCGTTGTGACCCACAGGCGCCCAGCTATCACTTACCACCAGGAGGCGGCGCCCTTGTCGGCAGGGCCTGTGGGAGCTGATGCGCAGGCTTTGGACAATGACCCGGCTCCAGACCTACACCATCAGGTCCAAGAGCTAGCTAAGAGCGTTGCTGCGCTAACCCGAACTGTGCAGTCTTTACAGGTTTCCACCCCAGGGAAGATCCAGCTGGCATCCGGACCGGAGGACATCCCGTGGCGTCGACCAAGGAGGACCCCACCGGCCAGAGGAAGACCCAGTGACCGATACAGCGAAGACGGACGACCCATCTGCCGCCGCTGCAATCAACCCGGACATATGGCAAGGTACTGTTTTTTAAACGGGCACAACCTGGGGTAGAGGGCCAACCCCCAGGAAAAAGATCACCAGGCCCATCGAACTGGCGCGACAGATATGTGGGAGGACGTCCAGTCTTGCCTGTGGTACTGGATGGCATTCCCATGAGTGCCCTACTGGACACCGGGTCACAGGTCACCACCATCCCGTACGTGCTCTTTAAGCAGTACTGGAATGACTCGGATATTACCCGCTACCCTGACGACGACTTGAGTATCATCGCCAGCAATGGCCAGCCCGTGCCGCAGATCGGATTTAAAGAGGTGACCATCAAAATCGGTAGAGTCGAACTGGCAGCACAGGGACTGATCATTGTAGATATTGACAAACATGAGAGTCACCCAAAAATAACTCTAGGAACTAATGTAATTGAAAATTGTCTTGCAGAGGTGATTTTCCTTTTACAGCAGGTTGCCAAGAACGCCAGCTCCGGCGAGCAGCGGGTGCTCCAGAAAGAGATCCGGGCACTGATGCGACGGCAACAGGTGGAACTCTCCGGCGGTGAGATTGGTAGCGTAAGAATGTGTGATCCTTTTCCTATTGCCATGCCCCCAAAAAGTGAAATGATGATTTGGTGCCGGGCAGCTATTGGTCTGAGAGGTAGAGATTACCAGGCAATGGTAGAACCAGTTTACTCAGACAGTAGGCCCACCATCTTGACAGCACGGGGGGTGGTTAATGTACGCCATGGGAGGGTGCCCGTTCGCATAATCAATATCGGGAAGAGGGAAGTGTACCTGCCCCGGTATGCCACGCTAGCCAAATTATATACCATTAACCAAAATTCTATACAATCTGTGGAACCCTTGCCTCCATCTCACCCGGAGGAAGGTAACGGCTCTAAGAAAACAATGGAGGACTGGTGTCAGCAACTACATTTGGGTACTGACTCCACTCCCTCACATCAGAAACAGGGAGTCTATCGGGTGGTTCAAGAGTACGAGAGAGTGTTTAGTAAACACCCGTTAGACTTCGGGCGAGTCAAGGGGGTAGAACACCACATCCCCACGGGAGACCATCCTCCCATAAAAGAGAGGTATCGACCCGTACCCCCTGCACACTACCAACACGCCAAGGGGATGCTTAGAGACATGAAGGAGGCTGGGGTGATCAGGGATAGCTGTAGCCCCTGGGCAGCTCCACTAGTCTTAGTCAGAAAAAAAGACAACACCATGAGGATGTGTGTAGATTACCGGAAAATCAACCGTATCACACACAAGGATGCGTACCCCTTACCAAGGATAGAGGAGTCATTGGCTGCTTTAAGATCTGCTAACTTCTTCTCTACCTTGGATCTCACTAGCGGGTACTGGCAGGTTCCTGTAGCAGAGGCGGACCGGGAGAAGACCGCATTCACCACCCCGATGGGACTTAGCGAGTTCACCTGCATGCCGTTCGGACTCTGCAACGCACCAGGAACCTTCCAACGACTAATGGAGTGTTGTCTGGGCCACAGAAACTTCGAGACGGTCCTGTTGTACCTGGACGATGTCATCGTATATTCCAAGACGTATGAGGACCACCTGAAACACCTGGCGGAAGTGTTCGAAGCTCTGGCGAGTTACGGCCTAAAGGTGAAACCCTCCAAGTGTCACCTCCTGAAACCAAAGGTGCAGTACCTGGGACACGTGGTGAGCGCTGACGGAGTGGCTCCCGACCCTGATAAGATCACCGCAATTAAGGAATGGCCAAGCCCCTCCAGCGTAAAAGAAGTGCGGCAGTTCCTCGGGTTGGTAGGCTACTACCGAAGGTTTATTCCCGGTTTCACCAAAAAGGCAGCACCTATGCAGGACCTCCTGATAGGCCAGTCCCGGAAGGCCAAGAACCAGAAGCCGCCCTTCAAATGGGAGGAGCTGGAAGAAGAGTCCTTCCGCCAGCTGAAGATGGCCCTCACGGGGGACGAAATCCTGGCATACCCGGATTATAGCCAGCCCTTTATCCTCTACACCGACGCCAGTAACATCGGGCTAGGAGCCGTACTGTCCCAGATCCAGCAGGGGAAGGAACGAGTAATCGCCTACGCCAGCCGAAAGCTGCGACCCACCGAAAGGAACCCCGAGAATTACAGCTCATTTAAGCTAGAGTTCCTGGCCGTAGTATGGGCAGTCACCGAGCGCTTTAAGCATTACCTCGCTTCTTCCCGGTTCACCGTGTACACGGATAACAACCCGTTGACACACCTGGACACGGCAAGACTCGGTGCCCTGGAGCAGAGGTGGATGGCCCGTCTGTCCAACTACGAGTTCACAATCAAATACCGGGCCGGACGCTCCAATACCAACGCGGACGCCCTGTCCAGGATGCCCAACCTGCCGGACGAAGGAGAAGATCCGGAGGGACTGGAAGAAGTTGAACTCCCTGCGTTCCACCGTCATGGGACTATCCAGTACTCCCACCGGGTAAGGAGTAAGCAGGCTGCTACGTTGAACCCCTTACCTCACTACAACTGGGCGGAAACGCAAGACAGCGACCCTGCCGTCCGACTGGTGAAGGAGATGCTGACTCGCCCGGAGGCTTGCCTTGAACCAGACGCTCCGGAGGAAGCCAAACAACTATGGGCAGAGAGGAGTCGACTGTTCCTTTACAAGGGGAAGTTGTGCCGCAGAATGGTTAACTCCCGGACGCATGAACTACTCTGGCAAGTAGTGGTGCCACGAAGAGACGCAGCCATGGTGATGGAGGCATACCACGACGGAGCTGGACACTTCGGGTGGAAGAAGCTGGAGTTCCTGCTGCGCGAGCGATTCCACTGGGTAGGCATGAGGGGAACCATTGAGAAGTGGTGCAGAGACTGTGGCCCGTGCAACCTAAGAAGGAAGGACCGTGCCAGCCAGAAGACTCCCCTGCAGTCCATCGTCACCCGGCAGTCGTTGGAACTGGTAGCCTTGGATCATGTAAAACTGACCCCAAGCAGAAGTGGCTACGTCTACGCACTAACCATCGTGGATCACTACTCCCGGTTCTTGGTTGTCGTCCCCGTCAAGGACTTAACAGCTCGAACAGCAGCGAGAGCCTTCCAGCAGCATTTCTGCCGTCCACACGGGTACCCGGACCAAGTGTTGACAGACCAGGGACCTGCCTTTGAAGCGGAGGTCTTCCAAGAATTCTGCACTCTGTATGGCTGCCGGAAGATAAGGACGACACCCTATCATCCGCAAACTAATGGACTTTGTGAGAAAATGAACCAGGTGGTAATGGATCTTCTGAAAACGTTGCCCCTGGAAGAACGCAGTCTGTGGCCTGAGAAGCTGCCCGATCTGGTGGACCTATACAACCACATCCCGGTAGGTTCCACCAACTGTACCCCGGCTTACCTAATGAGGGCAAGACCTGGTAAGTTACCTGTTGACCTGGAAATGGGAGTCCTGACACCCGAGGACACTTCACCAGAAGCAGACTGGGACACAGAGAGGCAACAGCAGTACCGGAGAGTACAGGAGAGCGTGGAGCGAAGTCTCTGTCAGGCTAGGGAAAGACAAGAGAAAACTTACAACCAGTATGCTCCCGCTGTTCCCCTGGTACCCGGAGAGCAGGTCTTGAAGAGGAAGAGACGGCTCCACAAGTTGGACGACCAGTGGGAGAAGGACCCGTACACCGTACTGCCCTCAAGCCACGAGAACCCGAAGGTTTGTACCATCAGTAAAGACGGAGGGGAAACTACAGCCATTGTATCCCGGGACCACCTGAAGAAGTGTCCCGAACAACTGAGGAACCCTGAAGAGGAACAAGAAGACCATCGACCCGTAGAGGAAAGGGAAGATATGGTTAGTACTGTGCTCGGGGACTTCCCTCGGTCTTGGACTCAAGTCGATGGTGCAGTTGTGGTACCCGTACTCACCTTCCTCCAACCAGCATCCCAAGCACCTACGGAGCAACAGGTAGAGCTGGAAGAACAGCCGGTCCAGGAGGCAGAAGACCCCACACCCGCAGACCAGGAGGATCAACCCTCTGCTTGCAGTGAGCCTGCCATATCCCTAGTGAGCCAAAGAGCCGGTAGACAGCTGCCCAGTTTACCCTTGACAGCTCCTACACCCTGTAGTTCAGGGCTAGACAGTCAGCTCCGTAGGTCCACTAGGGCCACTAGAGGCCAGTTACCCGCACGCTGGAGGATTTAAAGTGTATAAATTGTTTTATTTATGTTTACCTGTGTATTGTTGCTTGTGTATAATTTTGTGTTTCTAGTTATTTTTAGGAATCCTTGGTGGATCTACCGGGAATCCTTGTACAATTAGTTGTAGCGTAACCCAGGATGGACTAGAGACTGTTAAGGACTCGGGGTAGGACAGACCCCTACCTGGTTACGTCTCCCTGTTTTGGTGAAATGGACACCTTTGTTTCTTCAAAGACTGCACCCGGTTACGGACATGCCGTGACCACCTTTATGTGTTTCTTTATTGTATTGTTATTGTTATATCTTGTTATGTTTTTCTAAAATATGTTTAGTCCCGGAGTACTAAATTTCACTAGGGGGGAATGTGGCACCCCAGGGGTCTGGTTTCCACAGTAACAAGCAATGTTATGTCTGAGAGCAGGTGGGAGGTCTCTTGGCCAGGGATCCTGTGCATGCCACACCTCCTGCCCAGTCTTGGGAGGGGAAGACCTTCCCCTATATAAACCCGGGGCTGAAGCAGGGTTAGTCAGTCAAGGAGAGTAGAGACAAGAAACAGTCACAGGAAGAAACAGCAGAAGCTCAGTGGGAGCAATACTACTACAAGTCAGGGGCTGGCAGCTGCAGAGCTCGCCCTGACTGAGAAGCTTTCTTACCGGACCCGGCGTCCGAGGCTGTGGGGACTAACTCTTACCCAGCAGCAGAAGCCGACCGGCAGGGGATTTCAGGTCCTCAGGCCCAGAAACCCGAAGGCACGGTCACACGCGTGGGACCAGCGCCGCCATCGTGGAGCGGAAGCCATTAGAAGGCCCCGAGTCACCGGCCATACGGGTGAGCACCACACGGTACACTCAGGGACGTGGGCTACTTATATCCGCTTCTAGCAAGGTAGCCAGAAGAGTACAGTCAGTTTGGGAGGCCTACAACTCCGCCTGGCCAGGGGAGATCCCATCTGCTCAAGGACTGACCAGGCCCCGTTCGCTAGCAAGTACTCCGGGAGGGTCTATCGTTGTTACCAGTAAAGACCCTGAATTACACCGCACCGTCTCTGAGTGGTTCCTGCTACCCTCATCTTCCACGTCGGCTGCCCTGAGGCCATACCCCTCCCGTTGGGGGTTATACTATCACGCTGCACAATTCTACACCGGCCTCAGCGGTCTGCCCTGCAGCGGCAGCTCCATAGCTGCAAATCAACGGGTGGCGTAGTCGACACTCAAATAACATCTATCAAGACTGCCACACACTGAGTTGACTCCCTGGGCACGGACCGGGTCCCCGCCACTCGGAGACTACAACCCTCATCTGATCCGGTTCCGGGTAAGCCCCCGTGCGCGAGACGCTGCGCGACACAGCAGGCCCAGGGGCGCGTCATATATGGCACACATTGCGCTATATAGAGTACATGGCACATAGGGCACACACTGCGGCTGTATATATGGCACACACTGTGCTGTATAGAGTACATGGCACATAGGGCACACACTGTGGCTGTATATATGGCACACACTGTGCTATATAGAGTATATGGCACATAGGGCACACACTGCGGCTGTATATATGGCACATAGGGCACACACTGCGGCTGTATATATGGCACACACTGCGCTATATAGAGTACATGGGACATAGGGCACACACTGCGGCTGTATATATGGCACACACTGCGCTATATAGAGTATATGGCACATAGGGCACACACTGCAGCTGTATATATGGCACACATTGCAGCTGTATATATGGCACATTGGGCACACGATGCGCTACATACAGTATATGGCACATTGGGCACACATTGCAGCTGTATATAGGGCACATTGGGCACACACTGCAGCTGTATATATGGCACATTGGGCACACATTGCGGCTGTATATAGGGCACATTGGGCACACAATGCACTATATACAGTATATGGCACATTGGGCACACATTTCAGCTGTATATAGGGCACATTGGGCACACGCTGCGGGTGTATATATGGCACATTTGCAGTACAAACTTTATGGTGGGGGATAATTCACGGACGGTGCTTTTTTCTGCTGGACGCTACGGACAGCAGAGAAAAGCCCAGGTTTTTACGGACGGTCCATAAATTTACGGACAGTTGGCAACCCAACTCCCCATCTATACAGATTGTTCTCCATGCCTCCCCTTTACTGACGCCTTCATATGCCCCCCTCTACTTCCTCCCAGTGACCCCATGGTTAGTAGCAGGAAGCTAAACTGATTCATAGTTCTGCTTCCTGTTAACTCCTTATATAGATCATAGAGATGAATGCAGGGAGATAGAACTGTGCAGCTGCTGAACGACTGCTCATTTCTTTCTATAATTGGGCAGTGAGCTTAATCGGAAATCTGCACAGTCATGAAGGGGAAAAAAAACACAGAGTCTGCTTGAGGCCTCTTTCACACGTCATTGTGTCCGGTATGTGTGGTGACAGTTTCCACACGTACCGGTGACACATACCTGCGCACATCTCAGTGTGTTTCCACGGTCTGTGTGTCCGTGGGCAAAACACGTTGACATGTCAGTTTTTTTCTCGCAACACGGGCCGCAAAACGTCCCACACACGGGGCACACGGATGACATGATGACACATACTGGCGCCTGAGAATCAGCGGTGCTGTTAGCTCTGTTCCCAAGTGTGTCACCCTGGCCTGGATGCCACAAAATGTAATAAAGCTGTGTCTGAGAGCAGGGGGGAGGTTCTCTAGTCAGGGGAACATTAGCATGCAGTACCTCCTTTCTCAGGCCAGTAGGGGGAGCAGGCTGCCCCTATAAAAGCTGGTGCTGGGGGCAGGGTTAGAGAGAACTGGATGACCTGTCTCAGTACTGAGACTTGTCCCGGAGCAGAGCAGGGACAGAAAGTTGTATTGCACCTAAGAGGAAGTGTGGCAGGAGGAGAGCCACAAGCCAGAGACAAGAGGCGAAGAGAGCCTGTCTTGGCAGTTAAAGGACTTAATTGACCAGACTTTGGTGTCTGAGGCTGGGAGGATTCCACATCCTACAGCAGATAACCAGTCCGCAGGGGACTGTATATTCCTTGGCCTAAGAAGCCTGGAGGCCCTGCCACAACAGAAGGGACCAGTAAAGCCATACCAGGCCGGGAGCAGAAAGGAACCCACGTCGCAGGCCATACAGGCGAGAATACACGGAGAGCTCGGTAACGTGGGCTGTTACCCTATAAGGAGGAGATAGCCAGAAGGAGCGCAGAAAGCACGGTAGGCCTACACCCTCACCCTGACCAGGGCCAATTTCCCCATTGCTCTCAGACATCCAGGTCCCCTCCTAGCCGGGACTGTTTGTGGGTCAGTTTACCTGTTCTAGTAAAGACCCTGGACTGCAACCTGTTGTCTGTGTGCTCCTTGCTCCTCCAGCACTAACGGCACTGGGACTCTCACCACCATCACTCCCACTATCCATTATACTGCCCTGGGGCCGCACTCTTCCCGTGGGGTGTCACACCATCCCAGCTGCACACCTCATCAGCCCCAGCGGTCTGCATGCAGCGGCGGTTCCTAATAACCGCAATCCACGGGTGGCGTAGTTGGACATAATCAACAGCACATAACGGACTACCACTGGCCTGACCACCCTGAGCCACGGAACCGGGTTGCCACTACTACTCCCATCGTTCCCCTACTGCCCAGATCCGAGTGCCCCACGGCCCAGGGGGCGAGTCACAAGCGCCGGGTGCTGAACGCTGCCCTCATCATTGTGCCCTGCCTGCGATCAGTGCAAGCAAGGGACAATGATGAGAGTAGTAGTCTGCTCCCAATTTGTCCTGATGTAAAAATAAGAATAAAGTAAAAAATCCTTATACTTACCCTGCTGTATCCCATCAGATCGCTCGCGCCAAGGAGCCGGGGAGGATGACTCGCTCCAGCGAGCGGGCCCCTGCTGTGTGCTGAGCTCAGTGAGTGACTGGGGCTGCTTGCTGGAGTGAGTCATTATTCCCAGCTTTTCGGCGTGAGCAGTCAGGTGGATTACCTCTGGGGGACATCTTCAGACAGGTGAGTGTAAGGATTTTTTATATTATTCTTACTTTTACACCAGGACACAGCGGGAGCAGAATACAACTCTCATCATTGTCCCTTGCTAGCGCTGATCGCAACGCAATCAGGGGACCATGATGAGGGCAGCTTTCAGCACCTGGCACTTGGGAACAGCGCTAACTGTATAACTGATTCCCAAGTGCTGGTACGTGTGCCACACATGCCACACGTGTGCCACATGTATGCCACACATATGCCATACAGGTGCACACAGACATGGATATCTCCGATACTGTTTTTTCCAGTACCGGAAATATCAGGATGTGTGAAACCGGCCTGAGAGCACAGTTTCCCTGAACAGGATAGTCTGTAAGGGTTCCTTCACATATCCGTATAAAAGTGGTGCTGGAAAAAACAGTACCAGTGCCATCAGTGTGTCATCAGTGTGCCATCAGTGTTTTTCAGTATGGCAAAAGAAAAATAAATTACAAAGCTTCTCCTTTACTTTGCAGTGTTAAACACAGAGCACACGGATGGCACACTGACGCCATCTGTGTTCTGTACGTGACATGGATCCATAGACTTGTATTGGTCTTGTCATCCGTGTTCCCGGTACAAAATGACCATGTACACAGCAGCATATGTTATAATGGTGTAACAAAGCCAGGTAGGCTAGGATTAAATCCTAGCTGTACAGGTTTACCTGGCTAGCCTTGCATATAACCAGGTTAGCTGTTCTCCTTAGTCAGTCAGCTCAGGGAAGCTGACCAGACTGGATGTGTCTTGGGGCTCAAGAGAGAGACAGGCCAGAATTCATCTCTGATAAGAGTCTGCACAGGCCGTGTGCAGAAAACAGCAAGTATCAGTGGTTGCTATGGACAATAGAAGTTTTGTGTTACCGAGCTGAGGCTAGCTCAGCAGTGTATGAGTAGCCAGTGTCTGTTTTATTTAGTTAGAGCCTGGTCAAGGCTAGTGATTCATGTTTATGAGTTTGTTTTTGTGCTGTGCAAGCTGAGGAAATCAATAAAAACTGCACTGCATTACCTGTGTGAACGCTGCCTAATGCCTAACACCTGCCATGGGTATGTGTGGCATCCGTGAAAAAAATGAATGCCACATGAACAGCAAACACGGACATGTGAGGAGGGCCTAAGGTGCACAGTAGCACAGGGTAAAGATATAGATTGGGTGCAAATATTTTGCTTAGTTTATGCCTTTTCCTAGCATCCATGAAAAATATCCATTAATAAATAATATTATGTCAATTTCCATAAGGTTCTGGTTTAAAAAAAACTGAAGAGAGAGTTAAAGTTCTCTGGCCAGGCAAAATAATTTTGAAAACAATCTAAAATTATGTAAATTAAGAAAAGAGGCCATGCTCGCAATAGCAACCCTGTCACTCTGGTTTTGACATATCTGGGTCCTCTGATGGCCTCCACTTTCCGCTATAGTCATTGCATTCCCACCCAGGCATGTGACCCATTTCAGCCAGTGACCAGCTGTTGCAAGATATTGGGAAAGGGGCAGTTTACCGCGAGAATGCTCCTCCTTTCACCTGGGCTTCTTCTGGCAATCAGCTGATTATCACTATCTGTACTTAAACCTGGCGTAAGCTGTACATTTTTCTGCGAAGAAGTTATTACATGGCACCCATTCATGTCAGCAGTGCCTTTCTGCGCTACTTAATAAAGCAGAGGATCTTCCTCTAAGATAACCAAAAAAAAGAAGGTTAAAAAAAATTGGGAGATCTTTAAAAGCGCTGCTGAGAAATAATATAATTGTGGCGTAGGTATTTGCTTGCAAAGAAAAAGTTTACTCAAAAATGTATAGGGATGCGCGTTTCAGCACTGAACAAGTGTCTTCCTCAGACCACAGTACAGTGAGAAACTGATTTATATCCAAGATAAAACAGGAAAAGAACATGATATAAAGGGGTTGGGTGAAAGGGCATGACTCTTCCTTCTCTATAGTGTTATGACCCAACCTCATTATCTTCCATCTAAGTTTTTCACGTGCGTGTTCTATCTATGCTTTTCACACCCATTATAGTCTATTGGTCTGTACATCAGTGAGCTCAGTGGCTGTACCCATGTAGATGACATGAGCTGCTGAGCTCAGTGATTGGCTGCAGCTCTGGTGATGTGAGTCAGAGATTCTGCCCACTGTAGTCTAGTGGCCGGCGCCCATGTGCGATCGAACAGGTTACCCATAGTTAAGGCTGGCAATGTGTATGAGTGCCACATGCGGATATACGCACATTTACAGCCTTAGCTGCTATCAATGAGGTTATTAATGGCTGTCTGAAGAATGTTCTTCACTTGGGGAAATCATCAAGATCCGCTGCTGGCAGCTCCTTTGCAATTGCTGACCAATGACATCTCAGATGTGCTCAATGGGAGACAAGTCCAGATATGCTACAGTCCATGGTAGCACGTTTAGGCCACGCAGGCTGCTCACATGTACTTCTGCTCTTATAATATTATTAATTATAATAATGTGTTGTTTTAGGGACTTTGCATTTGTGGCTAATGACAAAGATACCTGCATGCTGAAGTGCCACGTGTTCCGTTGTGATGTCCCAGCCAAGGCCATTGCCAGCGCCCTCCATGACATGTGCTCCAAGGTAAACAGGAATCCTTAATATTTGGTTCACCTTTTAGGAAACATTAAAGGGGTCTTTCAACAGATTACACAATACAAACAGCACATATTATTAAATAGATCTCTTAGACCCGATGAGGCCGGTGAATGAGCCGATGAGGCTGTGACAATTCATGCCAGAATGGCTGCATAATCATTTTTGAAATTTTTCCTGCCTGACATTCAAATGAGTATTTTTTAGTCTAGTTCTAGTTAATGCTCATCTTAATATCAGGATTAGATAGCCATGCTCCACAGCACCCTACACAGTATGATGCCTCTACAGTTCCCCTACAGTAGGATGCCCCAGAACACCCTACACAGTATGATGCCTCTACAGTTCCCCTACAGTAGGATGCCCCAGAACTCCCTACACAGTATGATGCCCCTACAGTATCACCCACATAACATGATACTGCTCCACGTACACTGTATGGAGTCTACCCCAGTGATACCCACACAGACATCCCACTTGCTATTCCTGCTCCCCTGTTACTGACTTTGTCCCTGCTGCACATTCACATTCCCTGAGAATGTCATGTGACTTGTAGGTCTTTCAGTCTCTATGCAGCCGGAATGGTGGAGCAGGGATCTGAGCGGTCCCTCCTCCACAATTATATTCAATTGTATCTGTGTCTTAACCCTAGCCCCTTTCCATATTTGCTATTAGTGCATATGGAAATCATATGGTGTGAAAACCCCTATAACATTAGCCTGTATAATTATTTACCTATGTTCATATATTAATATGGTTAAAGGATATTTCTATCTCAAACATTGATGGCATGTCCATTGGATATTCCGAAAATATCTGATAGATATGGGGTCGATCACCAAACGTCCGATATGGGAGAATTTCTTTTATGACGTTGCATAGGAATGACTGCACTGTTAATTTATACCGTATTGTAGTAAATCTTGTAACTTACGTCCTTACAGATCATGGCAGAAAGAGCAGTGGCCAATAACACCATCACCCGGTCTGTTACCTTAGAGACAATCTCCCCGGAGGACTTACCCGTACAAGGTGTGTAACAGTCTGAAATAAGTAGAACATTGTAATGTACAAAACAAGACAAGTCCGAACCATGCATGATGCTTGACTGCTCTAAAATAAGAAATAAATCAATTTTGCAAGCACTTCCGATTAAAAATATCTTACTGTTTTGCGTATATGTAGCACCCTGAGGATTCGGCTGCTACAGGGGTATTGCACCTCAACCCAGAGGTGTGATATTCCACTCCCGAGTAAGGAAGGAGTGTGGAACTGAGCTCGGTAGGCTGCATGCACTACATACATCCCATTTCCGAGGAGCAGACCGACGGTACTCCCACTTAGAAATGTGCAGGTACGACCGAGTCTGTTCCTGGCTGGAGTGGGAGGGGGGTGGTACATCCCAAGTAGTGTAGGGGCAGATAGGGGGAGCAGCCTGGGTAAAGATAGGAGCTCATTGGGTGCTGGTCACCTGAGCTCACACATAGAGGGTGTATATAAGGTGGGCACCAACTAAGAACAGGGTCAGTTGCAGAGAGGAAGTCAGCGAGCAGAGGAGAAGAAAGACCCAGAGTGAGAGAGGAGAAGAGAGAGAGAGACCCAGAGGGGGAAACAGCAGAAAAGGACTCCAAGAACCCAACTTAAATCCCCGGGTGAAGAGTCGGCACAGGGTACCGGAACCCAAGCTGGTGGGGGCAAAAACACACCCCAGCCAGAGACCGGAGACCGTGGGCAGCGTTTGTCACGGTCACCCACCACATCCACCACGAAGGCATACCACGTGGAGGGTCAGGGAACCCGAGGCCAAGGGTCTCCCAACAGAAGGCCCGAGGGAGCTGGACCTGGGTGGATCAATAGTGGGGACGGCCAGAGAACGGACAGAAGGAGAGCTCAGGGTCACGCTCCGGACTTATTTGGGGGTTGGCTGGATCCAGAACCTGGTGGACGCAGCACGGCTCGGGAGGTCACTCGAAGCTGGAGTGACCAGAACATCAGCAGTGAGTAAACATCCTAAACTGCATAACCCGACTCTGTCTCTGATTGCCGTCTACACTGCATCACCACAACCCCCATCCTCTGCACCTGATCCCCCTGAGGCTATACCCCACCCGTTGGGGGTTATATCATCAAAGCTGCACCTACACCATCAGCCTCAGCGGACCCTGCTGCAGCGGCGGCCACAGTGACCGCAACACAACGGGTGGCGTAGTCGACATTAAGAACTTAGCAACATCTGTAGGACTGCCACATACAACTCAGTTTGACACCCTGGGCACGGACCGGGTCACAGCCACTCGGAAGACTACAACTCCCATCTGATCCGGCTCCGGATATTCCCCCTAAAGAATATGGCCCAGGGGGCGCGTCAACTTTGGCGTAGTCGGCAGGATTACGTGCCCACAACAACCGGGTACTGCGTGCCTGAAAGAAAGAACGAGTTTACCTCAAAAAGAAGTCTCCTGCCGGTTCCGGAGGGTCCCCGCCATCGGACCCCTTCACCAGTCGATTCCCGCCGGGTGTCCGCCATTAACAACTTTTTCCCGCCATCTGCAGAGTTTCCCGCCACTGGGAAGCGATTCCCGCCATTTCCAAAGGTTTCCCGCCTTGGAAGAGCGGACGCCATTATGGGCGTGTCAGAGGGTGGCGAGAGGCCACCTCCCATCGTGGGCCAGGACCGAAAATGGCGCCAAAAGTGGAAACCGCCCCCACCAACAGAGACTGTGATGCTAGAGGTGTCTGTCAGCGTGAAAGAACCGCCCCTGGAGCTGACAGTCACCCAGTGGCCCCGGGACCGCCCTCGAAGTGGGAGGAGACGAAAGAAAAGAACGAAGATGGGTGCCGCCTGGAGCAGTCTGGAGCGAGCGCACCCGGAGGCAGGAAGCCTGGAAAGGAGTAGCAGAGAAGCTCACCCGGAGATGGCGAGAGAGCAGAGCAGCACCGGCCCGCTGGCCAGGAGCCTGCTGGAAGAAGAGCAGAGCAGCACCGACCCGTTGGTCAGGAGCCTGCTAGAAACCACGACCCCACTAGGCCTAGTGGAGGTCCTTGCACAGCTCCCCCAAGACCGGGAGTGTGCACAGACTGCCCTGGAGGGCCTCGCACGGAGGATGGCCCGGGTACAGCGAGAGACATTGGCGGAGTGGAGCCGAGAGATGGCCCAGCAAACCAAGACCCGGAGCACGCCAGCCAAGATGAGGAGACAGACCGCCTCTGAGGACGGCGCGGGAGGACCCAAGGCCGGAGACGGCGCCGAGAAGGGAGCCGAACGCATGGAGGCAGGTAAAGGGGACGTCTATACCCCAAATCAGGACACCGCTTGCCTGCCCCAGCTCCCCGTCGCAGAGCCCGAAAGTCCCCCTGCTGTGCCCGAAAACGCCATGTCACCGACGCAGACTAGGCCCCAACCGGAAGCCGCCGCCGCGACCCCTGTGACGTCACACGCACCGACCCCGAGCGTGACCAAGCAGGAAGTAACACCAGCCTGGTCGCAGGGCCTAGAATTCCCGGGCGTCGCATCACCAACAGCGCCCCCTACCTCCGCGGAGCCTCCGGCCTGGCCGCAAGGCCAGGTAGCCCAGGGCGCCGCCGTCCTAACGGTGCCCTTCACCTTCCAGGTGCCCCAGGCCTGGCCGCAAGGCCTGGGCAACCCGGGCGCCACCACCACCGCGCCCGCACCCGTAAAACCAAGGGTGCCGCGTCTGGGAGAGGACTTGTTTGCCCAGCACACGTGGCCGGACGGGCAGCCTTTCATCTGGCCCCAGAGGTATTATGAACTGGAGCACCAGAGGAGAGTTGGGGCCATGTGTGCACCCCTGATTCCGGCTCCGAAGCCCGTGATAAGGATCTCGCCCCCGCTTGAAGAGGCCCAATTTGAGTGGGACCCCACCGGAGAAGACCTAATGGGGTTCACTCAGGAAACCAGGGCAGCTGCAGCGGAGCGTGCTGAGTGTTGCCGACAGCAGCTCGAGGAGTTTGCGAGGGAGCGGAGAGAGAGGCGGGTCCGGGAACAACAGGCCCAAATAAGGAGCGCCGAGCAGAAGAGCCGAACCAGGAGGGACCCCCGTGCAGCGCACAGTCCCCGTACCACCGGGACTGTAATAAAGTTTAACCTGCAGCATGGGTGGGGCTTCATCAGAGACAACAACACCCCCGGCGACGTCTTTGTCACGCGCAGAGACGTGGAGTCCCATCTGCCGGAGGGGCACAGAGGTCGTGACCTTTACATCGGGGACGAGGTCACCTTTACCCGGCACAAGTGTGCCAAAGGACCTTACGCCCTCCATGTGCATCGCCTGACAGAGGAGGAGCTGCGATGTGAGGAGGAAGAGCAAGAGGATCCGGACGGGTCTGAAGCTGAGATCCCCAAAGAAGGAGCAGGAGGAAGACGTTGTTGGGTACAGCGGAGCAGGTGCTGTAAATAGTTACCCGATCGGGGTATAAAGAAACTGTTACTGCAAATATAGTCCCCGTTGGGACCAGCTGAGTGAACTGTTTACCCGTTTACCCTTAATTCCACAGGCTGAGGACTGTGAGCAGCCATTCCCTTTCCCTCCTTAACTGGCCGAGGACTGAGAGCGGCCATACCCTTGTACATAGTTGCGCTTTCTAAAGCGCCCCCTACCGGTTTTATAGGAAAACCATGTTTTCTAGAAAGACTGTCGCACTGTACCCGGTCACACGTTGCACAGTGACCGGAGGAGGAGCCAGAGGCGACGAGAAAGTTTTATATATATAATGTTTTATATATTTTATATGTTTATGAAAAAAATTTGTATGTTTTTGGTGTTATGTCTTACAGCCCGAGGACGTGCTGTGATTTACGAGGGGGGAATGTAGCACCCTGAGGATTCGGCTGCTACAGGGGTATTGCACCTCAACCCAGAGGTGTGATATTCCACTCCCGAGTAAGGAAGGAGTGTGGAACTGAGCTCGGTAGGCTGCATGCACTACATACATCCCATTTCCGAGGAGCAGACCGACGGTACTCCCACTTAGAAATGTGCAGGTACGACCGAGTCTGTTCCTGGCTGGAGTGGGAGGGGGGTGGTACATCCCAAGTAGTGTAGGGGCAGATAGGGGGAGCAGCCTGGGTAAAGATAGGAGCTCATTGGGTGCTGGTCACCTGAGCTCACACATAGAGGGTGTATATAAGGTGGGCACCAACTAAGAACAGGGTCAGTTGCAGAGAGGAAGTCAGCGAGCAGAGGAGAAGAAAGACCCAGAGTGAGAGAGGAGAAGAGAGAGAGAGACCCAGAGGGGGAAACAGCAGAAAAGGACTCCAAGAACCCAACTTAAATCCCCGGGTGAAGAGTCGGCACAGGGTACCGGAACCCAAGCTGGTGGGGGCAAAAACACACCCCAGCCAGAGACCGGAGACCGTGGGCAGCGTTTGTCACGGTCACCCACCACATCCACCACGAAGGCATACCACGTGGAGGGTCAGGGAACCCGAGGCCAAGGGTCTCCCAACAGAAGGCCCGAGGGAGCTGGACCTGGGTGGATCAATAGTGGGGACGGCCAGAGAACGGACAGAAGGAGAGCTCAGGGTCACGCTCCGGACTTATTTGGGGGTTGGCTGGATCCAGAACCTGGTGGACGCAGCACGGCTCGGGAGGTCACTCGAAGCTGGAGTGACCAGAACATCATCAGTGAGTAAACATCCTAAACTGCATAACCCGACTCTGTCTCTGATTGCCGTCTACACTGCATCACCACAACCCCCATCCTCTGCACCTGATCCCCCTGAGGCTATACCCCACCCGTTGGGGGTTATATCATCAAAGCTGCACCTACACCATCAGCCTCAGCGGACCCTGCTGCAGCGGCGGCCACAGTGACCGCAACACAACGGGTGGCGTAGTCGACATTAAGAACTTAGCAACATCTGTAGGACTGCCACATACAACTCAGTTTGACACCCTGCGCACGGACCGGGTCACAGCCACTCGGAAGACTACAACTCCCATCTGATCCGGCTCCGGATATTCCCCCTAAAGAATATGGCCCAGGGGGCGCGTCATATACACCTCCAATGCAGAGCTATTTGTATCCCCGGACACTGAATACAAACAGAGTGTGGTTTTGTTATCATGTTTTACTTCCATTTACTTTATTTTTTCCTCTTGATTTATTTGTTTCCGCTTCTATTAAACCTGCAGCCAGATTTCAAATCTGAAGCCATTTTCAAGCAGAAAACTCCTCAAGAATTGACATGTTGCTATTTTTCCATGCTGAAAAACCACGTGGAAAAATGTTTTCCCATTGAAATCTATGGGTGTGTTCAACCAGAGCTATTTAATATGAATTATGCACCAAAATCCACATAAAAACACTTAAAATCCGCTTGAAACAAGCTTCCCATTCATTTAAATAAGAAAATACACAGGTCACATTTATTTTTTTAACTCATGTAATTTTTTTAGATGTGGATTTTTAAGCCAGAAAAACACTCATAAAAAACTCTGTGTGAAGACCAATAATTTTAAAGGGAATGTCTGCCTTTAGTACAATTTATTATTTTTTTTTTACTTAAATACATGCTAAAAATCAGTTTTACAATTGGGTATCATTCCAAATTTTGCACTGTTTGGCTTTCACAGACTTTGCTTCCTTGCACATTTAAGCTTAACCCCTTCACCCCCGGGCCATTTTCAATTTTTGCGCTTTCGTTTTTTGCTCCCCTTCTTCCTAGAGCGATAACTTTTTTATTTTATTTTTCCCTCAAATATGGCCATTTGAGGCTTGTTTTTTTTGCGGAACAAGTTGTACTTTTGAACGACACCATTGGTTTTACCATATCATGTACTGGAAAACGGGAAAAAAATTCCAAGTGCGGTGAAATTGCGAAAAAGGGAAAGTGCAATTCTACAGTTGTTTTTTGATTTTTTTTTTTTACCACATTCATTATATGGTAAAATGGGCCATTATGATTCTCCAGGTCATTACGAGTTCGTAGAAACATGTATAGGTTCTTTTTTATTTAAGTGGCGAAAAAAAAATCCAAAGGTTGTTTAAAAAAAAAAAAAAAAGTCGCCATTTTCCGGATCTGGGGCTGGTTGAGGGCTTATTTTTTGCGCGCCGAGCTGATGTTTTTATTGATACCCTTTTGGGGTAGATCCGATGTTTTGATCACCCGTTATTGCATTTTATTGCAATGTTGCAGCGACCAAAAAACTTAATTCTGGAGTTTTGATTTTTTTTTCTCATTATGCCGTTAATCTTTTTTTTATATTGATAGATCGGGCGATTCTGAAAGCGGTGATACCAAATATGTGTATGTGTGATTTTTTTTTGTTATTGTTTTATTTTGAATGGGGCAAAAGGGGGGTTATTTAAACTTTTTTATACTTTCTTATGAACATTTTTTTTTACTTTTTACATGCTTCAATAGTCTCTATGGGAGACAAGAAGCTGCAATCATCAGATCGCCTGTGGGTAGCAGAAATGCTCACTTGCTATGAGCACCGACTGCAGGGTGGTGCTCTTAGCATCCCGGCAATGACAACTGCAGGGGTCTCCTGCAGACCCCAGGTCATCATGCCAACCCATCCGCGATCCACGGTCATGTGACACGGGCGCCTATAGGTGGGACATATGACATCCTTCCGCTGCGGCCATGTTAAATGCCGCTATCAGAGATTGACAGCGGCATTTAACATGTTAACAGCCGCAGGTGGATCGCGATTCCACTCGTGGCTGTAAATCAGCTGAGAGGATCTTATAAATCACCCGATCAATAAGAAAAACATTTGTTTGTCGAGAAAAATTATTTTTAAGTAAGCGTAAAATCATTGTTCTCGCAGCACATTGTCCTCTGTAAACAGGATATGTGCTGCCAAGAAAAATGGCAGTCTGTAGATTAGAAGCACCGCTCCAGTGCTGCCATAAAAAAAAATGCTGGAGTGGTGCTTTAATGCTGTAGTACCTCTTATTTAATCAGGTTTTTCTCGCATTTTTGTGTCTTTCTAAAGAATGTACAGTACAGACCAAAAGTTTGGACACACCTTCTCATTTAAAGATTTTTCTGTATTTTCATGACTATGAAAATTGTACATTCACACTGAAGGCATCAAAACTATGAATTAACACATGTGGAATTATATACTTAACAAAAAAGTGTGAAACAACTGAAAATATGTCTTATATTCTAGGTTCTTCAAAGTAGCCACCTTTTGCTTTGATGACTGCTTTGCACACTCTTGGCATTCTCTTGATGAGCTTCAAGAGGTAGTCACCGGAAATGGTTTTCACTTCACAGGTGTGCCCTGTCAGGTTTAATAAGTGGGATTTCTTGCCTTATAAATGGGGTTGGGACCATCAGTTGTGTTGTGCAGAAGTCTGGTGGATACACAGCTGATTTTCCTACTGATTAGACTGTTAGAATTTGTATTATGGCAAGAAAAAAGCAGCTAAGTAAAGAAAAACAAGTGGCCATCATTACTTTAAGAAATGAAGGTCAGTCAGTCCGAAAAATTGGGCAAACTTTGAAAGTGTCCCCAAGTGCAGTTGCAAAAACCATCAAGCGCTACAAAGAAACTGACTCACATAAGGACCGCCCCAGGAAAGGAAGACCAAGAGTCACCTCTGCTTCTGAGGATAAGTTTATCCGAATCACGAGCCTCAGAAATCGCAGGTTAACAGCAGCTCAGATTACAGACCAGGTCAATGCCACACAGAGTTCTAGCAGCAGACACATCTCTACAACAACTGTTAAGAGGAGACTTTGTGTAGCCGGCCTTCATAGTAAAATAGCTGCTAGAAAACCACTGCTAAGGACAGGCAACAAGCAGAAGAGACTTGTTTGGGCTAAAGAACACAAGGAATGGACATTAGACCAGTGAAAATCTGTGTTTTGGTCTGATGAGTCCAAATTTGAGATCTTTGGTTCCAACTACCGTGTCTTTGTGCGACGCAGAAAAGGTGAACGGATGGACTCTACATGCCTCATTCCCACCGTGAAGGATGGAGGAGGAGGTGTGATGGTGTGGGGCTGCTTTGCTGGTGACACTGTTGGGGATTTATTCAAAATTAAAGGCATACTGAACCAGCATGGCTACCACAGCCTCTTGCAGTGGCATGCTATTCTATCCGGTTTGCATTTAGTTGGACCATCATTTATTTTTCAACAGGACAATGACCCCAAACACACCTCCAGGCTGTGTAAGGGCTATTTGACCAAGAAGGAGAGTGATGGGGTGCTACGCCAGATGACCTGGCCTCCACAGTCACCAGACCTGAACCCAATCGAGATGGTTTGGGGTGAGCTGGACCGCAGAGTGAAGGCAAAAGGGCCAACAAGTGCTAAGCATCTCTGGGAACTCCTTCAAGATTGTTGGAAGACCATTTCCGGTGACTACCTCTTGAAGCTCATCAAGAGAATGCCAAGAATGTGCAAAGCAGTCATCAAAGCAAAAGGTGGCTACTTTGAAGAACCTAGAATATAAGACATATTTTCAGTTGTTTCACACTTTTTTGTTAAGTATATAATTCCACATGTGTTAATTCATAGTTTTGATGCCTTCAGTGTGAATGTACAATTTTCAAAGTAATGAAAATACAGAAAAATCTTTAAATGAGAAGGTGTCTCCAAACTTTTGGTCTGTACTGTATGTCCACATTATAAGCATAAAATATAAATATTGCAATATATCCCACCTGATATTAAAACATGTGGCCCGGTTTATCTTCAAGGTGTCAATGGATAAATGAAGTCTAAAATTAGAAATAAATATTATCTTATCATTATTTCTCCCTTGTGACTCTTGGAAAGTAGCCTAAAATTTAACTTCACATTTTGTACAATAAACAACTAAACAGGGCAATAGCCACAGTGGCACAGGGCAATAACTGTGGGCGAGGTAGTCATCTCTTGCGCCCCGGCACACTTCATGAAGGTGGGGGTCCTGTCTGGGCGTGTGAACTTCGTCTATGGGGGCGCTACATCCTTACAGGCCGCATAATGCCAGTGGCTTCAGCTGGCCAGGACCAGGTATTGTAAAGTTGAATGAGAGAGACCACCACTAATAAACAAATGTTTTTTTACTGAACAATAACTTAGTAGGTATTATGTACAACAGATAGCGGGTGCATAGCTTCATGAACATCGTTTCTCTTAGTGCATGGAAAATCTTCTACATCTTCATATACATTCTGCCTGTCCTTCCCAGAATGACTCGGTTCTGCCTCACTCAGTCCTAAATCTTCACCACTACCAAGCACAGTACTTCAGGAACTTCCCTCATCCCCAGCAACAGTACTACAGTCAGTAAGTGAGAGTCCTGTACTTCAACCCACGGTTCTGCATCCTTACTTTTTCCCCTTAGAGAGGGGTTACTTTGCCACTATGGCTCTTACTAAGCTTCTCTGCTCGCCGACGCCTTGGTACTACAGCCCGGGGCACTGTCTTTGTCTCATGTTCCTTGCTCTGATCATTAACTCTTGCACTTGCACACTCGATTTTGCACTGCTGGGCTTCCTGCCCTAGACCTAGTCTCTAGAGATTTACTTACTCCTTTTTTCACTTTCTCTTGTCTCTCCACTGGATCACGCTATCCATCCTCTTGGTCTCCTCTCACTTTAAGGACACCCATGTCATGTGCCTCTGCTGAGTAATCAGACCAGAGGTCTGCTTTAGCTGCAAGCTAGGCCCAGTCTAACACCTGACAGGAAACTCTCTCTCTGCCCCTTCACTTTAGCTCCTCCCACTTTGGGCTAATCCCAACTGTTAACCCTAACTGTCCTTGTTTACCTGTTGCTGGGCAGAATACTGCTTCATCACTAACAATACAAATTACATACAAACATCATAACACATCTTCAAGGGGGAATGTGGGCATCATTTCCATTTCCTTACAGGTGCTGAGTGGGTGCTAAAAGCAAAAAGCATCACCTGAACGCAATAAACAGTCATTTACTCATTTATTTTTAGCATATTTGACACTTTTACTGCACAAAATAAAATATCATTTGTTGGATGACTACACTGTGTTCCAAATTATTATGCACAGCAGAGTTTTCAACCTTTTCATTTTAATAAAGAACAAAAAAATGGTCATTTTTGAAATGATAAGCATTAGCAGGTTATTACAAACTGAAATCAAACAATTTTCAACTCAAAACTTTATTCTAGTTGATGTTACATTTGCACATAGGACCGCTTGTTCGAAAGGAGCTTCTGAACTCTCTCGTCCATTGAATTTGTCAGGTTTTGGATGGTTTCAGCTTTAATTGTTTTGCATGAGGACAGAATACCCTCCCAGAGCTGTTGCTTACATGTGAACTGCCTCCCGTCATCATAGACACTCCTTTTGATGATGCTCCAGAGGTTCTCAATGGGGTTGAGGTCAGGGGAGCATGGGGGCCACACCATAAGTTTGTCCCCTTTTATGCCCACAGCAGCCAGAGATGCAGATGTGTTATGTGCAGCATGAGTCTGGGCATTATCATGCATGAAAATGATCTTGCTGCGGAATGCACGGTTCTTCTTCTTGAACCATGGAAGGAAGTGCTGTTTGAGAAACTCAACATACATTATGGAGTTCATCTTTACCCCTTCAGGGATCCTAAAAGGGCCGACAATCTCTCTCCCCATGATTCCAGCCCAAAACATTACTCCACCTCCTCCTTGTTAGCGCCGTAGCCGTGTTTGCATGGGGTGTCCATCAACCAGCCATCCTCCACTCCATCCATCTGGACCATCGAGATCATTTTCATGCATGATAATGCCCCGTCTCATGCTGCACATAACACATATGCATCTCTGGCTGCTAGGGGCATAAAAGGGGACAAACTTATGGTGTGGCCCCCATGCTCCCCTGACCTCAACCCCATTGAGAACCTCTGGAGCATCATCAAAAGGAGTGTCTATGATGGCGGGAGGCAGTTCACATCTAAGCAACAGCTCTGGGAGGGTATTCTGTCCTCATGCAAAACAATTGAAGCAGAAACCATCCAAAACCTGACAAATTCAATGAATGAGAGAGTTCAGAAGCTCCTTTCGAACAAGGGGTCCTATGTGCAAATGTTACATCACCTAGAATAAAGTTTTGAGTTGAAAACTGTTTGATTTCAGTTTGTAATAACCTGCTAATGCTTATAATTTCAAAAATGACCATTTTTTTGTTCTTTATTAAAATGAAAAGGTTGGAAGCTCTGCTGTGCATAATAATTTGGAACATGCATTTTGAGTGCAGTTTGAGTGTTTTATTTTTTTTAAAATATACTGTTATCATAGGCAGTTTGTACAAAAACCTTTCAATTGTACTCTAATAGTTATTTGACTGGAAAATTACAATGACTGCAATTCATATAGGTAATTTGGGAAAATCTGAGAAAATATTATTTGCATAATAATTTGGAACACAGTATATAACCATTCCATACCGCATTCTAGTGTTGCGTTCTGTTCTTTATATAATGATGACAAATTGAAGTATCCTGTTGTTCTAGTTGATATTCTGGATACCGTGCGGGAGTCCATTCAGAAATATGAAGTACTTTACCTTGGCAGCCTGCCCGTCTCAAAACCAATGGGTGAGTTATTCTTCAGACTGACACAGTACTAATACAATTGAGGCTAATGATATTCTATTTTGTTAATAAAGAAATATGCCACATAAAGATCTCATGTGCTTTAAGTGGAGATAATAGTTATTGGTTATACGTTGTACCTACGGTTATAAATATGTACATATACAGTACCAGTCAAAAGTTGGGACACTCCTATTCATGAAATGGTTTCATTGTTCTTATTGGAATGTGCACATTCTTTACTCCTTGTTTCCATGTGTGTTCCCTCATTTCATTTTGAACCTAGAAAGACATATGGAACAAACCATAATATGTATTAAACCTAAGATTCCTCAAAGTACCCCCCTTTTACTCTGATTAAAGCTTTACACCCCCTTAGCATCCTCTCAAACAGCTTCATCAGGTTGTTATCTGAAAAAGCATTCAATAAACAGGTATGCCTTTTCAAGAGTTCATTTGTGGAAGCCAGAAAATGGCAGTAAACACTCATGTGATGACACAGCTTTTCTTCTTAATTATGCCAGACATACATTCCATAGGCCAGGAACCATATACCCTTTGTCACAGGTGTATCAGAGGTGACAGACAGTCACCTGCAGTTGGTTGCAGGAGATGTCTACGTTTGGCATTACAGACATCTTCTTAGATGAGAGGCTGTCTCTAGGATCTAGCAGCTACCTCCCTCTGGTAATTAGCTCCCTGGCCTGGGTGTATATATTCTTGGTGTGTCTGAGAGGGAGGTGCCGGCTATATTCATTTCTACTTGTGAAGGCTTAGCAAGAGCAGTACTTCGTCTTCTCTGGAGTTTGAGGCCGAGTTTGCATTTGTCTGGAGTTGTCTGAAGCTAAGCATTCTCCCCCTGTTTGTCTACCCTTGTTGTCTATAGAGTTTAATGGAGATCTACTAGTGCTCATCTCCTCCCATCCCTAGCCTTAGCCATACACCAGGGAAAGACAGGGTGAGGCACGCATGCGGCAATTGCTGAAGAGGCAATATAGGGACGGTAGTTGAGACAGGGTGACCCTAGACAAGATTAGGAGGTCTCCACTTCCCACTTCCCACTTTCCCTAGTGTCTGGGCTCCCTTTCCCTCTTCCCTCTGTGTTGCACTAAGTCTTTCCCACACCTGGCATGATACCCTTATTGTTTTGTTGACTTTTGAACTTGTGTTCTTCTTTGGTTGCTCAACACAGACTATTGTTTGTATAAACCTGAATGTTTATCATTTGAGTTGATATTTGGTAATTGTTGAATGGCTGCTTTGCACATCTTATATCAGCTCCTACAGCTCCTATGATTGTCTGCCAGTTTTGCAATACAGGGACTCTGAACAATGGATGTTTGCTAGATATATTAAATACCATTGTAGGGTGTTTGCCAGCCAGCATTGGGGGGATGAGCTGTGGATATTTGAGCATTGTGAATTAATATCATGATCCCTGACCCTTGACCTGTGAATGATGGCTTGAAAGGACAATTGTGAACTATAAAAAGGGGTCTCTGTGTCTGATCTGTGAGACTGTACAGGATGTCAGCCTAAGGGAATACAGCCCTGGCTGGAAAAATACAGAACTTCTCTATTGACCATTGCTGAACTCTCAGAGATGATTTGAAGAATGCAGGTTGGGACATCAGGTCACCTGGCCACATATCTCACTGCCCTAATCATGGCGGGCCAGCAGAAGGGTGAGACTCTGTAATTTGCCCCATCTTGTATAGTTGCTGGGACTGTTCTAATTATTGATTGCTGGTGGTTCAATAAATCATTGACACACTGTTTACAATCACCATGTGTTGTCTGAATAGTGTTCTGTCCACGGTAAAAGAGAGAGAGTGTTCAGTGGTATGAGCCCTGGTCCATGCGGTCTTTCTAAAGATAGCCGGGCCAGCGGACAAGAGAAGCCACTGACCCCCGCGTCTTACCAACTCAACTAGGTAAAAATAAATGACATTTCATTTTAACTTTAAGACAGGGGTGGGGAACATTTTTTTCTGCCAAGGGCCATTTGGATATTTATACCATCCTTCGGGGGCCATTCAAAATTATTAACTTGAAAATTACCCTGCTAAATTTGGTCAAACAATTAATTAACTCACCTCTAATGTGATGGCTGGAGCTGCTTCTCTTTGGTGCGACTGTGATGTTAGGTTGCATTGATGATGTTGCTACTCATAACTGCTTTTCCAGATTTGTGTCGGTTTGATGTGCCGGAAACTCTTCGCGATGATAAGTTTTGCAAAGAACTCAAAGCAGTTAGTCGTATCAAACACAGATGTATATTACACTGTGCATTTCCACATTGGGAAATTCATTACTGCTCTCACTACATTTATTAAACTCAAGCAGTGGGAAAACTGCAGTATACATCACATAGGGGACACAGAGACTTATGTATGTACATCACATAGGAGACACCCAGATTGCTGTATACACATCATATAGTAGACACAGAGAGAGCTGTATATACATAACATGAGAGCAAGACTACCATATACATCACATAAAAGACACCAAGACTGCTGTATATACATCACATAGGAGACACCGAAACTATTGTGTATACATCACATAGGCGACACCAAGACTGTTGTATATGCATCACATAGGAGACACCGGAGCTGGAGTATATACATCACATAGGATACCCTGGGGCTGCAGTATATACATCACTTATGATACACTGGGGCTGGAGTATATACATCACAGGAAACATAGGGGATGCAGGATATACATCACAGAAGCCATGTGGCTGCTGTATAGTTATCTCAGGTGATGCTGGGGCTGCGGTGTAGACATCACAGGAGATGCTGGGACTGCGGTATATGCATCACAAGAGATATGGGGCCATGGTATATACATCACAGGAGATATGGGGCTGTAGTATGGACAACACAGGAGATATGGGGCTATGTTATATACATCATAGGAGATATGGGGCTATAGTATATATACCACAGGAGATATGGGGCTGTGGTATACACATCACAGTATACTCTGGGGCTGTGGTATATACATCATAGGAGATATGGGGCTATGGTATATACATCCCAGGAGACGCTGGGGCTGCGGTATAGATATAATAGGAGATGCAGGGGCTGCTGTATAGACGTCACAGGAGACATGGGGCTGCGGTATAGTCATCACAGAACACATGGAGCTATGGTATAGATGACACAGGACACATGGGGCTGCGGTATACACATCGCAGGAGATGCTGAGTCAGAGTATAGACATCACGGGTGACATGGTACTGTGGTAGAGACATCACAGGAGACAAGGGGCTGCGGTATAGATATCACAGGAGTCATAGGGCTGCGGTATAGTCATCACAGGAGACTCTGGGGCTGTGGTATATACATCACAGGAGACGCTGGGGCTGCTGTTTAGTTGTCAGAGGAGACACAGGGCTGCGGTATAGATGTCACAGGAGACATGGGGCTGCGGTATAGTCGTCACAGAACACATGGGGCTATGGTATAGATGACACAGGAGACATGGGGCTGCAGTATACACATCGCAGCAAATGCTGAGTCAGAGTATAGACATCACAGGTGACATGGTACTGTGGTAGAGACATCACAGGAGACAAGGGGCTGCAGTATAGATGTCACAGGAGACATGGGGCTGCGGTATAGTCATCACAGAACATATGGGGCTATGGCAGAGTTGTCACAGGACATATGGGGCTATGGTATATATATCACAGGAGATATGAGGCTGCGGTATACACATCACAGGAGACTCTAGGGCTGTGGTATATACATCACAGTAGACATTGGGGCTGCGGTATAGTTGTCAGAGGAGACAGAGGGCTGCGGTATAGACATTGCAGGAGATGCTGGGGCTACGGTATTGATATCACAGGAGACACAGGGGCTACGGTATAGAAGTCACAGGAGACATGAGACTGTAGTATAGTCATCACAGAACACATGGGCCTATGGCATAGATGACACAGGAGACATGGGATTGCAGTATAGTCACAGAACACATGGGGCTATGGTATAGATCAGGGGTCTTCAAACTTTTTAAACAGGGGGCCAGTTCACGGTCCCTCAGACCATTGGAGGGCCGGAATATAGTTTTTTAAAAAAAACTATGAACAAATTCCTATGCACACTGCACATATCTTATTTTGAAGTAAAAAAAACAATACAGGAACAAATACAATATTTAAAATGAAGAACAAGTAAAGTTAAATCAACCGGTATTTCAATTGGTAGGTAACTGTACCCAATAGGCAGCATAGGTCCCCAATAGGCAGGTAAATATCCCCAATAGGCAGCATAGGTCCCCAATAGGCAGCATAGGTCCTCAATGGGCAGGTAAATGTTCCTAATAGGCAGGCTGTTTCCCCCTTATAATGCCATATGCAGGCTGTTCCCCCCTTATAATGCCCCATGCAGGCTGTTCCCCCTTTATAATGCCCCATGCTGGATGCCACCCCCCATATAATGCCCCATGCAGGATGTCCCTTTCTCACACCATATAATGCCCCATGCAAGATATCACTCCCCTGTCTTTATAATGCCCCATGCAGGATGTCCCTTCCCCCCCCATATAATGCCCCATGCAGGATGTCACCCCCCATATTATGCCCCATGCAGGATGTCACCCCCCATATAATGCCCCATGCAGGATGTCACCCCCCCCATATAATGCCCCATGCAGCATGTCACACCCCCATATAATGCCCAATGCAGCATGTCACCCCCCCATATAATGCCCCATGCAGGATGTCACCCCCCATATTATATCCCATGCAGGATGTCACCCCCCATATAATGCCCCATGCAGCATGTCACCCCCCCCATATAATGCCCCATGCAGGATGTCACCCCCCATATTATATCCCATGCAGGATGTCACCCCCCATATAATGCCCCATGCAGCATGTCACCCCCCCATATAATGCCCCATGCAGCATGTCACCCCCCCATATAATGCCCCATGCAGGATGTCACCCCCCATATTATATCCCATGCAGGATGTCACCCCCCCATATAATGCCCCATGCAGGATGTCACCCCCCATATTATATCCCATGCAGGATGTCACCCCCCCATATAATGCCCCATGCAGGATGTCACCCCCCATATTATATCCCATGCAGGATGTCACCCCCCATATAATGCCCCATGCAGCATGTCACCCCCCCATATAATGCCCCATGCAGCATGTCACCCCCCCATATAATGCCCCATGCAGGATGTCACCCCCCATATTATATCCGATGCAGGATGTCACCCCATATAATGCCCCATGCAGCATGTCACCCCCCCCCCATATAATGCCCCATGTAGGATGTCACCCCCCATAGTTTGTAAAGCCGAATAAAGACTTGCGTCCATCAAGTTCGACCTGTTAGCTCTGTAATTGCTAAAGTTGATCCAGAGGAGGGCAAAAACCTCAAATGATTTAGCCAATCTTCACCTGAGGAAAAATTCCCTCCCGACTCTGAAACCAGCAGTCAGAATAAATCCCTGTATCAACCTACTATTTTATTCTATTTTTAAGTATATGCTGAAATCTGCCTGGTATCTAGAAATGCATCCAGTCCCCGCTTGAACTGGTGTAGTGAATCCGACATTACCGTCTCCTCACTCAGTGAATTCCATATTCTCACTGCTCTTACCGTAAAGAACCCCTTCCTATGCTGGTGCTGAAACCTTTTCTCTTCCAGTCTTAGTGAGTGCCCTCTTGTTACCGTAATATCCCTCCTTTTGAACAAATCCCGGGCAAGATCTCTATACTGTCCCCTAACATATTTGTACACATTTATTATGTCCCCCCTCAACCTTCTCTTTTCAAGGCTGAATAGTTCTAGTTTTGCCAACCTCTCTGGGTATTGCAGTCCCTCCATTCCCTTTATTAATTTTGTTGCCCTCCTTTGTACCTTTTCAAGCTCATTTATATCCTTTCTATATATTGGGGCCCATAACTGAGCACAGTATTCCAAGTGTGGTCTGACCAGTGCTTTGTACAGTGGAAGAACAATGTTCTCATCCTTTGCAGCTATACCTCTTCTGATACATCCCATTACCCTGTTTGCCCTTACAGCAGCAGCCTGACTTTGGGCACTCCAATTTAGTTTGCTATCAATCAAGATGCCCAAGTCCTTCTCCATCTCTGAATTCCCCAATGATTTCCCATTCAGTGAGTACTGGTGACTTCCATTTTTCCTTCCCATATGTATGACCTTACATTTCTCCTCGTTAAACCTCATTTGCCATTTAATGCTCCACCTACCCAGCTTATCCAAATCCCTCTGTAGGTTTGCACTGTCCTCTTTTGTATTAATTGTTTTACATAACTTTGTGTCATCTGCAAATATTGATATTTTACTATTTATCCTGTTGACTATGTCGTTAATAAAGATATTAAATAACATTAGGCCTAGTACAGACCCCTGTGGTACCCCACTAGTGACGCTTACCCAATCTGAGTATATTCCATTTATAACCACCCTCTGCCTTCTATCCTTTAGCCAGTTAGCTACCCACTTGCAGACATTTTCCCCCAGCCCCATCATTCTCATTTTGTATACCAACCTATTATGTGGCACGCTATCGAACGCTTTTGAGAAGTCGAGATACACGACATCCACTGGTTCCCCCTGATCTACTCGAGAGCTAACCTCCTCGTAGAAGTCAATCAGGTTTGTTTGGCAGGAGCGATTCCTCATGAATCCATGTTGGTTCGGGGTTAATAGATTATTAGCATCAAGATGCTCCGTAATTGCCTCTTTAATGAAGCTTTCAAAAATTTTGCCCACAACGGACGTCAGACTCACCGGCCGATAGTTTCCGGCGTCACTTTTCGCTCCCTTTTTGAATATTGGCACTACATTCGCCTGTCGCCAATCAAGTGGCACAGACCCAGTCTCAACAGAGTCCTTAAATATAAGATATAACGGTCTGTCTATCACATTACTTAGTTCCCTTAGTACCCGTGGGTGTATGCCATCAGGTCCTGGTGATTTGTTTATTTTAATGTTACTGAGGCGTTTCTGTACCCCAGCTTGGGTTAGATTTGTCATACTTAGTGGAGGATTAAGTTTGTCACTTCTCATTTCTCCTGTTAGTTCGATTTCCTTTGTGAAAGTTGTCGAAAAAAAATTATTTAATAGATTAGCTTTATCCTCATCTTTCTCTATGATTTTGCCTTCCTCACTTTTTATCGGTCCAATATTATCCGATTTAATCCTTTTACTATTTATATACGTAAAGAACAGTTTGGGATTTGATCTACTTTCCCTAGCAATACGTCTCTCTGTTTCCTCCTTCGCTATTTTTATTTGTTTTTTGCAGGTTCTCGTTTTTTCCTTGTAACACATTAGTGCCTCCTTGCTGTTTTCCTGTTTTAATCTCTTGAATGCCTCTTTTTTGCTATTTAACGCCCCTTTTACGTTCTTATTCAACCATATTGGTTTCCTCTTATTTCTGGCCCTTTTATTCCCATACGGTATATATCTCTCGCACTGAGTATTCAGAATTCTTTTGAAGTTTTCCCATTTACTATTCGTATTCCTTTGATTAAGAACTTTGTCCCAGTCATTAAGTTGAAGGCTTTCTTTCAGCTGATCAAACTTCGCCCTCCTAAAGTTTAATGTTTTTGTTGTTCCCTTATTGATAACCCTACTGAAGGGCATTTTGAAGTCGATAATATTATGATCGCTATTACCTAGGTGCCCCCCTATCTGTACCTCAGTTATTCTATCAGGCCTATTAGTCAATATTAAGTCCAACACGGCCTTCCCTCTCGTTGGTTCCTGCACTAGTTGGGAGAGATAGTTATCCTTAATATTTGTCAAGAACCTTTTTCCTTTCTGAGATCTACAGGTTTCTGTTTCCCAGTCAATATCCGGGTAGTTGAAATCCCCCATTACAATCACTTCATTATGTTTTGCTACTTTGTCTATTTGTCCTAATAGCAGATTCTCATTCTCCTCTGTTATATTGGGTGGCTTATAGCAGACCCCCAGTAATATTTTATTATTATTTTTAGTTCCCTCTATCTCTACCCACATGGACTCGACCCCCTCTTCTCCCTCTCCTATATCTTCCCTTAGTCTGGGTTTTAGACATGACTTTACATATAAGCAGACTCCTCCGCCTTTCCCCTGTTTCCGGTCCCTTCTAAATAAACTATAATCTAATAAATTTACCGCCCAGTCGTAGCTATCGTCTAGCCCATATTATATGCCATGCAGCATGTCACTCCCCCATATAATGCCCCATGCAGCATGTCACTCCCCCATATAATGCCCCATGCAGGATGTCACCCCCCATATTATATCCCATGTAGGATGTCACCCCCCCCCCCATATAATGACCTATGCCTCCATACATTAAAAAAAAAAAAAAAATCCAATAATCACTTCTCACTTGCTGCCGCTGCCGCTGCTCTGGTCTGGACTCCAGCGTCGCGGCGTTGTCCTGCTCTGCGCTGCCTGTGACTGCACTCGGGAGGGCACGGTGTAAAGACGTCTCCGCGCCCTCTGACCTGAGACGTCACAGGAAGCGCAGAGCAGGAAGACAGCGGATCTGCGGAGGCACGGGGAGAGGTAAGTATCCGCCTGCCGGGGCCCTGAGCAAGCGGGGGAGAAGGGCGGGCGCTGACACCGCTCTCCTCTCCTCTGCCCATAGCCCGGTGGGCCGTAGTTTGAGGACCCCTGGTATAGATGACACAGGAAACATGGGGCTGCGGTATACACATCGCAGCGGATGCTGAGTCAGAGTATAGACATCAAAGGAGACATGGTACTGTGGTAAAAACATCACAGGAGACAAGGGACTGCGGAATAGATGTCACAGGAGACATGGGGCTATGGTATAGACATCACAGGAGACAAGGGACTGCGGAATAGATGTCACAGGAGACATGGGGCTATGGTATAGACATCACAGGAGACAAGGGACTGCGGAATAGATGTCACAGGAGACATGGGGCTATGGTATAGACATCACAGGAGACAAGGGACTGCGGTATAGATGTCACAAGAATTATGGGGCTGCGGTATAGATGTCACCGGGGACATGGGGCTGCGGTATAGACATAACAGAAGATCCGGGGGCTGCTATCTTCTTCTGTGGGATGGGAGGGTGCATCGCGTCCTAACTCCGCCCATGGGGTTCAATCAGACACTGGCTAATGTCCAGACATAAGCTTTCATTGCACGCTCATGCAGCATTCAGAGATGAACGCTGCATGAGCGAGCTCGCAAAGCAAGAAGAAATTAAAAGGCCGGCAGCCAGCAAGGAACTGCAGTCCTCGGTAATCTGCCCAGGGACTGGTGAAAAAGTCATTGCAGGCCGTACTTGCCCACGTACCTGAGGTTCCACACCCTTGCTTTAAGACACAGAGGTCAGTTTGGAAAATTGTTAGAAACTTGAAGGTATCCTCAAGTGCAATCATGAAAACCATCAAACTCTATTATGTAACTAGCTCTAATGAGGACTGCTTCAGGAAAGGAAGACCATTAATTACCTCTGCTGCAGAGGATAAGTTCAGAGTTACCAGCCTCAGAAACTCAAATTGACAGCACCTCAAATAATAGTCCTCATAAATGATGTACAAACATCAAGTAGCAGACACATCTCAACATCAACTTTCACTGGAAGAGTAGAAGAGGCAGGCCTTTATGGTCAAATTGCTGCAAATAAGCCCCTAGTGAGGGCTCAGACATGTAAAAGAGACTAGTCTGGACCAAACAACACAAGGACTGGACATTAGATCAGTGGAAATCTGTACTGCAACCTGATGAGTCAGAATATGAGATTTTTGGTACCAACCACCATGTTTTTTTGAGATGCATATAGAAGTGAAGCAGATGGTTTGGTGCCCATCGTGAAGCAAGGAGGGAGAAGGGGTGTGTGTGTTTTTTTTTCCTGGTGACACTATTGGCGATTTATTCCAATTTCAAGGCACACTTACCCAGCATGGTTGCCACCACATTCTGTGATTACATGCCATCCCATCTTGTTTGCACTTAGTGGGTCCATCATTTGTGTTGCAACAGGAAAATGACCGAAAACACACCTCCAGGCTATGTAAGGGCTATGTGACCAAGAAGGAGAGGGATGGAGTACTGTGCCAGATGACATGGCCTTCACCATCTCTCGACCTCAACACAGTTGAGATGGTTTGGGATTAATCAGGCTGCAGAGTGAAGGCAAGCTGCCAGCAAGTGCTCAGCACCTCTGGGGGTGTAGCACTGGCATCAAAATAAAAAGAGGAGTAACTTGAGGAATCTAAGGATTAACACACTTTATTTTGTTTCTCACGTGTTTCTTTGCTCCGTGTTTCTATATTTGCTCGTTCATGGTTGTGGTGACTTTAGTCTAAATCTACAATGTATACATTCCAACAAGGAAACCATTGCATGAACGGGTATGTCCAAACTTTTGACTAGTACTATATATATATGTGCATATCTATCTATCTATCTATCCATCTTTGAATAGTACTATACACATGTGCACAACTATATATATATATATATATATATATATATATATATATATATATATATATATACAGTACAGACCAAAAGTTTGGACACAACTTCTCATTTAAAGATTTTTCTGTATTTTCATGACTATGAAAATTGTACATTCACACTGAAGGCATCAAAACTATGAATTAACACATGTGGAATTATATACTTAACAAAAAAGTGGGGAGCACTGAATATTCATGCTCCTTAATAGCGGCACACAGTGAATCAGTAGCGCGGCTCCTGCTGCTGCCGGGCGATCGCGTGTGCTCGCTATTAAAGGACATGAATATTCACCCTCTCTCCATGACCACGGGCGTGGAGAGGGGTAAATATTCATGCCCTTTAACAGCAGGCACACGCGATCGCCCGACAGCAGCAGGAGCCGCGCTGCTGATACACTGTGTGCCTCTATTAAGGAGCATGAAGTCACTGCTCCCCACACACACAGTTCCGGCGTGGGGAGCAGTGACTTACGGCAGCTGATCTCTCCTTATGAGCCGAGAGGTGATTAGGAGTGTTCATTTTTTTATGTGCAGCCTGATGGGGATTAGGGGGACAATGCATACTAGGATAAGGATGAGGGGGCCATGCATACCAGGGTAAGGATAAGGGGGCCATGCATACCAGGATAGGGATGAGTGGGCCATGCATACCAGGATAAGGATGAAGGGTGCCATGCATACCAGGATAAGGATGAGGGGTGTCATGCATACCAGGATAAGGATGAGGGGTGTCATGCATACCAGGATAAGGATGAGGGGTGCCATGCATACCAGGATAAGGATGAGGGGTGCCATGCATACCAGGATAGGGATGAAGGGTGCCATGTATACCAGGATAGGGATGAGTGCCATGCGTACCAGGATAGGGATGAGGGATGCCATGCATACCAGGATAGGGATGAGGGGTGCCATGCATACCAGGATAAGGATGGAGGGGTGCCATGCATATCAGGATGGAGGGGTGCCATGCATATCAGGATGGGAATGGGAGCCACGTATAATAGGAAGTGGGGGCATATCTACCAGGATGGGGAATATTATCAGAATTGGGGGACATTACCCCTATTCCAGTGTCAGCAGCAGACCTGCTCCCCCTTAACAGCGCATCGTGACCACATTTTTTGCTTAATTTTTTTTTCTATTTTCCTCCTCTAAAACCTAGGTGCGTCTTATGGTCCGGTGCGTCTTATAGTCCGAAAAATACGGTATATATATTTATCCTAAGTCATGTGATAAGGCTCGTTAAAGGGTCACTATTGACTTTTAGGATTGCTACTTCCTGTAGGTGGCACTAGAGTTCTAGTCCTCTTCCTCTCTGAAGAGACAATTTGTGTATGTGTATGTATGTATATATGTATGTATGTATGTATGAATGTATGTATGTGTATATATATATATATATATATTGTAAGGCAGCGCTAGTCATCATGCTGGGAAACACTCGCTTCACCGGGTCAATTAAAGCACACCAGCCACGTTTTCCAGTATTTCACAATTCAGCAGTTTATTACACTTCATAACTGCTATAACCGAGTCCATCTCAGTGGCTCGCCGACATATTATACATATAATGTCCAAGAGCCTTTCCAGTGACATAAATGTCCACTTGGCTCCAGATACAGCCTTCAGCAAGGTAACAATATAAATGTCCACATCAAGTAGTGTTTTTACCTTTGCCGGGTCGTAGCTGCTTCAGTCAGATTTGTTCTGCCACCGCTGTGGCTTTACGGCTTCCCAGATGGGGGTCTCCAGCCCTCGTACCTTCAAAGGCTACTGGTATGTTTTCACACATAACATCCAGCCTCAGCATTCCAGGACTCTTGCCTTCCAAGCCTCTTGCCCTCCAAGGCTACTGGCATCTCTTAGACACAAGGATCCAGCCTCTGCTTTTCAGGCTTCACCAGGCTTCACACTCTTACGGTGTCCCACACACGGGGAACAGGCCTCACGCCTTTCACACTCTGTCTCAAAACTACCAGGGTTTATATATCCTCCAGTGCACCCATAGGACCTGTGCTGATGTCACAGTCATGTGATCAGACCTTCTGTGTTCCCAGGACCTGTGCTGATGTCACAGTCATGTGATCAGTCACCTGAGGGGGAGGTACATGGTCAGCCAAAACACACCCTGGACCATTACAGTAATGTCGCAAGCCGCTGCATTACAATATATATATATATATATATATATATATATATATATATATACTGCTCAAAAACATAAAGGGAACACTCAAATAACACATCCTCCTAGATCTGAATGAATTAAATATTCTCACTGAATACTTTGTTCTGTACAAAGTTGAATGTGCTGACAACAAAATCACACAAAAATCATCAATGGAAATCAAATTTATTAAGCAATGGAGGCCTGGATTTGGAGTCACCCCCAAAATTAAAGTGGAAAAACACACTACAGGCTGATCCAACTTTGATGTAATGACCTTAAAACAAGTCAAAATGAGGCTCAGTATTGTGTGTGGCCTCCACGTGCCTGTATGACCTCCCTACAACGCCTGGGCATGCTCCTGATGAGGTTGCGGATGGTCTCCTGTGGGATCTCCTCCCAGACCTGGATCTAAAGCATCCGCCAACTCCTGGACAGTCTGTGGTGCAACGTGATGTTGGTGGATGGAGCGAGACATGATGTGCTCAATCGTATTCAGGTCTGGGGAAGGGGCGGGCCAGTCCATTGCTTCAATGCCTTCATCTTGCAGGAACTGCTGACACACTCCAGCCACATGAGTTCTGGCATTGTCCTGCATTAGGAGGAACCCAGTGTAATGCACACGCCCGGGCTGAGCGGCGTGTGCGTGTGATTCCACTGGACCGTGCCGGAGAGTGAATGCCTGGAGGGGCGTAACTAGGTATTCACCCGATCCGACCAGGGTCGCACGACGGCATACGACGCCAGTGCACCCAGGAGGAACCGAGCAGAGGGACCAGGTGCTACTCCAGGACAGACCCCGGACACGGCTGTTGACCCACACAGGGGAATACAGGAATAGACTGGTTAGGTTGGCACACAGACTGGTGGGAATAGGCAGGCACGACTGGTATGCGGGCAGGCGGGTATGCAGGCAGGGGGGTACAGGCAAGCACGGCTAGAGTGCAGACAGGAAGGCACTAGCAGGTAGGAACACAGGCGGGATAGGACCCAGTACACACTGGGACTCTGGAACAGAACTACAGATGTGGCGGACAAACACAGCAGAGTGAGGCCGCCCAGGGAGGTGAGCGAGAGCAGGGCAGGACGAGACCGCCTGGAGCGGTGAGCAAGAGCAGGGCAGGACGAGACCGCCTGGAGCGGTGAGCAAGAGCAGGGCAGGACGAGACCGCCTGGAGCGGTGAGCAAGAGCAGGGCAGGACGAGACCGCCTGGAGCGGTGAGCAAGAGCAGAGCAGGACGAGACCGCCTGGAGCGGTGAGCAAGAGCAGAGCAGGACGAGACCGCCTGGAGCGGTGAGCAAGCGCAGAGCAGGACGAGACCGCCTGGAGCGGTGAGCAAGAGCAGAGCAGGACGAGACCGCCTGGAGCGGTAAGCAAGAGAAGAGCAGGACGAGACCGCCAGGAGCGGTGAGCAAGAGCAGAGCAGGACGAGACCGCCAGGAGCGGTGAGCAAGAGCAGAGCAGGACGAGACCGCCTGGAGCGGTGAGCAAGAGCAGAGCAGGACGAGACCGCCGGGAGCGGTGAGCAAGAGCAGAGCAGGACGAGACCGCCAGGAGCGGTGAGCAAAGGGTCAGAGCTGAGCGAGACTGCCGGAGCAGTGGGCAAAAGGGTCAGAGCGGAGCAAGGCTGCCGGAGCAGTGAGCAAGGAGTCAGAGCAGGACGGACAGGGCTCTGTTCACACGGAACAGACAGGAAGGGAAAGACAGAGCCAGATACCCACAGGGTACTGGCAGTGAAGTAGCGAGTGGACCACAAACTCACAAACGGGAGTACAGAGACAACAAGCAGGAGTTAGGTACGAGTTCAGACTCTGCAGAAAAAGGAAAGGAACGGACATAGAGAAAAAACAGGTAAAAGATAGGAGAGAGTACAGACTGGAACTGAGTGTACGGAGGAGACCGACACTGCAGCGGGATACAGGAGCGGGTCTGGGAATACGGCCCCCAGAGAGGCGGGACGAACAGGCAAGGAGCGTGTTCAGACAGGACAGACAAGATACAGGAGCGGGTCTGGGAATACGGCCCCCAGAGAGGTGGGACGAACAGGCAAGGAGCGTGTTCAGACAGGACAGACAAGATACAGGAGCGGGTCTAGGTAATCGGCCCCTAGAAGGCGGGAGGAACAGGCTAGGAGCGTGTTCAGACAGGACAGACAAGGTACAGGAGCGGGTCTAGGTAATCGGCCCCTAGAAGGCGGGAGGAACAGGCTAGGAGCGTGTTCAGACAGGACAGACAAGATACAGGAGCGGGTCTAGGTAATCGGCCCCTAGAAGGCGGGAGGAACAGGCTAGGAGCGTGTTCAGACAGGCCTGGAAATACAGCCTCCAGGATAGGCAGACAAGAGAACACAGAACGGGACCTGGCACCTTCAGAGTGCAAGCACACACTGAATGAAACACAATGCTCAGGCAGGGATTGATTGGAGCAGCTGGGTTATATACCAGGTGACAGACAGCAATAGGCTGAGGACGCACAAGGGGTGTGACCCACAGCAGGTACAAAAAGCAGGAAGTGATCGGGCGCCGCCCTTAAGCAGCAGAAACAGACACAAAAAGACAGCATGGAGGGAAGCCAGAGAGACATTCTGGACTGGAGATCAAGTGCGCGCTCTTGCACAGTGGGAGATGGACCACCATGCAAGGGCGCCGCCAGGTATGTTACAGTACCCCCCCTTACGCCCCCTCTTCTTCAGGCCTGCCAGAATTTTCCGCAGGGAATTCGAGGGCCAATCCTTCACTTCAAGGAGATCACTCCCACTGTCCACAGGAAAAACTGGTCTCATCTGGTTAGCTAGGATGCTACCTCCTATCCAGCCATCCCCAGCAACAGACGAAACGGGTGGAGTACCAGGAACAGCACACAAGGAAGTCTCTCTCCACATATTTTCAGGTGGCACCCCAGAGGGTACAGGAGACAACTGGAAGTCCTCCACCGGGTTGGAGGGGAGCAGAGACTTGGGGGTAAACTCTGCTTCGAGGTACATCTTGTCAAGCTCACAGGAAGAAATAGACGGGTTATCAGGTACAGGATGAGGAAAAGTCACTGTCTTTGTTATCTGGTGGTACCCCGGAGGATTCAGGAAACAACTGGAGGTCCTCCGCCGGGTCAGAAGAGTGCAGAGGCTCGGAGAAAACATCTGCTTCAGAGTACACTAGGTCGGACTCACTGGACGAAGCAGGCGAGGTATCGAGTACCGAGTATAGGAAAGTCTCTGTCCATTCACCACCAGGTGGCACCCCGAAGGGTTCTGGAGACAACTGGAGGGGTGTAGAGACTCGGGAGTAACCTCTGCTTCGGAGTACACTAGGTTGGACTTACTGGACGAAGCGAGCGAGGTATCAGGTACAGAGTATAGGAGAGTCTCTGTCCTTTCGCTACCAGGTAGCACCCCGAAGGGTTCTGGAGACAACTGGAGGTCCTCCGCCTGGTCAGAGGGGTGTAGAGACTCATGGGTAACCTCTGCTTCAGAGTACACTAGGTTGGACTCACTGGACGAAGCGAGCGAGGTATCAGGTACAGAGTATAGGAGAGTCTCTGTCCTTTCGCTACCAGGTAGCACCCCGAAGGGTTCCGGAGACAACTGGAGGTCCTCCGCCTGGTCGGAAGGGTGTAGAGACTCGGGGGTAACTACCACTTTGGGGTACCCATTGTCAGGCTCACAGGACGGAGCGGACAAAGTATCGAGTACCAGGTGTAGAGAAGTCTCTCTCCATTTGTCATCGAGTGGTATCCCGGAGGATTCAGGAGGCAACTGGGGATCCTCCGCCAGGTAGTAGAGGTGCACAGACTCTGAGGTAATCACAGCTTCGGAGCATCCTTGGACATGCACACCGGTTAAAGTGGGTGAAGCATCTGATGCCGGGTGCAGGAAGTTCTCCTGTGTCTTGTCTGGATGGGCAGTAGTCTCTTCGGGCAGGAGAACTGGTGCACTACCCACGCACATTACCCGTTGGGGCTTCTCCGGGATACAGGGAGATGAAGCTTCAGTAGGGACTTCAAGGTTGGGGTCAGGAGGTCTCAGGGAGGACAGACCCTGGCGTGATGGCTTGCCTCTACGTCTAGCACGTCTGGACTGCCTCTTGAGGTTGGGAGAAGTATTCCGGAGAGCGTAGTCACCCTGTGAGGATTCTGGGTGGGCAGTAGTCTCATTGGGCTGGAGGACTATTGCGCTACCCACACACATTACCCATCGGGGCTGCTCCGGGATATTGGGAAGTGAAGCTTCAGCAGGAGCCTCCGGGTTAGGATCATCGAAGACCATTAGAAAGGCCACCAGGAAGGCCATTATGTCCAGGACGATAGGATCCTGTGTTTCACATAGGGGGTTGATCCATTCCAAGGCATCACCCGCTAGGTTAGACATAATGAATGCCACCTTAACCCGATCGGTGGGAAAACATAGAGGGTAGAACTTGAAGTGTAGCATGCATTGCTCCACAAATGCACGACTTTGTCTTGGATCCCCATAGTAACGTGGCGGATCCGCAGGAACGAGAGCAGATAGATCCATCTGGACGGGTGCGTAATTAGCCAGGAACTCAGCTAGAGAAAAAAAAATTGTATTTATTTATTTTTAATGCATGTATTCGCTGGAAAACGTCTCAGAGAGCGAAGGCCGTGGGGCTCAACGGGAACCATGGCCTGAGCATGCTGTAATGCACACGCCCGGGCTGAGCGGCGTGTGCGTGTGATTCCACTGGACCGTGCCGGAGAGTGAATGCCTGGAGGGGCGTAACTAGGTATTCACCCGATCCGACCAGGGTCGCACGACGGCATACGACGCCAGTGCACCCAGGAGGAACCGAGCAGAGGGACCAGGTGCTACTCCAGGACAGACCCCGGACACGGCTGTTGACCCACACAGGGGAATACAGGAACAGACTGGTTAGGCTGGCACACAGACTGGTGGGAATAGGCAGGCACGACTGGTATGCGGGCAGGCGGGTATGCAGGCAGGGGGGTACAGGCAAGCACGGCTAGAGTGCAGACAGGAAGGCACTAGCAGGTAGGAACACAGGCGGGATAGGACCCAGTACACACTGGGACTCTGGAACAGAACCACAGATGTGGCGGACAAACACAGCAGAGTGAGGCCGCCCAGGGAGGTGAGCGAGAGCAGGGCAGGACGAGACCGCCTGGAGCGGTGAGCAAGAGCAGGGCAGGACGAGACCGCCTGGAGCGGTGAGCAAGAGCAGGGCAGGACGAGACCGCCTGGAGCGGTGAGCAAGAGCAGGGCAGGACGAGACCGCCTGGAGCGGTGAGCAAGAGCAGGGCAGGACGAGACCGCCTGGAGCGGTGAGCAAGAGCAGGGCAGGACGAGACCGCCTGGAGCGGTGAGCAAGAGCAGAGCAGGACGAGACCCCCTGGAGCGGTGAGCAAGAGCAGAGCAGGACGAGACCGCCTGGAGCGGTGAGCAAGCGCAGAGCAGGACGAGACCGCCTGGAGCGGTGAGCAAGAGCAGAGCAGGACGAGACCACCTGGAGCGGTGAGCAAGAGCAGAGCAGGACGAGACCGCCAGGAGCGGTGAGCAAGAGCAGAGCAGGACGAGACCGCCAGGAGCGGTGAGCAAGAGCAGAGCAGGACGAGACCGCCTGGAGCGGTGAGCAAGAGCAGAGCAGGACGAGACCGCCTGGAGCGGTGAGCAAGAGCAGAGCAGGACGAGACCGCCTGGAGCGGTGAGCAAGAGCAGAGCAGGACGAGACCGCCAGGAGCGGTGAGCAAAGGGTCAGAGCTGAGCGAGACTGCCGGAGCAGTGGGCAAAAGGGTCAGAGCGGAGCAAGGCTGCCGGAGCAGTGAGCAAGGAGTCAGAGCAGGACGGACAGGGCTCTGTTCACACGGAACAGACAGGAAGCCAGATACCCACAGGGCAAGAGTGTGCAAAGCAGTCAGCAAAGCAAAAGGTGGCTACTTTGAAGAACCTAGAATATAAGACATATTTTCAGTTGTTTCACACTTTTTTGTTAAGTGTATAATTCCACATGTGTTAATTCATAGTTTTGATGCCTTCAGTGTGAATGTAGAATTTTCAAAGTCATGAATATACAGAAAAATCTTTAAATGAGAAGGTGTGTCCAAACTTTTGGTCTGTACTGTGTATATATATATATATATATATATATATATACTTATATACATATAAATATAGATAAATAGATGTTATTGCAAAATATAACTAACCTAGTGGGTGATGGACACACAAAGTCCTGTACGAGGTGCAGTTCTTCCTGGTAAGAATTGCTCTGTACATACGAACTACAATGGACATACAACGTCCAGTCTGATTTATACAGAATCTAACAAAAAAAAACGAGTTTATTAAATAAGAGGCATAGACAAGTAAAATTATGGGTAGAAACTTATCTGGAAGAAAACCAAAATAAAATATTATTTGCCATTAAAATTTATTTTCCCTTCTCAGTCTTATGCTTCTGGTCTTGTGAAATCTTACATTATACTGCAGGTTTTTTCTATTTTTCCTAGTTAAGACTGCTTTTTGACCTTTGGTGACATCACGGTCATGAGACCATGATGTTGCCAAAGGTCCTATAACTACGGGAGTCCAGAGAACTGAAAAGGAGACAGGCTGGTTTGTACCGTATGTGCTGTGTGTGTGTATGTATGTGCTGTGTGTGTATATACGTGTGTGTGTGTATTTATTCATTTGTATATACATGTGTATGTGTGTTTCTGTGTATATACATGTGTATGTACAAAATGCCTAGATAGGGATGAGCTGGCAGGTATACAGAGCATTTCTGTACAGCACCTGAACCAGCATAGCCATGAATGCTCTACACTACTTCTGGAGTCATGGTGATTTAGATCAGGGTTCCCCAACGCCAGTCCTCAAGGCCCACCAACAGGTCATGTTTTCAGGATTTCCTTAGTATTGCTCAGGTGATAATTCCATCACCTGCACAGGCAATAATCCCATCACCTGGGCAATACTAAGGAAATCCTGAAAACATGACCTGTTGGAGAGCCTTGAGGACTGGAGTTGGGGAACCCTGATTTAGATGTAAGGCAACTTAGTGAAAAAGGACATTGCAAAAGGAAGTTAGAGTAAAGCGGGGTTGCTCTTCATGAGTTAGGTACTGTTTGCTACACATTTGCACCTTCACATCAAGTATGAGTCCTTTAAGTCAGATTTACTCTATACCTTCAGATAATTTTCCTCGTTATAGATCCAGCACTTTGGGTAAATAATGGAGTCCTACAAATAAGTTTGACCTACGTATATACTGGGAGCAACTATTATATACAGCACATAGTAAAAACTGAAGTGTCTCTTTATCTTTCAGGAATGGATGTCTTAAATAGTACAATAGAGGACATGATCAGTACCACACTCAGGGAACAGTGGACTGAAGCGGTCATTGAAGTGACTGATACGGTGCTGGCCGTTCATCCCAGACAGGTAATTCACTCATTCTTGTCCTAACTCCAAATACACAAGACAGGACCAATGTCTGGCCAATAATAAAGTTTGTGTCACATGTTCAAGACAAGAAGTAAGTTATCAAACCCAGCCATGTGACCTTTGGAGCTACTAGTATATCTCTTAAAGAGAACCTGTCATCAGATTCATGCTGCCCCAACCAATGGCAGCATGAATCAGGTCCTGGCTGCATGATTGCTAAGAAATGCTGCAACATATTACAGAAAATATACTTTGATATTCCGGCCGTGGACTAAGTGTCTCAGCTGATCATTCTGATGCCAGTCCTTGGCCAGCTTGTCCCCCCCCTCCCCTCTTCCTTTGACTAAAAGGGCACATATAGGGAGAGGCCAGTGAACGGACAGATGGCCAGGGACCCACTAGGCAGCTAAGACACTTAATGGCTTTTCCAAGTATGTTTACTCTCAGGTATGAAATTCCACAGCATTTCAGAGTAAAACATACCTGGCTGCAAACATGCATCCATCATCTGATTCATGTTGCTTGTGGTTCGGGCAGTATAAATCTGATGACAAGTTCCCTTTAACACCTTTACCTCCCATGCCTGTTTTCACCTTCATGACCAAGCTAAATTTTACAATTCTGACCTTTATGAGGTAATTACTCTGGAACGCTTCAACGGATCCCCCTGATTCTGAGAATGTTTTTTCGTGACATATTGTACTTCATGATAGTAGTAAAATTTGTTAGATATGACTTGTGTTTATTTGTGAAAAAAATCGGAAATTTGACAATTTTGAAAATTTTCTAACTTTTAATTTTTATGCCCTTAGAGTTATATCACACAAAATAGTTAATAAATAGCATTCCCCACATGTCTACTTTACATCAGCACCTTTTTTGAAACATAATTTTTTTGTTAGTAGTAAGTTAGGAGGGTTAAAAGTTGAAAAGCGATTTCTCATTTTTGCAACAAAATTTACAAACCTTTTTTTATTATTACCACATCACAGTTGAAGTCACTTTGAGGGGTCTATATAAGAGAAAATACCCAAAAGTGACACCATTCTAAAAACTGCACCCCTCAAGGTGCTCAAAACCACATTCAAAAAGTTTATTAACCCTTCAGGTGCTGCACAGGAACTGAAGCAATGTTGAAGGAAAAAATTAACATTTAACTTTTTTCCACAAAAATTGTTCTTTTAGTCCCAATTTTTTTTCTCACAAGGGTAACAGGAGAAAATGGACCTCAAAATATGTTGTGAAATTTCTCCTGAGGACGCCGATACCCCATATGTGGGGGAAAACTACTGTTTGGGGGCATGGCAGGGTACAGGAAGGAAGGAGTGACGTTTTGGAACGCAGACTTTGATGGAATGGTCTGTGAGTGTCATGTTTGGAGAGCCCCTGATGTGCCTAAACAGTGGAACCTCCCCACAAGTGACCCCATTTTACAAACTACACCTTAACTTCATCTCAATGAATTCATCTAGGTGTGCAGTGATCATATTGATACCACGAGTGTGTCACAGAATTTTATACCATTGGGCAGTGAAGAAAAAATAACTACATTTTTACCACCAAAATTTTGTTTTAGCCCCAGATTTTACATTTTCACACTGGGAAATGGGTAAAAATGGCACCAAAACATATCCCACAATTTCTGATTAATATGGAAATACCCCAGATGTGGTTGTACAGTACTGCTTAGCCATACAGCAAGACTAGAGAGTGACAGAGCACTATTTGCCTCCTGGAGAGCAGATTTTCCTATAATAGTTTGTGGACTCCACACACAGAGCCCCTAAGTGCTAGAAGAGCAGAATCCCACTCAAGTGACCCCATTTGGAAACTATACTCCTTTGGGAATTTATCTACAGGTATAGTAACGATTTTGACTCCATGGATGTTTTCCAGAAACAAGCAGCAGTGGCTGTTGCTGAGTAAAAATTGCAAACTGCCAATGTAGTGCCCAGTACGTTGTAATGCCCAGCTAGAGACACGCACCTGTAAATTAGGTGGGCTCTTATCACTACAAAAATGGCAAACATGTGGATGCTAAATGTGGTTTAGGCACACTGGAGCTTAGAAGGGAGGGAAGCATTTGGATTTGGGAGCACAGAATTTGCTGAATTTCTTTTGTGGGATGAGGAGCCATTTGGCTTTTTCAGAGCCTTTGTGCTACTAGTAACACGGAAGACCCCTATATTTCCGTTAACAGATGACGGACCTGAGTGGGGACTTACTTTTTTTGTGGATTGATTGGAAGCTTTTGTTGGGAACATTTTACTTAACATTTTGGATCACATTTATCCAGCGCTCTACGCTTAGCACTTACTTTGGTGTTTTCATCTAAATCTTCGAATGACGCGATTCTGATGAAACCTCCGAGGGATCCATTCACTATAATGAGGCAGCAGAGTTACTCTGGACTCCGTTTGGCCTCTGTTCAGCGGCGTCCTTCTTTTCAGAAGTGCACAAAACTGTGACGGACCACGCTTTTATGTATGCCTAAGGACAGACACCTCCAGATGGCATGGTGCCTCCATCTGCCTCACTATAGGGAGTCTTCTTCCGGGGGTTCCGTCTGAATCCCATATTTTAGAGATTTACACGGAAATTCTGGTGTAAGTGCTCAGTGCAGAGCACAGGATAAATGTGAGCTGAGCCTTACTGCCATATTTGGGAGGCAGAATGAAAAAATCAACAGCAGGTGAAGAATTGGTTTTATTTATTTTTTACCTCCTCGCGCACTCTAAGTGATTAGATGACTTTATTCTTCAGATCCGGGTGATTACGGTGATATCAGATTTATAGCTTTTTTTATGTTTGGCAGTTGTCACACACTAAAAAATGCTTTTTATTGCAAAAGTTTTTGCATCGCCATATTTTGAGAGCTATTTTTCCATATTTCAGCCGACAGAGTCATGTGAGGGCTTGTTTTTTGCAGGATGAGTTGACATTTTTATTGGTACTATTTTCGGTCACATGACAATTTTGGTACGTTTTCCATTCCAATTTTTGGGAGGCAGAATGAACAAAAACCAGCAATTCAGGATTTTTTGTTTTGTCGTTCCAAATGTGGTATTCTTCGGGTCAGTACGATTACGATACCACATTTAAATATTTTTTTATTTAATTTATTTTTGGCTCTTTTACACAATAAAAACTATTTTATAGAAAAAATAATTATTTGTGCATCGCTTTATTCTGAGAGCAGTAACTTTTTTATCTTTCCACTGATAGACCAGTATCATGGCTTGTTTTTTGCGAGTCAAGATGATGTTTTCAGCGATACCATTTTTATTTACATTCACCTTTTTGATCGCGTTTGATTCCTCGTTTTGTTTGGCGGTATGATGAAAAAGCACTGTTTTTTGCCCCATTTTTTATTCATTTATTCTTTTACGGTCTTCACTGTAGGGGTTAACTAGTGTGATAGTTTTATGGGGTGGGTCGGACGTGGCAATACCAAACGTGTTTTTGTTTTTTTTTTACATATAAATACCAATTTATCGGTACAATATATATATATATATATATATATATATATATATATATATATATATATATATAGTACAGGCCAAAAGTTTGGACACACCTCATTTAAAGATTTTTCTGTATTTTCATGACTATGAAAATTGTACATTCACACTGAAGGCATCAAAACTATGAATTAACTAATGGGGAATTATATACTTAACAAAAAAGTGTGAAACAACTGAAAATATGTCTTATATTCTAGGTTCTTCAAAGTAGCCACCTTTTGCTTTGATGACTGCTTTGCATACTCTTGGCATTCTCTTGATGAGTTTCAAGAGGTTGTCGCCGGAAATGGTCTTCCAACAATCTTGAAGGAGTTCCCAGAGATGCTTAGCACTTGTTGGCCCTTTTGCCTTCACACTGCGGTCCAGCTCACCCCAAACCATCTCGATTGGGTTCAGGTCTGGTGACTGTGGAGGCCAGGTCATCTGACATAGCACCCCATCACTCTCCTTCTTGGTCAGATAGCCCTTACACAGCCTGGAGGTGTGTTTGGGGTCATTGTCCTGTTGAAAAATAAATGATGGTCCAACTAAACGCAAACCAGATGGAATAGCATGCCGCTGCAAGATGCTGTGGTAGCCATGCTGGTTCAGTATGCCTTCAATTTTGAATAAATCCCCAACAGTGTCACCAGCAAAGCACCCCCACACCATCACACCTCCTCCTCCATGCTTCACTATGGGAACCAGGCAAAGTTTGCCCAATTTTTCACACTGACTGACCTTCATTTCTTAAAGTAATGATGGCCACTCATTTTTCTTTACTTAGCTGCTTTTTTCTTGCCATAATACAAATTCTAACAGTCTATTCAGTAGGACTATCAGCTGTGTATCCACCTGACTTCTGCACAACACATCTGATGGTCACAACCCCATTTTTAAGGCAAGAAATCCCACTTATTAAACCTGACAGAGCACACCTGTGAAGTGAAAACCATTTCCGGTGACTACCTTTTGAAGCTCATCAAGAGAATGCCAAGAGTGTGCAAAGGCGTCATCAAAGCAAAAGGTGCCTACTTTGAAGAACCTAGAATATAAGACATATTTTTAGTTGTTTCACACTTTTTTGTTAAGTATATAATTCCACATGTGTTAATTTATAGTCTTGATGCCTTCAGTGTGAATGTACAATTTTCATAGTTATGAAAATACAGAAAAATCTTTAAATGAGAAGGCGTGTCCAAACATTTGGTCTATGCTGTATACACATACACTGCTCAAAAAATTAAAGGGAACACTTAAACAATAGAATATGACTCCAAGTAAATCAAACTTCTGTGAAATCAAACTGTCCACTTAGGAAGCAACAATGATTGACAATCAATTTCACATGCTGTTTTGCAAATGGAATAGACAATAGATGGAAATTATTGGCAATTATCAAGACACCCTCAATAAAGGAGTGGCTCTGCAGGTGGGGACCACAGACCACATCTCAGTACCAATGCTTTCTGGCTGATGTTTTCGTCACTTTTGAATGTTGGTTGTGCTTTTACACTCATGGTAGTATGAGACGGACTCTACAACCCACAGAAGTTGCTCAGGTAGTGCAGCTCATCCAGGATGGCACATCAATGCGAGCTGTGGCAAGAAGGTTTGCTGTGTTTGTCAGCGTAGTGTCCAGAGGCTGGAGGCACTACCAGGAGACAGGCCAGTACAGGCCGTAGGAGGGCAACAACCCTTCAGCAGGACCGCTACCTCTGCCTTTGTGCAAGGAGGAAAAGGAGGAGCACTGCCAGAGCCCTGCAAAATAACCTCCAGCAGGCCACAAATGTGCACAAACGGTTAGAAACCGACTCCATGAGGGTGGTATGAGGGCCCGATGTCCACAGATGGGGTTGTGCTCACAGCCTAATAAATAAATATTGTTCCCCCTAAACCTACTATTAATACCTTGTGTCTCAGACATGTGCATCATGACTATAAAATAAATATAGTCTACTCCCCTGAATATAAATACTATTCTGTGCCATACTGAATATTACAAAATACTGTACCCCTTTTGAAAATCAAAAGATATACTGTGCTTTCCTGAATATTAAAAAATACAGTGTACCCCCATGAATATTAAAAAGAAAAACACTGAGCACCCTTAACAAACATACATGCCCCATGGCTACTAATCCATATATATATTCTGTTTCCCTACACCACTCACCTCACATTCAACGCTCCTCTGTTCTCCCCATGCTTGGCTCACAGATGAAGCAAGGGTAGAAAGCGAGAATCCACTCATGGCCTCCTGCAGCACCTTTGCACTATTCAATGATCCCCATGCTTAAAACACACAGAGGCAATTGACTATATTAGTGGCTTCATGGCTAGTGCCCTGCATACATCAAGTTTTATTTTTCATCAGAACATTGTTAAAGAAACACTCCTCCCGTCAAAGTTTTTATCCTCTTAATATTTTCCACTCATATTGTACAGAACTGTGTACTTACATTTGCTCATTTTGCCTTTCTACCCACTTAATTATTCTCTTTTTTTCTGCTCAATGTAGAAACAGGAAGTCTCTTTTCCCTGCATGAGGCATCCCTCTCTTCAACTCCTGACGCAGTTGCCTCCTCCTACCCCCTTCCAGGGACATTTGCAGTGACCCATGAGTCATGCAGAGAAAATTGACCTCTTGTTTCTACATAGAGCTTAGAAGGATTCTGCTAGTATGTGTTTAATCACGTGATATCATAGACCTATTATTATTATTATGACCTCATGGAAAAGAGAAGAATTAACTAGGTAGAAAGGTAAAATGAGCAATTGTAAGTACACAGAGCTACATAATATGATGATTGCAATATATTAAGAGGATATAAATTGTGATGGGAATGCTTGTTTAACTAGAATGTCATTGCACCACTTGGGGCTTTTCATAGTATCCTAACTTTTTTTATTTGACAAAAATAATTGCATGCGGTTACATTATAGAGATCAATTATTTTACCTTTTTTTTGGGCTGCAGTCCCTTTAACGGGAAGTGCTTAGAGTGATGCAGTATTAGATTCATGGAAATGAGTCAGCAGGCCAGAGAAGTGTCTAATATAATTGCAAATACACTTATCCTTCTTCCAACATCAGCACCATTAGAAAAATTAATTGGGAATCCTTTCAAGATTATGGTGGAGGCTTAGTGGTGATGCAGCAAGAGGACTGCAGGATAGTGGAATAACAAATGAACGTTAGGTCCTCTGTAGGTCATTCACCGATGCAGGAAAATCTAATGGGAAATGATTGAGCACTCTGCATTATGTTCCCATAATAACATGGCTGCCTTTATTTATGCACTAGTAGCTAGAATACGAGAGGCAGCCATTTCTTTTTCTTGTAAATTAGATCAGTGTTCAGTTGTTCCTCCTCCATGAAGCTGTTGTAAATGTGAAGCCAAGAAATAAATCCAGGCATTCAGGACAACTAGTCCACCATCGTCTTTACCCCTTTGCAGAGTTTCTAGCTGAATTCTAGCTTGTTTCTTTTTCCAAATAAGTTACTGAAAGATGGTGTGTACCTTACAGAAAAAAAAAGACACAGGTATCCACACAGGGATATTTTGGAGAAGGTAGAGAAGTTGAGGCATGAGAATAATTTTTATAAGATTACTTCTCCCGACTGACATTGGGAGCCGACACCAAGTGTCTATTTTGCTTCTAAATTTCAATAACAAGCTAGCTAAATGAAGTGAATAATATTCCTGAGGATTAGCGGAAACCATCATCCCTAGGTATTTAAAATAATTTACTATTTGGATTTGCATGTACCCTAGAGAGTAGTCTGTTTGAATAGGGTCAATAAGTATGAGGACCGATTTGTTCCAATTAATTAGGAGGCCTGACCACTTTCCAAATGTTTTAATTAGGTCCATCAATGGATCAATCGATATAGTCAGATTTCCCTGGAAAAGGAGCATGTCATCTGCATACAAGGAAATCCTCATTTCAAGGACAAACAAGGAAAACCAATAATGTTAGGAGAGGTACTCACCAAGCAGGCTAGAGGTTCTATGGCTATCGTGAAGAGAAAGGGTGACCGGAAGCAGCTCTGCCTTGTACCCCTTCCCAGCTCGAATACCTCCGACATATGACAGTTTACTCGGAGCCTTGCCCTGGGAGAGACGTATAACAATTTCACCATTGAGATAATTTTATCACCAAATACTTTTCTTCCCAGACAAACTTCCACTCAACGCTGTCAAAGAACAGCCCTGGTGCTAGTAGAATTTGAGCTTAATTGCAGACCCATTTATAGCCACCTCAGATTAACTGATGTAGATTTATTTGGCATGAAGCCAGTTTGATCATCTTGAATTACTTTGGTTATTGCCCTAGAAAACCTGTTAGCTAAGATTTTAGCTAATATAATTTAATATCTGTTGGGAGAAGGGAAATAGGCCTATAGGAGTCGGGCATGCATGGACCTTTACCCGGTTTTAACAATAGAATTACTACATCCTCCGTCATTGAGTTTGGGAGGTAACCAACCCTAATGGACTCTTCAAATATGGTTACTAGTTTAGGAAGCAATAAATCCTGATATGTTTTAAAAAAATTCACCCGGTAACTGATCAGAACATGGGGCATTCTCATTTTAGACCATTTGAATCACTTCCTCCAACTCCCCCAGGGGTTTATCCAGTGTGGACCTGTCTTCATTTGGTAATCGTTGTAGGGAAATATTTCCAAGGAATCCCTCAATTTCCTCTTTATGGGCATCACTTTTGGTAAAATCAATGGAAGAGTAGTAATTATACAGCAATTGTACAGTAATTATACAGCAATAAAGGCAAATGGGTCTCCTAGATTGTGGAGACAATACGGCGCCGGACTACTGGCAGCCCATTGCAGCAGCAGAAGCTTCTACTTTATTTCAGTTACAGTTTTGTTACAGTTATTTTATTTTATTATTTTATTACCTTCTCTGGATTGCAACGTTCCTGTATACTCGTCTATTGGGGATGGAAGATACAACACTTCCCACACTATCAACTGCTGCTGGGCACACAGCACGAGATCTGCACCTGGATCTTCTTCCACCACTTAAAAGTCTCCTGCAGGTACAGACACTCTGGGGCACGCAATACGGACCATCTCAGCTAATGCTACTGAAGGATGCATGCTGCTACCCACAGCCTGTGACAGGGATACAGCCATATGTGAGCGGTGGAGGTCACTGCATACGATTTGCCATGGAGAGGACTGGTGTGACGGGTGGAAACAATGACGGGATGGTGGACCCTAGGTCTGTTGCTAAACGAGCAGTGTATTCTAGGGATCGTCTTCTGGAACTGCGCAGGATAAAGTCTTCTCCAGCAGTGGCAATATGGAATGTTCCACGGGAAATAAGGAGACCTTTCAGAGGCTGCAGAGCAGGCAAGAAGATCAAGTCCTGGAGGAGAAGGTTTAAACCAGTGGTCCCATCCATTATCATGGGTAACGTACGATCGCTGGGAAATAAGTCGGATGAACTGCTGGCTCTGAGTAAGACCCAGAAGGAGTTTAGGGAATGCAGTCTCATGTGCTTTACAGAAACCTGGCTGCATGAGGAGGTCCCAGATTCATGTGTCTCGGTACCAGGGTTTCAAATGGTTCGGGCTGATAGAGAGAGAGTTAGATGCGGCAAGAAAAAAGGTGGAGGAGTGATACTCTACATTAACAACAGATGGTGCAATCAGGGGCACGTAACTGTTAAGGAGAAACATTGCATTGGGCCTCAGGCCTTACTATCTGCCTAGAGAATTCACTCTTGTTATTGTAGTTGTGATGTATATACCACCATGTGCGAACCCAGAGGCTGCTGGGGATGTGTTCTCAGGGGTGATGGCCCGGCTTCAGACTAAACACCCAAACTCTCTAACTGTAATTTCTGGGGATTTCAATCGAGTAAAGTTCTCATCTGCAATACCAAAGTTCTATCAATATGTCAAATGTCCTACACGGGACAACAACACACTGGATCTCCTCTTTGCTAATGTTAAGAATGCTTATTCATCGGCTGCATTACCCCCCCTGGGGAAATCTGACCACAACCTTATACTATTGTCTCCTGCTTACCAACCAGACGTCCGCAAACAACCAGTGACAATTAAAAAGATAAGGAAGTGGTGTCCAGCAGCAGAGGAGGCGTTACAAGACTGCTTTGATTGTAAAGACTGGGAGGTGTTGTGTACCATGAAAGAGAATTGTGATGTTAATGAGATTACTGGCAGAGTTACTGATTACATCAACTTCTGTATGGACATTGTAGTACCTGTTCAAGAGATTCGGTGTTATGCAAACAATAAGCCATGGATTACAAAAGAGTTGAAACATTTACTAAACATGAAAAAACTGGCTTTTAAAAGGAAGGACAAGGAGGCATTGAAAATTATACAGCGAGACCTAAAGGGGAAAATTAAGAATGCCCGTGAGGCATTCAGAGTTAAATTAGAAAATCAGTTTGCACAAAAAAGCTCCAGAGAGGTGTGGGCTGGAATGAAGCTAGTGACTGGGTTTAAGGCAAGGTCGGAGCAGGGGGGTGGTGGACTTAGAATGGCTAATGAAATGAATGAGTTCTTCAATAGATTCAGCAATAAAGGTGCGGTAGCAGCAGGGAAGGGGGAGGAGGCCGGGGAACAACTAGCTAAATTAACAGGGGGTGAAATAGATCATTTCTCGGTCTCCAAAAATGACGTGAGGGACCAGTTTAGTAAGCTGGCCATTGGCAAAGCAGCAGGGCCTGACGGTCTCAGTCCACGTGTCCTCAGAGTGTGTGCAAATGAGTTGTGTACTGTCTTCCAGCATCTCTTTAATCAGAGCTTACAATCAAAGAGAGTACCAGTGCTATGGAAGACTTCCTGCCTGGTGCCGGTTCCCAAGACTACCTTCCCGGCTTCCCCGGGGACTATAGACCGGTGGCCTTAACATCGCATGCGATGAAGTCCTTGGAGAGAATAGTACTTGCTCACTTGTGTCCGAGGGTGATGGCGCATACTGATGCTCTTCAGTTTGCATACCGGCAGGGACTGGGGGTGGACGATGCTGTAGCGTCTCTGCTACAAACAGTACATTCATTTTTGGACAATGATGGAACCACAGTGCGTGCTTTGTTCTTTGATTTCTCTAGTGCGTTCAACACATTACAGCCACTCTTACTGCGTGGAAAGTTGATTAAAATGGCGGTGGATGAGGGACTTGTGAATTGGATAATTGACTACCTGTCGGATAGGCCACAGTTTGTTAGGTGGGGGACGGCTACATCAGATTGTGTACTGAGCAGTGTCGGAGCCCCACAGGGAACAGTGCTGTCGCCATTCCTCTTTACATTGTACACAGCTGACTTTCAGTATAAATCAGACCGTTGTCACCTCCAGAAGTACTCGGATGACTCTGTGATAGTTGGCGGTATTGGGAAGGACCAGGATGAAGAGGAATATAGAAGGGTGGTTGCGGACTTTGTAGTATGGTGCCAGGCTAACCATCTAGAACTAAATGTTAAGAAAACCAGGGAGTTGGTGATGAGCTATGGAAGGTGCAAGAAGGTATGCCTACCTGTTACCATTGACGGTCAGGATGTGGAGATGGTGGACAGTTTCAAATATTTGGGGGTTTACCTGGATAGTAAGCTAGACTGGAAGTGCCACATGGAGAAGGTCTACAAGAAGGGGATGAGTAGATTGTACTTCCTAAGGAAGTTAAGGTCTTTTAATGTGTGTGGCAAAATGCTTGAGGTGTTCTACCAATCCATTGTGGCTAGTACCACCTTTGCGGCAATAATTTGCTGGGGTAACAGTGTGCGTGTTGCTGACGCCAACAAGCTCAACAAACTTATAAAGAAGGCTAGCGCGATGGTGGGCCTACAGCTTGGGACTTTTGAAGAGGTGGTAGAGGATAGGATTAAGAAGAAGTGCAGAGCTATAATGGGCAACAACACACATCCGCTTTATGAACTGTTTGCGAAACAGAAGAGCACATTCAGCAATCGCCTAATACAACTAAGGTGTAAAAAGGAAAAATACAGGAGATCGTTTGTTCCAACAGCTATGGGGGTGTTTAACAAATGTCTGAAAAGCAATGTCTAAAGCATTCCAAATGTTATGTTATCATATGTGTCATGTTCGAGATCTGTGTTCTGCTGCTGTGATACCGCAATTTCCTCCGGGATAAATAAAGTATATCTTATCTTATCTTATCTTATTGAATAATATTTTTATCCTCCACATCTATGTCACCATTTTCAGAAATTAGTCTGGATATATAAGAAGGCCCGTTTTGGGAATTAACAATAGTTTCCAGTTTATGTTCCGCACTTTCACCCTCTGTAAAGTATGTCATTTTTGTGAAGAATCTTTGTCACCAAACTAAGTACATTATGCTTTAATAGTTTTTGAGTTTATTTAAGTTCCTCAGCTTTACAGTCTGAGGGGTGTGAAATAAATGCTTACTCTTATTGACTAACTCTCTCCTGTAATTTTTGCATGTACTCCCTTGTCTTGGATTTCTTTCTACTGATATCATGTATGTACAACCCGCTAACAAATGCTTTCATGGTGTAACATACTGATATTATGGAGGTTGAGCCTGTGTTAACTGAAAAGCATTTACATATGCTGTCATATAGGGAGCCCCCAATTGTTTGTACCCAAAATGGATTTAGTCGCTACATTCAGTTGAAACCCGAAGTTTACATACACTATATAAAAAGACACATATACATATTTTGCTCAATATCTGACATGAAATCAGAATAAACCTTTCCCGTTTTAGGTCAATTAGGATTACCATAATTTTTAATATTTGCCAAATTCCAAAATAATGAGAGAGAATGTTTTAAGACATTTTTATTACTTACTGCAAAGTCAAAAGTTTACATACACTAAGATTACTATGCCAATTCTGGACTGCCCATATGATGACATCATGTATTTGGAAGCTTCTGTTTTTTTGCCATCATCAGAGTTAATTAGAGACACACCTGTGGATGTATTTTAATGCACACCTGAAACACACTGCTTCTTTGTGTAGAATCATGGGAAAGTCTAAAGAAATCAGCCAAGATATCAGGAAGAGAATTGTGAACTTGCACAAGTCTGGCTCATTTTTGGGTACAATTTTAAAGTGCCTCGTTCATCTGTACAAACAATTACATGCTAGTACAAACAAGATGGGAATGTCCAGTCATCATACCGCTCAAGAAGGAGATGGGTTCTGTGTCCCAGAGATGAACATGCTTTGGTCTGACATGTGCATATCAACCCAAGGACAAAAGCAAAAGACCTTATGAAGATGGTGGCGGAAGCTGGTAAAATTGTGTCAATATCCACAGTGAAACAATTACTGTATCAACATGGGTTGAAAGGCCACTCTGCCAGGAAGAAGCCATTACTCCAAAAGAAACATAAAAAGCCCGATTAATGTTTGCAAATGCACACAGGAACAAAGACTTTAATTTTTGGAGACATGTCCTTCGGAAACTGAAATTTAACTTTTTGGGCATAATGACCATCTTTACGTTTGGAGGAAAAAGGGAGAAGCTTGGAAGTCTAAAAACACAATCCCAACTGTGAAACATGGGGATGACAGCATCATGTTGTAGGGTTGTTTTGCTGCAGGAGAGACTGGTGCACTTTACAAAATAGATGGCATCATGAGAAAAGAAGATTATGTGGCAATACTGAAGCAACATCTCAAGACATCAGCCAGGAAGTTAAAGCTTGGGCGGAAATGGGTCTTCCAAATGGACAATGACCCGAAGCATACTGCCAAAATGGTAACAAAGTGGCTTAAGGATAACAAAGTCAATGTTTCGGAGTGGCCATCACAAAGCCCTGATGTTAATCCTATCGAAAATTTATAGGAAAAGCCGAAAAGGCAGGTGTGAGCAAGGCGACCTACAAACCTGGATCAGTTACACCAGTTTAGTCAGGAGGAATGGGCTCAAATTCCGACCAACTGTTGTGTGAAGCTTGTGGAAAGATATCCAAAACGTTTGACCCAAGTCATTCAGTTTAAGGGCAATGGTACCAAATACTAATGAAATGTATGTAAACTTTTGACTTTGCAGTAAGTAATAAAAATGCCTTAAAACATTCTCTCTCTTATTATTATTCTGGCATTTCGGAAATATTAAAAATTATGGTAATCCTAATTGACCTAAAACGGGAAAGGTTTGTTCTGATTTCATGTCAGATATTGAGAAAAACATACATATGTGTCTTTTTATATAGTGTATGTAAACTTCTGGTTTCAACTGTACGTCTACTAACTAGTCCAACTGAACCCAAGTGTAATTTTACCCTTATAGGAGAATGGTCTGAAATACTTCTGGATAAATATTCAATATTATTTACAAGAGACATAATATTTGCATTCCCAATAGCAAGGTCTATGCTTGATAATGAGTGATAGGATGTTGAGTAACACGAGTATTGCCTGCTGTTAGGATGTTTAAGACACCATTTATCCATCAACTCTGGTTCTGATAGAACTCCATAGCGAGGTCTGGGAGGCTGTCTCACAAATGGTTCCTGTCTGAAATTTATACCAGTGTGGATGTAAGAACATATTATTGTCGCCTATTATGAGCAATTGGACCTTTGGAAAAGTGGAAGTGAAAGAAAATATCTCCCCTGACGGCAGAGGGATGTAAACTGCTACTATAAGAATTGGATTATTATATATGGTGCAATGTATAGAAACTAAACGGCCCTCCGAGTCCACCACCAACTTGTTGCATATGAATGGGATGGTCCTATGGATCATAAGGCTTGAATGTGTGGAGAAGACTGAATGATATTCGTGTGACATCAACGAACGGTGGATTAATGCATCTTTTCTTTTACCATTTTTGATTCAGTTGAGCACATTATTGCTGGCATAGTTACGTAACAAGAAGAGTGCGCATCTTTTAGATGGATCCGCTAGGCCGCTAATGTTGCATGCTATAATTTCTATGCATTTAGCCATTTTACACAATACATAACATATTTCGTGTATGGTACCTCAAACATCTCTTTCAGCATAGAGATAATGTTGGCAATTATATGGCCATGTATATAGTAGAGCCCTATCCCAAATACAAACAGAACTTAGCAACAACATATAGAACATGATAGACTTTCCTCCCATAGTGAGAGTTTTGGGTCCCCGGGCTCATGTAATGCAACAGGAAACCTTTTCTTGGTTTGTTATCGCAGAACAGCCTACTCTAGAGTTTGCACTGAAGGCTAAAGATAAAATAAGACTAAAGTCTACGGGATCAGCCAACAGTTTAATGTGTATGGGGCTTCCCGAATGAAGATGATACAGAACTCCGCCCTGCGAACATTCCGAACTAATAACGCATTCAATAAAAGAAAAAGCTTTCCAAATGGCAACACAATGAAGTAAAACCCATGGGTAACAGTTTGTCAAAATAAAATTCACCCTCAAATTGAAAAACAAATGAATGGGACTTTTCAGGGGCCACAGGCAGCAGTATGGAGATGGATTTAATATCTGCTTTGACAAGCATAGCACCTCGAACAAGCCGCCATAATAACTCCACAGCTTGTTCAAAGGACGCGTGTCACAAAAGCTGATAACTTATTCCCCGAGGAATTCAGCGACGTCAGAATGAACATTCATGCCCATAATGGCAGTTGTTTTGCCATTTACATTTCCCTTTATTGAAAGTGAAGCAGGTTTGTTTATGAAGTGTATTCAGACCAATAGTCGGCCTTGGTGCAACAGCACATTGGGGGATTTTAAGATTGATCCACAAACCCATGTCCTTCTGACCTCATTTCATTGGAATATTATTACATCTAAATATTAGCATCAGTATTAACGTGGATTAAGCCTGGCTCAGTGCTCCACTCAACACTCCAGTCCCCAGCGATGCTCCTATACCTAGGTGAAGTTGACTTGCAGCTGCTACCCCTCGTGTTGACCTGAACCCATGGTGGTGAATAGTGCCTCTTCTACTTCCTGTTCTAGTGCAACTTCCTTTATCTTATCACACAGTCCTCAAGCAAGGATCCTGTATTTTCTTGATCGTCTGCTGTTGCTTTTATCTCTCCAACTTCCTACATCACACAGAGGCTGCCCTCGCTCTGCAGAATTGGTCTCCATCCATCTTCTCCCCACTCCACTTTACTCTGACCGCAACTTAGTTTAATAGCTCTTCCATTCCTGATCCAGTGGGGAGCTGATTCCAGAATTTTTCTTCAGCCGGCACAGACACCAATGACAAGACTTTTGAGTTTATATCCTCCTTCTTGCTCCTGACAGTGAGCCAGGTCACCAATCGGACCACTGTTACTAGAATCTGCCTGGTAAGTTGACATTCTGTAAAAAGATTGTAGTAGATGAGTACCAACAACACCCCTCAATCGGAGGGGTGTGGAATAAACCACATATGAACCTGATGTAAGGGGAATGGGAACATCAATAATAAAAACCCCAGAGAATTACCTAGAAAAAAGGAGGGGGTGGCACTCCAAACTCCTGTCACCCATGTTATGTGCTATAAAGGGGGACATATTACGTTCTGCTTCCTGTGCCACAGATCCTGCTTTCCTGCTGTATATTCTGTGTGGACAGTGTGAGCAAGGACATTGGATTGGTAGGACTCTGAAAGGATGTGGACCTGTGAAGCCTCAGATGCCTCCTCCAGGTCCATTAGTGCTCTATTTTGCCATTGAAAGGAAACTCCTTGAGTATTCTTTGTAAAGATTTCCTCACTCATCATCTTTGATAAATAAGGCTTTTGGAATGAGTAAGTCAATGGATTATTGGTATTTTATTTCCATGGGTGCTCACTTTTTTTTAGTTGATAGCGCTGTGTCCTCCTGATGGCTCTGCACGTTGGCATCTGTGCTGAGCGGGAATGTCTCATGTAGGATTGTTCCCTTTCTATGGCCTAATAATATTCTTTTAATTTATATAGCGCCAACATATTCCGCAGCGCTTTACAAATCAGACAATTTACAGACATCATAACTGTCCCCATTGAGGCTCACAATCTAGATTCCCTATCAGTATGTCTGTGGAGTGTGGGAGGAATCCCACGCAAACACAGGGAGAACATACAAACTCCTTGCAGATGATGTCCTTGGTGGGATTTGAATCCAGGACCCCAGAGCTGCAAAGCTACAGTGCTAATCACTGAACCACCATGTTGCCCTATGGCCTGTAGTATAGGGAGATATGTACGGGGCCCATTACACATGGACTATCAAGACATGCTTCACTAGTTCTGTTATATAAAGCCTGATAAAAATAAAGATTATTATTATTATTATCATCCTGCCTTCCCTAGGAGAAGCCTGATTGGCCTTGCTTGCTCTGGCAATGCTTCATCTACTGCTCTCTGCATGGCCACTTGGACTGATCAGCGGGCCTCATGTTGGAACGTTTGCTGTTTGTGGCCTGTAGTAGAAGGGAACATGCACAGGGCTGGCTACACAGGGCCTAACATGCCACTCTACATTAGTTATGTGATACCAAGCTCCTACTGCCGGATCAGTTGTGCCTGGGACAAGCCTGATGAGCGTGCTTGCTTTGGCCCGGCCTTGGAGGAGCTGGATGCACCTGCTCCTTCTCCTTGAGGCTTCTTGCGCTGAGCGGAAGGTCTCCCGGTGGAACATTCTGTGCGTGTGGCCTGTAGTAGAAGGAGACAGGCAGAGGCAGTTGTAGATAAAGCATGGGTAGGGTCCCAAATGTTAAGATATTGCACAGTCACAAAGGGACATTTAGGGTTAATTTACACTCATGATTTCAGGCAGTTAAATGAGTGCTGATTAACTATATACAATTTGATTGTCGCTCTTATGCTGGACAGTTCACACAGGCCGATGAAAAATAGTTTCCATCAGGACTTCCCCAACAAGTAGTGCCCAAGGCTCAGTATTTTTATCCGGACTTCATATTAATTAATTTGACTTGGTATGGAGGAACCCACAGGGTTTTTCTTCTTAAAGATCCATATGGATCCACACTGAATAGTTGTACTACAGTGCTTCCAGGGAAGAATATGCTTCAGGTTATACCTATGTTTACTGTATGAGATCAATGTTTAAAATATTCTGCTAATATCTGATTATTATGCTATTTGTGTACAATGGTACAAAAGACTTACATTATACCAACTTTCCAGGATGCAATTGATCAGATTAATATAAGTCACTATGGTGGCAATTCTCATCACTTTATAAAAATAGCATCGTTTTTCTATCCTGTGTTTTATAGGCTGCAGTAGAGGAACCTGTCTGGCAGTGTCAAGTCCGCTATGTGTCATTTATGGGAATAGGAAAAGACCCGCATACATTTGCGTTAATTATGGATACAGGAAAGCAGTGTTTCCAGTGCACAGTGTTTTGGTGTGAACCAGATGCTGGACATGTATCTGAGGCGGTGCAGGCTGCATGTATGGTGAGTCCTATTTGTATTATATTATTATAATATTAGTAGTAGTATTTAGGGGAAGTGCTATACCTGCTTCTATACCAATGTAGCAAAGATGAGTGTGCCATTTGCCACAACTTATTACCATATTACAAGTGTTCCCGGATAGTGTCACGCAAGGTTATGGAAGGACCAAGTGCACAACGACGGGAAGAGGGGAAGGAAGCCCAAACACCAGGGAAAGGTAGAGTGGGGACCCCTAGGCTGATCTGACAATACTCTGACTCCCTAATGTCCCTAAATAGGTTCCACACCTATCGCCAAGCAGGAACCTAATCCCTGACTGCCCCTAGCGATAGATCCTAGGTAGGGAGGGGACGGGGTGAGCACTACTCAACCCCCACTGCAACTAAAGACAAACAGGTAAACAAACAAGGGAGTACACTTAGCTTGAGAAGACACCAGAAAGATCACGCCAACTATCCTCCAAGGGAACTCCAAGAAGAAACTAGCCAACTACTAGTACTCCAGGCCTGGACAGAGGAAAATAGAGCTATCACCGATGACTCTCTGGAGAAACTGAGGGTATTTAAACATCCAGCAAGGGTGTGTCAATTAGTAGCAGAAGGTGGAGGTCACTGCTAGGTACTAGAGGGAGAAGGATATCACTACACTACAGAGAGGAAAGGATCAAGAAGGCGACTGCAAAGCCAAGCTTAATGGCCTTCTATAGCCAGATCCAGAACGACTGTCTGTCACACTTGATACACCCGTGACAGATAGAGAGAGAGAGATAGATGACATATTTCTGCTCTGTATTAAAGTTAACCTGACAGCAGGATTTTCCCCTAGGATGTATTAGGACACTTTATCAGCTGCCTTAACCATTTTTAAGGTTCCCTATGTTATACATAAATGCTTGTTTTTAAATGAGTGTATTTAAAAACAATGTCATAACCTCTTTTGCCTGCGGGAAGTAGATAAGTCGGTGACTGCTGTCAATCATTGCTACAGCAATCACAAGATCGCGCTCACAGCAGTGTGACTGACATCCTAGTGTCCAGGGAGAGCAGAGCAAGAGCCAAAAGGAGAAGAAAAACTCTCTTCTTTCCTCCCTGCACAGGATGAGACGTGAGTCCCGCTGCTGTGGGCAAGATCCCAGCGTGCTGTAGAAATGACTGACAGATGACACTGACTAGTCCGCCTCTTGCAGACACAAAAAGGAGGGAGGATATAACATTGTTTTTAAACGGACATATAGCATTTCTAATACCACCAAGGGGTAAATCCTGCTGACATGTTCCCCTTAACCATTTATACAAGGTGATAAGGTAAAGTCTTAAAAAAGGTCCAAGGATGTGTAGCTTGAATTTTGATATAACTGTGATGTCACACAAACTGATATTTGGTCATGAGATGTCAGATCATCTTAAAGGGGATGTTCACTACCTGGACAACCCCTTCTTAAATACTTTATCCCCCTTTTAAAATAAAAGCACTATATACTCACCTCCCGCACTGACACCGTTCCAGCTATCGCATCACCCGGTCTCTCAGAGCTCATGTGACATTGTTAGGCTACGTGAATCCTGCATCCAACCAGTGGTCCCTATTGGGCTGCTGAGCTCTTACTAGCTCTGCTTGTCCGAAGTTCATCTTAAGCGGAAGAATTGATAGCGCAGCAGCCCAAAAGTGACCGCTGATTGTTACGCTAAGTGAGCCCTGCAGCCAATGTCATGTGAACCCCGGAGACTAGACGATTACATCACTGGAAGGAATGGTGATGGTGCAAGAGGTGAGTATATGGTGTTCTTATTTTAAAATGGGACTATTTCATTTTTAAAATCCAGGTAGTGGACAACCCTTTTAATACTCAAGCTATTTGATAAAGCCAAGTTAGAAATTACAGCTCACAGACTGAGTAAGAGAGGCTGAATCCTTTCACTTTTACAGGAGTTCTAAAAATACCTAATTGCAAATTGTCTATTCAGGGAGGAAGAGGACACACAATTTGCATATTTAATTTCCCAGAGGAGCATGCAAGGCGTTTAAGTCTCCTCATATTGGCGTGCCAGACCAGGCATGTCACTCTTCATAGGGAAAAATATCTGAGCATGCTTGCTCAGTTATTTTTGATACTCCCTTAGAAGTAAATAGAGAGAGCATGTGCACCCTTATTTGTATTCAGTGTCAAAAATCTGGGCCCTGTTCTCGAGATAGATGCGGACCCAGCATATTGTGCCCACCACCTATCAGACCATTATAGCATATCCTTTCTGCATATCATCTGATGTTGCTCATGCTACTGTGAGTAGCCTGCATGTCCTAAACATGCTACCATAACCTGCAGCATGTCCAGATTTATCTCTTATGGAGCATTTCTGGGATATCAATTGTCTAAAATTGCAAAAGGAGCTGCCAGCACCGGATTTTGATGGCAGAATATTCCTCAAATGACCATTAGTAACCTCAGTGATGGCAGTCAAGGCTGTAAGTGCGGGGATTTCTGCATGTGGTCCTCATACTCAATACTGAATAATTTGTGTTGTTTTGAAAAATTTCTTTCCATTTTTTTATCATTTGCATACAAGTTGATTAGAAGCGTCTCTCTGGTCTGTAGGAGCCAGAACTCATAATGGTTTGTAGGGGATCAAATACTTATTTCTCACTGCAAAATGCAAAAACATTTCTCTAATTTATACAATGTGATTTTCTTGATTTTTTTGGGGGGGATATTCTTTCTCTCAATGTTGAAATTAACCTACCCTTAAAATTATAGACTGTTCATGTCTTTGTCAGTGGGCAAACTTACAAAAACAGCAAGGGATCAAATACTTACTTCTCCCACTGTATATGCATCCTAGATTTTTCCTTCTCAGTGCTATAAGTTCAATGTTGAGGAGTGTAATACTGACTGTAACTCTGTACAAGGGTCAATACAAAATGCCAATTAATGTAATGTGCAGCAAAATGTATATGGTACACATTCATATTAATCAAGATATTCATATTAATTAAGATTTTTGTGTTGAATAGGTTCAGTATCAAAAGTGTGTGGTAGCCTCATCATCAAGGATGAAGTCAAAAGTTGGACCTGGAAAATCTCTCTTGAAAATAAAGAGGACTGCATCTGTAGACTCCCCAATCTCACCCTTCAGCTCAGCAGGTCACACCCTTCAGAAAAATGGGGGGTCTAGTAAAAAAAGAGGAGTCATGGCTTTCTTTGAAGCATTTAAGCAGAGGCATGTCAGGCATACTCCTTAGAGTACATTAGTTATGCAAGAAAGATCACCTTTTTTTTTAGCTACTTGCCTGTTTTCTAGATATTTTAGAATGTTTCTTGGATTCTGTAATTTCTGATTGAATATATACATTTATTATATCTACTTGACTACAGGCAAATCCAGGTGCTGAAATTGTGTATGCTAAATTACTAATGTTACGGTACACTAGAAATGAGCCACGAGCAGAAACAAACAAGAATGAGTCTTAGTGTAGAGTAACTGGGGACAAAAGGTGGAGATTTATTGCAGTACAATATACTGTATAAAATGGTCAGGTGTCCTGCACGGAGGATCTCCTAGGCAGCTTCTTTTTAAAAGGAACTTGTCATCAACTTTTGGCTAAGTTCACACAAGCATATTTCAGGACATTGTGCTCTCCATGTGTGCAATAAAACACACAAGAATGGCATGTCAACCAATGTTAGCCTATGTGCTAGTGCACATAAGCAATTTTTCACACAGACCGCAGGTACACATGAAAAAAAATTACAGAACGTACTAGTCTGGACCAATTTATTTACCAAACTAAGGCATAAAAATAGTGGCAGCTCATGCCCCTGTCTGCTATGCGGATGAGGAAGGAAGAGAAATTGGCATGCACTCAGTTGAGTAGTTCGAGGTGTTGGTGAAGTGCTTAATGCAGAGAGTGAACGGACGCTCCTGCACCTTTGTCTTGTGCCATGCGGATGAGCACACGCCTTCATGTGGTGCCAGCCACGTCTGAAATTTGCAGAGGCAATTGGTCTAGAAAGGTGCTTGTCTGAACTTACCCTTCCTAAGCCATTTCCACCACACTTTCTTACTTGAAAATACCTTTTCAAACATATATTACTTACTGGACAGTAGCCTTGCATACCTTAAAGTCCAGACTCTACTCAAGATCTCCACCATGCAGCAAGAACTGGCGCATGTACAGTTTTTTCACCCAGTTCTGAGCAGAGAAACCAAATTCTTCTGCGCATGAGCCATTCGAAGTGTTACTTTTGGGTCATAATCTTCATCATTTATGCTGTACATCTAGCCCTTTTAAAGAGGTCCCCGAAAGTGACATTGAGACCACAGCACGCACAGAAAAAAGTTGAGGGCAAAATATACTGCACATGCGCCAGTCATTTGCATTGTGGCAGAGATGTAGAACAGCGTGTGGATGATTCAGAGAACATCTTCAACATTGGTCAAGGAAGAGAGACTGACCAAGTGTGATCTCAACATGGAGCTTGCATGATCGGACACTACCAGCGGGCTGTTATGAACTTGTTGGGATATGGTGGGGGAGTTTTAAAAACTACTTTTTCTAAGGTATGCCGTACTACCGGGCATACCTCTCAACTGTCCAAGAAAAAAAAGAGGGTCCAGCAAAATTTAGGTCACGCCTTTACCACATCACCTAGCCACACTGATTTAGCATTCTTTTCATCTGTGGCCCCATAAAGAAAATTTTAGAAAGTGATGAGTGAATACTGTAAAAACAATGAATGCTGTAATAACCAGACCCCCCCACCAAAACATGGCGGAATTTCATTATTTCCACCATTTCATCCCACTTCGAATTTGTTGCCCGTTTTTTAGTACGTTTTATGGAAAATTGGATGGTGTCCTTCAAAATTACAACTCATCCAAGCAAAGACCAGACCTCATATAGCTATTCCAATAGAGAAATAAAAAAAATTGTGACTCTTGGAAGAAGGGGAGCAAAATGCAAATCGTAAAAAACTAAAATTAGCTGTAGAGGTGAGGAGTTAGAGATTTCCAGACATGAAACAGAAGCCTACAGGCACTGAAGACGGCAGACTGCTGAATGTAACACTGTCATGATTCCTGGTATGGATGGTCAGAGCTGGAGGAATACACATTCTCATTCGGCTTCGCTCAATTCATTTTTAGTGAACACATCTAGTCAGCATGTGACGGAGTTGAAATTGTGACTTAACTTTGATCTCCCAGGACATCCACCCCTCCCCAATTCAGGACTATCCCACTGGATTTTGGATGTTTGGGTGGTATTGGGTGCTGTCTTGGTACTGTGGGATATATATTTGGAAAGACCTTTTCAAATCAGAGAGCGTGGAAGGAATAGTTTACAAGGGTAAAGCTTGGACAAATCTTAGGATTTCTGCTCAAACCAGACTTTATGTTCCTACAGACAAATGTAGAGGAGAATACATACATGCATACACCTTGTGATCTGGTAATGTGACTTTGTCATGTGAAGCCTTGGCAGATTGTCAACTTTGCTCAAAAAACAAGTCACTGTTTCGCTGTACCACCATTCTGTAGGCTGACGATATTTAGAGAAGGAACTAGTAACATAAAGTGCCTCAATCTCAGTAGTGAAAAGAAGGATGCTATCTAATAAGTATATATGAGTCAAGTCCAATACTTGCTGTGCCAGATAATGGTGACATCCAAATATCTGCCGAGTTGTACGTTTTCCCTATCTGGTGTAAAAAGCAGATGTGAGGTAAGCTTGTGTTAATGGGACTCTGTAGTGGTATAGATAATGTAAATGTCCATTCTGACCAATGTGTATGGTATAGAACTGCACTGTAAAATATGCTTTAACTGTAAATAAATACACCACTAGTTTCTCAGTGGACTTGTTCTTAATAAATTTTGGGGCATTGAAAAAAATTGTTCCTTGTGATTATTTTTTCACACTTTCGAATAGCATTTATTAATTAAAAGGGTTGTCCTGAATTTTTACATTGATGGCCTATCCTTAGGCTAAGTCATCAATGTCCATCTGATTGATGGGGGTGTGACACCCGGCACCCCCGCTGATCAGCTATTCCAGGTGCCGGGTACTGCACATTTGCCCCCTATTGGACCCAGTCTCCATGTATTTATCAGCTTCAGTGCACTGTAAGATCACCATCATCTATATAGGCGCTCATCTCCCGACCGCCAGCGCCGCTAACCTCCATGCGGCTAGGGTGTCAAGGGAGGACCGGGGAGCGGCGCAGCGGGTCGGGATACTTCTGCTGCGAGCGCCCGCTCATGTCCCGGGTTCTCGCAGCGGAAGTACCCGCACAGGCAGCGGTGCTGACATCCATGCGGCTAGGGTGTCAAGGGAGGACCGGGGAGCGGTGCTGCGGGTCGGGATACAATACAATCAGCCGTCCGCGACCAATCAGCAGTATTGGCGCCAAATTTAAACACTGCTCTGCTGATTAGTCGCGGTTGCCGGCCGCGACCAATCAGCAATATTGGCGCCAAATTGAAACCTCGCTCTGCTGATTAGTCGCAACCACCGGCCGTGACCAATCAGCGATATTGGCGCCAAATTTAAACACCGCTTCTCTGATTGGTCGTGGTTACCGGTCACGAATAATCAGCATTATTGGCGCCACATTTAAACACCGCTCTGCTGATTGGTCGCGGCCGTGACCAATCACCATTATTGGCGCCAAATTTAAATACCGCTCTGCTGATTGGTCGCGACCGCCGGCCGCAACCAATCAGCATTATTCTAGAATACCCAATGCGTTAGAATCGGGCCACCATCTAGTGCACAATAAGCCAGGATGCCAGAGGGTGGTTAAATGTCATTTTTTTCCAGGAATATAAAAAAATTAGAAAAGAAATGTCATTATAAATTAAAGGGGTTGTCCGATCTTAGGCTACAAGTCTGCAGTCACTCTATGTGACTGCAGACTTGTGAATTCTCACACCACGCGCTTTGTGTGCTGTGAGGATTCTTTGGTGCTGGCGTTGGGAGCCGGTGCTCATGTGACTGCAAATATGCAATTTGCATACTTCCGGCAAAATTCCAATAAGATTGTATCTGGCCTCAGTCAATACAATTGCATTGAGCAAGTCCATGCCGATCTAGTCCACACGTGACCACATGTATGAAAATCACATACTTACGGTCATACTCCCGACACTGGGATTCAAGAGTCTGCAGTCACATAAAGTGACTGCAGACTTTTACTTTAGGCCAGACAACCCCTTCACATCCAATATACCTTTTAATTAACAATTTGTATTTGTTTTGTCTAAGTCAAGGGTGAAAGATTCCCTGCCACCGCAGAACTATTGCCTATGGCCGGCAAAACGCCGGCCGCCGGCCCTTTTAATTGCTCCTGACTCTACTAAACACTGCGGTGTGTGCAATGAAGGCTTACGTACTGACGTGTGCCAGTGTCAGGACGTTCTATGTGGGCGGAGTCAGCATGCTCTGTGCTCCAATCCCACAGACGACTACAACAGAAGTCCCAGCCCCTCTTGTAATGTATATACCCCGGTTGCTCCTGTGATGTAAAGTACAGACCAAAAGTTTGGACACACCTTCTCATTTAAAGATTTTTCTGTATTTTCATGACTTTGAAAATTGTACATTCACACTGAAGGCATCAAAACTATGAATTAACACATGTGGAATTATATACTTAACAAAAAAGTGTGAAACAACTGAAAATATGTCTTATATTCTAGGTTCTTCAAAGTAGCCACCTTTTGCTTTGATGACTGCTTTGCACACTCTTGGCATTCTCTTGATCACCTTCAAGAGGTAGTCACCGGAAATGGTTTTCACTTCACAGGTGTGCCCTGTCTGGTTCAAAAAGTGGGATTTCTTGCCTTATAATTGGGGTTGGGACCATCAGTTGTGTTGTGCAGAAGTCTGGTGCATACACAGCTGATAGTCCTACTGAATAGACTGTTAGAATTTGTATTATGGCAAGAAAAAAGCAGCTAAGTAAAGAAAAACGAGTGGCCATCATTACTTTAAGAAATGAAGGTCAGTCAGTCCGAAAAATTGGGCAAACTTTGAATGTGTCCCCAAGTGCAGTTGCAAAAACCATCAAGCGCTACAAAGAAACTGGCTCACATGAGGACCGCCCCAGGAAAGGAAGACCAAGAGTCACCTCTGCTTCTGAGGATAAGTTTATCCAAGTCACCAGCCTCAGAAATCGCAGGTTAACAGCAGCTCAGATTAGAGACCAGGTCAATGCCACACAGAGTTCTAGCAGCAGACACATCTCTTCAACAACAGTTAAGAGGAGACTTCGTGCAGCAGGCCTTCATGGTAAAATAGCTGCTAGGAAACCACTGCTAAGGGCAGGCAACAAGCAGAAGACACTTGTTTGGGCTAAAGAACACAAGGAATGGACATTAGACCAGTGGAAATCTGTGCTTTGGTCGGATGAGTCCAAATTTGAGATCTTTGGTTCCAACCACCGGGTCTTTGTGCGACACAGAAAAGGTGAACGGATGGACTCTACATGCCTGGTTCCCACCGTGAAGCATGGAGGAGGAGGTGTGATGGTGTGGGGGTGCTTTGCTGGTGACACTGTTGGGGATTTATTCAAAACTGAAGGCATACTGAACCAGCATGGCTACCACAGCATCTTGCAGCGGCATGCTATTCCATCCGGTTTGCGTTTAGTTGGACCATCATTTATTTTTCAACAGGACAATGACCCCAACACACACCTCCAGGCTGTATAAGGGCTATTTGACCAAGAAAGAGAGTGATGGGGTGTTACGCCAGATGACCAGGCCTCCACAGTCACCAGACCTGAACCCAATCGAGATGGTTTGGGGTGAGCTGGACTGCAGAGTGAAGGCAAAAGGGCCAACAAGTGCTAAGCATCTCTGGGAACTCCTTCAAGATTGTTGGAAGACCATTTCCAGTGACTACCTCTTGAAGCTCATCAAGAGAATACCAAGAGCGTGCAAAGCTGTCATCAAAGCAAAAGGTGGCTACTTTGAAGAACCTAGAATATAAGACATATTTTCAGTTGTTTCACACTTTTTTGTTAAGTATATAATTCCACATGTGTTAATTCATAGTTTTGATGCCTTCAGTGTGAATGTACAATTTTCATAGTCAAGAAAATGCAGAAAAATCTTTAAATGAGAAGGTGTGTCCAAACTTTTGGTCTGTACTGTATATGCCCTGGCGTCTCCTGTGATGTATATGCCTCAGAGTCTGCTGTGAGGTATATGCACCCAGCTCCGACTATGATGTACAGTATATGCCCACAGCCCCTCCTGTGATGTATATACCCCCAGGCCCTCCTGTGATGTATATGCCCCGGCATCTCCTGTGATGTATATGCCCTGGCGTATCCAGTGATGTACATACCCCAGCCTCTCCTGTGATGTATATGCTCCAGCCCCAGTGTCTCCTATATGATGTATATACAGCAGTCTCTGTGTCTCCAATGTGATGTATATACAGCAGTCTGTGTCTCCTTTGTGATGTATATACTGCAGACCCCTACTTCTTGTTACAAGAGCAGTTATGAATTTCCCACTGTAAGGAGACCAACAGTGTAATATACATCTGTGTTCAGAACTTACTACTGCAAGTTCTTTTCAAAATTTATCGCAAAGAGTCTACTGCGCTCCAGATTGATGCAAATCTGGAAAAGCAGTTGCAAGTATCAACATCATCAATCCCTAACATTGTCGTACCAAAGGGATACAGTTCCAGCCATCATATTAGGGGTGAAGTAATTAAATGTTTGACAAAATATAGCAGGATATATTTCAAGTTGATAATTTTGTACGGCCTCCAAGTGATGGTATAAATATCCAAATGGCCCCTGGCTGAAAAAAAAGGTTCTACATCCTTGGTCTGTTTTTCATTACAGTACATCAAAATGGCCAGTGTGTTATTACACTAACAGAAACCTGTCCTAGAATGTTAATAGAATAGTTGCATGTGAGCTGAGGTTTTGTCACCTCCCTTCATGTGTAGTAACATTAAAGATTTGCTCCCAGTGTCAGACAGACACTGTTGTACACCCTGTCTGTCTGATCTCATACTAGGGGTGCTGAGATAAGAAGAGGCTGCTTACCCTGCTGTCCACACTGTCTTTCTAATTTAATACTGGAAATAGCAGGGGTGCTGAGGTAAGAAGGGACTGCTCACACTGCTGTCCCTCTGTCTAATCCAATATTGGAGATACTAGAGGTGCTGAGGTAAAAAGAGGCCACATACACTGCTGTCCATGTCTTCTGATCTAATATTAGGGATACCAGGGGACTGAAGTAACAAGAGGCTGCTCACACTGTTGTCCACCCTGTCCTTGTGATTTAATACTGGAGATACCAGGGGTGCTGAGATAAGAATAGACTGCTCACACTGCTGTCTACTCACTCTGCCTTTGCGATCTAATACTGGCGATACTAAAGGTGCTGGGGAAAGATGAGTCTTTTCGCACTGCTGTCCACTCTGTCATTCTGGAGATATCAGGGGTGCTGAGGTAAAAGGAGGATGTCCACACTGTTGTCCACCCTGTCTTTCTGATCTAATTCTGGAGATAGCAGGATTTTTTTTGTAAAAAGATGCAACTCACACTGTTGTTCGCCAAGTCTTTCTGATGTAATATTTGAGACACTATGGGTGCTGAAGTAAGAAGATCCTGTACTGTCCATCAGTCCCATCACTATCTTGCTATTCAGTGACATCTTACAGTTTCTGTAAAAGTTGGCTGAGCTGTACCTCCTGTAGTTCCTCTCAAAAAACATGTGTGCCTATCATGCTGACATCTCTTTAGCAAGGATTTCACTCTGGAGATTGCGACAAGACCCTCAAGTTTCATCTTCAGGCTCTGATACAGGCGATCCCTGTTCAGGCTTCTGAAGTTTGACAGCTGCTGGAAGAGTCTTGCCACCCAATATCTAAACATCTCTCACCACTCTGACTTAGGGTTATTGAAGCCTAGTAACGGTACCTGGCTCTGAAGAGATTGCTGAAAAGACCTTACAGCTTCTTCCTCAAGGAGTGACAAATTCATTTTCCAATCTGGGGGGTCTCTGTAACATTCAGAGAAAACATAATCAGTGATCGGAGGATTTCACCTCCACAACCGACATGGCAAAGAGATGGCCTCCTCATTCAAATAAAACCTATCTATTCTTGTCCTGCACTGACTACCTCTAAAATAAGTGAATCCTGTGTAGCCATTATAAGCCAGCGGTCTTCTGAACCACCTCTATCATTGGGCCTCATGACGTAGTTTAAAGAAGCACTCCAAACAAAGTTTTTATCCTCTTAATACATATATTGCAATCATCATATTATATAGCGCTGTGTACTTACAATTGCTCGTTTTGCCTTTCTACCCAGAGAATTTTTTTATTTTCTCTGCTCTATGTAGAAACAGGAATTCTCTTTTACCTGCATTTATCAATCCCTTCTTCAACTGAATCCTGACCCATCTGCTCCCTCGTCCCCTCTGCCAGGGACTTTTGCAGTGACTCATGACTCTACATAGAGCTTAGAAGGATTCAGCTAGTCAGTTTTTAATCATGTGATGTCATAGACTTAATGGAAAAGAGATTAATCACCTGTGTAGAAGGGCAAAATGAGCAATTGTAAGTACACAATGCTATATAATATGATGATTGTAATATATTAAGAGGGTAAAAATTTTGATGGAGTGTTTTCTAAGTCCTCTCCGAGCACCACCTGCTGACTCAAGAATAAAAAAGGTTTGATCTCCGTGAAGAGACATTTGCAGTCCCATTTGGACAGGAAACATAGATATTAAAGAGCTGGAGCTTTTGTCCCCTCATGAAGACATTGAGGATCAAGCACCTCCCCATTTCTAAACTCATGACTCTTCTGCATTCTACCTGTGCTGCCTTAAAAAGGACCACGACACCGGTATACGGCTCAGCTGCAAGAGACCAGTAGGAGGGCACATGCGCACACTGTTGCCTTGCATTATCCATGGTTGATATAGTCATCAACCTAGTCTCCTGCAAAAACAAAAATTCGGCATCAAGCTGGCCAAGAAAATGAAAGGCCTTATATCTAGCCGCATCAGAATTTATACTGGCAACATTAATGGTTGCCAGCGTCAATGGGATGTGTGTTGCCATCATGATTGATCGAATTGGATAACTTTTTTCTTCCCATTGCCAACTGTCCCACCCTCTCCCTCAGATGATGATGAGTTACCCTTCCATAGTGCTTATTAGACAGACAGGCTCATTCATTTGTCTAGTGGTCCTGGGTTAGTTTTTCACCCTGAGGGCCTTTTTTCTGCCCCCTCCCCCGGGGAGGATACTTGGCTACCCCCTGAACACCTACCACCTTGTCCACAGCCTCCAGCATTAAGCCCTTTCCCTCCAAAGGGGAGTCATGAAGAGCCCGATACCGGTTGGAGAGATCCAACAGAGGGGGCGCGGCTGGACCTTCGCATGGCACATAAATCAGGGTAAGTGAGTAAGAGGGGTCACATTTCAAAGAGGAGGCTAAAGACCTGGACCTTCTATTCCTTCTCCTGCTTGTTTTCTTGGCAACCCTTTTCTTTGACCACTCCCACCACTTCTCATCCAAACTGTTACCGGATGAAGATTCCTTGAAAAATGTGCTGTCCTCTTATTCCTCCCTTTTAAGTCTCCCAATTTCTTCACTTAGTTCGGCATTGTTTGGAATCTCAGCTGCAAGGGAAGTACTTGGGCCAGGGTCCAGGGACATTACTCCCTGTCCTTAGGGTGCTGATCCTGCCACCTGATCCTAGAAGATCTTGCTCTTCACTGGTTCCCCGCCCTTCCCCCCACTCTCTGCGAGTCCTTTCTCTAACTGGACCATTCCCGGCTTTCATCCATCCTACACCCGCTAGATTAAGACCGCAATTACAAAATAGTGCAGTCAGCAAGATGGCCTAGGGACACACACAGTACACGCCCTTCCGGTCTCACAAAACTGACATCAAAGTAGGAGGTCCTGTAGGGATGGATAAAGGCAAAGATGTCATATGTGAAGTACATCCACAGCAGGAGCTCTACAACCTTGGACCTGTCAGGACAAGCATCTCTGCTTACCCACTGAAGACAGGCCACATTACTATGGTTAGCTCTCTGTCCCGCTGTCGGCAGAGACCAAACAGTCTCTGTCCCTCTATCTCAGAAGGCTATGAGAAAATGTCTCTATCCAGTAGGATAAATCAGCCTCCCTTCCCTCTACATTGATGTAACTCTCCACTCTCCTCAGGGAGTCTAGGAGGCGCTGTTGCAAGTCCCTCTCACCGTGTTACGATACTGGTGTAGCACTGCTGGAATCCAGTGGCCAGAGGAGCATGAGCAAGAAATAGCAGACAGTAGCAGAAGTTCTTGCAAGTAGCAGTAGGAGTTGTAGCAACAATCCGTAGAGAAGTGGGAACAGTCTGAGTAAGATAGATCTCAGAACAAGGAGCTGGAGACTGAACTAGACTAAAGAGCTAGACACAATACTCAAGCAATGAGTGAGGGATCCATGTGGCTTAAGTAGGCCCAAACAGGAAACAAGATGGATTCCACAGGTTCAGAATCTGCCATCTTAGAGAAGGGCAATTGTAGAACACAACAGCAGCCTCCAGTTTTAAGAAGTGGAATTGCTGCACAATTATCAAGGTGAACAATAGCAGCCACTAGTGGACAAAAATCCTGACATTCTTCTCCCTTTCAACAGCAGCCTCCGGACGATGCTTGACTTGGTTTATGTGGGTATTTTTGGTGAAACTCTTTAAGCAGTCAAGGAGCATTGATATTTTCAAGTTCCCAGGAGTTATTTTCAGGGCCGTACCCTTGCCACTTTATTAAATATTGAAACTTGTTTCTGAATATTCAGGAGTCCAGGACCTTTTCAACTGTGTAATGTTCTTGTCCATCCACTTCAATAGGATCAGGAGGAGGTAGACGACACCATGAAAAAGGATTTGGAACAAATGGCTTTAGTAAAGGGACATTGAACACTGGATTTATCTTCATTGTTCTGGGAAGTTGAAGACAAAAAGCTACAGAGCTAACTAGTTCAATGATTTTGAAAGGACCAATACATTTTTGGCCCAGTTTTGCTGAGGGAATATGGAGTTTCAAATTATTGATGGAAAGCCATACTTTTTCACAAACTTGGAAGCTTAGAGAAGGTCTACGAGATTTATCCACTGCTTCCTTATATTTCTCCTGGGCAATTCTTAAAGTGTCTTTTAACATTTCGAGATTCCGTTGCAGGGATTGTATTCTGTCAGTTACAGCAGAAATATGCATTTCTCTAAGAAAATTAGGAAGAATACTTGGATGGTAACCCAAATTTGCAAAGAATGGTGTTTGTTTGGTCGAAGCATTTTGAGAATTGTTTGAAAATTCTGCCATAGTAAGCACATCAACCCTGTCATCCTGAAGATGACAAATGTAGCAACTGAGATATTGCTCTAAGGTTTGTTTTTTGTGTTCAGTCTGACTATTACATTGGGGATGGAATGCAGAAGATAAGCTGAGATCAATGTCCAATGCTGCACAAAATTCTTCCTGAATCTTCATGTAAATTGTGCTCCACGATCAGAGACAACTTCTTCTTGAACCCCATGAAGACAAAACATATTTTGAATTAAAAGATCAGCAGTCGCTTTAGCAGAAGGCAAACCAGTGCACAGGACAAAATGTTCTGCTTTGGTGAGTCGATTCACCGCTACTAGGATGGAACGCTTCCCCTTTCAAACTGGTAGTTCAACAATAAAGTCCATAGATATAGAGCCCTAAGGACGAGATGGAATTTTCAGAGGCTGCAATAATCCCATTGATGATGTGCAGGGAGTTTTATACATGGCACAGGTGCTACAGGAAGATATATATATTTTAACATATTTTATTGCCAATTGGGCCACCAAAAGAAGCGAGACAGAAATTTTTGTTTTTTTTTAATTCCTTTGTGTCCTGCTAACTTGGAGTCATGGATCAGTCTTAATATCTTTAGTCTTCCAGTTTCTGCAACATATATACCATGATTATGAGTCCACTAGATGGTGGCCCGATTCTAACGCATAGGGTATTCTAGAATATGTATGCGGCCGACCTGGCGCAATCAGCAGAACGTTGTTTAAATTTGGCGCCAAAATCGCTGATTGGTCGCGGCTGGCAACCGCGACTAATCAGCAAAACGGTGTTTAAATTTGGCGGCAATATCGGTGATTGGTCACGGGTGGCGGCCGCAACCAATCAGCGAACTGTGTTAGTGAGGACCGGAGAGCTTGTTTAAATGTGGCGATAAAATCGACCAGTGAGCAGAGCGGTGTTTAAATTTGGTGCCAAAATCGCTGATTGGTAGCGGTCGCCGGCGGCCGCGACCAATCAGCAGAGCGTTGTTTAAATTTGGCGCCAATCTCGCTCATTGGTCGCGGCTGGCGGCCGCGACCAATCAGCACAACGGTGTTTACATTTGGCGCCAATCTTACTCATTGGTCGCGGGCGGCCACGACCAATCAGCAGAGCGGTGTTTAAATGTAGTGCCAATCTCGCTGATTGGTCGCGGTGGCCGGCCGCGACCAATGAGCAGAGCGGCGTTTAAATTTGCCGCCCATCTCGCTCATTGGTCGCGGTGGCCGGCCGCGACCAATCAGCAGAGCGGCGTTTAAATTTGCAGCCTATATCGCTGATTGGTCGCGGCCGGCCACCGCGACCAATCAGCAGAGCGGCGTTTAGATTTGCCGCCCATCTCGCTGATTGGTCGCGGTGACCGGCCGCGACCAATCAGCAGAGCGGCGTTTACATTTGCAGCTTATATCGCTGATTGGTCGCGGCCGGCCACCGCGACCAATCAGCAGAGCGGCGTTTAGATTTGCCGCCCATCTCGCTGATTGGTCTCGGTGGCCGGCCACGACCAATCAGCAGAGCGGCGTTTAAATTTGCAGCTTATATCGCTCATTGGTCGCGGCCGGCCGCCGTGACCAATCAGCAGAGCGGCGTTTAAATTTGCCGCCCATCTCGCTGATTTGGTCGCGGTGGCCGGCCGCGATCAATCAGCAGAGCGGCGTTTAAATTTGCAGCCTATATCGCTGATTGATCGCGGCCGGCCACCGCGACCAATCAGCAGAGCGGCGTTTAGATTTGCCGCCCATCTCGCTGATTGGTCGCGGCCGGCCACCGCGACCAATCAGCAGAGCGGCGTTTAAATTTGCAGCTTATATCGCTGATTGGTCGCGGCCGGCCACCGCGACCAATCAGCAGAGCGGCGTTTAGATTTGCCGCCCATCTCGCTGATTGGTCGCGGTGGCCGGCCGCGATTAATCAGCAGAGCGGCGTTTAAATTTACCGCCCATCTCGGTCATTGGTCGCGGCCGGCCGCCGCGACCAATCAGCAGAGCGGCATTTAAATTTGCCACCCATCTCGCTGATTGGTCGCGGTGGCCGGCCGCGATTAATCAGCAGAGCGGTGTTTAAATTTGCCACCCATCTCGATCATTGGTCGCGGCCGGCCACCGCGACCAATCAGCAGAGCGGCGTTTAAATTTGCCGCCCATCTCGCTGATTGGTCGCGGTAGCCAGCAACCGCGACCAATCAGCAGAGCGGCGTTTAAATTTGCCGCCCATCTCGCTGATTGGTCGCGGTGGCCGGCCGCGATTAATCAGCAGAGCGGTGTTTAAATTTGCCACCCATCTCGATCATTGGTCGCGGCCGGCCACCGCGACCAATCAGCAGAGCGGCGTTTAAATTTGCCGCCCATCTCGCTGATTGGTCGCGGTAGCCAGCAACCGCGACCAATCAGCAGAGCGGCGTTTAAATTTGCCGCCCATCTCGCTGATTGGTCGCGGTGGCCGGCCGCGATTAATCAGCAGAGCGGTGTTTAAATTTGCCACCCATCTCGATCATTGGTCGCGGCCGGCCACCGCGACCAATCAGCAGAGCGGCGTTTAAATTTGCCGCCCATCTCGCTGATTGGTCGCGGTAGCCAGCAACCGCGACCAATCAGCAGAGCGGCGTTTAAATTTGCCGCCCATCTCGCTGATTGGTCGCGGTCGGCCACCGCGACCAATCAGCACAGCGACGTTTAAATTTGCCGCCCATCTCGCTGATTGGTCGCGGTCGGCCACCGCGACCAATCAGCACAGCGACGTTTAAATTTGCCGCCCATCTCGCTGATTGGTCGCAGCCGGCCACCGCGACCAATCAGCAGAGCAGCGTTTAAATTTGCCGCCCATCTCACTGATTGGTCACGGCCGGCCACCGCGACCAATCAGCACAGCGGCGTTTAAATTTGCCGCCCATCTGGCTGATTGGTCGCGGTCGGCCACCGCGACCAATCAGCACAGCGGCGTTTAAATTTGCCGCCCATCTCGCTGATTGGTCGCAGCCGGCCACCGCGACCAATCAGCAGAGCGGCGTTTAAATTTGCCGCCCATCTCGCTGATTGGTCGCGGTGGCCGGCCGCTACCAATCAGCAGAGCGGCGTTTAAATTTGCCGCCCATCTCGCTGATTGGTCGCTGCCGGCCACCGCGACCAATCAACGTCGTATTAGTGTGGGCCCGGGAGCGGAGCTGCTTGTGCGGCTCCGTATTAGCAAGGACCGGGGAGCGGCGCTGCCTGTGCGGGTACTTCCGCTGCGAGCAGCTGGGAGATGAGCGGCTGCTCGCAGCAGAAGCATCCCGACCGGCGGCGCCGCTCTCCAGTCCTCCGTTCACACTTGCTGTCGAGAGATCAGCGGGCCAAGCCGCTGATCTTCCGACGTTAGCCGCATGGAGGTCAGCGGCGCCGGTCGGGGTAGTTGTGCTGCTAGCGCCGCTCATCTCCCCGCTGCATCGCCGCTGACCTCCGTCCGCCAGATGAGCCGCTATCGGCCGCCATCTTTTTTCAGAAATCCCGCGGCGCTGATTGGCCGCTGCCGGACCAATGAGCAACGCGGGATTTCCAGGACAGACAGACAGACAGACAGACAGACGGGATAAGACAATTATATAGTAGATACTTTATTTTCAAAGGTAAGAGATATATCATCTTGTGGATGCAGACGAATTGGGTCTGTCTTGAATGCTTCCCATATATTGTCCTTCAAATCTTTGTTATGGATCACCCCCAGAAAGTTGGATTCAGGCAGAATAGTTGTTTGTGGTGCTGCTGTAGAAAAATCTTTGGAGAACATCCTGCATAAAGCATCAGCCTTACCATTATGGGAGCCAGGTCTCTAAAATATAGCAAAGTTGAATCGGTTAAAAAAAAAGAATCCATCGAGAATGGCGGGGGGACAAACATTTGGCAGACCAGATAAATTCAATGTTACAATGGTAAGTTAGAACAACAATTTGTTGAGCTGCTCCTTCTAGATGATGGCTCCATTCCTTGGAAGCAGCAATGATAGCTAAGAGCTCTTTGTTCCCCACATCATAATTCTTTTCTGGCGCATTCAAACTTTGGGAGAAATAGGCACAATGATGTAGCAAATCTTTTGTTCCTGTTCTTTGTGATAGAATGGCCCCAACTGCACCGTCTGAAGCATCCACGTCTACAATAAAAGCATGTTCAGGATTGGGATGAATCAGTATAGGAGCTGTGGTGAACTTTGTCTTCAGGTCGGAAAAAGCATTTTGTGCTTCAGGAGACCAAATAAACGATTTGCCTTTCTTTGTTAATTCGGTGATTGGTGCAACTATACCTGAAAAATTCTTAATGAAACGTCTGTAAAAATTGGCAAACCCCACAAATCGTTGGACTTTTTTCTTACTTTTTGGCATTGGCCACTCAATGATAGCTTGAATCTTGCTAGAATCCATTTGCAATCCTTCAGTAGAGCTTATAGAGCCCAAGAACTGGATCACTGTTTGATGGAACTCACATTTCTCCAGCTTAATATAGAGATGGTGACTTCTTAGAAGCGCCAGCACAGTTTTCACATGATTCTAATGTTCTTCTGCAGAATTAGAAAATATTACTATATCATCCAGATAAATTACTACAAATTAATCAAGCAAGTCTCTGAAAATGTCATTAATGAAATGCTGAAATGTTGCAGGGGCATTGCAAAGTCCAAACGACATGACTAAGTACTCATAGTGTCCACAACGTGATCTAAATGCTGTTTTCCATTCATCACCTGGTCTACCATGAACCAAGGTATATGCCCTCGAAGATCTATTTTTGTGAACAACTTTGCATGATGAACTCTGTCCAGCAACTCAGGTATCAAAGGCAGAGGCTAACAATCCTTTACAGTAATTTTATTCAATTCTCTGTAATCAACAGGGTCTCAAGTAACAGTCTTTCTTTTTGACAAAAAATATAGGCACACCTGCTGGTGATAAATATGGACGAATAAAGCCTTCAGCTACATTTTCTTCAATGTATGCCTTGAGTGGTTTTAATTCCTGCTCTACCAGTGGGTAAATGCTTCCAAAGGATATTGCTACTCCAATCAATAGATCAATTGGACAATCATACAGCCAATGAGGAGGAAATTTGTCCGCATTTTTCTTGTCACATACATCAGCAAATTCCTTATATATAGATGGTACTTTAGAAGATTGTTTAGGAATCGGATCCTTTACAACTTCTTCATTTGGCGAAGCCTGAGGAGAGCGGACAGCAGATGGAAAAGACACTTCTTTGGTTTCAGAAATCGATTGTGGGATTTTGAGTCTGTAGCCATGTCTCCATTATTGGAGAATGTGGTGATGAGATTAGTAAGTTAGTAAGTTCATGGTGAATTGGTTCCATAACTATCTCTAAGGGTTTAGTCTCTTGATTCAATGGTCCTGAATTTAATCCATCAACAGTTTCCATAATAATAGATGAAAGTCTGTTTTCAATTTTTACCCTGTGTTCTTTTTGTGAAAGAGATGTCCATAAAATTTCTATTTCCTCCTGAATCAACCATGGCAGATGTGGAAATCTATTGGGAATCAACTTGAAACTTGATATAAATTAAACAATGAGAGTCCTTGTTTTCTTTTTTAATGTTGGATGTGTAGTGTCGCAGTGTTCACGCAATGCCATTTAACAGGCAGTGACCCGAGTATGTCCAACGTAACTTTTCTATTGTCCAAAAACTCACACAGTAAAGGCAGCTCCGGATCGCAGCCGGGACCTCCAACACAGTCTGTATAACTCAATCCCGTTGCCGTGGGCCACTGCACTGCCATATCTCTCAAGGTGCATCAGATACGTTGCCTTCACAGGCCTGTGTTCAGCTTCACACAGGCTGATGGTGCAGAGCCTCCTGCTAAGAGCCACCCAAACCTTTGCTGCAGGTTTTTTAAATCAAAACTGTGGACATGAGCCATTTGTAAGACCTGGCTGGAGGAAGCGACCTGCTCCACTTTCATCCTGTAGATCGCTCCAAAAATAAAAGCCCATGCTGAGTTTTCTTAATCCACCTTGGTCAAATAGCTTGACCAAGTTCAACTTGCTTTTATTTTGCACTGCAACCACAGCTGTGTCTATAATTGCAATGCACTCCAGCGGGTTCAATATGCCTCTATGCGCATCCTGGGAGATACATACCGTATATGATCCCCCTCAGTGTCTCACAGATGCAGTAGAGGAAATTGAATGGATGACAGCATTGACTGCTGGCGCTGGTTCAGACAAGACTGATTCTTCACTTTCCCGTTTTAATAGGCTGTCAACCTGCATGGGTTCAACTTCAGATTTTTGAGGACTCTTTATCTCAAAGTCTCTGGGACTGGTGGTTGAAGCAGGTGCATAATGGTTACTGTTGCGGGACCTGTTTGAATTTCACTTTTCCAAACTCCTCTTTGATAATTGGGTGTCTATTTGAATACAATGGTGAATAATGTCATCAAATTTTGTGGGGGCATCGGCCCAGGCTAGTTCATCTTTGAGTGCACTGGAGAGTCCATTCTTAAAAAAAGATAATTTTGCAGCATTATTCCATTCAGTATCAATCACCCACCATCTGAATTCTGTGGGGTACTCTGCAACAGAGTTCTTACCCTGACATAGAGCCATCAGTGTAGCTGGAGCTGTTGCACAACAATTAGGGTCATCAAACACCTGGCTCATGGCTGCTAGGTAAGCCTCCAGATCCAGATCATTAAGTCGATCATCGTGAGTTTCAATAAGGGGGCTGGCCCAGGCTAAAATTTTATGTGTCAGTGGCATAATTATACACAATACTTTTGATCTGTCAGTATGAAGTGAGCAGAGTGTGCACCAAAGTATAATCCGCACTGGTCGATTAATCCATGAAATTTCTCATGATCTCCACCAAACTTGAAAGGTGGGAGTGGAAGGGTGAGTGGAGGTGCTGGAGCTATATTTTGATTTTGTAATTGAAGGATCTGTTCAGACTGGTGCAATCTTATTGCTTAGATCTTGTACAGTATTCTGTAGATCAGAGGTGTATCTAGGTCTTCTAGCACCCGGGGCAAGAATTTGGCGCCCCCCTGCTCCTTCTCCAGCACATATGCGATTTGCACACTAAGGTTACGGCCCCACTATCAGTATTTGGTCAGTATTCGGTCAGTAGGAGCCAAAACCAGGAGTGGGTGATACAGTTATATGAAAAAGTTTGGGCACCCCTATTAATCTTAAGCTTAATGTTTTATAAAAATTGGTGTTTTTGCAACAGCTATTTCAGTTTGATATATGTAATAACTGTTGGACACAGTAATGTTTCTGCCTAGAAATGAGGTTTATTGTACTAACAGAAAATGTGCAATCTGCATTCAAACAAAATTTGACAGGTGCATAAGTATGGGCACCTCACCAGAAAAGTGACATTAATATTTAGTAGATCCTCCTTTTGCAAAAATAACAGCCTCTAGTCGCTTCCTGTACCTTTTAATGAGTTCCTGGATCCTGGATGAAGGTATTTTTGACCATTCCTCTTTACAAAACAATTCCAGTTCAGTTAAGTTTAATGGTCGCCGAGCATGGACAGCCCTCTTCAAATGATCCCACAGATGTTCAATGATATTCAGGTCTGGGGACTGGGATGGCCATTCCAGAACATTGTCATTGTTCCTCTGCATGAATGCCTGAGTAGATTTGGAGCGGTGTTTTGGATCATTGTCTTGCTGAAAGATCCATCCCCTGCGTAACTTCAACTTTATCACTGATTCTTGAACATTATTGTCAAGAATCTGCTGATATTGAGTGGAATCCATGCGTCCCTCAACTTTAACAAGATTCCCAGTGCCGGCATTGGCCACACAGCCCCAAAGCATGATGGAACCTCCACCAAATTTTACTGTGGGTAGCAAGTGTTTTTCTTGGAATGCTGTGTTTTTTTGCTGCCATGCATAATGCCTTTTTGTATGACCAAACAACTCAATCTTGGTTTCATCAGTCCACAGGACCTTCTTCCAAAAAGAAATTGGCTTCTCCAAATGTGCTTTTGCATACCTCAGCCGACTCTGTTTGTGGCGTGCTTGCAGAAACGGCTTCTTTCGCATCACTCTCCCATACAGCTTCTCCTTGTGCAAAGTGCGTTGTATAGTTGACCGATGCACAGTGACACCATCTGCAGCAAGTTGATGCTGCAGCACTCTGGAGGTGGTCTGAGGATTGTCCTTGACTGATCTCACCATTCTTCTTCTCTGCCTTTCTGATGCTTTTTTTGGCCTGCCACTTCTGGCCTTAACAAGAACTGTCCCTGTGTTCTTCCATTTCCTTACTATATTCCTCACAGTGGAAACTGACAGGTTAAATCTCTGAGACAGCTTTTTGTATCCTTCCCCTGAACAACTATGTTGAATAATCTTTGTTTTCAGATCATTTGACAGTTGTTTTGAGGAGCCCATGATGCCACTCTTCAGAGGAGATTCAAACAGGAGAACAACTTGCAAGTGGCCACTTTAAGTAGCTTTTCTCATGATTGCATACACCTGGCTATGAAGTTCAAAGCTCAATGAGGTTACAAAACCAAAAAAAGTGCTCTAGTAAGTCAGTAAAAAGTAGGTAGGAGTATTTAAAACAAGAAAGTGATAAGGGTGCCCATACTTATGCACCTGTCAAATTTTGTTTGAATGCAGATTGCACATTTTCTGTTAGTACAGTAAACCTCATTTCAAGGCAGAAACATTACTGTGTCCAACAGTTATTACATATATCAAACTGAAATAGCTGTTGCAAAAACACCAATTTTTATAAAACATTAAGCTTAAGATTAATAGGGGTGCCCAAACTTTTTCATATAACTGTAAATGCGGAAATGCTGACTTGTTTCTATTATACCTTTTCTCTGATTGTTCCTCACCTGGTTTTGGCTCCCACTCCTGAGAAAAAATACTGACCGAATACTGACCAAATACTGATAGTGGGGCCGTGGCCTTAGTCAAATGCCGACGAGCTGCTCTTCCTAATTCTCTCTGTGAGAAGCAGAAAGAAAAGCGAGTTGTCACATGAACGTAAGTATGAAAATCGCATATGAGTGAAGTGGCCATTTAATTACTGATGGAACCTGCAAGCAGAGCTGAATCCTGACAGTGAGGATATTACACGCTGTTAGGATTGGCTGCTACAGGGTTTAATTTTTTTTTAATTAAAGGGCTTGTGCAGGTTTGAGATGAAAGTCTGCAGTCACTCTCTGTGACTGCAGGCTTCTGAATTCTCACAGTGCATGCACTGCATTTTTGTAGGATTCTCCCTTGCCGTGGCAAGAGTGGACGGTCATGTGAGCACAAGTATGAGATTTGTATACTTCTGGCCACATTCCGACTAGACATGATTGGCCTTGCTCAATTCATTGTCATTGAGTGAGGCCACACATGTCTAGTTGGCATGTGAACGTATGTATGTAAATTGCCGGCAACCGAGAATCCTGACAGTGTGCAGTGCTCACTGTGAGAATTCAGAAGTCTGCTGTCACATAGAATGACTGCAGACTCATCACAAACGTGAATGTAGCGCCCCGAGGGTTCGGCCGCTACAGGGGTATTGCACCTCTGCCAGAGGTGTGATATTCCACTCCCGGGTAAGGATGGAGTATGGACCAGGGCTCAGGTAGCTGCATACAGCACACACACCCCATTTCCGAGGGACAGTTCAACGGTGCTCCCATTAGACAGTAATGCAGGCACGACAGACCATGTCCCTGGCTGGAGTGGGGGGGGGAGGAAAACCCAGTGATGTAGGAGCAGAAGGGGACGGTTCCTGAGCGTAGGTAGGAGCTCATTGGTTGCTGGTCACCTGGGCTCATGCTTTAGAGGGAAGTATATAAGGTGGGCACCATCTTAGTTCTTGGTGCAGAAAGAGAGAGTGAGAGCAGAGTCTGTTCAGTCAGAGGAGAAGACAGGGAGCAGAGGCTCTATAGGAGCTCTGCTCAGGAGTGGGCCTAGAGAAAAGGCCGAGAAAGGAACAGGAGAAGAAGGAACAGAAAAGGAGGAGGAGAGATAGAGAAACAGAAGGGCTCAGGAACAAGAAGGTGGAAGGGACCCTAAGAACCCATGAGAATACCGGGTGAAGGGTCAGGCAGATTAAGGGTACCGGATCCCAAGTGGGTGGAGGAGAAACTACCCTCAGCCAAAGACCGGAGGTCGTGATCATTTATTGGTGCGACACCTCATCAAACCTGCTAGGAAGGCACCATATAGGACAGCGGGAAACGGGGCCCACGTTTACCCGCGCAGATCCGCGGCAGCTGGACAAAAGTGGGTCACTGGTGAGGCAGGTCAGAGAAAGGACAAAAGGGGGTACCGAGCCAGACTTCTGAACTGCCTGGGAGTTGACCGAGCCCCACACCTGGTGGACGCAGCACGGCTCGGGCGGTCACTACCTGTACAGAAGTGACCCGGAGCACATGAACTGTGAGTAAAAGACATTGGATTGCAGTACGTTGTCTGTGTACTTTCTCGCTTCTCCAGCATTACCGGTACTGGGACTCCCTGCACCATCACCCCCATCATCCATTGCACAACCCTGGGGCTACACTCTTCCCGTGGGGAGTTAAACAACCTCAGCTGCGTACACCATCAGCCTCAGGGGATTACCTTGCAGCGGCGGTTCATAATAACCGCAATCCACGGGTGGCGTAGTTAGACAACATGAACAGCACATAGCAGACTACCATTGGTCTGACCACCCTGAGCCACGGAACCAGGTCGCCACCACTACCCCCATCGTCTTCCTGTTGCCCGGCTCCGGGTACCCCTCGGCCCAGGGGGCGAGTCATGAACAACACCTTTAACGCTCCTAACATAAATAAAAAAATAAAAATGTCAGCATCACAAAAAACATTTACATCCAGGTACCTTATAGATGACGCTGTCTCTGGAGTCGTTCTCTTTCTTTTCTTCCTCTTGTCCAGACACATGATGAGCTTTCTCATCCACAGCTCGTCTCTGCAGACTCTCATCTTCTCCGGTCTTCTGCAGCACATCCTCACACGATTCCCTGAAAGATAATGGTGTTATTATAATGCGCCTTAATAAAAATATCTGCCCTACAATGAGCCCCTCAATAAATAATTGCCCCTCACTATATTCCCTGCACAAATTATGACCCCCACGCTGTCCCTCTTATGGAACATGCTCTCCACACTGCTCTCTCCTTTCCATACTGGGCCCTCTCTTCACACTAATCTCTCACACTGTGTCCCCCCCTATAGGGCCTAGCCGCTATACTGTGTCCCCTCATTACATCCCCCCTTAGCTTACTGTCCCCTCCTGAGTGTGACCATACATTGTCCCCCCATGTTACCCCCACCCACTGCTCAGTCTCTATTCTGTGCCCACTCACACTTTTCTTCCTCTGTACTGTCTCCTCACACTATTCCCCTCAATAGTCTCCTAATATGTTTCCCCCTACCTCCTCATATTTCCTCCTCACACATTCCCCCAACTCCCCATACTGTGTCTGCACACATCCCACCACCCTCGCTTCCCATACTGTGTCCGCACACATCCCATCACCCTTTCTTCCCATACTGTGTCCGCACACATCCCATCACCCCTGCTCCCCATACTGTGTCCATACGCATTCCATCACCCCTGCTCCCCATACTGTGTCCGCACATATTCCATCACCCCTGCTCCCCATACTGTGTCCACACGCATCCCATCATCCCATCCGCACATATTCCATCACCCCTGCTACCCATACTATGTCCACACACATTTTTTCCCTCGCTTGCCATAATGTGTTTGCACCCACCCCCAACTCGTTCCCCACAGATTAAATCCCTCCTTCCACACTGCATAAATCCCCACACTGACTAAACCCCCCACTGAATAAATCCCCCCTTCCACACTGCATAACCCCCCCATGGAATAAATCCCCCCACACTGAATACCCCCCCACCACACTGCATAACCCCCCCACACTGAGTAACCCCCCCACTGAATAAATCCCCCTCCACACTGCGTAACCCCCCCACACTGAATAACCCCTCATTGAATAAATCCCTCATCCACACTGCATAATCCCCCCACTGAATAAATCCCCCCTCCATACTGAATAACCCTCCCACTGAATAAATCCCCCTCCACACTGCATAACCCCCCTATCCATGGTGAATCTTCGGTGTCTTCAGCTCCATAGCTATAGAAGCACTAACCACCGAAGCTCTGCTTTCCACTGGGCGCCGGCGAGTGACGTCAGCAGCGTAATCACATGACCTGATCATGCTGCTGATGTCGCTCTGAGCCGATGGTCAGAGCTTCAATTGTACTCCCTTCTGCAAGACGCAAGTACAATTGAACGCTGGGAGCAGGGCTCTGAGCGGGCTGTCAGAATTCCACCGCCGGGGGGAAACATCGGACTGCTGCATTAGGTGCCCCCCGCTGGCTGCGTCTTGGGCACATGCCCCGGCTGCCCCCCCTAGATACGCCCCTGCTGTAGATCCTGTAAAGCTTGTCAAAAAATTTGAACATTATGGGATGTCTGAGTTTCAAATGCTGTATATTTTGTTTTTACTGCTGGCATGTCTGCATAGATGCTGGTAAACAGGCAGTTCATCTTAGCTACATGCACCTCCAATTTTCCTCCTTCAGTGGCTTCCATGATGATGGGCTTGAGTATCCTGTTACGATACTGGTATAGCACTGCTGGAATTCAGTGGCTGGAGGAGCATGAGCAAGAAACAGAAGGCAGTAGCAGAAGTTCTTGCAAGCAGCAGTAGGAATTGTATCAACAATCCAAAGAGAAGTGGGAACAGTCTGAGTAAGATAATTCTCAGGTCAAGGAGCTGGAGACTGAACTAGACTAAACAGCTAGACACAATACTCAAGCAATGAGTGAGGGATCCATCTGGCTTTAAGTAGGCCCAAACAGGAAACAAGATGGATTCCACAGGTTCAGAATCTGACATCTTAGTATAAGGCAATTGCAGAACACAACAGCAGCTTTCAGTGGTAAGAAGTGGAATTGTAACACAATTATCAAGGTGAACAATAGCCGCCACTAGTGGTCAAACTGTAGAAGGAAACAGGAATCCTGATACACCGGGGGCCAGCAGACAAGGGCGTGTTACTACTCTCAGCAGTATTAAAAGTATGGAGATTTTGTGGAGTTATTTCGCTCTGCTGATTATTAAAAACGTCAATTGCTAGGAAATATTAACCCCTTTCCGATGAGGTCAGTAATAGTACGTAGCTGCGCCCTGGGACTTATGGACCAGCTGCGTACTATTACGCATAATGCGATCGCGCCCACACACAAGCTATGTGCAGGGAGCTGTCCCACACTGCTCCCTGCACATTAACCCCCGCAATGCTGCGATCAAAATCGATCGCAGCATTGCGGGGGTAAGGGGGGAGGTGATCGCTATACTCACCTCTCCGGATGTGTCGTCATGACAACATCTGGATCACTAGGAGGCAGGATGTTACTTTGGTCATGCGCAGTGCATGACCAAAGTAATGTCTCCCCTGTGTGCAGCGCTGACAGGCTGCATGGCATAGGGAGCTGCTGCTCTCTATGCTATGCAGTCGATCAGGCTGCAAAAAGTGAAAGTCCCATAGTGGGACAATGTGTAAAATTAAAAAAATGTGTAGTAAAGTGAAAAAAAAAATGTATTGTAAAAATATTAAAAAAATGAAAAAATAATCCCCAAAAAATAAAAATATATTGAACCCATAATATTTATTATGAAAAAAAAAAAATAAACCAAAAAAAGTGCACATATTTGGTATCGCCGCATCCGGAACGACCTGACCTATAAAACTTTCCCACTAGTTAACCCCTTTAGTGAACACCGTAAAAAAATGTAATAAAAAAACTAAGCAAAAAACCATGCTTTATCATCATACCGCCAAACAAAAAATGGAATAACATGCGATCAAAAAGACGAATGTAAATAAAAATGGTACTGCTGAAAACATCATCTTGTCCCGCAAAAAAACAAGCTGCCATACAGCCCAATCATCCAAAAAATAAAAAGTTATAGCTCTCAGAATAAAGCGATACAAAAAAATAATTTTTTATAGAAAATAGTTTTTATTGTGTAAAAGCGGCAAAACATAAAAAAACAATATAAATGCAGTACCGCTGTAAACGTACTGACCCGAAGAATAAAGCTGCCTTATCAATTTTACCACACGCGGAGCGGCATAAAAAGCCCCCCATAAAAACAATTCCGGAATTGCTGTTTTTTGTTTATTCTGCCTCCCAAAAATCGGAATAGAAAGCGATCAAAAATTGTTACACGCCCGAAAATGGTACCAATAAAAAAGTCAGCTTGTCCCCCAAAAAACAAGCCGTCACATGACTCTGTCGGCCAAAATATGGAAAAATTATAGCTCTCAAAATATGGCGATGCAAAAACTAACCTTTGCAAAAAAAGGCGTCTTTTAGTGTGTGACAGCTGTCAATCATAAAAACCCAATATGAATCTGGTATCGCTGTAATCGCACCGACCCGAAGAATATTGTCGTCTAATCAGTTATACCACACGAGGAACGGTGTAAAAAATTAAACTGTAGGGTTAGGGTTGTGCTAGGGTTAGGGTTGTATTAGGGTTGGGGTTAGGGTTGGGCTAGGGTTAGTGTTGGGTTAGTGTTAGGGTTGGGGTTGTGGTTAGGGTTGGGCTAGGGGTTAGGGTTGGGCTAGGGTTAGGGTTGGGCTAGGGTTGGAGTTAGGCTAGGGTTGGGGTTAGGGTTTGGATTTTTTAAAAAGTAAAGAAAAAAAAAATGATGACGATATGGCAACCAGTGTTGAGCGCAAGTGCTTGCTACTTGAGTTTGCATCGGGTGCTCGGGTATGCACTGAGTATCGTGGGTGTTCGAGTGACATGCTCGAGTCTCTGCCCCATATGCTTCGCGACCAAATAAAAAACGTTGCTGGGATCGCCTGCCATGCATGAGTGATTCCAGCATGTTTTTTTTTGGGTGTCTAACAACCGTGAAACATGTGGGGCAGGGACTCGAGCATGTCACTAGAGCACCCGCGATACATGGTGCCTACCCGAGTACCCGATGCAAACTCAAGTAGCGAGCTCTTGCGCTCAAGACTAATGACAACTTATTCAATATGATGACCCAATGTTATCAAATTCTGTCGTACCTCTGGTTTCAAAATGTACACTATACCCCTTGATAAAATCCTTGAGGGGTCTAGTTTCCAAAATGAAGTCAATTCTGGGGGTTTCCACTGTTTAGGCAAATCAGGGGCTCCCGAAATGCGACATGGTGTCCGCTCTTGATTCCAGCCAATTTTGTGTTCAAAAAGTCACACAGAGCTCATTCCCTTCTGAACCCTAGACGTGCGCCTAAACACTGTATTTTCTCCACATATGGGGTATTGGCGAACTCAGGAGAAATTGCACAACAGTTTTTAGATTCCATTTTCTCCTCCTACCCTTGTGAAAATAAAAAATTAGGGGTTAAAAGATAATTTTGTGTAAAAAGTTAGATTTTTTTATTTTCACGGCTCTAGTGTTATAAACTTCTGTGAAGCACCTGGGGGTTAAGGTTGCTCACCACACATCTACATAAGTTCCCTGAGGGGTCTAGTTTCCAAAATGGTGTCACTTGTGGGGATTTCCACTGTTTAGGCACATCAGGCACATATCCAAGTATCCGCTAATTATTCAAGCAAATTTTGCATTCAAAAAGTCAAATGGCGCTCCTTCCCTTCCGAACCCTGCTGTGTGCCCAAGCAGTGGTTTTCCCCCACATATGGGGTATCGGCTTACTCAGGAGAGATTGCACAACAAGTTGCATGGTGCAATTTCACCTGTTACCCTTATGAAAATGGGCTGAAAAACATTTTTGTGGGAAAAATATGAAAATTTTATTTTCACGGCTCCATGTTATAAACTTCTGTGAAGCACCTGGGGGTTCAAGGTGCTTATCAAACATCAAGATAAGTTCCCCGAGGGGTCTAGTTTCCCAAATGGTGTCACTTGTGGGGGGCTTTCACTCTTTAGGCACATCAGGGACTCTCCAAATGCAACATGGCGTCCGCTAATTATTCAAGCAAATTTTACATTCAAAAAGTCAAATGGCGCTCCTTCCCTTCCGAACCCTGCCGTGTGCCCAAGCAGTGTTTTTCCCCCACGTATGGGGTATCTGCATGCTCAGGGGAAATTGCACAACAAATTTTGGGGTCCATTTTTTCCTGTTACACCTGCAAAAATAAAAAAAATTGGGTCTAAATAACATTTTTGTGAAAAAGTTAAATGTTCATTTTTTTCTTCCCCATTCCAAAAATTTCTGTGAAGCACCTGAAGGGTTAATAAACTTCTTGAATGTGGTTTTGAGCACCTTCAGGGGTGCAGTTTTTATAATAGTGTCACTTTTGGGTATTTCCTGTCATAAAGGCCCCTCAAAGTCACTTCAAATGTGATGTGGTCCCTAAAAAAATGGTTTTGCAAATTTTGTTGTAAAAATGAGAAATCGCTGGTCAACTTTTAACCCTTATAGCTCCCTAATAAAAAAAAAATTTTGTTCCAAAATTGTGCTGATGTAAAGTAGACATGTGGGAAATGTTATTTATTAACTATTTTGTGTGATATATCTCTCTGATTTAAGGGCATAAAAATTAAAATTTAAAAAAATTGCGAAATTTTCACCAAATTTCTGATTTTTTTCACAAGTAAACGCAAGTGATATCGAATAAATTTTACCACAATCATGAAGTACAATATGTCACGAAAAAACAGTCTCAGAATCAGCGGGATCCGTTGAAGTGTTCAGGGGTATTACCTCATAAAGTGACAGTGGTCAGATTTGTAAAAATTGGCCCGGTCATTAACGTGCAAACCACCCTCGGGGATAAAGGGTTTAAACATGCAATTTTATTTGACGCGCTTCAAAGTATAAATAGATATGTGGTTATTTCCTGAAGAAGTGTGTTATGCTTTCAAACATGTCGAATAAAACTGCACGTTTAATATTTCCTGGCAGTTGACGTCTTCAATAACCAGCATCGCAAAATAACTCCACAAAATCTCCATACTTTTAATTCTATTGGTCTGACGACCCATGGACTTGCAGCGGCTGAACAACGTTTTTAAAAACGCATAATTCTACGGATCAAGTTAGCATAATCTGCTATTTACTTTAATTGTTTGTCAGATAAGACCCTTTTGCCGCTATTTTCTCTCTAGCCTCTTTATTCTCAGCAGCGATGGCACATGTATAACTTTGGGCTGGAGCCCCTGCCACCGCTGGGAGGGCATCGGGATCAGCCACTCTAGAGGTCAAGGCTTCTGGAGCCTTTAGCCGCAGTGCACTCCTTATTGCCAGCTCCAGGAGCATCCTCCATTTCCTTCACTGAGATACAGTGCCCCCCTTTTGCATCCCAGTGCCTTATCTTGCTGACCCTATGAGCCGCATCATATTCTTTTTTCGCTAGCCACACTAACCCCCTATTGCAGCAGGAACTGCACTGTTTGACACCTGAGCACACCACCCATCTCTTGCGTTCATTCACCCTGCTCCCCCCTGCCTTGGCGTGGCTGACTTAACCGTGGGAGACTGATGGTGACTCCTCATACCGTCCCCCTCTCGCAACGCAAGGCTCATTTGTCTCGTTCTACACAGTGGCCAGGTTAGCTGTTAGAGGCAGGGATGGAAAATCCTCCATATTACTTATGTCTGGCACTACTGTTAACACCATACCCATGCCCCTGCACTATTCCCCAAACAGACCGCAGTGCCTCTAGACTTTCTCCTTCACTCCTCGCTTTGCTTGTTCCCGGATCCACTTCAGAGTCCAAGTATCCAAGTTCCTGTACAGTCGTCTTCTTCCTCTTATACTTCCCAGCCTCCTCCTCCCTTGAGTCTTCCTCCCAGAAGGAGAAGTGATCTAAAGCCAAAGAGGATTCCAGCTGTTTAATTGCCGCCATAAATCCTCCTTGGTCTTCTTCCTCTTCAAGCATCTCCTCTGCATTACACTGACAATCAAAAGGGAAACAATGTTTTGAACTTTTGACTTTCAGGCTACATACTGTATCTCACCATCCACTACTGCTTTGAATGTGAGGCTACCATCATTTTATAGACAATCACCTTGGCTATCTCATCCATAAATTTGACTTGCAACTATGTAGTATATTAGTTATGCAAGAGGCATAAAGCAGAAATGCTCACAATACTGTTCACCCTATCTATCTGATCTATTACTGGAGATAGCAGGAGTGCTGAGGTAAGAACAGGCTGTTCAAACTGCTGTGCACTGTGTCTATATAATCTAATACTGGAGATACTAGAGGTCCTCCATGTCTATCTGATCTAATTTTGGAGACACCAGTGGTGCTGAAGTAAGAAGATGTTGCTCACACTGCTGTCTACCATGTCTATCTGATCTAATACTGAAGATACCAGGGGTGCTGAGGTAAGAAGAGACTCCTCACATTGCTGCCCAACCTGTCTGAATCCTAAGCTTCTGCTGCGAGCAAAAGATACATGACAGTACATGGTAATCTCCAGGTCACAGCAGCAGAAAACTCTACTACACATAGGAAGCACCTGTCTTATTAGCATTCTAGAACAGGTTTCTGTCAGTGTAACAATACTATCACCATTTTATGGAGCTATGGTGATTAACGCCCTAGACAAAACACGAGTAATTTCTTAATTAAAGGTTTACAGTTGTGGTCAAAAGTTTACATACCCCGGCAGAATTTTTGCTTTCTTGTTTCAGAGAATATGAATGATAACAAAAAAACTTTTTCTCCACTCATGGTTATTGGTTGGGTGAAGCCATTTATTGTCAAACTAGTGTGTTTTCTCTTTTTAAATCTTAATGGTGAACAAAAACATCCAAATGACCATGATCAAAAGTTCACATACTCCAGTTCTTAATACCATGTATTGCCCCCTCTAACATGAATGACAGCTTCAAGTCTTTTGTGGTAGTTGTGTGGCGCCCCTGAGGGTTCGACCGCCACAGGAATGCTGCACTTCTCTAATGGAGTGTAGTGTTCCTCCTCTGAGGTAAGAACAGCGTGATGGTCAGGACCCTTCTTTTACATCCAACACCACATTTCTCCACCAGAGGGGGCTAGAATGCACTAGGTGCTGCCCTCCTGGTTACAGGGAGACTGGGGAACTAAGAGTTAGGGGAACCAGTTAGTGGGTGAGGGTGGAGGACTCACAATTTAGTGACACTTTACAATTCATATTTAATAAAAAGCCATCTTGGTTCTTGGTCCTTGTAGTTTAGTTCTTTGACTGTCCTGGTTAGTCAACTTGCCTGGCTGTCATGTACTGTGATCTCCTACCCTGAAAGTGGATCCTGTGTGGACCTGTAGCGGATGGGGACACAGCCCTCGTACCCCGGCCTTGGGACGAGGGGCAGGTTGCAGACAAGGAATGTCTCAACCTGGTCAAGGACCACGACCAAGAAGGCCCGGAGCTTAAGAGTGTAGCTCCACAGCAAATGGATCCCAGGGAGGATGCAGACGGAGCGGTATACACCACTTGTCCTCGCCAACCTGATATATTCAGAGGGAGTCCGGCTGCAAGACGGGTACCGGCCCCCGACACCCGACCTTGCTACTCCACGTCCTGGTCGGGAAAGCCCGGTAGGCCCTGAGGATCCCACCGAGTATCGGAAGGAGCGGAGCTGCCACCCGTGCCCTTTTTCTGAGAGGAGTTCAGAGGGAGACCCGGCCTATCTACACACACAGACAGGAAAGAATGCGGTCTGTAGTTTCAGGAACACTCTGGTGCGGGGTCCTGATTGAATGCTGGACTTGCTCGGAGGTAGTCGGACCCCTGTCCCTGGTGACCGCAGGACTCCGCGGGGAGCAGGGAGTCGCCTTCCTTCTGCCATCACTAATGTGAGTAAAGCCTTGGAAGTTCACCCCTATGGCCTCCGGACTGTTTATTCTGCACTACACCGCATGACGCGGCACCCGTACTCCTCTACTACTACCCCTGTCATCCTGTCTCTCTGCCCTGAGGCCTTGCTCCGCCTGTGGGGAGTAGTAACAACGTTGGCCGCTATACCACCATGCCTCAGCGGACTGCAGCGGCGCTGGTGGCCTTCACCAGGTGCCACAGGTGGCGTAGTCGGTATCAGCCACTCAACCCGGATAAGCCCACACCATCCTTTTAATGTGATGGCCCTGAGCACGGGTCAGGTCCGGGCCACGGCTGCACCCCATCTCTCCATCATAGGACCCGACTCCGAGTCCCCCATCTCCCAGGGTAAAGAAAAGGGCTTTCGAGTAGAGGCGTCACAATTGTGGATGAGGTTCTTTATTTTCTCAGATGGTAAAACTGCCCATTCTTATTGGCAAAAAGCCTACAGTTCCTGTAAATTCCTGGGCTGTCTAGCATGAACTGCAAGTTCCCCAGAGTAGCTCAATGATATTGAGGTCAGGAGACTGAGATGGCCACTCCAGAACCTTCACTTTGTTTTGCTGTAGCCAATGACAGGTCGACTTGGCCTTGTGTTTTGGATCGTTGTCATGTTGGAACGTCCAAGTGCGTCCCATGCTCAGCTTCCGGGCTGATTAGTGCAAATTTGCCTCCAGTATTTGCTGATAATAAGCTGCATTCATCTTTCCTTCAACTTTTACCAAGTTTCCTGTACCTTTGTAGCTCACACATCCCCAAAACATCAGCGATCCACCTCCGTACTTTACAGTAGGAATGGTGTTCCTTTCATCATAGGCCTTTTTGACCTCTCTCCAAATGTAACGTTTATGATTGTGGCCAAAATGTTCAATTTTGGTCTTATCACTCCAAATTACCTTCTTCCAGAAGTTTTGAGGCTTGTCTCTGTGCTGTTTGGCGTATTGTAGGGGAGATACTTTGTGACATTTGGCAAGTAATGGCTTTCTTCTGGCGACTCCACCATGCAGCCCATTTTTCTTCAAGTGCCTCCTTATTGTGCATCTTGAAACAGCCTCACCGCTAGTTTTCAGAGATTCCTGAATTTCACCTGATGTTATTTGTGGGTTTTTCTTTGCATCCCAAACAATTTTCCTGGCAGTTGTGGCTGAAATTCTTGTTGGTCTATCTGACCGTGGTTTGTTTTTTACTGCGCTCCTGATTTTCGATTTGTTAATCACAGTTTGAACTCTGCTGACTGGCATTATCAATTCCTTGGATATTTTTTTGTATCCCTTTCCTGTGTTATACAGTTCAACTACCTTTTCCCGTAGATCCATTGACAATTCTTTTGCTTTCCCCATGACTCACAATCCAGAAACGTCAGTGGCTGGATGAAAGATGCAAGAGTCTGTCTGGATCCCAGAAACTCACTCAGCTTTTATGCACACACACTAAATACAAGCAAACAGGTCACAGGTGAGGATGTTACCTTTAGTAGCCATTCAAACCCATTTGTGTCAAATTCTGTGCATGTTATCAGGCCAAAATCACCAGGGTATGTGAACTTTTGATCAGGGTCATTTGGATGCTTTTGGTTGTCATTAAGATTTAAAAAGAGAAAACACAGTAGTTTGACAATAAATGGCTTCACCCAACCAATAATCATGAGTAGAGAAAAATTTTTTTTGTTATCATTCATATTCTCTGAAACAAGGCCAAGAAAGCAAAAATTCTGCCAGGGTATGTAAACTTTTGAGCACAACTGTAATTAATATATTTATAATGACCTTATTTTTATATTACTGGAGAACCCCTTTAATCACAATATACTGTATATAAGTTAAATGCAGTAAACAGCTCACATTGAGTCAAATCATAATATCCTATTGTTATAACTGCAGATCTTTCATGAACTGAAATAGTTAATGTTTTTTTTTTTTTATTTTTTTTGGTGGATGTTCTTTTATCCCATTTACAACTTATATAGCAGAGTGAATCTTCAGTACTTAATGGTCTTATTTCTGGTTACTAAAAGCCATTAGGTAAAGTTTATTCAGTCTGTGCTGGCAAAGCCTTGCATCATTTAATCTGGCAGTTTACCGGATAAATCATCATGCAGCTCAATGGAGAGCAAAAAGGGCACTTAATTTAATTACTGCAGAATAGAATAATTCAGACTATACACATTACTTTGAAAAATGCTGATAATGACTTTCATCAACAATAAGATTGCTTATGTGAAAACCTCAATCCATGCAGAAATTGCATAGAAGCAAAGTTCCTTACTCTTCTGAAGGACAGTGCTTCTCTACGGCACAAAAAATGACTAAAAGCATGATTTTATTAGGAAAGACCTACTACTGCTGATAGGAAATTGACTGTCTGTTACAGAAGGAATGAGAGGGTTGGTATAATTTGTTCCAGTTAATTAGTTCTGGTTGTTGCAGAAAAAGAGTAGAAATTTAAACGTTTTCAAAGCTTCGTACTTGGGATCAGTGGCGTTGAAAACCGTTGGACCCCCAACAATCTCCTCTACTTTGAATGACAATCCTTTCAATACAATCTTACAGATTGTAATCTTGCGAGCCGAGTCCTCATTACTCCTGTAACTGTTAAATGATGTTACTCTTAATGTATTGATTGTATGTGACGCGCCCCCTGGGCCGCGTGGGGAACCCGGAACCGGGCCTTTTTGTAGATGCTGGGGGTTATAGTCACCGTGGCGGTGACCCGGTCCCGTGGCTCAGGGTGGTCAAACTAAATGGCAGTCTATATGCTGAATGTCCGACTACGCCACCCGTGTATTGCAGTCAGAATGAACCGCCGCTGCAAGGCAGACCACTGAGGCTGGTGTTGTGGGTGCAGCAGAGGATAGTATAACTCCCCACGGGAGGTGTATAGCCTCAGGGCAGCAAGTGTGGATATTGGGGGTGATGGTGCGCGGGAGCGGCAGTAACGACACGGAGTCAGTGATGCAGTCCAGGGTCTTTACTCACAGTTCTTTTACTCCAGGCCAATTCTGCAGGCAATGGCCGCCCACGTCGTCCTGCGCTCACCAGGTGAGGGGCTCGGCCGACTCCCAGATAACTTTGGAGTGTTTCACAGGACCCCCTTCGTGTGTCCTTTCTCTGGCCTGTCATACCTCACAAGTGACCACGCTTCTGTCCAGCTGCCTCGGGTCTTGGCGAGCAAACGTATGTTCCGTTTCCCTGGACCCTATATGGTGCCTTCCTAGCGAGTGTAGTGAGGGGCTGTGACGCATGGAACGCCACAGCCTCCGGTTCCTAGCTGAGGGTAGTTTCGCTCCTCCACTAGTAAGGGATCCGGTTCCCTCTCTTGGCCAGACCCCCCTACTCCAGTAGCGACAGGCGTGCGGTGGCGACTGGCCGGTCCGCACCTCTGGGGTCCCTTCACTCCTCTTCCTGGAGCCTCCTTCTCTCCTCTCCTTTCCTCTTCTTCTCCTCCAGGCTCGGGCCTCCTGACAGGGCCTGCCTGCAGAGCAGAGCCCATGCAGAGGCTCTGCTCCCTGTCTTCTCCTCTCACTCTGAGCCCTGATCTAAGATGGCTCCTCCCTTTTATATCTCTCTCTCCTGTGCACCCAGGAACTACTCTCCCTACCCATGCACTACAGGGGTCCCCCTTCCTAGGTGTTCCCTCCCCCCACTCCAGCCAGGGACAGGGACTGTCATGCTCTACTTGGAGCATATCAGTCGCCCTGCCCCCCGGAAATGTGGTGTAATGCATGCAGGTGTCAGGGTCCTGATCCACACTCCATCCTTACCTGGAAGTGAGATATCACACCTCTGGGTGAGATGCAATTCCTCTGTAGCAACCGAACCCTCGGGGCGCTACATTCCCCCCTGGTAAATCACAGCACGTCTGCAAGCTGGAACAGAGTAAAAAGCATTTTAACTCAAGACATGCAAATATTTTTAAATTCAACCATATATAAGCAATTCAACATTTCTTTCCCTTTATGGGAAACAACTTTCTTATAAACATTATGCTCAACATTATTAGCTTTGCTTCCAGAATATATATATAATTTTCATTTTAAATATAACTCTTGGTACGTCAATAGAAAACAGTTCTTCAGGTATAAAACATAAAACAAGTTTCAGTAGCAACCTTCACGACGGAGTCCTTCAGTAGGTCACGGCTCCTGTTGCGACCAGGTGTCCATGTCACCGTAACGGGGTGCAATTAACAAAGTGCAACAAACACCTTTAGGTTTTCTTTGAGGTAGATGTATATAAAACCAGTAGAGGGCACTTTAAGAAGTGCAACTATTTACAAAATTTGGCTGCTCCCAGTCCTCAGCCGGATAGAAAAGGGTTTGGCTGTTCCCAGTCCTCAGCCGGATTACTCACAAACCCTTTTCGGGTAACTTTAACACACACACAAACTTTTACAACAACCCTTAACCGGGTAAACTTTTTGTAATCCGCAATCAGAGTATCACGGAATTTCTTCATCCTGGCGGGTAACTATGTACAGTTCAGTCCCTCTTACTACGCTTTAGTAAGGGTGCTCTCTCCAAGGAGGCTCTTGCCCATAATAGGCTGACCCATCCGGGTCTTCAGCGCAGCAGCGCGGAGGGTGACTCTGTGCTCCCACCCTGTGGATGTTGAGGGCATACCAGCCCCTTGCGCCGCGGTGCAGTAGGCCTTGTGGCGGGGCCTGGAGAGGGCCGCTGTTGATGATGCCCAGAGTCAGACGGCGTGGCTTTGAGCCTGGGCGCGGGCTGGTGGTGGTAGCGCCCAGGGCAGGAGGGCTCGGCTGCGGGGCTTGTTGCGGGGTCTGGAGCAGGTCGGTGTCTGTAGCGCCCGGTATCGGCGGCTCCACCAGGGGGCCCGGAAGCAGGCTGACGCTGGCAGCGTCCGGGACAGGGAGACTCCTCCTACCTGCTCCTGCGAGTGCTCCTGCGTCACACGTCTTCTCCTGGCTCTGGTTGGGATCCGCGATGGCTGGGGCACTGCCGATGCTGGGCAGCTTAGTCTGCTGCCGGTCCGCCAGCCTCTTCTCCATGTCCCGCTTCCATCCGGCGATGGCGTCGCGCTGGGCCTTCTCCATCTTCCGGCCCAGGTCCTCCATCCCGGAGCGGAGGAATTCCAAATCCTCCTGGGGCAGCTTTGCCACGAGCTCCTCCACGGTGTAAGGTGCTGCCGGTTGCAGCAGGTCGCTGGCTGGGGCTCTAGGGCTGACATCCTCCGCCTTGCCCTCTGGGTGCGGTCTGTCCGGACTGATCCAGGCCACACCCTGTTCTCCAGTTTTCTTTCCTCCCCTCCCTCGTTGGGGGCGGTCCCGTGGCAGCCTGCTGCCGATCACTCTCAGGGGCAGCCCCCCCACGTTGATGGACACATACGTGATCATTGCTGCTTGGGGCGGGCTCCGCTTTTGGCGCCATTCTGGGACCCGGCCCACGATGGGAGGTAACTTCTTGTTGTCTTTTTGTGCGCACATAATGGCGTCCGTTCTGCTGAGGCGGGTGCCACATTCAATACAGTGAAACAGTCTTTAGGCACGCAGTACCCGGTGGTAGCGGGCACGTAATCCTGCCGACTACGCCAAAGTTGACGCGCCCCCTGGGCCGCGTGGGGAGCCCGGAACAGGGCCTTTTTGTAGATGCTGGGGGTTGTAGTCACCGTGGCGGTGACCCGGTCCCGTGGCTCAGGGTGGTCAAACTAAATGGCAGTCTATATGCTGAATGTCCGACTACGCCACCCGTGGATTGCGGTCAGAGTGAACCGCCGCTGCAAGGCAGACCGCTGAGGCTGGTGTTGTGGGTGCAGCAGAGGATAGTATAACTCCCCACGTGAGGAGTATAGCCTCAGGGCAGCAAGTGTAGATATTGGGGGTGATGGTGCGCGGGAGCGGCAGTAACGACACGGAGTCTGTGATGCAGTCCAGGGTCTTTACTCACAGTTCTTATACTCCAGGCCAATTCTGCAGGCAATGGCCGCCCACGTCGTCCTGCGCTCACCAGGTGAGGGGCTCGGCCGACTCCCAGATAACTTTGGAGTGTTTCACAGGACCCCCTTCGTGTGTCCTTTCTCTGGCATGTTATACCTCACAAGTTACCACGCTTCTGTCCAGCTGCCTCGGGTCTTGGCGAGCAAACGTATGTTCCGTTTCCCTGGACCCTATATGGTGCCTTCCTAGCGAGTGTAGCGAGGGGCTGTGACGCATGGAAAGCCACAGCCTCCGGTTCCTAGCTGAGGGTAGTTTCGCTCCTCCACTAGTAAGAGATCCAGTTCCCTCTCTTGGCTAGACCCCCCTACTCCGGTAGCGACGGGCGTGTGGTGGCGACTGGCCGGTCCACACCCCTGGGGTCCCTTCACTCCTCTTCCTGGAGCCTCCTTCTCTCCTCTCCTTTCCTCTTCTTCTCCTCCAGGCTCGGGCCTCCTGACAGGGCCTGCCTGCAGAGCAGAGCCCATGCAGAGGCTCTGTTCCCTGTCTTCTCCTCTCACTCTGAGTCCTGATCTAAGATGGCTCCTCTCTTTTATATCTCTCTCTCCTGTGCACCCAGGAACTACTCTCCCTACCCATGCACTACAGGGTTCCCCCTTCCTAGGTGTTCCCTCCCCCCACTCCAGCCAGGGACAGGGACTGTCGTGCTATACTTGGAGCATATCGGTTGCCCTGCCCCCTGGAAATGTGGTGTAATGCATGTGTAGCACCCTGAGGGTTCGGCTGCTACAGGGGTATTGCACCTCAACCCAGAGGTGTGATATTCCACTCCCGGGTAAGGAAGGAGTGTGGAACTGAACTCGGTAGGCTGCATGCACTACACACATCCCATTTCCGGGGAACAGGCCGACGGTACTCCCACTTAGAAATGTGCAGGTACGACCGAGTCTGTTCCTGGCTGGAGTGGGAGGGGGGTGGTACATCCCAAGTAGTGTAGGGGCAGATAGGGGGAGCAGCCTGGGTAAAGATAGGAGCTCATTGGGTGCTGGTCACCTGAGCTCACACATAGAGGGTGTATATAAGGTGGGCACCAACTAAGAACAGGGTCAGTTGCAGAGAGAAAGTCAGCGAGCTGAGGAGAAGAGAGACCCAGAGTGAGAGAGGAGAAAGAGAGACCCAGAGGGGGAAACAGAAGAAAAGGACTCCAAGAACCCAACTTAAATCCCCGGGTGAAGAGTCGGCACAGGGTACCGGAACCCAAGCTGGTGGGGGCAAAAACACACCCCAGCCAGAGACCGGAGGCCGTGGGCAGCGTCTGCCACGGCCACCCACCACATCCACCACGAAGGCATACCACGTGGAGGGTCAGGGAACCCAAGGCCAAGGGTCTCCCAACAGAAGGCCCGAGGGAGCTGGACCTGGGTGGATCAATAGTGGGGACGGCCAGAGAAAGGACAGAAGGAGAGCTCAGGGTCACGCTCCGGACTTATTTGGGGGTTGGCTGGATCCAGAACCTGGTGGACGCAGCACGGCTCGGGAGGTCACTCGAAGCTGGAGTGACCAGAACATCAGCAGTGAGTAAACATCCTAAACTGCATAACCCGACTCTGTCTCTGATTGCCGTCTACACTGCATCACCACAACTCCCATCCTCTGCACCTGATCCCCCTGAGGCTATACCCCTCCCGTTGGGGGTTATCCTATCAAGCTGCACCAACACCACCAGCCTCAGCGGACCTTGCTGCAGCGGCGGCCACAGTGACCGCAACACAACGGGTGGCGTAGTCGACATTAAGAACTTAGTAACATCTGTAGGACTGCCACATACAACTGAGTTTGACACCCTGGGCACGGACCGGGTCACAGCCACTCGGAAGACTACAACCCCCATCTGATCCGGCTCCGGATATTCCCCCTAAAGAATATGGCCCAGGGGGCGCGTCACATGCAGGTGTCAGGGTCCTGATCCACACTCCATCCTTACCTGGAAGTGAGATATCACACCTCTGGGTGAGATGCAATACCTCTGTAGCGACCGAACCCTCGGGGCGCTACATATGTACATGTCCCCGCTTAATTGCTAAGTGCTGAGGAATATGTTGGCGCTATATAAATAAAATTATTATTATATAATGGCTTTTAATGATGGGAATAACCTTTTAACATCTCCTTTTGGTGAATACTCAGGAGGTTCCCAAACACTTAAAGAGGTTGTCCACTACTATAGAGAATGCCCCCGTCGATTTAAAAGGTGGAAATATGATTTTTTGTAAGTAGCTTGTGTTGTGATTCTTGCCTGTGTTCGGTGCTATTGCTGACCGCTCACCATTGCTGACCGCTCACCAGGCATTACGTGACCCCCGGCTGCTGCCGGTTCTGACATCCGCTGATGTCACGTCAAGTTCCAGCTGCAGCCAGACATGACCCAGTGATGCGCTCCCCCTGATTGATGTGCTGTGGGCAGAGTTTCACCGCATGTCACAGCCCAGTATACAGCATGCTCTTTCCCAATGAATGCAGAGGAGAGGGAAAGCGCACCCTGGATGCTGGGCTGTGACGTGCAGTGAAACTCCTCCCACAGCCCATCAATCGGGGGGGTGCATGTCACTGGGTCACTTCTGGCTGCAAACGGAACTTGACGTAACATCAGCGGATATCAGTGCTGGCTGCAGCTGGGTCACGTGATGCCTGTGAGCGGTCAACAATAGGACTTTGGTGCTTGAACTACGATGCCCCACTGGTCTCGGATGCTCTGCCTCTGCGTTCCACCGATCACACGTCTTCACACTCTCAATGATTGCTGCTCTACCACCTTGCCGCTCTGCATTTTTATATTTGGTAACTGTGCCACAGCTACCATCTGACCCGGTGCTCCCTTAAAACTTCATCCCCTCTGAAACACTTCCTCTATCTTCCGGTTCCACGTTGCTCAGCAGATGGTGACATTTGGTCGCAAGTGTCATAGACCTCTGATGAACAACATCTTTAACTTCCCACCCCCTTACAATGGGATCACACATCCAACATTCACATTCCGAATATGAACTGTGAAGTCCGGACCGGCCGCAGATCTCCTGACCAGAAATCAACAGCCTCATAGGGCTGTGAATGTTGAACTCGTGAAACCAGCTTTAGATGGTCAGCCAATCTCATCAGCTCCAGTTGACTTTCATGTGCATGGTCAGCTTTCACTTTAATACAATCTTTAAATTGATATAAACGCCAATGGTAATCAATATACTGCTGTCAGCACCTCAGGTAACAGTTACCGTATGTCCTGAAACAAGGAGCCACTCTTCTCCTTGGCATCTGCTGTTGGTCTAGAGTCAGTGTTATGATCTGCAACATGAACTAAGGAAAGATAGGGGAAGGCTGTCCCTACAGGAAGACTAAGCTGAATCCCTACGATGTAACGGGCTGCCTGTTCCTAGCGAACAGACCCGCCTTAGTCCTTGGCTACTCTGAACGAAGACCTATAGCATTAAGGGAGGGGTCCCTAAAAGAACTAAGGACTGGGACAAAAATGGGACACCTCCTAAACAGAGAAGTAGTTGCAGAACACAAAAAGACAAACAGACAAAAAGGTACTAGAGGTCCCAGAAGGACCAAGCGAACTGACAGAGAAAGTCACCGAAGCACCAGGCTAGAGAAACAGTCAAACACTGAAGTCCAGCACAGCCAGAAGGGCGGAGCTGGAATAAAAAGGCAGATGGTCACGTGACCGCAAAACACAAGATGGAAAAAACAAACATGAGGGTTCTAACAGTACCCCCCTCTTTTATGAGGATCCTCCGGATCCTCCAGGCCCAGGCCTATCCGGAAACCTCCTGTGGAAAGCTTTAACAAGCCTAGGAGCAGAGCCATCATCCCTCCTTACCCAGGAGTTGTCTTCCAGGAGACAAGATACTGTAATCTCCATCTATGCCATCTAGAATTAAAGATACGAGAAATTTCATATTCGCCGTCTTCCACCACTACAGGAACTGTGACAGTGGCGTCCCTATCAGATACATCAGCCTTTTTCAACAAGGAAACATGAAACACAGGATTAATCTTCCAGGAAGTAGGGACATCCAACCTAACAGTAGATGGGTTAACAACCTGAAGCACTTTAAATGGACCCACAAACTTAGGACCCAGTTTTTTAGAGGGAATCCTCAACCGCAGGTTCTTTGAGGACAACCAAACCATGTCACCCACAGTAAACAAAACCTCCTTACGTTTCCTGTCAAAATACTTCTTGGAATTCTTGTTAGCCTCTTGAAGGTTGCAATGTACATTAGTCCAAACTCTCTCCAAATCACCGGAAAAATTCTCCTCCTCCGGCACCGCCGACCCCAATTTGGAGAACGAACCAAAAGACGGATGTCTCCCAGTACAACAAAAAAAGGAGCACACCCAGCAGAGGAGGATGTATGATTGTTAAGAGCAAATTCTGCGAGAGGCAGAAACTCAGACTACACCTCTTGATTGTCTGCCACAAAACAACGCAAAAACTGTTGAACATCCTGGTTCTTTCTTTCAGTCTGTCCATTAGACTCAGGATGATAACCAGACAAAACTGACAGATGGACTCCCAACCTGTCACAAAAAGCACGCCAAAAGCGAGCCACAAACTGAGGTCCTCTATCAGAAACAATATCCGTGGGAACGCCATGGAGCTTGACAATCTCCTTAACAAATGCCTTAGCGAGTGTCTTGGTGCAGGGCAACTTAATGAATGGAACCAAATGACACATTTTACTAAAACGGTCCACGACCACCCAGATGACAATAAAACCCTCGGACACAGGAAGATCAGTAATAAAATCCATTGTGAGATGCGTCCAAGGCGCACTAGGAACCTCCAGAGGGCAAAGCAACCCCGCAGCAGGAGTATGTGAAGCCTTTGACCTAGCACACACAGTACACTGACGCATCCACTTGATGACTTCCTACTGCCATCCAGGTCACCAAAAACTGCGACTGATAAGTCTCTTAGTCTCCGAAATTCCTGGATGACCTGCCAACTGAGACTCATGACACTCCACAAACAAATCTCTCCTAAAGGCTCTAGGCACGAACAACCTCCCATGGGGAGTGTTAGATGGAGCCTCATCTTGAGCTTTTAGAATCCCATTCTCCAAAACGGAGTCCAATGCCGCCACCACAACTCCTTTCTGTAAAATGCTCTCCTCCTCGGCACCGACCGTAGGAGAGAAGCTGCGAGATAAAGCATCGGCTTTAACATTCTTAGTACCAGGGATATAGGTAACAGAAAAATGAAACCGAGAAAAAAAGTGCCCACCTAGCTTGACGGGCATTCAAGTTCTAGGCAGCATCCAGATAGATCAAATTCTTATGATCTGTGAAAACCTGAATAGGAAATCTAGCGCCTTCCAAAAAATGACGCCAATGTTCAAACGCAAGTTCAATAGCCAGCAACTCCCGATTTCCAACATCATAATTCAGTTCGGTTTCCGAAAATTTTTCAAAAAAGAAGGCACAAGGATGTACTCCACCCTTGTTCTCCTGAGACAAAACTGCTCTGACCCCCACCGATGAAGCATCGACCTCGACCAAAAATGGTTTGGTCTCATCAGGCTGCAAAAGGATAGGGGCAGAACTGAACCTCTCTTTGAGATACTCAAACGCTTCAATGGCCTCAGTAGTCCACTGGGCCGTATTCGCACCTTTCCTGGTGAGATCGGTCTGAGGCTTAACAATTATAGAAAAATTCTTAATGAATTTCCTGTAATAACTGGCAAAACCCAAAAATCTCTGTATAGATTTCAAACCAATAGGCCTAGGCCATTCCTGCACAGCCTGAACCTTCATCAGGTGCATCTCAAAACCCTCGCTGGAGACAATGTAGCCCAAAAAACTAATTTTCTGCACACCAAACTCACATTTCTCCAGCTTATCAAAGAGTGAATTATCACTCAATAACTGCAAAACTTCACGTACATTCTGCCAATGGGACTCTAAATCTGGTGAATAAATCAAAATGTCATCCAAATACACAACCACATTCTTACCAATCAAAGGTCTCAGGATGTCATTAATAAGGTTCTAAAAAAATGCAGGTGCATTGGTAAGACCAAAAGGCATCACGAGATTCTCAAAATGACCTACCGGAGTGTTAAAAGCAGTTTTCCATTCATCACCCTCCTTCACTCGTAACAAATTGTATGCCACCCGGAGATCAATTTTAGAGAACCACTTGGCTCCCACCAACTGGTTAAACAAGTTAGGAATTAATGGCAATGGGTAGGAATTGCGTACGGTAATCTTATTAATTTCACGAAAATCCAGACATGGACGTAAACCCCCGTCTTTTTTTTTAACAAAGAAAAATCCAACTGCCACAGGTGACTTAGAAGGTCTAATGTGACCAGCAGCCAGGCTAGTCTGTATGTATTCCTCCAAGGCCTTTCTTTCAGGAATAGTCAGATTAAACAAGCGACTCTTGCGAAGAGTAGCTCCAGGAACAAACTCAATGGCGCAATCATAATCCCTATGGAGGAGGTAAAACTTGCGACTCCTCCTCTGAAAAAACCCTCCAAAAATCTTGAATAGGTACAGGTAATTCCCTTTTTTCCACAGCCGCAGTGCGACCATTACAACATTTATCATAGCACTTCGGACTCCAAGACTTAATCACATTAGTAGACCAGACCAAAGCAAAGAAATTTCAAAGGGACCTGGGTGACTTTCAAAATAGGAGAGTCTATAAATGGCACACCATCAAGGAACCAATGAGAGATAGGTCTCCATCAGTCTCGTCTATGTCCTCTAGTGGAACCAGCGCTGATTCCTTTCGGAGAAGGCAATATGAAGATTCTAAGGGAAATAAACGAAAAGCTGGCAACTTTGATATCTTTAAAAATGGAAAAAAAAGAAATCAAGGAGTAGGGCAGGATGTAAAGAGATTACAGGTAATTAACCTTTCTGATATTGTCTTAACCCCTGTACAAGAAGAGGTCTTGTCATTGGGCCTTAACTTCTCCCCTGCCCCCTCCTTTGATGCCTTTACAGCTGTAAAAGATTTGAATCTTTTTGCTAGAAAATTAATTTTTAAAAAAATTTTCCACAGCACTGATCGACCAAGTGATAGTTGGACGACACAAGAAGAGGAAGCTATACAGATATTGGAAGAACTACAGGGAACATCGGCTACTATGGATCCTATAGGTAAGGAGATGAATGTCTTTAAAGCTAAATCACAAAGATTTCCTCCACTAAATATGTATCCAGTAATTAAGATTTTTGTGAAACTTGTATCTGATGAGTTAAAGAAAATTCCAGTAAAACCAAGAAAAGATAATCTTATGTTTGTACAGAGGAAAGCATTGAGAGATCTGAAAAATTTGAAGGGAGTGGTCTTCAAACAGGCCGATAAAGGAGGGAACATAGTGGTGTGGCCTAACAACCTTTATGAAAATGAAGCATTTCGTCAATTACGTAATGGTGAGTGCTATAAGCGACTCACATTCAATCCCTCTACTGCCTATCAGAAACAACTGATTAGTATTTTGGACTCTGCACGTTCTAGTAATGTTATTACCAAAGAACAATATGACTTTCTATGTGTGGACTTTCCAAGAACTCCGTGTTTCTATATGCTGCCGAAGGTGCATAAAAATAGCAAGACTCCTCCAGGTCGTCCAATCATATCTAGTAATGGTAACCTTTGTGAACCCTTGTGTAAATTTTTGGACTCTCATTTAAAACCTCTGGTGGAAATGCTACCGTCCTATTTAAAGGATACAATTGATGTATTGAACAAGGTTGATAATATTCAAATGGAGGGTAATATGTGGTTCATCACTATGGATGTGGAATCACTCTATACCTCTATAAAACATTCTGATGGTATTGGAGCAGTGGACATTTTCTTATCTATGTCCCCGTATCCATCTAATCTCAGGCAATTTCTCCTGACTTGTCTAGAATTTACCTTGACCCACAACTTTTTTCTTTTCAAGGAGACTATATTCCTACAGCTCCAGGGGACGGCTATGGGGGCGGCGTTTGCGCCCTCTTATGCCAATTTGTTCCTGGGGCTGTGGGAGAGAGAAATTTTCTTAACCCTGTTGAGAAGATAGAGAATGTGTTGTTGTGGGCAAGGTATATAGACGACATCCTTGTCATTTGGCAGGGATGTGAGCAGGACTTGAAGATTTTTATGAATCGATTGAATACCAATAATAAAAATATTAAACTGTCCTACAGATATAGCCAAAACTCAGTTGAATTTCTGGATCTTAAGCTGTATAAAGATAATGGTGGTTTGATACAGACCAAGACGTATCAAAAACAGACAGCAGTAAATGCATTGCTGCATGCAAGCTCTGCACATCCTAAATCAACAAAGGATGGCATACCAGTAGGACAGTTTCTTAGAGTCAGGAGAAATTGCTCTGATGATACGACTTTTTTTCAACAGGCGGATGAATTATCCTTTAAATTCCAAGAAAGAGGATACAGTAAGAGAGTTATCCATAAAGGATTCCAAAGGGCAAGATCAATTAAAAGGGAAGAACTACTTAAACCGAAGAATAGAAGTAAAGAAAACGACCAGGGGAGATTAATTTCCTCGTATAATGACCATTGGGGGGAGATGCGGGGGGCCTTGGATAAATACTGGTCTATATTGACCAGTGATCTGGTGTTGAGTAAGTATGTCCCGGCAACTCCATCAATCACCTACAGAAGAGCTGATAATCTGAAAGACATGCTTATGAAGAGTCAATATAAGGGTACGACTGTACAGAATGCTTTTTGCACAAAGGGTCCTAAATGGGGTTTTTACCCATGTGGCCAATGCTTGGCTTGTCCAAATATGGTAAAATCCCTTAGTTTTGACTCCAGTGACGGGAAAAGGACATTCAAAATCACACAACATATTACTTGTGATACTGAAGGGGTGGTGTATTACGCCACCTGCCCCTGCGGACTCATTTATATCGGTCTGACGTCTAGAAAACTCAGAATTAGGATAAGAGAGCACATATTGGACATTGGGAAAGCTAAGGAGATAAACGACACAACAACACTTAAACCAATCCCCAGACATTTTAAACTTGCACATGACTGTAACGCCAGATTATTGAAGGTTAAGGGAATTGACCGGGTTCTGCTAAATAACAGAGGTGGCAATTTGAGAAAATCATTAGCCCAGATTGAGGCACGATGGATATGGAAGGTAGACACTATTAGTTCTAAAGGTCTAAATGAAGTCCTGAGCTTTGCACCATTTTTATGACTTGGGCGCAAGTCATTCTTTTATGTTAAGTTTTTTTAAGGTTTTTAATAGTTCTTTTTGTTCTAATATTTTTAGTATCTTGTACTACTCTTTGACTTCGTCCATCTATCATATGGCTCTACTTTGAAGATCGACACATATAGAAAGTCGACTTTGGGACCCTACTTACGATATGGAATATATATGTTATACTTTTTTCTTTGACTGGTGTGAATAATACAAGTGGTGGGGCGAATTTTTATCTACATATCTCCTCACAGTACATTTTTAGTAACCTTTATTCTCTATTTGGTAGTCATTTTAATGAAACATATTTTTTATGCACATGATTATACCCATCTGATATGATGGGTTAATTACATAATTTTTGGTACACGTGTGATTGTACCATCAGCCCATTACTTTAAGTGGGCTGGTGGTCTAGTGACATGGTTGAGGATGATCTTGCATATATATGTATGCATCCATGTATTTATATGTATGCATGCATGTGTATGTGGGGGATTGTTTTTTTCACTTTTTCCTGAAGTCGTCAGGATCTTTATATTAATGTGATTATTTTATGAATATATGCACTTTATTATCACCTTGCAGTATTTTTTATAGTTTTTTTAGCACTTATACTATATGCACTTTACACATTTTTTCAGTAGTGATGTAATGGATTGAGTATATGGTTATCATGTGACTTTCATGGAGAATGATGATATTCACTATTTGTTCGCAATATTTTGTGTCAAATAATGGGCACTATGTTATTTTTGGGTTTGATCCATTTATCTGTCTAAAGGGATGTGCAATAAAGTTATAGGGGGTAATTAAATATTTGGTTACTTTTTGAGTATATGCACTCTATCACTTGTATTTTATTTCTTATAATTTTTTTGTATTTATACTATATGCACTTTACACATTTTTCAATAGTAATGTAATGGATTGAGTATATGGTTATCATGTGACTTTTATGGAGAATGATGATATTCACTATTTGTTTGTAATATGTTGTGTCAAATAATGGGCACTATGTTATTTATTGGTTTGATTTATTTATCTATCTATGTGGAGGTGCAATAAAGTTATAGGGGGTAATTAAATATCTAGTTATATATGCATTTTCCCTGCCCAATAATATACTTATAATGAAGTGGGATCCTTAATTATATAGGGCTTTGTGCAATTATCAACTTTTTTTCTTTAGATGGTTTGGATGTCTGTCATGCTTTGCAAATACCTCTAGATGGCGGTGTGGAGCACTTTGCCTGCGGAGGTGCTGGGTAGCCATAGCAACCACGAGCGTCTTGTTGATGTGTGACTCCCTGCCTCTAGCCCTGACGCGTCGGGCAGAGGATTGTGGGAGTCTGACGTCAGACGCCGAGGTGTGGGCGGGCTCCATGCACACATGCAGGACAGTGTGTGATCACAAGCTACACAAGAGGTGAGGTATATAACGCCTGCGTCCTTGTCTGCATTAACCCCTTCTTGAAGAAGCCCGTGCGAAACGTACGTAAAGGGGGATATCCTTACGTGGCTGACCGCCGACTACTGATAGCTGATTGCTGACTGCGCTTTGTTTGGTAATTATGTTTTAATAGGATATTTAATGGATTTATGAAGATCCATAGTGAATTTGTTCAAAGGGATGGTGCCTTTTAGACATGGGTTTACTCTGTTATGAGGTGCTAAGTTACATTTGAGGTTTAAGGCCCTTTTGACACCATCAATATGCCAAATGATGGATGGACATATATTATTTAGCAAGTTGTATTAAAGAGGTAATTTCTCTATTTATTTATTAAATGTAAAACTTGCTGCTTGTCGCCATTAGATGGCGATATTGTAACACCATCCCTTGGCATTCTTTCACTATAGAGATCTATGTACTGTTTATCCTGTCTTCTGAATAAAGATGCAATTCAGTGTTTGGTCATGCCATGTGATGCCTATTTATGCTATACTTGTATGCCTTTTTTAATAATTTTTTTCTGTTGGTTTTTTATTGTGAATGAAATAAAGAATTGTTATTTTTTAAGAAACCTCGATCTGTGTTCATTGGTTTTTGTAATTAAAATTAAGAGGTTATTATAGAGTTGGCCTATTTATTGGCACAGTCCAGTAAAGGATTGTGCAGTTTTAACCAAGGCAAACCTAGAACGACGGGAGAGGGTAAATTATCTAAAACAACCAAGTCCAAAATTTCTTGGTGAACTCCATTGATAGTGAGAGGAAATGCAGCAACCTTGTGAGTAATACATTTCAAGGGAGTGTTATCAATAGCAATCACAGAAATAGGTGATGACAAAGGTTTGGATTCCAATTTAAGGTTTTCCAAAAACTCTTTATCAATCATATTAAGTGTTGAACCACAATCCACAAATACCTGAAATTCAATCAAATTCTCCTGTAAAGTAGTACTCCCTGAAAGAAATACTCCTGCAGAGCGTAAATAAGCTATACGGGCGTAACTGACCTTTTATTTTTTCTTTACTTAAACGAAGCTCACAATACTTAATCAAATGGTCAGCTTTACCACAATAAAGACACAATCCCTCAGCGAACCTCCGGTCTCTTTCCTGAGAGGAGAGCGACTTCACCCCCACCTCCATCAGTTCTCCGCCGTCAGAGCAGATTTTCTGGGGACTAGGACCTGACATTACAGAAGTCTTTACCTCATTCACCCTGGACCTCAGTCTCCTGTCCACACGAACAGCTAACTGCATGGCATCCTGCAGAGTCTCAGGTGCGGGGAATGCAATTAGCAAATCCTTAACCCTTTCACTCAGACCAGCAAGAAATAAACATTTCAGCGCAGGATCATTCCATAAGACTTCTGAAGCTCATCTCCTGAAGTGTGTGCAATAATTTTCAACATCACCTGACCCCTGATTCAAACGCCTGAGTTATGCTTCAGCAGATGAGATTCGATCAGGATCGTCATATAATAGCCCCATAGCAGAAAAAAATTCTTCAACAGACCTTAAACACGGATCATTAGCTTGGAGAGAAAAGGCCCACCCCTGTGGTTTATTGCGCAAAAGTGACATAATAAAACCAACGCGCTGTGATTCATTCCCAGAGGACCTTGGTCTCAAACGAAAATATAACAAGCAAAAAAAAATCTTGCTGCTTACCATAAAAAAACATCAGGCAGTCCTACCTTGGGTTCAACAAAATGAGCTCCAGAACAGCTACTCACGTGTTGCTGAAGCTCGGCCACCTCCAGAGACAATCCCTGCAGGCGTTGAGCCAAATCCTGGACGGAAACCATACTGATCCCCAAATTTCTTTCCTTTTAGTTTTTTGAGCTGGACTTACTGTTATGATCTGCAACATGAACTAAGGAAAGATAGGGGAAGGCAGTCCCTACAGTAAGACTAAGCTGAATTCCTACGATGTAGTGGGCTGCCTGTTCCTAGTGAACAGACCCGCCTTAGTCCTCGGCTACCCTGAACGAAGACCTATAGCATTAAGGGAGGGGTCCCTAAAAGAACTAAGGACTGGGCCAAAAATGGGACACCTCCTAAACAGAGAAGTAGTTGCAGAACACAAAAAGACAAACAGACAAAAAGGTACTAGAGGTCCCAGAAGGACCAAGCAAACTGACAGAGAAAGGCACCGAAGCACCAGGCTAGAGAAACAATCAAACACTGAAGTCCAACACAGCCAGAAGGGCGGAGCTGGAATAAAAAGGCAGATGGTCACGTGACCGCAAAACACAAGATGGAAAAAACAAACAGGAGGGTTCTAACAGTCAGAAGTCTCCCATACACAAAAGATTGTCAGCTGTTGGTTGGGCAGATAAATTCAAATGTTTTTTTATGGCAAGCTTTAGCTTAAATGTAATTTCTAATACCATGTTCTTCAAAGTAAATTCTGATAATTGTATGATATATAGAAATCATAGTACTTTACAGAAGAACTAGGCAATGATTAAGAAAATTTGCTAAGACTTTTCACTGCTCTGTCACAATTCTGTTTACAAATTACCTGGGGCTAAGAGCTCCTTCCTTGTCCCTAATGCTAGTGGTGCCCTAGCAATCCCGCTTCTCCCCAGATTACTTCTGATGGTGAAGATGCTGTGGCCATGTACCTTGCTGAACTCCTGAATCAGCAATATATCTATCCCCCTAACCCATCCAGGGAAGTGGGGAGGAATAGTGCATGTAAATACACAAGCCAGACAAACAAGGAAGGAGGTACAGGGATAAATGAAAATACCTCTTCATAGAAATATGCACTCACAGACAACAGAGAGGAATACTGAGGAGAAAAGGAAGGTAAACTAAATAGGAGAGGATGAGGATTTGCACACAGCTGAAACACCAAGCAACAGTCAAAGATAAACACTCCAAACACCTCTACCAACAACCGACTTCTCACCAGGCAGTACAAGACTTAACACTGGCAATCCAGATTTCCAGAGGGAGTATATATAGGAGAGAGGAGTGGCCAATACTGAACAGCTGAGATCATCAGAGCTGTGAAGATTCAGAGACTCCAAGCTGAACATATTAACCCCTGCACTGCTAACAGAAACCTACACCATTTAATATGGAGGAGAAATACCTTTGATAGGTGCAGGAGTACGTGAAATCAGACGCTTGGGCCTTTTGGCCTCTCTTTGTCGTGGCAAAACCTTAAGAGTACCCCTTTTTCTAAGAGGGACCTCCGGAAGCTCAGGGCCAGGTTTTTCAGGGTGTGCAGCGTGAAAGGACCGGATCATCAGATACTGGTACCCACATTCTCTCTTCAGGACCGTAACCCTTCCAGGGTACCAGATACTAAAGAGACCAATGAACCAAACAAATCCATGATCTTAGCTATTTGAAACTCTAAATTCCCATCAACAGTGACCGTAGATGGAGGTGATTGTTCAGAGGACGCAATGTATTTTTTGAGCAAAGACTGGTGAAACACATTATGAATCCTAAAAGTAGTTGGCAAAGCAGGGCGGAATGCTACAGGATTGACGACGGCCACAATCTTAGAAAGACCAATGAACCTGGGACACAGTTTCCAAGAAGGGACCTTTAACTTAATTTTTCTCATGGACAACCACACAAAATCACTAAAACACAGGTCCAAACCCACCAAGCTTCTCCGATCAGCCACACTCTTATAAGAACTCCTTGCCACACAGACATAATAGATGATGAAAACCATTCATAAGGTATTCCTGATGAACAATTCCTATTAAAAGAGCTTAACTGAGGATGAAACTCGTAGGCCCTGAAGAACGGGGACTTACCAGTAGACTCATGACAGCGGTTATTCACCGCAAATTCAGCTAGAAGTAAGTAAGTAACCAATCCTCCTGATTCTCAGACACAAAACACCTAACATAAGTCTCAAGATTCTGGTTAATGCGTTCAGTTTGCCAATTAGACTGTAGATGAAAAGCCAATAGATGGATCCCCAACCGAGTGCAAAACGCTTTCCAAAATTTGGAAATAAATTGCACACCCCGGTTAAGAAACAATATCGGTAGGAATCCCATGTAATCTCACGATTTCTTTGATGAAAATTTGAGTCAAAGTCTTGTCGTTGGGTAAGGCGGATAGCGCAATGAAGTGAAATATCTTGCTGAACCTGTCCACTACCACCAAAATAACTGTATTACCTGCAGATACGTGTAAATCAGTAATAAAATCTACTGAGAAATAAGTCCAAGGTCTACTGGGACCGCTAATGCTTGTAGAAACCCAGATGGATGAGTATGAGGGGCCTTAGACTGTGCACACACACTACAATCAGCTACATACTCCCAAACATCTATGCACCCCAGACCACCAAAAACACCGGGTAAGGAGATCTGAGGTGGCTTTACTACCAGGCTGTCTGGCCAAGACCGAATCATGATGTTCACTTATAACTTTAAGGTGAAAATTCACAGATACCAACAGTTTACTTAACCCCTTTACCCCCGAGGGTGGTTTGCACATTAATGACCAGGCTAATTTTTACAGTTCTGACCACTGTCACTTTATGAGGTAATAACTCTGGAACGCTTCAACGGATCCCACTGATTCTGAGAGTTTTTTCATGACATATTGTACTTCATGATAGTGTCAAAAATTATTTGATATGATTTGTGGTTATTTTGTGAAAAAATCGGAAATTTGGCAAAAATTTTAAAAATTTTGCAATTTTCAAAATTTTAATTTTCATGCCCTTAAATCAGAGAGATATGTCACACAAAATACTTAATAAATAGCATTTCCCACATGTCTACTTTACATCAGCACAATTTTGGAACCAAAATTTTTTTTTGTTAGGAAGTTATAAGGGTTAAAATTTGACCAGCGATTTCTCAATTTTCCACCAAAATTTACAAAACCATTTTTTAGGGACTACATCACATTTGAAGTGACTTTGGGGGGCCTTTATGCCAGAAAATACCCAAAAGTGACACCATTCTAAAAACTGCACCCCTCAATGTGCTCAAAACCGCATTCAAGAAGTTTATTAACCCTTCAGGTGCTTCACAGGAATTTTTGGAATGTGGAATAAAAAAAGGAACATTTAACTTTTTTCACAAAAATGTTACTTTAGATCCAAATATTTTTATTTTTTTCAAGGGTAACAGGAAAAAACCCAAAATTTGTTGTGCAATTTCTCCTGAGCACGCCAATACCCCATATGTGGGGGAAAACCACTGTTTGGAAACACGGCAGGGTTCGGAAGGGAAGGAGCGCCATTTGACTTTTTGAATGTAAAATTTGCTTGAATAATTAGCAGATACCATGTCGCATTTGGGGAGCCCCTGATGTGCCTAAACAGTGGAAACCCCCCACGAGTGACACTATTTTGGAAACTAGACCCCTAAGGAAACTTATGTAGATGTGTGGTGAGCACTTTGATCCCCCAGGTGCTTTACAGAAGTTGTTAACATTGAGCCGTAAAAATAAAATTTTCAAATTTTTCCCACAAAATTATTTTTAAGCCCCCAATTTTGCATTTTCATAAGGGTAACAGGAGAAATTGCACCATTCAATTTGTTGTGCAATTTCTCGTGAGTAAGTCGATACCCCATATGTGGGAGAAAGCCATTGTTTGGGTGCACGGCAGGGTTTGGAAGGAAAGGAGCGCTATTTGACTTTTTGAATGTAAAATTTGCTTGAATAATTAGTGGACGCCATGTCATGTTTAGGGAGCCCCTGATGGGTCTACACAGTGGAAACCCCACACAAGTGACATCATTTTGGAAACTAGACCCCTCAAGGATTTTATGAAGGGGTATAGTGAACATTTTGAACCCAGAGGTACAACACAGAATTTGATAACATTAGGTCATCATACTGAATATGTTGTCACTAGTCTTGAGCGCAAGTGCTCGCTACTTGAGTTTGCATCGGATACTCGGGTATGCACCAAGTATCACGGGTGCTCAAATGACATGCTCGAGTCCCCGCCCCGCATGTTTCACCGTTGTAAGATACCCAAAAAAAACATGAGGGGATTGCCCATGCATGGCAGGCAATTCCCGCGTGTTTTTTTTGCTGTATGACAGCCACGAAACATATGGGGCGGAGACTCGAGCATCTCACTCGAGCACCCGCGATACTCGGTGCATACCCGAGCACCTGATGCAAACTGAAGTAGCGAGCACTTGCGCTCAACTCTAGTCACAATATCAGTTTTTTTTTTCTTTACTTTTGAAAAAATCCCAACCCCAACACAACCCTAACCCCAATACTACCCTAACCCTAACACAACCCTAACACTGACACAAACCCTAACGCTAACCCCAATCCTAACCCTAGCACAACCCTAACCCTAGCATAGCCCTAACTCTAGAAAACCCTAACCCTAGCACAACCCTAACCTTAACACAACCTTAACCCTAGTGTTTATTTTTTGCGCCGTTCCTCATGCGGCATAAGTGATTAGTACTCATGGACGAGTATGCTCGGCACCGCTCAGTGCTCGCCCGAGCATTGGGGTGCTCGATCGAGTTTCGAGCAGTGCCAAGTATTGCATGGTGCTTGAGTGCTTGGGTCCCTGTAATAAGCTCATTTGATTCAATTTCTGAATCATCTGAGCAGAGCGCCGCACTGAAGCCAGATATATACATCTATGCCTATCTATTAGATAGGCATAGATGTACAGTGGGTACGGAAAGTATTCAGACCCCTTTAAATTTTTCACTCTTTGTTTTATTGCGGCCATTTGGTAAATTCTAAAAAGTTAATTTTTTTCTCATTAAAGTACAATCTACACCCCATCTTGACTGAAAAAAAACAGAAATGTAGAAATTTTTGCAAATTTATTAAAAAAGAAAAATTTAAATATCACATGGTCATAAGTATTCAGACCCTTTGCTCAGACACTCATATTGAAGTCACATGCTGTCCATTTCCTTGTGATCCTCCTTGAGATGGTTCTACTCCTTCATTGGAGTCCAGCTGTGTTTAATTAAACTGATAGGGCTTGATTTGGAAAGGCACACACCTGTCTATAAAAGGCCTCATAGCTCACAGTGCATGTCAGACCAAATGAGAATCATGAGCTCAAAGTAGCTGCCCAAGGAGCTCAGAGACAGAATTGTGGCAAGGCACAGATCTGGCCGATGTTACAAAAGAATTTCTGCATTACTCAAGGCTCCTAAGAGCACAGTGGCCTCCATAATCCTTAAATGGAAGAAGTTTGGGACCACCAGAAGTCTTCCTAGACCTGGCTGTCCAGCCAAACTGAGCAATCGTGGGAGAAGAGCCTTGGTGAGAGAGGTAAAGAAGAACCCCAAGATCACTATGACTGATCTCCAGGGATGCAATAGGGAGATGGGAGAAAGTTCCACAAAGTCAACTATCACTGCAGCCCTCCACCAGTCGGGCCTTTATGGCAGAGTGGCCCGACGGAAGCTTCTCCTCAGTGCAAGATATATAAAAGCCCGCATAGAGTTTGCTCAAAAACACATGAAGAACTCCCAGACTATGAGAAATAAGATTCTCTGGTCTGATGAGACAAAGATAGAACTTTTTGGTGATAATTCTAAGCGGTATGTGTGGAGAAAACCAGGCACTGCTCATCACCTGCCCAATACAATCCCAACAGTGAAACATGGTGGTGGCAGCATCATGCTACGGGGGTGTTTTTCAGCTGCAGGGACAGGACGACTGGTTGCAATTGAAGGAAACATGAATGCGACCAAGTACAGAGATATCCTGGATGAAAACCTCTTCCAGAGTGCTTTGGACCTTAGACTTGGCTGAAGGTTCTCCAACTAGACAATGACCCTAAGAACACAGCTAAAATAACAAAGGAGTGGCTTCAGAACAACTCTGTGACCATTCTTGACTGGCCCAGCCAGAGCCCTGACCTAAACTCAATTGAGCATATCTGGAGAGACCTGAAAATGGCTGTGCACCAACGTTCACCACAACCTGATGGAATGGAGAGGATCTGCAAGGAAGAATGGCTGAGGATCTCCAAATCCTGGTGTGAAAAACTTGTTGCATCATTCCCAAGAAGATTCATGGCTGTACTAGCTCAAAAGGGTGTTTCTGAGCAAAGGGTCTGAATACTTATGACCATGTGATATTTCAGTTTTTCTTTTTTAATAAATTTGCAAAAATGTCTACATTTCAGTTTTTTTCAGTCAAGATGGTGTGCAGAGTGTACTTTAATGAGAAATAAAAATTAACTTTTTAGAATTTACCAAATGGCTGCAATGAAACAAAGAGTGAAAAATTTAAAGAGGTCTGAATACTTTCTGTATCCACTGTATATACCTGGGTTCAGAGTGGCGATCCCTGGGTTCGGGTGTTTCCTGCGCTGTCATCTGCGTGACAGTGCCGGAAACAGGCTTTGATCGGCGGTAATAGCGTTACCGTGGTCAGATCGCTGTGGGATCATACTGACAGATGTCAGTATGATCCCACAGCTGTGACAGTAACCCGTGGTAAAAAGCTTACCACGGGTCATAGGTGCCAGCTGACGGGACTACTATCACCATCAGCCGGCGCCTGCTGTCATTGGAAATAGCAAGCACAGGCACCGCTGGATGGTAGCAGTAGTCTCTCACCAGCGGTGCCTGTGCTGAAAGTAAAAAATTTTTTTTTTAATTAATAAAAATAATTAATAAAACTAATTCAAATAAAAAAAAAACATTATACTCACCTACCGTTTACCTACACCTTGTCCCCAATGCCTTCGTCCCCTGCAAAAAAATAAAAAAACACCATATACTCACCTTACAGCTAACCCCCGAAGTCATTGTCACCTGCAATAAAGGTAAAATAATAAATCAACTTCATTCTCACCTGTCCAAAATCGCGATTCAGACAAAACCTCTGACGGAACCACTCACTTATGAGGCAGATGGAGTCACTTTGGACTCCATGTGGTATTTGTTCTGGTGGCGTCACGTTAATTTAGATGTCTTTTTAGCGTATAAGTGTAGTCGACCACAGTTCTGTGCACACCTAAAAAGATGGATACCACCGGAACAGATGCCAAATGTACTCCAAAGTGTCTCCATTTGCCTCATTATGTTGGGTGGTTCCAAATGAATCACATTTTTGTAGAATTTATACGGAAACTACAACGTAAAATATTATGTATCCCAAAATGTTACCAATAAAATCCTTAACTTATTCATTACAAAACCAGCCTCCACTCAGGTTCGTCACCTGTCACTGGAAATATAGAGGGTTCACATGTTACTGGTAGAACAAAGACTGTGGAAAAGTAATGTCTCCCACCGCCTCAAATAAAATCCAGTGAAATCTGTGCTCCCAAATCCAAATGCCTCCCTTCTTTTGAGCACAACTGGAAAACCACAGTAAGCGACCACATGTTTGTGTTACGCTCGCGCCCGGACTGACTGGCGTGAGCGTGATTAGTGATCCCACTGTACCATGAACCGAGGAGTGCCTGGAGGGGCGTAACTAAGTATCAACCCGATCCGACCAAGGTCGCACGGCGGCTCAGTCGACTCCGTGAACCAGGGAGGAACCGAGCAGAGGGACCAGGTGCTACTCCAGGTCAGACCCCGGTCACAGCTGTTGACCCACACCAGGGAATGCAGGAACAGGCAGGTTAAACTGGCATATTGACTGGTTGGTACTGGCAGGCACGGCTGGTATGCAGACAGGTGGATATTGACAGCCACGGCTGGTATGCAGACAGGTGGGCACTAGCAGGCACGGCTGGCATGCAGACAGGTGGGCACTGGCAGGCATGGCTGGCATGCAGACAGGCGGGTACTGGCAAGTAGGAACGTAGGCAGGATAGGGACCAGTACAGACTGGGATAAAGAAACAGAGCCGCAGGTGCGGTAGACAAGCAGAGCGGAGCAAAACCCACAGATGCGGTGAACAAGCAAAGCAGAGCAAAACCCGCAGATGCGGTGAACAAGCAAAGCAGAGCAAAACCACAGATGCGGTGAACAAGCAAAGCAGAGCAAAACCCGCAGATGCGGTGAACAAGCAAAGCAGAGCAAAACCCGCAGATGCGGTGAACAAGCAAAGCAGAGCAAAACCCGCAGATGCGGTGAACTAGCAAAGCAGAGTAAAACCGCAGATGCGGTGAACTAGCAAAGCAGAGCAAAACCCGCAGATGCAGTGAACAAGCAAAGCAGAGCAAAACCGCAGATGCGGTGAACTAGCAAAGCAGAGCAAAACCTACAGATGCAGTGAACAAGCAAAGCAGCGCAAAACCCGCAGATGCGGTGAACAAGCAAAGCAGAGTAAAACCGCAGATGCGGTGAACTAGCAAAGAAGAGCAAAACCCGCAGATGCGGTGAACAAGCAAAGCAGAGCAAAACCCGCAGATGCGGTGAACAAGCAAAGCAGCGCAAAACCCGCAGATGCGGTGAACTAGCAAAGCAGAGCAAAACCCACAGATGCGGTGAACAAGCAAAGAAGAGCAAAACCGCAGGTGCGGTGAGCAAGCAGAGCAAAGCAAAACCCGCAGATGCGGTAAACAGGACAGGGCTCTGTTCACATGGAACAGACTGGAGAGCACAAGAAGATAGCAGGAACACAGGAGTTAGATACAGAGGCAGGGAAACAGAACGAGCAGAGCCAGATACACACAAGGTACTTGCAATGAAGTAGCGAGTGGATACAAAACTCACAAACAGAAGTACAGAGACAACGAGTTGGAGTTAGGTGCAGGTTCAGATACTGCAGGAAAAGGGAAAGGTACAGACATAGAGACAAACAGGTAACGGACTAGGACACTGTTCAGACAGGATCTGAACCAGGAACAAGATACAGGAACAAGCCTGGGAACTCAGCCCCCAGGGTGGCAGAAACTGACTAAAGTCACAGGTACAGGTAACAGGCCTGGGTATACAGCCCCCAGGGTGGCAGAAACAAACTAGATACAGGACAGGACCTGGCAACTAAGTTGCAAGGAACAAACAGATGGAAAGTGTTGCTCAGGCACCTCCTACTGGGTGGAGGGATTTTAAGTATCCAGTGACTCACAGCAATAGGCTGGGGATGCATTAGGACTATGCACACAGTAGCTATAAGAAACAAGCAGAAAGCCGCGCCGACGCCCTAAGCAATCAGACAAGAGACATGGACACAGCAGTAACTGAAACAAAGAGTGCAGCATGGACTGACAGGTAAGATTGCGGTCTTGCATGGTGGGAGGTGGTGCACCATGCAAGCACACTGCCAGGAATGTTACAGTTTGTCATTAATGTAATAGGGAGAGCCCATTAACAAATGGATTGCATGACTCCAGAAGCACAAGCTGGACACAATATATGGGGGCGCTACACTATATGGGGGCACTACACTGTATGGGGGCACAATGTATGGGCACTAAACTGGCATATTTGCAATTCTCCAGAATAAAACATGGCGTGAATGTTACAAAATAGTCACTGCAGCCATAAATGAATTAATTGAGAAATGCTGTTTCTACAATTGGGTAATTTTTGGGTTTTTTTGCTGTTTTTTTCACCTTAGGTGTTCTATAAGTGTCACCTGCAAACTATTCTAGTAAAATCTGTGGTCCAAAAGCCAAATAGCGCTCCTTCCTTCTCAGCCCTGATATGTGGCCTAACACTAGTTTTTGACATCATATGGGGCATAACCGCATTCGGGAGAAATTGTACTATAAATTGTGGGGTCCAGTTTCACCTATTAATTCTTGTATAACTGATAAATTTACAGCAAATAAAAAATTTCATTTTTACCACTAAAATATTATATTTCCAAGTTCCAATGTTATGAAATTCTCTGATGCACAAGTGGGTTCAAAATACTCACTACAGCCCTAGATGAGCTTAAGCAGTGAAGTTTCCAATATGAGGTCACCTGGGTAGGGGGCTCGGCTGATCTGGCAACTCAGGGGCTCGGCTAATGGAGCCGACAATCTATTCAAATAGAATCTGTGTTCTAAAAGCCAAGTAGCACTCCCTCCCATCCGATCCCTGCTGTGTGCTCAAACAGTAGTATACAACCACATATGAAGTACTGCCACAATTGGTAAACATTGCATAACAAGTTATGGGATCCATTTTCTCCTTTTATCCCTTGTGTAAATTATAAATATGGTGCTAAAACAGTATTTTACTGGAAAAAAATTTTTTTTGTTTTCACATCTAAATGTTCTAAAGTTTTGTGAATCACCTGTATTTTAAAAATGCTCAGTACAACCCTAGATTAATCCCTTTTACTTAAGGGGTCTAGTTTCCAAAATAGGGTCACATGTAGGGGGTTTCTACTGTTTTGGCACCTCAGTGTCTCGGCTAATAGAACCCACAATCTGTTCAAAAGGAATCTCCTGTCATGCACAGTGTGGGAAAGACTAAGTGAAACACGAAGGGATGAGGGGAAGGAAGCCCAGACACTAGGGAAAGGGGGAGTGAAGACCCCTAGGCAGATCTAATAACACCCTGCCTCTCCTACCATTTCAATATTGGTTCCATACCAATCGCCGAGCAGGAAACCTAAGCCCTGTATATCCCTAGAGCTAGGCCCTGGATAGGGAAGTGGGGATGAGCACTGGTCAGTCCACACTATAAACTAAAGACAACAAGGGAGACAAACAAAGGGGGAGAAACTGAGCTTGAGCATACTCCAGAGAGATTACACCAAACGTCCTCCAAGGGCACCAGAGAGGAAGTAAGCCGATTGCTAAAGCTCCAAGCCTGCACAAGGGAAAATGTGAACACGGGTATGTGCCCACGATGCAGATATGAAGCAGAAATTTCCTGAGCATTTCTGCATCTCCTTGGCTGAAAAAACGCATGCAGATTTTACATGCGTTTTTTCAATGTTTTTACATGCGTTTATGCATGCGTTTTTTTTCAAGCGTTTTTCCAAGCGATTTTGAGCATCACTTGGAAAAGGGCTTGACAAGTTGGTCACACAATATAAATCCATGCAACTAGCATGGATTTATATCGTGTGACCAACTTATAGGAGATTTCTACTATCAAATTCTGCATCTAAATTAAAAAAAAGAATTAAAAAGTAAAAAGAAATAAAAAACCTTATATTCACCTTTCCAGCGGCCCCCGGTCTCCTCCCGGCAGCGTCCTCTCTCCTCGGCGTCCCGCGGTGTACTGGCAGGACCTGCGGAGACGTCATTTAGTCAGCTGATGGTCACGCGACCATCACCTGACCATCAGCTGACTAAATGACGTCACCGCAGGTCCTGCCAGTTCACCACGGGACGCTGAGAAGAGCGGACCCGGCCGTTAGGAGACCGGGGGCTGCCGGAGAGGTGACTATGAATATTTTTTTTTATTTTTTACTTTAGAATTCTTTTTTAACTTGCAGGTACCATGCTACCCGGGTTGGAGGAGAGTCCCCTCTTCTCCAGATCCAAGTACCATCTGCGCATTGAACCAAAGAACATCGGCATGTGCATATGTATACATGCGGATGTTATGCGGTTCAATGCAAGTTGTGCTGCGGATTTTTCCGCAATGATAATCCGTAGTGGAAATTTCCGCAGCATGTGCACATGCAGATTATCATTGGGATACATCCCAGACCTCTTAACAAGCGATTTTAATGCGTCTCCACAGCGGAAATGCCGCCGCGGAAACACATTAAATCCACATCGTGGGCACTCAGCCTACCACCGGCGACTCCCTGAAGTAAGATGAGAGCTTATAGATGTGGCACCCCAGGGGTCTGGTTTCCACAGTAATGTAATGTTATGTCTGAGAGCAGGTGGGAGGTCCTTTGGTCAGGGATCCTGTGCATGCCACACCTCCTGCCCAGTCTTGGGAGGGGAAGAACTTCCCCTATATAAACCCGGGGCTGAGGCAGGGTTAGGAGTCAAGGAGAGTAGAGACGAGAAACAGTCATAGGAAGAAACAGCAGAAGCTCAGTGGGAGCAATATTACTACGAGTCAGGGGCTGGCAGCTGCAGAGCTCGCCCTGACTGAGAAGCTTTCTTACCGGACCCGGCGTCCGAGGCTGTGGGGACTAACTCTTACCTAGCAGCAGAAGCCGACCGGCAGGGGATTTCAGGTCCTCAGGCCCAGAAACCCGAAGGCAAGGTCACACGCGTGGGACCAGCACCGCCATCGTGGAGCGGAAGCCATTAGAAGGCCCCGAGTCACCGGCCATATGGGTGAGCACCACACGGCACACTCAGGGACGTGGGCTACTTATATCCGCTTCTAGCAAGGTAGCCAGAAGAGTACAGTCAGTTTGGGAGGCCTACAACTCCGCCTGGCCAGGGGAGATCCCATCTGCTCAAGGACTGACCAGGCCCCGTTCGCTAGCAAGTACTCCGGGAGGGTCTATCGTTGTTACCAGTAAAGACCCTGAATTACACCGCACCGTCTCTGAGTGGTTCCTGCTACCCCCATCTTCCACGTCGGCTGCCCTGAGGCCATACCCCTCCCGTTGGGGGTTATACTATCACGCTGCACAATTCTACACCGGCCTCAGCGGTCTGCCCTGCAGCGGCAGCTCCATAGCTGCAAATCAACGGGTGGCGTAGTCGACACTCAAATAACACCTATCAAGACTGCCACACACTGAGTTTGACTCCCTGGGCACGGACCGGGTCCCCGCCACTCGGAGACTACAACCCTCATCTGATCCGGTTCCGGGTAAGCCCCCGTGCACGAGACGCTGCGCGACATAGCAGGCCCAGGGGCGCGTCAACTTTGGCGTAGTCGGCAGGATTTCGTGCCCGCAACCACCGGGTACTGCGTGCCTGAAAAGCAAAGACTGTTCAAACTTACCAGTGGTGAGGTTTCCCGCCATCCGGCGCCATCTTCTGCCTTCTTCCCGCCATCCGCGAAGTTTTCCCGCCATCCGGCGCCATCTTCGGCCTTCTTCCCGCCATCCGTGGAGTTTTCCCGCCATTGGACGTCATCTTGAGGACGCCGCGCGGGAAGAAGAGGGGCGTGGACTCCGAAAGCGCGCGAGAACTGAAGCCCCGCCTCACGTCCGGACGTTGCGTAAGGTCCTGGAAGGAGCCCAGCAGACGCCGACGTCACCGGAGCGCGACGGAAGGTCCTCAACCCTGACGATCTACTGCGGAGCCGCGGCCTACGGAACAGGATCATCGCAAGGTAGGCCACGGTCCACTAGGGGGGAGGAAGATGTCGGATGCGGAGGAGAGCTTCACTGCCTCAACCCCCGCCAGCGCCACCGCTGCTGCAGTTATGCCCTTCACCATGCCCTATATCCCGGGAGCAGCCTGGCTACCCCAGTACTCAGGGGAGTCACATACCCTGAATGACTTTAAAGAAAAGCTGGATAGCCTCTTCCAGGTGTACCCCCTCACAGAGGAGCAAAAAGTGAGCATCCTGGTGGCCCAACTAGCCGGGGCAGCCCAAAGGGAGGTAAAGTCCTGGCCACCTGGGAGGAGGACTGTCGCAGGGATACTAACCCGGCTGAGGGACACCTTTGATACCCGCACCTCAGCCGAGATTAAGCTTAGATTCTATGGGTGCAAGCAGCGAGCACATGAGAGTATAAGGGACTATGCACTAAACCTACAAGAGGCCCTGAGAGCCATTAAGCAGACCGACCCTGACGGCGTGGGAAACGAGGACAGGCTGTTGACCGAACAATTTATAGAGGGACTATATTGCAATGCCCACCGAACCCAGTTGCGGGCAATGGCCTTACAGGATCCTCATCTGGACTTTGCACAGTTCAAGGACAGAGCCATCCGGGTGCTCCGAGAACCGGCACCGGTTGGCGTTGTGACCCACAGGCACCCAGCTATCACTTACCACCAGGAGGCGGCGCCCTTGTCGGCAGGGCCTGTGGGGGCTGATGCGCAGGCTTTGAACAATGACCCGGCTCCAGACCTGCACCATCAGGTCCAAGAGCTAGCTAAAAGCGTTGCTGCGCTAACCCGAACTGTGCAGTCTTTACAGGTTTCCACCCCAGGGAAGATCCAGCTGGCATCCGGACCGGAGGACATCCCGTGGCGTCGACCAAGGAGGACCCCACCGGCCAGAGGAAGACCCAGTGACCGATACAGCGAAGACGGACGACCCATCTGCCGCCGCTGCAATCAACCCGGACATATGGCAAGGTACTGTTCTTTAAACGGGCACAACCTGGGGTAGAGGGCCAACCCCCAGGAAAAAGATCACCAGGCCCATCGAACTGGCGCGACAGATATGTGGGAGGACGTCCAGTCTTGCCTGTGGTACTGGATGGCATTCCTATGAGTGCCCTACTGGACACCGGGTCACAGGTCACCACCATCCCGTACATGCTCTTTAAGCAGTACTGGAATGACTCGGATATTACCCGCTACCCTGACGACGACTTGAGTATCATCGCCAGCAATGGCCAGCCCGTGCCACAGATCGGATTTAAAGAGGTGACCATCAAAATCGGTAGAGTCGAACTGGCAGCACAGGGACTGATCATTGTAGATATTGACAAACATGAGAGTCACCCAAAAATAACTCTAGGAACTAATGTAATTGAAAATTGTCTTGCAGAGGTGATTTTCCTTTTACAGCAGGTTGCCAAGAACGCCAGCTCCGGCGAGCAGCGGGTGCTCCAGAAAGAGATCCGGGCACTGATGCGACGGCAACAGGTGGAACTCTCCGGCGGTGAGATTGGTAGCGTAAGAATGTGTGACCCTTTTCCTATTGCCATGCCCCCAAAAAGTAAAATGATGATTTGGTGCCGGGCAGCTATTGGTCTGAGAGGTAGGGATTACCAGGCAATGGTAGAACCAGTTTACTCGGACAGTAGGCCCACCATTTTGACAGCACGGGGGGTGGTTGATGTACGCCATGGGAGGGTGCCCGTTCGCATAATAAATATCGGGGAGAGGGAAGTGTACCTGCCCCGGTATGCCACGCTAGCCAAATTATATACCATTAACCAAAATTCTATACAATCTGTGGAACCCTTGCCTCCATCTCACCCGGAGGAAGGTAACGGCTCTAAGAAAAACATGGAGGACTGGTGTCAGCAACTACATCTGGGTACTGACTCCACTCCCGCACACCAGAAACAAGGAGTCTATCGGGTGGTTCAAGAGTACGAGAGAGTGTTCAGTAAACACCCGTTAGACTTCGGGCGAGTCAAGGGGGTAGAACACCACATCCCCACGGGAGACCATCCTCCTATAAAAGAGAGGTATCGACCCGTACCCCCTGCCCACTACCAACACGCCAAGGGGATGCTTAGAGACATGAAGGAGGCTGGGGTGATCAGGGATAGCTGTAGCCCCTGGGCAGCTCCACTAGTCTTAGTCAGAAAAAAAACAACACCATGAGGATGTGTGTAGATTACCGGAAAATCAACCGTATCACACACAAGGATGCGTACCCCTTACCAAGGATAGAGGAGTCATTGGCTGCTTTAAGATCTGCTAACTTCTTCTCTACCTTGGATCTCACTAGCGGGTACTGGCAGGTTCCTGTAGCAGAGGCGGACCGGGAGAAGACCGCATTCACCACCCCGATGGGACTTAGCGAGTTCACCTGCATGCCGTTCGGACTCTGCAACGCACCAGGAACCTTCCAACGACTAATGGAGTGTTGTCTGGGCCACAGAAACTTCGAGACGGTCCTGTTGTACCTGGACAATGTCATCGTATATTCCAAGACGTATGAGGACCACCTAAAACACCTGGCGGAAGTGTTCGAAGCTCTGGCGAGTTACGGCCTAAAGGTGAAACCCTCCAAGTGTCACCTCCTGAAACCAAAGGTGCAGTACCTGGGACACGTGGTGAGCGCTGACGGAGTGGCTCCCGACCCTGATAAGATCACCGCAATTAAGGAATGGCCAAGCCCCTCCAGCGTAAAAGAAGTGCGGCAGTTCCTCGGGTTGGTAGGCTACTACCGAAGGTTTATTCCCGGTTTCACCAAAAAGGCAGCACCTATGCAGGACCTGCTGATAGGCCAGTCCCGGAAGGCCAAGAACCAGAAGCCGCCCTTCAAATGGGAGGAGCTGGAAGAAGAGTCCTTCCGCCAGCTGAAGATGGCCCTCACGGGGGACGAAATCCTGGCGTACCCGGATTATAGCCAGCCCTTTATCCTCTACACCGACGCCAGTAACATCGGGCTAGGAGCCGTACTGTCCCAGATCCAGCAGGGGAAGGAATGAGTAATCGCCTACGCCAGCCGAAAGCTGCGACCCACCGAAAGGAACCCCGAGAATTACAGCTCATTTAAGCTAGAGTTCCTGGCCGTAGTATGGGCAGTCACCGAGCGCTTTAAGCATTACCTCGCTTCTTCCCGGTTCACCGTGTACACGGATAACAACCCGTTGACACACCTGGACACGGCAAGACTCGGTGCCCTGGAACAGAGGTGGATGGCCCGTCTGTCCAACTACGAGTTCACAATCAAATACCGGGCCGGACGCTCCAATACCAACGCGGACGCCCTGTCCAGGATGCCCAACCTGCCGGACGAAGGAGAAGATCCGGAGGGACTGGAAGAAGTTGAACTCCCTGCGTTCCACCGTCATGGGACTATCCAGTATTCCCACCGGGTAAGGAGTAAGCAGGCTGCTACGTTGAACCCCTTACCTCACTACAACTGGGCGGAAACGCAAGACAGCGACCCTGCCGTCCGACTGGTGAAGGAGATGCTGACTCGCCCGGAGGCTTGCCTTGAACCAGACGCTCCGGAGGAAGCCAAACAACTATGGGCAGAGAAGAGTCGACTGTTCCTTTACAAGGGGAAGTTGTGCCGCAGAATGGTTAACTCCCGGACGCATGAACTACTCTGGCAAGTAGTGGTGCCACGAAGAGACGCAGCCATGGTGATGGAGGCATACCACGACGGAGCTGGACACTTCGGGTGGAAGAAGCTGGAGTTCCTGCTGCGCGAGCGATTCCACTGGGTAGGCATGAGGGGAACCATTGAGAAGTGGTGCAGAGACTGTGGCCCGTGCAACCTGAGAAGGAAGGACCGTGCCAGCCAGAAGACTCCCCTGCAGTCCATCGTCACCCGGCAACCGTTGGAAATGGTAGCCTTGGATCATGTAAAACTGACCCCAAGCAGAAGTGGCTACGTCTACGCGTTAACCATCGTGGATCATTACTCCCGGTTCTTGGTTGTCGTCCCCGTCAAGGACTTAACGGCTCAAACAGCAGCTAGAGCCTTCCAGCAGCACTTCTGCCGTCCACACGGGTACCCGGACCAAGTGCTGACGGATCAGGGACCTGCCTTTGAAGCGGAGGTCTTCCAAGAATTCTGCACTCTGTATGGCTGCCGGAAGATAAGGACGACACCCTATCATCCGCAAACTAATGGACTTTGTGAGAAAATGAACCAGGTGGTGATAGATCTTCTAAAAACATTGCCCCTGGAAGAACGCAGTCTGTGGCCCGAGAGGTTGCCCGACCTAGTGGACCTATACAACCACATCCCGGTAGGTTCCACTAACTGTACCCCGGCTTACCTGATGAGGGCAAGACCTGGTAAGCTACCTGTTGACCTGGAGATGGGAGTCCTGACACCCGAGGACACTTCACCAGAAGCAGACTGGGACACAGAGAGGCAGCAGCAGTACCGGAGAGTACAGGAGAGCGTGGAGCGAAGTCTCTGTCAGGCTAGGGAAAGACAAGAGAAAACTTACAACCAGTATGCTCCCGCTGTTCCCCTGGTACCCGGAGAGCAGGTCTTGAAGAGGAAGAGACGGCTCCACAAGTTGGACAACCAGTGGGAGAAGGACCCGTGCACCGTACTGCCCTCAAGCCACGAGAACCCGAAGGTTTGTACCATCAGTAAAGACGGAGGGGAAACCACAGCCATTGTATCCCGGGACCACCTGAAGAAGTGTCCCGAACAACTGAGGAACCCTGAAGAGGAACAAGAAGACCATCGACCCGTAGAGGAAAGGGAAGATATGGTTAGTACTGTGCTCGGGGACTTCCCTCGGTCTTGGACTCAAGTCAATGGTGCAGTTGTGGTACCCGTACTCACCTTCCTCCAACCAGCATCCCAAGCACCTACGGAGCAACAGGTAGAGCTGGAAGAACAGCCGGTCCAGGAGGCAGAAGACCCCACACCCGCAGACCAGGAGGATCAACCCTCTGCTTGCAGTGAGCCTGCCATATCCCTAGTGAGCCAAAGAGCCGGTAGACAGCTGCCCAGTTTACCCTTGACAGCTCCTACACCCTGTAGTTCAGGGCTAGACAGTCAGCTCCGTAGGTCCACTAGGGCCACTAGAGGCCAGTTACCCGCACGTTGGAGGATTTGAAGTGTATAAATTGTTTTATTTATGTTTACCTGTATATTGTTGCTTGTGTATAATTTTGTGTTTCTAGTTATTTGTAGGAGTCCTTGGTGGATTTACCGGGAATCCTTTGTACATAGTTAGAGCGTAACCCAGGACGGACTAAAGACTGTTAAGGACTCGGGGCAGGACAAACCCCTACCTGGTTACGTCTCCCTGTTTTGGTGAAATGGACACCTTGCTTTTCTTCAAAGACTACACCCGGTTACGGACATGCCGTGACCACCTTTATGTGTTTCTTCTTATTGTACTATTATTGTTGTTATATCTTGTTATGTTTTTCTAAAATATGTTTAGTCCCGGAGTACTAAATTTCACTAGGGGGGAATGTGGCACCCCAGGGGTCTGGTTTCCACAGTAATGTAATGTTATGTCTGAGAGCAGGTGGGAGGTCCTTTGGTCAGGGATCCTGTGCATGCCACACCTCCTGCCCAGTCTTGGGAGGGGAAGAACTTCCCCTATATAAACCCGGGGCTGAGGCAGGGTTAGGAGTCAAGGAGAGTAGAGACGAGAAACAGTCATAGGAAGAAACAGCAGAAGCTCAGTGGGAGCAATACTACTATGAGTCAGGGGCTGGCAGCTGCAGAGCTCGCCCTGACTGAGAAGCTTTCTTACCGGACCCGGCGTCCGAGGCTGTGGGGACTAACTCTTACCCAGCAGCAGAAGCCGACCGGCAGGGGATTTCAGGTCCTCAGGCCCAGAAACCCGAAGGCAAGGTCACACGCGTGGGACCAGCACCGCCATCGTGGAGCGGAAGCCATTAGAAGGCCCCGAGTCACCGGCCATACGGGTGAGCACCACACGGCACACTCAGGGACGTGGGCTACTTATATCCGCTTCTAGCAAGGTAGCCAGAAGAGTACAGTCAGTTTGGGAGGCCTACAACTCCGCCTGGCCAGGGGAGATCCCATCTGCTCAAGGACTGACCAGGCCCCGTTCGCTAGCAAGTACTCCGGGAGGGTCTATCGTTGTTACCAGTAAAGACCCTGAATTACACCGCACCGTCTCTGAGTGGTTCCTGCTACCCCCATCTTCCACGTCGGCTGCCCTGAGGCCATACCCCTCCCGTTGGGGGTTATACTATCACGCTGCACAATTCTACACCGGCCTCAGCGGTCTGCCCTGCAGCGGCAGCTCCATAGCTGCAAATCAACGGGTGGCGTAGTCGACACTCAAATAACACCTATCAAGACTGCCACACACTGAGTTTGACTCCCTGGGCACGGACCGGGTCCCCGCCACTCGGAGACTACAACCCTCATCTGATCCGGTTCCGGGTAAGCCCCCGTGCGCGAGACGCTGCGCGACATAGCAGGCCCAGGGGCGCGTCATAGACACCCATGCCAAGGTGTGTTAATCAGAGTAGGAGGGAGTTTGCCGCTGGGTCCTAAAGTCAGAAGGATTAAGAAGGTGTCTGCAGTGCCAAACACAGAGACTTTCTGCAGTCAGATGCAGAGCAGCTGTCTGTTGCACACCCATGGCATCTGCGTTCTAAAAGCCAAGCAGCGCTCCTTGCCATTCAATCCCTGCCGTGTGCTCAAACTAAATGTTATAGTTTTGTGAATTATCTGTAGGTTAAAAATGCTCACTACATCACTAGAGGAATTCTTTGAGGGGTCTAGTTTCCAAAATGGGATCACTTTTGGGGTGTTTCTGCTGCTTTTGCATGTCAGGGGTCTGCAATTGCAAAATGGTATTCACAATCTAATCCAGGCATATTTACAAGTGAGACATGGTGTCTGCAATCTATTACAGCCAAATTTACATTCGAAACACCAAATGTTGCTTCTTCCCTTCCGAATGTGTCCAATCAGACCTTTTATGCTACATTTAGGGTATCGCAATGCTCAGAACAAAATGGGTAACAAACTGTGGGGTCCACTTTTTAGTGTTTCATCTTTGAAAAATGAAAAATTTGGGGCTAAAGCTACATTTTCGTGAAAAAAAATGGAAATTTTCAATATGACGACCTAATGTTATCAAAGTCAGTTAAAAATTCTCACTATACCCCTGGATAAAATCTTTGAGGGGTATAGTTTCTAAAATAGGGTCACTAGTTGAAGGTTTCAGCTGTTTAGGCACTTTTTGGGCCCTGCAAATGCAACATGGTGCCCTTTATCTATTTCAGACAAATTTGTGTTTCAAAATTCAAATGGTGCTCCTTCCCTTCCGAGCCCTGTCGTTTGTTCAAATAGCGGTTTCTGACCACATGTGAGGTATCACCGTGCTCAGAAGAAACTGCGTACCAAATTTTGGGGTCTATTTTCTTATGTTATTCCTTGTAAAAGTAAAAAAATGGGGCTAAATCAACATTTTAGAAGAAAATTTTTTATTTTTTTTTCATTCCACTTTGCATTAATTCCAGTGTAGCACCTGAAGAGCTAAAAAAAAATTTCCTGACAACAGTTTTGAACTATTTCAGGGGTGCAGTTTTTAAGATGGTATCACTTTTGGGGAGTTTCCAATATACAGAGCAGTCAAAGTCCATTTAATAGTAGTTTAGCAGGGAGCATTTTGTTACCAAAGTAGCATGATCCCCTATTTAATACTTGACTAATAGTGTAAAGTGAAGAAACTTCCACTGCATGGAAAACTGTGTAGAATATACAAAGTGGAGTGCTGACTTCAATGTATATCAATAAAATATATCAATTTTATTAATGAAAAAATAAAATATACAATAATTACACACAATAAAAAGAAGTGAACACAAGTAGATAAGATATTCCCGGAAAATGTCAGGTTAGCATCTCAAGAATTATGATACCTCCGTTTTACTGCTCTGGTAACCCAACATTAGCACCGAATGGGCTCATTGTTATCAACATAATAGGTGCCTGTGCTAGTACATCAGCCTCAGGAGATTGCTGCAGTTCAGGCTTCACCTGTAGCTGCTGCTACCTCAGTCCAGAGGTTTTTCACTGCATCTATATGCTCTCCATCACTGCTAGCACTGCAAGCTCCCCAGTGGGAACTTCAAGTCTTTACCATCTTACAACACTATCTGCGTGAGCCACAGGTAACCCAACCTTCTTACCTTCAGCATTATTTTATTACTTTATTACTAGATTTTTATTAACCAACTACTGCCCTAAGCAACCTCTAGGCCATGCTCTCTCTAGGACACGTTCCCCGCTCATCCTTCCAGGCATCAATCATGACTTTTAACAGGTAAATCCCACTCATTTGTTTAATTGAATTCATCCAGTTATATGAGCCAAAGTTAATTCTTCTCTCTAGGCCCAGTTAGATCCGCAATTTACCAAGTCACTTCATTGCTGATCTTTCTCTCTCTATAGTCTGTGGATCTTCCACCATAACCACGACCATCATATTGTCCCACTATATGGACACATTCTCCACTCCACTCCAATGCAGGTTAATCCTATTTCTCTCCGCTAACGTGGTGAGTACATGAATTTACTAATCCTCCTCTACCCCCCTTCTTATTTAAACTTAGGAGACCACTTGGACTCTGCTATCATACTCACCCTCTACCATCATCTGAGATCCCTGGTCCTACCCTCAAGTTCCCTGTGTTCTAAGCTCATTTTATTCTCCATTTATTTTATTTTTTTATTCACCCTCTTCTCCCATTTTATTGTAATACTAGCCCTAAATAAATATTGTGTTTTAATCCACCTATGCATCCCATTTTTAATACTTTTGATAATTCTTATCTCGAAGCCTAACGCTACCGGTGCAAGCACTCCTTTATATTTACTTCTCATATATTGGATTCATCCAATTCTGACAACTTGTGGTTGGTTGTCTCGCCTTGCAGCAGGTACAACCAGGCTTACCTACCAGCGCCTCTACCTATTTTTAGGTTAGCAGTTCTAGCTTTCTTTGCTCTGGCGTTGCAAGGGTTAAACTGCTTAGTTGGACTCCTGGAGTTCTCTGTCTTGGGTGGTATCAGCTGTTCTGAGTTTGTTACTCCCAGCAGGTATAAGAATGCTCCATGCTTCTGACCTTGCCAGTGATAATTCATTCTGCCTGGTTTGGTGTTGGAGGAGTAGTTTGTGTTTGGAGTAGGCATTTGGAGAGTTTGTCAAGGGTTTACCTTTGGAGAGGGGCCAAAAGACTGCGGTGTCCGATTTCACGTACTCCACTGATTAGAAGCACTTCACCATCATATTAAACTGTGCAGGTTTCTGCTAGCAGTGCAGAGGTTAATCTGTTCAGTTGAAAGCTCCTGAGGCTTTCCTGCTTTGACGGTCTCAGCTGTTCAGTGTTGGCCACTCCTCTGGTGTATATACTCGCGTCTGGCAATCTGGGATTGCCATTGTTAGTTTCATACTGCCTGGTTCCGGATTTGGAAGTGTTGGTTATTGAATGAGGCATTTGGAGTGTTGTTCTGAAGACTGTTGCTTGGTGATTTATCTATGTGCATATCCTCATCCTCTCCTGTACGTCTTCTTTTGTTAGTTTGGTTTGTGTATTGTGTAGTGCGGTGGTGTTCACACTGTGCGGTAATGAGGCAGTTACTCAGGTAAAGTTCAAATCAAATGTCTTTATTCTCCAGAAACTCACAAAGTAACGGTAATTGGCATTCTCCGGATTGCAGCTGGGCCGTCAAAGTACAGCTCGTTTCCAGACCCGTTGCCGTGACTGCACTGCCGTAACACTCTGAGGTGCGTCAGAGTTTTGCCTTCTTGGGCTCTGTGGTCAGGTCACACAGGCCAGGATTGCAGAGTCTCCTGCTCTGCAGCTTGCAAACACAAAACTGACACACCCAAACCTTTGCTGCAGGTTTTTAAATGAAAACTATGGACATGAGCCACTTGTAAGACCTGGCTGGAGGGAGTGGACCGCCCCACTGCCATCCTGTAGCCCACTCCAAGAATAAAAACCCATGGCGGGTTTTTACTAAATCGGCCTTGGTCAAATAGCTTGACCAAGTCGAAACTTACTTTTGTTCTGCACTGCAACCACAGCCATGTCTGTGATTGTAATGCACTCCAGCGGGTTCAATATCCTTCTATGCGCATCCTGGGGGATACATACCGTCCCTCGCATATATTTCCCCTCACTGCCTCACAATTGTTATACACTACTACTCCCCCTTCCCTGGATGGGGAAGGGGACAGATAAGGGCTGATTTAGGAGCTCAGCAAGGCATGTGGCCCCAGCGTCTTCACCATTAGAAGTAATCCGGGGAGCAGAGATAGCTAGGGCGCTCCTAACTTTAAGGATAGGGAAGGTGCCCATAGCCCCGGGATATCAAACAACAGTGCCATGACAGAGTTGTCCTGGATATTGCTGCGTGGAGTTGGTTTGAGTGCTTATCCTTATCCTCACCTATTTGGTTTATTCTACTTATCCCTCCACTGTGTTCCACGCTGTTGTTTTGTAAGTGTATTTGTATGATTGTAGTTTTCTTTTATCCCTGTCTGTCTTCCTTTGTCTGTCTGATTAGTGTAATCCTATACACTTCGGTGTTACACCTCCCTGCATGGGGGAGGGAACAGATAAAGGCTAAGAGCATAACAAGGTATGTGACCCTGGCTTCTTCATTTCTGGGTAATCCGGGGAGACAGGGATATACTAGGGCGCCTCCTAGTTCAAAGGATCAGGTAAGCGCACACAGTCTCTAGTCATTGTGTGACAGACTATGATGTTTTTAATAAGTTGAGACCCTTAATTTCCCTCCTAAAAGATTAATTTTTAAATTTGTACAACCCTGACCAAAATGTATCAGTTGATGAGTTCCTTATGAGTTTTAAGAAGTAATGTTGTTTTATTTATTTATTTTTTGAATAAATCAATAGTACATGTGAAAATAAGAAACTATGTAATACTGTTTTTTTATCAGAGAGATCTGCTTCTTTCTCCTCCTCCTTAACATTCATTATCAAAATTAGCAATTCCTTTAGTGAATAAAGATTTTCTCATTACTAAATGGGAGATGATAGTTGGTGCTCATAAAGCTCTATGGAGAACGGCAACTGTCATAGCAGGAGAACTTGCAGCAGAATAATGGTGTCTGCCTCTAGCTCCTCCGTCCTCCCAATCCCTCCTACATAGAATTTTAAAAAGCACCCACTGCCATCTCCTACCTCAGTAATGGGAATATCTGTCTTCATTGAATACAGAATTTACCTGTTAATCGAGACTGAAAAATCAATCCAGGGGGAGAAAGAAGCATTTTTTTCTGACAAGATATACTACAAAGTTTCTTATTATCATGCGTACTAATAATTACTAAAAAAAAAAAAAAAAAAGGAAAAATAGCAGTTGCTCATTAAGGGCCAACTTTCCTTTCACCAATTTCTTTCCTCCAAGCATGCCAAATACAGTATCACATTATACAAAGTGTGCAACAGCACAACAGAGTATAAAGCCAATTTTCTAATTAATGAAAGCAGGGACCACCAAATTAATCCTCTAGGCTGTCTACAAGCAATTAATATATTGGGTAAAATTGTTTGGGAGCTAATGATGCCATTTCTGCATAAGGGTACCACGTGCACATAGACAATATTACACTAGTATCACCCTATGATGCAGGAGCCTGTGCGATAGTTCATAAAAACCGAGTAGGTTTTCCATGATAGTTGGTGGCAAACATTTTGAGAACAGGGCATCATTCACACTTGCAAGCAACCAACATCTTGAACTTAAGTTGAATGACCGAAAAGATGTCTGCTTGTTGATCACACTACATATGGACACTACTGTGACAGTGGCTACATTCTGCCATACTGATGGTCCATATGGCATCTGATTTTTGTCTCGCACCCATCCAATTTCAGAGTGAAGTTCCAACCACTCCCAGCCAAAAATATCCCCAAAAAAAGATGTTGAGGTTGTAGGAAGCATGGTAGACGAAACGATTCCCGTTATTATTTCCTGATGTACCCTTCACAAACAGGTCTTTGCATTTACCCCATTTTAAGACCTATCACAGAAATTACAATTACTAATTTATTTATTTTACTTGCTTATATATCGCCATTAATTCCACAGTGCCTTAAAGACGGCATCATTGCTGTCCCTATTAGGGCTCACAATCTAAGTTCCCTACCAGTTTGTCTTGAGAGTGTGGGAGGAAACCGGATAACCTGGAGGAAGCCCACACAAACATGTTTTACCTCATTTCACAATTAATTCCTGGCCGTGATCATCACATACCAAATTTTATTGTTCGGCCAAATTTTCCTCCACGTGCCCACATCTACAGTATATACTACAGAATGTGGACACCCACAAGTCTTTTTGAAAAGTCAAGCCATCGGACAATTAATTCTAAGACTCAATCACTCACATAAAAATTGCATTTTTGACAATTTTGTTTCTTTTGACTATTTTTACTACAATGTCTTGCTACGCAAAGCTTTTTTTTACTGTATATAACTGTTTAGTGATAGGAGCATGATTATTGTTATTGGAGGATCTAATGAGGCTGATCCATATTAATACATTATGGGCTTTATTGTGTCATTTTTGTTGAACCTCCAATACCAGACAATACTTTTAGAATTCTGTATGTGATTGGTTGTTTTGTATGTATAGCAGTTCCTACCTTACTGGGCAGGAGCCTTTTATGGTGTATCATATCGCTTGGTACTTTCATCCCTCACATAGGCAATGGTGGATTTAAACAGACGTTGTACAATTAGTCATATTTAAAGATAAATCTGCAATTCTAGCCCTACTACTGTTCTTTAAGTTTAGGAATAAACCAAGGTTTGCCGCATACTGTGGTTGGTTCAAACTTGTGTTGTATCAACTTGTTAAAAAATTATGGTATCAAAATACTCACTTACCTTCCTAGATAAATTCGTTAGAGCGTATAATTTTAAATATAGAGTCATTTATGGGGGTTTTCATAATTCTGGAACCTTGGGGGCTCTGCAAATATGACAATCTATTCCAAATAGAGCCAAATTTATGCTCTGAAAGGTAAATAGTGCGCCTTCATTTTAGAGCTCTGCCATTTGTCCAACAATAGTTTCTGACTATATGTGGGGTATCAGAAGAAAGTATTCAGAAGTAAGTGGGTAACATATTGTGTGTTCCAATTTCTCATGTATCCCCTTGTGAAAATGAAAAATGTGTGGCTAAAGCAACATTTTAGTGGAAAAAATATTTTTTTTCAATTTGACGGCCCAATTTTATGAAATTCTATACAGCACGGGTAACTTCAAAATGCTCACTGTGCACCTAAATAAATTCCTTGGGGTGTAGTTCCAAAATATGGTCAGTTTTGGTGGGTTTCTGCTATTTTAACGCATTAGGGGCCAGGTAAGCATGACAAGACGCCACAATCTATTCCAGCAAAATTTGCACTCCAAAAGTCAAATATTGCTCCTTCCCTCATGAGTCCTGCCATGTGCCCAAACAGTAGTTTATGACCACAAGTGTGGTATCAATGCGATCAGAAGAAAGTGGGTAAGAAATTGTGTACATTTGTGTCTACATTTTTCTTGTAGCCCCTTGTGAAAATAAAAAAAAAATTGGGTTAAAGGAACATTTTAGTGGAAAAAATGAAATTTTTCAATTTGACGACTCAATGTTATAAAATTCTGTGTAGCACCTATGAATTTAAAATGCTCACGATACCCCTAGATGAATTCCTTCAGGTGTGTAGATTACAAAACGGGGTTAAAATGTGTGGGGATTTCTGTTGTTTTGGCACTTTAATGGCCTTGCAAATGAGATATGGCGCCCACAATCTATTCCAGACAATATTCACCCCAAAAATCAAACAGCGCTCCTTCTTTTCTGAGCCGTGCCGTGTACCAAACAGCAGTTTATGACCATATATGGAGTATCACCACGTTCAGAATAAAGTTGGTTACAAATCATGTTGGCCATTTTCTCCTGTTACTTCTTGTGAAAAGAAAAATTGGGGCTAAAACATCATTTTAGAGGAAAGAAACTTAAACTTTTATTTTTTCACTGTAATTTTCATTAATTCCTGTGACGCACATGAAGAGTTAATAATGATCTAAATACTACGTGGAGTGCACTTTTTAAAATATTATGACTTTTGGGGGTTTTCCAATATTGAGGCCCTGCAAAGTCACTTCAAAACTAAATAAGTCTCTAAAAAAATAGATTTTGTAAATTTCTTGATACAGGGAGAGGCAGAGACTAGACCTAAGCCAGAGGTTGAGCCCCTGACCTTGGCCTAGTTCATGGCCCATGGAAAGGCCAAGCGGCTGGCACCTTATGGGCCCTGGTGCCGGTTGGCTCCACGCTGACTCCAAAAATAGTCCCCACCCCTGAGAGAACACCCCCTGCCACCATGGAACAATGGGTCTTGGGCGTGATCCAGGACAAGAAAAGGAGGGAGGAACGGGTGCGGGCGCAGCTGGACGGCCCTGGAGGAGAGGACTTGGTCCAGCATATGACAAAGGGAATGATCCTGTTTTTTGACCAGGAAAGAGGGTATGGCTTTCTGGAGGAGGAGACCACCAAGCACATGGTATACGTGAATGCTTGTTCTGTATGGTGCAGCCCTCTTCCCTCCCATGCCAAAAGTTTACAGCCCAAGGAGTGGATTCGGTTTCTAAAGAAAGACGGTCCGAGAGGGTGGTTCATGGTGGCCGTCTCCAGAGTAATAATGGGACCAGAGACCGAAAGACTGCACGTGACAGTGCAGTCCCAAGTGGAGGTGCCCGTCTTAAGGGTCTCGGTACCCTCATGCCCGGGGCTCGTGTGAGGGAGGAAGCTAGGGAAACAGTCGCGAGTCTCCGTGGTTCCACGGAGGAGTTAGGAGCCATGTGAGAGAACTGACGGTGATGGCGAATCCAGGTGCAGTTTATATGGCCCAGGGCGCACACTCGGTAGTATATGTGCAGGAGGCTGGGACAAGGACGGAGAAAGACCAGTAAAGAGAAGGAAAAAGGAGTCAAAAACTGGAGAAGGCCGTGCTGTGCTAGTTGCACCCAAAAAGGGGAGCAGTTTAAGGTTCCTAAGTTCCACGGTCAAGCGGGTCTAGTACCCACGCGTATCCAGGATTCCCCCACATTGTTGGCCATGGTTGGTCAAAGTGTGTTTTACCCCCCAGTTTTCTTGCGCTTCCCCCTGCTGGATTGAGAGACGTTGCAGCGGCTGGAGGGTTCTTCACCCTCAGTCAAGGACTGCATTTGATCCACTATGAACATTGCCCTAAGGGACTGTGTGTCTGTCTCGTGGACAGGAGTAGAGTTTGTTCCCGTCCTACGGACTGATGGGGGGGGACAATGGACTGTGCCCTCGATAAAAATGGCTAAAAAAGTGTCGTGTTGGCTTGAGGGCCCTTGTTAAGAGGGGCCAAATTAACTTGAAGGACTGGTGCCTGGTTAGGAAAAAGAAGAAAAGGACTCGGATAGTCGTGGTTCCAGGGTCCATATGTGACCCTGCTCCATCCACTTTATTACTACTCCCATAGAAGTAGACAGAGCAGAATCACACATTACACCACTGCTCCCATAGACATGAATGGAGCGGGGTCACGTTTTACACCACTGCTCCCACAGAAATGGACAGAGCAAGGACACACATTTCTAAGGGAGCAGTGGTGTAATGTGTGACACCGCTCCATCCACTTCTATGGGAGAAATGGTGTAATGTGTGACCCTGCTCTGTCTACTTCTGTGGGAGTAGTGGTGTAATGTGTGACCCTGCTCTGTCTACTTCTGTGGGAGTAGTAATGTAGTGGGCGGAACGAGATCATACATTACACCACTGCTCCCATAGAAGTGGACGAAGCTTGTGTCACGCATTACACCACTGCTCCCATAGAAGTGGACGAAGCTTGTGTCACGCATTACACCACTGCTCCCAGAGAACTGGACGGAACTGTGTCACGCATTACATCACTGCTCTCATAGAAGTAGAAGGAGCTGGTTGTGGCATTACACAACTGCTCCCATAGAAGTGGACGGAGCAGAGTCATGCATTACACCTGTGCTCCCATAGAAATGTAAAGGGTGGGGTCACGCATTACACTGCTGCTCCCATAGAAGTAGACAGAGCGGAGTCACACATTACACCACTGCTCCCATAGAAGTAAACAGAGCGGTGTCACGCATTACACCACTGCTCCCATAGAAATGCAAATGGCGAGGTAATGCATTACACCACTGCTCCCATAAAAGTGGACAAAGTGGTGTTACGCATTACACCACTGCTCCCATAGAAGTGGATGGAACGGGGTCATGCATTACACCACTGCCCCCATATAAGTGGAGGGAGCGGGGTCACGCATTACACCACTGCTCCCATAGAAGTGGATGGAATGGGGTCACGCATTACACCACTGCCCCCATAAAAGTGGACAGAGCGGGGTCAAGCATTACACCACTGCTCCCATAGTAGTGGATGGAATGGGGTCACACATTACACCACTGCTCCCATAGAAGTAGACGGAGTGGAGTCACACATTACACCACTGCTCCCATAGAAGTGGACAGAGTAGTGTCAAATATTACACCACTGCTCCTATAGAAGTGAATGGGACAGGGTCACACATTACACCACTGCTCCCACAGAAGTGGACGAAGCTTATGTCACGCATTACACCACTGCCCCCCATAGAAGTGGACAGAGCGGGGGTCACGAATTACACCACTGCTTCCATACAAGTGGATGGAATGGGGTCACACATTACACCACTGCTCCAATAGAAGTGGACGAAGCTTATGTCACGCATTACACCACTGCCCCCCATAGAAGTGGACGGAGTGGGTCACGCATTACACCACTGCTTCCATACAAGTGGATGGAATGGGGTCACGCATTACATCACTGCTCACATAGAAGTGTAAAGGGTGAGATCACGCATTACCCCACTTCTCCCATAGAAGTAGATGAACCGGAGTCACGCATTACACCACTGCTCCCATAGAAGTGGACCAAGCAGTGTCACACATTACACCACTGCTCCCATATAAGTGGATGGAACGGGGTCACGCATTACACCACTGCTCCCATAGAAGTGGATGAAGCTTATGTCACGCATTACACCACTGCTCCCATAGAAGTAGACAGAGCGAGGGTCACAAATTACATCACTGCTCCCATAGAATTGGATGGAGCGGTGTCACGCATTACACCACTGCTCCCATAGAAGTGGATGAAGTGGTGTCACGCATTACACCACTGCTCCCATAGAAGAGGACGGAACAGGGTCACGCATTACACCACTGCTCCCATAGAAGTGTAAAGGGCGACGGAGTATGGAGCCTTGTTCAGAGAATGAAGCTCCATAGGCTGTAGCAGCAGACACTCCGCGTCCCGCTGCGCTCCGCAAAACCCAGCTGCTGTGATTATCGGTGACGTCAGTAACTACACAACTCATCAAAGTCGCAGACTCACACTGCCCTCTGTATAGTAGCCCCACATAGTGCCCCACAGTATAAAGGCCCCATATAGTGCCCCACCGTATACTAGCCCCATATAGTGCACCACAGTATAATGTGCCCAACAGTATAATGGCCCCATATAGTGCCCCACTAGGATGGCCCTTAATGCAAGCAAAAAATTATATTTTCAATTTTTTGATGGGCACCCTCTGAAATGATTAATTTGGGTAAAAAACTAAATAAACTACAAACAATTTAAAAATCTTTTACATTTTACAGGTCCCTACCAATCAAGATATGTAGTCGTTTGAACATATTTTGGTAAAAATTAACCATTATAATCAGCAATTACAAATCATGTTTATTTTTCAACAAAAACTGTTACTTTTGTTGCCTGACAATTAAATACTTGTTGATAGCGTCACTTATTATTTGCAGTCCATGAGTGTCTTTTTCGTTCTATCGCTATATTGTTCTCATTACTCTTTGGCTACTAGAAGCAGAAATTGTGTCTGTTCTTCATTTCTTGTGTGCAACTTGTTATATTCTTCCAACAGTGGTACTCCTCGTTCTGCAGTATCATTAGTCAGTCTCATACCATTGACTATTTTCTTGTCAGCCTGGTAGCCTTCAGCAACAGACCATAGATCTACATCTTTGGACGGGAACGCCAATGACATGCCAGTGATCCTAAGAACTTGTAGGTTTACTGAGTGACAAAGTCTTCCAGGATCTTCGTCACAACTGATGATGAATCGACAGGTATCTTCTTGGAAGGATGTTCTGCAGCTGGTGTCTGGTGTCGCCATCAGACATTTTGTGTCATTTGACACAGCATCATCAAAAAAGGATAGAGCGATCAGTTCCTCGGACAAGTACCATAAGTGTCTTTTCATCTTCTTCATCGCGACTTTTGACACTGAGTTGTTCTGTTCCTTGTACAGATAGATGTCCTTGAGCAAACCACAGCATGCCAACCTTCTGCTCTAGAAGTTTGCAGAGGCCGTTCATGAAACCCGTGTTGACAAATGTGGTATCAAAACACATTGACTCTCGTTTCAGGTTTACACCATTGTCTGACAGCTTTTTATTTTTTTTCCATAAATTGATGAACAAGTTTGGAAGCCCAGGTACTGGATCTAAATGAGCCACTGGCAACACTGAGATCCATTGAGAATATGGAAAGGAGTCTGCTGCTCACTGAGCAGCAGCTCACTGGGGTAGATGTCGGGGAGGGTGGTAGTAGGGAGCTGCAGGACAGTGAGGCATCTAGCTGGGTGACAGAAGGGGGGTAGAGGAAATAGTACCAGGGAGGCTAGTCCTGATCTGGCACACCCCAATAAGTTTGAAAAGTTGGCAGATGAGGGGGGTGTCAGTAGAGGGGTAGCACTGGTGCAGCAAGGCATGTCCTCTAAAAGCCGAGGAGTGTCAGCTCCAGTAAGGGAGGAAACAGGAGAGTAGGGCAGGCCAGGCAGGTGTTGGTAGTCGGGGACTCAATTATTAGGGGAACAGATAGGGTAATCTGTCACAAAGACAGGGATCGTCAAACAGTGTGCTGCCTACCTGGCGCTCGAGTCCGGCACATCGCTGATCGTGTTGACAGATTACTGGGAGGGGATGGTGAGGACCCAGCGGTCATGGTGTACATTGGCACAAATGACAAAGTTAGAGGTAGGTGGAAGGTCCTTAAAGATGATTTCAGGGAATTAGGCTGCAAGCTTAAAGCAAAGACCTCCAAGGTGGTATTCTCTGAAATACTGCCTGTGACACGCCTGAGAGGCAACAGGAGATTAGGGAGATAAATAAGTGGCTCTGGAATTGGTGTAGGAAGGAGGGGTTTGGGTTCCTGGAGAACTGGGCCGACTTCTCAGTTGGCTACAGGTTCTACGCTAGGGACGGGCTGCACCTCAATGGGGAGGGTGCAGCTATGCTGGGGGAGAAAATGGCTAGAATGTTGGAGGAGTGTTTAAACTAGGGATTGGGGGGGAGGGTATTCATTTTATAGGTGGGGAAGATAGTGCAGATAGTGACCTTGGCACAAATAAAGAAATTGGTGGTGGGGGGTAGAACAGTCAATATAGTAAGAAGGAATGGAGGCACAGAGAGATACATAAAATGCATGTATACTAATGCCAGAAGCCTCATCAACAAAATGGAGCTATTAGAATTAATTTTGTTGGAAAATAATTATGACATGGTGGGGATATCTGAGACATGGCTGGACAAGAGCCATGACTGGGCAGTTACTTTACAGGGCTACAGTCTGTTCAAAAATGACCGTACAAACAAGCAAGGGGGGGGTGTTTATATGTAAAATCAACCCATCTTGGTGAGAATCTAATGAAAATGTAAAGTCCCTGTGGGTGGAGATAAAGGGAGGGGGAAAAAATAATAAATTACTGATAGGAGTTTGTTATAAGTCTCCAAAAATAATGGAAGCAGCGGAAAATATCCTCATAAAGCAAATAGATGAAGCAGCGACTCAAGGAGAAGTCATTATTATGGGGGACTTCAAATACCCTGAAATACATTGGGGAACAGAAACCTGTAGTTCAAGCAAAGGTAATAGGTTTTTGACAACTATAAGAGACAATTACCTTTCACAACTGGTTCAGGACCCAACAAGAAGGGGGACACTGCTAGACCTAATATTAACCAACAGGGCAGACCGCATATCAAATATATGAGTTGGGGGTCACTTGGGTAATGGTGATCACAAAATAATAAGTTTTCATGTAACCTTTAATAAGATGTGTTGTAGAGGGGTTACAAGGACACTAAACTTCAGGAAGGCAAATTTCCAACGGTTAAGAGATGATCTTAGTGCAATAAACTGGGATGATATCCTGAGACATAAAACTACACAAAGCAAATGGGAGACATTTATTAGCATCCTGAATAGGACCTGTGCACAATATATACCCTATGGGAATAAACATGCTAGAAATAGGAGGAAACCACTATGGCTAAATAGAGCTGTAAGGAGCGCAATAAGTGACAAAAAGAAAGCTTTTAGAGAACTAAAGCAAGTAGGTAGTGATGAGGCATTAAATAAATACAGAAAATTAAATAAATTCTGTAAAAAACAAATCAAGGCAGCAAAGACTGAGACAGAGAGACTCATTGTCAGAGAAAGTAAAAATAATCCCAAAATATTCTTTAACTACATAAATAGTAAGAAACTAAAAAATTATAGTGTTGGCCCCCTTAAAAATACTCTGGGTGAAATGATGGATGAGGATGAGGAAAAAGCCAATATGCTAAATGATTTTTTTTTCAACAGTATTTACACAAGAAAATCGCATGACAGAAAACATGATTAGTGATAACAAAAATTCTCCATTAAATGTCACTTGCTTAACCCAGCAGGAAGTACGGCGGCATCTAAAAATCACTAAAGTTGACAAATCCCCGGGCCCGGATGGGATACACCCACGAGTACTGCAGGAATTAAGTAATGTCATAGATAGACCATTATTTTTAATCTTTAAAGATTCCATAATAACAGGGTCTGTACCACAGGACTGGTGTATAGCAAATGTGGTGCCAATATTCAAAAAGGGGACAAAAACTGAACTTGGAAATTATAGGCCGGTAAGCTTAACCTCTACTGTGGGTAAAATCCTGGAGGGTTTCCTAAGAGATGCTATACTAGAGTATCTGAAGAAGAATAACCTCATGACCCAATATTAACATGGGTTTACAAGGGACCGTTCCTGTCAAACTAATCTGATCAGCTTTTATGAGGAGGCAAGTTCCGGACTGGACCAAGGAAATGCAGTGGATGTTGTGTATATGGACTTTTCAAAAGCTTTTGATACGGTTCCACACAAATGGTTGATACATAAAATGAGAACAATGGGGTGTATGGCGGCGGTGTTCACACCGTGCAGTAAATGAGGCAGTAACCCAAGCAAGTCCAACATAAACAGCTTTTATTCAGCAACTTACGGGTAAACAGAAAGTCCTCCGGTTCGCAGCCGGGTTAACATAAGTCCATAAACAATGGTTGCCGTGGGCAACGGCCGCTCAGAGCCTGACAGGTGCAGAGCCTTCCCAGGAGTGGGTTCAGCTACACACAGGCCCGCCGAGTTTTCCTGCTATACCTCTAGCAGATCACAACACTGAACAACACTAATCCTTAATGCAGGGTTTTTAAAGGACCTGTGGCAAGAGCCACTGGAAAATCCAGGTTGGAGGGAGGAGGCCGCCACACTGCCTTCCTGTAACCTCCTCCAAGAAATGAAGGCCCTGCCGGGTTTTACTAATCTGCCTTAGCCAGATAGCCTGACCAGGTCAATGCTCACCTTCATTCCTGCATTACAGCCGCAGGTGAGTTTGTGACTGCAATGCACTCCAATGGATTTAATAGGTCTCTGTACACATTCTGGGGATATATAACGTCCCTTGTATACGATCCCGATCACTGCCTCACAAAGGATAGGGGAAAATATATGTATGTGGGTTAAGAACTGGCTCAGTGATAGGAAACAAAGGGTGATTATTAATGGAACACACTGGGTCACAGTTAACAGTGGGGTACCACAGGGGTCTGTATTGGGCCCCCTTCTTTTTAACATATTTATCAATGACCTTGTAGGGGGCATACAGAGTAGTATTTCAATATATGCAGATGACACTAAACTCTGCAGCGTAATCAATACAGAGGAGGACAATTTTATATTACAGGAGGATCTATGTAAACTAGAAGCTTGGGCTGATAAATGGCAAATGAGCTTTAATGGGAATAAATGTAAGGTAATGCACTTGGGCAGAGGAAATAAAATGTATAATTATATGCTTAATTGTAAAACACTGGGCAAAACTGTAACTGAAAAAGACCTGGGTGTATTGGTGGACGACAAGCTCACGTTTAGTGGCCAGTGTCAGGCAGCTGCTGCAAAGGCAAATAAAATAATGGGATGCTTTAAAAGAGGCTTAGATGCTCATAAGGAGAACATAATTTTACCTCTATACAAGTCATTAGTGCGACCACACTTAGAATATTGTGTACAGTTCTGGTCTCCGGTGTATAAGAAATACATAGCTGAACTAGAGCGGGTGCAGAGAAGAGCGACCAAGGTTATTAGAGGACTGGGGGGTCTGCAATACCAAGACAGGTTATTACACTTGGGGTTATTTACTTTGGAAAAACGAAGGCTTAGGGGTGATATTATTACTATGTACAAGTATATGAGGGGACAGTACAAAGACCTTTCTACTGATCTTTTTACTCTGAGGGCAGAGACGGGGACAAGGGGGCATCTTCTACGTCTGGAGGAAAGAAGGTTTAATCATAATCACAGACGCGGATTCTTTACTGTAAGAGCAGTGAGACTATGGAACTCTCTGCCGCATGATGTTGTAATGAGTGATTCACTACTAAAATTTAAGAAGGGCCTGGATGCCTTTCTTGAAAGGTATAATATTACAGGTTATAAATACTAGATTCCTTGATAGGACGTTGATCCAGGGAACTAGTCTGATTACGGTATGGAGTCAGGAAGGAATTTTTTTCCCCAATGTGGAGCTTAGTGTTGCCACATGTTTTTTTTTGCCTTCCTCTGGATCAACATGTTAGGCTATGGGTTGAACTAGATGGATTTAGTCTTCCTTCAATCTTAAAAACTATGTTACAATGTTACTATGTTAAGTTACATTGAAACCTGCAGGATCATGGCCAAAGTGCTGAAGAGTTTGAGAATGGTGTGAGAATTAGCGCTGCATTTCATTCACTAACTTTGGCCACGTCAAGGCTTGCTGACAGTTTGTCATCTACTACACTGACTCTTCCTCTTTTGGTTCGTTTTGCTGATGGCAGTACCTCTGATGTTTCTTATGTTTCATCGTCTTTCGTATCTTTATCTACTTAATCAGATTATGACTGCAACACCACCTTTTCCTCTCTAGCTTTCCTTTCTTCTTTCTTGTCTCTCTTTCTCGATCCTTTTTTTGTAATTTGCCTCTCTTTATTCAAAATTTCTTTGTTTTTTCTCAAACTCTTTGTCAACACGTCCCATTTTTCCATGGCGCCCAGTTTATCTCTGAGCTAGCAAAAACTCCTTGTCTTCTGGTATTTTTGTCATATCCATAGCCCTAGCATGCGTTATATCAAGCAAGTTCTCTAAACTTGAGTTCCATTCTCCCTCCTTCTTCTTCACACTATCAGAACGTTTCGTTTTGTTTTCTTTGTTTTTCTTCAACTTGTAATATTCTTTGAAGAGATCTTCCACTGTTTCAACTATATGTTTTTTTCAGTCTTCTGGAGAAGTCTGCCTTTGCCCAGACATCCAGAACATCATTAGCTGTTAAACGATCTGCATCACAAACTACCTGTTTAGTCATTTTCTTGTAGTAGTACTACAGTGACATAACCTTTCTCTCGGATGGCAGTTTAGTTGAAGATAAACTACTATCAGACATTTGTCCAATAAGCCACAAATCTGTTTTGCTTCTGGTTGTTGGCTTTGACATACCGTAGTGCTAGCTTCTATGCTTGATCTTTTATTTTTGTAACCCCTGTAAAGGGAGTATGGTGTACAGGAACTGATGCAAACAGAAACAGACAGTGCTTCTCCGTAAGAGACATTAATCCATGGTAAATTGGGGGAGAATTAGCAGCATCAGAGGACATGACCGTATACGGCCAACCCGGGTTCCACCGTTCATATGCCTCCACCCCCATCTTACCACACTTACACACTTTAACAAATAAAAACACTACACCTGTAATTTTCTTTGGATAAATTTGGCCACAGCGGCCATTTTATTAACAAACAACATTAACATATTTACATTATTATGAAATAAATAAGAAGGGAGGGTTCTTGGAGTTAAAAATTGATCTGGCAAAACTAAACCGAAGTCGAACCACCGTGTTACCCTCAGCCGTCCATCACCAGCTCGAGGGCACCAAAAGCTCCCAGGGTAAAACCCCGTCCAGAGCCCCAAAAACCAGATGCCAGATCACCCCGCTTAATCAAACCACTGCCTGTAAAATTCAAATAATTTTCCACTGACACTTCTGTGCCAACTCCAAGAACCCCACCCCCCGCCACAAACGAACAGCCCTGACCACCTCAGGCTTGTGAGCGCCCCAACACCGCCATGGCCCTCTCAATCCCCTCCTGTATAGCCAATGTCCACAAATCAATTCCAACATCGTTCAGATGTACGCCATCCTTTGCCCAAAATTCTCCAACCCCTGCCTCAAGATCAAGATGCCGAACACTTACTCCCCCGTTTCTACCGACAAACGCTGCTATGGCTCTATTTAACTTAACTCGTGCCCTGTTAATGCCCTTCACTGATCTAGCCTCCCTCCATTTTTTTCTCGGTACAATGTCAGACCAAACCGTTAACACCCCCGGAAAAGATGTCCACAACCTTAAAAAATCAATCCGAATATCCCTCATCAACTCCCTAACCGTCCGAGACCCCAAATCATTCCCCCCCAAATGCACTACTAAAATATCCGGCGCCCGGTCCAAACGAGCCGCCCTGTAGAATTCAGGCAGCACCCTTCTCCATACCATCCCTCGAAAACCCAGCCACCGAACCACCGCTTGCTCTCTGCTAAAACCCAATTGCCTACTGTTTGGCCTCACGTCCGCCCGCAGCGCCCCCCAATGAACGAAAGAGTGTCCGAGAATCCAGACTAATAATGGGACGCCACCTGCAAAAAGACAACCAAAGAATTGCATTCACTTCTGACCAGATAAAACATAAGCCTACACACCTAATGCCGTAAATAGGACAGATAACGATCTGAACTCTACCTCCCGATGCGCTTTATCACCTCCTTGCTTAAACCCAAACCATCCGCTTCTGACGCCGCACTGATTCTGAAAGAATGCGACCCGTAAACCTCAGGGCTAAGGCCCAATTCTATGATCCCTTTCTTAAACACTGCAATAAATTGAAAACGAGACAAAAACTCACCATTTTTATGACACAATAATGGGCCCTTACGTCCCGACCAGACTTGCCAATAAGCCATTAAACATCTCCTAGGACACATAAACGATCCATCAACTTCACCCAATACCACTCGCTTGCCTCTGCCCAATTGATCCGTCTTCCCCCTCCTGATCCAGAATTCAATGCACCTGTCCTGAACGCTCACGTCCTTGGCAAACAAACCCCCAGCCTTATTCCTACTTGGTGCCACTGTAGCACCCTGAGGATTCGGCTGCTACAGGGGTATTGCACCTCAACCCAGAGGTGTGATATTCCACTCCCGGGTAAGGATGGAGTGTGGAACTGAGCTCAGATAGACTGCATGCACTACATACATCCCATTCCAGAGGAGCAGGCCGACGGTACTCCCACTTAGAAATGTGCAGGTACAACCGAGCCTGTTCCTGGCTGGAGTGGGAGGGGGGTGGTACATCCCATGTAGTGTAGGGGCAGATAGGGGGAGCAGTCTGGGTAGTGATAGGAGCTCATTGGGTGCTGGTCACCTGAGCTCACACATAGAGGGATATATAAGGAGGGCACCAACTAGAATCAGGGTCAGACGCAGAGAGTCAGTCAGACGCAGAGAGTCAGTCAGCTGCAGAGGACAAGTCTGATGCAGAGAGCAGGAAACAGCAGCCCTGGAGAGAGAGAGAGTGGAGCAGAGAAAGACCCAGAGGGGGAAGACTGAAAGGACCCAAGAACCCAAATTAGAGCACCGGGTGAGGAGTCAGCATCAGGGTACCGGAACCCAAGCTGGTGGGGGCAAAAACAATCCCCAGCCAGAGACCGGAGACCGTGGGCAGTGTCTGTCACGGTCACCCACCACATTCACCCCGAAGGCACACCACATGCAGGGTCAGGGAACCCAGGGCCAAGGGTGTCCCAAAAGAAGGCCCGAGGGAGCTGGACCTAGGTGAATCCCTGGTGGGGACGGCTGAAGAAAGGACAGAGGGAGAGCTCAGGGCCACGCTCCGGACTTGTTTGGGGGTTGGCTGGATCCAGGACCTGGTGGACGCAGCACGGCTCGGGTGGTCACTAGCAGCTGGAGTGACCGAAACATCAGCAGTAAGTAAACTCCCTTAACTGCACAACCCGAGTCTGTCTTCATTGCCGGCTGCACCGCACCACCACAACCCCCATCCTCTGCGCCTGTCCCCTCTGAGGCTATACCCCTCCCGTTGGGGGTTATCCCACCAAGCTGCGCATCCACCATCAGCCTCAGCGGACCCTGCTGCAGCGGCGGCCACAGTGACCGCATCACAACGGGTGGCGTAGTCGACACAAAAGAACTTTAGTAACATCTGTAAAGCTGCCACATAACACTGAGCTTGACGCCCTGGGCACGGGGCCGGGTCACAGCCGCTCGGAGACTACAACCCCCCATCTGATCCGGTGCCGGGTATTCCCCTCAAAAAGGAATATGTCCCAGGGGGCGCGTCACCACCAACTCACCTAATCTTAGTACGCCGAAAAACGCCCATGAAAAAGCCAACCTAAACAGTGTGGCTTCAAAAACCGAACAACAGATCTTATCCAACGCAAAACCCAACTGCTCTAAAATACTAAAAGTCACCGGTCTTCGTTTATCTAACACTTTACTTCCCCTCCTAAAGCCCTTAATTGCTTGCTTCACTAAAAACGATTTTGTAACATATATATATTTTTTTCAATTCTTTATTTTAAATTTAGAATCAAAGAAGAAATACTATGTAACTCAGCGACACATATTGGTTCCACTAGCAGAGAAAACATAATCACTGAGTCACACAGTTATGATACAGTAAATACAGAATTTAACAAATTTCTCTTAACAAACAGAGAGATAATGCAAAACGAAACAAGTGAAAACATTCCCAATTACAGGAGAGTATCAGTAATGTATTAGCGTATTCTTGAAATTAAACCATTTCTTGAGGTGTACCGATTTTGAGTATACATAAGAGAGATCCGAAATACCCGCCCCCCACCAAGCTAGCACTCTATAGGGTAGTGTGCCCCCGGGTCACCTTACAAGATTTGGCAATATATATGAGAAGTTAGTATTGCCACCCACAACACCCAGTGGTGGTTGGCCACTCAGTCGACCACCGTGGCGTCCCCCACACACCCAGGGACCAGGAGACGATGTCACCCCATATATTGTGTCCACGGGGCCCAGATCTTCCTAAACTTGTTATGGGTCAGAGAGTCCCAACTCGTCAGTTCTTCTAACCTGAATAGATCTCTCATTTTACATTTCCATTCTTCTAGCGTCGGTGGGGTTTGCTGTTTCCACTTAAGGGCTATCAGATGTTTTGCCGCCCCTAGCATCAGTGGGGCCAATTCATGCTTTTTTGGGTGAAAGTTATCTGTGGGGAGGGATAAGAGCACCTCCGCAGCCGTCAGATCTGTCTCAAATAGTTTGAGAGATCGCATAACCCCCATAACCCCAGACCAAAATTGTCGGGGGGCCGGGCAATACCAGAAGATATGGGACAAAGTGCCTCGCGCTCCCTCACACCTCCAGCATTGAGGGGAGTTAATTAGCCCCAAATGGTGAAGTTTATCTGGTGTGTAGTACCATCGCGAGAGCAATTTGTACGCCAATTCCTGTGATACCACACATCGTGAAAAACAATGTGAATTGAGGCATATCTTTTGTTTATCCTGTGGAGAGAGATGGATATTCAGTTCAGTCTCCCAGGAGTGTAAAAATAACGGTAAGGCATTGTCTGCCATATTTGTGAGATTAGAGTAAAGTTTAGATACAATTTTCGGGACAGGATGATTAACTTTTGTTAGAATCTCTAGCCATTTGGTGCGGGTTTGAGGTAGTTTTGAGGTCAAATTCATATAATGGGCAACATGTAGATGTTGTAGATGATTGAGGGGGCGTTTCCCAGCCGCCAATGGCCAACCGTTAACACACGGAATTTTCCCTTGTAGCAAATGTGAAATGGGTTTTTGTGGTAGGGAGGACCATAGTCCGTAGGGATCTATAAAGTCAGGCGAGAAGAGGTAGGGGATAAGTCCTATTGGTATTTTATCTATAAAATTACAAGTTGGTGCTCGGATTGGAATCAGTGCACGTCTGGTTTGTTGAGTGGCTAGGAGAATGTCTCCCAATCCCTCTCTTGGAAGGGGGCAGTCTGTCCATAAATATTTCAAAGCATGTTTTCCCAGGAGTTGCATTTCAACGTGCGAGTCATGATCCTTCTCCGCCCATCTTATTAATTTTAGCCAATTTGCCAGAAGGATAGCTTGGTGATAGAAGGTTAGGTTAGGTAGACCCGCTCTTCCCCCGCATTTTAAGCGCATCAGAAGTTTTAAAGGTAGTCTGGCTTTTTTGTATTTCCAAACAAATTTGGCTATTAAGTGGTTGAGAGAGCGTATGAAGGAAACGGGGAGTTGGATTGGGATCATGCTCATCACATAGAAAATTTTGGGGAAAACATAGGACTTAAACACATTTACCCTGCCGAGCCAGGACAGGAGAGGGGTATCATAGGAGCGCAGGAGAGTTTCAGTTTGACTTACCAGTGGGGAGAAGTTGTGTTGGAAAAGCGTACTAGGGTCGTCCGTTATATATATATCCCCAGGTATTTAAGTTTGTGTTGTTGCCATTTAAAGGGGGCAAGGCTCTTTAGAATTTGTACGTCCTCTCTAGGCACCGATATATTCAAGGCCTCCGATTTGTCCAGATTAATCTTGAAATTGGAAAGTTCTCCAAATAAGGAGAAGAGTTCCAAAATCTTTGGGACTGCCATTTTGGGATTGGATAAGAGAAGCAAGAGATCATCCGCAAAGGCAGCCGCTCTCAACTCCAAATGATTAATCCTCAACCCCTCAATCTCAGGCTGTTGCCTGATTGCTTGGATAAATGATTCCATCACTAGGACGAATAAAGAAGGGGAGAGAGGGCAACCCTGCCTTGTGCCATTAGTGATATTAAAGGGTGCTGACAGAGTCCCATTCACCCTAACCCGGGCCGTAGGAAAGGTATACAGTGACATGATTGCGTCTATGAAAGGAGGGGGGAAGGCGAACCTATGTAGAACACACGCCATATAGTGCCAACTGATGCGATCGAATGCCTTTTCAGCATCCGTGGAAAGTAATATAAGCGGCTGACGATTGTGCCTAGCATAAGAAATCACCTGTAAAACTTTAGTAGTATTATCCCTTCCCTCTCTTCCACGAACGAAACCAGCCTGATCAAGATGAACTAGGTCGGCCAACACTAGATGTATTCTATTAGCTAAAATTTTAGCCCAGAGTTTGAGGTCCTCATTCAGCAGGGAGATAGGGCGGTAATTGCTGCACAAGGTGCAATCTCTCCCCTCCTTAGGAAGCACAGCAATATGTGCCTCTAGAGCCTGTGGTGGGGGTAGCGAACCCGAGAGGAAAAGGTTAAATAATTCAACCAGATGAGGAACGAAAACCTCCGCAAACGTCTTGTAATAAATGATGGGGAAGCCGTCCGGACCCGGGGTCTTTCCACCAGGAATAGAGGCAAGTGCCTCCTTTACCTCTCGAGAGGAAATTGGGGCAAGTAAAACAGAATGTCCTGAAGCGGAGATCTCAGGAAGCGCAAGAGTAGATAGAAAGTCATGTATGCGATGGAGTGCTGTAGGAGGGTCGGACATGGAATCATGGGGATTTAGATTGTATAGGGAGTGATAATATGTGCAGAAGGCCTCTGCTATCCCTTCTGACTCCGAGACTACCTCTCCCCCCTCCATTCGAATCAGCCTAATGAAGCATTTGTCCCTCTGTGCCTTTAACATTCTAGAAGTAAGTTTGCTACCTCTGTTGCCGTGTACATATATTTTTTGCTTGCAGCGTGCATACATTTTGGCTGAACGTACGTTAAGTAAGTCCTTTAGTTTTTCTCTCAGATCCCTCAACTCTATTCGGATGCTGTCCGTTTTCTTTTGTTTGTGTAAACGTTCCATGACATTGATTTGATGCAAAAGAGAGAAAATTTCTTTATCTCTTTTCTTTTTTATGTGTGACCCCAGGGAAATCAGTTCCCCCCTTAGGACGGCTTTATGGGCTTCCCATATCATGGGGGTAAGTTTCCCGTCTACCTTATTCTCCCCAAAAAACCTTTGCAATGAAATGGTGATCTGGGAAACGTTGTCGGCGTTACCTAAGAGTGTTTCGTTTAAACGCCATGAGGGAGGGAGCCGTGATAGTGAGTCTATTTTAACCGACAGGAAGATCGGGGCATGATCCGATAATGTTATGGATCTGATCGAAGTAGAAGTGATCAGTTTAATGGCCGAAGATTGGACTAATAAATAATCGATTCTGTGGTACGTGTCATGAGGGGAAGAATAAAACGTGTAATCCTTTTCATTGGGGTGGGCCAATCTCCAGGGATCTATTAAGTGAATGGTTTGTAGTTTATTGATCAGTTTTCTCCGGTCTTTATAAGAGATTGCAGACTTCCCTGGGGAAGAATCCAGGTCCGGTTGTAACATCAAATTAAGGTCACCCCCCAAAATTAATAGTCCTTCCATGAACAGTGAGAGTGCATCCAAAGTGTCCGATAGCCACTCAACCTGTCCCTGGTTTGGAGCATAGACGTTTGCAAATGTAATTGGGGTATTGAACAGAAGACCTTTCACAAAAACGTATCTACCCTCTGAGTCCATGATACTATCTTTTAGGGTGAAGGGGAGTCCCCTCTTAAAAGCTATACTGACCCCCTTGGAGGCCGACCCCGGGCAGCTATGAAACCAAATTGGATACCTAGAAAAAAAGATATTGGGGGATCTGCCTCTCTTGAAGTGAGTTTCCTGAAAGAAAATTACCTGGGAGTAAGCCTTATTCAAAAGGGACAAGATCTGGCTACGTTTGACGGGGCTATTCAATCCCTTTGCATTGAGAGACGCCACAGTGAGCGAACCTTCCCCAGCGCCACTAGCCATATTCATATGCGTCATCGGTAACCTCTTCCTGCAAAATAATCCTGTAGTGGGAATTAAACAAATTCAAAACAAAACTATGTATAAAAACAAAGATAATCTCATCTTCCGCAGGGGGGGATTGTATGGACCCAATTGTTGAAGATGAGATTCATAGCAACCAAGTGGTGTTCAAATATAATTCAAGTAGTTATTAACATGTAACAAGAAAGAGACATGTACACATTAAACTGTCAGCTAAAAGCCAGAAAAGAACTGTAAGTGATGAGCGCAGCCCTGCACTTTCATGGTCTGTGTCTATAACTAGAGGGGACCCATGTCCGAAGACTCCCATTCTTTCTGGTAAACGAGGTTAGGGGAGGGGGGGGGGAGAGAAGTGTAAGATCAGCTAAATGAGGGAAGGTGGGGAAATGGGATAGGTAGGAAGAGCAGGTTTAAGAAGTAAAAAGGGGGGGGGGAGAGGAAAGTTAGCGTATAGATAAAAGTACAAGGATCCCCACCGTAACCCCAAAGCCCACCAGGGGGAGAAGAACAGCATAGGCGGTCGGTCCCAGTGTCCATAGGACTGACATGTAAACGAGTACTGGATGCAAAATTCCTTGAGATTAACAGTCTCTATCTACATCCATTACATAAACCTGTCTCATCAGACAGAGTCCCCTTGAAAGAAAGGTGATAGTCACATTCATGTGTGTTGTTGCCTATTTGCTTGCTTTTTGGCCTTTGGTGATGTCGACTTCTTTTTAATCGACCAATCTTCGGCCTTATCAAGCCGTGGGATGGGCAAACCGATGTCGAGTGGCATCAATGAAGGAATGGATATGGGATCCATTTGTAAGGGTTCCCAGGCAGCCTCCAGGTCTTCCGGGGTGCGGATGGTGATCTGACGATCCTCCTTAGTAATACCCACCCCAAAAGGGAATAACCACCTGAATCGCAAGCCTTGGCCTAGTACAGCATCTGTCAATGGTTTCAGAATTTTTCTCTTGGCCAATGTAGTTGGGGAGATAACCTGGAAGATTTGGAAATTGAAGTCTCCATACGTCAGTGGAGATTTTTCCCTTGCTCCAGACAAAATGGATGCCGTATCGACATAGCTGAGGAGACCACAAATTATATCCCTTGGGCGCTCATTAAGTTTGGGCTTTGGTCTAAGAGCTCTATGAACTCTCTCGATGATAACAGCGTCCGCCCTTTCAGTGCCTAGTATAGCTGCGAATATTTCTTTGGACACCTTTCTAAGTGATTCTGGTGCGAACGACTCGGGAATGCCGCGAAGACGCACGTTTTTTCTCCGGCTCCTGTTCTCCTGGTCCTCCAGCGCCAGATAGACGGAATTGATATGTTGTTGATGGACAAGAATATGATCGCCAAGGGTGTTAGAGGCCTCTATCAAGTCCGTCTGTGTGTTCTCCAGTGTTTCAACCCTATGCCCTATATGTCTTACATCTGCTCTGAGATCAGACAGCTCCTTGATCAAGGGTTGTGCCGTAGATTCCAGCAAAGATTTCATATAGGACCTGGAGAGAGGAGCCGAGTCTTCTGAAGTAGATCCGCAGTCTGAGTCACCCGGGCCTTCGTCAGAGTGATCATTAACCACAGAAGTCGCCCCACTACGGACCTTTTGTTTATCTGGTGACTGCGACATTCCCAATTTTTTATTTAGGAATTTTTCCATATCTCCCTTAGGTGTGGTAGACTGAGTAATAGAAGTTTGCCGTTGGAGGCTTTTTGCCCGAATTTTATGATCTGTGCGAACCATCATGAGGCGGCTGATTACGGGCGATTATAAACACCACTTGGTTACATCAGAAAAGTCATTGTATCTGCATATTTATCCGACTTTGGGCATAGTTGTTGAGATTATAATCCCAAAAAAGTGTAGAGATGTAGTAACCCAATTCTTCCAGCAGGTGGAGCTCTCACTCCACAAATTGATGAATACCAGCACTCAAGCAGAGGAAGCCGTGCATAAGAGAAATTGAAATAGTGTCGGTGCCTGTACATGAACGGGCCACAGTAGTAAGGTCACAGCTCCTTCCCTCCAGCAGTTTATCACTACCCCAGGGATATATTTGTGTCCTATAGATGTTGCAGACACTGGGGACTGCTTCCCCACCAGGCAGTAAGGGGTTAATGAGTGCACAGTTCAGATACCAGCAACTTCTCTCCAGGCGCTTGGGGGTTAACCGAGCTTGTTAGCTGAGGAGAGCAGCAACAGGAGCAGTGGCAACAGTGCAATGGCGCCTTTCCCGCTCCTAAGGCTTTGTGGGCGGAGCTATGCAGGGAAAGATGGCGCCGGCTTATTGTTTCCCACGAGAGGCAGAGGTACCCACCACCGGATCCTACCAGGTGCTCTCCACCTGACTGATGTGGGCACAGAGTCTCCGACACCCGCTGATGACCCCCGCTCCGTCCCTGAGAGGTAAGCGTCACCGCCCCCTTGTCCCTCGCTCACCCGACAGCTCGGGCCCCGCAGCCGTCCTCCGTGCTAGCTTTCTTCAACTGCCGGTGGGTCCGAGGCAGTCACCCAGGGTCTCCTGAGGCCGCGCAGCTCACCGCCGTGTCAGCAAACTATCCGGAGAGGCGCAGGCGATGCAGACCGGGCAGGAAGCTCTACCACAGCTCCAGTCACGCCGCTCCAGAGTCTCCGTGGCGTTTTCCTCGGTCCTCCTGGCCGTCACCGGGGTAAGTGTGACCTGGTGTCTCCACAAGGTGATAGAGAGGGGACACTGGAGGTTACAGGTGCTGGAGTGGAAGAAAAGCTGTTTTTTTTTGTATACTTTTCGTGGCCTGGGAGCAGGAGCAAAGATCATGTACGAACAGCCATGCCAGAGCCCAGGCCACGCCCCCGATTTTGTAACATATTTTAACCCCTGTAATCTAAAACCGAATGCCAATCCTGCAACAAATTTACTAACCTTTGAAACAGACCATCCGCTCTCCGCTGCCTTTCCCACAAGAAACAACACCGCCATCTCTCTATCTCCATCACTTTCCACCCTACCCCACTGCAGAATCCAGCTTTGCCATACTCGCCACGATGCCTCGTATGATGCCCAGGTCTGCCTTGTAATGGACTCCTGTATTAAACGTCCTGCTCTTCCATAATCAGCTGCCACAAATGCGAAGGGCATTCCTGTCCCACGTCCTCTGCCTCTGGTGCTAGCTGAAAAACCCACTGAAAACGAGACAAGGCATCTGCTATGGAATTTTGCACACCTGGAACATGTACCGCTGTAATCCAAGCGTTCAAGTTAAGGCAACAAAGAACTAGTTCCCTCAGCAGCCTAATCACAGGCGGAGACGAAGCAGACAAGCTGTTAATGACAGACACCACTCCCATGTTGTCGCAATGAAACCGAATTCTCCTGTTGGCAAAACACTCACCCCAAATAGTAACTGCAACAACGAACAATTCCAAAAAAGCCAAATTCTTCGTAAGACCCTTCTCCGTCCACTCGCCCTGCCATACTCCAACACTCCACCTCCCTTTCCAATAGGCCCCATAACCAGCACCTCCCGCCGCATCCGTCAATATCTCACAATCAAAGCTGCTTAAGAACTCCTGCTGGATTAATGACCTGCCGTTATAACTTTCCAAAAACAGCCTCCAAACCTTTAGATCCTCCTTGTGTTCCCTATTTAGCCGAATAAAATGATGGGGGGCCCGCACTCCTGCTGTCGCGCCTGACAACCTGCAACAAAATATTCTGCCCATTGGCATAATCCTGCATGCAAAATTCAGTCGCCCTAACAGCGATTGCAACTCCCTCAGGGTCACCTTGCGCAGCCTCCCGACTCTATCAACCTCCTGCTTGAGCAAAATCAATTTGTCCTCCGGTAACCGACACTCCATCCTCTCTGAATCAATTACAATGCCCAAAAAACTTATGGTTGTGCAAGGGCCTTCTGTCTTTTCTTCAGCCAATGGTACGCCAAAATGCTCTGCCACCCACACCATAGTACCTAATAAATTCCTACACAACAACGATTGCGGAGGGCCTATAAACAAGAAATCATCCAAATAATGAATGACTGACTTAACTGATGCGAGGTCCTTCACAACCCATTCCAAAAATGTACTAAACGTTTCAAACAAAGAACACGAAATTGCACAACCCATTGGCAAACACCTATCCACATAATATGCCCCATTCCAAAAACAACCTAACAACGGGATACTATCCGGGTGAACTGGCAGCAACCGAAAAGCCGACTCGATATCCGTTTTTGCTAGTGACTCGCCCCCTGGGCCGTGGGGCACGCGGAACCGGGCAGTAGGGAGACGCTGGGAGTAGTAGTGGCGGCCCGGTCCCGCGGCTCAGGGTGGTCAGACCAATGGTAGTCTGCTACGTGCTTCAGATAATGTCCGACTACGCCACCCGTGGATTGCAGTTATTAGGAACCGCCGCTGCAAGGCAGTCCGCTGGGGCTGATGATGAATGCAGCTGGGATGGTGTGACTCCCCACGGGAAGAGTGCAGCCCCAGGGCAGTGTAGTGGATGGTGGGAGTGATGGTGGTGAGAGTCCCAGTACCGGTAGTGCTGGAGGAGCGAAAGAGCACACAGACAACGTACTGCAGTCCAATGTCGTTTACTCACAGTTCAGGTACTCCAGGTCACTTCTGTACAGGTAGTGACCGCCCGAGCCGTGCTGCGTCCACCAGGTGCGGGGCTCGGTCAACTCCCAGGCAGTTCAGAAGTATGGCTCAGGACCCCCTTTTGTCCTTTCTCTGGCCTGCCTCACCAGTGACCCACTTTTGTCCAGCTGCCGCGGACTTGTGCGGTTAAACGTGGGCCCCGTCCTCCACTGTCCTATATGGTGCCTTCCTAGCAGGTTTGATGAGGTGTCGCACCAATTAATGATCACGACGACCGGTCTTTTGCTGAGGGTAGTTTCTCCTCCACCAACTTGGGATCCGGTACCCTTAATCTGCCTGACCCTTCACCCTGGATTCTCGTGGGTTCTTAGGGTCCCTTCCACCTTCTTGTTCCTGAGCCCTGTTTCTCTGTCTCTCCTTCTCTTTCTTTGCTCCTTTCTGCTCCTTTCTGTTCCGTTCTCTTGGAGCTGAGATGAGCCAAAATCCCAGCTCCCCTTCACCTCCTCCTCGGCCTCTCACTAGGCCCTCCTGGAGTAGAGCTCCTACAGAGCCTCTACTCCCTGTGTTCTCCTCTGGATGAACTGACCCAGAACTAAGATGGTGCCCACCTTTTATACCTCCCTCTGACCATGAGCCCAGGTGACCAGCAACCAATGGGCTCCTACCTACACTCAGGAACCAACCCCTATCTGCCCCTACAGCACTGGGTGTTCCACCCCCCTCCCCACTCCAGGCAGGGACATAGTCGGTCGTGCCTGCACTTCTGTCTAGTGGGAGCACCGTTGAGCTGTCCCTCGGAAATGGGGTGTGTGGGCTGTATGCAGCTAACTGAGCCCTGGTCCATACTCCATCCTTACCTGGGAGTGGAATATCACACCTCTGGCAGAGGTGCAATACCCCTGTAGCGGCCGAACCCTCGGGGCGCTACATTAGCAACGATCCCGACCCATATCGCCGTACCCATTGCACCGCAGCATCAAATGAAGTATATTCAACTGAACACAATTCTTGTGCAATGCCATCGTTTACCGAGAGCCCCTTTGGGTACGAGAAATGCTGAATTAAACAAAACTTATTCCGCTCTTTTTTGGGCACAACCCCCAGTGGCGAGATAATCACTTTGTTACTAGGTAAGTCCTGAAACGGTCCCGCCATCCTGCCCAACTCCACTTCCTTAGCCAATTTCACACTGACCACATCAGGATGAAGGGAGGCCGACATCAAATTTTTTACTGAAACGGGGACCTCGTGCTCAGGAGGAGGTATTCTAAAACCTTCCAAAAAAACGTCCGAAATAACCTTAGCCTTCAACTGATCCGGATACCTACTTAGAAAGGGGGCCATCGCGTGCACCCTCACTGGAGTCACCCCCTTGACCGGTACCCACTGTCGGCTTTCCCTTACCCTTTTTAAAACATTTTGATGCTCCGTGTGAGCCTCCACTACAATGAGAGCACACATGTTTAAATTTACAGGAGCTCGCATATTTGCATTGGCCATCGTTGAATTGCCAGCAAGTTCCCGCTTCTTTCTTAGTGCTTTGTGCCCCCTGACTGTTTCCCCCATGTCCTGCTGATTGGTTCCCGCTACTGTTGCTCCCTTGAAAGGACTGCCCATACCTCACTGGGGCCATAACCTTCAGCCACAATCCAATGTCCTTTTGATCCCATCTAATCTCCGGGCGAACTGCCTTCCTCTGACGAAATTGCTCGTCATTCCGTAACCATGCCTGACCCCCATAAGTCCTATGAGCCTCCCCAATGGCGTCCAAGTAGCAAAACAGCCCTGAGCAATTATCAGGAGCCTTTTCCCCAATAACGCTAGCCATTATTGCAAAAGCTTGTAACCAGTTAACAAACGTCTGTGGAATCAACCTCCACCTGCGCTTTTCTTCCTCCTCTTTCTTGCTGTCGTCCTTTTTTCCCTTATCCAGGTTAAACTTTTCCAACGGAAGAAGGGAAAAAATTTCCACATACTCATCCCGCCAAATTTTTTACTTAACCTCTTTTTTTAAATGCGCCCCCAACGGCCCCTCAAAACACACATATACCTCTCCTTTCGCCCTATCATCCAGTTTTACAGTATCCCCTTTCTCCTTTTCCGTCTGCACACACACCGACACCCCAGAGGGTGTCCCGGCTGCCAACCCCGCTGACCTGGACGATTCGCTCCCCTCCTGTGACAACACCGCTTGACTATGTACCCAAGCCCCCGCTGGTGACAACCCCACTTGATTAGCTCCACCGCCTTCTAATCTGGCCAGAATGCGCGACATGTTAACTAACATATCCCTAATCCCGCATCCATCCGACCCACTACCTCCTCTAACATTTCCCCCGCTGGGGCCCGCCAACTGCCTATCCCCCACACCGTCTGCTAATGACCCCGCGGGCGACAAACCATACATAGATGCATACTCACCGAGCTGCACGGGTGCTGTGTCCCCACCAGCCGAACGCCCCGAGTCCTGACGATTCCTTGCTTCGCCTTGATCTCCACCGAAGTCCAATCCGCCCACCTCCATGCGCTCAAGGCAAGCGCCCCTGGCCTCCACGTCACCAGGGGGGACCTGAGCCCGTGTTGGTGTCCCAGCCGCTCGTCCTCCGCTCATCTCTGCTCCGGTCCTCACCGCCGTCCATGTACAGCCTTGATTATCAGATCCGGACTCCCTGGCCCGATCCGTGTCAGTCTGAGAAAAACTGCCAGGCAACCCTATGCTGCTGCCTGCCGCCTCATCCCTCTGCCTGGTGTGACTTGGACCAGGCAGGAGGTCCTGGAATTGCTGCCTGCCCGTGTGCCTCTGCTGCATCCTTCCCCTGCTGGTCTGTCTGGCAGGCACCCCGACAGGTACCTCGCCAGGTGTGCCTGCCGCGCGAGTGTTCCCCCCCGTTAGCCGCCTCTGCAGTAGTGTTGGTGCTCCGTCTTTTGAATTTCCCGCTCCGTACATTGCCGCGGGATCTGGGAGCTGGGGGCGTGTCCGCACGCCCACCGCTGATAGGCCGATCGTCACTGCCGTCTGTTTCCGGGGGCGAAAGTGACGTGGGCCGCCCGTCCGGTGAGGCCTCGCCCCCTGGATGACGCGTCGGCAGCATGGGCCTTGCTTCCGGCGCGGCCTGCGCTCTGGTACTGCGGCGCGCCGCCGGAGTAGGCCGCACCACAACGGAGCGGGGCACCTCATTCCAGGACCGCAACCTGACACTTGGAGAGCCAGCAGGCCGGCTGGGCGGATTCCTGCCGCGCGTGGTCACCGGACGCAGGGTCCCCTGAGGGGCTCCGCAGCCTGCGCCTGCTGCCCGTACCCATCATCTCCGGGGAGAGCCTCTCGGGTGGCTGCGTCCTCCTGGCGGTTCTTCCTGATCCAGACGTGCATTCCCCAGCAGACCGGACAGCTGGGCCTCGAGCCATCCTCCTCGTCTGGATCTTGCTGCCTCCCTCAACCTAGCGACAAGGGACTCCACAGACTCCATGACAGTCAGAGAAACGATTTGGAATTAAGGTAAGATTTTTTATTTTTTTTTTAAATGTGTTCCTCTATTACTTTTTCCTATGCTCTTCTCCTCTGGACTACCCGTTTCCCGCACTTTTCCTTCTTATACCTCTCTTCCCCCATCTCCACCCCCGTCCCAATGCCCGCCCTTCCTGACTTCTACCCAATCCCGATCATTGGGATTCAAATTACACCCTGCTGGCCCATCCCGGTCACGTGGGGCTTCCTTCTAGGTTGCCCTGCCTCCAGCACCTTTCTGGACTGAGAAAGCTGGAGAAGGAGTTTGTTATTAATGTCAGTCTATATTCAGCAAAATTTGCGACGTCCTGCCACAGCCAGATATTTTATCAATGAATGAATGGAAAGAGCGCCATTTGACTTTTTGAATGTAAAATTTGTTGGAATAATTAGTGGACGCCATGTCGCGTTTGAAGAGCTCCTGATGTGCCTAAACAGTGGAAAGCCCCCACAAGTGACTCCATTTTGGATATTAGATTACTCCGGGAACTTATCTAAATTTGTGGTAAGTACCTTGAACCCCCAGGTGCTTTACAGAAGTTTATAAGGTTGAGCCGTGAAAATAAAAAAATCAAATTTTTCCCAAAAAATGTTTTTTTAGACCCAATTTTGAAATTTCACAAGGGTAACTGGAGAAATTGCACCATACAATTTGTTGTTCAATACCCCATATGTGAGGGAAAACTACTATTTGGGCACACGGCAGGGCTCAGAAGGGAAGGAGCCCCATTTGACTTATTGAATGTAAACTTTGATGGAATAATAAGTGGACGCCATGTCGCCCCTGATGTGCCTAAACAGTGAAAAAAAAACACAAGTGACACCATTCTGGAAATTATAGCCCTAAGGGAACTTATCTAGATGTGTGGTTAGCACCTTGAACCCCCATGTACTTCACAGAAGTTTATAATGTTGAGCCGTGAAAATAAAAAAATCAAATTTTCCCACAAAAATGTTTCTAACCCCATTTTTTTTTATTTTCACAAGGGTAACAGGAGAAAATAGAACCCACATGTGCAATTTCTCCTGAGTATGTAGATACCCCATATGTAGAGGAAAACTACTGTTTGTGGGTACGGCAGGAGTCAGAATGGAAGGAGTGATGTTTTGGAACGCAGACTTTGATGGAATGGTCTGTGGGTGTCATGTCGTGTTTGAAGAGCCTCTGTTATGCCTAAACAATGGAAAACCCCCACAAGTGACCCCATTTTGGAAACTAGACCCCCCAAGGAATTTATCTAAATGTGTGGTCAGCACCTTGAACCCCCAGGTGCTTCACAGAATTTTCCAACGTTGATCTGTGAAAATTGTGACCCCATTTTTGAAATTATACCTGCCAGGGAGATATTAAGGAAATATTAACCATTTCTCCCAAGCCCTTCTTACCCCTCCTATCTACCATTTGTCACCAGAGAAGAGCTAAAGAGTGATCTCTCTGCAAATTATCACCCACAGCAGAAGTAGCTTAAACAAATACTGGCACAAGAGAAGTGCTACTACCCAATTAAAATGTGAGGGTCTTTCTTCCTGGCAGAGGTAGGGGATAATTAAGCACAGGCTTGCGATAAATCGACATCTAGCTGAAAAACTTCATTCCCAGGACGTCAAAGGGAATTTAATAGAGATTCCCAGGATGTCTGGCACCGATACGAAATATGGAATAGCTCAAGTTCCATAATTCTGATAATGGGACCCATATTTTTAGTGACAGGGTCAGCTAAGGAACAATATGGACATTTTCTTGTCGCTGTAAGCCCCCCCGGGGGACTGTGGCGCAAAAGTAACAAAATAGCAGATCGCAACTATGCCATGTGTGGTCTCTAAATGAAGGTAAAATCATAATAGAAAATCTTGTACCACTTTTGGGCTTCTGGGGTCAACCAGCGATAAGTTATCCCAAAAAACAGATATCTTAATAAAAATGTGCAGGCTAGATCCCAGCCCACGTGATGTCATCCCAGGGGGTGTGTGGGCAGGTCTCTCCCTTCACCATAAAAGAATCTGCTGAGGTTGGAGTAGTATTCATTGCAGGAGTATATATTTATTATATGCAAGGGATCCCGTTCGCTGAACGGTCAAATCATAGGAGAGCTCCCCTCCAGCTATATTGAGTCATCACTGTGAACAGGATTAAAGAAGAGACTTTAAAGAAGAGTCTCTTCTTTAATCCTGTTTTATTTGTGTAACTGCATATGTATTGTATTGTCCCCTTTTGTAAAATCTTTGTATATTTTTCCCTAAACACTGCATCCCTTTTGGATTAAATATAAAATTTAATAGCTCTCTTTCTTTTGCTCTGTAATCGTTCCCTCCCCCAAAGCCATACGCTACCAGATGTAGGCGTCCGACCCAGCCTGTATTATATTTCAAATTGGGTCGGTGGTGGCAGCGAATAATATTAATAATTGGGCTATCGTGAAGCTAACAGTGACCGTACGGGGTGTATACACATATTCCAAGCATTGGAATCTGGAGGTATGACGCCATGCGTTCACTGGTCGCTTGCCGATACCTGCGTAGTGAGTATTCGGGATCGTGTGCTCGCGAATCCCTGATGAAATCCGGACAGAGTGACGGCAATGGTGAGATATTGCATGATCTCCCCGATGTTGTCTCTGTGAAACCCTGACAGATTGGTGGCAAGCGGTGGGATATTACATTACAAATTATCAGTGGCTGGATTGAACAATCATTCTTGTCACTGAAAACTTGCACGGTTCTTGCAAGAATTCTGTGCAGAGTTTTAAGAAAGCAGACTCAGTGTTTTAATATTTTTATCTGGGACATTACTGTATGTGTAGCAGTTGCATCCCCTCCCTTCTCTTGTTTTTCTGTCCTATCTTTTATTTGGCAATAATGGCTACACGTGGAGAGCCCTCGTATACCCAGCAGTCGAAGGTTGCTCTCACTGCTCTCTGTGAGCTGAGACAGATTGACCTCACGGGCAAAACCAAGGCCCAAATGATTGTGGAACTGTTGCAATGCGCCGCAGAGCCAGTCCGATAGCAGAGCTCTAATGATGGGGCAGCCAGCCAAGGCCCAGATGGCGCTGCTCCAGGGGTCCCACCTGTGATTGCTAGCCAGACCTGCAGCCAGGGTTGTGTGGACCCCCACCTACAGATGGCCTTGGAGCAGCTCGCTGCAGATAATCGAGACGGACGACTGCAGCTGATCCTGAAATTCCAGGAGCGAGCAAAGCTACGGGCCCAAGCCGACTGAGAGACTCTTGAGCAACGGATCTGAGCCGACCGAGAGGCTGCTGTGCAACGGGCCCGAGCCGACCGAGAGGCTGTTGAGCGCCAGGCCCAAGCTGACTGACAGCACAATCTAGAGCTAGCCCGGATTCAGAAGGAGCCATCCTCCACACAGACTCGTGAGTCCAACAGTTCCAACAGTTTTAAACCCCGTCCTGAGCATTTCCCTGTAATGGAAAAGGACAGAGACTTGGACACATTTCTGTAAGGATTTGAAAAAGACTGCAGACAGTATCAGCTGCCTGAAGCCCAGTGGGCCAGGTATTTAACCACAGGGCTCAGAGGAAAAGCTCTGGAGGTGTTTGCTTCTCTCCCTCGAGAACAAGATGGAGACTATGAGGCCGTCAAGCAGGCCCTGATAAAAAAGTACCAGCTGACTTCGGAGGTTTACCGGAAAAAGTTCAGAGTCCTCCAACGTGGACCACATGACAGCTACAGTGATGTGGTGGATGGGCTCAAGACCACCTTTGAGCAGTGGGTCCAAGGACTGTCAATCACCACCTTTGAGGACCTGAAGGATCTGATGGTGAAGGACCAGTTTCTTTGCCTTTGCCCAGTGGAAGTGTGACAGTTTGTGCTTGACTGGGAGCCAAGGGAAGCCGCCAAAGCAGCTCAGATCGCGGATGCCTATGAGGTCAACTGCACACCAGAGGTACGGAAGTCAGCCACCAGCTGGAAAGGGGGTAAGCCTACAACCACCCCCAGTGTTCCGGCCAGTTAGCCCTCAGCAGGTTCTGCCCTATCTTCCAGCACCTGGCCTGCATTTGACTCCCGTGTTATATTTGTGACCAAACGGGTCACGTCAGCCTTGTCTGCCCGGAGAGGCAGAAGATGAACCCCACACCTGAGGCCTCAGGACCTACTGCAGCCATTGTTTTTGTATGTGGGGGTTGGCCGGGCCCAGGACAGCTTACAACCGGTTACTGTGGGCAACACCATTACTGTTGGCCTTAAGGAAACTGGCGCAGAATGTACCCTCATCCGCCCTGAGCTTGTGTTACCAGAGGAACTCATTCCTGGGAAGACCCTGACTGTCACCGGATTTGGGGGTGTTCGCCGTCCCATACCGATGGCCCGAGTTTTTCTGGACTGTGGTGCGGGGAGGGGGTTAAGGGAAGTGGGAGTGTCGGAGAATCTCCCCACTAATATGCTATTGGGGACTGATCTGGGATGGTTGGTTGCATACATTCCTGACAACCCTCCCAGATCTGATACAGTTAGGTCCATATATATTTGGACAGAGACAACATTTTTCTAATTTTGGTTCTAGACATTGCCACAATGAATTTTAAACAAAACATTTCAGATGCAGTTGAAGTTCAGACTTTCAGCTTTCATTTGAGGGTATCCACAGTAAAATTGGATGAAGGGTTTAGGAGTTTCAGCTCCTTAACATGTGCCACCCTGTTTTTAAAGGGACCAAAAGTAATTGGACAGATGAAATAATTGTAAATAAAATGTTCATTTCTAGTACTTGGTTGAAAACCCTTTGTTGGCAATGACTGCCTGAAGTCTTGAACTCATGGACATCACCAGACGCTGTGTTTCCTCCTTTTTGATGCTCTGCCAGGCCTTCACTGCGGTGGTTTTCAGTTGCTGTTTGTTTGTGGTCCTTTCTGTCTGATGTTTAGTCTTTAACAAGTGAAATGCATGCTCAATTGGGTTGAGATCAGGTGACTGACTTGGCCATTCAAGAATATTCCACTTCTTTGCTTTAATAAACTCCTGGGTTGCTTTGGCTTTATGTTTTGGGTCATTGTCCATCTGTAGTATGAAACGACGACCAATCAGTTTGGCTGCATTTGGCTGGATCTGAGCACACAGTATAGCTCTCAATACATCAGAATTCATTCGGCTGCTTCTGTCCTGTGTCACATCATCAATAAACACTAGTGACCCAGTGCCACTGGCAGCCATGCATGCCTAAGCCATCACACTGCCTCCGCCGTGTTTTACAGATGATGTGGTATGCTTTGGATCATGAGCTGTACCACGCCTTCGCCATACTTTTCTCTTTCCATCATTCTGGTAGAGGTTGATCTTAGTTTCATCTGTCCAAAGAATGTTCTTCCAGAACTGTGCTGGCTTTTTTAGATGTTTTTTAGCAAAGTCCAGTCTAGCCTTTTTATTCTTGATGCTTATGAGTGGCTTGCACCGTGCAGTGAACCCTCTGTATTTACTTTCATGCAGTCTTCTCTTTATGGTAGATTTGGATATTGATACCCCTACCTCCTGGCGAGTGTTGTTCACTTGGTTGGCTGTTGTGAAGGGGTTTCTCTTCACCATGGAGATTATTCTGCGATCATCCACCACTGTTGTCTTCCGTGGGCGCCAAGGTCTTTTTGCATTGATGAGTTCACCAGTGCTTTCTTTCTTTCTTAGGATGTACCAAACTGTAGATTTTGCCACTCCTAATATTGTAGAAATTTCTCAGACGGGTTTTTTCTGTTTTTGCAGCTTAAGGATGGCTTGTTTCACCTGCATGGAGAGCTCCTTTGACCGCATGTTTACTTCACAGCAAAACCTTCCAAATGCAAGCACCACACCTCAAATCAACTCCAGGCCTTTTATCTGCTTAATTGAGAATGACATAACGAAGGGATTGCCCACACGTGTCCATGAAATAGCCTTGGAGTCAATTGTCCAATTACTTTTGGTCCCTTTAAAAACAGGGTGGCAAATGTTAAGAAGCTGAAACTCAAAAAACCTTCATCCAATTTTAATGTGAATACCCTCAAATGAAAGCTGAAAGTCTGAACTTCAACTGCATCTGAATTGTTTTGTTTAAAATTCATTGTGGTAATGTCTAGAACCAAAATTAGAAAAATGTTGTCTCTGTCCAAATATATATGGACCTAACTGTATGTCATGTAATGCCACTGTCAATGTCGATGTAATGCATAATGAACATGTGTGTTGTGGTAAAGGGGAACTCAGCCACATCACGCCGCGGGGTAATACTGCTGAGGATCCCCTAAAGCGAGCCAGCATAAATGCTATGGGCAAGGAGAACAGGCACGGACACCAGGAAGAAGGTCGTCCCGTGCAGGTGACCAGTGTCACGCCAGATAGTGACGTGGTCAATGGTAGCTCCCCCCTAGTGAGCACGGCTCCCAAGGTAAAAATGATGGCAGGAAGGGTAGGCCCCCCAACCGGGCAAGGTAAAAGAAAGGTGTGTCCCCCTGTCTGTCAGGAGTATGGGAAGAAGGTACCCATAGCCTGTCAGTGGTGTGGGGAAAATGTATCCCAAACCGGTCATGGTCATCGGAAAGCTGGATCCCCAGTCGGTCAGGGTAGTGGGCAAGTTGGGTCCACGGCTTGTCGGATCAGCAGGAAAGGTGGGCCAGGAGGTGGGCTTAAAGGGGCAATCTGTAAATCAGCCCCAAAAGCCATACGCTACCAGACGCAGGCGTCCAACCCGGCCTGTATTATATTTCAAATTGGGTCGGTGGTGGCCGTGAATAATATTAATAATTGAGCTATCGTGAAGCTGACAGTGACCTTACAGGGCGTATATACATATTCCATGCATTGGAATCCGGAGGTGTGACCCCATACGCTCACTTGTCGCTTGCCGATACCTAAGTAGTGAGTAGTTGGGATTGTGTGCTCGCGAATCCCTGATGAAATCCGGACAGAGTGACGTTAACGATGACATATTGCGTGATCTCCCCAATGTCGTCTGTGTGAAACCCTGCCAATACCCCTTTGTGAATTTATCTACAGGTGTAGTGATGATTTTAACTCCATGGATGTTTTCCAGAAACAAGCATCAGTGGATGTTGCTAAGTGAAGATTGCAAACAGCCGTTGTAGTGATCAAAATGTTGCAGTGACCAGTACATTGTAATGACCAGTATGTTATGCCCAGCTCGTGCTTCTGGAGACACGCACTCGTAAATTAGGCGGGCTCTCATCGCTACAGAAATGCAAAACATGTGGATGCTGAATGTGGTTTAGGCTCACTGGGGCTCAGAAGGGAGGGGCGGCATTTGGATTTGGGAGTGCAGAATTCGCTGGATTTCTTTTGGTGGACGAAGAGCCATTTTGCTTTTCCAGAGCCTTTATCCTATCAGTAATGTGGAAGCCCTCTATATTTCAAATAACAGATGACGAACCACAGTGGGGGCTTTTTTGTAGATTGAGTTGAAGCTTTTGTTTGGGACAATTTAAATGACGTTTGGGATCACATTTATCCTGAGCTCTATGCTGACCACTTACATCAAGGTTTCCATCTAAAGCTCTGAGTGATGTGATTCAGATGAAACCCCCGATGGATTCATTCACTATAATGAGGCAGCAGAGTTACTCTGGAGTATGTCTGGCCTTTGGTGTCTTTTTTTTTTCAGAGTTGCACAAATCTGTGGCTGATGGCCTGGGCCGGGGTCAGCACACGGGCAAGTGCCGGGGCCCTGAGCAGGCGGGGGCCCACTCACCGCCAAGCACCCCTGCGCTTTGGGACCCGTGATTGTGCGGTGTCGGTGTCAGCGCCCGTTCCCCCCTGCTTGATCAGGACCCCAGCACAATACTTACCTCTCTCCGTGCCTCTGCAGCAGCTCCGGTCTCTTCCGCGGTTGCTGCACTGCGACCTCTCAGGTCAGAGGACGTGGTGACGTCTTTACACCGCGCTCTCTCCTGAACCGTCACAGCACAGAGTGGGAAGACATCCTGCACGGGGCATTATAAGGGGGGGGTGACATCCTGCATGGGGCATTATGTAGGGGCCAGTATTCTGTATGGAGCGTTATAAGGGGGCCAGTATCCTCTATGGAACGTTATATGGGGACCAGTATCCTGCATGCAGCTTTATATGGGGACCAGTATCCTGTATGGAGCGTTATATGGGGACGAGTATCCTGTATGGAGCGTTATATGGGGACCAGTATCCTGTATGGAGCGTTATATTGGGACCAGTATCCTGTATGGAGCGTTATATGGGGACCAGTATTCTGCATGGAGGAATATATGCGGCCCATAATACTGTATGGAGGACTATACTGTCCGGTCTGCACTGTGCGTTGAGAGAATTCGCTGGTTTCTGAGCTATTGTAGAAATTACAATAGATATCGCTCATGCAATGTAAGAAGTAAAATCTTCTGCATTGTACTATATATATATTTCTCTGCGGTATCTGTGCATCATGAATCGTGGTATGTGTTAAAGGGGCCCACTGAGACTCTTTCGCCCAGGGCCCACAAAAACCTGGAGCCGGCCCTGCTCATGGCACTTTTATGCACGGCTAAATATACAGACACTGCCGGATCACAGGTCAGATGGCATCCACAGTGCCTCCATCTGCCTCAGTATAGAAAATGTTCTGCCGGGGGTTCCATCTGAATCACGTATTTCAGAGATTTACACGGAAACCCTGGTGTAAGCGCCCAGCATAGATAAATGTGCGCCAAGCCTTACTACGGTCTTTGAGAGGCAGAATGAACACATCAACAGCAGGTGAAGAATTGGTTTTATTTATTTTTTACGTCGTTCCTTGTGCGGTATAGGTGATTAGATTACTTTATTATTTGGGTCGGTGCGATTATAGCAATACCTAGGAAAACACTCTTTAGGGCATTAAGAAATAGGCCCGCATTAGCCACTACTGGGTCATTGCGCTCCCACAGAGGGGTAGCCCACTCCAGAGCCCTGTGGGAGAGTAACGAGATGACATAACCCACTTTGGCCCTTTCGAAGGGGAACCGTGCTTCCATCATCTCCAATTGAATGGAGCATAGGTTAATAAAACCTCTGCAGAATCTGCTGTCACCAGAAAATTTTTCCGGGAGAGCAAAACGGGGTAATGGAGCAATTGCAGCTGCCGCAGCATTTACAGCAGCCGTGTTAACCAGATTGGCTGCTTGAGAAGCCGCCTGGGTAGCTACTGCAGTGATATCAGCTACCGGGTCAGCTTGTTCCAGAGTCCTAAGTCTGGCCTCAAGTTGCTGTATATAGCGCTGCAGTTGCTGGTTGTCAGCCATGTTTGGCAAGACCCTGGCGCTCTGATACTGTTAAGGGGACGGTTGCAAACAACTTTATTAAATAATGGAAAGAAACCGAACCCGGGGTCCGCGATGCAGCCTGGTGGACTCCGGCCGAACACCTTCCAGGTGAGAAGGTAAAACAACCAACTTAAATAACAATCCCCTCCGTGTTACAGCACACCGGAACGGGAATAGGGATTCACACTATCTCCGTTAACAGCACAAGAGATGTGCGATAAATAATGTATCTGTAGTCCTGTTGCAGCACAGGGACTACACAGTTGGCGCTAGGCTGCGTGTGTGACTCCACGTGACTTACAGGTGGTACTGGGAATAGGGTGTCTGCAGACTGCTCGGGGTGTAAGGCGACCCCTTTCTCGGAGCCAGACTGTCAGATGAAGCTACTTACCTATTTCATCTAAGCCTGCCTATTTCATCTAAGCCTGCCTATTTCATCTAAGCCTGCCTGCCAGAAACTAAAGCACACGTAGAGACCAAGCATCCACACAACACCATCACAGCTCAATGATCAGACCGCGCCGCCATGTTTGTGGGCGGGCTTTTTAAAGATTAAGCCCTGCCCACCGTCGCACCATTGGTGACGTCACCCGCGACCAATCAGGCGGTGCCAGGTCACCGGATCAGCTGACTCCCAAACCACCAATCACGGTCCGCCATGTCACAGGCATGCTCAGTACAGAGAATCCTGGACTTAGGCTTTAGCAGCCCTGTCTCCCTCCGCAACCTATCCTTCATGTTGCTAGGAACAAAGACCCAAGAGACAACCTGTACATCTCGTGGACCAGCTAGGCGTTATGACTGATGATGATGCTGAGCAGCATCAGCCCCAGCTGGACCAGAATGGAAGACCACAGAAGGTTCTGGACCCATTTCAAATCCAGCAATTGCCCAACACCTAACATACAGGATATGCAAGGGAAGATAATATAAGATAACTTATATAAAACAAAACAAACATTTAATGGGGTGAGTCTGTGCCCTGCAGTCTCAGGTGTCTGCTGAATGTCCCTTACTGTCACCACCCCTCTTATATCTCCTCCTGCCAGGGAAGAAAGAAATGGTAAATGGGCATGGATTGAGTTGTGGGCAGTAAGGGGCATGGTGCCCCATCATCTGTCTCTCTTTCTGTTCTTCAAATGGTGGGAGGTATGCATACATTACTAAACATGTCACATATAAAATACATCAAAACAATACTCATATCTTTTAGGAGAAAGGTGGACAACACTTCCATTTCTTACACATCAAAGACAAAAAGACGAGTATTAGTATGACCTACTATATGTTGCGAAGGTGCATTTTTTCTCTGTAGGTTTCTATGGGAAGCCTGAAATAGCATACGTAAAAGAGTTGTGTGCAGAATCCCAGTGTTTCCTTACTAAAAAATAGATTAAAGAAACGCTGCTTCAGGCCTGTACCAAAAATGCATAAAAAAAGCAAAATGCTTCAAAATATGCAGCAATAACACTATTATCTGATCAGATTGCGCGTGTATTTTGTTTGTGGACACCTACAGAAAAAAAGCAATGGAGGAAAAAGCATTGTTTTTGCATGTGGGAACATGGCATTAGGATATGTTCACACATACATTTTTTATGCTTTTTTTTCTGCATGAAAAATGCGGGCTATGGTTAGAAATAAGTAGCAGAAGGTACATTCAACTTTGATGCACTTTTGGTATAAACAAGCTACGTATGAACAAGGTCTTATGGAAAAAAAGTACAAAAAGTTCATATGAAGAGTAAATGGATTTTCCAATAAAATGAATAGGAAGATTTTTCCAAGTGTTTTGATGTATTTTTTAGGTGGATTTTGGATTGGAGCCGCTTCGAATCATAAAAAAACCCTCAAAAAATTATGTGTGACTACAGTCATCTATATCACACATGAAGGAAGTGCTGTGTATGCCTGCGAAGTCTTCCATGGTAGCAAACGCCTGTCTAATGTGAGGTGCACGGACAGCTCACAGTCATATATCTCCCATGTAACACAGCCCACAGTCATATCTGCCACGTTACACAGCTCACAGTCATATCTGCCATGTTACACAGCTCACAGTCATATCTGCCATGTTACACAGCTCACAGTCATATCTGCCATGTTACACAGCTCACAGTCATATCTGCCATGTTACACAGCTCACAGTCATATCTGCCATGTTACACAGCTCACAGTCATATCTGCCATGTTACACAGCACACAGTCATATTTGCCATGTTACACAGCTCACAGTCATATATCTGCCATGTTACACGGCTCACAGTCATATCTGCCATGTTACACAGCACACAGTCATATCTGCCATGTTACACAGCTCACAGTCATATATCTGACATGTTACACAGCTCACAGTCATATATCTCTCATGTTACACAGCTCACAGTCATATATCTGCCAAGTTACACAGCCCACAGTCATATCTGCCATGTTACACAGCTCACAGTCATATATCTGCCATGTTACACGGCCCACAGTCATATCTGCCATGTTACACAGCTCACAGTCATATCTGCCATGTTACACAGCACACAGTCATATCTGCCATGTTACACAGCTCACAGTCATATATCTGACATGTTACACAGCTCACAGTCATATATCTCTCATGTTACACAGCTCAGTCATATATCTGCCAAGTTACACAGCCCACAGTCATATCTGCCATGTAACAGAGCCCACAGTCATATATCAGCCATGTTACACAGCTCACAGTCACATCTGCCATGTTACACAGCTCACAGTCATATATCTCCTATGTTACACAGCCCACAGTCATATATCTCCCATGTTACAAAACCCTCAGTCATATATCTGCCATGTTACACAGCCCACAGTCATATATCTGCCATGTTACACAGCTCACAGTCATATATCTGTCATGTTACACAGCTCACAGTCATATATCTGCCATGTTACACAGCCCACAGTCATATATCTGCCATGTTACACAGCCCACAGTCATATATCTCCCATGTTACAAAACCCTCAGTCATATATCTGCCATGTTACACAACTCACAGTCATACATCTCCCATGTTACACAGCCCACAGTCATATATCTGTCATGTTACACAGCTCACAGTCATATATCTCCCATGTTACAAAACCATCAGTCATATATCTGCCATGTTACACAACTCACAGTCATACATCTCCCATGTTACACAGCCCACAGTCATATATCTGCCATGTTACACGGCCCACAGTTATATCTGCCATGTTACACAGCTCACAGTCATATCTGCCATGTTACACAGCTCACAGTCATATCTGCCATGTTACACAGCTCACAGTCATATCTGCCATGTTACACAGCACACAGTCATATTTGCCATGTTACACAGCTCACAGTCATATATCTGCCATGTTACACGGCTCACAGTCATATCTGCCATGTTACACAGCACACAGTCATATCTGCCATGTTACACAGCTCACAGTCATATATCTGACATGTTACACAGCTCACAGTCATATATCTCTCATGTTACATAGCTCACAGTCATATATCTGCCAAGTTACACAGCCCACAGTCATTTCTGCCATGTTACACAGCTCACAGTCATATATCTGCCATGTTACACGGCCCACAGTCATATCTGCCATGTTACACAGCTCACAGTCATATCTGCCATGTTACACAGCACACAGTCATATTTGCCATGTTACACAGCTCACAGTCATATATCTGACATGTTACACAGCTCACAGTCATATATCTCTCATGTTACACAGCTCAGTCATATATCTGCCAAGTTACACAGCCCACAGTCATATCTGCCATGTAACAGAGCCCACAGTCATATATCAGCCATGTTACACAGCTCACAGTCATATCTGCCATGTTACACAGCTCACAGTCATATATCTCCTATGTTACACAGCCCACAGTCATATATCTCCCATGTTACAAAACCCTCAGTCATATATCTGCCATGTTACACAGCCCACAGTCATATATCTGCCATGTTACACAGCTCACAGTCATATATCTGTCATGTTACACAGCTCACAGTCATATATCTGCCATGTTACACAGCCCACAGTCATATATCTGCCATGTTACACAGCCCACAGTCATATATCTCCCATGTTACAAAACCCTCAGTCATATATCTGCCATGTTACACAACTCACAGTCATACATCTCCCATGTTACACAGCCCACAGTCATATATCTGTCATGTTACACAGCTCACAGTCATATATCTCCCATGTTACAAAACCGTCAGTCATATATCTGCCATGTTACACAACTCACAGTCATACATCTCCCATGTTACACAGCCCACAGTCATATATCTGCCATGTTACACGGCCCACAGTTATATCTGCCATGTTACACAGCTCACAGTCATATCTGCCATGTTACACAGCTCACAGTCATATATCTCCCATGTTACACAGCCCACAGTCATATATCTGCCATGTTACACGGCCCACAGTCATATCTGCCATGTTACACAGCTCACAGTCATATCTTCCATGTTACACAGCACACAGTCATATCTGCCATGTTACACAGCTCACAGTCATATATCTGACATGTTACACAGCTCACAGTCATATATCTCTCATGTTACACAGCTCAGTCATATATCTGCCAAGTTACACAGCCCACAGTCATATCTGCCATGTAACAGAGCCCACAGTCATATATCAGCCATGTTACACAGCTCACAGTCATATCTGCCATGTTACACAGCTCACAGTCATATATCTCCTATGTTACACAGCCCACAGTCATATATCTCCCATGTTACAAAACCCTCAGTCATATATCTGCCATGTTACACAGCCCACAGTCATATATCTGCCATGTTGCACAGCCAACAGTCATATATCTCCCATGTTACAAAACCCTCAGTCATATATCTGCCATGTTACACAACTCACAGTCATACATCTCCCATGTTACACAGCCCACAGTCATATATCTGTCATGTTACACAGCTCACAGTCATATATCTCCCATGTTACAAAACCCTCAGTCATATATCTGCCATGTTACACAACTCACAGTCATACATCTCCCATGTTACACAGCCCACAGTCATATATCTGTCATGTTACACAGCTCACAGTCATATATCTCCCATGTTACAAACCCTCAGTCATATATCTGCCATGTTACACAGCCCACAGTCATATATCTGCCATGTTACACAGCTCACAGTCATATATCTCCTATGTTACACAGCCCACAGTCATATATCTCCCATGTTACAAAACCCTCAGTCATATATCTGCCATGTTACACAACTCACAGTCATACATCTCCCATGTTACACAGCCCACAGTCATATATCTGTCATGTTACACAGCTCACAGTCATATATCTCCCATGTTACAAAACCCTCAGTCATATATCTGCCATGTTACACAACTCACAGTCATACATCTCCCATGTTACACAGCCCACAGTCATATATCTGTCATGTTACACAGCTCACAGTCATATATCTCCCATGTTACAAACTCTCAGTCATATATCTGCCATGTTACACAGCCCACAGTCATATATCTGCCATGTTACACAGCTCACAGTCATATATCTGTCATGTTACACAGCCCAGTCATATATCTCCCATGTAACGCAGCTCACAGTCATATATCTACTATGTTACACAGCCCACAGTCATATATCTCCCATGTTACAAAACCCTCAGTCATATATCTGCCATGTTACACAACTCACAGTCATACATCTCCCATGTTACACAGCCCACAGTCATATATCTGTCATCTTAAACAGCTCAGTCATATATCTCCCATGTTACAAAACCCTCAGTCATATATCTGCCATGTTACACAACTCACAGTCATACATCTCCCATGTTACACAGCCCACAGTCATATATCTGTCATGTTACACAGCTCACAGTCATATATCTCCCATGTTACAAAACCCTCAGTCATATATCTGCCATGTTACACAGCTCACAGTTATATCTGCCATGTTACACAGCTCACAGTCATATATCTGCCATGTTACACAGCACACAGTCATATATCTGTCATGTTACACAGCTCAAAGTCATATATCTCCCATGTTACAAAACCCTCAGTCATATATCTGCCATTTTACACAACTCACAGTCATACATCTCCCATGTTACACAGCCCACAGTCATATATCTGTCATGTTACACAGCCCACAGTCATATATCTCCCATGTTACAAAACCCTCAGTCATATATCTGCCATGTTACACAACTCACAGTCATACATCTCCCATGTTACACAGCCCACAGTCATATATCTGCCATGTTACACAGCCCACAGTCATATCTCCCATGTTACACAGCACACAGTCATATATCTACCATGTTACACAGCCCACAGTCATATCTGCCATGTTACACAGCTCACAGTCATATCTGCCATGTTACACAGCTCACAGTCATATATCTGCCATGTCACATGGCTCACAGTCATATATCTGCCATGTTACACGGCCCACAGTCATATCTGCCATGTTACACAGCACACAATCATATATCTGCCATGTTACACAGCACACAATCATATATCTGCCATGTTACACGGCCCACAGTCATATATCTGCCATGTTACACAGCCCACAGTCATATATCTGCCATGTTACACAGCTCGGTCATATATCTCCCATGTTACACAGCTCACAGTCATATATCTGCCATGTTACACAGCCCACAGTCATATATCTGCCATGTTACACAGCTCACAGTCATATACCTGCCATGTTACACAGCTCACAGTCATATATCTCCCATGTTACACAGCCCACAGTCATATATCTCCCATGTTACAAAACCCTCAGTCATATATCTGCCATGTTACACAGCCCACAGTCATATATCTGACATGTTACACAGCTCACAGTCATATATCTCCCATGTTACACAGCTCACAGTCATATATCTCCCATGTTACACAGCTCACAGTTATATCTGCCATGTTACACAGCTCACAGTCATATATCTGCCATGTTACACAGCCCACAGTCATATATCTGTCATGTTACACAGCCCACAGTCATATATCTCCCATGTTACAAAACCCTCAGTCATATATCTGCCATGTTACACAACTCACAGTCATACATCTCCCATGTTACACAGCCCACAGTCATATATCTGTCATGTTACACAGCTCACAGTCATATATCTCCCATGTTACAAAACCCTCAGTCATATATCTGCCATGTTACACAACTCACAGTCATATCTCCCATGTTACACAGCCCACAGTCATATATCTGCCATGTTACACAGCCCACAGTCATATCTCCCATGTTACACAGCACACAGTCATATATCTACCATGTTACACAGCCCACAGTCATATCTGCCATGTTACACAGCTCACAGTCATATATCTCCCATGTTACACAGCCCACAGTCATATATCTGCCATGTTACACAGCTCACAGTTATATCTGCCATGTTACACAGCTCAGTCATATATCTGCCATGTTACACAGCTCACAGTCATATATCTCCCATGTTACACAGCTCACAGTCATATATCTCCCATGTTACACAGCTCACAGTCATATATCTCCCATGTTACACAGCTCACAGTCATATATCTGCCATGTTACAGAGCCCACAGTCATATCTCCCAAGTTACACAGCCCACAGTCATATATCTGCCCTGTTACACAGCCCACAGTCATATCTGCCATGTTACACAGCTCACAGTCATATATCTGCCATGTTACACAGCCCACAGTCATATATCTGCCATGTTACACAGCTCACAGTTATATCTGCCATGTTACACAGCTCACAGTTATATCTGCCATGTTACACAGCTCACAGTCATATATCTGCCATGTTACACAGCTCACAGTTATATCTGCCATGTTACACAGCTCTCAGTCATATATCTCCCATGTTACACAGCTCACAGTCATATATCTCCCATGTTACACAGCTCACAGTCATATATCTCCCATGTTACACAGCTCAGTCATATATCTCCCATGTTACACAGCTCACAGTCATATATCTGCCATGTTACAGAGCCCACAGTCATATCTCCCAAGTTACACAGCCCACAGTCATATATCTGCCCTGTTACACAGCCCACAGTCATATCTGCCATGTTACACAGCTCACAGTCATATATCTGCCATGTTACACAGCCCACAGTCATATATCTGCCATGTTACACAGCTCACAGTTATATCTGCCATGTTACACAGCTCTCAGTCATATATCTCCCATGTTACACAGCTCACAGTCATATATCTCCCATGTTACACAGCTCACAGTCATATATCTCCCATGTTACACAGCTCAGTCATATATCTCCCATGTTACACAGCTCACAGTCATATATCTCCCATGTTACACAGCCCACAGTCATATATCTGCCATGTTACACAGCTCACAGTTATATCTGCCATGTTACAGAGCTCACAGTCATATATCTCCCATGTTACACAGCTCACAGTCATATATCTCCCATGTTACACAGCGCACAGTCATATATCTCCCATGTTACACAGCTCACAGTCATATATCTGCCATGTTACACAGCCCACAGTCATATCTGCCATGTTACACAGCTCACAGTCATATCTGCCATGTTACACAGCTCACAGTCATATATCTGCCATGTTACACAGCTCACAGTCATATATCTCCCATGTTACACAGCTCACAGTCATATATCTCCCATGTTACACAGCTCACAGTCATATATCTGCCATGTTACACAGCTCAGTCATATATCTCCCATGTTACACAGCTCACAGTCATATATCTCCCATGTTACACAGCTCACAGTCATATATCTCCCATGTTACACAGCTCACAGTCATATATCTGCCATGTTACACAGCCCACAGTCATATCTGCCATGTTACACAGCTCACAGTCATATATCTGCCATGTTACACAGACCACAGTCATATCTGCCATGTTACACAGCTCACAGTCATATATCTCTCATGTTACACAGCTCACAGTCATATATCTGCCATGTTACACAGCTCTCACAGTCATATCTGCCATGTTACACAGCTCACAGTCATATATCTCTCATGTTACACAGCTCACAGTCATATATCTCCCATGTTACACAGCTCTCACAGTCATATATCTGCCATGTTACACAGCTCACGGTCATATATCTCCCATGTTACACAGCCCACAGTCATATATCTGCCATGTTACACAGCTCACAGTTATATCTGCCATGTTACACAGCTCACAGTCATATATCTGCCATGTTACACAGCTCACAGTTATATCTGCCATGTTACACAGCTCTCACAGTCATATATCTGCCATGTTACACAGCTCACAGTCATATATCTCCCATGTTACACAGCTCACAGTCATATATCTGCCATGTTACACAGCTCAGTCATATATCTCCCATGTTACACAGCTCACAGTCATATATCTGCCATGTTACACAGCTCACAGTCATATATCTGCCATGTTACACAGCTCACAGTCATATATCTGCCATGTTACACAGCTCAGTCATATATCTCCCATGTTACACAGCTCTCACAGTCATATATCTCCCATGTTACACAGCTCACAGTCATATATCTCCCATGTTACACAGCTCACAGTCATATATCTCCCATGTTACACAGCTCACAGTCATATATCTCCCATGTTACACAGCTCACAGTCATATATCTCCCATGTTACACAGCCCACAGTCATATATCTGCCATGTTACACAGCTCACAGTTATATCTGCCATGTTACACAGCTCACAGTCATATATCTCCCATGTTACACAGCTCACAGTCATATATCTGCCATGTTACACAGCTCACAGTCATATCTGCCATGTTACACAGCTCACAGTCATATATCTCCCATGTTACACAGCTCACAGTCATATATCTCCTATGTTACACAGCTCAGTCATATATCTGTCATGTTACACAGCCCACAGTCATATATCTCCCATGTTACACAGCTCAGTCATATATCTCCCATGTTACACAGCTCACAGTCATATATCCCCCATGTTACACAGCTCACAGTCATATATCCCCCATGTTACACAGCCCACAGTCATATCTGCCATGTTACACAGCTCACAGTCATTTATCTGCCATGTTACACAGCCCACAGTCATATCTGCCATGTTACACAGCTCACAGTCATATATCTCTCATGTTACACAGCTCACAGTCATATATCTGCCATGTTACACAGCTCACAGTTATATCTGCCATGTTACACAGCTCACAGTCATATATCTCCCATGTTACACAGCTCACAGTCATATATCTCCCATGTTACACAGCTCACAGTCATATATCTGCCATGTTACACAGCTCACAGTCATATATCTCCCATGTTACACAGCTCACAGTCATATATCTCCCATGTTACACAGCCCACAGTCATATATCTGCCATGTTACACAGCTCACAGTTATATCTGCCATGTTACACAGCTCACAGTCATATATCTCCCATGTTACACAGCTCACAGTCATATATCTCCTATGTTACACAGCGCACAGTCATATATCTCCCATGTTACACAGCTCACAGTCATATATCTGCCATGGTACACAGCCCACAGTCATATCTGCCATGTTACACAGCTCACAGTCATATATCTGCCATGTTACACAGCTCACAGTCATATCTGCCATGTTACACAGCTCACAGTCATATATCTGTCATGTTACACAGCTCACAGTCATATATCTCCCATGTTACACAGCTCACAGTCATATATCTCCCATGTTACACAGCTCACAGTCATATATCTCCCATGTTACACAGCTCACAGTCATATATCTGCCATGTTACACAGCTCAGTCATATATCTCCCATGTTACACAGCTCGCAGTCATATATCTCCCATGTTACACAGCTCACAGTCATATATCTCCCATGTTACACAGCTCAGTCATATATCTGTCATGTTACACAGCCCACAGTCATATATCTCCCATGTTACACAGCTCAGTCATATATCTCCCATGTTACACAGCTCACAGTCATATATCTCCCATGTTACACAGCTCACAGTCATATATCTCCCATGTTACACAGCTCACAGTCATATATCTGCCATGTTACACAGCCCACAGTCATATCTGCCATGTTACACAGCTCACAGTCATATATCTGCCATGTTACACAG